>NC_133453.1:77931207-79306207 GCF_048565385.1 Saimiri boliviensis
AAGAACTCACTCACCTTCAAGAGAATGGTACCAAGCTATTCATGAAGGATCCACCCAAACTACCCAAACACCACCCATCAGGCACCACTTCCAACACTGGGGATCAAATTTTAGCATGAGACATGGCAGGGCCAAACAAACCATATCAAAACCATTGTAATACCATATATATTTTAAATTGTGTAATCAAATAAACAAAACTGTTACTGTAGAGCTTCTCAGAGGTGAATATATTTAATAGGCTAAGAGGTGATATATTTATACCACGTACCCAGAATCACCATATATAGCACACCCTGGAGGGTACCATTTACATAGAACTGCAAACATGAGTGTAGAGCATGACAGCCCTGCATTTTCTTTTTTCTTTTTCTTTGTTTTTGGCTGAGCACAGGGGACTTTATTGATGGTACACGACAAGGTGGGGCTCCCTAGGCCCTTCCCTCTTCAAGGGGTCTGCATGGAAACTGTGAGGAGGGGCAATTCAGTGTGGTGGGGGACTCAGTGTGGCAGGGACTCCCCAGCAATGAGGGCCTCTCTTCCTCTCGTGCTCTCGCTGGGGGCTGGTGGTCCAGGGATCTTACTCCTTGAAGGCCATGTGGGACATGAGGTCTACCACCCTGTTTCTGTAGCCAAATTCATTGTCATACCAGGAATTAGCTTGACAAAGTGGTCATTGAAGGCAATGCCAGCCCTAGCATCGAAGGTGGAAGAATGGGTATCGCTTTTGAAGTCAGAGGACACCACCTGGTGGCTGAGTGTAGCCCAGGATGCCCTTGAGGGGGCCCTCCGATACCTGCTTCACCACCTTGATGTCATCATATTTGGCAGGTTTTTCCAGATGGCAGGTCAGGTCCACCACTGACACATTGGCAGTGGGGACACAGAAGGCCATGCCAGTGAGCTTCCTGTTCAGCTCAGGGATGACCTTGCCCACAGCCTTGGCAGTGCCAGTAGAGGCAGGGATGATGTTCCAGAGAGCCCCACGGCCATCACGCCAGTTCCTTGGAGGGGCCATCCACGGTCTTCTGGGTGGCAGTGATGGCAAAGATCGTGGTCATGAGTCCTTCCCCGATAGCAAAGTTGTCATGGATGACCTTGGCCAGGGGCGCTAAGCAGCTGGTGGTGCAAGAAGCATTGCTGACGAGCTTGAGGCTGTTGTCATACTTCTCATGGTTCACGCCCATCACGAACATGGGGGCATCAGCAAAGGGAGCAGATATAATGACCCTTTTGGCTCCCCACTGCAAGTGAGCCCTAGCCTTCTCCATAGTGGTGAAGATGCCAGTGGACTCCACCACGTACTCAGCGCCAGCATTGCCCCACTTGATTTTGGAGGGATCTCGCTCCTGGAAGATGGTGATGGCATTTCCATTGATGACAAGCTTCCCATTCTCAGCCTTGACAGTGCCATGGAATTTGCCATGGGTGGAATCATACTGGAACACATAGACCATGTAGTTGAGGTCAATGAAGTGATCATTGATGGTGACAATATCCACTTTACCAGAGTTAAAAGCAGCGCTGGTGACCAGGCGCCCAATACGAACAAATCCGTTGACTCCGACCTTCACCTTCCCCATGGTGTCTCAGGGATGTGGCTGGTAATGGGAGAAGAGATGCGGCTATCTGTCGAACAGGAGGAGCAGAGAGCCAGCCCTGCATTTTCTAAGCATATCTGAAGATTATTTTGTGAAGCAACTCAAGTTACAAGTAATTTTTAGAAATTTTGAATCAAGGTAAATTTCTGATATCAATTCTTTTCAATATATAATATACAAAAATTAAACCCTACAAAGTAAAGGGACAGCTCATTCCATTTTGTAATAAATAAATTCAATTTATGTCAATAGAGTACTTAAAACCTAAATGCCTTAGCCTCTAGAATAAAGAACTTCATTTAATTTATAATATAGTTTAAAAATCTGTCTCAGCTACAAAGTGAATTTCCTAGACTGAAAAGATAACCAAGTATTACCATACCACCTAAATTTGCCATAATATATGAAATAGAAAGTGAAAAAAAAAAGAAATGAGAAGTTTAACATACAAATAACAACAAAAGTGTAACTTAAAAAAGGCAATAAATGACCAAATTATTTTAAATGGCATTTCAACATCCGCATCCACATTCTATGACAGAACCCACAGTCTTTTCAGAAAGGACATAAACTAGTCATTCTCATTCTCCCTGATCCCATGTTATATTATAAGGGCTACCAAGAATCTCAAAGTTACACTATTTTGCAGATCTGTCTGATGCCAAAAGTAGTTCTTAACTTTTGGTGGATTATGGGCTCCTTTGATCATCTGATGACAGCTCTCTGCCCACATAAGTATACAAGGCACACCCACAAAGTGTTTACCTACAATTTCAAGTGATTCATGGAACACTTGAAATCCACCCATGGTCTTTGGTCCTAAGGTTCTAGTGTAGCAATTTAGCATAAATGGTGTTTTCCTAGCCCAGCTGACTAAAAAGCAGAATTCTGATTCTGAATAAAAATCCAAAAGGAAAAAATACATGATTTCACTGAGGGCTTCAAATACTTGTGGGAGAAGAATTTAAAATAGGCATAGAGGAACAAAGTCATCTTGATATATGATGTTTCTATTGAAACGACTAAAAATAAACAGCATATGCCATGCATGTTTTTCATGATTTTTCAGTAAAAGTGAAGAAAAGTAACTATTTATAAATGAACTATTAACTATTTTATATTTAAATAAACAAAGTATAGAAATTATTTTACAGAAAATGTAAGAAAAAAGGTCCATTCTATAAAGGTATAGAATTCTTGAAGGTTTCAAAAAGAGCTTTAAAAAGACCTAGTAGCGCTCTTATTTTACAGCATGAGGAAAAAGTCAACCTGAAGAGGTCAAGAGCTTTGCATAAAGTGACATGGTTAACAGGGTTAGCGTAAGTGGTTTCTTTACTTTTACATCTTATTTTTAAAATCCTATAACTGTCTTCCAAAATAAACAACAATGAAGCTGATTTTTTTGTTCCTGAAAAATTATTATTTGAAAAATGTTACCAAGGCAAGATATGGATCCTGGGAAAGCTGGGATGCTATTTCTGTGCTATCTGAGCTAGGCAGATGCCATGTGAGAAGGCTTCAGGTCTATTCCCCCTCCATCAGAAAGTTAATCACCATAATGAAAGTCATCTGTGGCATCTTTGGAGCATAAAATACTAACACAGAATGGGAGGAAACTCATGAGGTTTCAAGAAGGCCTCAGGGGAACAATTAAGTCAGTGAGCAGGTAGGAGTTGCCCCCTTATCACATAATGCAAGCTCTGGCTTTACAGACCACTGTCACACAAAATTAATTGCAGCCACAGTGACCTGGCCTGATTGCAACTTTACAATTCTAATCTTAAAATGGATTTTATTTTTTAAGATCCTTGAAATGGGACAGGTCTACTGTGTTAAGAAGTTTTTATTAAAGTCTCATTAAGCTGCTACAACTTGGAAGGAGAAACAAGTACTAGATGTTTGCCCATTTTGAGAAATGTCATGCTTAAAGGTGCTTGGTTTGGCTTTATTTTTGATGCCTGAATGGACTTAACAAAATTAGTTCCCTTAGTTCTTTGCATCTGTCTTTCTGACTAGAATGTAAGCTCTTTAATAGCAGGGGTCATTTCTGTCTTATTCACTGCTATATCCTCAGGACATAAAACAGTAGCTTGTATCCAGCAGGTACTCAACAGAAGTATTTGTATAATTGTAAAAGGTAGAGATGAAGATGATTTGCCTCCCAAATCAGGGTGTATATAAACAGACCATGCCGGGCAGGGCGTGGTGGCTCACGCCTGTAATCCCAGCACTTTGGGAGGCCGAGGCGGGTGATTCACGAGGTCAAGAGATCGAGACCATCCTGGTCAACATGGTGAAACCCGTCTCTACTAGAAATACAAAAAATTAGCTGGGCATGGTGGCGCGGCCTGCAGTCCCAGCTACTCCGGAGGTTGAGGCAGGAGAATTGCCTGAACCCAGGAGGCAGAGGTTGCGGTGAGCCAAGATTGCGCCATTACACTCCAGCCTGGGTAACAAGAGCGAAATTCCGTCTCAAAAAAACAAAAAACAAAAAACAAACAAACAAACAAAAACAGATCATGCCTATGTTTCTTCTCTTGACCCCAGTGCCATTGATTTCCAATTATACTATGAAATCAAAATATTTTGTGATATAATTTCAGGTGACCAACCAGCTATCTCTCCTTTCATTAGAACAGTGTTTTCAAAAAGAAATCAAACGTTTCTTCTGATGATTATGCTAAACTATTGCACAGTGCAGTATCTTCTTCTTCTAAAGATGATTATGCTAAACTATTGCACAGTGCTTAGCAGCAACAGTGGCAGCAGCAGCAGAAATAATTATAAGAGCTACCATCTATTAAATATCAGCTATAGTACGTTAGTCATTTAGTACCTATCAGGTGCCATATTAAATGCACTATCAATGCTACTTCACAATGCTGTGAGTTAGAAACTTTTATCGCATTTACAGATAAGGAACTGAAGTTCAGAGAGGTTTAGATATTTTTCTCAAATCATACATCTAGGAGTGTTTCAAATTCAGACCTGCATATAGCCACATTCCATATCATTTTACTGTACCACACTGCCTTCTTAAGAGTGGATAAATGAATATGTATCCAATTAATGATTCTTACAATCATGCTTTTTAATCATTTTAGCTGATATTCAATGTGATTGTCATGTTAAAACTTATCTATTTTTAAGTATGGATTTTTAAAAATATATTTACTAATGAACTTCATCTTGTTTTGTTTTGTTTTGAGACAGCCTTGCTGTGTAGCCCATGCTGGAGTACAGTGGCACAATCTTAGTTCACTGCAACCTCTGCCTCCCAGGTTCAAGCGATTCTCTTGCCTCAGCCTCCAGAGAAGCTGGGACTACAGGTGTGTACCACCACGCCAGGCTAATTTTTGTATTTTTGGTAGAGATGGGGTTTCACCGTGTTAGCCAGGCTGGTCTTGAACTCCTGACCTCATATCCCCCTTGGCCTCTCAAAATCCTGGGATTACAGGTGAGAGCCACTGTGCCCAGCCATTGTTAATGAACTTCTAATCTTCATTTTTAAAAATGTAGTAATACTTAAATATGTTATACCCAAGATTCTTGTGTTTCAGGGAAAGCTTTTTAATTTTTATGTGGCATTTTAATGAAATAGAGAAGCAAAGGTGCATTGTTTACTTAATCTGTTTATCAAAGTAGATCATACTCATCACTGCTAGGAAAATCTTACCAGATTGCACTTTTAATAGAATTTTGAAAAAGTGTTTATTCTTTCCCTTCCCTCTCACACCTCTAGACAATTAATTTAAGATAATGATAATTTCTCTTTTAAAAAATACTACCTATACTAGTAACCATGATTACATTTTCACTCGGATATTTCTATCAAATATTTCACAGCACACCTTGACCTGATTAAACTGGCCCTCCAACAAATGCATCATCAACTGGAATCAAGGCATTGCACTGCGTGACTTATTTTAGAGACAAGGAAACTAAAATCTCAGGGTCACAGGGTGATTTAGGCAGAGTCCAGGTACAACCTCAGACTCTCAACACTCATCCATGAATGCTGTAGCGAATTCTCTTCTTAGTTATTCTACTACTTCACCAAGAGTGTTAGCTGGACATTTCATGTAAGAGTTAGTATACAGTTAATCCTCCTGCCATGGCAGTTTCCCAGTGCACTAATACTGCATTTACGTACACACATGATACACGCATTAGCCTGAGACTCAGAAAGCTCCAGAATGGTTTGACCTTTTTTGATGTCCTACATATAACTGTCCTCATTTCCAGAACTGTACCATCTCAAAGTGTTTTTCTTATACCTTGTACTTCTGAATACATATTTTTAACATAGCCAAAAGAAGCACAATTAAATGAAAAAATCAAAAATCCATTCACATCATTCTTCATACTTAAAGAAGTATAAATTGGATATTCCCTTTGATATAATTTAGCATTGGGATTGAATATTGACTCAGAATTAGATTAATAATTTAAATCATGAGGTTAATGCCTATGATGCATTTTGCTAAATTGTGAATGGCTGGTTTATATATAATATTGAAAGGACAGAAGTTGATATGCGCAAAGTTGAGTAATGCTGCATAAAATGTTTCCATGTTTCTACCACCACTCGAAGTAAAAACTGATGAAGAAAATCAGTAAGGCAAAGATATAATTCAGTCAATCAGAAAGACTACGGTCCCAAATTTAAAAAAAAAAAAAATTAGATAGGGTCTTGTTACATTGCTAGGCTGGTCTTGAACTCCTGGTCTCAAGTGATCCTTTCACCTCAGCCTCCCAATATGGTCTCTAATTTGAAAAAATGGTGAGGCAGGGTTATTTTGTCACCTCATTCCTTATTAATTTTTTTAAACATTAAATCTTGAAAGGTGCTCTTTAGATATTTCTCAGGTTTGTAAAAATGCATGAAGAAGAAAAACTGGTTAATATTAAAGTTTCCTTTTCCAAATATTCAAATCTTATTTAATCTCTAAAGAGATTACGAGGGCTGTCATGCTTAAACAGTTTAGCCATGTTATTTTGCTCTCAAAGCCATCAGGTCTTTAATGAACTGATCCCAAATCACTTTGCCCAGCTGCACTTCTCAGTACATCCCACCATGTACCCTACATGCTTATCGTGACAGCTTGTCCACACCCCCAATTTTCTTTTTCACAAATTCCTTTAAAGTGTCAAAGCTCATCTCAAGTGCAACTTTCTTGATGAAGCAATCCCTAATTCACATGATCAAAATAAAACAGTCCTTTTCCCTCATTCCCAAAACACATTATCTTCCCACTTTTCAAGAACCTGTTTTCCTCTGGCTTGATTTACAAACCTTAGTATTTATAAACCTATATTATAAATACCTCATAATAATACTTTGTTAGTATTTATAAACAAGGTTACTAAAGGGGTAAATTATGTACACACAAGATAAAATCTGACCAAGCACAGAAAGGCCTCAAAACTTGAAATATAGGAGGAAGTGAGGGATCAAAAATTCTAATACACTGACTCATTCATTTTGGAATGACCAAAAAACTCAAAATCTAGACCAACATATTTTGCATACTTAATGAAAAGAGAAAATAGAAATTGCCTCCTCTTATATCCAATGTCTACAGCATATCTAGAGCATAGTAAATGCTCAGTAAACACTGTGGATAGGAAAAAAGGAAGATGAAAGGGAGGAAGAAAAGAAAAGAGGGAGGAAGAGAAAAAAGGAAAAAGGGAGGGCATGAGAGCTCTGAATAGCAGCAACTTAAAAGGCTCCTTTTAATTTCCTATCTCAGAAAATTAGATACTGGGAAAGACCCTAAAGACTAAAATAATAATGATAACATTATTCATTACTGTGGACCAGACACTATTATAAGGACTTTTCATATATTAATTCATTTGATCTTCACCATAAGCCAGGAAGTGGGTATAATTATTATAACAAATTTATCAATGCAATAACTGAGGATCATAGAAACAGCAAGACATACACAGACAGTAGGCAATGGAACCAGGATTTTAACACAGTTTAACATCAGATCTTGCATTTATAACCCTGAAAAGAGGTCATGGTTTTCTTTAGTCTTTGCAAAATACATCAAACCATTGCTGAATATAACAAACCATGGCTTCATAATGAGTCTATTCAATTTCACTGTGTCATCCAATCGGAGGCCTGGATTGGTATTCTAAATAATGATTCAACTGACTACATCTACACAGTGGAAGCAACAACAAGCCTCATCTTTAAAACAAACAAAAAAAAAAGAGCAACATACTTTCCTCTGCCTGCCCTAAATAGTGAAGGTTTATCGTATTTTAAAATATCAACTATGCCCTATGTTTATATGCCACATGATTTTATTACCAATTTAATATCACAAAATATTGTCCATCACTACAAAATGATCTCTATATCCAAGTATGTTACTCACATTAACAATGTATACAATAGTATTTATATGCCAAATTAATTGCACCAAAAGTAACTGTGGCACATTTAATTACCAAATTATTCTACTTGGACTTGAAAAGAGTCAGTCCAATAAAACAGTAATCCATACTTATATTATATATGTGGGTATGTCTGTGTGTATGTATGTGTATAATATGTACGTCTCTGTGTATGTGTGTCTGCGTGTATATATATAAATCCTTAAATAAGTGAAAGAGACCAAGTGACATTTTACTTGGATATATCCTTCACTGTTCCTGCATTAGCAATGTTTGCCTACAAAGCCACAAATCCTACATGGTCCCATAATCCCAATTTGGTAGGAAAGATATTGAATTTAGCTGTTTCTTTACAAAAATAAAAGACAATCAAACTAGCGATCTAAAAATAGTAGTTTCATCTGATATACTGAAATTGTTTTATAGTCATACAATTTGTGTCTAGCATTTCAAATAATATTCAGAAGCTAATTTATCACAAATACAGAAGGCAAGCTTCAACATGAAGCACATATAGTTCATTTAAAACAGGGAAAAGATCTTCTGCACAAAATTCTTATCATAAATCTTGAAAAGCTAGAACTTGATAGCATGACACAATGCACATTTAATAATGAATTGAGGCATCCTTTAGAACATTCAAAGTGAAATAAATTGATAGGTGAAAATGGAGCCCTAGCTCTCTGCACAAACTAAATGCAGAGAACCAGGAATAAAGGTAAATTAATCCATTTAGAAATCTATAAAAGACTCCCCTAAAAAGGGTTAAATTTTGCATATCCATATTCTCTGGGAATAAAAAAATAAAATCAAGTAATGTGTTCCAAAACACTATAACTTAAATATATTCCAACATGTGAGAATTGAAATACATGTAATGAAAGTTATGGATTCCCTGCACCAGTTAAATCTATTTTGGAAAGAAGAATCTTGAGATGTCATAGAATTATAAGGTTTATAAAACACTATCATCTAATATTTAAAGTCCCTGTTCAAAATTATCAAAAGTGATCACGTGTTCTCTAGTTGACTACTTCTAGTGGTGAGAAACTCACTACTTCTGAGGCTGCCTGCTCCACTTTGGGGTAAACTGTTTCTCTGTATCATCCACTCTCTCGCTCTGGTATTGTCCTCTTGTCACACATGGAGTAAACCTAATTATCCTACATGAAGGCCCTCCAGATCATTTCAAATAGCTATCATATTTTCTCAGCATTCTATCTTCTCCCAGCTAAATTTTCTTGATGCCTTCACCCATTCCTTAGAGGAATGTTCAAGTTTCTTCCCCTCTTCCTCTCCCCTTTAGCTGCATTTATCTTAACTCCAAAATTCTGGGTATATAGTCAGACATGAACAAGACTCATGAAAATCTGACATTCCATACTTTACTCAGTGGAGTATTTCAAAGTTTCCTTGCCAGAGTTGTTATTAGACAACTAACATATACATACTGCAACTACAATTTTTCCATTACCAAAGCAAGGTGTACCAGCATTGATGCTATAATGCAATGTATAATAATAATACTTTTTCTGAAACTACCTTTAAAGTCAGTTTACAAGCATAGAAAAAAAAGATCCTGTCTCATATAATACTTTTGTTTGATTGTACATTTATTAGTCTACTGTTATTTTAAACAAGAATGATTTTATCCTGTTTAGCTACCTTATACAGCATATTTTATTCTGAGTAATTTCTGGTTCTTTTAAAAAACTAAATACAATCTCAAAACATGAAAATCTGCTACCACAATCAAAACAGTATGTCACAGGACCTGAAGACAAGCCCAAAAAAGAGCAAAAATAGTTTGAATGATGGCAGTATTACTTGAAAGTGGCAGTATACACACACACATATGTACATATATATTCAATTTATAAATATATTTTCTCAAAGTAACTGCTACCACTCATTGTGATAGGTACATTTTTATCAATGTTATACAAATCCACAACACTTACGGCTTACGGCTGTAGATTACACTGGACATATGGCTGAAACGTTATGAATGTCTCTATCTTCCTACTCCACCTTGTGCAATGTCAAATTAAAGCTTACTTCTTGTTGCTGAATCATAAATGATTAAATGTTTGTATCTGATAACCTCCTTCATAGGTCTTGTCATACTTAATGCAATTATTAATTAACTCATCTTCCCTATTAGAGTCTAAGCCCTTGAAAGTCAGAGACATTAGTTTTCACTTCTGTTTTACCAGCTTCTAGAACAGAATCTAGAACACAGTAATAATATTCGCAAATATTTCTAATATTTGCCAAAATAACATCATAAAATTAGACAATTTATCCTCATTTCTCCTTCCCTCCTTTTTCTATAGGCTGAAGAAAACTAGGTAGAAGTAGATCCCAACTCCCAGATGTGGGGTGCTTAAAATTCTCTGCTTGATTACATCCCTCAACATAATGCAAATGAAATGCTTCACATTGAGGTGAACACACCAACTACACATCTACGTTTATTAGTCCAATATCAGTAACAGGGATCAATATCATTATAGATACTCTTTCCAACCTTAACAGTTCAAAAAGTCATTTTTAATGTTAAAATTTTTATCATTCACATCTTAAAACTAAAAAAGACTTTGCAGACCAACCCAATAGTGTCAAAGTAACCAAGACTATTAATAGAATATAATTTATAAGCAGTATTATTATTAAATGGTTCATGGCATTGTAAAAATTATTAACATGAGCAGAAATATATTTACATAAATTACATTGTTTCTTTCAAGCTATTATTAACTAGCACATGCATTTCAATAGATTTCTGGAAAGAATTATAGTATGTTCCAGTAAGTAGATAGCAAATTTTTAAGAACTCCTTCCGTATTAAATGTCTCATACTCTTTATTATTTGTTATCTGAGAAATACCAGCTCATGAATTATTCATAATATCAACCAGATCTGTTACATCAGGTGTCAGATTTATCTAGGAGGTAGAAAGTGCTGAGTTTTACATGAAGTATTCATTAAACTTAGTGAACTCATTAAAGTATGTTAATTAGGTAGTAGACAAAGGAACTTGGTATTTGGTAGAGATTGGGCCCTGTTAATACCTTGCTTTGTGCTAATACCTTGGCTGCAGTTTTTTTCCCCCTTAATGAGCACAGGGAAAAGCTGATTATTCCAAATGCAGAAAAAAAAAATTCACATGTGTTACGTGTTGGAAAAATTGCCCCAGGTGACAAAAAGAAACACAAACCAAAGGAACTGGCACTCTAACAAAGAGAGTATCATTTCAAAGCTTCTAAAATTTTATTTGGTACAATATTCTGTCACAAGAAAGTTACAGGTTAATTTTGATATTATCAAAAACAGTTCATTATTTGCAATTACTGTTTAACTCATATTTTCTAAAATAACATCATAAAATTAGACAATATATCCAGATTCCTCCTTCCCTCCTTTTTCATAGGATGAAGAAAACAAGGTAGAAATAGATCCCAACTCCCAGCTTTTTCATCTCAATTCAGATTGGCCTATATCAAAAATATATGCTACCGCTACTTGTTTTATTATTTTGGGATATTTTAACATTAAAAATTTAAATACTGGAAAATATATATTCATTTATAGGTAAGGAAAAAGAAATCACAAGTAGTATCATTACAATAAAATAATTTCCTATTAAATGAAAGTTTTTCAAATACTATATTAATATAGTCTATATATATATCTATCTATACAAAATACAGTCTATAGATAGGGTTTTCCACAAAAAGGCCTGAATTTGAACATAGAAAAAGCAAATATTTGGATGCTCATAACAACCAACACACAAATTGTACTGAAAAGATGGCCTGTGGATTCTTTTTAGTTTTATCAGCTACCTTCAAGATTACTATTCAGATCACACAAGCCAATTTCTATGTCTGTGTTACATATGGAGTTAGCTTGTGCAAATTTTTATATTTAAATTAAGTATATTTTTGAAAAAAAAATATTTATTTCCAGCTGTCAAATACCTTAAGATCTGGCCATTTTTGAGAACTATGCCTACTACTACATATGAAGCCCATAATTGAAATCCCCAGAGCCCAACATGAATAGTGAAACCAATCAATATTCAAATACGCTTTTTTTTCTCCATAGGTCTTCATCTATCTTGTTTTTCCTATTTCCTCTTCTTTTTTGCAAAAATTATCACTTCATACAGAATTTAACTACATAAAACAATTCCACCAATATTAGAACAAAAGTATCATATTTAGTGATTGAGAACACCACATCAATATTATCGAGAACACCAATCAAATATTATTCCATTCATGCTGTAGTCAAGACTAAAATATTAATTTTACCTTTGTCCTCATTACATTACACAGCTTCTCAGATATATAATCTTGAAAACTCAAGGAAATTAAATGAAGTAAAATGAACTCTTTTGAAAAGTTAAAGTGCATGATTATTTCACTTATTATCAATTCCATAGGGAAAATGTACTCATTCTAAGGACTTGCCACAGTAGTCTTGATCAAAAGCCACTACTATTTTTGGATTGAACCCATTTTTCATAGGATGGTTCCAGTTACACTCCTGCCATTCTGCTTACAGAAATATATTCTTCAATCTCTGAAATAACTTGCATACTAAATTTCATACAAGAATTTTTTAGAAATATATTTCAAATTTTAACTGTAGCACTTTCATTAAAGTGAAATACAAATATTAAATAGAATTTTTTGATGTTGCCTCTGCTTCTTAGACTGTTTGCCAAAGCTTCAAAAACTCACACAAAAATTGTGTTCATTAAGGAAACTGTATATATCAATAAGGTATATGAAATTAAATGAAAGTAATCTAAAGGAATTAGCTTTTTCTATAAAAGCAAATACGGTACTATGTAATTCTCTAATGTAATATCAACTCAACACCCTAAAAATTGGAAGAATCAAAAGGAGAAAAAAATCCCCACTGAACTTAGACAATAAGTCAACATTTTCCATAAATGTTTTCATTCTAAGTCCTAATATTTCTCTCACAGCAGTTTTAAGGAGAGCAATATTATGGGAAAAGTTTGTTTTCAAATATGAACTAAATATCTAAGTGATCTAATGTGGTCTAGCAATTATACCATAGACTCTAAATATACTAAAAGAACTTTATTTACAAGAAGCCACTGTAATAGAATCCATAATAGTTTCTATATGTGTAATTATATCTGGTTACAAATTCTAAAAATCATTTTCTATTGGTTCACACATTAGATATTAAATATCCAATCTGATTTTGTATCAACATTGTACAATTTACCAAGATTTAAACACAAGTGTTGCTCTGATTATTTGTTAGCCCAAGTGACTTTCAGCTATGAGTTCAATGATAACACTGCACAAAAGGTTCAACTATTTTGTTTGTAGCTTCATAATAACTTTATGACATGGTTAAAGAGATGATCAAAACTCTCATTCATTTTACTAAGAAAACAGTACTACAATGTGGGATTTAAACAAGACTCAGAGTTAGAATACCAGAGCTTCTTATTTCTACTTTTTCCATGTCCACAGCCACTATTAAAAATATTCCCTAACTGAAACCTAACATTTCACTAGTGCGAATCTAAAGCAAACCTAAAGCAAATCTTACTGAGAAATGCTCTCCAAGACCATGTTTCTTTGCCTCAGGAAACTTCTTTGCAGAAAAAAAAAATGTTATAAATATCTATTAACAAAAAAGGTGTGTAATTATGAAATATACAGCCTCCCCAATTCTACACAAATATCAAAAATTCTTGATCAAACCAATAGCCGTTTAAGAATTTTCATATTATAACAATTTGACAAGATTACATTGTTTTGACATCTTTGGAAATGAATCAAAACGAAAAATGTGCAGATAAAATAAATTTTATATTGCTACTCCAAGTTTGTAATGCCGTGCAACACAGAAAATGTAATCATATATTCAGAATGTCTTGCTTCCCCTTTTGTACTCCCATCTCCACCCCACATTTTCCTAGTCTCCAACTCCATTAGCTAGTTTTATAATTTATATTTTTCTTCACTTTATATATTCTCTTTTATTAATAAGAAATATGTTTAAATTCAAGAACATTGAAAAAGAGTGTTTAGTGATACTACATTCTAATGTGGTACAATATTCACAATATCATACCCAAAACTAAACATATGGCCTTTAAAGGATAAAGTGAAAACTCAAAAAGAAACTAAAAAGGTGGGTAATCACCATTTAAATATAATTATATAGAGAAAATAGAAATATAACCCCAAACCATCAAAGAAAAAGATAAGTGTAAACACAAAATAAGCAAAAAGAAACATATTTTTCACTTCAAGTTTTATTATTTGGTTTTTGTGTGTTTGGCATTCTTATTTCCCTTAAATTGATTTGTTAAATGGCTGGTGTCCTCTAACTTTATTCCAGTATTTAAAAAATTGTTTTAGTCCCTTCAGAAATGGAACAAGATATGGCTGTTAAAAAAACTTTCTTAGATATTATCTAAAAGGCAAGTGATGTACTGTGAACAAGAGCATGATACTATAGTCTCTCATCTAATTTACAAGAGCAATTTACCGCATTACCTAATAGGGCCCCCATAAGGACACAAAGCTGAGAGTGGGGCAGTGGGTAGACAACACACAGAACCAAAACTTCCAGGTGTACATCTATCTTTTCTCTCAACTGGAAGTTAAAAACAAATGCGGTGGCAACCTATCAATCATCCTCATCAACCAGTTACTCTGCAGTAATATCCACTTCAAAATACAATGGACACTTCCAAGATTTATGTAGTACATATAGACATAGCAATGGTTTTTCAGTTTAGAGAGCAATAGGTAACTGTTACTGACTTAAGTTCCTGTGTGAAACAAAACACAACCAAACAAAAACCTTTGCAATATGAAGGTATTAAGGCCTAGAGGCAAATATATAAATATTATATGCATATGACTTTCAAAGATCCTGCTGTAAGCAAGGCTGGAATGTACTAGTTTTAATTTAAATATACAGACAATCTCATGGCTAGCAAATCATGTAGAAAAATCTGATTAAACATGAGTCAAGATACCTGAAGGGAAAGCTCAGGAAAACAAGGGAATTATGAACAAGAGGAAAGTGGTTGGTTTTTATTATTACTGTTAATGTTGTATTATTTTTATAATACAGGCTACCTACTTTGATAGGGTAAAATAGTTTCTAATCGAGAGATTACTGGAAGATAAAGTTTTTTAAAAAAAATTCTGCATCTTCCTAGAAAACTCTTTTAAATATACACTAATTATAATAAATCACAATTTTAAAGAAACTGTAAGCCAGTCCATATTTGTCTCCTCCAAACAATGAATAAAGAGGTTAAGTTTCTCTGAATACAGCTTTTAAAAAATGAATGCTTAAGCAATATGTTTTCTTACTGTAGAAAAAATAAGCTGCAAAACAATTTAGATATAACCTAACTAGAAATAAGGAAAGAGCCTAGATGATCTCTTAGTCCCTTTAGCAATTGTTTATGATATAAATAATATATACATTACCCAAATATTCATATTAGTTTATAGCATTAGAAAGAAATTAAACAGTCTATAGAGTCAGGACATTATTCATTTATAAAATAACTATTAATGAGCAGAATATCTCCATAAAGCATACTTTTTGAAACTACTGTTTTTACTTTTCAAAGTATAAGGTATGAAGCCCCATGCTTAGCCTGTGAATATTACAAGTTTAACTAAAATTCCATTGCCTGAAGTAAAGTATCTTAATGTATTAAAATATTCATTTATAGTAAAACATATATATAATTTTTTGCTGAAATCTTAAGTTTCAACACTTTTACTTCCTACTGAAATTCTACAAATCATGTTAACTATGCGGTTTGAATAATTCAATCTGCAAAGTGGGAATCAAACCAACAAACAGAAAGCCTAAAGTATTAATGAATTCCTCAGAGATCCATAAACAAACAATGCTAAAAGGCAAAGCAGTACATTTTCACAAGCATTCTAGGAACATCTCATACGGTAAAATTCCATAAAGCACTTTCAAACAGAAATGAAGTATCAGATTATCCTGAAGATTTTTTTTAATTGCATTTTAGGTTTTGGGGTACATGTGAAGAACATGCAAGATTGTTGCATAGGTACACACGTGGCAGTGTGATTTGCTGCCTTCCTCCCCTTCACCTATATCTGGCATTTCTCCCCACGCTATCTCTCCCCAACTCCCCACCCCACACTGTCCCTCCCCTGTGTCCCCCCAACAGACCCCAGTGTGTAGTGCTCCCCTCCCTGTGTCCATGTGTTCTCATTGTTCAACACCCGCCTATGAGTGAGAACATGCAGTGTTTGATTTTCTGCTCTTGTGTCAGTTTGCTGAGAATGATGGTTTCCAGGTTCGTCCATGTCCCTACAAAGGACATGAACTCATCGTTTGTCATAGCTGCATAATATTCCATGGTGTGTATGTGCCACATTTTCCCTGTCCAGTCTATCATCGAGGGCATTTGGGTTGGTTCCAGGTCTTTGCTATTGTAAATTGTGCTGCAATGAACATTCGTGTGCATGTGTCCTTATAGTAGAATGATTTATAATCCTTTGGATATATACCCAGTAATGGGATTGCTGGGTCAAATGGAATTTCTATTTCTAGGTCCTCGAGGAATCGCCACACTGTCTTCCACAAAGATTTCTAAACTCAATCTAGTCAAAAGAAAGACTTCCTTCTGCTGCTCTGTTAGCAATATCTAATTTATTATTACTGTAATTTTCTTAAAGGCTTTAAAGTGCCTCAGGGGTCCCCTGAAACTAATTTCCTATTTCTGGGATTCCCTGTATTCATTATATGAGATGGTGACATGCTTAGAGGAATTCTTTTTTAGTATGAAAATTGTCCCTTCTTCAGTACTTGCCTCCTTACTGGCGTTGAATTAACACAGGGACAAAATTTGGCAAATTTTTTTATTCTGACTCTCCCAAGAAACTCCTGTTGCCCAGTATTTATTTGGTGGCCTTTGACCACCTGAGGAAAAAAATGAGCTTATTCAAGCTGCCAATATTTATCAATGGGCTGTAGCAGTACTGAACTGTACTGTGCCGGGGATATTGAGATACTCTGGGGGTGTACTGTATACCTGCCAGTTTTCTTCATTTCTAAATTGAGTTTTCTTTTCTTGATGTTGGTTTCCTTCATATCACCTCAAGGTTTAGATTTGTGAAGGAATAAACATGATGGGAATAATAGTCTTGAAAGGAGATATGTCATATATTATCAGAAGGAGGAGGAAGGAAGGACTTGTCCATTTTGATATTTTGCTCTAGGTGGCCAGTTTTGTTTCTCATAGGGAAATCTGACCCACCGGTCATGCTGGCTCCTAAGAAAATGCTGTTGTGAGCGACTCATCAAGAGTTGAACTTCATGTAGCTTTGTTGGGAATATGGAAAAGGAAGAAAGCCATAGGACTGCCCGTTCAGTCTTGGAAAGATCTGGATGATTCTGCACAGCAAAAAAGACTTGAAATTCATGTATAGACACACCTCTGCCAATCCATCTTCAGCTGTCTGAATGTTGTATCACAGCCCTTCTCCAAAGCAGGAATAGAATGTTCAGGTTTCACCACAGATTTTCTACTTATTTCATATTTGGAATCACCTTACAGATTCCAGGTCCCTTTTGCATATATTCTTTATTCTTCTGCTTTTTAAAAAATAGTTTTGTTTCATATTTAAAGCACTTGTATTAGTCAGTGCTTCATGTTCTGTATTATTTGAACCGTTTGCCCTTACAGAAAGAGAAATACTTGTTTGTGTTTTAAATAAAACTGATGTAGGGGGAAAAGGAAAGAAAGAAAGAACAAAAGAGAGGGAGAGAAAGAAGGAAGGAAGGAAGGAAGGAAGGAAGGAAGGAAGGAAGGAAGGAAGAAAGAAAGGAAGGAAAGAAAGAAGAAAGAAAGAAAGACTCCCACTCATTCTGTTTCAATATTGTCATTAAAACTTACTGGTCTTGCCTGTTTAAGATGTTCATATTATACTAGAAGAGAACAAATTAAATTGAAAATGAACAGCAGTGAGAAAGAAAATTATAAAATATAAATTAAAAATTGTTAAGGTTATATTTTTAAATTGACAATGTGATCTGTGGTGCTCCTGAAATCTTACTCACATAATCAGAGCTTATTTTCAAATCTAATTTAATAGAAAAATTAATGCACAAACTATTAATGTACTTTTGTCCCTTACTTTTTATCCAAAAGGATATAAGAGCTTTGGACCGAATACGGTAGAAGTCATGGACAACACTAATGCTCTCGTATACTCATATTGACAGCAATCATCCATGGGTCCTGACCACATTCAAAGGGAGGGGATTACACAAAGATGTAAATACCAGGGGCTGGGAATAGTGGGGGCTGTCTTGGAATTCTGCTAGTACCATACTGATAGAGCTCTTGTTCTCCACTTGTAAATAATTTAACAAACAAGAACTTCTATGGCATGAGAGGCTCTATTTTATGAGTGCATTAAAATTTTGCATTAGAAAACTTTAGTCTGCATCTTGACTTTTTAGATTGCTGTCAAATGGAAGATGAAAAGTCAAATTGAATACCTTAGAGAAGAACTGACATTTTAAATCTTAATAAGTGTAACTGAATTAATGTAATTCTATATTTTGACAATTAATGTAATTTCACCTTAAAAAATTTTCAGAGCAAAAGAAGTTTCAAAATCTACTTCAAATTTTTAAACATATGTTATAAATTTTATTTCTTATGGAACACCTCTTCTCCTCCAAAGGGTCATAACTCCTCACCAGCTAGGGATCAAAGATGGATGGGGAATGAATCTGATGAACTGACAGAAACAGGGTTCAGGTAATAACAAACTTCTCAAAGCTAAAAGAACATGTGCTAACCCAATGCAAAGAAACTAATAACCTTGAAAAAAAGGTTAGATGAGATGCTAACTAGAATAAACAGCTTAGAGAAGAATATAAATGACTTGATGGAGCTGAAAAACACAGCACAAGAACTTCACAAAGCATACACAAGTTTCAATAGCCAAATAGACTAAGCAGAAGAAAGGATATCAGAGATTGAAGATCAACTCAATGAAATAAAACGAGAAGGCAAGAATAGAGAAAAAAGAGTGAAAAGAAATGAACAAAGTCTCCAAGAAATATAGGATTATGTGAAAAGACCTAATCTACGTTTGATAGGTGTACCTGAATGTGACGAAGAGAATTAATCCAAGCTGGAAAACACTCTTTAGGATATTATGCAGGAAAACCTCCCCAACCTAGCAAGCCAGGCCACCATTCAAGTCCAGGAAATATAGATAACACTACAAAGATATTTCTCAAAAAGAGTAACCCCAAGGCACATAATTGTCAGAGTCACCAGGGTTGAAACAAAGGAAAAAATACTAAGGGCAGCCAGAGGAGAAAGGTAGGATTACTCACAAGGGGAAGCCCATCAGACTCACAGGGGAACTCCCCGCAGAAACCCTACAAAAGAGTGGGGGCCAATATTCAACATCCTTAAAGAAAAGAATTTTCAACTTAGAATTTCATATCCAGCCAAACTAAGCTTCATAAACAAATGACAAAGAAAATCCTTTATGGACAGGCAATTGCTAAGAGATTTCATCACCACCAGGCCTGCCTTACAAGAGCTCCTGAAAGAAGCACTAAACAAGGAAATGAGCAACCAGTACCAGGCACTCCAAAAATGTACCAAATGGTAAAGACAATTGACACAATGAAAAAAATGCATCAACTAATGGGCAAAACATCCAGCTAGCACCAAAATGGAAGGATCAAATTCACACATAACAATATTAACCTTAAATGTAAATGGGCTAAATGGCCCAATCGAAAGACACAGACTGGCAAATTGGATAAAAAGTCAAGACTCGTTGGTGTGCTGTATTCAGAAAACCCATTTCACATGCAAGGACACATATAAGCTTAAAATAAAGGGATGGAGAAAGATTTACCAAGCAAATGGAGAACACAAAACAGCAGGGGTAGCAATCCTAGTCTCTGATAAAATGGACTTTAAACCAACAAACATCAAAAGAGACAAGAGAATTACATAATGGTAAAAGGATCAATGCAACAAGAAGAGCTAATGATCCTAAATATATATGCACCCAATACAGGAGCACCCAGATACATAAAGCAAGTTCTTAAGAACCTATAAAGAGACTTAGATTCACACACAATAATAGTGGGAGACTTTAACACTCCACTGTCAATACTAGACAGATCAATGACACAGAAAATTAACAAGGATATCCAGGTCTGGAACTCAGATCTGGACCAAGCAGACGTAATAGACATCTACAGAAATCTCCACCCGAAATCCACAGAATATACATTCTTCTCAGCACCACATTGCACCTACTCTAAAATTGATCATATAACTGGAAGTAAATCACTCCTCAGCAAATGCAAAAGAATGGAAATCATAACAAATAGACTCTCAGACCACAGTGCAATCAAATTAGAACTCAGAATTCAGAAACACTCAGAAGTGCACAACTTTATGGAAACTGAACAACTGGCTCCAGAATTTTGACTGGAAAATAATGAAATGAAGGCAAAAATAAAGATGTTCTTTGAAACCAATGAGAATGAAGACACAATGTACCAGAATCTCTGGGACAGATTTAAAGCAGTGTCGAGAGGGAAATTTATAGCTATAAATGCCCACCAGAGAAGCAAGGAAAGATCTAAAATCAAGACCCTATCATCTAAGTTGAAAGAGCTACAGGAGCGAGATCAAAAATACTCAAAAGCTAGCTGAAGACAAGAAATAATTAAGATCAGAGCAGAACTGAAGGAGATAGAGACACAAAACATCCTTCAAAAAATCAACAAAACCAGAAGCTGTTTTTTTGAAAAGAACAACAAATAGACTGCTAGCCAGATTAATAAAGAAGAAAAGTGAGAAGAATCAAATAGATGCAATAAGATATGATAAAGGGGATATCACCACTGATTCCACAGAAATACAAACTACAATCAGAGATTACTACAAACAACTCTATGCACATAAACCAGTAAATCTGGAAGAAATGGATAAATTCCTGGACACTTGCACCCTCCCAAGCCTAAACCAGGAAGAAGTTGAAACCTTGAATAGATCAATAACAAGGGCTGAAGTTGAGGCAGGAATTAATACCAAAAAAAGCCCAGGTCCAGACGGGTTCACAGCTGAATTCTACCAGACGTACAAAGAGAACTAGTAACACCCCTTCTGAAACGATTCCAAACAATTCGAAAAGAGGAAATCCTTCCCAAATCATTTTATGAGACCAACATCATCCTGATTCCAAAACCCGGCAGAGACTCAACAACGACAACAAAAAACTTCAGGCCAATATCCATGATGAACATAGATGCAAAAATCTTCAAGAAAATACTGGCAAACCGAATGCAACAGCACATCAAAAAGTTTATCCATCACGATCAAGTAGGCTTTGTTCTAGGGATGCTAGGTTAATTCAACATATGCAAGTCTATAAATGTAATCCACCACATAAACAGAACCAAAGACAAAAACCACATGATTATCTCAATAGATGCAGAGAAGGCCTTCAACAAAATTCAACAGCCCTTTATGCTAAAAACTCTCAATAAACTAGGTATCAAAGGAATATATCTCAAAACAATGAGAGCTATTTATGACAAACATATAGCCAATATCATACTAAATGGGCAAAAACTGGAAGAATTCTCCTTGAAATCTGGCACTAGACAAGGATACCCTCTCTCACCACTCCTATTCAGTATAGTATTGGAAGTTCTAGGCAGAACAATTAGGTAAGAAAAAAAAATAAAGCATATTCAATTAGGAAAAGAGGAAGTCAAACTGTCTCTATATTCAGAAGACATGACTGTATATTTAGAAGACCCCATTATCTCAGCACAAAATCTTCTTAAATTGATAAGCAACTTCAGCAAAGTCTCAGGATACAAAATCAATGTGCAGAAATCACAAGCATTTCTATACACCAATAGCAGACTAACAGAAAGCCAAATCATGAGCAAACTCCCATTCACAATTGCTACAAAGAGAATAAAATACCTAAGAATACAACTAACAAAGGATGTAAAGGACCTCTTCAAGGAGAACTACTAACCACTGCTCAAGGAAATAAGAGAGGACACTAACAGATGGAGAAACATTCCATGCTCATGGTTAGGGAGAATTAAGATCATGAAAATGGCCATACTGCCCAAAGTAATTTATAGATTCAATGCTATCCCCATTAGGCTACCAATGACCTTCACAGAACTGGAAAAAACTACCTTAAACATCATATGCAACCGAAAGAGAGCCCACGTAGCCAAGTCAATTCTAAGCACAAAGAACAAAGCTGGAGGTATCACACTACCTGACTTCAAACTATACTACAAGGCTACAATAATCAAAACAGCATGGTACTGGTACCAAAACAGAGATATAGACCAATGGAAGAGAAAAGAGGCCACACCACAGTTCTACAACCACCTGATCTTTGACAAACCTTAGAAAAACAACAAGCAATGGGGAAATGATTCCTTGTTTAATAAATGGTGTTGGAAAAACTGGCTAGCCATGTGCAGAAAGCTGAAACTGGACCCCTTCCTGACACCTTACACTAAAAGTAACTCCAAATGGATTAAAGACTTAAACATAAGACCTAACATCATAAAAACCCTAGAAGAAAACCTAGGCAAAACCATTCAGGACATAGGCATAGGCAAGGACTTCATGACTAAAACCCCAAAAGCATTGGCAACAAAATCCAAAACAGACAAATGGGATGTAATTAAACTCCATGGTTTCTATACAGCAAAAGAAACCATCATTAGAGAAAACAGGCAACCAACAGAATGGGAAAAAAAAATTGCAATCTAACCATCTGACAAAGGGCTAATATCCAGAATCTACAAAGAACTATATCAGATTTACAAGAGAAAAACAAAGAAACCCATCCAAAAATGGGTGAAGGACATGAACAGACACTTTTCAAAGAAGACATATACGAGGCCAACAAACACATGGAAAAATGCTCATCATCACTGATTATTAGAGAAATGCAAATCAAAACCACATTGAGATACCTACCTCATGCCAGTTAGAATAACAATCATTCAAAATCTGGAGACAACAGATGCTGGAGAGGATGTGGAGAAACAGGAACACTTTTGCACTGTTGATGGGAGTGTAAACTAGTTCAACCACTGTGGAATACAGTGTGGCACTTCCTCAAGGACTAAGAAATAGAAATTCCATTTGACCCAGCAATCCCATTACTGGGTATATATCCAAAAGCTTATAACTCATTCTATTATAAAGACATATGCACATGTATGTTCATAGCAGCACTGTTTACAATAGCAAAGACCTGGAACCAACACAAATGCCCATCAATGATAGACTGGACAAGGAAAATGTGGCACATATACACCATGGAATACTATGCAGCCATCAAAAACGACGAGTTCATGTCCTTTGTAGGGACATGGACGAATCCAGAAACCATAATTCTCAGCAAACTGACACAAGAGCAGAAAATCAAACACCGCATGTTCTCACTCATAGGCGGGTGTTGAACAATGAGAACACATGGACACAGGGAGGGAAGCATCACACACTTGGGTCTGTTGAGGGGGCCAAGGGAAGGACAGTGAGGGGGTGGGAGGTCAGGGAGGGATAACATGGGGAGAAATGCCAGATGTAGGTGACAGGGGTATGGAGGCAGCAGACCACATTGCCATGTGTGTACCTATGCAACAATCCTGCATGATCTCCACATGTACCCCAGAACCTAAAGTACAATAAATAATAAATAAATTTAACTAAGGAGGTGAAACTTACAAAAGATTGTACTGTACACTGAAACTTGCAAAAGATTGAAGAAGAAAATATTAAAAGACACAAATGGTAAGACATCCTAGGTTTATTAATTCAAATAATTAATATTGTTTAAATGTTCATACTACCAAAACCACCCACAGATTCAATTCAATCTCCATCAAAATTCCAATAGCAGACATTGCTGACAAGATGGCCAAATAGGAGCAGCTCTGATCTGCAGCTCCCAGCAAGATCCATATAGAAGGCAGGTGATTTCTCCATTTCCAACTGAGGTAACCAGTTCATTTCACTGGGACTGGATGGACAGTGGGCACAGCCCACAGAGGGTGAGCAAAAGCAGGGTGGTACGTTGCCTAACCAAGGAAGAACAAGGGATTGGGAAACTCCCTTTCCTAGCCCAGGGAAGCCATTAGGGACTGTACTGTGAGAAATGAAATACTCTGGCCCAGATACTGTGCTTTTCCCATAATCTTTGCAATCTGCACACCAAGAGATTCCCTCTGATGCCACCAGGGCCCTAACTTTCAAGCACAAAACTGGGTGGCTGTTTGGGCAAACACTGAGCTAGCAGCAGGAGTTTTTTTTTGTTGTTGTTGTTGTTGTTTTCATATCCAGTGGTGCATGGAATGCCAGCCGTTCAATCCCCTGGAAAGGGTGCCGAAGCCAGGGAGCCAAGCGGTCTGGCTCAGCAGGTTCCACCCCCACAGAGCCTCCAAGCTAAGATCTACTGGCTTGAAATACTGATTGCCAGAACAGCAGTTTGAGCTCAACCTTGGCTGCTCAAGCTGGGTAGGGGGAGGGGCATCTGCCATTGCTGAGCCTTGAGTAGGCAGTTTTACTGTCACAGTGTAAACAAAGCCTCCCAGAAGATCCAACTGTGAGGAGCCCACCACAGCTCAGCAAGGCTGTTATGACCAGAATACTTCTCTTCTCTCTGGGCAGGGCATCTCAAGAAAAAAAAAGAAAGAAAAAGGCAGCAGCCCCAATCAGGGGCTTATAGATAAAACTCCCACCTCCCTGAGTCAGAGCACCTGGGGGAAGGGGTGGCTGTGAGTGCAGCTTTAGCAGACTTAAACATCCTCGCCTGGTGACACTGAAGAGAGAAGCAGATCTCCAAGCACAGCATTTCAGCTCTGCTAAGGGTCAGACTGACTCCTCAAGTGGGTCCCTCAACCCCTTGTCTCCTGATTGGGAGACACCTCCCAGCAGGGGCCAGCAGCCGACTCACACAGGAGATCTCTGGCTGGAATCTGGAAGGTGCGCCCTTGGGATGAAGCTTCCAGAGAAAGGAATAGGCAGCAATCTTTGCTGTTCTGCAGCCTCCACTGATGATAACCAGGAAAACAGTGTCTGGAGTGGACCTCGAGCAAACTTCAGCAGACCTGCAGCAGGGGAGCCTGACTGGTAGAAGGAAAGCTAACGAACAGAAAATAGCAGCAACATCAACAAAAAGGAAGTCCACTAAGAGACCCCATCTGAAGGTCATCAGCATCAAAGACCAAAGGTAGATAAATCAACAAAGATGGGGAAGAACAGCGCAAGAAGCCTGAAAATTCCAAAAACCAGAATGCCTCTGCTCCTCCAAAGGATCACAACTCCTCAACAGCAAGAGAACAAAACTGGATGGAGAATGAGGTTGACAAATTGACAGATGTAGGCTTCAGAAAGTGAGTAATAACAATCTCCTCCTAGCTAAAGAAGCATGTTCAAACCCAACACAAGGAAGCTAAGAACCTTGATAAAAGGTTACAGGAACTGCTACCTAAAATAACCACTTTAGAGAATAACATAAATGACCTGATGGTGCTGAAAAACACAGCACAAGAACTTCATGAAGCATACATAAGTATCAATAGCTGAATTGATCAAGTGGTACAAAGGATATCAGAGATTGAAGATCAACTAAATGAAATAAAGCAAGAAATCAAGAATAGAGAAAAAAGAATGAAAAAGAATGAACAAAGCCTTCAAGAAATATGGGACCATGTGAAAAGAACAAATCTATGTTTGATTGATGTACCTGAAAGTGACACGGTGAATGGAACCAAGTTGGAAAAGACTCTTCAAGATATTATCCAGGAAAACTTCCCAACCTAGAAAGGCAGACCAACATTCAAATTTGGAAAAAAACAGAGAACACCACAAAGACAATCCTTGAGAAGAGCAACCCAAGACACATAATTGTCAGATTCACCAAGGTTGAAATGAAGGGAAAAAATGTTAAGGACAGCCAGAAAGAAAAGTCTGGTTACCCACAAAGGAAAGCCAATCAGACTAAGAGCAGATGTCTCTGCAGAAATCCTACAAGCCAAAAGAAAGTGGGTACCAAAATTCAACAAAATTCTTAAAGAAAAGTATTTTCAACCCAGAATTTTATGTCCAGCCACACTAAGCTTCATCAGTGAAAGGACAATAAAATCTTTTACAAACTAGCAAATGCTGAGAGATTTTGGCATCACAAAGTCTACCTTACAGGAACTCCGGAAGGAAGTTTCACTAAACATGAAAAGGAACAACCAGTAACAGTGACTGAGAAGACCATTGATGCTATGAAGATGCATCAACTAATGGGCAAACTAACCACCTAGGATAATAATCACAGGATCAGATTCACACATAACAATATTAAGCTTAAATGTAAATGGGCTAAATGCCCCAATTAAAAGACACAGGCTGGAAAATTGGATAAAGTGTAAAGACCCATTGGTGTGCTGTATTCAGGAGACCCATCTCACATGCAAAAACACACATAGGCTCAAAATAAAGAGAAGAAGAAATATTTACCAAGCAAATGGAAAGTCAAAAATAAAAAAATAAAAAGCAGGGGTTACAATCTTAGTCTCTGATAAAACAGACTTTAAACCAACAAAGATCAAAAGAGACAAAGGTGGGCATTACATAATGGTAAAGGGATCAATGCAACAAGAAGAGCTAACTATCCTAAAAATATATGCACCCAATACAAAAGCAATCAGATTCATAAAGCAAATTCTTAGAGACCTACAGAGAGACATAGACTCCTACACAATAATAGTGGGAGACGTTAACACACAACTGTCAATATTAGGCAGATCAATGAGACAGAACATTAACAAAGATAATCAGGATGTGAACTCAGCTCTGGCCCAAGCAGACCTAAAAGACATTTGCAGAACTCTCCACCCCAAATCTGCAGAATATACATTCTTCTCAGCACCACATCACAATTATTTTAAAATTGACCATATAATTGGAAGTAAAACACTCCTCAGTAAATGCAAAGGAATGGAAATCATAACAAACAAACAGTCTCTCAGATCACAGTGCAATCAATTTAAAAATAAGGATAAGAAACTCACTCAAAACCACAAAACTAAATGGAAACTGAACAACCTGCTGCTCAATTACTACTGCGTAAATAACGAAATCAAAACAGAAATAAATAAGTTCCTTGAAACCAATCAGAACAAAAACACAATGTACCAGAATCTGTAGGATACATTTAAAGCAGTGTTTAGGGGGAAATTTATTGCACTGAAAGCTCACAAGAGAAAGCAGGAAAGATCTAAAATCAACACCCTAACATCACAATTAAAAGAACTAGAGAAGCAAGAGGAAACAAATTCAAAAGGTGGCAGAAGACAAGAAATTAAGATCAGAGCAGAACTGAAGGGAATAGAGACACAAAAAAAAATTCAAAAAATGAATGAATCCAGGAGGTGTTTTTTTTTTAAAAAAAAAAAAAGATCAACAAAATAGATAAGACTGCTAGCCAGACTAATAAGAGAGAAGAATCAAATAGATGCAATAAAAAATTATAAAGAGAACATCACCATTGATCCCACAGAAATACAAACTACCATCAGAGAATACCATAAACACTTCTACTCAAATAAACTAGAAAATCTAGAAGAAACTGAAAAGTTCCTGGACACATACAACCTCTTAAGACCAAACAAAGAAGAAGTCAAATCACTAAACAGACCAAAACCAAGTTCTGAGGCAGTAATTAATAGCCTACCAACCAAAAAAAGTCCAGGACCAGACAAACTCACAGCTGGATTCTATCAGAGGTAAAAAGAGGTGATACCATTCCTTCTGAAACTATTCCAAACAATAGAAAAAAAGGAACTCCTCCCTGACTCATT
Organism: Saimiri boliviensis; assembly: GCF_048565385.1. Taxonomy (NCBI): domain Eukaryota; kingdom Metazoa; phylum Chordata; class Mammalia; order Primates; family Cebidae; genus Saimiri; species Saimiri boliviensis. Next base: position 77,959,192 of record NC_133453.1, read on the forward strand.
TTATGAGGCCAGCATCATCTTGATACCAAAACCTGGCAGAGATACAACAACAACAAAAAATTTGGGTCAATATCCCTGATAAACATTGATGACAAAGTCCTTAGTAAAATACTGGTAAACTGAATCCAGCAGCACATCAAAAAGCTTATCCACCACAATCAAGTTGTCTTCATACCTAGAAGACTGGTTCAACATACGCAAATCAATAAATGTAATCCATCACATAAACAGAACCAACAACAAAAAACACATGATTATCTCAACAGATGCAGATGCAGAAAGGGCCTTCTACAAAATTCAAAACCGCTTCATGCTAAAAACTCTGAATAAACTAGGTATTGATGGAATATATCTCCAAATAACAGGTAATTATGACAAACCCACAGTCAATATCATACTGAATGGACAAAAACTGGAAGCATTCCCTTTGAAAACCAGCACAAGACAAGGATGTCATCCCTTACCACTCCTATTCAACATAGTATTGGAAGTTCTGGCCAGGGCAATCAGGCAAGAAAAAGAAATAAAAGATATTCAATTAGGAAAAGAGGACGTCAAATTGTCTCTGTTTGCAGACGACATGATTGTGTATTTAGAAAACCCCATTGTCTCAGCCCCAAATCTCCTAAAGCTGATAAGCAACTTCAGCAAAGTCTCAGGATACAAAATCAATGTGCAAAAATCATAAGCATTACTATACTCCATTAACAGATAGACAGCCAAATCATGAGTGAACTCTCATTCACAGTTGCTACCTAGAAATACAACCTGAGCTTAACCTGGGATGCTCAAGCTGGGTGGAGGAAGGAGCGTCTGCCACTGCTGAGCCTTGAGTAGGCGATTTTACCCTCATAGTGTAAACAAAGCCTCACAGAAGATCCAACTGGTTGGAACCCACCACAGCTCTTAGCTGTATTCCTTAAATACCTAGGAATTAAGTACCTAGGAATACAACTTACAAGGGATGTGAAGGACCTCTTCAAGGAGAACTACAAACCACTGCTCAGGGAAGTAAGACAGGATACAAACAATGGAAAAGCATTCCATGCTCATGGAGGGGAAGAATCAATACCATGAAAATGGCCAAACTGTCCAAAGTAATATATAGATTCAATACTATCCCCCATCAAGTTATCATTGACTTTCTTCACAAAATTAGAAGAAACTACTTTAAATTTCATATGGAACCAAAAAAGAGCCCACACAGCCAAGACAATCCTAAGTAAAAAGTGCAAAGCTGGAGGCATCATGCTACCTGACTTCAAAAAAAAGCTATAGTAACTAAAACAGCATGGTACTGGTACCAAAACAGACATATTGACCAACAGAACAGAAGAGAGGCCTCAGAAATAATGCTACACATCTACAACCATCTGATCCTTGACAAACCTGACAAAATCAAGCAACGAAGAAAGGATTCCCTATTTAATAAATGGTATTGGGAAAACTGGCTACCCATATGCAGAAAACTAAAGCTGAACCCCTTCCTTACACCTTATACAAAAATTAACTCATGATAGATTAAAAACTTAAAGACTTAAAACCATAAAAACCCTAGAAGAAAACCCAGGCAATACCATTCAGGACATAGGCATGAGCAAAGATTTCATGACTAAAACACCAAAAACAATGGCAACAAAAGCTAAAATTGATTAATGGTATTTAACTGAACTAAAGAGCTTCTGCACAGCAAAAGAAACTACCATCAGAGTAATCAGGCAACCTACAGAATGGGAGAAAATTTTTGCAATCTATCCATCTGACAAAGGGCTAACATCCAGAAACTACAAAGAACTTAAACATATTTACAAGAAAAAACAAACAATTCCATCCAAAAGTGGGCAAAGGAAATGAACAGACACTTCTCTAAAGAAGACATTTATGCAGCCAACAAACATGAAAAAACACTCATCATCACTGGTCAATAGAGAAATGCAAATCAAAACCACAATGAGATACCATCTCATGCCTATGAGAATGGCAATCATTAAAAAGTCAGGAAACCACAGATGCTGGGGATGATGTGGAGAAATAGGAACGCTATTACACTGTTGGTGGGAGTGTAAATTAGTTCAACCATTGTGGAAGACAGTGTGGCAATTCCTCAGGGATCTAGAACTATAAATATCATTTGACCCAGAAATCCCATTGCTGAGTATACACCCAAAGGATTATAAATCACTGTACTATAAAAGCACATGCACATGTATGTTTATTGCAGTACTATTGACAATAGCAAAGACTTGGAACCAACCCAAATGCTCATCAGTGATAGACTGGATAAAGAAAATGTGGCATGCCATGGAATACTCTGCAGTCATGAAAAAGGATGAGTTCATGTCTTTTGCAGGGACACGGATGCAGCTGGAAACCATCATCTCAGCAAACTAACACAAGAACAGAAAATCAAACACTGCATGCTCTCACTCATAAGTGGGAGTTGAACAATGAGAACACATGGACACAAGGAGGGGAACACCACACATTGAGGCCTGTCAGGGGGTACAGGATTGGGGTAGGGGATTATGGTAGGGATAGCATTAGGAGAAATACCTAATGTAGATGACAGGTTGATGGGTGCAGCAAATCACCATGACACATGTATACCTAGGTAACAAACGTTCATGTTCTGCACATGTGCCCCAGAATTTAAAGTATAATAATAATAATAATAATAATAATAATAATAAATCCCAATGCCATCTTTTTACAAGCAGAAAAACAATTCCACAGTTCATATGAGACCACTAAGGACCCAACTACTTAAATCACTCTTGAAAAAAAAAACTGGAGGCACCACATTGCCTGATTTCAAAATATATCATAAAGCTACAATAATTTAAATAACAAGGTAATGGAATAGAGACAGACATATAGACCAATGAAACAGAATAGAGAGCCCAGAAATAAACCCATGCATACATGGCCAACAGAACTTTGACAAAGGTGCCAAGAACACACACAGGGAAAAAATAGTCTCTTCAACCAGTGATGATGGGAACACTGGATATTCACAGCCAAAGAAATTTGTCCCTTATACCATTTACAAAAAATTAACTCAAAATGGATGCAAGACTTAAACATAAGACTGGAAACTAAAACTCCTAGAAAAACAACAGAGGAAAAGCTTCATGCCACTGGTCTTGACAATGATTTCATGACTATAATAACAAAAGCAAAGGCAACAAAAGCAAAGATAGATAAACTGGACTACATCAAACAAAAAATCTTCCTCACAGAAAAGGAAACAATCAACAGAGTGAAAAGGCAACCTACCGAATGGGAGAAAATATTTGCAAGCCATATATCAAATACAAGTTTAATTTCCAAAATATATAAGGAACTCCTGTAGCTCAGTAGCAAAAACTCTAATAAAACAATTTAAAAATGGGCTAAAGACTCGAAGAGGTACTTCTCCAAAGAAGATATACAAATGGACAGCATTATATGAAAAGATGGTCAATGTCACTAATCATCAGAGAAATGCAAATCAAATCACTAGAGACATCACACCTGTGAAGGTGGCTATTTTCAAAAAGACAAAAGGCAACAAGTGTGAGAATATAGAGACATTGGACACTTAAACACTGTTAGTGAGAATGCAAAATAGTCATGGAAAAGAGTATAGAGATTCCTCAAAAAATTAAAAATAGAATATAATGCAGCAATCCCACTTCTGGGTACATATCCAAAGGAAATGTAATCAGCATTTTGAAGAGATACCTGCATATCTGCATTCCCATGTTAATCGCAGCATTATCACAGTAGCTATCATGTCGAATCAACCTAAATTATAAGAAAATGTGGTATATACATACAATGAAATATTCAACCTTTAAAAAAGAAGAAAATCCTGCCATATTTGACAACATACATGAACCTTGAGGACATTATGCCAAGTGAAATAAGCCAGTCTTGGAAAGACAAATACTGCATTATTCCACTTATATAAGGTATTTAAAATAGTCAAATTCATAGAAACAGAAAGTATAATAGAATAAGTGGTGGTTCAATGAGATACCATCTCATAGCAGTCAGAATGCACATATACACTATAGAATATTATGCAGTCATAAAAAAAGATGAGTTCATGTCCTCTGCAGGAACATGGATGAAGCTGGAAACCATCATTCTCAGCAAACTACCATAGGAACAGAAAACCAAGCACCCCAAACTCACAAGTGGGAATTGAACAATGAAAACAAATGGACACAGGGAGGGGACATCACACAATGAGGCCTGTTGGGGCGTGGGGGACTAAGGGAGGGATAGCCTCAGGAGAAATACCTAATGTAGATGACTGTTTGATGGGTGCAGCAAACCACCATTCCACATGTATATCTAAGTAACAAAGCTGCATGTTCTGCACATGTATCTCACAATTTAAAGTATAATAAACTTTAAAAAAATTGTCTATTTTGAAAAGTACAGTTGCAGCCTCAGATAAGTAAAATATAAGAGAATGTTGCCATCTCAGAGTAACAGAGAAAAAAAAAAAAGTTGACCAAATTAAGATTCCAGACATCTGAGTTCTAGTCTTGGTTTGCCATTGACTTATTGCATCAGAGTTAAATTAGCCCAACTGAGCCTTATTTTGTTTATAATTTTTTTCTGGAAAATAATGCTGCTGCCTTAATTACTTCATACAGATATAGAGGACAGAGGCAGAAATGAGATCATAGATATAGTAGTATTTTGAAAAACGCATGGATGCTATACTACTAATAAAAGAACTTTTGAATAGCTTCTAAAAACCAGCCATCATGCCATTTAATCAGGTTGGTATTATTGCTCTGCGCCATGTATTAGCAGTAAAAAAGTGGTCCATGACCCTGAACCCACTCCTGTAATCCAACTTGCCTGATCTATGTGATATCTGGATGACAGAGAGCAGATTTATAACATATAAAATACAGAACTCGAAATTACTTGTGTTCAAGTGTTGAGGAAACTGAATCTACAGAGAAAATAGTTTGAAGAGAATTACTATACATTTCAATAATATCATGCTAATACTTTTATGATTAGCTCAGTCAACCTAGCTTTCCCTTTTTCTCTAAGAACACAAGATAATCATTCCATTACTATGTTGTGCTTCCATCTTTTTCCTGGAGTTCTTTCTTAAACATATTAATTCTAAGTTTGCCTTAAAATTCATTTCAAATTTTGGGGTATATATATACTACTTTAATACATAAACTACTTTACAGGAAATGATTTAAGTTATTGATCAAACACAACATCAAAAGATTATTTTTATCATTATAGTTGTGTGCAGAAAAATGAGGCTTGTATCTTTATTTGGACATATCATCTTGATTATCAATTTATATTTCAAATTCTTCATGGTTTAATCTCTTCTAATTTGGACATGAAAATAAATATGTTCCTTGACAATCACCCTGACAGGCTGAAATACCTGAATTTAATCTGTTCAATTATTTGAAGAAATATACTATTAAACATGATAGGCATGTAAATGTTGTTAACTATGGATTACAAGGACATCTGAGGAAGTACTTAGTTTCAGAGTTCAATCAGGGTAATGTGATTTCTCCAAATGAAAGAGCAACCACAACAGATTTTGTTAACAGTTTTCAGTTAAGAAGATCCTGTATAATTATTCCAGAAGAAGAAAAAGTTGATTTTTGAAAAGCCTACTCTGAAATCTCTAAGCATAAAGGACGTGTCACTGCTACAAGAATAGTACCTATTTTAGAATTGTGAATAAATGAGGAAAAGTTAGAAATTGTGCTCTTATAAAACTCTTGTTACCTAAGATAATGAAAATTTCAGAAATAATACATACAAAAACCAAATGAAAGGAAGGATTTCAACAAATGTGAAACGTTTTCCTACCACAGTACTGAGGCTTTCCATAAATTTTTGTCACTGTATCAAGGATAAAAAAAAAAATCTGTGTCACTGATTATGTCTAATTTTGAAGAAATTAATTTAATTTCCAAGAAAGAAATAATTTTCTAGTTACAATTTTAGAGCCTTATTAGCAGTGCTGAATACAAAAAATACACGTAATTAGACATTTGAAAATATGTCCTAAAATCTCTTCTGATTCACACATAGGACTTTCAAATCATTTAATGGGCTTTATGAGGACAAATTTGAGCTCTAAAGTATAGCTATAAAGACTTTCACAGTCTGGAATAATAGTGTGAAAATTATTAATTTAGCCTGGTGTTTTCTGCTTCAGAGCATCAAAGTATTTCCAATTTATTTGTAATGCATAATTCAAATAAGTTAGAAATTTTTGCATTGTTTTATTTTTAGCAACCATCCCTTTACATTTGGTTTAAAGGCATCATCAAGCAAATTTCAGTTACTAAAATTGAAGAACATCACAAAAAATACCTTGCTAGTCTTTATGGGATTAAGCCAAGGAATCTAAACGAGGGCACTCTAAGTTATCACTATGAGTCATAAAAATACTTTGCTTTTATGTATCTCTTGCCTTATTCTGAATCTGACCCTATGGAAACTTAATCAATTGATCTTCTTAGCTGCATTATAAATAGATCATGAAATAATATATACTTTCCCAAAAAAGCTATTAGCATTAAAAGCTGGAAACTTTTGGTGCAATAGTTAAATTTTACACATAGTTCACTACTAAATTCAGTGAAAATTTAAGCTTCTGTCAAACTTTTTTTAAAATGTGATTTGATTCATAGTCATGTACATTAATAGAGATTTTATATATATTGAAGAATATTATCACCTTTTTAGACTATTTCCTTTCCTCACCCATGGGTAAATGCTTACTAATATTAAAAAGGAGTTAAAATGCAATAAAAAAAAAGAGTTTTGTAAATAATACAGATTCTCAAAAGTGAACAAGAATTAAGAGAAAGTTTCCCAACATCCCTCAGGATTCAATAAATGTTCATTGCTCATTATTTTGACTGGCTCAAATTTATGTAAAATTACTTTACTTGGTTTTCAATTTGAATGTTCATCCAACGTTAAATTCTTTGGGAATATTATATTTTTTAAAATCTTAGCTTCTTGAAAATATAACAAAGTCCAAACAATAAAGTGTGTTTCTAGTGCAGGCTTTATCCAAAATAACCAAAGATGAACTCTTGTATCTTTATTCACATAATATAAAACCACTGTAATAGCTTTAGAGAAAGGAATATGCATTTAGAAAGTCACACTAACAGGACATAATTATTAACTCACTTGGGAAAAACTGGGGAAATAAATCAGGATGAGGCAAACAAAAATTATATGTTGTCTTTTTTCTACATTTCTCTTTGTTGTAATGTTTTGTCATAATCCACATATATTGTTAAATGTTTTGTCATAATCCATATATAGGTATAACCCTGACTATATTAGCTATGAGCAAATATTATAACAAGAAGTCTTGTATTATAAAAAATATTACTAGTGTATTTGGACTTTTTAATAAAATTTACATAAAAGCTCATAGTTTCATGGGAACATATAAAGCCAAGAGTGAAAAACCATTATTGGAAATTCCCAAATTCATTCCAACACATGGATGTCAATAAATAAAGTAGGATGTTCACAACTGGCCTGACACCTACTTTTTTCTATTTCCTTTTTAAAGACAACTTATGGGTTAATATAGCATAACCATTTTATTTTTAGGAATAAAAATACGTCTTCCAATTCTCAATGGCTTCTGCTTATTAAATTATTATTTCTGAAAATCAAGTGGTCTGTAACTCTCATGCTTCATCATTTATTGTATAAAGCATTAGATGGATTAAGATACAGTCTTCTTGTTCTGCTGTAACCTTATTATCACTTCCAATTATAGTCCAAAAAGGCTCCAAAATGTTTTAATAAATAAATTTTATTTTGTTTCATTTGTATGTTTGTTTTTTATTTGAAAAATAGTGGATAGAAATAAAAAATTTATGAAAACTTCTGGCTTAAAACAGAAGCTTAGAGCATCTACAAGATATCCTGAGAACAACTGGTAAGATCATAAACAATTTTGCAAAGGTTAGTAATGTCTTAGTTTAAATAAGGGATAGTTTGATTACTTCTATGAGCACATCAAAATGTTGGCTGAGCCTGAAACTTCGCCGAAAATGGTATATAATCAAACATTTACAGTTATTCAAATCCATTCATAGTCAATCTAAAAACAGAATTCTCTTAAATTATAAGACTTCACCACGATGTGAAGCAATTTTAATTCATTAATTTACTAGTTATTTTTTGTTTTTGTTTTTGAGGCAGGGTCATACTTTGTTGCTCAAGCTGGAGTGCAGTGTCAATCACAGCTCAATGCAACCTCTAAAAAGCCATCCTCTCTCTTGCAGCTGGGACTACAGCAACGCACCACTATGCTCAGCTATTTTTTTTAACTTTTTGTAGAGATAGGTTCTCACTATGTTGTCCGGGCTGGTACTGAACTCATGAACTCAAGCGATCTTCCCACCTCAGTCTTTCCAAGTGCTGGGATTACAGGCAGGAGCGACTATGCCCAGCCATGTTATTGTTTTTTTATGAAACATAATCTTCTATTATGTCTTTGATATTTCATTTATCTAAATACTTTTAAGATATTTAACTCACTTTCCGCATATACAAATAAGTATCTAATCAGTGTTTTTAAGAAAAAGAAAAAAAAAGAATTTGAGGCCAGAAGGAAAGGTGCGTCTTTGCATAGCATACATAAACCAGGACATAAAAGAAGGATAAAGAGACAGGCAAACACATAGTGCTGCCATCATAAACATGAATTATACCACCCTAAGTCCTCTTATTTAGAATCACCCTATCCTATTTTGATCTCTCTTATTTTGAATACTCTTAACCCCTATTTTGAACCCAATAGATTGCTACTGAGCTCAAAAATAGATGTTCTACTTGAATCAATTAATTTTACCTTGTAATGAAAGAAAGTTTTTCTAAAATGACTTCATGATAGAATAGAATGCAAATAATAAAAACATGAACAATTTGAAATTGATAAATAATGGAAAACACTGAAATAAATTGCCTCATGCAGACGATGTCAGTCACAAATATAAGAACCAAATGTAGTTACTAGTCCCTCTCTTTGTAGCCTCAACCTGATAAACTTTTAAACTATATATAGAACAATTATCTCTTTTGTCATATGTAAGCTGTATACCATTTCTATGTAAAACATTTTTGAACATCAACTTATATTTGGATGTAGTTTTTCATCAAAAGTATATATACAATACTATAAGTAAATTACTGCCAGTCCAATTGAACTAAAAGTAACCAAAATATTAAGCATTTATGGGCATATATAATTCAAAATTCAAATTAATTTATTTTTAAACTGTTTAAAGGGAATGTATCTTCATTTTGAATTGAGATTTAGTAAAGTTATGCTTTTTCATATGCTAATATCCAAACTGCAGCAATAAAAAGTAAAACCCTTTTGACCTTTGCTTTCCTCAAGCCGGCTGATTTCTATTCATTTAATAGCACAACAGCACATTCCTCATTGTTAAATTCAGTGGAAATATAAGCTTTATCAAATTTTCAAAGAAACATGATTTAATTCATAAAACAGTCATGTGCATTGACATAAGTTACCTATATTGAATTACATATTACCTTGGCCTCAGGTTGTTTCCTTTCTACCGTTTCTAGTTAGAATACTTAAAAATATTAAAGGAGTTTGATACAGATACACAAAAATAAATGAGAATTCGATGGGATTTCCATTAGAAGATTTCATAGCTCTAAAGCATTAATATTCTAACCTGAACTGGAGAAAAGAAACCTTGAACCAAAGAATTTTTTACTTCTCTACAAAAATCTTAGTGAAAATTGAATAAACCAGAGGCTGAAACTATTGACTTAAAATGAGAATTTTAATTGAGTCTTATTTATTTGTACTGACCTATTTTTCATGAATCATGGATCATCTACACAAAGATATTATGATCAAAGCAGTGCAGTATGTTTCTTATGCCTATCATTAATTTTTCACCTCCCTAAATGAGTTGAATTCCTACTGCATTTCTTAAAAGACAGGAAAGCCATTTCATTACCCCTTCCATTCTTACTCAATAAAACGTTAACAAAAATGGAGTTAATGAAAATGAGTTAACTAAAATTTCAGATTCAGCGATAGATGAACCATTCATATTTTAACACTTGTTTTAAATTTCAATTGCATTTTGCCAAACATTCTTGTGTCTTTTTTTCTAAATATGCGGATTATTTTAAGACAAAATGTAAATGTGTATTGACAAACTATTAAAACATAATAATCAAATCATTGTTTTACGGAACAATCTGTGATTCAGTAAATTTGAAGCCTTTCCATTTCCATTCTAGATACTTTTCAAACCAAGGAAAACATCAGAAAAGAAGTATTTTTTAAGAAAAGCTGATTCTAATGCCAAAAGTTTCAGTGCAACTATGAAAGTTAGGTTCTAGGATTCAATCTAAAATATTTCGTCTATTTGAAATCAAAAGGCCTACTAAGCTAACTAGATATTTTTACACTGATATATATCACTATACTAGGAAACTGAAGATATATGTATCCTTTGTGTTCTATACCAGGCCATGCTATCATCTGAAAAGATGAAAAAATGTGTTTAGATAGATGTGAAAAATTAGGACTACTGAATTATAGTGCTGAGAGAGAGTGAAGATTAATTATATGAAAAGAGATGGAATAATGCCTTAAAATTATAAAAGGAAACAAATGGAATTATAAGTTACTAAAAGTAATTTTGTGAAAGGTTGATTTTTTAAAGCAGAATTCAAGGCTGAATCAATACCTTCTAAATGAATATTATATAATTATAATTTCTTAAATTATGAGGCAGTTTCATGGATTTTTAATGGACAGTGTAGATATTAAGTTCACTATTTCATTATCCTCATAAAGATTTAGCAAAATATTATATTACCTTATATTATACAAATGGTCTTTACTAGAGATTCTAACTCCCTTTATTAGACTAGCACTACTATCAAAACAGCTTCTAGTATCAGGCTAAGAGGACTGATGTTAGAAATTTTTTGTTGTTTAGTCTTCATAACCAATTATAGTGAATATTGTGCTAAAAATATAAATAGAAAGTACTATTATATTCACAATACCATAATGAATGTGAAATAACTATTACTGTATAACTGTTAAAAGTGATTACTCATTTTAAAGTAGATTACTCCTTATTTCAGCTCTTAAGAACTAATTGGTTTTTCAAACAACTCAAAGGTAAAAAGCATAATTATTAAATCAGAGCACTAAGAGCGAGGTTCAAATTATCATGCTTTATTTCTGTAACAACATATAGGGAGGTCTAGCAATTTTACTTTTGTCAAATTTGTCATATATTTTGATTTTGGGGCAGTTCTTCAACATGATTTTGATTATACAAAAGCTACTGGATAGTTCAAATAAGAATTAGTATCCTCGTAAGAAGTGATATAAATGAAAGTACATAAAAATCATCTTAATAGAAAAAATAAAAATAAGAGTCTCTTGTCTATTCTATCATATTATAATAAACAGTATATATAGTGAGGATCTGTAATGATGAAGCTGGAGACTTATACCATATAATGTACAAGGGAGCCAGGTACCCAAGCATTTCAGTAATACATTTCAGTAACACATTGTCACACATGAAATTTACCTTACTAGTGAACTAAATTAAACAATTTTTCAAATAGTTTAATGTTTCTTTTGAGCTGTGATTTTTAAAGAAAAAAGAAAAAACAGGCCAGGGAAGGTGGTGTGTGCCTGTAGTTCCAGCTACTTGGGAAACTGAGGTAGGAGGATAGCCTGAGATCAAGATTTGGAGGCTACAGTCCACTATGATGATTATGCCTGTAAACAGTCACTGCAACACAGCAAGACAGAGCAACACAGCAAGACCCCACCCCAAAAAGAAAGAAAGAAAACCTACTTTGTAGAGAAATACTGATAGCAAACAAAGTTGTAAATAGAATATAAAAGAAAGTTTAAAAATGCTTACCGAGTTAGTTGACAGAGTTTGTTAAATACTATTGAGGCTTCTAGGGGAAGTGAAAACTGGTATACAATCTTTCTGGAAATAATTTTAACAATACTTATAAATGGCCTCAAAAAATAGCCCAACAGCTCCTTAATGACATGGATCATTCCAGAGTGGAGTCAGGAAAAATACAAGATGATGCTGAAAAACTGTGGGGCCAGACTATAAGGAAGTACTCACAAAAGGATGGAAGCATGTTAAAAGAACATGAGAGCCCTCAACTGAGAGAATTCATTGAGAAAGGATTCTCAGTGTCCAAAGATAAAACAATCTGAGCAACAAAATTAATACTGAGTACTGGATTATGGCCCAGAAAATAAAATTAACACCTTTGAGTTCAAACTGAAAGAAATAAATAATTGAATAAATAAATAAATAGAGAAGAAACAGCTCTTCTCTACAGATTTCAATCTCATTTCTTGTTATTGGTATGTTCTAGTTGTCTACTTCTTCATGATTCAGTCTTGGCAGGTTGTATGTGTCAAGGAACTTATCTATTTCTTTTATGTTTTTCATTTTTTTGGTTGTATAATTGTTCATAGTAGTTTCTAATGATCCTTTGTATTTCTTTGACTATGGGTTGAAATGCCTCCTTTTTTATCTCTGATTTTATTTATATGTCTTGTTTTCTTAGTTGGTCCAGCTCAAGATTTGTTCATTTGTTTATCTTTTAAAAATGAATAAATAAATTTAACCAAGGAGATAAAAGAGCTCTAAAAGGAAAACTATAAAACATTTAGGAAAGACATTGAAGAAGACACAAATGGAAAGATAGCCCATGATGATGATTTGGAAGAATTAGTATTCTTAAAATGCCCATACAACTCAAAGCAAAATATAGATTTAATGTAATCCCTATCAAAATATCAATGACATTATTCACAAAAATAGAAAAAAAAATTAAATTTTTCATGGAAGCCCAAAAGATCCTAAATAGCCAAATATATCTGAAGAAAAAGAAGAAAACTAGAGGTATCATACCACCTGACTTCAAAATACACTGCAAAACAATAGTAACCAAAATATTATGGGACTGGCATAAAAACAGACTCATAAACCGATGAAACAGAATAGAAAACTCGGAAACAAAGCACATATTTACAGCCAACTGATTCTTGACAAAGGCACCAAGAGCACACATTGGAAAAAGCCTTGTCAGTAAATGATATTGGGAAAACTATGCCCACATACATAAGAACGAAACTAGACTCCTATGTCTCATCACATAAAAAATCAACTTAAAATGGATTAAAGACTTAAATGTAAGACCTGAAACCATACTACTAGAAGAAAACACGTAGAGGAAATGCCTCATGATATTGGTCTGGGCAAGGATTTTCTGGATAAGACCTCAAAAGCACAGGCAACAAAAGCAAAAACAGACAAATGGGATTATATCAAGCTAAAAATCTTCTACTCAACAAAGGAAACAATAAACAGAGGGAAGAGACAACTTAATGGGCGAAAATACTTGCAACTATGCATCTGGCAAAAGGTAAATATCCAGGATTGATAAGAAACTCAAACAATAAAATAGCAAAAAATTAAATCACCTAATTTTAAAATGGGCAAAATATCTGATTAGACATTTATCAAAATAAGACATAAAAGTGACTAACTAGCATATGAAAAAATGCTCAGCATCATTACAATCAGGGAAATGCAAATCAAAATCAAAATGAGATATCATCCCAGTTAAAGTGGCTATTATCAAAAGAAAAAACAAACAAACACTAGCAAGAATGTGGAGATTTTCTCACTATTGGTGAGAATGTAAATTCACAGCCATTATCGCCAGTATCCTTAAAAAATTAAAAATAGAACTGTCATATGACCCAATCCCAATACTGGCTATGTAGCCAAAGGAAATGAAATCCATATGTTGGAAAGATATCTGTACTCTCATGTTTACTTCAACACTATTCACAATATCCAAGACATGGAATCAAACTAAGTGTCCATAAATAAATGAATGGATGTAAAAATGTAGGCTAGATAGGCCAGGTGCAGTGGCTCATACCTGTAATCTCAGCACTTTGGGAGGCCAAGGCTGGTGGATCACCTGAGGTTAGGGGTTCAAGACCAGCCTGGCCAACATAATAAAACTGTCTCTACTAAAAAATTCAAAAAAATAAAATTATCTGGGCATGGTGGCAAGTGCCTGTAGTCCCAGCTACTGCGGAGGCTGAGGCAGGAGAACCACCTGAATTGGGGAGGCAAAGGTTGCAGTGAGCCAAGATTACAATACCGCACTCCAGCCTGGGCAACAGAATGAGACTTTGTCTCAAAAAAGAATAAAATATATTTAAAATATGAAAATAAAAATGTAGGTCAGTTACAGTGACACATGCCTATAATCCCAGTACTTTGGGAGGGCAAGGTAGGAGGACTGCCTGAAGCCAGGAGTTCAAGACCAGCCTGGGCAACACAGTGAGATCCTGTCTCTACAAAAAAATTTTTTTTTAATTAGCCAGGCATGGTGGTGCACACTTGTACTCCTACCTACTGAAGAGTTTTAAGTGAGGGGACCACTTGAACCCAGCTCCTTGAGGCTATAGTGAACTATGATTACACCACTACACTCAAGCCTGGGTGAAAGAGCAAGCCCCTATCTCTTAAAAGAATAAAAAGGCCAGGTGCAGTGGCTCATGCCTGTAATCTTAGCTCTTTGGGAGGCCAAGGCAGGTGAAACACCTGAGGTCAGGAGTTTGACACCAGCCTGGGCAGCATAGTGAAAACCGGTCTCTACCCAAAATACAAAAAATTAGCCAGGTGTGGTGGTATGTGCCTGTAATCCCAGCTACTCAAGAGGCTACGGCAGGAGAATCACTTGAACCCAGGAGGTGGAGGTTGCAGTGAGCTGAGACCACATCACTATACTCCAACCTGGGCAACAAGAATGAAAATCCATCTCCAAAATAGTAATAATAAATAATAAAAATTTAAATTTAAAAAGTAGTATACACACATAATAGAGTACTATTCAGCCACAAAAATAAAGAATGAAATCCTGTCATTTACAACAACATAGATAAACCTACAGAACATTATATTAAGTGAAATAAGTCAAGCACAGAAGGACAAATACTGCATGATCTCACTTATACAAGGGGTCTTCAAAAGTTAACAGAAAATGTGTATGATAAAGAAATTTGCATGGATTTCAAAAAAAATTGCATGAAAATAAACTCATACTAACTTGTTATAACATGTCTGATGAGTATATAGAGGCACCTAGAAAGATAAGACATGAGTTTGACAGCATTCTGTGGTGTATACGTGCCACATTTTCTTTATCCAGTCTATCATTGATGGGCATCTGGGTTGCTTCCAGGTCTTTGCTATTGTGAATAGTGCTGCAATAAACATATGTGCATATGTGTCTTTGTAGAAGAATGATTGAAAAAAGCTCATATAGGAATAACATAAATTCTGCTAAAATTGAACCAAGAAAAAACATCAAATTTATAGTGAAGCCTGAGTGGAAGAATGGTGAAAATCACTAATGCTTTATGGAGCCAATGCCCAGAATAAATCAGCAGTTAACAAGTGGATAACTCTTGTTTAAGAAGGGAAGAGGGAATGCTGGGAAGATGGCCGCCTAAGAACAGCTCAGGACTTCAGCTCCCAGTGAAACTGCAGAGGGTGAGTGGACGCCGCATTTCCAGACAAATTTTTATTGCCCACAGACCAGGAGATACCCAGGCAGAAGGGTCGCCAGCGCCGCAGTCCCGGCCGGTGTGGCTGTTTTGGCCCCCCGGGGCTGATTTGGCCCGCGCGGCTGCTGTGACCACGCCCTGTTGCAGTGGTTCTCCGTACAAAAGCCACTGGTCTGGGAGCCCTCTTAGCTGGCGAGCAGAGCCCTGAGACGGCAGAGTTGCCCATTCATCTGAAATAGCGAGTCAGGACAGGAGATTCCTAGGCAAAAAATCCGCCAGGAGCCGGCTCCGCTGTTTGAGCTGATTCAGTGAGTCGCAGCCTGGGAGATTCCGGCACCTTTTCAACATACGACTGGAACACCGGGTCGTTCAACTTAAAAGAAAAGACTCTGAGTCAGGGAGACAGGTGATCAGGCTCGGTTGGTCCCAGCCCCCCACCTCTAACAACACGAAAACAAAAACAGTAATTGGAAACTCTCTGGGTTGAGCCCTTCAAACCAAGCACAGCTGAACCCTGGACGGTCCGGCTCGGTGGGGGACGGGCTTCCGCCATTACTGAGACTCTCCAACACTATGGAGGCAGGCCGCCGTCACCGAGGCAACCCGCCATTGCCGAGGCAACCTGCCACAATAGAGAGAGTCCACCATAACAGAGGCGGGGCCACCGTTGCCCAGACAATTCTAACTATGCCCATATAAACAGGACTGCAGGGAAGAGCACAGGGCAGCTGGGTGGAGCCCACAGCAGCTCAGCGAAGCCTCTGCAGGCAGGCAGTGGCTAGGCATGCTGCTATCTGGGTGGGTCAGACCTGAAAGAAAAGTCAAAAAAGGCAGTAGTACAACGGAAACTCATAAAGTCCCAACTCCCCGGGACAGAGCATCTGGGAACAAAAAAGTGCTTTATGAGTTCAGCTGCAGCAGACCTAAACGTACCTGCCCAGCAGCTCTGAACGAACAACGGAGCTCACAGCTCAGGACTTAAGCCCCAATAAAAGATAGACTGTCTCCTCAAGTAGCTCCCTGACCCCCACAGATCAAAAGAATCGCCTCATAAAGGAGAGAACGGACTGACAGTAGGCGAGCATCCTTCTGGGACAAAGATAGCGGAAGAAGAAACTGGCAGCAACCCTTACTGTTCTGCAGCCGCTGCAGGTGATCCCCAGGCAAGCAGGGCCAGGAGAGGACCTCAGCAGTCCTACAGCAGAGGGGCTAGACTGTTAGAAAGAAAGCTAAAAAAAAAAAAAAAAAAAAAAAAAAAAAAAAAAAGAAGAAGTAACTTCAGCATCCACGAACTAGAAGCTCACTCAGAGACCCAATCTGAAAGACAGTAACTACAAAGACAACAGGTGAATAAACCCACAAAAATGGGAAGAAACCAGTGCAAAAAGGTTGAAAACTCCTGAAACCAGAACACCTCTCCTCCTAAAAGGGATCACAACTCCTCACCAGCAAGGGAACCAGACCGGATGGAGAAGGAGGGTGATGAAATGACAGAATCAGATTTCAGAAGGTGGGTAGTAAGAAACTACAGTGAGCTAAAAGAACATGTTCTAACCCAACGCAAAGAAACTAGGAACCTTGAGAAAAGATTGGACGAAATGCTAACGAGAATGGATAGCATAGAGAGGAATATAAGTGAATTGATGGAGCTGAAAAACACAACATGAGAACTTCGTGAAGCATGCACAAGCTTCAACAGCCGAATTGACCAAGCAGAAGAAAGGATATCAGAGGTCGAAGATCAACTCAATGAAATAAAAAGAGAAGGCAAGAACAGAGAAAAAAGCACAAAAAGAAATGAAATAAATCTTCAAGAAATGTGGGACTATGTGAAAAGACCTAATTTACGTCTGATAGGTGTACCTGAATGTGATGAAGAGAATGAATCCAAGCTGGAAAATACTCGTCAGGATATTATCCAGGAAAACTTCCCCAACCTAGCAAGGTAGACCAATATTCAAATCCAGGAAATACAGAGAACACCACAAAGATATTCCTCAAGAAGAGCAACCCAAAGGCACATAATCGTCAGATTCACCAGGGTTGAAATGAAAGAGAAAATGCTAAGGGCAGCCAGAGAGAAAGGTCGGGTTACCCACAAAGGGAAGCCCATTAGACTCACAGCAGATCTCTCAGCAGAAACCCTACAAGCCAGAAGAGATTGGGGGCCAATATTCAACATCCTTAAAGAAAAGAACTTTCAACCCAGAATCTCCTATCCAGCCAAACTAAGCTTCATAGGTGAAGGAAAAATAAAATCCTTTGTGAACAAGCAAGCACTCAGGGAGATTTCATCACCACCAAACCTGCTCTACAAGAACTCCTGAAAGAGGCTCTACACATATAAAGGAACAACCAGTACCAGCCACTCCAAAAACACACCAAATGATAAAAGAGCATCAACACAATCAAGAATCTGCATCAACTAACCAACAAAACAGCCAGGTAGCATCAAAATGACAGCATCAAATTCACACATAACAATACTATCCCTAAATGTCAATGGACTAAATGCCCCAATCAAAAGACACAGACTGGCAAATTGGATAAAAAGCCAAAACCCATCAGTGTGCTGTATACGGGAAACCCATCTTACATGCAAGGATACACAAAGGCTCAAAATAAAGGGATGGAGGAAGATCTACCAAGCAAATGGAGAGCAAAAAAAAGCAGGAGTTGCAATTCTCATCTCTGATAAAATAGACTTTAAAGCAACGAAGATCAAAAGAGACAAAGAAGGACATTACATAATGGTAAAAGGATCACCGCAACAAGAAGAGCTAACGATCCTAAATTTATACGCACTCAATACAGGAGCACCCAGATACATAAGGCAAGTTCTTAATGACTTACAAAGAGACTTAGACTCCAACACAATAATAGTGGGAGACTTCAGCACCCCATTGTCAATATTAGACAGATCAACCAGACAGAAAATCAACAAGGATATCCAGGACCTGAATTCAGACCTGAAACAAGCAAACCTAATAGACATCTACAGAACTCTCCACCCCAAATCCACAGAATATACATTACATTCTTCTCAGCACCACATCACACCTACTCTAAAATTGACCACATAATTGGCAATAAATCATTCCTCAGCAAATGCAAAAGAACGGAAATCATAACAAACAGTCTCTCAGACCACAGTGCAATCGAGTTAGAACTCAGAATGCAGAAACTAACTCAGAACCGCACAGCATCATGGAAACTGAACAACTTGCTCTTGAATGTTGACTGGATAAACAATGAAATGAAGGCAGAAATAAAGATGTTCTTCAAAACCAATGAGAATGAAGACACAACATACCAGAATCTCAGGGACATATTTAAAGCAGTCTCTAGAGGAAAATATATAGCAATGAGTGCCCACATGAGAAGAAAGGAGAGATCTAAAATTGACACCCTATCATCAAAATTGAAAGAGCTAGAGGAACAAGATCAAAAAAATTCAAAACCTCGCTGAAGACAGTAAATAACTAAGATCAAAGCAGAACTGAAGGAAATAGAGACACAAAAAATTCTTCAAAAAATCAATAAATCCAGGAGTTGGTTTTTCAAAAAGATCAACAAAATAGACCACTAGCCAGATTAATTAAAAAGAAAAGAGAGAATAACCAAATTGATGCAATAAAAAACGATAAAGGGGATATCACCACAGATTCCACAGAAATCCAAACCATCATCAGAGATTATTACGAATAACTCTATGCACATAAACCAGTAAACCTGGAAGAAATGGATAAATTCCTGGACACCTGCATCCTCCCAAGCCTAAACCCGGAAGAAGCCGAAACCCTGAATAGACCAATAACAAGGTCTGAAGTCGAGGCAGCAATTAAGAGCCTATCACCCAAAAAAAGCCCAGGTCCAGATGGGTTCACAGCTGAATTCTACCAGACATACAAAGAGGAGCTGATACCATTCCTTCTGAAACTATGCCAGACAATCCAAAAAGAGGGAATCCTTCCCAAATCATTTTATGAGACAAACATCATCCTGATACCAAAACCCGGCAGAGACTCAACAAGAAAAGAAAATTTCAGGCCAATATCCATGATGAACATAGATGCAAAAATCTTCAATAAAATACTGGCAAACCGATTGCAACAGCATATCAAAAAGCTCATCCACGATGATCAAGTAGGATTCATCCCAGGGATGCAAGGCTGGTTCAACATACGCAAGTCCATAAACATAATTCACCACATAAACAGAACCAAAGACAAAAACCACATGATTATCTCAATTGATGCGGAGAAGGCCTTTGACGAAATTCAACAACCCTTTATGCTAAAAACCCTCAATAAACTAGGTATTGATGGAACGTATCTCAAAACAATAAAAGCTATTTACGACAAACCAACAGCCAGTATCATACTGAATGGGCAAAAACTGGAAGCATTCCCTTTGAAATCTGGCACTAGACAAGGATGCCCTCTCTCACCACTCCTATTCAATATAGTACTGGAAGTTCTAGCCAGAGCAATCAGGCAAGAAAAAGAAATAAAGGGTATTCAAATTGGAAAGGAGGAAATCAAATTGTCTCTATTTGCAGATGACATGATTGTATATCTAGAAGACGCCATCATCTCAGCCCAAAATCTCCTGAAACTGATAAACAACTTCAGCAAAGTCTCAGGATACAAAATCAACGTGCAAAAATCACAAGCATTCCTATACATCAGTAACAGACTTAAAGAGAGCCAAATCAAGAACGAACTGCCATTCACAATTGCTACAAAGAGAATAAAATACCTAGGAATACAACTAACAAGGAACATAAAGGACTTCTTCAAGGAGAACTACAAGCCACTGCTCGACAAAATAAGAGAGGACACAAACAGATGGAGAAACATTCCATGTTCATGGTTAGGAAGAATCAACATCATGAAAATGGCCATACTGCCCAAAGTAATTTACAGATTCAATGCTATTCCCATCAAACTACCAATGACCTTTTTCACAGAACTGGAAAAAAACACCTTAAACTTCATATGGAACCAAAAGAGAGCCCGCATAGCCAAGTCAATTCTAAGCAAAAAGAACAAAGCAGGAGGCATCACACTACCGGACTTCAAACTATACTACAAGGCTACAGTAATCAAAACAGCATGGTACTGGTACCAAAACAGAGATATAGACCAATGGAACAGAACAGAGGCCTCAGAGGAAATACAACATACCCACAACCATCTGATCTTCGACAAACCTGACAAAAACAAGCAATGGGGAAAGGACTCCCTGTTTAATAAATGGTGTTGGGAAAACTGGCTAGCCATGTGCAGAAAGCAGAAACAGGACCCCTTCCTGACACCTTACACCAAAACTAACATCATATAAACCCTAGAAGAAAATCTAGGCAAACCCATACAGGACATAGGCGTAGGCAAGGACTTCATGACCAAAACGCCAAAAGCAATGGCAACAAAAGCCAAAATAGACAGATGGGACCTAATCAAACTCCACAGCTTCTGCACGGCAAAAGAAACAGTCAGTAGAGTGAATCAGCAACCAACAGAATGGGAAAAAATTTGTGCAGTCTACCCATCTGACAAGGGGCTGATATCCAGAATTTACAAAGAACTAAAACAGATCTACAAGAAAAAAACAAACAAGCCCATTCAAAAATGGGCAAAGGATATGAACAGATACTTTACAAAAGAAGACATACAGGAGGCCAACAAACATATGAAAAAATGCTCATCATCACTGGTCATCAGAGAAATGCAAATCAAAACCACATTGAGATACCATCTCACACCAGTTAGAATGGCGATCATTAAAAAATCGGGAAACAACAGATGCTGGAGAGGATGTGGAGAAATAGGAACACTTTTACACTGTTGGTGGGAATGTAAATTAATTCAACCATTGTGGAAGACAGTGTAGATTCCTCAAGGACCTAAAAATAGAAATCCCATTTGACCCAGCAATCCCATTACTGGGTATATATCCAAAGGATTATAAATCATTCTACTACAAGGACACGTGCACACGAATGTTCATTGCAGCACTGTTTACAATAGCAAAGACCTGGAACCAACCCAAATGCCCAACGATGATAGACTGGATAGGGAAAATGTGGTACATATACACCATGGAATATTACGCAGCCATCAAAAACGATGACTTCACGTCCTTTGTAGGGACATGGATGAACCTGGAAACGATCATTCTCAGCAAACTGACACAAGAGCAGAAAATCAAACACCGCATATTCTCACTCATAGGCGGGTGTTGAACAATGAGAACACATGGACACAGGGAGGGAAGCATTACACACTGGGGTCCGTTGGGGGGAAATGGGGGAGGGACAGAGGTGGGGAGGTGGGAAGAAATAGCATGGGGAGAAATGACAGATACAGGCGAGGGGACGGAAGGCAGAAAACCACATTGCCATGTGTGTACCTATGTAACAATCTTGCATGTTCTTCACATGTACCCTAAAAAGCAAATATATATATATATGTGTGTATATATATATATATATATATATATGTATATATATATATATATATATATATATATATATATATATAAAAGAAGGGAAGAAACAATGTTGAAGCCCACAGGGGAAGACCGTCCATATCAATTTTTGATTAAAAAATAATCTTGTTTGTGTCCTAATTGAAGAGGACCAATAATTAATAGCACAAGCGATAGCTAAGACCATAGCCATACCAATACTTCAGCTTACCCAATTCTGACTGAAAAATTAAAGTTTAGCAAACTTTCAACTAGAACAATGCCAAAACCTTTGAACTCAAATTATCTGCAGACAAGAGCAGAACTTTCCATTAAAGTTTTAAATAAGTGAAATCAAAATCCTGAAGCATTTCTTTGATTAACTGCAGAAAAAGATGAAACATGGCTTTACCAAAATGATCCTGAAGACAAAGCACAATCAAAGCAATGACTACCAAGAGGAGGATATGGTCCCGTCAAAGCAAAATCAGACAGATTTGTAACAAAGGTCATGACATCAGTTTTTTGGGATGCTAGTCATTTTGCTTGTTGACTTTCTGGAGGGCTAAGGAATGACATCTGCTTAGTATGAGACTGTTTTGAGCAAGTTAGCCAAAGCTTTAGCAGAAAATTACCCAGAAAATCTTCACCAGAGAGTCCTTCTCTATCATAACAATGTTTCTACACATTCCTCTCATCAAACAAGGGCAATTTTGAGAGAATTTCAATGAGAAATTATTAGGCATTCACCTTAACATCCTGATATGGCTCATTCTAGTTTCTTTTTTGTGTGAATCTTTAAAAAAATCCATAAAGGGCACCCATTTTTCTTCAGTTAATAATATAAAAGAAAGACCACATTGACATGGTTAAATTTCCAAGGCTCTCAGTTCTTTAGTGATGAATTAAATGGCTGGTATCATCACTTACAAAAGTGTCTTGAACTTGATAGAGTTTATATTGAGAAATAAAGCTTATATTTTTTATTTTTATCTTTTAATTACATTTTTCTACAAACCTTTTGAAGTTCCCTTATATGTGGATCTTAAAAAGTTGTTTCCATAGAAGTAGAGAATAGAATAGTGTCTACTAGAGGCTGGGGAAGGTAAGGAGAAGGGGATGATGGGGAAAGTTTGGTCAATGGGCACAAAGTTACAGTTAGATAGGTGGAAATAAGTTCTGGTATTCTATTGTACATTTAACACTTATGTATTATATATTTCAAAATAGTTTAAATCAAGAATTTTGGATGTTCTCACAATAAAGAAATAAGTGAGCTGATGGATATGTTAATTGCTCTTATTTGATGATTATACAATGTATACTTGTGTCAAAACATCATACCATACATATTATAGAATATGTACAATTATTATGTGTCTATTAAAAACAAAAGTTTTTAGCGGCCGGGTGCGGTGGCTCAAGCCTGTAATCCCAGCACTTTGGGAGGCCAAGGCAGGTGGATCACGAGGTCGAGAGATCGAGACCATCCTGGTCAACATAGTGAAACCCCGTCTCTACTAAAAATACAAAAAACTAGCTGGGCGTGGTGGCGCGTGCCTGTAATCCCAGCTACTTAGGAGGCTGAGGCAGGAGAATTGCCTGAGCCCAGGAGGCGGAGGTTGTGGTGAGCCGAGATCGCGCCATTGCACTCCAGCCTGGGTAACAAGAGCGTAACTCCGTCTTAAAAATCATGTGGCAGACACCTCCATAAGTGTTACAGAAAATATTTACCAATAAGTGCTAAAATTAGTGTGCAAAAGTTTGAGAAAAAATAGGATATTTACATAGTCTCAAAGTATCTCCCCAAATATATTATGACAAAGGAAAATTTTTTAACTTTTCAATGGGAAAAAACATAAGATACCTCCATCATCAAAGTTAATGTCACCAGAAATAAGATATATATATCCTGATATAATGAATGGAAAATGGAACATCACTTCTATAGTATTATTGAGAAACAATGCATAACCTCAATCACTATGAAAACCTCAAACACAAATTGAATAATAATCTCGAAAAAATTGACCCGTACACTTCAAGAGTGACAAGGTTATGAATGAAAAAGACTCAGTAACTGTCACAAATTGGAGATTAAAGAATGTGATATCTAAACACAATATGGTACTCTGAATTGTATCCTAGAACAGAAAATGGACACTAGTGAAAGCACTGGTGATATGTGAATATAGTAGTTAAAATAATTGTATCAATGGTAACTTTCTAGTTTGGATCATTAATAATATAGTTATGTAAGGTGTTAACAGGGTAAGATGGATGAAAAGTATATGGAAATTCTGTACTATTTTTGCAAATATTCTGTGAGTAAAAAATTATCTCAAAATAAAAGGCTAAAACATGACAAAATTCGTGTTTTATATTTATTTCTGATGCCTTTGAAGCGATCCTAAAATCAAGTATTAATTTTATAATTAGAAAAAAATGTATTGTATTATAATTATCAATTTATATTACCGACATACTTCTATATTACTGTCAAATATTGAGTAAGCATTATTGAATCAACAATTGATTGAATTGTGCAGATCAGGTAATGATTTTCATTCCAAAGGAAAACTATTAAGCCATGAATAAGAATAACAGCTATTATTAGAGTCATTAGTTTAAATGATATAATATCTATTTTTTCATTGCTTCTCACAAACCTGTTAGATATATTGTTACCATTCCTATTTTACAGATAAGCAAAGTAAGACTGAACACCTGGATAACTTGCCAAAGTTGACACACCTCCTAATTTAAACTTTTAGAATTTTCCAATGTCCAAACTCTTAACAACTAATGTCTGCTAGTGTTGCCACTTAATCTGTTACTCATAATATATTTAACAGAGTTCCATGCACTTGGCTCTGTACAAGCAGCACAAAAATTATCTAAAATAAGCTGCTTTCAAGAATCTAGCCACTGATTGAAGCAACAAATTATATGTATTTGCATTTAAGTAAAATAACTTACATACAGATGCTTCTCATCTTACAATGGAGTTATGCCCTCATAAACCCATTGTAAATGGAACATATAATAAGTTGAAAGTGCATCTTCCAGAAATGGCATTTTTCCATTTACAATAGGTTTATCCAGCAGTAACACCATGCAAAGTTCAGAAGTATACTGAATGTCCATAGATTTTGCACCACAGTAAAGTTGAAAAATCATGAACAAGTCATCATAAATTGAAATAATCAGGAGAGATATATATATGTATGTATATACACTGCAATATTGCAAAGTAATAGGTAATATGCTAAATAAGTAAAATGAACAGTAAGTACTTACTTTTCTAACCAATTATTATTTATTTCTAAAAAAACTTGTTTTATGGCAAAACTTGGTAATCTAGCATTCTTAGAGTTAAAATAATTTATAAATATATGATGATTTTTCTATTTTGTTCATATTTAAGGCAAAAATTCTCAAGCTTTAATGTACGTAAGAATCACCTAGAGACTTTTCTTAATGGTGGTTTCCTTGGTACTACCCTTTAATAGTCTCAGTCTGTTGGCTTGAATAAGGCCTGGAACTTGAATTTTTTAACTAGCCCTCCTGATGATTCTGATGCAGGTGGTCCTCAGGAATAAGGTTTTCAATAATCCCATTGTTTAGGAGAAAAAAACAAATTTTTATATTTACTGTAAGTGTTCTGTCAATTATACATCACGTTTTTAAAAGATATTTATATCATAAAATTATACTACAAAGTACATGATCACGCACTCAAATAATAAATTATATTATACATTAAGAGTGTGTCTTGCTGCTCTCCCCGTATTGGGTTTATTGTGTGTGTGGTGGTGGTGGTTTTTGTTTTTTTCATTTTTAAACCACATTCATATATCTGAGAAAATCAGAAGAATTTAGAGAGGCTTATTCCCAGAAACCTTAAATATCAACAGAAATTCACCACTTTATGAAAAAAGCAGTATGGATCTAACAATAATGAAATGCGCTTCCTAAGCAGAGCTATGTTTTGATTCCATCTGGTAGTTGCTATATACCTACTTTTTATGTCACTTGCTTTCTGAAATTTGACTAGGTCATCATCTTTGATATCAAAGCCTCATTAGTCAAAAGGGGGGAAAAAGACACTAGAAAGAAATAACGTTCTCTAAATAATTTTGGTTTTCCAGAATTAGCAAGAACAAGTGGAGTTACAAATAAATGTTGGAGGCACTCCAGCAACCTAACACATTCAACATGCAATGAGAAAATTCTGCCTTAAAAACTTGCTTATTAGACCCTTAGAACATAATTTTCATGATGAATGAGCAAGTCTTGCTGATGCTGGGACAGGGACTTTGTCATTAATTCAAAGCTATACCAAGAGTCTTTGGCTACAATATATCCTCACTCTATCCAACTGAGTTTGTGGATTAATCTCCATTTCATCTTCTGAGAGCTTAATCTCCATTTTCATCCTCTGAAAGCACCTCTCGAGTTCTGAGCTACTTAGAATTCAACATGAATTTGGTATTTAAGCTCAATGTAGGAGCCACTATATAAATGGCACTTCTGCAATTTCTGTGTTATTCTTGCTATATTGCATAGAAATTTTCACTAAGACAAAACTACAAAACATTGCCATAAGAAATTAAATATATAAATACAATGTGACTCAAGTAAAATAGTTCCCTCTTTCTCTCGGGTACTTAGAATGTATCATATATTCTCTTAACTCAGCTTTGAAGATATATTCCAAGACCTCTAGGTCTGGATATAACCTGAAACCCTACCCAATCTCAGCATTATCTTGACAAAGATAATCATATTTCTGATAAAGAATTTCTTAGGGGGAGGAAGTTACTTTTATTTTTGTGAATACTTTATTTGCCCTCTTCTTAATTTATGTAAATGTAGCTGATACAAGCATTTTTTGGATCCTCAGCCTTCTCCTTGTTCAAGATAATGTTGGTCGGGCGTGGTGGCTCACGCCTGTAATCCCAGCACTTTGGTAGGCCGAGGCGGGTGGATCACGAGGTCAAGAGATCGAGACCATCCTGGTCAACATGGTGAAACCCCGTCTCCACTAAAAATACAAAAAAAAATTAGCTGGGCATGGTGGCGCGTGCCTGTAATACCAGCTACTCAAGAGGCTGAGGCAGGAGAATTGCCTGAACCCAGGAGGCGGAGGTTGCGGTGAGCCTATATCGCGCCATTGCACTCCAGCCTGGGTACCAAGAGCGAAACTCCGTCTCAAAAAAAAAAAAAAAAAAAAAAAGTAATGTTAAACAATAACTTACTTTTAAATAATTTTTTGAAATAAAATTTACGTAACATAAAATTTGCCATTTTATAATGTGCAATTCATTGGTTTTTAGTATATTCAGAGTGTTGTTGTGTAACCGTCACTATTACGTAATTTGAGAACATTTCCATCATCACAAAAAAAAAAAAACTCTGTACCTATTAGCAGTCACTCCTAACTCTCCCCTATGTCCCAGGCCCTGGCAAGCACTAATCTACTTTATGTCTCTAAGGATTTACCTATTTTAGACATTTCATATAAATGGAATCATGAAATATGTGGCCAAAAAAACCTGACATTTTAAAGCACCTTGTATGAGAGTACTTTCGTATTTTATTGGAGGGGAAGATGTGAAAGCTCATTTTATAATGGGATTCTTTTTTACTGTTTAATTGGCCTTAAACGAGCAAGTTACTTATTAACTAGATAAAATATTTTCAAATCCTAGCTTAGTACTTTTTAGCTATGTAAACTTGGATAATTTTACAACTCTCTGGACCTCAGTTTCTCATCTGCAAGGCTGAAAAATGTTGGCAACCTTTCAGGATTATCATGAGGATTACAGATGTACCTATCATGAGCCTGAAACAGTATCTATTATTACTTTACAAACATTGTCTAATTTCCATTTTAATTTGGAACTCAGCTGTTGATGATATGCTAGTAATAGAGCCTATATAATAGTACAAAGAATGATAAATGAATAATCAAGAGATTTGGACTCTAGGCTGAGTTCTGCCATTAACTAGCTTCATAAGTAGCATGCCCTTAAATGTATCTCATGCCTTTGATGTCCAGTTCCATCATCTGTAAATTAAGGAGCCAGTCTAAAACCTAGAATCCAGTTGATCTCTACAGTCCGCTAGTCAAAATATATATAAATCTATCTATTTAAAATAATGATGTCAGTAATTAATAACCTTCCAAAACAATCTATGTCAGAAAACACAAAAGAAGAATACTCCCTAACTCACTATGTGAGGTCCTCACCCTAATACCAAAACCAAACAAAGGTATTGTAAGGAAAAAAACCCCACAAATCATTATCTCTGATAAACATGAATGCAAAAGCTCTCTACAAAATATTACCAAATCAAGTCCAACAATGTATAAAACACCGACAACACCAAACACCGGTGAGCATGTGGAGCAAGAGGAACCTCATTCATTGCTGTGAGAATACTATGTAGTACAGCCGCTACTGAAGACAGCTTGGCAATTTCAAAAAATACTAAATACACTTACAATACAATCCAGTAATCACAGTCCTTAGTATTTACCCAAAGAAATTGAAAACGTGTCCACACAAAGATCTATACATAGATGTTTATAACAGATTTATTCATAATTGCCAAACTTGGAGGCAACCCAGATATCTTTCAGTTGATGTATGAATAAATAAACTGTGATACATCAAGACAATGGAATATAGTTCAGTGATAAACAGAAATGAGATATCAAGCCATGAAAATACATGGAGGAAACTTAAATGCCTATTACTAAATGAAAGAAGCCAATATGAAAAGGTTATGTACTGTATGATTCCAACTATATAATACTCTTTAAAAGGCAAAACTATAGTGAAAGTAAAATAATCAGTGATTGCCAGGGGTTAGTGGAAAGAGAGGAATGAATAGGCAGAGCACAGAGGATTTTTAGGGCAGTGAAATGACTGTATGCTACTATAACGGTGGATATATGTTATTATAAATGTGTCCAAAACCATAGGATGTCCAACACCAAGTCCTAATGCAAACTGCAGATGTTGGGTGATAATAGTTAATCAATTGTAACAAATGTACCACTCTGATAAGAGTACTTATTAATAGAGGAGGCTATGCATGTGTAGGGGCAAGGGATATATGGGAAATCTCTGTATCTTCTGCTTAATGTTGCTGTGAACCTATATCGTTCTAAAAATAAGACTTATTGAAATATATATGTGTGTGTGTGTATGTGTGTATGTGTGTGTGTGTGTATATATATAATATATATATATATATATATATATATATAATTCCATAAAAGATGCAACACACACAAATTATTCCCTTTTTCTTAAAAAAAAAAATACACCCCAAGGAGTACCTGAGACAACAGTTTGTGGTAAAAGAATATATTAAAACTTCAATTTAATTTAATTCTACCTAAAAATAAAACACAAAACTTAACTAATATTTACTACATAAATTGACAATGGTGTCGTCACAGGAAGTCAAATGATCACTGACATGTGTCCTATGTGATATGAGAAAGGAAGAGTTGAAGTCTCTCTCACAGAAAAGCTTAGAGTGGCATCCAGATTTCTCCATTTCTTGCAGCTCATCGTAATGCACTGCCATCTATGTATGTCCAGTTTAGACTTCTGAGGCAATCATCATTCAAGGTTAGAAAGAAATGATATATTGGAAGTATGACTGTATTCTGACCATGCTCTCTGACTTTGAGTTCCAGACCTTGGTCCCGATATTTTCTAACTCTTCATCATAAACTAGTCCACTTCCTAATCTGATCTCAATATTTTTATCATAAACAAAATACTAATAAGTAAATGAATGTAATACCCATAGCCTTCAGTTTCTACCACTCATTCCCAATCTTAGCATCCTATATATGTATTTCATTTCTACAGTCACTCACCATGCTAGAGTAACAATTCAAGTCATAAAAGTAAAAATACAAATTAATTTCTTATACTGCATTTTGTTTCCTACAGACTACAAGGTATAGTGATTATGCTTCCTTTAAACTCAGATTATAATTTCAATTGAAATTGAATAGAAAAAGCAATATTACTTAGCCAAACCATGTTCTCTGTTACTTTGACATTTTAGTCCCATTTTTTCTCTGATTTAATAATACTAAAGATTTTTTTGTAACTTTTTCCCACAAATAAAACAATTCAATAAACTGGGCCATTTGAAATATGGAATTAGCATTTTCTAAAAGTGCTAAATCTAATTATCTGTCTTATATTATCAAATTACCTTTTAAAAGTGAACTTTACTATAGTTTCATACGGTAGGGAAATTTTATGAGTAAGCTCAGAATCTTAGAAGGGATCCAAAGATGACTCACTATAGATCACCTAAGATTAAATGTCATGAGATGTAAATATTTGTTATATATTCTCCTGGGAGCTTCTTCCATGGCCTGATAATTTTTAAATGGTTAGGTTATTCCTAAACGCAAATTTGCCGTTGAATATCAAGGAAAATGTGAAATCATAATGCAATCCTAAATATCGGGCTTCATACTTTTACAAGGTTAATTCCATCTTACTAAAATATCACCATTATTACTGTTACATATATTCTCCATATACATCCATCTCAAAAAGATTATAATGATGATTAAGTATTTGAGGAGAAAGCAGCAGTCTCTTAAAAAGTTAAATCAAGTCCTATTTGTAGTCTAGCTAGAGTGTGAGATTTCACATATATAGAGTGTTTACCTGCCTTATTTATTGCTGCATCTCAAGCACCAAGAATGTGTTTGGCCAACAGTATGCACTTAAGAGAATGCATCTTTATGACACACTTTTTCTGTATTTTCAGACATAACAGCCAGTAGCTAGAAAACCAAACTGTACCCTGGAGCAACAAGAAGGAACACCCTAAACCTCAGAGCGATTAGAGTGTACGAAATGCAATGATGGCTTGTCCAGCAAAAGGAAATTATCACTGAAGAAGGACTGGGAAAAAAGAGAAACATATCTAGGCCTCCTCCGCCCATATCCTTCAAATGTACTTTATATATACTATACTAAATGGAGGTAAACCCTGGGAGGCTTAATGAGAATCTGTTCCTCCATTTCACTTGAGTCAGGATTAATATATTCGCTCATTTGACATACTTATCCATTCTTATTATTTTTCCTTCTCTCTCATTTCTCTATCTATCTACCTCTGACTACTTCTGTCCCATATCTAATTTTGGCTTTTAATGCCTGTCCAATTGGCTCTCCAAGAATATTGCAAAGTTTTTATAATTATAACCAAAGAAGTCCATCTCCCACCTCCACTATGAAGTCTTTCCAGTGCTCTATTTTCTACTTTTCCTTCTTGATAGACAGTACTGACAAGCCACTTTTCATAAAAACTGAAACCTATACATTATCTCAGTATCTATACTGAGATGAATATAGCAATGACATATTCATTTTATAGCAGCAGTAACAATGACAATAGCAAGTAAGTTTTATTGAACTCTTACTCAATGCCAGGAACTTTATATAAGTTACTTAACTTACTCATCCCAAAACTCAGGAGATACATAGTAACATTACCTTTTCATTTTTCAGTTGAAGAAACTATAACTTATAACTTTCCCAATATCATATAACAAATAAATAGCAGTGTTGGGCCTTGACTGCCTTCTAAATATTATACCATATTGCCTCTCACATAATTATCTGCAAAGTCCTCTGATTAATTTTCTAAAACAGAGCCCAAGTATGAAAACTCCAGTCCAGGAACTGATCATGTTAAGACTGGTTAAGAATGTAATGTAAAAAATATTGATTTTTTAAAAAAATTTCTGAACTAGTTTTAGATGACTTATATTCCAGTCCTGGTTTCATCACTGGGTGATCTTAGACATGTTATTCAAACTCCCTGTGCCTCAATTTCTCACCTTGAAAATTAAAACAATCAAATCTGCTTTAACATGTTTGTTTTGAAAGCTAAACAAAGAAAAGGTCATAAAAGCAACTGGGGGAGTTGCTATACAAGTATAAAACTGGACCAATAATTGAGCATCCTCTCTAGCCCCTCAGGCTTGTTTTTCTTATAACGATCTGCTAATATGATTCTCTCTTACCTTTAAACTGTCACTATTTTCTACTGGCCATTAAGCTCATGACATGCAAACTTTTGACTCTGGCCTTCAAAAATTTCCATCAGATGTATTGTAGACCTACTTTTCTGGAAAGACTTGTATTTTCTCTGCTCTTTGAAGCTATAAATTAGTTGTCCATCTAGCCCAGTAATGTCATCCTCTTTTAAATTCCTCTAGTTAATCCTCATTTGGTCCTAAGCCCTTTAACTGTTCCCCACAAGTGACGATCCATAAGCCACATCAAACTGACTTCAGCCTTCTTTTCTAGGACAGGTTCCAACACCCCACCCCCACTGCCAGCCCAAAAAAAAAAAAAAAAAAAAAAAAGCGTGGGGGGGGGTTCCCTATATCTAACCTTCTCCAAATCCCCATACCACGATTCCTGTGCATAGTTCCTTTCTCTCATCCAGAGAACAAGATTTCCCTGGTATCATTAACATTATTCTGAGTACTAACAGAATCCTAATTTATGTATTTGTTCAAGTTTGGGAAGATGGACAAATCTTTTACACTTACTTTTTTATTACTCCACTTTGATGCCACAAAGAAATATCTCTATTTTTAGGCAGGCAGGGTAATTGACATACTTCCTTCTCCAGTTCCGTTTCTCCCGGCCCCCTACCCCCACACTGCCCCTGCCCTCTATTGAGGTTCTATTCTTGGTGGTAACTCCTTGCATTCTTCCCATTACTCTGCTCGCTCCCTGCCCAAACCTGGCGTCCTTAGGAGAACTGGGCATGCTCAGTCGCCAAAGCTGATTCCGGGGATGCAAACTGGAATCTTTTTGCAGCATTTGAGCCCGGCAGGAGAGGTAAGGCCCTGAAAATACAGTGGCCCAGAATCTGCCCACTCCTATGGAAGCATTTTGTTGAAAGCCTAGGAATGGACTCGGAAATGGACAGCTCACCGCCAGTCCCTTCCGTGCAGGTGGGTCACCAACCTTAGTAACAGGGAGCTGAGAAACAGCCCCGCTGTTTGGTTTGGTGCAGGGAGGGGATTTCTGCTGAGATAGCACTGATAGATGGCTGGAAGCTACGGCTGTCATCTCTGTTGCATCAAGAAAATACTGTGTGTGTGTGTTTTTTTTTTTGTTTGTTTTTTGTTTTTTGATTTTTTTCCTTTTTCGTTAAACACAGCAACAGCAGCCGCTCCAGACTGAAAAAGATGTTGTCTGAAGATCTCCAAAGTCTGCGAGCCAGACAGAGAGATTGTGGAAAGGATAGGCAAATCAATCACTTATACAAAAATTAAATTTAGGGAAACAGCTTAAGAACCCAGAGATAAACAGATGGGCTACTACCAAATGACAGTTCAGAAACCTTTCTGATATTCAAAGCTGACTTGTGTGCCTGTGCCCCCAAAATGCATACCTTCTTTGTACAAAAACCATGACACATTTCCCTTCGCGAAAGACACACACACACACACACACACACACACACACACAAACACACACACACACACACACACACACACACGATTCTTCTGTTCTTTCCCCGGGTTTCTGTGGAGACTAAATCTCTAGAGCTGCAACAGCAGCAGATTCCCTCACCTCACTGCCTGGCGATGAGGCAGGGGGAGGAAATTCAACAGGGATTAAACATGATAAAAGGGGGCTTCGTTGCAAGGGCTTAAACCATCACACAACCTGAGAAACAGAGAGATAAGCAGTGACAGGCAGGCAGAGAGACACGTAACTGCCCCTGCTGCTAAAACCTAGCCATTTCTTCAAACAGCAGCAAACATGAGACATTTCATCACCGTAATGCATCCATATTGAGAAGGGGGGGGGGATCGTGTGCTTTGCTTTATGCATTTCAGTCTTTCAAGATGGGAGGAGACCCCTGTCCATATGTCGTGGGAGCTATCCACCACCCCAAAAGTAACACTCGCTGCACCTAGCTAGCAGACCACTTGCCTAACAGGTTTTGCAGCAAACGCGGTTAATTTATGTGATAGCAGGTTGTCTCTTACCGTAGGCAGCAGCGGCTCCATTTGGGCTCCCTGGTCTTTAATCTCCATGTTTTGTAACGCCTCTGGAATAAGCACTTTGCTCTGCAGTGTCTTCAGTGTCTTACACTGAGCCCGGCACTCTCTCTGCTTAGTATTCGGATCAGGTAGCTCTGAAGCAGGAGGCAATTGCACACTCCAACTCACCAGAGTCACATGGCTCCTACTCACTCGGGCTGCTGGCCAGGTTTTGCACTGAATGCCTTGGATCCCTGGGCCGGTAAGGGAGATCCCCCAAGCCCTGTATCACTGCCCACACCTGGCTACTACTATAAAATACAGCATGCAATGCTACAAGTCTAATGGGCATTAAGAATCTCACCTAAGATGCTCACTTCTCATATAGACTAGTCCAAGTTGGCCTCCAACCAAATCAGTCTGATTTGGACACTTTGAGGCAACTCACTTCATTCCCAGAACCCCATAGAAGACAGAATTCAAGCAAGATGATGAAAATAAGGTTTACTAGATGTCCCACTCTGAGTACCTAGGGACTTTTAAAAGAGATAAAATGACTTTAATATTCGCATGTCTTAGTGAGACTGAACTACTCACCACCAACGACAACAAAATCAAGCATTTAAGTCATAGTTGACTCAATGAGGATTGGATAGATATTTTCAGTATTTTAAAAGTGAAAAACTTGGGTAAATCACACTATTAAAAATAAAGCATATGTTTTTCTATGATTTCCCAACAAAAATGACAGAGAAAGAAAATGTTTTGATAGCAGGAATTATCAAGATACTAAAGCACTTTGAAAAGACAATGAAACTGACAAGAATAGCCCAAGCACATACCCCTTTGCCTAAAAAAAGTCTCAACAAAATCAGGCTAGGGAATTATTTAAATAATCCATGGAAGAAAACACAAGCTCTTTTGTAGGAAGTAGTTGGTGAATATCATCGAGTAACTACACATATTTCCTAAAACTTACTGTAGATTTAGAGTATTTTAAGTAATGAAGCCCATATATCAGTGAACTCCAGACTAAGTATACAGAGGTTACAAATGAAGAGTAGTAAAGAACTTTCAAGGATTAAAAGATGACTAAAAATTATTAACATAGTTTACCTTAAATAAGAAAATTTTCACCAGATTCTAAAACCTGTCATCAGCAGGAGTGAATATTAAATTATTTTAAGCAATACATCAAAATTTTCCAGGATGCTCATTGCAGGTAGAATTATGGATAACTTTTATTTTCCTTCTCAGTACAATTATTTACAACCTTCTATTACTTTTATCAAAAAAAAAATACTTTTAAAACCCTAATGATTAGTATATTTAAGTGGCTACTTTGTACACAGCATACTGAGTTGATACCAAGGATTTAAATAACAAGATATCTAACTAGCAATTTACTGATATGGGGCTCAATTTGATCTACCACAGACTGATGAATAAAAGCTACCTTCTCATTCAAATGACCAGAATCAACAATCACAAACAATTTATTAGACTAAAAATAATAACTCCACTTTAGAAAGATTATTTCTATCACATTAAGCCTATTTTATCCTGTTTTAATTCCTTTGAAATTAATTTAAATATAACTAAGAAAAAGTCTGGCCCTTAATATCAAAAGCCAAAATGAAAGTAAAATTACTTTTTATCAGTATTTTCTTAAAATGCATATTATTAAACTACAAAGGTACTTTGCTGGAACAACCATTGCTTGAGTGCTTACTATATGCCAGAGCTACTATTTCTGCCAATATAGTAGGACTTAGCCAGGGTTGCAATAGCAGACAGTCTATTTCTAAAGATCAAGAAAGCCTATGTATCTAAAGTTCTCTGATCCAAGATGTCAAATACTAGCCAAGCAAAACAAAGTGGAGAAAGAGAAAATGATCCTCATTTAATCCACTACCTATCTAATAGAATATATTAGAATTAATGTCCATGACCTGAGAGAATGCATCCACATACTAAATAGGTCCCAATGAAGAAGATATGTATAAAACCAGTAACTCCTAGGAAGAAAACCATCATTACGTAGCAGAATTTTTGCTAGCAAAATCACGTAATTTTACAGCTCAACTTCTACATTGATTTTCATACTCAAAAAGTGAAGAGACACGGATGGAAACAGGAAACACAAATTGCATGAACAACTTTTTCTCAACTACAGTATCTAGCTTGGAGGTACTGACATGTCCTTGATGGGGGTGAGAAGAAGTAGGTGAGGATATACTTTTTGAAAAATACTCACAGGTAAATTTTACATTTCTTTCACTCTGGAGCTTTTTCCATTACAGTAAAATTTCCTGGGATCTGAGATGATTAAAAATAGGTTCCTGTTTAGCCTGCTCCTATTTAGAAATCCAATGAGATTCTATTAGTACAATTTGACAGCAATGATTTCAATCATCACATTAAAGTATTGCAAGACTGAATTTGTCCAAAGAAGTAAATGCTCCAGACATTCTACTGGAATAAGAAAGTAGTCTGATTTTCACTCAATCAGTCCTACTGTGTGTGAGGTACTATGCTACTTCCTGTCATACACAGCAATATTAAAGTGGAATTTTCCTCTCTGAAAAATGAAATAAAAGTAGGAATCGGCCACAAGCCAACCATACAGACAGAGGAAAACCAGAAAACACTAAACAGAAGAGACACCTTCCTGTCCAGCTACCCATGTTGTGGCCAGTAGGAAAGGAATACAGCCACCATGGTGTGCTTCCTTCCTTGATCTCTCCTGTATCTTGAGACTCTTGCTGACCTCAATTTTTACTAATCCCTTAAGTATGCAAGTCAGCATGGATTCAATGTACTTTCAGTTCCTACCTTCTTTTGTTATTTTAAGCCCCGGGTGTTAAGATATGCACATTAATATAATGTTTATCTTAGAGGAAAGACCATCTAGTATTGATTGTATTGGAAGAAAACACTGGATTCTAAAGGTATTGCCAACACTGGTATTTCAAGCAAACACTTTCAGTTCTAGTGGTATTGAGTTTCTGGCTTAGATCTCAAAGTTCTTTGCTTTGGCCCTTTTTAACATAAAATAACTAAATTTTAGGTTGCAATGAGTTCAGAAATATGGCCGGAACAGTAATACTATATTAGTGGTAATATTACTAAAGAATAATATTTCAAAAAATTACTATTTTTCACATATAAAAATGCATCACAGCACTATTTATGTCATTTATTTATGTTTCATTTCTTTGTACCTCTTATCCTTTGAGACCTATACAAATGTTCTCAACAACTTAAAGCATATGGTGAAGATTTGCCAAATACAGTTGACCCTTGCCAAACACAACTGACTAAAGTTTGTATTAAAACTATTAGTGATGAAGGAGTTAGAGGGACCAAGCCTCTGAGCAGTTCAAAATGCGTATAACCTTTGACTACACCCAGACTTAACTACTAATAGCCTACTGTTGACCAGAAGCCTTAATAATTAAAAAAAAAAAGGTCAATTAACAGGCATTTTCTATGTTATATGTTTTATATACTGTATTCTTACCATAAAGTAAGTTAGAAAAAAGAAAGTGTTAAGTAAATCATAAAGAAGAGAAAATATATTTCCTGTTAATTATATGAAAGTGGATCACCATAAAGTCTTCATCCTCATCATCTTCACTTTGAGTAGGCTGAGGATGAGAATGAAGATTGGTCGTGCTGTCTCAGGGGTGGCAGAGGTAGAAGAAAATCTACATATAAGTGGACTCATGCAGCTCAAACCCCTATTGTTCAAGGGTCAACTGTATATCAAAATTATTTTGTTTAATTTGACCAACTCAAGAGATACCAAAAATGCTTTCTTGACAGCTTAAAAATGATGACATTTAACTATTAAGGAAAAGGGTAAGAACGCCCATTCTAAAAACTGACATATAATAAGGAACTCTATATAATACTAAAATTTAAAAGTGTCAAATCACATTTTACTTTTTTAAAGATGTTCTTGAACTCCAACCTGATAGTGATTCTAGTCCTCAACTATGAAAAGGAATTATAAACTAAGTAATTAGGGAGCCCATTCCAATATTGGGCTAATGTCCATGTTTTAAAAAACCCTCAGCCAGGCACGGTGGCTCAGACCTGTAATCCCAGCATGTTGGGATGCCAAGGTGGGTAGATCATGAGGTCAGGAGTTCAAGACCAGCCTGACCAACATAGTAAAACCCTGTTTCTACTAAAAATACAAAAATTAGCCAGGTGTGGTGGCATGTGCCTGCAATCTCAGCTACTCAGGAGGCTGAGGCAGGAGAATCACTTGAACCCAGAAGGCAGAGGTTGCAATGAGCCAAGATCACACCACTGCACTCCAGCCTGGGCAACAGAGCAAGACTCCATCTCAATAAAACAAAACAAACCAAAAAAGACCTCTTAGTCCCACTTCTCTTAGTTCATGACTGGTTTTTCCACTTCGGAAGATGGGAACAAAGACGTGATTTTGACTTCTTGTCCCAATTTCTTCCTACAGGGAAATGCATAGAAGGCCTACTCTCTAGATTGAGTTCTAGAGGGCAGCATCTTAATTCAATTCAATTTGAGTACCTACCATGTACTGACAACTGTACAGAAACAAATAATAAGACATAGCCCCTGAGCTTAAAGAGATAATTTAGAAGAAAACAAAGATAACATCATTCAGCAAAATGCTATTT
The DNA here is from genome assembly GCF_048565385.1 of Saimiri boliviensis. NCBI lineage: Eukaryota > Metazoa > Chordata > Mammalia > Primates > Cebidae > Saimiri > Saimiri boliviensis. Next base: position 77,998,085 of record NC_133453.1, read on the forward strand.
AAATAAAAAAATTCTTTTTGCAAAAATCAGAGATAGACCATAAGACAAGATGACTAACTTTTAATAGTATTTTTCTCACCCTTACGACAGAGATTTAAAATCTTTAGAGGATTTGTTTTTGTGTAAAGATCTAATTTTCCTTCACTTGATTATTTAAACAAGGAATATATGCATGGCTCAACTTATTACTTCTCTAATTATCAGCCTTTAAGCCTAATTATCACTCTCTTTGTTAAATGGTCCTGAATGTAACATTTCTATTCCTAACTTGAAAATAATCCATATCACACTTACAGAGTTAATCTTGTAACTAATCCTTAACATGTCCTTTTCGATCCCATTATGAAAAATTACACTAAAATAATCATTATTCACAGTGTTCTATGTGTAAATTTTAGTAAACATTCTCAAATGATGCAGACAAGAAAAATCTTTGTTTACTACTGAGTTTGCACTCTGTCAAAGAAAGATGGCAAATGTCACATGAGAAAAAGAGAAGAAAAAATCAAAATGTACCTATAGCAATTTCTCAGCTTCATCATAAGCAACCAAACTATTAGTGAACAAAGAGTGTTCAGATGCATTTTACATGGTCTTCCATTACCTAAGAACCTGAATTTTTTACTTTTTGCTGTAATTTTCAGATTGTTCCACAGTTCACATCTTTCCATACTATTTATGTAAAGGGATTTTTTTTCCTAACAGAGATAAAATATGATCGGAAACTATAAATTCAGCAAAGCATAAAATAATCTTATGTAGACCTCTTTTATTAGACAATTTAACAAAGATTAAGCACAGATTTTGTACTATGTGATAGTAAAAAGATAAATAAGATAGGATCCGCACCTCTCTAGAATTGTTAACAGGTGATTATTTCAATGTCCTATGGTGATAGACAATGAGTTGTCCAAAATATTAAAGGAATATCAAGTAGGAACATAATGAATGCCCAACTAATGAGTTTGTAACTGAGGACAATGAAACCTAAACTAAAGGATGAGTAATGACAAACCAAGGTTTTAAAAAAAGCCCTTTTATTATGAATTTTTTTTTAAATTCAGGGCAGTATAAAGATGAAAATGACAGTCATTCATAATCCCACCAACCAGAGATGGTCACTGTAAACATTTTAGCATGTTTCATTACAGACTCCTTTTAACAATTCTGGGGGTGGGGAATGATATTCTTTTATATTTATTATTTCCATCACATTTAAAACAATGGAATTATGTTGCATTTATGAAATGGAAGTCCTTATCAGAAAATCATAATATACAAATAACTTCTTAGATTTGATCCTTTATTACTCTATGAATATATCTATCCTACTTCTTTCAGGCTGCATCAAGAATGGGGGAAATTTTCCATCCCTCTAATTGGGAATGGGACACAAGTTGTGTCAACTTTCAAATTCTGTAAATACAACTGAATTACCTGTCATTTTCTCTGTCTTCCCAATGCCAAACCAGGGCTCAGTTAGTGGAAAAAGGACACAGCCCTTTCTTAAAGTTACACATCGACGGATGAACTTCTTACTTACTTCCAGTTCTTCCTCTCCTCCATTCTGGAGAAACTTTTGATAGGGGCAGCCTGGCTCTTCATCTTTTCTCACAATGCTATTATTTAGTGCCTGTGTCCAACTAGATTTAGGCTTCTGAAACTTAAAGCCATACTGTCTGCTGCATTATCCATCCTGAAATATGAAACATCAATGATAACATGAAGAAATACAAGGCATTTAAATAAATGTACAGGGAAAACTTAAGATAAAAATTATCTTAATTCATTATTAATAAAATAGTAAAAAACAAAATAACTGAAATTTACTTTTATTTCTGTGAGAAAATTAATTTTCATGTAAGTGTTTGAATTAAATGATGCTTTTCAGAAACATCCTCTCATACATCGAGAAAGATGCAAAAAAACTTGTTTATTCATTTAATAGATATTTACTAATACCTCTTATGGGCTCAATACTATGCAAGGCACTGGAAAGGTAAAGTCCCTGCCCCCAGGGATCTGACAGTCTGGAAGGGACACAAACAATCAGACATGTCCAAGGACAACATGACAGGTATACGACAGAAATAGAATGGACACCTGTTGCAGACTGGGGTGGAGGAAGGAGATATTAGGAAAGACTTCCCAATTAACATCATATCTGAGATCAATTTTAAAACATACAAAAGAGTTTGCCAGAATAACCTTGAGGTACTTGAGAATAACCTCAGATGCTTCTGAAAATTTTTGATTCCTATGTCCCATATCCAAAGATCCTAACCTAGTAAACTGGGGTGAGGACAATGATTCTGTATTTTTCACAAGAGATTCTGATACAAATGCCTTTGTATCACCTATTCCAAATTTGATATGCACACTTTCCATTATTGTAACTACAGCTTTTTTCTTAAAAGAAAAACACTTGGCTTAAATATTTATAATTATTTAGAAGACAATATGTAGCACTACATTAGGATTATTTGGACAATGTGCCATCCACTGTTTAAAAATGAAACCTATCATTTATTTAATGTTTATAACATGTCAGGTATGTGCGAAATCTTTTATATAATTATTTAACTTACCTCTCATATCAACCCTGAGAAGTATGCATTTTACCTGCACTTATATATGAAGAAACTGAAGCTGAGTGAAGTTAAATAACTTGGTGAACTTCACAGCTATAAGCAGCAGAAATCTCAACCCAGGCTATCTGCCTCCAAAGCACTTGCTTTTTGCATCGTGTTATAATTGATCTCTAACTTGTAAAGGTTGCCAGTAAAATGTTTGCTCCAATTCTAATTACCACAAAGAAGAATAAGAGCACCAGATCCAAAATCAGAGTTGGTACTATGGTCAGACGGTTTGAAAAGAATGAAGCTTGTCAAGCCAAAAATAAAGTATTTCTAGCAACAATGTTGCATGCAAATGCTGCCTCCTATTTAGGCTTCTTCAGTTCATTCAGAAAAAACTAAGGAAGATGTATGAGATCCCATTTTTTGACAGAAAATAATCGGGGTGATAACTACTGTGTCAGAGTGAGAAATCTTACAGTGGTAATCTCCTGAGCCAGGTCGTTTGTCTTTCTTTGGCCAAATAAGATGTAACATGACTTTCTCCAAGCCTACCACTCTCTCTTCTTTAGAGATGACAATTCACAAATTTCTAATAAATTCTGATTCACTGTCAAAGACAGTACTTGGAAGTAGAAAAAGATGATATTTATTTAATAGTTCATATAACTACTGTAATAAAGGTATAAAATTAATTACAGGGGAGAATAGAAGTATTCCAGAAAGGAAGAATAGCATGTTCAAGAACTGTAAGAAGTTGTCTATGAAACACTGGATACATAAAAGGAAGTGGCAGGAAAGAAGTATGAACATGAGGACAAGAAACAGATTACAAATTTCCCTATTTGCTATACTCAGGAGATTGGGTTTATCTTATACGTGATAGGAAAGCTCTTTAAAGATCTTAAACAGTTAGAAAGATCACTTAAGCTATAACATGAAAAATATTGGGGTAAGATTGGTGGCAGGGAGGCTAGTTAGTAAACTAATAAAATAAGATAAGAGCAGGAACAATGAAGCTGTATTGAGGATGGATAAAAGGAAATGGTTCCAAGAGTTAAAGGAGGAAAAATAGATGTGAAATGCTGACTATTCAGATGCAGTGAATGAGGAGGATAAGAGGATAAATAAGTTTAGGATTCTGGCTTGATGGATAGTGGTGTCATTAAACAATATACACAAATTTAAAAATAAATAAAAGAAGCAATTTGAGAGAACACCTGAAGAATTATATTTTGAAAATAATCACAGTGGTTAAGAACATAGGCTTTGCACTTAGAAATGTCACTTAATATCCATGTGATCCTGAGTAAGTCACATGGATATTAAGCTACTCCTGAAGACTGTTTCTTTATCTCTAAAACTAAGGCAATAAAAGAACCAACTCAGAATTGTTCTGAGGGTTAGTCAGCTAATACAAATAAAGCATTTAGAATACTGCCTAGCAAAATAGTAATCCCTCAACAAATTGTGGCTATTATCATTGCTCAATTGAGTTTGAGAAGGCTAGAGAATGTCCAAATGCAGACTGTCAGTAAAGAGTTGTAAATATGGATTTGGGAGCAGGAAAAATTCTAAGTATGGATGGTGTTTCTTTAAGAGGTTACATAAAGTTAGAGGAACTCAATGAATGGATTTCTGAGGAAACATCAACATTTAAAAGAATTTCTGACTTTTCATTGATGCACCAATTGTCCTAACTTTTTGTTTCAACAATTATTGGGTCACAGTTTGTAAGTCTAAAAATATTTTTTCCAATAAATCAAACTGTCTAAACCCTTTATAAATATTCTTACAATCTATTCTTATGGTATAAATTTATGTTAATGTACTATAGTCTATTTCTATCCTTTAGAGCAAGACTCAATAGGACTAGATATGTACTAACATATTTCTTCACTGACACAAACATCACCCACATATTATGAGGAGCTATTCATTATTTCTATGTTCATGTACAATTTTGACTCCTGTTGGAGAGCTATTGGGACCCACTGGAAGTGTTAGTTCCAGAAAAAAAAAATGACCAAAAGTGGGTTTGGAAGAAGTCTTTGTCCTTTGGTATTTGCCTGATGGCACAGCTTGCCACAATCTCAGTCAGAATTCTCCTACATGCTAATCTATAGTATACTTCATAGCATTAAGCTCCTCATTCACTTAAACTGTCAAAAATGGCTTCTCTTGGTAATATTTCCTTTCCATTTTAAAGATATTAAGAGAGAACAACAGAGCTTTCTCAAGAAATTCAATGATACTTTTCAGATTAAATGAGATAATCACAAAGACAGGGATACTAGCCCTCAAAAAATATAATTCAATATTCAGCAAAAGAGAGACAGAATAATATAGAAAAAATGAGGGACGGATAAGTTAACAAGTGAGTAGTTATACCCTAAGATGTCACTACTCCACTTGACTCTGGTGTCTATAGAAGCATTTGTAAGATCAAGAGCTCGGTCTGTTCTATGTCATTCCAAAACAATTCTCACATTAATAAAAAGAAAGATCTAGAAATGAAATGTGTTATTTAATCAAGTAAATTAAAATCACGTAAAGCAAGAAGGAGTGCTTTTAAGATTAATACTTTATTGTTTTAATGTGTCATTTTTATTTTAAAATTGTGGTTGAATCTAAGAGCATGATATTCTCCCTCAGTAAACCAGGTCTATAGAAAACAAACCTATTCAGACCATTACCAACTCAATGAAAATTATCCTAATTACAGTAAAATTTATTTTTCTTCAAAAAACTAATATTTAAACACTTCTTATGTGCCAGATACTTAATACTTACTGTCCTGGCAACTGGAGATATAGTAGGGAAATAAAACATTCAAAAATACTAGTTGGAGGAAGGGAAATGAGGCAGTCAAAGAATAACTAGGCATATGAGCAAAACATAATATATGTGATGATTGTAAGTACAATGAAGAAATATAAGGCAAGAAAGGAGAAAAAGGAGTGTCTCTACTTCTAATGTTCATTAAGGTAGCCAGAGAAAACCTCACTGCAGTGACATCTGAGTAAAGACTCAAGGGAAGTGAAGTAGTGGACAATGAAGCTCTATGGTTGAGTCAGTTTTCCAGACAAGGAGAACAAGTAAAAAGAATAGATAGAGGTAAGTAAGGGAAGAATCAGAGAAACCAGTAAGAAGCAAGAAATGTGTGAAGCAGGTGAAAAATGGTAGAATGGTGGATATGTTTCTGTAGGTAAATCCAACTGTGTTTGCTGAAGGATGCTATGTGGGCTACAAGAGAAAAACAGAAATTACAGATGGTGTCAAGGATTTGATCCGAGAAAGTTGAAGGATGGCATTTCCATTGCCTGAGTCAGATAGGTACTGAGAACAGCACTTATATGTAGAAACAAAGAAGTTGTTGGGGACTTTCACAAAAGCAGTTCACAGGATGAGGGAAATTGGCAAATGTGCTTCAGAAGACTGGAAAAGCAAAACAAAGAATTACGGCAGGACGTAGAGAAAGAAATGGGTTCAGAAAAACAAATTATTGTTTACTTTGCAATCTACGCAAGTAAAATATATGTAGATTATCTTGTTTTCTCAAGTTATTTCACCTATTTCTGTTTCCTTTTACTTCCCTATGAATAGCAAGTTAGTATAATAATTACTATTGGACTTATTCAAGTCAAATTACAACAGTATAACAATAATGTCTCAGATTACTTCAAGAACATGTACAAAATAAGCAGTAAATCATTTTCAGTAGCGAATAATTTCTTTTCCACTGGAACATCCACTGGGAAAAGAGTTTAGTGGTATAATCAGCAATAAATAAGAGTTATTTCCTTTATTAAAATGCCTGATTACATAAGAAGAACAAAAATATTCTTAAAGTGTATCATGGTATCAGTTCTCTCACTATGAAATTTTAATTCCTGTTGTCCAGTAGACATAGATCTGCTGGAGACAGGAAGCAAAGAATTCCATTCAGCTGAATAAATGAATGAACCATTATGGTAAACTAAATATAATTCCCAGAGTCAGGTCAGGACATCAGGGATAACAACAATGCAGCTCTCTTCATAAAAGCATGGAAGATTTTTTAGATGTTTTTTTCCACCAAAAAGGAAAACAGATAGTTATTTGGGGCTTCATTCAAAAGGTCCCACTAACATCTATGTTCTATGACAGTATAGACTAAGTCTTTCTTGTTCTCTGTTTTCCCAGGGTCTATCGTGGTGCTGAATGTATAATAAGAATTCAATAACATTCTTCAGCAAGTGGATGAAGGCATGCAAAATTAGTTAAATGAATGAATACCACCTTAACTCTATGGAACTATACTAGATGATAAATCACTAGATGATAAATCTCATCTGATAAACTGCTTCTACAATAAATAACCACCACAGCTTACTCATACTGCAAATATAGAACACTTTAAAGACTACCCATATGGTATCTATTTTGATTATCAAAACAAGATATTATTACTGACCTTATTGATATGCCTCATGAGGAAAAACAATTTGGCCTTGTTCATTTTACAAAACTAGCACAGGGAGGTTTCCACTAGTTACTGTTCTTAAGAATAAGACATATTTTGAGAGAAACATCATGAAGAAATCTGTGAAGTCACCATAAATATGAATGTTGGTGTTGAAGATTCAGATGTGCAATGTTCAAACAATGTAAAATGAATTCATCTTTAGCCTGACTGTGCCCTGCTAGAACAAGACAAAGATGTCCTACATATGCATTAGTGTTAATCGCATAGTTATTTATGAATAAATAACACAGACTTTTAGAAGCATAATGTTCAATATTTTCATTTTCTTTTCTGAGTAATGGCGATTCAACCATAGCTGTGGGTGTGGAGGAGAATTCCTCTGAAAGAATTATGTCAGCCATCATGGGGCAGGCTTTGGAGTGGGCATGAAAAGGAGTTTCTCTGAAATAATAGTTGAGGATTTAGGACTCTGGGTCCAGGATGCCCATAGATTTCTCTTTCGTGGGCATTGAGTTTGCCCTGGCACATGATGCCACACGGGAGTAAATTAATATTAGGAAACATACCTTGCAGGATTATGAGACTGTCTTTATTCATCACTACATCTCTGGAATAACAATGATTGAGAGTGTGGACAACTGGTAGAGTGTATAAAGAAGCAATAAGACAGATTAATAGAACATATTAAAATTCCTTTAGTAGTCTCACACATTAACTGGGTGAAGTAAACTCAAAGAAAAAAATTTAACTACCTTACCCATGGGATGAAAATTTATAATCATATTTTGGAACTCATATATTTAAAATGTATTTTTTTGCCAACCATGAAGGTAAGTCCTTTCTTTCTTCTAGAAAATGTTACACCTAAACTTTCATTCAGCCAGACTTTACTGATTCAGGAATGGGCATCTTATTCCATGTGTACCAATTAGTATCAGTGCTCCTTCCCTGGATTCTTCAGCTTGATATGAGGCAGATCTAGTCTCCAAACCTCTCTAATGATGTAAATTTAAAATTTTAGAGCAGGTGGAGACCATGTCTCTCACCAGAAGAAAAATCCCTGGAGGAGAATAAATCTAAATCACAGAAAATAGCTGACGAGGCATGTAATGAATGACAAATAATAATTATTACTGAGATCTAGACACAGTCCAGCACTTCCTGTGGTTTGATCATGAAAGCCAGTAATTCTTTTTCCTAAGCTAGTTTAAACTGGATATCTGTCTCTTATAATCAGGAGAATTCTGCCTAATAGAGGCATTAAAAGAAAGTGTCACTTCATTTTATTGTCACAGACTGGAAAGGTCTAGAAACATGCTGACTACATTTTTATAGGAAAACTGAAACTCAAAGAACTTAAGTTCTTGCCCCCAGGTCAAAACGACTAGCAAGCAATTCTGATTCCAAAGCCAATCCCCCTTCATTAACCACTACTCTATGAAAAAAATTTCTATACTATGAGCATCTTGATAGTTACAGAATATTTATAAAACACACTACAAAGACTTGACAACTGATGGGTTTGGAGTTTGAAAAACTACACTATCTAGCAAATGATAATGATCTTATAAAACTGATTAAGTTTGTATTCAATGTAATTTTCTAATAAAGATTGGCAGGATATATCATACTTGACCTAGAAGCTTTTCATTCTCAATAAATACTTATTACTTATTTTTCATTCTGGAAGCCTTTTATTCTCAACAAACAGTTACTCTTTTTATACTCCTCAAATACTTAGTATGATAAATCTGTGCAAAGATAAAACATTAAACCTTTCTCAATTTATTCTCCCCATCCCCAAAATATATAAACTAAACCTGTGCTCTGAGCATATGAGTCCTTGGGAATCTTTAATGCAGATTCTAGTTTAGTAGGGAACTTGTAATTCTGTACTTCTCAAAAGATCCCTGCTAATGCCAGTGTTGCTGGTATGGAAGCTACATTGTGAGAAGCAAAGTGCTAGGTACTCTGAGAAATAAAGCAATTAACACATGCCAGATTTTTACCCTATGCCAAATTCCTCTGCCTCCAGCTCTCCGAATGGCTTCCTACTTCACCACTCAGGTCTCAAGCTGAAAGTCAATCCTCAGAGAGGTGTTCACTGAATGCTCTCTGAACAACTCAAATCTGAATTTGCATTACTCATCTTTTTATTTACTATCTGCTTCTTCCTAGAAAAATATAAGCTCCACTTCCATTTCCAGCCATTATGGTGTAACAGTGACCCAATTTACCCTGCTGCATGAAATTATTAATACATAACAAATTAAACTAATACATAACAAATGGTTTTTTGACATTTCATGTAAAGAAATGTGCAACAGTAATCCCTGAATGTAAAAAAAAACAAACTCAGCCCTCTGAGTGCCCCAGCTACTGCCTATGAAATGCCTGTAGTACAAGAAGAGGAATTCCAGGCGTACTTTAAGGCTCTTCTGGAGTTGAAGAAATGAAGTTGAAAGTCCAGACAGGCCCAGGTTTAGCAAAGCAGATACCAAAGAGGAGTGAGATGCACAGGAGATAAATATACAAAGGATCTCTCCAGTTCTCAGTGCTATGATGCTTAGCACTGGTATGTAAAGAAACTACCTGAATTGGGGTGGAGAAAGGCATAGAAGAAATCACTTGTGCAGAGCAAAGGAAGCAAAGGAGTTATCATAATCCTCAAGACTGAAGCAGCACCAGGAATACTACATGCTCCCATCAGCCAAGTGGAAAGCCCTGTAAATTACAGAACATTGGCTAGACTACTCAGAAATTTATTGCCTCAGGAATAAGGAAAATGAGGCCTAGTTTAAAGGCTTCTCTGTTTCTACCTAACCAAGCCTAATAGCAATGTTTGAAAAGATCAAGCTAGTGCCAAGTAAATTAGCTGTGTCATAAAAAAAAGAGGCTCAGGAATATTTATAGTAATAAAAGAATACTCAGTACTCAATAGAGTACAATGCACAATTAGTCTAGCAACTAATAAAAAATTATCTGGCATACATACTGCCCAGAGAAATTTATAGATTCAATGCTATCTCTACCAAATTACCAATTACAGTCTTCACAAAACTAGGAAGAACTAATTTAAAATTCACTTGGTACCAAAAAAGAGCCCAAATAACCAAGGCAATCCTAGCCAAAAGAACAAAGCTGGAAGCATCACGCTAACTGACTTCAAACTATACTACAAGGCTACAGTAACCAAAACAGCCTGGTACTGGTAAAAAAAACAAAGATATAGACCAATGGGACAGAATAAAGAGCCCAGGAATAAGGTCACACATCTACAACTATATGACCTTCAACAAAGCTGAAAAAACACAAGGAATGGGAAAAGGACTCCCTGTTAAATAAATGGTGCTGGGAAAACTGACTGGCCATATGCAAAAGATTGAAATTCGAGCCCTCCCTTACATCATATACAAAAATTAACACAAGATACATTAAAGACTTAAATATAAAATTCAAAACCATAAAAATCATGGAAGACAACCTAGGTAATATTCTGGACATAGGAATGGGCAAATATTTCATGACAAATACACCAAAAGTAATTGCAATAAAAGCAAAAAATGGCAAATAGGATCTATTAAACTGAAGAGCTTCTTCACAGCAAAAGAAACTATCAACAGAGTAAAAAGACAACCCACAGAATGCAACAAAAACAAAAGTTGACAATATGGAATCTAATGAAACCAAAGAGCTTCTGCACAGCAAAAGAAGGTATCCACAGAATAAAAAGACAAACTATATAATGGGAGAAAAATTTTGCAAACTATTTAACAAAGATGCAGCATCCATAAGGAACTTAAATTTAGCCTCTTCAAGTGGCTCCCTGACTCCATGTATCCTGACTGGGAGATACCTCCCAGCAGGAGCCAACAGAAACCTCATACAGGAGAGATCTGGCTGGCATCTGGTGGGTACTGCTCTGGGATGAACCTACCAGAGGAAAGAACAGGCAGCAATCTTTGCTATTCTGCAGTCCCCACTGATGATTCCCAGGGAAGCAGGGTCTGGAGTGGACTTACAGCAAACTCCAGCAGACCTGCAGCACAGTGGCCTGTTAGAAGGAAAACTAACAAACAGAAAGAAATAGTTTCAACATCAACAGAAAGGATGTCCACTCAGAGACCCCATCCAAAAACCACTGCCTTCAAAGACCATAGGAAGATAAATCCACAAAGATGGGAGTGGGGGAAACAGCACAAAAAGGCTGAAAATTCCCCAAACCAGAATGCCTCTTCTCCTCCAAGGGATCACAACTCCTCGCCAGCAAGGGAACAAAACTGGATGGAGAATGAGTTTGATGAATTGACAGAAGCAGGCTTCAGAGGGTGGGTAAAAACAAACTTCTCTGAGCTAAAGAAACATGTTCTAACCCAATGCAAGGAAGATAAGAACCTTGAAAAAAGGTTAGATGAAATGATAACTAGAAAAACCTGTGTAGAGAAAAATATAAACAACCATATGGAGCTGAAAAACACAGCACAAGAATTTCATGAAACATACACAAGTGTCAATAGCCAAATAGACCAAGTGGAAGAAAGGATATCAGAGATTGAGGATCAACTCAGTGAAATAAAGTGAGAAGATCAGAGAAAAAAGGTAAAAAGAAATGAACAAAGCCTTTAAGAAATATGGGATCATGTGAAAAGACCAAATCTATGATTGATTCATTTACCTGAAAGCGACAGGGGGAATGAAACCAAGTTGGAAAACACTCTCCAGGATATTATCTAGGAGAACTTCCCCAACCTAGCAAAATAATCCAACATTCAAATTCAGGAATTACAGAGAACACCACAAAGATACTCCTCGAGAAGAGCAACCCCAAGACACATAATCATCAGATTCACCAGGGTTGAAATGAAGGAAAAAATGCTAAGAGCAGCCAGAGAGAAAAGTTGGTTACCCTTTGTGGGTAACATGACTCACAGAAGATCTCTCAGCAGAAACCCTACAAGCCAGAAGAGAGTAGGGGCAATATTCAACATTCTTAAAGAAAATAATTTTCAACCCAGAATTTCATATGCAGCCACACTAAACTTCGTAAGTGAAGGAGAAATAAAATCTTTTATAGACAAGCAAATGCTGAGAGATTTTGTCACCACCAAGCCTGCCTTACAAGAGCTCCTGAGGGAGCACTAAACATGGAAAGGTACAACCAGTAACAGCCACTGCAAAAACATACTAATTTGTAAAACCATCAATGCTATGAAGAAACTATATCAATTAATGGGCAAAACAACCAGCTAGCATCATAATGGTAGGATCAAATTCACACATGACAATATTAACCTTAAATGTAAATAGGCAAAATGCCCCAATTACAAGACAGAGACTGGCAAATTCGAGAGTCAAGACCCATCACTGTGCTATATTCAGGAGACCCTTCTCACATGCAAAAACACACATAGGCTCAAAATAAAGAGATGGAGGAATATTTACCAAGCAAATGGAAAGCAAAAAGTAAAAAAAAAAAAAAAGAAAAAAAAAAAGAAAAAAAAAGGTTGCAACCCTAGTCTCTGATAAAACAGTCTTTAAACCAATAAAGATCAAAAGAGACAAAGAAGGGCATTACATAATGACAAAGAGATCAATGCAACAAGAAGAGCTAACTATCCTAAATATATATGCACCCAATTATAGGAGCACGCAGGTTCATAAAGCAAGTTCTTAGAGACCTACAAAGAGACTTAGACTCCCACACGATAATAGGGGGAGACTTTAACACCCCACTGTCAATATTAGACAGATTAATGAGGCAGAAAATTGATAGGGAAATCCAGGACTTGAACTCAGATCTGAACCAAGCAGATCTAATAGACATCTATACAACTCTCCACCCCAAATCAACAGAATATACATTCTTCTCAGCACCACATCACACTTATTCTAAAACTGAACACATAATTGGAAGTAAAACACTCTTCAGCAAATGCAGAAGAATGGAAATCATAGCAAACAGTCCCTCAGACCATAGTGCAATCAAATTAGGACTCAGGATTAAGAAACTCACTTAAAACTGCACAAAAACATGGAAACTGAAAACCTGCTCTTGAATGACTGCTGGATAAACAAGGAAATGAAGGCAGAAATAAAAATGTTATTTGAAGCCAATAAGAATGAAGATACAAGATACTGGAATCTCTAGGGTACATTTAAAGCAGTGTGTAGAGGGAAATTTATAGCACTGAATGCCCACAAGAGAAAGGAGGAAAAATCTAAAATTGACACCCTAACATCATGATTAAAAGAACAGGAGAAGCAAGAACAAACAAATTTAAAAGCTCGCAGAAGTCAAGAAATAACTAAGATGAAAGCAGAACTGAAGGAGACAGAGACATGAAAAACCCTTGAAAATATCAATGAGTCCAGGAGCTGGTTATTTGAAAAGATCAACAAAATAGACCATTGGCCAGACCAATAAAGAATAAAAGAGAGAAAAATCAAATAGATGCAATAAAATTATAAAGGTGATATCACCACCAATCCAACAGAAATACAAACTACGATCAGATAATACTATAAACACCTCTATGGAAATAAACCAGAAAAATCTAGAAGAAATGGATAAGTTCCTGGACACTTACATCCTCCCAAGAATAAACCAGGAAGAAGTCATAACCCTGAATAGACTAATAACAAGGTCTGAAATTAAGGCAGCAATTAATATCCTACCAACCAAAAAAAGCCCAGGACCAGACAGGTTCACACCCGAATTCTACCAGAGGTACAAAGAGGAGCTGGTACCATACCTTCTGAAGCTATTCCAAACCATAGAAAGAGGGAATCCTCCCAAACTCATTTTATGAGGCCAACATCATCTTGATACCAAAACCTGGCAGAAACACAACTAAAAAATAAAATTTCAGGCCAATATCCCTGATGAACATCAATGCAAAAATCCTCAATAAAATACTGGCAACCAGAATCCAGCAGCACATCAAAAAGCTTATCTATCACAATGAAGTCAGTTTTATCCCTGGGATGCAAGGCTGGTTCAACACATGCAAATCAATAACCATAATCTATCACATAAACAGACCAAAGGCAAAAACCACATGATTATCTCAATAGATGCAGAAAAGACCTTTGACAAAATTCAATAGTCCTTTACGGTAAAAACTCTCAATAAATTAGGTATTGATGGAATGTATCTCAAAATAATAAAAAGCTATTTATGTATGACAAACCCACAGCCAATATCATAATGAATGGGCAAAAACTGGAAGCATTCTCTTTGAAAACTGGCACAAGATAAGGATGCCTCTCTCACCACTTCTATTCAACATAGTGTTGGAAATTCTGGCCGGGGAAATCAGGCAAGAAAAAGAAATAAAGGACAATCAATTAGGAAAAAAGGAAGTCAAATTGTCTTTATTTGCAGATGACATGGTTGCATATTTAGAAGACTCCATAGTCTCAGCCCAGTATCTCCTCAAGCTGATAAGCAACTTCAGGAAAGTCTCAGGATACAAAATCAATGTGCAAAAATCACAGGCATTCATATACACAAACAATAGACTAACAGCAAGCCAAATCATGAGTGAACTCCCATTCACAATTCCTACAAAGAGAATAAAATACCTAGGAATACAACTAACAAAGGATGTGAAGGACCTCCTTAAGGAGAACTACAAACTTCTGCTCAAGGAAATCATAGAGAACACAAATGGAAAAACATTCCATGCTCATGGATAGGAAGAATCAGTATCGTGAAAATGGCCATACTGTCCAAAGTAATTTATAGATTCAATGCTTTTCCCATCAAGCTGCCATTGACTTTCTTCACATAATTGAGAGAAAAAAAACCCTGTTACATTTCACATGGAACCAAAAAAGAGCCCTCATAGTCAATACAATCCTCAGCAAAAAAAAAAAAAAAAAAATGGAGGCATCACACTACCTGACTTCAAATCATACTACATGGCTACCATAACCAAAACAGCATGGTACTGATACCAAAACAGATATATAGACCAAGAAAACAGGACAGAGGCCTCAGAAATAATGCTGTACATCTACAACCATCTGATCTTTGACAAACCTGACAAAATCAAGCAATGGGAAGGATTCCATATTTAATAAATGGTCTTGAGAAAATTGGCTAGCCATATGCAGAAAGCTGAAAGTGGATCCCTTCCTTACACCTTATACAAGAATTAACTGAAGATAGATTAAACATTTAAACATAAGGCCTCAAACCATATGTACCTTGGAAGAAAACCTAGGCAATATCATTCAGGACATGGGCTTGGGCAAGGATTTCATGACAAAAACACCAAAAGCAATGGCAACAAATGTCAAAATAGACAAATGGGATCTAATTAAACTAAACAACTTCTGCACAGCAAAAGAAAATATCATCAAAGTAAAAAGGCAACCAACAGAATAGGAGTAAATTTTTGCAATCTACCCATTTGACAAAAGGCTAATATCTGGAATCTACAAAGAACTTAAACAAATTTACAAGAAAAAAAAGCCATCAAAAAGTGGGCAAAGGATATAAACATACACTTCTCAAAAGGAGACATTTATGCAGCCAACAAACACATGAAAAAAAGCTCATCATCACCGGTCATTAGAGAAATGCAAATCAAAACCAAAATGAGATACCATCTCATGCCAGTTAGAATGGCAATCATTAAAAAATCAGTAGACAAAAGATGCTGGAGAGGATGTCAAGAAATAGCAATGCTTTTACATTGTTGGTGGGAGTGTAAATTAGTTCAACTACTGTGGAAGACAGTGTGGCGATCCTCAATGATCTAGAACTAGAAATACCATTTGACCCAGCAATTCCATTACTGGGTATATACCAAAAGGATTACAAATCCTTCTATTATAAAGATACATGCACATATATGTTTATTGCGGCACTGTTCACAATAGCAAAGAACTGGAACCAACCCAAATGCCCATCAATAATTGACTGGATAAAGAAAATGTGGCACATGTACACCATGGAATACTATGCAGCCATAAAAAGATGAGTTCATGTCCTTTGCAGGGACATGGATGAAGCTGGAAACTGTCATCTCAGCAAACCAACAAAAGAACAGAAAACCAAACACCACGTTCTCACTCATATGTGGGAGCTGAATAAAGAGAACACATGGACACAGGGAAGGGAACATCACACACTGGGGCCTATCATGAGGTGTGGGACTAGAGGAGGAATAGAATTAGGAGAAATACCTAATGTAGATGACAGGGTGATGGATGCAGCAAATCACCAAGGCACATGTATAAACTATGTAACAAACCTGCATGTTCTGCACATGTAACCAAGAACTTAAAGTGTAATTTTATAAAAGTAAAGTAGATAAAATGGAATCATAAAAATTACACAGTCCAAAAGAATACAGAAACAGGAAAGGGAACAAATAGACCAAATAGAAAAAAAAAAATCAAGATGGTTTAGTTATACTCCTCCCTATCAATGACACATTTATTATAAAGTATTTTGTTAATCTGTTACATACAATTTCCTACTTTATTTCTGCTTTTTTATTCCTAAAATGTGCCAGGCACATAGCAGATGAATAATAAATGTAAGTCAAATGACCATTGAGTGATTTGAAGAATGGCTGATGGATAAATACAAATTTGAAAGCTCTTCATATCATTTTCTGAATGTAGCTGCTTTCTAGGATGAAATAATAAAATATATCATTAAGAAAGAATTACCGATTTTGTGAACTGTCAAAAATCTTTAACTTGTCTCATACAAACTTAAGAAATATGAATCTTTAAATCTACTCAGGCAATAAACAATTAAAAGGTGAAGGAATATATATTCCCAATAGTATTTAGAATGTGGCCTTATATGCTGTGGGCACTCTCCCTATTCCTGCTAGACTAAGTCATTATTTTCTACTTCTGTTGATATCAACAAGTATTATAAAAACCAGAACTCAAGACTGACTTTTGGTTTAATGGGAAGCTTATGAAAATCATCATCTTTTATCAAGAGCATGCTTCAAAATGAAAGTCAGCTATTGACTTTTTGGTTACTATGAATTATCGGTCTAGATTAAAGGGTCTGCTTTAAAAGTACTTCATTACCTTTTACTGCTAACTTGTCTGCCTAGTTTCTGGTCTTCTGCTTTCCCCTAATGTTTAATCGGTTTCTCTATAAACCTCAATTCTGCTTGCCTGGTTTCAGATTCACTTCTTCACCTGAAGTCTCAATTCATATCTGACTCAAAAATTCCAATTATCTGCCTCCAGGCACATTATCTAGTATACCCAAATGCTAAGCTATCTCAGTCTCAATTCTGTTTTGCTCCCTGCTGCTTAAGCCCAAATGAATACTCTGAAACTTGTGCCCTAAGATCCATAAAGAAATGAAGTCATTTTAGCATTATGTGTGTGTGTGTATATAAATTACATTTATATTAAGACCAGAAACAAGTATTCCAGAACATTGAGTTAGTCAACAATCATTTTCTGTCAAACACAGTTTGAAATCCGACTATATTCTCATACAATATGGTTTAAATAAGTCAAATTTTGTTAGCACTCATCTCAGTTGTTTTAGCTAGAACTCAAACAGATATATTAGTACATTCTAGAGAAGTGTACAGATGTCTGCATGTGCCATAATACCCTACATATATACTATCATCTCTTGAAATAATTTTATGTGTCAATTAACAAAAGCTAAGGGAAAATATCAACTGAAAAACTTATTTTATTACAAGATTTTCTTTTTGGTTTACATGTAAAAACCATAGATACTTTAATATGTAATAACTCTCTGGGAAATACTTGGGTTCCAGCAAGACTTAGTGACTTTGTCATTATATTTAAATGTTTACATATTTCTACTTTTCAACACTAATTTGTGACAATATATAAACTATACTTTGAAGGTTATGTGAAATGTTCAGCATTGTACACAGTGAGTTTGCTTACTGTCAAAAACATTAAAAATATTATTTTAGTTTTTCATTTAACAAGTGCAGTATTCATTAAGCAACTCTCAAATAGCTAATGTGAAAGCACAACTCAGTATGCTACTATATTTTAAGAAATTAAATATATTATACAATGAGCACATGTAATGTAGTAAAGGCTACTTACTATTGTTTAAATGCAAATGTTCATATCTCATTTCTTTTTTATCATGTTAAATAAATGTTGATGTGCTTAAATTAAAAAAAAAGAAAAAAAGAAATTAAATGTTCTAATCCCAAGTATTGCTTTATTAATAATATTTTAAATGTATGTTCTCCTTTAACATAAAATAAATGAATAGACAACTCAGATCTAATGAAATAATCACATTTATAATTTAGCATAATGTATTACAAGGATTTCTTATTTGACTACAGCTTATAGAGCAAATTTACTTAATCTCATTTTGTGAGAGCCAGAAACAATTTACTATACAAATAACAATTTTTGGGGGCCGGGCGCGGTGGCTCACGCCTGTAATCCCAGCACTTTGGGAGGCCGAGGCGGGTGGATCACGAGGTCAAGAGATCGAGACCATCTTGGTCAACATGGTGAAACCTCGTCTCTACTAAAAATACAAAAAATCAGCTGGGCATGGTGGTGCGTGCCTGTAATCCCAGCTACTCAGGAGGCTGAGGCAGGAGAATTGCCTGAACCCAGGAGGCGGAGGTTGCGGTGAGCCAAGATCGTGCCATTGCACTCCAGCCTGAAGAGCGAAACTCCGTCTCAAAAAAAAAAAAACAAAAAAAAAAAAACAATTTTTTAAAGCACAATTTAAAAATCATGACAAACAGGAAGAAGTGGCTAATTCACTCCAATAAATTTTATAAGAAGTTTAGACATCTTATAATCAGAATACTCTATTGAGGTAAATAACATAAAATACATCATTTTAGTTATCTTAAAGTGTACATTCAGTGGCATTGAGAACATTCATAATGTTATGCAGCCATCCAACACCATCTAGTTCCAGAACATTTTCCCATCCCAAAAGAAAGCCTATGCCCATTAATCAGTCACTCCTCATTTACCCCAACCCCCACACCTTAGGCACCAGTAACCTTTCTGCCTCTATGAATCTGCCTATTCTAGGTATTTCCTATAAATGGAATCATACAGTATGTGGCTCTTTGTGACTGGCTTCTTTCAGCTAACATGAAGTTTACAAGTTTCATTCTTGTTGTAGCATGAATTAGGTACTTCATTCCTTTATATGCCTGAATAATAGCCTATTGAATACATATACTGTATTTTGCTTAGCCATCCATTTGCTAAGACATTGTGTTGTTTCCACTTTATGAATATTGTGAATAGTGCTACTATGAACATTCATTTACAAGATGTTGTTTGAACAACTGTTTTTGTTTCCACTCCTGTTTAGCAAGGAGTGGAACTGCTGGATCATATGGTAACTGTAAGAAGGACTTTTTGAGGAATTGCCAAACTGTTTTCCACAGAAACTGCACCATTTTATATTACCACCAGCAACGTATGAGGGTTACAATTTCTCCACATCTGCACCAACACTTATTTCCCATTTTTAAATTATAGCCATCCTAACAGTGGAAAATGACATCTCACTGTGGTCTTGATTTACATTTCTGTATTGACTGATGATGTTGAGTATCTTTTCATGTGCCTACTGGCCCATTGTACATAGTCTTGGAAGAAATGTCTATTTATGACTTTACTCATTTTAAAAACTGGGTTATCATTTTGTTGTTTAGTTGTTAGGGTTTAAATATATTCTTGATACTAGTTCCTTATGTGATAAGGATTTGCAAATATTATCTCTGATCCTGCGAGTTGTTTTCTCACTTTCTTGATAGTGTCCTTCCATGAACAAACGTTTTTATAATTTTGATAAAGACCAATTCATTTTTTCGTTTTGTGGCTTATGTTTTTGTTTTCATATCTAAGTAGCCAAAGCCAAACACTGGGTCATGAAGTTTACTCCTATATTCTCCTCTAAGAGATTTATAATTTAGCTCTTACATTTAGGTCTTTGATTAACTTTAAGGCAATTTTATATATGGTATGAAATCAGAGTCAAACATCATTCTTTTGGGTAGGTGTAGTGGCTCATGCTTGTAATCTCAGCCCTTTAGGAGGCCAAGGCAGGTGGATCACTTGAGTCCAGGAGTTCAAGACCAGCCTGGGCAACAAGAGGAAACCCCATTTCTACCAAAAAAAATAATAATAATAATAATAATTCTTTTCATCAGAATAATTTTTATTGAGATTATGTTCATGTAACATAAAATTCACGATTTTTAACATTTAAAATAGTTTTTAGTATATTCACAATGTTGCGCAACCACAGAACTAATTCTGGAACACTCCATCATCCCAAAAAAAAGTCCCTCCCCTAATCACTGGCAATTACTAATCTCTAGTTTCTGTCTCTGTGGATTTGCCTATTCTGGGCATTTTATATAAATGGAATCATAAAATATATAGCCATTTTATCTGGCTTCTTTTATTTAGCATAATGTTTTCAAGGTCATCCATGTTGTGGTATGTACAGCTACTTCCTTTTTATCAGTAAATAATGTAGCGTTACATGAATATACTACATTGTATTTATACATTCATCAATTAATGAACACTTTGGTTGTTTCCACTATTGGGCTATTTTGAATAATGCTACTATGAGAATTTACAGACAGGCTTTTAGCTAAAGATATATTTTCCTTTTGGGGAGTAGACACCTAAGAGTAGAATTGCTGTGCCATATGGTAAGTCTACATGTAATTTTTGAGAAACTGTCAAACTATTGTTCAAACTGGCTCCATGATATTATGTTACTACCAGTAATACCTGAGGATTAAATTTCTCAAGAGTTAAATATCATGCTTTCATATGTGGCTATCTGGTTTCCTCCCCAGCATATTTACTGAAAAGATTATACTTTCTCTATTGAATGATTGTGATACACTTGGACGTGTTTGTCAAATGACCACATATGCATGAGTCTCTTTCTACACTCTCAATTTATTATGTGTGCATGTGTGTGTGTGTATGTGTGTGTTTGCATGTCTATTCTTACATTAGTACCACATTGTTTTGATTTCTGTAGCTTTGTAGTAAATTTGAAATTTGAAAGTATGGGTCCTCCAACTTAGTCTTTTTACAAGATTGTTTAGGCTATTTAGGATCCCTTATAATTCTATGTGAATTTAAGGAACAGCCTTTCCATATATGCAAAAAAAAAAGGCTTTTGAAATTTTGATAGAGATTGCAATGAATTATGTAAATCACTTTGGGATGTATTACCATGGTAACAATATTGTCTTCCTCAAAAGTATTCCACTGAAATGAGAGAAAATACATAAGACAAAGAATAAATCCGTAACCATGTTACAAAACAGGAAAGAAGCCATGAATGGATGAGAAGATGTGAGGATTTTCTGAAAGCCAGAAGCTAAAGTGATCAGAAAAAGAGAGCAATCAGAGCAGAAAAACCACAACCAAAGTAGGTGTTGCTGAGAGCTACTGATAAGGTAGCATCCTTAATGATTTTCAAGCAAAATTCTGGATTAACAATCAGAGCAAAAGCTGACTGTAGACAAGCCGGCGTTTCTCCAACCTGAATATGAATGCAATGAACTTATTTCTTATTAAATATGGTTCTTATTAAAATATAAATTCTGAGATGAGACCTGAGATCCTGCAGGCCTACAAAGCTTCTCCCAGGTGATAGCAATGCTGCTAGTTCACATATAACACTTGAAGGACTAAAACAGTGCACATTAAAATCATCTGGGGAGCTTTTTAAACATTTCCTCTCTGCAGGTCACATTTAAATCAGTATATAGAGCGATGGGAACCAGGCATAGGTATTTTTTAAAGACCCAATGTGATTCCAAAGTGCAGCACAATTTGAGAACCACTAGATCAATCAACAGTAAATTTAAAGACTGCCTAATCCATGCTAAAATACATTCTTCTCATCTCCCTTCTTGTGAGCACAAGTCATATACTTAGGCAATTTTCACTGTGACAAAGCTATGATAGTTCTTTAAACAAAGTGGAGATCCACCAGATTAGTGGGGGCAGGAAGAAAGGAGAAGGCATGCCTCCTAATCTATATATAAGAGCTGGAGAGAGAACTGAAGCAGAAACTGAGAAAAGTGGCTCCAAATCATGACAGAGATTTAGAAAGAGGCACACACTCAAAAATGAAAAACCTTAAAATGCTTCATTTCCAGAGAAAAGCCTTTTTTACTAGTACTTCTTTGCCTTCTCTCTAGCCACATATATGACTGCAGTTGATCCTGCTTCACATATTTGCAACACATTACTGACAAAAAAATTAGTATCTAATTAAAAAAATTAAAAATTGCTAAAAGAGGAAAAGCCCAATTTTTTAAAAAATGGGCAAAACCCAGGAATTTCTCCAAAAACAAAACACAAATGGCCTGTAAATATAAGAAAAGCTGTTCGGCCTTGCTAGTAATCAAGTGAATGCAAATTAAAACAAGATACAATTTCACATACATGACACTGGCAAAAAAAATTTAATGGAAATTAGCAAGTGTTGGGAAGGCTATGAAGCAACAGGAATTTTCATTATTTACTGCTGACTATGGAAACTGACACAATCAATTTGGAAAACAATGTAGCTTGACCTAGTAAAACTGAACTTCTTGATATTTTATAATCCCACATTCCATTGTTAAGAATATGCATTACAGAAACTTTTGTAGAAAGAAAAGATTGTACAATAGAAATGTACAAAATGTTCATGACAGCGAAATTCATATTAGCACAAAGCTGGAAATAACCTTTATGTCTACTGAGAGATGATACAGATGGGAACAATTATAATGAAAATGATAATGATAAGTAGCTGTGAAACTATTATTATTTACCAAGCAATATTTGAGGAACTTTATACATACAATCTCATTTAATTCTCACCACAACCATAGGAGGTAATACAATTGTTACGTGCATTTTCAAGTGAAAAAAAAAAAAAAACTGAATAGAGATTATAGACATGCCCAAAGCATTAACTGGTTGAGTCATCATTTAAACCAAAGCCTGAACTTCTCTTTTTTTAATTCAATTTTTATTTTAGATGCTGGGAATACATTTGCAGGTTTGTTACATGGGTATATTGCATCCAGGTACTGAGTATAGTACCCAACATTTAGTTTTTCAACCCACACTTCTCTAATGCACTCCCCGCTCTGCTAGTCCACAGTATCTGCTGTTTGCATGTTTACATCCATGTGTGCTCAATGTTTAATTCCCACTTATAAGTGTGAACACACAGTATTCGATTTTCTGTTACTGCATTCATTTACGATTATGGCCTCCAGCTCCTTCTATGTTGCTGAGAAGAACATGATTTCATTCTTTTTTTATGGCTGTGCAGTATTTTGTGGTATATATGTACCACATTTTCTTTACCCAATCCACCATTGATGGAGATCCAGGTCAGTTCCATATCTTTATCATTGCGAATAGCTTGGTGGTGAATATACAAGTACATATATCTTTTTGGTCTAATTATCTATTTTCCTTTGGGTACATACTCAGTAATGGAATTGCTGGGTTAAATGGCAGCTCTGTTTTAAGTTCTTTGAGAAATCTCCAAACTGCTTTCCACAAAGGCTAAACTGATTTATATTCCCACCAGTAATGTATAAGTGATTTGTATACTCTGCAGCCTTGCCAGTATCTGTTGTTTTCTGACTTTTTAGTGATATCCATTCTGACTGGTGTGAGATGGTATTTCACTGTAATTTTTATTTGGACAAATCAAAACATTTTTTCATATGTTTGCTGGCTGCTTGTATGTCTTCTTTTGAAAAGGGCCTGTTCTTGTCCTTGCCCACTTTTGATGGAATTATTTGGTTTTTGCTTATTGATTTGTTCAAATTCCTTATTGATTCTGGATATTAGACCTTTATCAGATGTATAGTTTATAAATATTTTCTCCTATTATGTAGGCTCTCTGTTTACTCTTTTGATAGTTTCTTTTGCTGTAGAGAATCTCTTTCGTTTAATAAGGTCTCACTTGTTAATTTTTGTTTTTGTTACAATTGCTTTTGTCGACTTAGCCAAAAATCTTTACTAAGACCAATATGGGAACGTATTTCCTAGGTTTTCTTCTAGGATTTTTATAATTTGAAGTCTTACATTTAAATATTTAATCAATCTTAATTTTTTTATACAGTGAAAGGTGTGGGTCCAGTTTCATTTATTGGCATATGGCTAGCCAGTTATTCCAGCACCGCTGGAATCCTTTCCCCGTTGGATGTTCTTGTCAGCCCTGTCAAAGATCAGATGGTTGTATAAGTGTGTGGCTTTATTTCCTAGTTTTCTATTCTGTTCCATTGATCTTTGTGTCTGTTTTGTATCATTATGTTGTTTTGGTTACTGTAGCCTTATAGTACAGTTTTAAGTCAGATAGTGTTATGCTTCCAGCTTTGTTCTTTTTGCTTAGTATTTCTTTGGCTATTGGGGCTCTTTTTTGATCCCATATGAATTTTAGAACAGTTTTTTCTAATTCTGTGAAGAATGACATTGGTATAATAGTTCGAGAGGAATAGCATTGACTCTGTAAATTGCTTTAGGTAGTATGGCATTTTAGTGATATTGATTCTGCCAATCCATGAGCATGGAATGTTTTTCCATTTATTTGTGTTGTCTCTGACTTCTTTCAGCAGTGTTTTGTAATTCTCCTTTTAGAGATCTTCCACTTCCTGAGTTAGCTGTATTCCTAGGTATTTTGTTTTCATTGTGACTATTGTAAATGGGATCACATTCTTGATTTGACTCTCAACCTGGATATTGTTGATGTATAGAAATGCTACTGATTTTTGCACATTGACTTTGAATTCTGAAACCTTATTAAAATTTTTTTTTCAATTCTAGTAGCCTTTTGGTGGAGTCCTTAGGGTTTTCTAGGTATAGAAGCGTATCATCAATGAAGAGAGATAGTTGGACGACCTCTTGCTAATTGCCCTGACTAGGACTTCCACACTATCTATGTTAAATAGGAGCAGTAAGAGTGGGCATCCTTGTCTTATTCCATTTCTCAAAGGGAATTGTTCCAGCTCTTGCCTATTCAGTATGATGGCTATGGGTTTGTAATAGATGGCTCTTATTATTTTGAGGCATGTTCCTTTGATGCCTCGTCTATTCCTAGGGGTTTTTTCATGAAGCAACATTGAGTTTTCTCAAAAGCATTTTCTATGTCTGTTGAGATGATCATATAGGTTTTGCCTTGAATTGTTTGTGTGAAGAATCACATTTATCGATTTGCATATGTTGAACCAGCCTTGCATCCTAAGCCTACTTGATTGTGGTGAATTAACTTTTTGATGTTCTATTGGATTTGGTTTGCTGGATTTTGTTGAGGACTTTTGTGTCTGTGTTCATTGTGGATATTAATAGCCATGGTAAAGAAATTAGACTTGGCAGCTGTTCTCAAAGTGTGACTCCCTAAACAGACATCATTAGCATCATTTGGGAACTTGTTAGAAAAAGTGATGTTCAGCAACTTCTATTTTAAAAAGCCAGGTGATTCTGATGCACACTAAAATTTGAGAAGCACTGGAACATGCAAGGATTTACTACATGAAAAAGAGGTAGTCATTTCAAATGAGGGAAATATATTCATTCAATAATAGTTAACTGGCCAGCCATTTTTATCATTAAAAAATAAAATCAAGCTAAATTACTATTTCATTTCTTACATCAACACATATTCTAGATGAAATACATATGTGTATGTAGGAGACAAAAACATGAGGAATACATTTCCCTAAAATTTCTCAGTAAAACAGAAACCACAAAAGCCATAAAGGAAATGACTTATATATTTGAACATACAAATATGTATAACATATTTACATGGGAAAAAAAAACTTAAAATTTTAACACTTGCATGAAAAAAACTCAGTAATCATCACATTAAGGAAACCATCAATTTCCAGCAGTTTATACTTTGACCTTATCACAAGAATTTCCTAAGCAGTTATCTAAAAATATTTCCAAAGGCAGAGAACCCTTCCCCTTTATCTCTAGGTTCCAGGTTGAACCTATAGATACAACACCATAATTAGCTAGAGTTCACTATTGCTTTGAGTTGTTCAAGGTGGTTTCTCCACAACACTCTGTAGGACATGCGTCAATTCTAGAAGTTTTCATAGACTTACACCGTAGGTGACTCATTCATTTATTGTAACTTGAATGTCCCTAAATTCTTTCACTTTTTGTGGCCTTTCCCTTAACGGCCAAATAAAATGATTCAAGTTCCCACTCTATATAACCATGGGAAGTCTAGTACCCAACCTTTCCCTAAATATTTTTAAATATTTCCAATGGGAACTAAGAAAGCCTAACTTCCACCTTTAATCACATTTTACTCTGAACTCCCACTTCTGCATTCTCAATTATGTTTCACCGTCTTACCTCCTACAACTGCAATTTTCCTTTCATCCTGATTTGCCCTAAGAAAGGATATAACAACAACTTCCTTGTTCCCAAAGGCATTTCCCA
Source organism: Saimiri boliviensis (assembly GCF_048565385.1). NCBI lineage: Eukaryota > Metazoa > Chordata > Mammalia > Primates > Cebidae > Saimiri > Saimiri boliviensis. The sequence continues at coordinate 78,024,605 of NC_133453.1, forward strand.
GCCATTGTAACAGGCACACACATATATACATAACTATGCGTGTGTGTGTGTGTGTGTGTGTGTGTGTGTGTGTGTGTTTAATTTTTTTCCTGAGACGAAGTCTCACTCTGTCATCAAGGCTGGAGTGCGGTGGCACGATCCTGGCTCACTGCAGCCTCCACCTCCTAGGCCCTGCCTCAGCCTCCTGAGTAGATGGAATTACAGGCACCCACCACCATGCCCAGTTAACTTTGTATTTTTAGTAGAGAAAGGGTTTCACCATGTTGGCTAAACTGCTCTCAAATTCCTGACTTCAAGTGATCCACTCACTTCAGCCTCCCAAAATTCTGGGATTATAAGCGTGAGCCACCACACCTGGCCATAAATGCTTATATTGATGTTTTGAGTAAAACACGACATATTTGTTCAAGAAAAAACTTGAACTTCAATACTATTATTACTCTTATAATACCTTATCCATTTCAATCACAGGGAATTTATTATTCCAGCCTGCCTCTTCCTTGGACACTTGCCTACCATTTTTATGAGATCCATTTTTCTGCTCAAGGTCCTTTTCTCATCTCCCCCATTATCCAAGTCCAAAATGCATTCTTCATCCACTGTCTACCTGGCTTCTCACAATAAATTTTTAAATTCCTGTTTCTGCATTCAGATTGACAAATTAACTTTTGTCTTCCTCTTACTTTATTCTTCAGAAACCATGAAAACTGATGCATCCAACAACTTTTATGTCCTTTTAGTATTGGAGATAAGAAAAAGGCACAGAATCTTAATATTTTAAATAATTATAAAACTTTATCAACTGTAAAAGATGACTCCAACCCCTGTTTCTTAATAGTTTTAGTCTTTTTAAAAATTTGTAGCATGGAGCAAGATGCCACAATAGGAGTTTTCTGGCTCTACTCCTCCAACCAACAGAAATCCAGTTAGCAACTACCCACAGGCAAGAATACCTTCATGAATATCCTAGAACTTGAAAGTGAGGCTGAGACGCCTCCTTAGCATCCCAAACTAAGAAAACCCTAGTTTGAAGGGTAAGAGGAACAGTCCTCATGATCAGGCCACCCATACCTCAAGTGGCACAGTGCCATGTACCGAAGATTCCCCTGGACCTATGGGTCCTACAGTGGGAAAAGTAAGTTTAAGGCAAACATTCAGCTACCCCACCATTCTGGAACCCTTCACACAAGGCTCATTCCTGTGCTATTCCCTGGAAAATATTGGGAGTGCTAGCAGAGCCTATACCACCAAGGGACAGCTCGAAACACAAGGGTAGGGCTCATGGCTACCAGCACACAAATCTTGCTCAATGCTCTGCATTTCAGCCAAGAAAGACACTACACCAGAGAGACTAGCAAATAGCATTGTGCTGCATACAGTCCCCAAGTCAACCATGCTTGGGTCTCTAGCCAGTTCCCCTACAAAACTCTGGAACACACATTAAGTCTTCCCAAAGCTGGGAGACAACCATCTGGCCCCATCCAACCCTGGCTGCTGAGCAGCAACTCTACCAAGCCTCAGTGTTCTACTTAAACCTGCCACAGGCAGGAATCAAGCCCAAGTCCATGAATATCTATGGAGTATAGCCTCTTGTCCTGCCCTCCCCATATGACCAAACAGCAGTTCCAGACACTTCACTTAGCCTCAGGGCATAACACACAGCCCTGTCTTGTCACTGCAGATTATAAACAGTAGAACTGCCCATCCAGGGAAGACAACTTTCATTCCTGCTCAATCAGAGACAATTGCAGAGCCCAGTCAGCAGCTCTACCTGATGGCAGAATCCATCCAGTGGTCTCTTTGGACCATGGAGCACAACCAGAAACACCATTTAGCCTTGAGCACAGAAAGCTATCCAGCCCAACTAGAGAACCCTGACACCAAGGTCTGCTTGCCCAGGATTGCTAGTCAGCTCATCCATAATCCTAGACTACACTAAATAGTGAAGGTCTATCATCACCAAAGAATATCTGCATAGGCCAGAAGAAGTGGCCATCTCCTCAAATATACAGTCATCAACAAGAAGATAAAAATTATAAAAAAATCAGGAAATATGACTCTACCAAAAGAAACTAAAAAAGCTCCAAAATTGGGCCAAAAGAAATCGAGATCTATGAAATGAATGACAAAGAATTCAGAATAATCCTTTAAAAGGAGTTCAGGAAACTCCAAGAATATACAGACAGAAAACTAAAATTTGGGAAACAATTCATGAACAAAATGAGAAGTTTAACAAAGAAATAGAAACAATAGAAAAAAGTTCTAGAAAGAAAGACTATAATAGCTGAAAAATTCAAAAGAAAGCTTCAACAGCAGACTTGGTCAAGCAGAAGACAAAATCTGTGAGCTGAAGTGTAGGACATTTGAAATTCTCCAATCAGAGGAACAAAACAAAAAAGGAATAATAAAGAATAAAGAGGTCTATGGGATTATGGGACACCATCAAACAAACTAACTCTTGCATAATAGGATTTACAGAACAAGAAAAGGAAGGCGAGATGCAGTGGATCATGCCTGTAATCTTAGCAATTTGGGAGGCTGAGGCAGGTGGATCACCTGAGGTCAGAAGATTGAGACCATCCTGGCTAACATGGTGAAACCCCATCTCTACTAAAAATACAAAAACTTAGCCAAGCATGGTGGCACACACCTGTAGTCCAGCTACTCAGAACACTGAGTCAGGAGGATCACTTGAATCCAGGAGGCAGAGGTTGCAGATCGTGCCACTGCACTGCAGCCTGGGTGACAGAGTGAGACTCTTTGTCTCAAAAAGAAAAAAAAAAGGCCAAGAAAGCATATTTAAGAAATTAATGGCTGAAAAATGGTCAAACCTGGGGAAAGATGACAACATCTCGGTACAGGAAGCTCAGAGATCGCCAATGAATTTCCACCCAAAGAGGAGTTCACTAAGATACCTCATAATCAAGTCATTAAAAATCAAAGACAAAAAAAGGAGAATACCAAAAGCAGCAAGATATACATATACGTGTGTGTGTGTGTGTGTGTGTGTGTCTCACTCAGGCCAAAAGAGGGTGAAATGATATATTCAAAGTGCTGAAGGAAAAAACTGCCAAATGAGAATACATTATCTGGCAAAGATGTCCCTCCGAAATGTGTGAGAAGTAAAACTTTCTCAGACAAACAAAACCTAAAGGAGTTCATCACCAGTAGTCTTGCTTTATAGAAATTGTTAGAGTATTATTTAAGCTAAAATAAAGATAAAGGCTGCAATTTGTTTTAAAAGAAAAAAAGATGAAAGTAAAAATTCAATTATAAGCAATACATAGTCATACTCAGAATTCTCTAATGTTGTAAGAATGATATGTAAAGCAATTTTATCCCCATTACAAAAGTTAAAATCAAACTTAAAAAAAATAAATTATAGTTATAATAAATGGTTAAGGGATATAAATTACAAAAACTCCAAATATTGACATCAAAATCACAAAGAATGGAGGGGAGGGAGTAAATGCATAGAGTTATTGCATGCAATTAAAGTCAAGTTATTATCAGCTTAAAGTAGCCTGTTATAAAGATAAAATATTTTATGCAAGTCTTCTCATAACTACAATGCAAAAATCTATAGTAGTTGCACAAAAGACAAAAAGAATTCAAAACATGCCACCACAGAAAACCACCAAACACCGCAGAAAATCATGAAACCACAAAAGAAGACAGCAAGAGAGGAAGAAATAAACAAAAGGCCTACAAAACAATCAGAAAACAAACTACAAAATGGCAGTAGCAAGTCCTTACCTATCAATAATTACCTTAAATGTAAATGTAAATGGATTAAATTCTTCAATTAAAAAACAGCAGCTGAATAAATTAAAAAAAAATAAGACACAGGCCACCTGCAGTGGCTCATGCCTGTAATCCCAGTGCAAAGGTGGATCACTTAGGTCAGAAGTTCAGGCTTAGCCTGGGCAACATAGTCTGTCTCTACAAAAAAGTTAAAAAATTAGCTGGGAATAGTGGTACATGGCTATAGTTACTGTAGTCCTAGCTATTTGGGAGGCTAAGGCAGGAGGATGGCTTGAGTTCAGGGGTTTGAGGTTACGGTGAGCTATGATCACACCACTGCACTCCAGCCTGGGCAACAGAGCAAGACCCTGTCTCTAAACACACACACACACACACACACACACACATCATCCAACCATGGACTACCTATGAGAGACTCACTTTAATAGTAAGGACATACAGCAAGTAAAAGAAAAGTGATGGGAAAAAAATATTCCATGCAAATGGAATACAAAAAAGATCAGAGTGTCTAAACTTATCTCAGACAAAAGAGACTTTAAGTAAAAACTGTAAAAAGAGACAAAGAAGGCCATTACATAATCAGGTAATTCACCAAGAGGACACAACAATTGTAAATATATATGCATCTAACATCAGAGCCACTACATTCATAAAGCAACAAGTAAATGATCTGAAGGTAGAAACAGAATGCAAAAGTGTAATAGTAGGGAACTCAGTACTCAACTTTCAACAATGGTCAAATCGTCTAGATGGAAAGTCAATAAGGAAACACTGGACTTGAATTACATTTTAGACCAAATGAAACTAACAGACATAGACAGAAAATTTCATTCAACAACAGCTAAATACATATCCTTCCCAAATACAGACAGACATTCTCCAGGACAGATCCACATGTTAAGCCACAAAACAAATGTTAGCAAATTCAAGGGGACTGAAATCATGTCAAGTACCTTTCTGGATGACAATGGCATGGAACCAGAAATCAATAATAGAAACAAAATCTTAGAATTACACAAGTATGTGAAAATTAAACATGTTCCTAAACAACCAATGGGCCACAGAGGACATCAAAGAAAATAAAAAACTACCTTGAGACAAATGAAAACGGAATCATAATATACCAGAACTATGGGATGCAGCAAAAAGCAATCCTAAGAGGGAAATTTATAAGAACAAATGCCTATATCAAAAAGGAAGAAATTTTACATAATCTAATGTTATGCTTCAAGGAACTAGGAAAAAAAAGCTAAATCTAAAGTTAGAAGAAGGAAATTAATAACAGAGATCAGAAATAAATAAAATGGGGATTAGAGAAACAACATAAAAGACTGAAGCAATTGAAAATTTGTTTCTTGAAAAGATAACCAAATTGACAAACATTTAGGTAGACTAAGAAAAACAGAGAGATAACTCAAATAAATAGGTAAAATCAGAAATGAAGGGAGGACATTACAATTGATACCACCAAAATACAAATAATAAGAAACTACTTCAACAATTACATGTCAGCAATTTGGATAATCCAGAAGAAGTTGATGAATTCCTAGGCAATCTACCAAGACTGAATCCTGAAGAAACACAAAATTTGAACAAAGGAGTAATAAATACAGAGATTGAGTCAGTAATTTTATAAAAATCTCCCAACAAAAATAATCTCAGGAACTGATGGCTTTACTGGTTAACCTTATCAAACATTTAAGAAAGAATTAGTGCTGATCTCTCACTCAAACTCTTTCAAGAAACTGAAGAGAAGGGAACAAATCCAAACTCATTTTACAAAGCAAGAATTACCTTAATACCAAAGCCAGACAAGGACACTATAAAAAAAGAAAATTATATCCTAATATCCCTGATGAACACAGATGCAAAAATCTTAAGTTACTAGCAAACAGAACTCAACAGCATATTAAAATGCTCATACACCATTAAAATTTATCTTTGGGATGCAAGGATGATTCAACATACACAAATTAATAAATATGATATACCACATTAACAGAAAAGTATAAAAATCACTCGGTCATCACAATAGATGCAGAAAATGCATTTGACAAAACTCTGTATTCTTCATGGTTAAAAAACTTCTCAACAAATTATGTATAGAAGGAATATACCTCAACGTAATAAAAGCTACATATGACAATCCCTCAGCTAACATCATATTCAATGATAAAAAATTGAAAGCTCTAAGATCAGGAACAAAATAAGAATGCCCCTCTGCTGGAATGGCTATTACCAAAAAGGCAAAAGATAACATGTTGGTGAGAATGTGAAAATGATCCCTTGTACACTGTTGGTGGGACAGTAAAATGGTACAGTCATTATGAAAAAACAGTATGAAACCTCCTCAAAAAATTAAAAATAGAACTACAATATGATCCAGGAATTCCACTTCCAGGTATATATGCAAAGATAATAAAATAGTATCTTGAAGAGATTTCTGTACTCCAATGTTCACTGCAGCTTTATTCACAATAGCCACGACATGGAATCAATCTAAGTGTCCAACAGCAGATGAATGGATAAAGGAAATTGGATAAAGGAAATGTGGGGTTTATGTGTGTATGTGTGTGTGTGTGTGTGTGTGTGTGTGTGTGTGTGTGTGTGCGTGTATTTATATACTTCTTTTTCCACATATCATGTGTATTATGGAATATCATTCAGCCTTAGAAAAAGAAGGAAATTCTGTCATTTGCAACAACATAGATGAACCTGGAGGACACCATGCTAAGAGAAATAAGCCAGTCACAGAAGTTAAATTCTATGTGACTCCAATTACCTGAAGTAGCTAAAAGAGTCAGATTCATGGAGGCAGAGAGTAGAATGGTGGTTACCCCAGAGCAAGGAAGCTGGGGAAATGGGGAGATGTTGGTCAAAGGATACAGTTTCAGTTACACAGAATGAACAAGTTCTGGATATCTAATGTACAATATGGTGAGTATGGTTAATAACATATTGCATACTTGAAATTTGCTATAAGAGATCTTAAATGTTCTCCCCACTAAAAAAGATAACTGTGTGAGGTGATGGATGTGTTAAGCTTCATTGTGGTTGTCATTTCACAACGTATATGTAAATCAAAATATCACATTGTACACTATATATATATACATTTTTGTCAATTGCACATCAATAAAGCTAAGAATAAATAATGGTAACTGTGAGGTTATGAATGTGTTATTTAGCTTGATTATAGTAATCATTTAACAATGTATATGTATATCAAATTATTATATTGTATACCTTAAACATATATATTTTTATTTGTCAATTATATATCTCAATAAATCTTGGGAAAGATTTTTTAAAGTTCAGAGAAGCAACAAAACATGTAATTTTCTTTCCCCTCCAAAATAGCAAAATTCTGATTTTTTTTCTAACTCAAATTATACTGACACTTCTCAAATTAGGTCAAATGTAAAAATACGCATTTATAGGTATAACTAAATAGTCTCAAAAGACACCAGAGTAGAAAAAAAAAAGTGTTTACTATGTGTACTGTCAACTATGGGTAAACAGGAGCTTAAGATTCAACATGCATATGGATGCTTTCTATCTGAAAACCTTCTAAGTATAAATTTTTCTTCCCTTCAAAGAAAAAGGGAAAATATTCAAGGATAAGTGGCAATGAGATTAATCATCTTTGGACATTTTAAGATCGGTTTACTCTTTTAAATAATTTGCAAATAAATGCAAGATAGTTTGATTAAATTTACAGTTCCCAAAAATAACTGATTGTAAAACTAATTTTTCTGTCTTTCTTTAAGCTCAGAATACTTTCTTACTAATCCTTTTTTCGATTTTCCAAAGCCATTTACCCACCAATAGACCCCGAATCACTTTGAATTGACAATATGTTATCTGTGACCTAGGCTTTAGTGCCACTTAGTGTTCAAATGACAGAATTACAGCAAATCAAACCAAATCTGGCATGATTTAGTCTACTGCAGCCTCAAAGTATTTCCTCATGATTTACAGACACTAATTTGAGGCCTCTGAGTCCTACCTGCTTTACTCTGCCTGATATGTACGAGCAAGACAGGAAACTGAGCATATACTAGATACCTGTCGGGAGCTAGTTCATACGGAAGAAAGGAATGGGTGCCTGAAATCTTTTTTTGTTCTTTCTCCGCTTGAGTCATCTAGCACTGTGCCATGTCTCCAAATATAAATTGACTTGCTGAAAGCAGAGGAGAGAGAGAGATCATTTATTTGGGAGAGGGGAGGTTTCACGCATTCAGAAATGAGACCTAACTAATAAATCTCATGTTAACAGAAAATCAAAATATCGATAGAAGTTCATCCACAAATACCACCAATTATTGAGAACTAGGTTATGTAATCTTAATTCCGTTAAATAATATAAGGTAAAATAAGCAAACTGGCATCTTCCACTTTGCACAACAAATCTCATACAGAATTTTTGCAAAATTTTTATTATGTAGGAAAAAAAGATAATTTTGAAGGATGAACACTGGTATGTTTTATTACAAAGCAATGAATTTAAAAGCTAAACACTAGATGCTCGTAGACATACAGATGGCAACGATAGACACTGGAGACTACTAAAGTAGGGAGGCAAGGAGGGAGATAATAGTTGAAAAACTATTAAAACTATGCTCACTACCCAAGTAATGAGATGATTTGTACCCCAAACCTCGGCATCATACAACATATTTATGTAACAAACAGGCACAGGTACCCCTGACTCTAAAATAAAAGTTAAAATTATTGCTTAAAAATAAAAAATAATTGGAGAAGCTTTTCTTAAGAAAAACAAAATATAGGAAATATATTGGAAAGAATATAAATAGAAAGGCAAATATGAATGGGAAAAAAGTTAAAGAAATAAAGATAAGACTATGGCCTAAAAGTGAGTCACAGAAAAATTCACGTGGATATAATAAATAAAGCATCATTCAAGTTTACCTAGGAATAACATTATGAGAACTATTCTTTAGAAGACTAAAATAAAGATCCAGCATGTACTATTCATTAGAAATTAAAGAAGGTTGGAAAGACCAAAATGTTTCTCTTATAAATCTATGATTATGCTTTTTAAAAATCTTATATGCAATGAGAAGTAAATTAAATGAGAGAAATTTTCTGGTAACTTTTTAAATTTTTTTTTAGATGAAGTCTCTCTCTGTCGGCCAGGCTGGAGTGCAATGGCACAATCTTGGCTCATTGCAACCTCCACCTCCCGAGTTCAGGTGATACTCCTGCCTCAGCCTCCTGAGTAGCTGGGATTACAGGCGCTCACCACGACACCCAGCTAATTATTGCATTTTTAGTAGAGACAGGGTTTCACCTATGTTGGTCAGGCTGGTCTCGAACTCCTACTCAGGTGATCCACACACCTCGGCCTCCCAAAGTGCTAGGATTACAGGCATGAGCCACCACACTCAGCCTGTAACTTTTATGTTTTTAAAAAAATAAAATTTCTTTATTGTAGGAAAATTAAAAATAAGACCTACTCGTATTCCTACTAACCAGAGAGTATCACTGTTAATATTTTTATAAAAACCTTTTCAGTCTTTTATCAATGCAATAATGTATAAATTTTAAATGGAATCTTAATGTGTTAATAATCTCATTTATTCCCTTAACACATAAAATGCCATCAAACAACTATTTATTTACTTATTTTTATTTTGAGACAGAGTCTCACTCTGTCACCCAGGGTGGAATCCAGTGGCACGATCTTGGCTCACTGCAACCTCCGCCTCCAGGTTCAAGCGATTCTCCTGCCTCAGCCTCCTTAGTAGCTTGGACTACAAGCACGTGTCACCACGCCTGGTTAATTTTTGTATTTTTAGTAAAGGTGGGATTTCACTATGTTGGCCAGGCTGGTCTCGAACTCCTGAACTCAGGTGATCCACCAGCCTCACCTCCCAAAGTGCTGGGATTACAGGCGTGAGCCACTGTGCCCCCTCGAAAATCTCTTTAAAATACCACTTTAAACAACTACTGGTATTCCATTTTATAAATGTATGCTAATTAAGTGGTCCTCTATTGTTGAACATTTTGGTTGTCTACAGTTTTTAGCTATCATAAACAAATATTGAGTTTAACATCCTCATAACTAAATCTCACATATACACAATTATTTTCCCAGGATTAATTAAAAATTGAATTACAATGTTAAAAACTGTAACTAAGTTTTAACATTGATGAGTTAAATTAATAAAAGGATTTATCCATTGTCTGATTTTTCCATATCTTGCTTGCCAATAATGAACATAACAATTGTTTAAAATTTTTGTCAGTTTTATAGACAAAATGTCCTCTAATTATTTTCATTTCCATTATTTGATTTCCAGAAAGAAAATAAATATTATATGTTTGCTAGCTGTTGGGTGTCTTTGAAAATTGCCTGTTCATGTCTCTGGCCATCTGTAACAATGGAGGGCAGTGTAGCTCAGTGGTTAAAAGCATAGACTCTGGGGTCAGACAACCTGGGTTTGAATCTTTCACTCATGAATAACTGTGAGACCCCTTTAAGCCTTAACTTCTTTATCTAGCTATAAAATAAAGATAATAACTACCTGGCTCTCCAGATGAAAAGATGATCTGGTATGTGCAATATGCTCTTGTATTTTAAGAGCTTTTATAAGAAGGATTTTCACCCTTTGTTCACCATATGTGTTACTCCCATTGTTCTGACTTGTCAGTTGCCTTTCAATCTTGTTTATAGTGGATTTTGGCAGGCAGCTTTAAATTTTTGTAGTAAAATCTATCACTCTTTTCTTCAGGATATTTGCCTTTGGTATCATGCTTAGAAAGGCAACAGATTTAGAGAAGGAGTAAAGATAGTACAACTTTTTCAGGAAAGCAAAATATATCTGGCATGTGTATTGTGAATAAGATAAAATTCCAACATTCCTCTTCTTATGCACCTCTACGAAGCAAGCACCATTTTTAAATAACGTCAGTTTGAAAAAGAAATGCACATAAATCACAATGTCAAGTCACTATACACACACCTTCCAATGATCATGGCCCAGATCTTTTCCTTTGCCTTAAATAAAAGATATATAAATATACATATAAACATACCATAGCAAATTAAATTAAGTTCCTCTTTTTTAACCAATTTCCCAGGTGATTATGAAATATTCATAATGAAATTAATCATTCTGAAAATCAAGGAAGTAGCCAGAATCAATAATACCTGAGATAATCTGGCTTGTGAGTTCAAATTTATTTACACTACCCTCAGCAAATATAACAAAAAGACTTTCAAAGTTTAAAAAAACCAAATCACTAATAAATTAACAAAATATTGATCATTTGAACCAGGATGATGTTTTCTCTCCAGCAAAGGACAGAACACACAAGCTGAAATACCAAACTATGACCTAATTCTTGTCACTGTCACACACAATAGCATCATTTATCATGGTCTAATTACAGAGACAGTATCTAGTCAACTAATGTCTATGAATTAAAACTATAAGCAGCTAAACATAATTGAAATATTATAATTTTTCAAATTTAGATTAATGCTAATTGAATTTTAATACCTAAAATATCTTAATAGTTAAAGAGTTTTTGTGACAAGTTGAAGTTCAGTTCAATATTATATTTTTATTCCTAATTCATATAGAAGTTCAAACCAAAAAGTTACCACTGGCCATATAAAGGACATGATTTTACTTATAACAAGATCAAGTTTGCCACTTTGGAAACACTAACAGTAGCAATGGATTATACTACATTAGAAAAAAAAAAGAATTTTGCTTGAAAACTCAGTATTCCTATTGTACAGATATTTGGAACATTTTTTTCTTCTTTCATAGCTATAAAATTGTGGTTAAAAATCAGAAACAGAAAACACTACTGATTTTCTCAAGGTCACAAAAAAGTAAGTAATAGCATGTCAGTGATAAATTTTTCTTAGTCTGCTACTCTATCCACCACAGTATGTAATTTCTGCCATAAACATCTTAAAATATGTAGAAAGTCATAAGAATTGCTAATACTACTTTTCAGCACTGTCATATTTTGTCCGCTGAGCCAAACATACCAGATGTCTTTAAATAAAAGATTTAGACAGCATAAAAATAAAGTGTTATTGTATATGGGCTTTTTAAAAATACACCAATACATTAGGGATATCATAAGGTTTGAATATATGCTATTCCAGAAGAGAGAAAGCTTACAGATACTAATACTGAAGGCAAGGAAAGATAATGACCATAGATGCAAATGAGAAGAAAACAATGAAAATTAACATAACACTCCGCATGATAAAATTATTTTATTTATTTTAACATAATGAGCCAGAACCATATATTCCCATTGATATGGTTTGGATCTGTGTCCCCACCAAATCTCATGTTGAAATGTAATCTCCAGTGTTGGAGGGGTCCTAGGTGGGAAGTATTTGGATCTGGGGATGTATCCCTCATGAATGGTTTGGTGCCATCACCTTGGCACAGAGTGAATCCACATGAAATCTACTTGTTTAAAAGTCTGTGACACCTCCCACTCTTTCTTCCTCTTCCTCTTGCTTTGGCTCTGGCCATGTGATGTGCCTGCTCCCACTTCACTTTCTACCATGAGTAAAAGAAAAGCTCCCTGAGGCCTCCCCAGAAGCCAAGCAGATGTGTATGGCATTCTTGCATGGTCTGCAGAACCAGAATCCAATTAAACCTCTTTTCTTTATAAATTACCCAATCTTAGGTATTTATTTATAGCAATGCAAGAACAGCCTAATATACCAATTTCCTCCGTAAAATATGAGTATTTCATTTCCTAAAATTAATATAATACACAACCCATCAGTGTATAATTCAAGTAGATTCTATGAAAAGCCATTGTTGATAAATAGGCTGAAATGACTGTAAGGGGTGAAGGAACTATGAGGTGACTATTAGGATTAACTGGATGCTACTACATTTAAACACACACACTCACAAATAGTGAAAATAGAACTGTCTGTGAGAGATTTGAAACAATAGCTTCATCCTGAGCTGCACTTGTGCATCTGTTACATTTACACATTTCTATCTAGTAACTCTGGATGTTTAGCCAAACATCTCTCTCCCCTATTTCTAGCCACAGATGTCATACAGGAAAAGGTGGAAAGGAAAAGATAGATGAAAGCAGGCACATATTACATCCAACACATGTTAAAAGATATTAAAAGATATACATAGACATAGATACAAACATTTTTAAAGTCATTATTTTATTTAATTTCATTTTTTGACCTCTAAATGTTTTATTGGACTCCTGATCCCTAAAGGGTACCCTGTTTCTGCTGGCTCAGTGCCTCAGAACTTTGGTGGTGTTGGTCTCAGACACCACTTTGCCATCCACTGTCCTGCAGGCAGTGGTCTGTTGGATGGTTTGCATAAAATTGCGGCTGTCCAGGGCATCACCAAGATTAAAGTCCTCCCCATATTCCAGCAGGCAGCAGTAGATGGCTATCTCAGCCTCCAGCTTGACCTTGATATTCAGCAGGGCCTGTACTTGTGGGCCTCGTGCTGCCCAGGTCTGTGCCACCTCTGATTCCAGGTGCACCAGGACTCTGTTTAGCTGCTCCATCTGCATGGAGTGGTGGGCCTCCACTTCTTTCAGGCAGTTCTCCAGGCTAGCCTTCAGATTTCTCATCAGGTCTAAGTCGATCTCCAAGGACTGAACTATACATCTGAGCTCCATGAGTGTCATCTCAAGAGGTCTGACGGTGGACTGCATGGTGGCCACTGTGGTGCTCTCCTCAATCTTCTAGAACCAGTACTTGTCCAGATCCTCTCAGTTCTTCAGATCCAGCTTGTTGTACTGGGCCCAGATTTCTGCTATGATTTTGCTGAGGTCCTAAGATTCTGGGGTATCTACCTTCACAGTGAACCCAAAGCTGGCAATCTGGGCCTGTAGGCCTTTTACTTCCTCTTCAAGGTTCTTCATGAAGAGTGACTCCTTGAGAGCCTTGATCTCTGCCTCCAGCTGCAGCTGAGTGACACCAGTATCATCAATGACTTTGTGGAGCCCATGAATGTCACTCTCCACAGACTGGTGAATAGTCAGCTCTGTCTCATATTTGACTCTAAACTTATCAGTAGCAAGATGGGCTTTGACAATCTGCAGAATGATATGGCCATTGTTCATAGAATTTGCAAACATCTGAGCCCTCAGGTCCTCAATAGTCTTGAAGTAATGCCCCCAGTCTCTTACTGAGAGTCCCTTCTTCTCCAGGTGTTCCCAGATTTTGTTCTCCAGCCTCTGATTCTCTATCTCCTAGCTCCTCACTCTATCCAGGTAGGAGGCCCAGTGGCCGTTCAGGCTTTGCATTGTCTCCTTCTCATTCTGGATGCCTCACTTTCCCACCAGAACCCTGGCCATCCCTATGACCAGGTTTCCACACTGCCAGTGGCCCCAGAAGCCAGTGGGGACAAAGAGATCCAGGAGCCCAAGCCCCTGGTGCCTGCACAGAGGCTAACTACGCTGCTGGCAGGCTGGATGTTGTGGCTGGGTGATTGGATGGAACCCAGGGACAGGTAGTTCATGGAGAAGGTGGTGGAGCAAGTGGTGAAGCTCATGCTGTCCATGGAGGAAAGTGAGAGGACGGGATTCAGACTGTGCCCAAAGTCATTATTTTAAATGTTCACTAAAATATCTTAAAGATTATTCTCCATTGCCTGCATAACGTCTAAAATACCAGCCAGACACAGTGGCTTACACCAGTAATCTCAGCCCTTCAGGAGGCTAAGGCAGGTGGACTGCTTGAGCCCAGGAGTTCAAGACCAGCCTGAGCAACATGGCATCTCTACAAGGTGGCACATGCATGTATTTCCAGCTACTTGGGAGGCTGAGGTGGAGAGATCACCTGGGCCGGGAGTTCAAGGCTGAAGTGAGCCTAAAGCACACCACTGTACTCCAGCCTGAGCAACAGAGTAAGACCCTGTCTCCAAAAAAGAACCAAAGTGTAAAACATCCTTAACATTAATATATATTAAACCTTCAACAATCTGATTCTAACTAATATTTTCAGTCTAATCTCCCACCATTCACTCATAAGAAACCCTTACTCTTTTCACACCAATACATGCCATCCGTTTAAATCCATAAAAATGTTATGCTTCCATGCTTTTAAACAAGTCATTTCTTTTGTCTAAATCATCTTCATTTTTAGCTAACCTAGAGAACTTCTACTCATACTTAAGGACCCAGTTCTTTTATTAGAACATGTAACAATTTGCTGATTTGGGTGTTAGCTTCTATAAGACTAGATTTTAAGCTCATAATAAGCAGAAAAAAAATCTTACTTATCCTTGTGTTCCTAGCACCAGTCACTCTCCTGGGCATACAGTGGTGAATTATAAACATTTGCTGAGTTAAGAGTTAATGAACAAATATTCAATCAGGACTCACAGAGTTTTTTAGGAGTGGTAGCACCTGTTTTTCTTTCCTCTCCTTTGTCTTCCTCCTCCCCTCAACTACCCTATCTTCATCCACTAAAACTCCTAATCTCAGCAGCAAATAAAATCTTTTCTATAAGACACATTATTCCAGGAAGATGAAATAAATGTATTTTTCCTTATTCCACCTATTAAGTAAAACTAAAAACCCTGGACATAATACATAAAGCAAACACAGGAAGGCTCTGAAAGGTGGACCAAAGGTTACTACTAGGAACATCAAAACCCAAAGAACAACAGGGTTGTGCATCCCTTGGTCTTTATTTTTGTCTAACACATCCAAGACATCCAGCTGAAGAAGCAAGAAACATGGACACACCACCAGGCATGGGCAAAATAGCCTGAACAAAAGTTTGTCTCTAGCTGAAGGCCAGGAAAAGGTTGGCCCGGTCAGAAAATGTTTAAACAAGAAATGCTCTATTCTACCCTAATCCCACAGAAAAAGTTGTTGCTCCATTCCCATCCATGCCAATGAAGGTCATGTGGGGAGCCTAGAATTCCACCCTCATGAGACACTACTAATAAGATGCTCCAACACCCTCACCAGAGTGGTATCAAAGAAAGCCAAGTAGGGAGTCAGGACATTCATCCCTTTAGCCAATAACATGATCTCCCCATCCCTGCAGTATGAGTAAAAACCACACAAGGAGGCAGAACTTCTACCCCCATCAAGCAGTAATGAGGAACCCTCCACACTTCACTGAGGTAGTATCAGAGGAGGCCTACTGAAGAATTAGTACTTTGACCATCACCCAGCAATAATGAGGCCACCCCCACCACAGTGTCAATGGAGACCTTATGTGGAGCCAGAATTTCCACCCTTGCCCGGTAGTAATAAGGAGTGCCTCCCATTCAAGTGTCAACAACGCCAACTGGAGAACCTAGACTTCCATTCCACCTGATATAAACAAGGTGGTACCTCCCTCCTTCCACTACTAGAGTGGTGTCAGAGAAGGCCGATCAAAAGGTTTAAATAAGATTTAGGGTCTCATAACATAATATAAAAATTTCCAGATTTCATCAAAATCAAAAATCACACTAACAACCAAAAGTAATAGATGCCAACAGCAGATGAGGGAAGTGCTAGAATTACCTAACAAAGATTTTAAAGCAGCCATTATAGACATGTTTCAATGAGTAATTACAAAGGCTTGAAACAATGAGAAAAACAGAAAGCCTTAGCAAAGAAAAACAGTGTCTCAGCAAATAAATGAAAGATAAATAAAGAAGAACCAAATTGAAATTTAGAACTGAGAGATGCAGTAACTAAAATTTTAAAAAGCTCCATGAATTAGTTCAACAGCAGAATGGAGGAAATAGAGGAAAGAAACGATGAGCAGAAAGAGCAAATAATACAAATCAGTCAATATGAAAAACACAGAGAAAACAAACTTGAAAAAAGTGAATATGCTTCAGGAACTTTTTTTAAATGTAATATTTGTGTCATTGAAGTCCTGGAAAGAGAGAATAATGAGGGCAAGGGTGAAAAACTACTTAAAGAACTAATGGCTGAAAACTTCCCACATTTAGTGAGAGACATAGAACTACAAATTCATGAAGCTGAGTGAACCCCATATAAGATAACAAAATAATACACATGAAGACATACCATAATTAAAATTCTGAAAACTAAAGATACAGTGTTGAAAGCAGCCATGACACCTTACATTTGGGGGAAAACAATTTGAGTAACAGTGAGCTGCTCCCCAAAGAAACCATGGTAGCCAGAAAGAAGTGGCACAGTATCTTCCAAGGGTTGAAAGAAAAGAACTGTCAACTCAGAACCCTGCACCCAGTGAAATTATCCTTCAGGAATTAAAGAGAAAGCAGTACATTCTCAGATAAAGGAAAATTAAGAGAATTTTTCAAAAGTAGTCCTACACTAAAAGAATAGCTTTAAAAAAGCTCTCTAAACACAAATGTTAAAAGAAGGAAGCTTGGAACATCAGAAATGAAAAAGGAATGCAGCAACAGAAATATGGGTAAATATAATTGGCTTTCCTTTGCCTCTTGAGTTTTCTAAATTATGATGGACATTTGAAACAAAAATTATAGAACTCTTATGTGGTTCTAAATGTACGCAGAGTAAATATTTATGACAATCATAAAGAATAAGAAAGGGATCGAGGTAGCATTTATATACTTTACACAAACTGGTAAAATAATGATACCAGTAGATTGCGATAAACTATGTATGTCGCAATACCTAGAGCAAACTTTCTAAAAAAAAAAAAGCTATGTCAAGAAATACACTCAAAAACACTATAAATAAAATGGAATACTAAAAATTGTTCAAGTAACCCACTCAAAGGCAAGAAGAAGAAAACAAGAAAGCTGAGAAAAGAGAACAAACATAAAATTAAAAATATAGGGTAAATTTAAGTCCTGTTGAAATGGGAAAAATTCCCTTATCCCCCACACAGGGCATGGTGATGGGGTTGTCGTGTGCTTCTGTAGGATCCGCTGCTCAAAACCCCTAGGGGGAGCAAGCACAAGGGCAGGTCAAGGGGAGAGTGGGCTCTGACCCTATGGCAGTGTCTAGGGCTCAATGTTTATTTACAGCGGCTGAGGCCCTAGCGGGCGTGTGTTACAGTGTACTCTTTCAGTTTAGCCATTCACAGGCAGCTTGTGCTAATCAGCTCAATTAGACCCTCTGCCTTATTGCAAGGACCAGAGCAGAGGGCTTTCTGTATCCCAGGTTCTTGCCTTAGTGTACCAGAAAAATCGGATCACACATGGCCTTGGAGAATGACTGCAAGGTTTTTTATTGAGTGGTGGTAGCTCTCAGCAAGGTGAATGGGGAGGCCAGAAGGAAGATGGAGTGGGAAGGTGGTTTACTTGTGTCTCTGCCCACTAGTGTCTTCGGATTTTTATAGGAACAGGATGGGGGCGTAGAGGGCTAGGGTGGTTTTGGAAAAATCAATATTTGGGCACAAAAACAGAAATGCTTGTGTCCTTATCTACCTCCATGAGCACAGCTCTGGGGTGAAGCGCTGGCCAGGGACCCACTCTTCTTCTCTTAGCACTTCTCTGCTCCCCATCCCTTAACACTAATATATCAATTTTTAAAAAACAGTGGATGAATGGATTTTAAAACAACAACAAAATACAGGCTGGAGTAGTGGTTTATTCCTGTAATCCTAGTGCTTTCAGGAGGTTGAGGCAGGAGGATGGCTTGAGGCAAGGAGTCTGAGACCAGCTTGGGCAACATAGCAAGACCCCCATCTTTACCAAAAATAAAAATAAATAGCCCAGGATGGTGGTATGTGCCTATAGTCCCAGCTGCTCAGGAGGCTGAAGTGGGAGGATCACTTGAGCCCAGCAATTCAAGGCTGCAGTGATCTATAATCACACCATCTCACTCAGCCTGGGTAACAGAGTGAGACTCTGTCCCTAAAGAAAGAGAAGGATAGAGAAGACACAAATAACCAATATCAGAAATAAAACAGGAGGTTTCACTAAAGAACCTACAGCTACCAAAAGGATAATAAAGAAATACTCTGAACAACTCTACAAACATTGACAACTTAGATGTAATGAACCAATTCTCCAACTAACCCAAATTACCATAACTCACCCAATATGAAATACATAATTTGAAAATCCAAATCATTATTAAAATAACTAAATTTTTAACTTAAAAAAAAGAGAAATCTGCAGGCCTCGGTGGTTTCACTGGAAAATTTCACTAAATATTTGAAGAATATTAACACCAATTCTACACAATCTTTTACAGAAAACAGAAAGGGAGGAAACATTTTCCAATTCATTTTATGAAGATAGTATTATACTTAGGCCAAAATCAAGATAAGATCAAAAATAAAAAAATAAAAACTACCACGTTCATGAATTGAAATATTTAATATATTAAAGATGTTAATTCTCCCCAAATTGATGCATAGATTTAATACAATTCTTATCAGAATCTCAGTAGGTTTTTTATATTTAGACAAGATTATTTTACATTTATGTGAATAATCAAAGAACTACAATAGCTAAAACAACTTTTAAAAGAAAGAAAAACCAATATACCTAATTTCAGGACTATCTATATAGCTATCATAATCAAGACTAAGTAGTTGTAGTCTATAGACACATATGTCAATGGAATGGAACAGAGAACACAGAAATAGAGCCATATAAATATGCACAAATGATTTTTGACAGCAGTACAAAGCAATTCATGGAAGAAAGATAGCCTTTTTAACAAACAGTGTTGGAGCAATTGGACACCCATAGGCAATAAAATGAACTTCAACCTAAATCTCACACTTCATATAAAAATCAACTCAAAATGAGTTACACACATTAAAATGAAGTCTAAAATAGAAAAACTTTTAGAAAAAACCCATAGGAAAAAATCAGAATCTAGAGTTAGGCAAAAAAATTCTAGAATTTGACATCAAAAGCATAATTGATAAAGGGAAAAAAATGACTAGACTTCATACAAATTAAAAACTTTCTCTCTTTGACAACCTAGAGAATGGGAGAAAAATTTTGCAAACTACGCATCTGACAAATTTCAAGTATCCAGAATCTATGAGCAACTTAAACAAATTAATAAGTAAAACTACCCCATTAAAAAATAGACAAAGTACCTGAACTGAAAGTTCTCAAAAGAAGTCATACATACAGCAAACAAGCATATGAAAAAATGTTCAATATCACTAATCATTAGAGAAATGCAAATAAAAACCACAGTGAGATACCACCTCTCACTAGTCAGAATGGCCAGTATTAAAAAGTTAAAAAACAGCAGATCCTGGCAAGGTTACAGAAAAAAGGGAATGCTCATACATTGCTGGTGAGAATGTAAATAGTTTCAGTCACTGTAGAGAGCAACACATAACCAAAGGAATATCAGTGGTTCTGCCATAAAGATACTACACTTTTATGTTCATCACAGCATTATTCGCACAATGGCAAAGATATGGAATCAACCCAGATGCTCAGCAATGGTGGGCTGGATAAAGAAAATGTGGTACATATTCACCATAGGACACTATATAACCATAAAAAAAGAATGAAATAATGTCCTTTGCAGCAACTTGGATGAATCTTGGGGGCATTATTCTAAACAAATTAATGCAGGAACAGAAAACTAAATACCACATATTCTTACCTATAAGTGGGAGCTACACATTAAGTGCACATGTACACAAAGAAGGGAACAATAAACACTGGGGTCTACTTTAGAGTGGAGGATGGGAGGAGAGTGATAATGGGGGGAAAAAACTACATATCTGGTACTAGGCTCACTAACTGAGAGATAAAATAATTTGCACACCAAACCAAAGAGACACACAATTTACCCATTTAACGAACCTGAACATATACCCCAAAAAACAAAATAAAAGTTGGAGGACATATGTACCATATGATAAATAATTATAAAGCACACCAGAATTAATGTACATGTGTAATAAATTATTGTATTGTGAAGTTTTTAATGTTGCTCTTTTCTATTACTAAGATGAAAACAAAAACTATAGACTGTGAGAAAATACTTGCAAACCACATATCCAAAAATGATGGTATATTAAATATAAAAAGAACCCTTAAAATCTCAGCAGTTAAAAAATTATATTAGAAAATGGAAAGAAGGGCCAAACACAGTGGCTCACACCTGTAATCCCAGCACTTTCAGGAGTCCAAGACCAGCCAGACCAGCATGGAGAAACCCTGTCTCCACTAAAAATACCAAAAGAATAATAATAATAATAATAAATAGCTGGACGTGATGGTGGGCAATTGTAATCCCAGCTACTGGGGAGGCTGAGGCTAAAGAATCACTTGTACCCAAGAGGCAGAGGTTGCACTCCAGCCTGGGTGACAGAGCAAGACTCCATCTCAAAACAAACAAACAAAAAACAGAAAATGAAAAAAAGGCATTGAAAAACATTTCACCAATGAAGATACACCGATGGCAAAGGAGCACATAAAAAGATATTTAGTATCATCAGTTACTAGTGACATGGCAAATTAAAACCAAAAGATACAACTGCACACCTCTATCAGAATGATTAAAATTAAAAATAGTGACAAAACCAAATGCAGTGAGGATGCAGAGAAACTCATATATACTGTAAAATACCACTCATATAACATTCTTGAATGATAATATTATAGAAGTGGAGAACACATTAGGGTTATTAGGGATTAAGGAGGAAGCGGGGAGCAGGAGGAAATTGGGTGTGGGTGTATCAGTGGAGACTCTTGAGGGGTGATCCCTAACCATTGCAGGGATCACCCCTCAAGAGTCTCCACTAGTATAAGAGACATTGGGACTCAGGAAAAGAACACAAAATCACTAATTAAGTCTTATAATTAGCTCATTAGGCAAAATCTGAGTCATGGGGAACCAAGAATAAACTTAGCATTGGAGTAGAGACATAAAAGAACCAAAAAAATTCAGAGAAAAGTGTGTCTGGGACAGAAAAGCAAGAATGGACTGCCATGAGCATGGCTCTGAGGACCAAAACTGATGATTCAGCCACAGAGAAGAAGTCTCAAGATGAAGACCCTCTTTAAACTGGTTCATTCCAAGGGAGGTAACTTAAAATGAATTTCTTTCTGAAACACAACCAAGTACTCAAAATCTTTCCTGTCTACAAAATTTCTCCAAGAAAAGAAAGTAAAAGACGTCAGTCATAATTGAGTCTCAGATGTAAAAGCATTAGCGGAGAGTAAAGAATTAAGTCTCCCTGGAGCCCAAATCTGGCTGTCAGTTCCAAACGTTGCACACTGAGTGACAGGGCCCTTTATTCCTAGCCCAGGATCACACTTCTCAGAGCCCCTTCACCAATCATGGTACAACTGCTGGCAGAAAGGAACTTCCAACCTGTTTACTGCTTATATTGAACTAGGGGTGTCCCCAGGAAAGCCTCAGTGGTAGAATGCAATGGCCCAGAAACCACAGCTTATCAGTCCCCAGGAGGGAAGACTTTCAAAAGTTCCTTTGTTGGAAAGAAATTCGACTGATACAAGAAGTTTGAAACCTCCAATCAGACTTACAATTTCCAAATTCTCTCTAACGAAGCTCTTGGGAGCTGTACAAAAGGGCTGGACTAAATACACCACCACCATAAAGAAGAGTGGAGTCAGTAGTAACACAATAGTCTTCACAGGATACTTCATCCTGTGTTGTAGCTGGAGTTTCACACATCTGAAGCTGCAGTACTGGCATAAATAGTGTTGACCTGGATACACTTTAAAAAGCTTTGGAACTACAAGGGCATTAATAAAGAGCTGACTATAATACATAGTTAACAATTTACAATTGCATTTGAAACAAGAAGAGGGAGTGAAAAGAATAAAACTATTGAAATTTAAAACAATTATATAGAAAGTAAACTTTTTATTAACATGGACAAAAAAAAAAAAAAGGAAAGGTGACTGCTGTACCAGACACACAGATATCAATGGAAGGATATAGGAAACATGAAAATGTAGGAATTTATGACACCACCAAAGGACCACAATTGTCTGACAACAGATCCAAATCAAAAAGAATGGCTCAAAATGCCAGATAAATAATTCGAAATATTGATTTTAACAAAGCTCAACGAGATGCAAGAGAAATATGAAAACTCGTACAAAAAAGTTCAGAATATGGATGAGAAATTTACGAAGGAAATAGAGATTTTTTTTTAAATTTTTACTTTAGGCTCTGGGGTACATGTGTAGGTCATGCAGGCTTGTTGCATAGGTGCATACGTAACCAGGTGGTTTGCTGCCTCTATTCCCCCTTTGACTATATCCGGCACTTCTCCCCATTTTATCCCTCCCTACCTTCCCCACCCCCTGATGTCCCTTCCCTACACCCACAACTGGCCCAGTGTGTGATGCTCCTCTCCTTGAGTCCACCTGTTCTCACTGTTTCAAACCCACCTATGCATGAGAACATGTGGTGTTTGGTTTTCTGTTCTTGTGTCAGTCTGCTGAGAATGATGATTTCCAGATTCATCCAAGTCCCTACAAAGGACACAAACTCATTGTTTTTTATGGCTATGTAGTATTCCATGGTGTTTATGTGCCACTTTGCTTTTTTGTCTAGTCTATCATTGATGGGCATTTGGGTTGGTTTCAGGTCTTTGCTATTGTACAAAGGGCTGCAATAAGCATATGCATGCATATATCTTTATAACAGAATGATTTACATTCCTTTGGGCATATATCCAGCATTGGGATTGCTGGGTCAAATGGTATTTCTGCTTCTAGATCTTTGAGGAATCACCATACTGTCTTCCACAATGGTTGAACTAATTTATACTCCCACCAACTGTGTAAGAGTGTTCCTATTTCTCCACATCCTCTCCAGCATCTGTTGTCTCCAGATTTTTTAACGATCACCATTCTAACTGGCATGAGGGGGTATCTCAATGTGGTTTTGATTTGCATTTCTCTAATGACCAGTGATGATGAGCATTTTTTCGTATGTTTGTTGGCCTCATATACGTCTTCTTTTGAAAAGGGTCTGTTCACACCCTTTGCCCACTTTTGAATGGGGCTGTTTGTTTTTTTCTTGTACATCTGTTTTAGTTCTTTGTAGATTCTGGATATTAGCCCTTTGTCAGATAGGTAGACTGAAAAATTTATTTTCCCATTCTGTTGGCTGCCCGTTTGCTCTCATGACAGTTTCTTAATAGAGATTTTTTTTTAATGCAGATTTTGTGGAAGTAATAAATTCATTGAAGGAAAAACAAACTGCATTTGAAAGCTTCAATAATAGACTAGATGAAGCAGAAGAAAATCTCTCAGAACTTGAAAACAAGTCTTTTCTTTTTCCTTCAATTTTTATTTTACATTCCAGGGTACCTGTGCAGGATGTGCAGGTAAATATGTGCCATGGTGGTTTGCTGTACAGATCAATCCATAACCTAGGTATTAATCCCAGCATCCATTAGCTATTCTTCCTGATGCTCTCTCTCCTCCCATCCCCTACCCTCTGACAGGGCTCAGTGTGTGTTGTTCCTCCCCATGTGTCCATGTGTCTCATCATTCAGCTCCCACTTACAAATGAAAACATGTGGTATTTGATTTTCTGTTCCTACATTAGTTTACTGATTATAATGGCTTCTAGCTCCATCTATGTCCTTCTAAAGAACACAATCTCATTCCTTTTTATGGCTGCATAGTATTCCATGGTATATATGTGCCACATTTTCTTTATTTAGTCTTGTATTGATGGCCATTTGGGTTAATTTAGTATCTCTGCATTGTGGGTAGTGCTGCAATGAGTATATGCATGCATGTATCTTTATAATAGAATGATTTACATTCCTTTGGGCATATATCCAGCATTGGACTGCTGGGTCAAATGGTATTTCTGCTTCTAGATCTTTGAGGAATCACCACACTATCTTCCACAATGGTTGAACTAACTTACATTCCTACCAACACTGAAAAATTGTTCCTTTTTCTCCACAGCCTCAGCTATATCTGTGCTTTCTTGACTCTTAATAATCACCATTCTGACTGGCATAAGATGGTATCTCATTGTGGTTTTGATCTGCATTTCTCTAATGATCAATGATGTTGAGCTTTTTAAAATGTATTTGTTGGTCACATGAATCTCATTTCTTAAGAAGTGTCTGTTCCTGTTCTTTGCACACTTTTTAATAAAGTCGTTTAGGTTTTCTTCTTGTAAATTTGAAAACAGTTCTTTTGAAATAGTCCAGTAAGATAAAAATAAGAAAAAAAAAATAAAAGAAGAAAGAATGTCTTTGAGACATCTGAGATTATACAAAGTGACCAAACTTATGAATTAGTAGTATTCCTAATAAAAAAAGAGATATCAAAAAGTTCAGAAAAACCTACTTAAGAAAATAGTCAATGAAAACTTCCCAAGTCTAGCAAGAGAGTCAAAATCCAGATAGAGAAGGTCCAGCCATTCCTAGGCAAATATATTACATAAAGGACTTTGCACTGCATATTATATTAAGAACTTCTAAAGTCAAAGTGAAAGAAATAATTTTTAAATTGGCTACAGAAAAGCATCTAGTCATCTATTTAAAAAAATAATAAAACCCTCATCAGACTACCAGTAGACTTTTATGAAGAAACCTTACAGGCCAGAAAAAAATGGACATTTTCAAAGTCATTTAAAAAAAACTGCTAAAAGAAAACCCAGGACCAGATGAATTCACAGCCAAATTCTACCAAACCCAAACATACAAAGAAAAACAAAGAGAAATTCTCCCATAAACTATACCAAAAATTGAAGAGAAGGGAATTCTCCCTCACTCATTCTATAAGGCCAGGATAACTCTGATATCAGAAGCAAACAAGGACACAACACAAAAAGAAAAGTACAGACTCATATCCCTGATGAACATAGATTCAAAAATCTTCAACAAAATACAAGCAAGTTGAATCTAACAGCATATAAAAAGATAATACACAATGGTCAGGAGTGATTTATACCAGGAATGCAAATATGGTTCAACATTCCCAAATCAATAAATATGATACATTACATAAGAATTAAGAACAAAAACCATATGATCATCTCTATGAACGTGGAAAAAGCAACTGATAAAATTTAATGCCCTTTCATCATAAAAATCCTCAACAAACTAGGCATAGAACGAAACATACTTTAACATAATAAAGGCAATATATGACAAACCTATAACCAACAACATACTTAACAGGAAAAAGTTGAAACCATTTCTTCTAAGAATTGTAATGACACAAGTATGCCTACTTTCACTACTCTTATTTAGCACAATACTGGAAGTCCCCACCAGTGCAATCAAACAAGAGCAAAAAATAAAAGGCATCCAAATTAGAAAAGAAGAAGTTAAATTATTCCTGTTTGCTAATGATATTATATTCAGAAAACCCTACAGAGTCTACCAAAAAACTCGTAGATCTGAAATGAATTCAGTAGTTCCAGGATAAAAAAATTAATCTATAAAAATTAGTACTGTTTCTATACAGCAATAATCATCTAGCTAAGGACAAAATCAAGAAGGCAATCCCATGTACACTGCTACAAAAACATAACAATAAAATACCAGGCATATATTTAATCAAGGAGGTAAAAAATCCCTGTAAGAAACAACAAATTACTGAAATACAACAAATCATGAATGACACAAACAAAAAATTGCCACGCTTCCAAGCCATGGTCACTATTTGGAAAAATCAATATTGTTAAAATGGCATACTGTCTGTATTAGTCTGTTTCATGCTGCTGACAAAGACATATCTGAGACTGGGCAGTTTACAAAAGAAAGAGGTTTATTGGACTTACAGTTCCACATGGCTGGGGAGGCCTTACAATCATGGCAGAAGGCAAAGAGGAGCAAGTCATATCTTACATGGATTGCAGCAGGCAAAAAAAAAAAGAGAGCTTGTACAAAGAAACTTCCGTTTTTAAAACCATCAGATCTCACAAGACCCCTTCACTATCATGACAACAGCACACCTGCTCCATGATTCAATCATCTCCCACCAGCTCCCTCCCATGACATGTGGGAATTATGGACGTCCAAGATGAGATTTGGGTGGGGACACAGAACCAAACCATATTATTCCACTCCTGCCCCCTCATAAATCTCGTATCTTCGTATTGCAAAACCAGTCATGCCTTCCCAACAGTCCCCCAAAGTCTCAACTCATTTCAGCATTAACTCAAAAGTCCACAGTCCAAAGTCTCATTAGACAAGGCAAATCCCTTCCATCTACAAGCCTGTAAAACCAAAAACAAGCTAGTTACTTCCTAGATACAACTGAGGTGTTGGGCAAATACAGCCATTCCAAATGGGAAAAATTGGCCAAAACAAAGGGGCAACAGAGATCATGTGAGTCCAAACTCCAATGGGGCATTCAAATCTTAAAGCTCCAAAATGATCTCCTTTGACTCCATGTCTGACATCCAGGTCACACTGATGCAAAAGGTAGGTCCCCTCGTCTTAAGCAGCTCCACTTCTGTGGCTTTGCAGGGTACAGCCTCTCTGCCGGCTGGTGTTGAGTGTCTGTGGCTTTTCCAGGTGCACGGTGCAAGCTGTCAGTGGATCACTATTCTGGGGTCTGGAGGACCGTGGCCCTCTTCTCACAGCTCCACTAGGTGGTACCTCAGTAGGGACTCTGTGTAGGGGCTGCCACCTCACATTTTCCTCTGCACTGCCCTAGCATAGGTTCTCCATGAGAACCGCACTGACCCCTACAGCAAACTTCTGCCTGGGGATCTAGGAGTTTCAATACATTTTCTGAAATCTAGGTGGAGGTTCCCAAACCCCAGTTCTTGACTTCTGTTCACTCACAGGATCAACACCATGTGGAAGCTGCCAAGGCTTGAGGCTTGCACCCTCTAAGCCATGGTCCAGGCTCTACACTGGCCCCTTTCAGCCACAGCTAGAGCAGCCAGGATACAGGTCATCAAGTCCCTAGGCTGCACACACTGCAGGGACCCTGGGCCCAGCCCAGGAAACCACATTTTCCTCCTAGGCCTCCAGGCCTGTGATGGGACGGGCTGCCAAGAAGACCTCTGATATGCCTTGGAGACATTTTCCCCATTGACTTGGAAATTAACATTCAGTTCCTCGTTACTTATCCAAATTTCTGCAGCCAGCTTGGGTTTCTCCTCAGAAAATGAAATTTTCTTTTCTATTGCATTAACAGGCTGTAAATTTTCCAAACTTTTATGCTTTGCTTCCTTTATAAAATTGAATGCCTTTAACAGTACCCAAGTCAGATTTTAAAGGCTTTGCTGCTCAGAGATTTCTTTGGCCAGATAGCCTAAACCATATCTCTCAAGCTCAAAGTTCCATAAATCTCTAGGGCAGGAGCAAAATGCCACCAATCTGTTTGCTAAAACATAACAAGAGTTACCTTTGCTCCAATTCCCAACAAGTTCCTCATCTCTATCTGAGACCACCTCAGCCTGGACCTTATTGTTCATATCACTATCAGAAATGTTGTCAAAGCCATTTAATACATCTCTAGGAAATTCCAAACTTTCCCACATTTTCCGGTCTTCTTCTGAGTCCTTCAGTCCATTCCAAACTCTGCTTGTTACCCAGTTCAAAAGCCACTTTCACTTTCAGGTATCTTTTCAGCAGTGCTCCACTCCCTGTACCATTACTGTATTAGTCCATTTTCACACTGCTGATGAAGACATACCCAGGACTGGGCAATTTACAAAAGAAAGAGGTTTATTGGATTACAGTTCCACATGGCTGGGAAGGTTCCACAATCATGGCAGAAGGCAAGGAGGAGCAAGTCAGATTTTACGCAGATGGCAGCAGGCAAAAAAGGAGCTTGTGCAGAGAAACTCCTGTTTTTAAAACCATCAGATCTCATGAGAACCATAAGAACAGCACAGGAAAGAGCTGGCCCCATGATTCAGTCATCTCCCACCAAGTCCCAAGTCCCTCCCACAACACATGGGAATTATGGGACCTCCAAAATGAAATTTAGGTGGGGGCACAGAGCCAAACAGTATCACTGCCCAAAGTTACTTATAGATTCAATGAAATCCCTATCAAATTACCAACCATTTTTCACAGAATTAGAAAAAAAAAAATCCTAAAATTCACATGAAACCAAAACAGAGCCCAAATAGCCAAAGCAATCCTAAGCAAAAAGAACAAAGCTGGAGGAATCGCAGTACCTGACTTCAAATCATACAACATAGCCATAATAACCAAAACAGCATGGTACTGGTCTAAAAATAGATGCATAGGTCAATGAAACAAAATAGAGAACCCAAAAATAAATCAACAAACCTACCACCAACTGATCTTTTACAAAATAAAAAATATATATACACTCTGGAAACGAAATATTTTTCAATATATGATGCTAGGAAAATTGGATAGTCACATGCAGAATAAAACTGGACTCATACTTTTTACCATATCATATACAAAAATTAATTTAAAATAAATTAAAGACCTAAATATAACACCTGTAAGTATAAAAATTCTAGAAGAAAACTTAGGAAAAACTTTTCTGGACATTGACCTATGCAAAAAATTTATATCAAGTCTTCAAAATACAAAATAACAAAAACAAAATTTGACAAATAAGACTTAATTAAACCAAAAAACTACTACACAGCAAAAGAAACTATCAGCAGAGTAAACACAAAACCTGCAGAATTGGAAAACATATTTGCAAACTATGCATCCACAAGGGCTAGTATCTGGAGTCTATGAGGAATTCAAACAGCTCAACAAGAAAAAAAAACAAATAACTCTACTAAAAAGTGAGCAAAAGACGTGAACAAACATTTTTCAAAAGAAGACATACAAGTGGCCAACAAACATATGAAAAAGTGCTTAAAATCACTAAACATCAGAGAAATGCAAATTAAAACAATGAGTTACCATCTCATACCAGTCAGAATGGCTATTACTGAAATGTAAAAAAAAAAAAAAAAAAAAAAAAAAAAAAAATCAACAGATTTTGGCAAGGTTGTAGAAAAACAAAAGGAAATGTTTATACACTGTTGGTGGGACATAAAGTAGTAAAACCTTTATGGGAAACAGTATGAAGATGTCTCAAAGAACTAAAAATAATTCCCATTCAAACCAGAAATCCCATTACTGGGTATATAGCCAATGGAAATACCTCATTATATCAAAAAGATGCCTGCCCTTCTTTCAGTACTATTCACAATAGCAAAGATACACAATCAACCTAAGTGTCTATCAATGGAGGACTGAAAAAAGACAATGTGGTTTATATATGTATTTTGGAACACTACTCAGCCATAAAAAAGAAGGAAATCACGTCATTTTTGGCAAAATGAATGGAACTGGAGGCCAGAATCCTAACTGAAATACTCAAAAACAAAAATTCAAATACCACATGTTCTCATTTATAAGTGAGAGTGAACCAATTGGGACACATGGACAAACAGAGTAGAATAATAGACATTGAAGACTACAAAAGGTGGGAGGCCGAAATATGGATGAGGGCTGAAAAATTACCTGTTGGGTAGAATGTTCACTATCTGGGTGATGGGGACACTAAAAGCCCAGACTTCACTACTACGCAATATATATATGTAAGACATCTGCACTGGTACCCTCTAAATTTATGAAAATTAAAATAAATAAAAATAAAAATAATTAAAAGAAGAAATTTAGGACAAAAAAGATACTTGATAAGGTCAAGGTTAAATACAGAGTTAATAGTGAAACAAGCCCTAATCCCCCATTTATCAATACAACACTTTTCTTTGTTTTACCAAGCCAACATCATAACAAGGTTCAGGGTGGCACATTTCACACATTCGAGTGAACACCCAATCATCATGCTCATGAACTACAAAATGATCTACAACATTCTTTTCATTATAGTACTTTGTTTTACACATTCCCAAACAGAGTCAGTCTCCTTTATAGCCTGTTTAAATGCATTATTATTTAAAGAATCTATATACCATCTGAAGCTGAATTCCAACCACACATTCTCTGGAACAGAACGGTTTCTTTTATACAAGATGGCTGATCTCCAACCCATATCTCAAAGCTATCAATGGCAAAAAGAGACACCAACGGTATGGAAACTTATCCCACCTGAGCAAGAACAAAATAAAGCCCCACAAGTGGGGGTGGGGTCCCCTTGTGCCTAAGGGACTAGAAAGGAATTTCACTTTGCCTCATTCCTCTAGCTTTATTCCAATATTCTGGCACCTAAAACATTAAATATTTAATGAGTACCTATTATATGCCAGGCACTGTGCTACATGCTGGACAGTGAATAAGATATACAGCCTCAATCCTCAAGGAGTTTGTCATCTGTGAGAGATGACAATTACAAGTAATTACAGTACAGTACATGAAGGGTTAAGAGTACATCCATAATACCTTGAGGCAACAGGTATCATCCACTACTGGCCAGGAAGAGAGAATTCAAATGGGAGGAGATTTGATAGAAGGGAGTGGGAGTTCAATATAAACAGTGAGTGGAGAATTAAGCTATTGAATTACTCAGGTCACTCAACTGGGAAAGTATCTAAACAAAATAATATTTTTGGATGTTTTAAGCGATACATGGCTTACTTCCAGGGTTTCGTAAATGCTTCTATAAACCTCATAATCACACTGTAACTTTTCTGTTTTGGAAAGTCAGCTTTTTACACACTGAATTTACTTAAAAGAGACTTCTTTCTACACTTGTAAAAAACTACAGTATCACCTCCCTCTTCCCACTCTCTAATTAAGTTCTGTCAAAAAATTTTTTTCATTGTATTTGTTTTGGTTCTTAAAAAACCAATATGTAAGTCAAACAACATGGTTTACATATATTTCCATAACTGTCTTGCCATATTTTGTCACACCCACTAATCAGAGATTTTCCACTCATCTCTCTGTTGTATGTGAAGCTGGCAGAAGACAATATTCTAAATTGCTTTCCAACCGCAGCACCTCAAGAGACTTAAAAACACATTAACCTCAGGAAAGACAGCATGCTTTCGTTTTGCAAGAAAATAAAACATTAATTATTGTCACAAAACCTTCCTTAAAGGTCAAAAATAAATCCATAAATGCAATAAAATTGAGGGAAAACTTAACCTAAGCCTTAAAGGAATAAACTCCTGATCTTGGAGTAAATATTTTTAAAACCTCACTACAATTTTACTTCTTATGTGCCATAGTACCAAAACAAAGGAATTAATTAGGACATATTAATCTCATGTGTGTTTGTTTTGTTTTGTTTCAGTCTCACAAGTATATGCGTAACTTAAGTTACTTGTTCATATTTTGGGTCAATAGATAACTGCTTAGAAGAAAGCATGCACTTTGAACAGTGCTATTAATAATATCTCCACTGTATTGTTACATATTTTTTCTAGTGAACTGAAATCAACAGCAAAAATGCCCCATTTATTTCAGTAGGACTGAAGAAAATTTAAAAATTTATGTAGTAAAAACAATATGTGTGAGCCACCTGTTTGCTTTTTAACTAAATGGATTGGTATGGAATGACAGCTGCTGCAAAACCAACACACTTCAAATACTGTATATTACTTTGCCAAGAAGACTAAATTTTGGTATCATTTACTTTATTATCATGGGACGTGTTAATGGAGATTCTTACAGAAGAACACTGTAATGAATATTTCTAGCCACTAAGTGTCACTGTTCATTTAAATTTTTTTAAACTACACTGACGGGCATGGTGACTCAGTAGAATCTTTTGAATGGGGTCAATCAGAAAAAATAAAAATGATTAGATTACATAACTCACTTAAAGCAAAGCCCAGGCACTACATGAACGTAAACTGCTTAAAAGGAATTCCTAGAGATGGAGGTGTTGCTCTCAGTGGAATGCCAACTGATCAAATCAGACATTTTGCAAGCTTAAATAAGGTTTGAGCTACACTAAGCCTTGTAATCTGTTTTTACCAATATAAATGCCAAAACTGAATTGCCACTATAAAGTCTGCCAAGTTTCTTTGTATTGTATGTCAGTATGCTGTTTTCCTTCATAGTGCCATCAATAAACATGTCTGGGGATCAACTGCTTGTGATCAGATATGCTACTTTCATTGTTTCAAGCTGAGCTGATACTGCATGAAATGCCAGTGCCAGAGAGGTTCCATTCAGGCTTGAACATTTGAGGGAAGAAGGCAGGCAGGCTTTCCTCTACACTGCATACAAAAATTTAGGTTAATGTAAGAATATCCCTGATGCTTACAAGAGACAGACATCATTTCCTAGACATGCATAAATTTTAGACGAAAGCATAATGCTCCACCCCTTGCAGGTTCTTGTTAAATAATTCAAGAGATACATACTCAGAGTTTTAGAGAGTAAGATTTTTAGCCATACTACTCACCATATGTAATAGTCTTGTTATCTCAAGATAGCAATATCGTCATATATTTTTCTGGTTATACCGCTGCACTATTACAGGATAAAAATGTACATTATTGCTGGAGTTCCACTTCAACTAAAGGACCCTTTCTATTTTTCCCCCCAAAATATAGAACTTACACCTAGAATTACTCAAATCTCTATCTCTTCTTGCACAACAGAGTGCATCCATTTTGAAATAACAGTAGTTGTACCTTTTACTGGTCCCATCAAAGTGGGTGTGTTTGGGGGTCTTTTGGTTTTGTTTTTGTTCTGTTTGTCCAATCTTGAGCATTTTATCTTAGGCAATCTTTTATACTTACTATACAAGACAGTAAAACAAATAATGGTAAAAGTTAACATTTTTAAAAAGTACTTTAAATGTTCAGAGCTGAGAGAAGTAAGTTTGTACAAGACAGGAATGGGCAAGTAAAACTTTTTAAAAATAGTACGTTCTTGAAAAGTACACCTTAATAAGTAGATGGAATTTCCTGAGACCTAAAAGAGGAGAGAGGGCATTCCATGCAGATGAAATTGTATAGCAAAGATGTTGGAGTAGTATATTTTAAAGACAGTGAACAAGGATTTCACATTAGAAAGTAGTAGGTACAAGGATTAAAACAACTTTTGGAACCAGACCAGAATAAAAAATTAGTATTAGTTTTAAATCATTCAAACTAAGAGATGATGGAAACTATTAAAACTTTTTAACACAAGAATGATTTTTAAGTGAATTCAAAAGATTCATTTGATAGGGGTGTATAGCAAGGTTTGAAAATAGCAAATGACAATTTTAAAATAATTTTAAAGATACATTGTGGACATATTTCGAAATTATTAAAAGTGTTTCAATGTTTACACCCAGTAAATTCTTTTGTTGACTCTACAAAAATTAAAATAAAGGAACTAAGGAATCACAAAAAGAAAATAATAGGTACACAAAAATTATAGCAACAATTCTAGAGGAAAAAAAATACCTCAATGTCCAAAATTGGGAAAAGCATGACACATATTCTTTTTATATATCTAATATGTATAATTATTATTTGTCAATTGAAAATAAGGACTATTGGACAAGAAAAATTAAATAAATATATTATTTTTGAAGTATAACAAATATTCAGAAAAATTTATATCATACATGAATTTTTACAAATTTAATGCATCTAAATCAAGACTCAATACATCATCAATCTCTAAAAC
The DNA here is from genome assembly GCF_048565385.1 of Saimiri boliviensis. Lineage (NCBI taxonomy): Eukaryota > Metazoa > Chordata > Mammalia > Primates > Cebidae > Saimiri > Saimiri boliviensis. The sequence continues at coordinate 78,058,821 of NC_133453.1, forward strand.
CTCTTTTGTGCATCCTTCCATTGACTATTACCCCAATACTAATAGCCTTGATTAGTTTGCTTGCTTTTTTCCTTTATATATCTGGAATCATACAGTATGAAGTCATTTGTGTCTGATTTATTTCACTCAATGTTATGTTAATGAGATTCATTCAGATGACTGTCGTAAACTATTATATTTTAAAATGAAAGCAATACTTTCTATTCATAGAGGTATCTAATAAGCTCTAAGTATATTTTGCTAAATAAAGGCAGTTCTTTTAAATTTATTTTAATTTTTTTTAACTTCCAGGATATATGTGCAGAACGTACAGGTTTGTTACTTAAGTATACATGTGCCATGGTGATTTGCTGCACCTATCAACTCATCATTTAGGTTTTATTATTATTACTATTATTATTTTACATTAAGTTCTGGAGTATGTGTGCAGTTCTTGCAGGACTGTTGCATAGGAACACACATGCCATGGTGGTTTACTGTCTCTATTCCTCATCACCTACATCTGGCATCTCTCCCATTATCCCTCCCTATCCTCCCCTCACCCCGCTGTCCCTCACCTAGTCCCCCACCCTGCAACAGACCCCAGTGTGTAATGTTTTACTCCCTGTGTCCATGCATTTCCATTGTTCAATACCCATGTATGAGTGAGAACATGCGGTGTTTGATTTTCTGTTCTTGTGTCAGTTTGCTGAGAAAGATGGTTTCCAGATTTAACCATGTCACTACAAAGGATACAAACTCATCATTTTTTAGGGCTACATAGTATTCTATTGTGCATAGGTGCCACATTTTCTTTATCCAGTCTATCATTGTTGGGCCTTTGGGTTGGTTCCAAGTCTTTGCTTTTGTAAACAGTGCCACCATGAACATACATGTGCATGTATCTTCATAAAGAATGATTTATAATCCTATGGGTATATACCCAGTAATCGGATTGCTGGGTCAAATGGAATTTCTAATTCTAGATCCTTGAGGAATCACCACACTGTCTTCCGCAATGGGTGAACTACTTTACACTCCCACCAACAGTATAAAAGTGTTCCTATTTCTCCACATTTTCTACAGCATCTGTTATCTCCAGATTTTTTAATGATCGCCATTTTAACGGGAGTGAGATGGTATCTCAGTGTGATTTTGATTTGCATTTCTCTAATGACCAGTGATTGAGCATTTTTCCATATGTTTGTTGGCCTCATATATGTCTTCTTTTGAAAAGTGTCTGTTCTTACCCTTCGCCCACTTTTGAATGGGTTGGTTTGTTTCTTGTAAATCTGACATAGTTCTTTGTAGATTCTGGATATTAGCCCTTTGTCAGATGGGTAGCTTGCAAAATTTTTTTCCCATTCTGTTGGTTGCCAGATCACTCTAATGATTGTTTCTTTTCCTGTGCAGAAACTCTTAAGTTTAATTGGGTCCCATTTGTCTATTCTGGCTTTGTTGTCAATGCTTCTGGTGTTTTAGTCATGAAGTCCTTGACTATGCCTATGTCCTGAAGGGTATTGACTATGTTTTCTTTTAGGGTTTTTATGGCGTTAGGTCTTATGTGTAAATATTTAATCCACCTGGAGTTATTTTTAGTGTAAGGTGTAAAGAAGGGGTCCAATTTCAGCTTTCTGCACATGGGAAGCCAGTTTTCCCAACACCATTTATTAAACAGGGAATCCTTTCCCCATTGGTTGCTTTGTCAGGTTTGTCAAAGATCAAATGGTTGTAGATGTGTTGCATTGCTTCCAAGACCTCTGTTCTGTTCCACTGGTCTATATCTCTGTTTTGGTACCAGTACCATACTGTTTTGATTACTGTAGCCTTGTAGTATGGTTTGAAGTCAGGCAGTATGATGCCTCCAGCTTTGTTCTTTTTGCTTAGGATTGTCTTGGCTATGGAAGTTCTCTTTCGATTCCATATGAAGTTTAAAGCAGTTTTTCCAGTTCTGTGAAGAAAGTCAATGGTAGCTTGATGGGGATAGCATTGAATCTATAAATTACGTTGGGCAGTATAGTCATTTTCATGATACTGATTCTTCCTAACCATGGGCCTGGAATGTTTTTCCATCTGTTTGTGTCCTCTTTTATTTCCTTGAACAGTGGTATGTAGTTATCCTTGAAGAGGTCCTTTACATCCTTTGTTAGTTGTATTCCCAGGTATTTTATTCCTTTTGTAGCAATTGTGAATGGGAGTTTGCTCATGATTTGGCTCTGTTTGCCTGTTATTGATATATAGGAATGCTTGTGATTTCTGCATATTGATTTTGTATCCTGAGATTTTGCTGAAGTTGCTTATCATCTTAAGGAGATTCTGGGCTGAGATGATGGGGGTCTTCTTTTTTTTTTTTTTTTTTTTTTTTTTTGAGACAGAGTCTCTGTCACCAGATGCCAGACTGGAGTGCACTGGCGTGACCTCAGCTCACTGCAACCTCTGCCTCCCGGGTCCAAGCAATCTCCTGCCTCAGCCTCCCGAGTAGCTGGGACTACAGGCCCGCGCCACTAGGTCCAGCTAACTTTTTTGGCATTTTTAGTAGAGACAGGGTTTCACCATGTTGGCCAGGATGGTCTTGATCTCTTGACCTTGTGATCTGCCCGCCTCGGCCTCCCAAAGTACTGGGATTACAGGTGTTAGCCACCACACATGGCCAATGATGGGGTCTTTTAAATATACAGTCATGTCATCTGCAAATAGAGACAATTTGACTTCCTCTTTTTATACTTGAGTATCTTTTATTTCTTTTTCTTGCCTGATTGCTCTGGCTAGAAGTTTTAATACTAAATTGAATAGGAGTGGTGACAGAGGACATACTTGTCTAGAGCCGGTTTCCAAAGGGATTGCTTCCAGTTTTTGCCCATTCAGTATGATGTTGGCTGTGGGGTTGTCATAAATACCTTTTATTATTTTGAGATATGTTCCATTGATACCTACTTTATTGAGGGTTTTTAGCATAAAAGGCTACTGAATTTTGTCGAAGGCTTTCTCTGCATCTATTAAGATAATCGTGGTTTTCGTCTTTGGTTCTGTTTATGTGATGTATTAAGTTCATAGATTTGCATATGTTGAACCAGCCTTGCATCCCCGGGATGAAGCCTACTTGATTGTGATGGATAAGCTTTTCAATGTGCTGATGCATTTGGTTTGCCAGTATTTTATTGAAGATTTTTGCATCTATGTTCATCATAGATATTGGCCTGAAGTTTTCTTTTTTAGTGTGTCTCTGCTAGGTTTTGGTATCAAAATGATTTTGGTCTCATAAAATGAGTTAGGGAGGATTCCCTCTTTTTGTATTGTTTAGAATAGTTTCAGAAGCAATGATATCAGCTCCTCTTTGTATGTCTGGTAGAAGTCGGCTGTGAACCCATCTGGATCTGGACCTTTTTTGGTTGGTAGGCTATTAATTGCTGTCTCAACTTCAGACCTTGTTACTGGTCTAGTCAGGGTTTCAACTTCTTCCTGGTTTAGTCTTCAGAGGGTGCAAATGTCCAGGAATTTATCCATTCCTTGCCGATTTACTGGTTAATGTGCATAGAGTTGTTTGTAGCAATCTCTAATGGTAGTTTGTATTTCTGTGGAATCGGTGGTGATATCCTCTTTATTATTTTTTATTGCATCTATTCAAATCTTCTTTCTTTTCTTTTCTATTAATATGGCTAGCAGCCTGTCTATTTTGTTGATCTTTTCAAAAAACCAGCTCTTGGATTTATTGATTTTTTGAAAGTTTTTTTGTGTCTCTATCTCCTTCAGTTCTGCTCTGATCTTCGTTATTTCTTGTCTTCTGCTAGGTTTTGAGTTTTTTTTATCTTGATCGTCTAGCTCTTTTAATTTTGATGACAGGTTGTCGATTTTAGATCTTTCCTTGCTTCTCATGTGGGCAATTTATTGCTATAAATATTCCTCTAGACACCGCTTTAAATATGTCCCAGAGATTCTGGTACATCGTGCCTTCATTCTCATTGGTTTTGAAGAATATCTTTATTTCTGCCTTCATTTCATTGTTTCATTGCTCCAGTCATCATTCAGGAACAAGTTGTTCAGTTTCCATGTAGTTGTGCAGTTTTGAGTGAGTTTCTTAATCCTGAGTTCTAAATTGATTGCACTGTTGTCTGAGAGGCTGTTTGTTATGATTTCCATTCTTTTGCATTTGCTGAGGAGTGATTTACTTCCATATATGGTCAATTTTAGAGTAAGTGTGATGTGGTTCTGAGAAGAATGTATATTCTGTGAATTCGGGGTAGAAAGTTCTGTAGATGTCTATTAGGTCCGTTTGGTCCATATCTGCATTCAAGTCCTGGATATCCTTGTTGATTTTCTGTCTCGTTGCTCTGTCTAATATTGACAGTCGAGTGTTGAAGTCTCCCACTTTTATTGAGGAGGTTTCTAAGTCTCTTTGTAGGTCGTTAAGAACTTGCTTTATATATCTTGGTGCTCCTGTAGTGGGTGCATATATATTTAGGATAATTAGCTCTTCTTGTTGCATTGATCTCTTTACCATTATGTAATACCCTTCTTTGTCTCTTTTGATCTTTGTTGGTTTAAAGTCCATTTTATCAGAAACTAGGATTGCTGCCCCTGCTATTTGCTCTCCATTTGCTTGGTAAATCTTCTCCCATCCCTTTATTTTGAGTCTATGTGTGTCTTTGCATGTGAGATGGGTTTCCTGAATACAGAACACCAGTGAGTCTTGTCTTTGTTTACCAGTCTATGTGTTTTGATTGAGGCCTTTAGGCCATTTATATTTAACATTAATATTGTGATGTGTGAATCTGATCCTGCCATTTTGTTCCTGGCCGGTTGTTCTGCCCATTAGCTGATGCAGTATTTTCACTGTGTCGTTCATCTTTACCATTTGGTACATTTTTGCAGTGGCTGGTATTGGTTGTTCCTTTCCACGTTTAGTGCTTCCTTCAGGAGCTCATTTAAGGCAGATCTGGTGGTGATGAAACCTCTCAGCATTTGCTTGTCTGAAAAGGATTTTATTTCTCCTTCACTTATGAAGCTTAGTTTGGCTGGATATGAAATTCTGGGTTGAAAGTTCTTTTCTTTATCGATGTTGAATACTGGCCCTTACTCTCTTCTGGCAAGTAGGGTTTCTGCCAAGAGAGATAACCACAAACGTGTGGGTGACCCAACCTTTCTCTCTGGCTACCTTTAGCATTTTTTTCCTTCATTTCAACCCTGGCGAATCTGATGATTATGTGCCTTGGGGTTGCTCTTCTTGAGGAATATCTTTGTAGTGTTCTCTGTATTTCCTGGACTTGAATGTTGGCCTGCCTTGCTAGGTTGGGGAAGTTCTCCTGGATAATATCCTGAAGAGTGTTTTCCAGCTTGGATTCTTTCTCCCTGTCACATTCAGGTACACTGATCAAGCATAGATTAGGTCTTTTTCTATTATCCCATATTTCTTAGAGGCTTTGTTCATTTTTCACTTTTTTCTCTAATCTTGCTTTTTCATTTTATTTCATTGAGTTGATCTTCAATCTCTGATATCCTTTCTTTTCCTTCATAGATTCAGCTGTTGAAACTTGTGTATGTTTCGTGAAGTTCTCATGCTGTGTTTTTCAGCTCCATCAAGTCGTTTATGTTCTTCTCTAAGCTGTTAATTCTAGTTAGCATTTCATCTAACTTTTCCTCAAGGTTTTTGGTTTCTTTGCATTGGATTAGAACATGTTCCTTTAGATCAGAGAAGTTTGTTATTACCCACTTTCTGAAGCCTGCTTCTGTCAATTCTTCAAACTCATTATTCATCCAGTTTTGTTCCCTTGCTGGTGAGGAGTTATAAACCCTTGGAGGAAGAGAGGCATTCTGGTCTTTGATGATTTCACCCTTTTTGTGCTGGTTTCTTCCCATCTTTGTGGGTTTATCTCCCTTTGATCTTTGAAGTTGGTGATTTCAGGTGGGGTCTGAGTGGGCATCCTTTCTGTTGATGTTGAAGTTATTTCTTTGTTTTTTAGTTTTCCTTCTAAGAGTCAGGCCCCTCCGGTGTAGGACTGCTGGAGGTCCAGTCCAGATCTTGCTTGCCTGGGAATCACCTGCCAAGGGGTTGGGTGCAGAGCAACGAGGATTGCTGCCTGACATTTCCCCTGTAGTTTCACCCCAGAAAGGTACCCACAAGGGGTCAGCCTGAGCTCTCCTGTATGAGGCATTTTTTTGGTTATTCAGGGGTCAGGGAGCCACTTGAGAAGGCAGTCTGTGTCTTGTCTGCCTGCAAAGGTGCTGCTGGGCTGCCTTGGACTCAGCCCAGCTGCTGTGTAGGCTTCTTCTGGTTTTTGTTTACCAAGGTGAGAGTAGACCGACCTTTGAAATGGCAGACGCCCTTCACCTCACCAAGTTTGATCGTCCTGGATGTAGCTCAGACTGACGTGCTGGCTGCAAAACTCTCAAGCGAGAGGGCTTCAGTTTGCTGGTCTTTGCGGGGGGTGGGACCTGACAAACTGTATCTCCTGTCTCCCTGCTTTCAGCTTTCCCTCTTCCCGGTAAGTGGGTAGATCTGTCTCACAGACACTCTCGGCACTAGTCAAAACTTCCACCCAGATCTGTGCCAACAACTCGCAGCACCAGGCCAGCTGGAGCTGTCACTCAGATCTGTGTTGGTACCTCATGGCACTTTTCAGCCCAGTGGTGTTCTCCTGGACTGTGGGGTGCAATGGCCATGGGAGAAGCACAGTATCTGAACTGGAATGCCAAGGGAGTAATGTCCCTGATCCTCCATCCTGTTGTACTTCCCAGGTGGGGCAGTGTCCCATCCTGCCCAGTTTGCCCACCTTGGGCTACACTCACTGTCCATCCAGTTCCATTGAAATGAACCTGGTACCTCAGTTGGGAATGCGGAGATCACTCGCCTTCTGCATCTCTCTCACTGGGAACTGCACTCCAGAGCTGTTCCTATTCGGCCATTTTGGCAGAAATCCAACACATATTCTTAATAGAATTTTAGGTGGACTACATAAGTCACATGGAAAAATTAAAAAGTTGTGATACTTAAACAGAACATTACTTAATCACAATTTGGAGTGCAAAAATCATCCTGAGGGAAATGTTTGTTTGTCTAGGCCATTAATAATAAGGCAGTTGAGGAAACAGTCTATCCCCACTGCAAGCTGTAAAAAGGTATCACTGCTGGGTAAAAGCTGGCCTTGGCAGGAAGAAGTTGAAGCTAGAATCCAAGGCAGGAGCTCTTGCTTCTGTAACAATCTGGGGGCTTGGACAACACCTTGAACTGGTGGTACTAAGTCTTCTAGAATATCATCCCATCAGCATTATTATTCTACTCATGGAAGTCAAGTTGAACCTAGGGCCTACAAGGTTCTATAATTCTTTACATTCCTTCCCTTAGTCACTTTCACCCAGTCCTACAAGTAAATATGGGTCAGGTTCTGGTGACAGTCAACGTATAGGCATGAAGAGAAGTTTTGAGTTTTATAAAACAGTGCCATTAATGGAACACAAATGACTAGGCAGATCTGGAATGAGACAGGATGCAAGACATTGAAGGATTTCATATTTTTCCCATGGCTGCCTTCAGCTGTACTACCTCCATTCTACCTTTCCCATCCCTGTCATTTCCTAACTGACATCTTGGAAGAATTGAAGACCTTTCTAGATCATTTTCTCAGGCATAATACAGCCCAGTCCAGTTTGAAATTTCCAACTTAAGAGCTCATTTCATCCTTTCCCCTGAAATATTGTCCACCTGAAAGACTTACAAGTAAGAAAGAAAGTAATCTGATCTTTCATTCTTCCTCTCCCAGCCCCATCTCCAGGCCGCTTTGTCCTGGTTTGTTGTGGTAAGGAGGAAGAATTTGAAAAGAGACGAGTGGCTCTTTCTTACCAGATCCCTGTTGTTATCCTTTCCTGGCCAAAGCTGGGTATTTATGCACTGTGTGGCAGGCATCCAAATGCTGGTTCTTTCATTAGGCAAATGTGGTTTCATAAGGTAGAAAATCTGTCTCCAGTTTATCCTCTTCCAATGCCCCTTTAGTGTGTACCCTGAAGAACAATTCACTTTACATCCTCTTTCTGCCAGGATATACTTGACTGCTAGCAAGCCTGTCTTGGGTAGGCTTCTGTCAAGATGGCTAAGGCCCAGCTACCTTCCCACTTGACTCGAGAAACTCACACACTCTTTCTAAGCCTAACATGAGAATGCAGGCTGCTCCCCACTGCCCTTCACCCCATCATGCACTTGCTTTCCAATTATCTATCCTCCTGTTCAAATAGGGCAGATCACCAAGTCTACAGCATAAGCAAACTTCAAACCAGGAGAACATAAAAATCATTACAAGTAACCATACCCTCATTTGAATTAGGGGTGCTGAGCATCCCTCTTCTTCCCTTTGAGGAAAGAAAATAAAAACCACAGCCCGTTCCCTCTAGGCTAACAACTCATAACTCCAACGCTTTTACTTTTTTCATCCTAGTCTTTTAATCTGCTTCTGAGAGGGAGGAGAGTGGAGAGAATGATAAGGTTTGTGTTGATGGGATGATTAGGAACAGCAGAGCCTGTTTACCTCTTAATAAGCCCCAAGGAGGTGCAGAGTCTAGCCCCCACCCGCCCCATTTATGCCTTAAAACACAAAATGTTGCCTGTATATTCAACCTTACCATTCAGGTCCTAGTCAATAGGAAATGTTCAACACTATACTGATTACACCAAAAACTCTCTAAGAAATATCTGAACTAAAACAAATTTCATGGAAGCAAAATGCTGCCTAAACTCAGAAAATGTTTTCTGAGGTTGAAAAACCACTCCTGAAGGATAGGAACAGAACATAGAGTCAGAGCCTCTTTTCTGAATGTTGAATGTGACCCCTTAGTTATGCTCAGTAAAGGGAGAGTCATTTTCAACAAGCTTGAGTGCCAAATATTCAGTTCTTAGGGCCCAGATCCAGGTTCACACATACAACCTCTTTCCATTTAAATAATGGGAATCTGATCCCCAAACTGTTGGAATCAGTTTCAGAATCCACTGCGTCAAAGATTCAGAACTACCTCCATCACCATCCACTCCCATACCCTTGTCTGTCTCATCGTGCACCCCAGTCCCATTCTCTTTCTAACTTGCCCTCCTCAGAGATTCCTTGCTCATTCTTGGAAGCTTTCTCTAATGTCAAATCACAAGGAATAACATTGGGATCTCTTATTCTCATCTCCTTCTTGAAATATTACCAACAGTCTTCAGGTACATAACAAAAATGATCCAAGTGCAATACAGTCTTCTTAAATTGAAAACAGTCTTCCCACCCCAAAACTCAGAAACAGCTATTAATAATTTTTAAAGTAGAACTTTTTGGTTTTGTTTTGCATTATTTTATCTTACTAACCATAATAAGATATTTTTTCTAGACAAAAAAAAATTATTTGTAAATCTCCCCAATTTTAAAAGAAAGCAGCAATAAATCCCAAAGCCATATCTGTGAATTTGCCCCAATGGTAACAGTTTCATACAAACGAGTAATTTTCCTTTTGAGAAAGTTGTCACCACAACCAGTTATACAAAATCACTTCATGGCATGCCCCATATTCCATATAGAACCACAGAATTGAATAAATTTCTAAACCTACCACTTTCCCTTAGCCCCAATTCTGATTAAGTGAAAGACTAGAAAGCTGTACTTATTAAATGCTTGGAGCTCCTCAACTAGAAATTTCTTCAGAAAACCAAGTGTTGCCTAATAGTATACGTTTACATAAAACTATGGTGATTGGTCGGCTTTTGTTTTCCAGGGTTGAGTAGAACAGAATTTAAGAAATGTGGTGGTTTACAGGAAGAAAAATCCTAGAAACGTAGTATCAAATAAGGCAGGAAAAAGAAACAAAAATACATCTTTAGTAAGCCATGAAGTCCTTTTTAGATAATATCCTAATTCAGCTTCCCTGAGAACATTATCACAGACTAATAGCACACATCATTAGGCACTAACTGTAACAGCACAGCCCCATTGAACATATGTGCTGTCTGCATGGGAGGTCTGAGGGCTAAGGCTAGAGCATGCAGCAAAAAAATGTGTGAAAAGCAGTGTACTTCTGAAATACTTTACTGAATATCAACATCTATTAAAAACTTTTTTTTATTGAACACAATTCATAACCTTTCTCCATCTCTCCTGTCCCTCACTCTTTATTATCTCTCTGTATTTTAAACAGATAGCTAAACAGTTCTCGAGTAACACAGTAAAATTAAGCTTAAATGCAATTCTTTAATATGATGTATTCTAAGTACTTATAAGTAATGAGGCTTTTCACAAGAACCTGGAAATTAGAAAGATAAGAATGCCTCATAAGTGTAAAACTTTAAATGCCTAATGGACCAGAGTAGAGAGCAAAGTCACCTTTAAAGATAAATGAAAGACTTGGCTGCTATTTGATTAATTATATTATCATGTTTTATTAAATGTGTCAATCAAAGGGGGAATTGGTCAATCAAATGCAAATGGAAAAACAAGGCTTAGAAAGCAGTATTTTGGCAATGCTCATCCAAGCACTGTACAAAGGAGAATCTGTTTGGGCCAAAACCAAACCCACTGAAAAAAAATTCTTGGATTCAATTAATCTAATTCCCCTCGTTCTAATTAATGCTTAACAAAGAACATTATGACTTTACTTTCCTTGTAGGTATGCCTACAAAGATAAGATGGATCAGACACATAGATTTGATTATTCCAGTTCTAATGACGGTTATATTTCTTATTATAAATTAATAACTTGATATTTGAATTAAGATTTGGCTTCCCAAGTAATGACTACAAGTATCATGAGCTAATCAGGCTAACTACAGTTTTTCACCACTATTCTAGTTAAAGTTCTCAGTATAAATTAACAAATATACTTTATGAGCCTGGTTAGTATGAGTCCACCCATGATAAATGGATTCAATTTGATGGAAAAAAAAAATCTGCAGAGTTGAGGGATTGCTCCCAAGGTAATAAATGCCAATTTGTAAAAATTTTGAACGACAAGTTGCCATCATTCCCATGTTACAGAGATCAACTATACTATCATCCATATGGATGACTTATTTGAACGTCTACCAGGTGTTTCATAATTTTTAGTGATTTTCAAATTTAAACCATAGAGAAAGACAGACACTAGAAATTCTGACTGAGACACATTAAAATATATTTGAAACTTTGTCACCAACAATAAAGTTGTTTTTAAACAAACAAAAACTTCCTAAATCATAGCAATTATAGCTCATAAATGCCATCTCATATATTTAGAGTTCTGAAATATAGGTGAGACATTTCAAAGAGGCATTTATGCCATTACTTCTCCAGCCCTGCATATGGCAGATATCACAGCACTCTTCCCTCTAAACTTAGAGGCAGCCTTAGAACCATTCTTAATATAATCTTCTTAGCAGCAAGCAATTAAAGTTGGCATGAAATGAGACCTATTTGCCTTCTCTGGTATAGGCTTGTTTGGAATTGATATTTCATATTCTTTTATATATCAAAAGTGTTATTTTGAGTCAGTCATATTTGGCAAAATGTATTGTGATGAAATTTCATGGTAAAAAATATTTTTTCTTTAAAAATATTTAACAATTATATGCTATTCACATTAGGCTTGAGGTTAAACATTGAAAAGATAAAATTGAGTTTTGATATTAAATTATTTGACTTTTCCAACTAAGAGTCATCTTCTCACTTTTTTCAACCTTTGCAAGATTTGCTCAATAGTTTTGCACCCTATTCAATTCTCCACATCCTAAAGATGTTCACATCAATGGTATAGTATGGACACTTCAGAGATTAAATGCACATAGCCAGCCGGCATACGGCATGGATAAAAACAGAAGATCATTATTAAAACTTAGCCAAGAGCTATAAAAAAGAATATTTCTGTTTTATTAATTGTATCTTAATTTCCCAGAGAAAATAAGTGATACTTTAAAAAAATTATTATTAGAGATGTGGTCTTGCTATATTGACCAGACTGGTCTCAACCTCCTGGCCTCAAGTGATCCTCTCATCTCGGCCTTCCAAAGTGCTGGGATTATAGGCATGAGCCACCATGCCTGGCAGAAACTGAATAATACTTTAACAGCAATCTTTAACCATGAGAAAAGTTTCACACTTAAAAGCACCATTCTTTGGTTCACTTCCACTCAGTGACTAACAACAGGAATTGAGTTTAAGCTGCCTGATAAAGGAGTAAAATTAAATACCACAAGGGAATTTTCTTCATTTTCAAAATTGCAGATCAGAAGGAAAAATAAGGCTCTTAGCAAGTATGCCAAATTATTTTAATTAAGGTGAAGCCTAAGAAGATGGGGAAGAAAGACCTGGTTTAAGCAAAGAGGCTGTTCAGGTCTGGTGGGGCATAGAAGGAACCTTGGGAAAGCTGGGGGACCAAAAGGGTGAATACATTCTAATTAAAGTTGGAAATAAAACTCTACTACTATATAAATTGCATTGAAAATCTTAGCATCTCAATCAGTTAAAAAATAAAGAAATAAAAAATTAGAAAGGAAGAATCAAACTATTTAGATTGACACGACAATATTCCTGGAAACCCCAAAAAAATCAACAGTAAAATTACAAATAATGATTCAGTAAAGTAACAGAATAGGAAACTAACCCACAAATCAATAGGATTCATGTACAAACCATAAACAATTAGAAGATAATAAAGAACCCTAAACTAAAAAGAAATATGCAAATTTTCATATAAAATACTATAAAACTCTCATTAAATACATAAAAACAGATAAGAATAGCAAAAATGTAAGTAATGTTCTTAAGATTACCAGATCTCCCAAAGTTTAATTTGCAATCTCATCAAGAACAAACAGTATCAAGTTCTTGAATCTCGACACAGTACACTGATTCTAAAGTTTATATGTAAAAGTAAATAAGCAAGACTAGTCATAAAACCACAGAAAAAGAATAGTAATGAAAATGACGGCTGCTAAACTTACCAGATCCTAATATATTACAAAGTCTCTATACTACAATCTACTGACATGTAAATAGACCAATGGAACAGATTATAAAATCTAGAAATAAACCTACATTTATACCAACATTTAGTTTCTCAAAAAAATGGCATCTCAAATGATTGTGAAAAAGAACTTTCAAGAAATGATGCTGGAGCAATTGGATAACCATTTGAAAGAAGATAAAATTGAATCGATATATCATACCATACACGGAATAAACTCCAAAAGTATCATACGTCTAAATATAAAAATGCAAGCTATGTAGGTACTCAAAGAAAATATGGCTTCTGAATACCTTTCAACCTGGGAGTGGGAAAGCTTTTCTAACTAAGACTTAAAATCCAGAAGGCATAAAACAAATATTGATGTTTGATTTTACAAATACAAAGTAAATTTGCATGACAAAAAAATATATATCTGTATTATGTATGTACCCACGGATATATACAAAGAGATCTGAAAACCTAAGAAGGAAATGACCAAAAATCTAACAGAATAATAAGAAAATAACAGTTTACAAAAAAAGAAATGCTATTGGTCCTTAAACAAACCAAAATATACTCTACCTATCCCATAAGGGAAATGCAAATTAAACTATGCAGAGATACATTTTTTTACTAATCAGTTTGGCAAAAATCCAAAAGTTTGATAACACACTTCATTGTCAAGGCTGTAGGGAAACAGGCACTTGCAAACATTTGTGGCTGAAGTACAAAATGGTGTGATTCTTACTTAGAAGTTGGTAATATACCAAAAAAAAAAAAAAAAAAAAAAAAGATATATTTACCCTTTGACCTAGCAGTCCCACTTCTAGCAATCTTTCCTGAAGAACCACTTCAAGAAATACAAGACACCATATGCACAAGGTTATTGACTGTAGCACTGTCATACCAAACAACTGAAAACAATTCAAATGTATCCTTTAATAGGGGTAGGTTAGCTGAACTAAGATACTTCCACAAAATGTATAGATACCACCCAGTCACAGAAAAGAATGAGAAGGATCTCTATATACTAACATGGGATGATATCCAGGATGGATTATACAAAAAAAGCAAGACAAAAAACATGCTACCCTTTTTGTAAGAAAGGAGATGCAAGAATGTGTCTGTGCACGCACATGCATGTGCATGCGCACACGTGCACAACTTACCAAAAAAAAAAAAAAGCCTGAAAGGAAAAACCAGAAACTCAGCCATGCATGGTGGCTCATGTCTGTAATCCTAGCATTTTGGGAGGACAAGTCAGGTAGATCACTTAGGTCAGGAGTTCAAGACCAGCCTGGTCAATATGGTGAAACCCCATCTCTACTAAAAATACAAAAAATTAGCTGGGTGCGGTGGCTCGCACCTGTGATCCCAGCTATTTGGGAGGCTAAACGGGAGAATTGCTTGACCCAAGAAAACGCAGGTTGCAGTGAGCTGAGATCGCACTTCAGCCTGGACAAGGGAGCAAGACTCTGTCTCAAAAAAAAAAAAAAAAAAAGAAGAAGAAGAAGAAAAAGACGGAAGAAGAGGAAAGAAACTAATACAAATTGTAAATCAAGTTTAAAGATGGATGGGTGGAGGTAACACTCGTCAAACACTAAAGACATATTTTGCTGGCTTAGCAATTTTGCTTAGAGGCAGTACACTCACCCAATTAGAAATTGACAGCCACTATGAAATCTAAACTATCTCTGGTAGAGATCCTTAGGAACAGTTTTGGCTCATATTTTATGGTAATATTTTATCCATATCTAGTTATGAACTAGCACCATATGAAAATTTGTTGGCTGCTTTCCCAAACTGTGCCTTGTATGAAATTGACAAGTAAGATTTATAAAGTTGGTATATAGTGCCTAGGTCATTTTTGAAGATTTTTGTAACTGCTGAGAATGTGTACTCTAGAAAAAGAAACAAAATTCATCACATTATCATGGAATTGTATCCACACAATTGGTAAAACTACACATCTCTAAAATATCGGCTAAGTCTAACAATGTGGTTTGGATCTGTGTGACCGTCCAAATCTTTTGTTGAATTGTACTCCTGAGTGTTGGAGGTGGGGCCTAGTGGGAGGCCATTGGATCATGGGGGCAGATTTTCCCTTTGGTATTGTGATATAATAGTGAGTGAGTGAGTTCTCACAAGACCTGATTGTTTTAAAGTGTGTGGCACCTTCCTGCTCTCTCACTCCTGCTCCTGCCATGTAAGACACCTGCTCCTGCTTTGCCCTCTGTCATGAGTAAAAGTTTCCTGAGGCCTCCCCAGAAGCCACCATGCTTCCTGTACAGCCTGAGGGACTGTGAGCCAATTAAACCTCTTTTCTCTATAAATAACCTAGTCTAAGGTATTTCTTTATAAATTACCCAGTCTCAGGTGTTTCATTACAGTAATGTGAAAACAGAGTAATAAATCTTTTAAAAATAGTAATAAAACACTAAAATATATAGTTACTCTCACTGTACTTCCAGAATAAATTTCATCCTAATGAATTCTAAGGTACTATATCAAATGAAATAAAATCTATACCAAGGCTTACTTCAACACCATTGAGATATTTAAATTAGGTGTATCGTCTCAGAGATTATGCCATTAGAAAATGGACACCAGGCTATCTAAATGAAGAAAAAGAATTAACACCTTTTTTTCTCCTATGAAAGATCTATTCAAAATAGCACGATCTTGGCTGGGTGTGGTAGCTCACTTCTATAATCCCAGCACTTTGGGAGGCCCAGGCAAGGATATCACTTGAGGTCAAGAAATTGAGACCAGCCTGACCAACATGGTGAAACCCCTGTCTCTACTAAGTATAAAAATTAGCCAGGATGGTGGTGGGCCCTGTAATCCCAGCTACTAGGGAGGCTGAGGCAGGAGAATTGCTTGAACTTGGGGGGTAGAGTTTGCAGTGAGCTGAGATCAGCCTGGACAACAGAGCAAGACTGTCTCACCAAAAAAAAAAAAAAAAAAAAAAAAAAGCACTATCTCAACTATTTAGCTATTAAACTACTTTCAAAATCAAACAAAAACAATCTAAAGGTAAGAATGTTATTTTTTATCCTCAATAGTGAATAAACATTCATACAGAAGAATGTAATCATACTCTATTTTAATTTAAAATTTAAAGTAATTAATACACGCCGAAAACATACTAACCCACGGTTATTTTATGAATGAGAACATTACCAATAGTATTAAAACTGTGTTAACCCCTTTGATCCCATCCCTGCCTCCTTCAGTGACCACTATCGTGAATAGTACCATTCCCTTGCTTACAAAACAAGTTTTTTTCCACATATATATGGATCACTAAACCATGTATTCTTTAGTTTTCTCTTTTTAAAAAGTATTACAGAAATAATATCATACTGTTTTGATTTCTTTACTCAACAGTGTTTCTAAGACCTATCTATATTATTATGTGAAGCTATGATACATTCATTCTTGCTCTGTGACAATGGAATTTCTTAATCCATTCTCTGGTCAAATGACAATTGACTTATTTTGAGTTTTTTGTTATCACAACATTACTACAAACATTTTTGTTCATGCATGCTGATAAAAACCTATACCTACATGAAATAGCTGGATATAGATCACGTGTACAATTTGAACTTAAAAGTTTTTTCCAAAGGAATGTACCACTTGACACTCTCACTAGCTATATATAAAAGTTCCTGTTACTCCATATACATACCGAGACTTTTGATTGCCAGACTTAATTTTACCAAACCAATGAGTATAAAATACTATCTCATTATAATAACTCATCTATTACTAGTGAGGTTTAGAATCTTTTTCATTGATTTACTTGCCATTCATAATTCCATTAAAATGCTTACCTTTTTTTCAAATTGCTTGTTAGTTCTTACGAAATTATAAAAATTCTTTACATATGCTGGATAGCAACACTGTGCCAATTTTATGTCTTGTGAATATCTTCTCCCAGTATATGATTTGCTTTTTTTTTTTTTTCAGTTTCTTTCCATGTTCTTGATTTAACTGAAATCAAATTTATTGATCTTTTAATTTAACATGCTTAAACATTTTTAGTTATATTTAAGAAATTATCTTCTACATCAAAATAATGAAGAGATTATCTTATATTTTATGTCTTAAAGTTATGACTTTCACATTGATGTCTTTTGTTTATCTATAATTGATTTTTGTGTATGGTGTAAAGTAGAAATCCAATTTCATTTTATTTCTATACGGTGAATCAATTTATTTCAGGTTCATTAATTAAACAGACCATTTTTTTGCAATGATCTGCAGTGCCATGTTAGTATGATATCAAGCCTCAATCTCCTTCTAAACTCTCTAATCTAGTCCATCAGTCAATTTGTCTATCTCTGTGCCACATTATCTTGATGCAGTTAGACATTTCTGTACAGCCAAGACAACATTTTCACCAATAAAACAGAAATTCCTTAGTTTCATCTAATAGCTAGTTCATTAAAATCTGCCCCCCTCAATTGCTGTCAAAATATCTTGCAGCTGGTGCTACAAAACTGAATCCAAACTAGAGCCACACATTGTATCTGGTTGTTCAGCCATTAAGTCTCTTTTAAACACTTCACTTTTTCATGACACCAACTGGTTGAAGCCATAGGGCCATTTGTCTCATAAAATCTCACCTTTCCAGATTTATCTGATTGCTTCCTTGTGGTTTATTTAGTTCAATAACTATCCCTTGAATTTCCTGGAAAAAAAAATCAAATAGAAGTTAGATTTAAAGATTTGTCTGGATTCTAAATAAAGTTTTTTTTGGCTAAAATACATCATAAGTGAGGTTACATGGTTCATACTGCATCAAGGCTAGAGATACATAATATTGTTTCCTACCATTAATCACTTTGTTAGTGGTGACAGCACAACCCCTCTATTACGCAGTTTCAGTGAGGTATCTGTGTTATTACTTTAGCACTATTCAAATGTCCAGTTTACTTTCAACCATTCACCTATTTGTTTTAGCACCAATGAATACTCATTTTCTACTACAATAATTTCATTGGGTATTGTGAAATGGTAATTTTCTGGTTCTAGCTTTCTTCTATACACCTATGCCACCGTTTTGTTAAAAAGGAGCTTTCTCCTTTAACCAGGGCATCATTTGTAAAATTTGGTTTTCCTTTTCATTTGGTTACCTTGAAATGTAGTTCCTATAGAAAAGACAAATAAATGTCTCATTATTTCCCTTAGGTTAACAATTTTCAAATTAATTGTTTGGGTTAATAATCTCCCATAGAGAAAATTGGGTTTTGTGGTATTATCATTTATCACTAAGGGTGTATGGATTTTTTGCAGATTCAGTATGCCTCAATAATTAATTTTACAATAATTTTTATAGCAGCTTTATTTATAATAGTCAAGAAACGAAAATAGTCTAAATGTCCATTAAGAGGTGAATGAACAAATTGTAGTATATCTACACAATGGAATCTTACTCAAAAAGAACAAACTATTGCTGCACACAACAAACATGGTTTAATCTGAAAATAACTATGCTGAATGAAATAAGCCAGACAAAACAGATACTTATTATTTGATTTCCTTTTTTATAAATTCTGTAAAGGTCAAGTTATCTATAGTTAATATGAAGCCATTCAGCAGTTTCCAACAAATAAGAATACCGCAGGGACGGAAGACAATGAGGGATTGCCCAGGGACTGAATAATGATTTTTCAGATGCTTAAATTGTCACAACTTTGGCCAATAGAGTCCTTCTAAACTGGCTCCTGTGTCCTTTTTAAAAAATTAATTAATAACTTCATTTTTTAGTGAAGCTTTGGTTTTATAGAAAATGTGAACAGAAGCTGGCATTAAAAAAGAAAACAAGCCAGTTTGCTGGTCTTTGTGGTTGTGAGAGCCACTAAGCCAGATCACTTGGTTCCCTGCCTCCAGCCCCCTTTTTATTCAGGAAAATGGGCAGTTCTGTCTCACAGGCATTATAGGAGCAGGCTAAAACGGCCACCTAGTTCTATGCTGAAAACCTGCAGCTCCAGCTGAAAAGGCCACCCAGTTTTGTGCTGGAAACCCTGCAGCACTTGTCGGCCAGCGGGTAATCTCCGGGTCTGTAAAGACCATGGGAGAAGTGCAACATCTGAACTGGAGTGCTGGAGTCACAGGAAAAGTCCCTGATAACCTTCATTGGGTAGGAGGGTGGATCCTCCAGCCTATTGTACTTCCTGGGTGAGGCAGTGCCCCACCCTGCCTCAGTTTGCCCTTCTCAGGCTATACCCACTGTTCAACCAGTCCCATTGACGTGAACCTGGAACTTCAGTTGGAAATGTGGGACTGCACTCCAGAGCGGGTCCTACTCAGCTATCTTGGAGGAAGTCCCAATATTAATTTTTTACTTAATTTAAAAGATTTTAATGTTAATGCTTAACTTTAAATTTTCCTCCTTTCTTATTCACTTTAAGAGTATCTTACACACATCGTGGAAAGGTTTTGCTTTGTAAGATCTGCAAAGTTTTCTTTTTATAGCAGAAGTAAGCTGTTTTACATTTATTGATATAATTTGTCTAGACTTAGTTGTTTATATATACTGTGTATCTTTTCTTAAAAACATGTTTTTTCATATTTTCGAGATCCCTGAGTTTTATTTGTGTCCTACAACTAATGTTGTACAATCACTTTTGTTCATTTTTTCCCCTTTGAAAATCTCTGAAACTAGGATGTGTCTATTTATGACTTTTTTGATTCAATCCAGTATCATGTTTTCTTAAAACATTTCACAATTGTCTTTGTTCCTTTATTTTTTGTACTTTTCCTGACATTTAGGAAGGTTAGTAATTTTTCTCTAGTTGTTATCTTTAAATAATAATACCTTTGTAATAAGACCCGTACACTTTTTTTTCTTTAAACTTCTTATGGTAGGCAAAGTAATGGCCCTCCAAAGATGTCTACATCCCAACTACCAGAACAAGTGACAATATTACATTACATGACAAAAGTGACTTTTGAGATGCGAATAATGTTAGAGACCTTGAAATGAAGATACTATCTTCGACTTTCTTGGTAGACCCTATATAACTACATGAATCTTTACAAATAAAGAAAGAGGGTGGGACAGAGAGATGCCATGTAAGAAGAATTTGACCTGTTGTTCCAACCTTTAAAGATGAAGGACAGGAACCACAAGCCAAGCAAAGAAGTAGCCTCTAGAAAGTAGAAACAGCCTTCAGTTTATAGTAATAAAATGAGAACTTCACTCCTACAATCTCAAAGAACTGAAATCTTCTAATAATCCAAAAAAGCAGAAAATGAAATCTCCTCTAGAATCTGTATTAGTCTGTTCTCACATTGCTAATAAAGACATACCCGACACTTAGTAATTTATTAAAGAAAGAGGTTTAATTGACTCGCAGTTCCACAGGAGAAGGGAGGCCTCACAATCGTGGTAGAAGACAAAAGAGAAGCAAGACACATCTTATATGGCAGCAGACAAGAGAGCTTGTGACCTTGTGAAGGGAAACTCCCATTTATAAAAACCATCAGATCTTGTGAGACTTATTCAGTGGCATGAAAACAGTATGGGAAGTGGCTGGCAAGACAGCCAAATAGGAACAGCTCCAGTCTGCAGCTCCCAGAGAGATCACCACAGAAGGCAGATGATTTCTGCACTTCCAACTGAGTTTACCCAGCCTGTCTCATTGGGACTGGTTAGACAGTGCAGTCCACAGAAAGTGAGCTATGGGTGTCACCTCACCTGGGAAGCACAAGCGGTCAGGAAGCTCCCTCCCTTAATCAAGGGAAGCTTTGAGAAACTATGCCATGAGAGACAATGCACTCCAGCCCAGATACTATGCTTTTCCCATGATATTCGCAACCCACAGACCAGGAGATTCTCTCAGTTGCCTATGCTACCAGAACCCTGGGTTTCAAGCACAAAACTGGGTGGCCATTTGGGCAGACACTGAGCTAGCTGCAGCAGTTTTTTTCGTATCCCAGTGGCTCCTGGAATATCAGTAAGATAGAGCCGTTTACTCTCCTGGAAAGGGGGCTGAAGCCAGGGAGTGAAGTGGTCTAGTTCAGTGGATCCCAATCCACTGGCTTAAAATTCTTGCTGCCAGCACAGCAGTCGGAAGTCTACCTGAGACATTCAAGCTTAGTGGGGAAAGGGGTGTCCGCCATTAATGAGGCTTGACTAGGTGATTCTCCCTAACAGTGTAAACAAAGCCACTGGAAATTACAGATGGGGTGGAGCCCACCACTGCTCACAAAGCTGCTGTAGCCAGCTTCTCTCTACATTTCTCCTCTCTGGGCAGGGCATCTCTGAAAGAAAGGCAGCAGTCCCAGTCAGAGGCTTATGCATAAAACTCTAATCTCCCTGGGTCAGAGCACCTGGGGAAGGGGCAGCTGTGGGAACAGCTTCGGCAGACTTAAACATTCCTGTCTGCTAACCCTGAAGACAGCAGTGGATCTCCTAGCACAGGGCTCAACCTCTGATAAGAGATAGACTGCCTTCTCAAGTGCATCATTGACTCCCGTGCCTCCTGACTGAGAGACACTTCCCAGCAGGGTTGACAGATACCTCAGGCTGGAACCTGGCAGGTGCCACTGTGGGATGAAGTTTCCAGAAGAAGGAACAGGCAGCAGTCTTTGCTGTTCTGCAGCCTCCACTGCTGATACCCAGCAAAAAGAGTCTGAAGTAAACCTCCAGCAAACTTCAGCAGACCTGCAGCAGAGGGGCCTGTTAGAAGGAAAACTAATAAACAGAAAAGAATGGCATCAACATCAACAAAAAGAACATCCACACAAAAACCCCATCCGAAGGTCACCAGTATCAAAGACCAAAGGTAGATAAATACACAAAGACAAAGAAAAACAAGCACAAAAAAGCTGAAAATTCCAAAAACCAGAATGCCTCTTCTCCTCCAAAGGATAACAACTTCTTGCCAGTAAGGAAACAAAACTGGGTGGAGAATGAGTTTGACATATTGACACAAGTAGGCTTCAGAAGGTGGGTAATAACAAATTCCTCCAAGCTAAAAGAGCATGTTCTAACCCAATGCAAGGAAGCTAATAACCTTGATAAAAGGTTACAGGAACTGTTAACTAGAATAACCAATTTAGAGAACAGCATAAATGACCTGATGGAGATGAAAAACACAGCACAAGAACTTCATGAAGCATACACAAATATCAATAGCTCAATCGATCAAGTAGAAGGAAGGATATCAGAGACTGAAGATCAACTTAATGAATTAAAGTGTGAAGACAAGATTAGACAAAAAAAAAAAAAGAATTAAAAGGAACAACAACAACAAAAAAAAAATCCAGAAAATATGGGACTATGTGAAAAGACCAAACCTACATTTGAGTGGTGTACCTGAAAGTGATGGGGAGAATGGAACCAACTTAGAAAACACTGTTCAGGATATTATTCAGGAGAACTTCCCCGACCTAGTAAGACAGGCCAATATTCAAATTCAGAAAACACAGAGAACACTAGAAAGATACTCCTTGAGAAGAGCAACCCCAAGACACATAATAATCAGAATTAAGAGATACAGACTCCCAAATTTGATAGAATCAAGGCCTATCAAATTGGTGTGCTGGATTCAGGAGACCCATCTCACATGAAAAAGACACATGTAGGGTCAAAATAAAGGGATGGAAGAATATTTACTAACAAAATGGAAAGCAAAAAAAAAGCAAGGGTTGAAAAGCCAAGATGGCCAAATAGGAACAGCTCTGGAGTACAGGTCCCAGCAAGAACAATGCAGAGGCTGAGTGACCACTGCATTTCCAAATGAGTTTTTACTGCCCACAGACCAGGAGATTCCCAGGCTGAAAAGCACCACAAGTTTCCAGCAAGGCTGTTTCAGCTGGCGCCATGGATCTCCACACAAAAATTCACACAAATCTGGGCGACCGTTTCAACTGGTGCCTGGAATGCCTGGGATACAGAGCCACCCATTCAACTGAAAAAAAAAGGGGGGTGCTGAAACAGGGAGCTAGGTGCTCTGGCTCAGTGGGTCTCACCCCCACAAAAACCAGCAATCTGAAACACTCTGGATTGAGATATTCGCAGCAAGTGCAGCTGGACCTGGGATGGTCCAGCTTGGTGGGGTGAAGGGCATCAGCCATTACCAAGGCAGTCCACCATTACCGAGGCAATTCCCATTACTGGGGCAGTCCACCATTATCGAGGCAGTCCGCCATTACCAAGGCAGTCCACCATTACTGAGGCAGTCTGCCATTACCAAGGCAGTTCTAACTGTACCTCTGCAAACAAAACTGCAAGGAAGTTCACATAGCAGCTGAGCAGAGCCCACAGAAGCTCAGTAATGCTTCTGCTGGCAGACTGTGATTAGACTACCTCCTTGCTGGGCAGGGCATCTCTGAAAAAAAAAGCAGCAGCATGTCAGGAACTTATAAATAAAGCCCCACCTTCCCAGGACACAGCACCTGGGGAAAAGGCGGTTATGAGTTCCACTGCAGCTGTACCTGCCTAGCAGCTCTGAACATAACAACAAAGCTCCCAGGGCAGCACTTGTGCTCCTATAAGGGACAGACTGTCTCCTCAAGCAACTCCCTAACCCCCATATATTCAAAGAGACACCCCATAAAGAAGAGCTCAGGCTGACATCTGGCTGGTACCCTTCTGGGAAGAAGATAACAGAAGAAGAAACTGGCAGCAACCCTTACTGTTCTGCAGATGCTGCAAGTGATCCCCAGGCAAGCAGGGTCTGGAGTGGACCTCCAGCAGTCCTATAGCTTCAACATCAACATAAAGGACATCCACTCAAGGACCTCATTTGAAATTCACCAACTACAAAGACCACAGGTAGATAAACCACTAAGATGGAAAGAAACCAGTGCAAAAAAGATGAAAACATCAAAAACCAGAACACCTCTCCTCCTCTAAGGGATCACAACTTCTCACCTGCAAGGGAACAAAGGTAGATAGAAAATGAGTCTGGTGAACTGACAGAAGCAGGCTTCAGAAGGTAGGTAATAACAAACTTCTCTGAGTTAAAAGACCATGTTTTAATCCAATGCAAAGAAACTAAGAACTTTGAGAAAAGGTTAGACAAAATGCTAATTAGCATAACCAGCTTAGAGAAGAACATAAACGACCTGATGGAGCTGAAAAACACTGCATAAGAACTTCGCAAGGCATACCCAAGTTTCAATGGCCAAATTGATCAAGCAGAAGAAAGGGTATCAAAGAATGAATATAAAATCAATGAAATGAAATGAGAAGGCAAGATTAGAAAAAGGACAGTGGAAAGAAATGAACAAAACCTCCAAGAAATATGGGATTATGGAAAAAGGCCTAATCTATGCTTGATCAACATAACTGAATGTTATGGGGAAAATGAATCCAAGCTGGAAAACACTCTTCAGTATATTATCCAAGAGAACTTCCCCAACCTAAGAAGGGAGGCCAACATTCAAATCCAGGAAAGACAGAGAACACCACAATGATACTTCTCACAAAGAGCAACCCTAAAGCACATAATCGTCAGATTCAACAGAGTTGAAATGAAGGAAAAAATCCTAAGGGCAGCCAGAGAGAAAGGTCAAGTCACCCACAAAGGAAAGACCATCAGACTCACAGAAGATATCTTGGCAAAAACCCTACAAGCTGGAAGGAAGTGGAGGCCAATATTCAGCGTCCTTAAAGAAAAGATCTTTCAACCCAGAATTTCATATCTGGCCAAACTAAGCTTTATAAGTGAAGGAGAAATGAAATCCTTTATGGACAAGCAATTGCTGAGAGATTCTGTCACTACAAGACCTGCCTTACAAGAGCTCCTGAAGGAAGTGCTAAACATGGAAAGGAACAACCAGTAACAGCTACTGCAAAAAGTTACCAAATGGCAAAGAACACTGACACAATGAAGAAACCATGTCAACTAATGGGCAAAACAACCAGCCAGTAACAAAATGGCAGGATCAAATTCAAACATAACAATATTAACGTTGAATGTAAATAGCCTAAATGCCCCAATCAAAAGACACAGACTGGCAAATTGGATAAAAATTCAAGACCCATCAATGTGCTGTATTCAGGAGACCCATCTCACATGCAAAGACTCACACAGACTCAAAATAAAGGGATAGAAGAAGATTTACCAAGCAAATAGGGAGCCAATAAAAGCAGGGGTAGCAATCCTAGTCTCGGATGAAATGGACTTTAAACCAACAAAGATCAAGAGAGACAAAGAAGGGCATTACATAATGGTAAAAGGATCCAATGCAACAAAAAGAGCTAACTATCCTAAATATACATGCAGCCAATTCAGGAGCACCCAGATACATAAAGCAAGTTCTTAATGACCTACAAAGAGATTTAGACTCCTACACAATAATAGTGGGAGACTTTAACACTCCAATGTCAATACTAGACAGATCAACAAGACAGAAAGTCAACAAGGAAATCCAGAACTTGAACACAGATCTGGACCAAGCTAACCTAATAAGACATTTACAGAACACTCCACCCCAAATACACAGAATACTCATTCTTCTCAGCACCACATCTCACTTACTCTAAAATTGGCTACATAATTGGTAATAAATCACTCCTCAGAAAATGCAGAACAGAAATCATAACAAACAGTCTCTCAGACCACAGCACAATCAAATTAGAACTCAAGATTAAGAAAAGCACTCAAAAGCACACAATCACATGGAAACTGAACAACTCGCTTTTGAGTGTCAACTGGATAAACAATGAAATGAAGGCAGAAATAAAGATGTTCTTCAAAACCAACAAGAACAAAGACACAATGTACCAGAATCTATGGGACACATTTTTAAAGCACTGTCTGGAGGGAAATTTATAGCAATGAATGCCCACATGAGAAACAAGGAAAGATCAAAAATCGACACCTTATCATCAAAATTGAAAGACCTAGAGAAGTAAGATCAAAAAAACTCCAAAGCAAGCAGAAAACAGGAAATAACTAAGATCAGAGCAGAACTGAAGGAGATAGAGACACAAAAAGCCCTTCAAAAAATCAATAAATCCAGGAGCTGGTTTTTTGAAAAGATCAACAAAATAGACCGCTAGCTAGACTAATAAAAAAGAAATGCAAATCAAAACCACACTGATACTGTCTCATGCCAGATAGAATGGCGATCATCAAAAAATCTGGAGACAACAGATGTGGAGAAAAAGGAACACTTTTACACTGTTGGTGGGAGTGTAAATTAGTTCAATCATTATGGAAGACAGTGTGGCGATTCTTTAAGGATCTAGAAATAGAAATTCCATTTGATCTAGCGATACCCAAAGGATTATAAATCGTTCTATTATAAGGACACATGAACATGTATGTTCATTCTGGCATTGCTTACGATATCAAAGATGTGGAACCAACCCAAATGCCCATCAATAATAGACTGGATAAAGAAAATGTGGCACATATACACCATGGAATACTATACAGCCATAAAAAACGACGAGTTCATGTCCTTTGTAGAGACATGGATGAATCTAGAAACCATCATTTTCAGCAAACTGACATAAGAACAGAAAACCAAACACCATATGTTTTCACTCATAGGCGGGTGATGAATAATGAGAACACATGGGCACAGGGAAGGGAACAACACTCACTGGGCTAGGTGGGGGGTGGATGGGAGGGGAGGGGCAGCAGGGGGCAGGGAGGATGGGGAGGGATAACACTGGGAGAAATGCCTGATCTAGGCAATGGGGGAGGATGGAGACAGCAAACCACCACGGCATGTATGCACCTATGCAACAATCCTACAGGATGCAGGATGTGCACATGTACCCCAGAGCCCAAAGTACAATTTTTAAAAAATATATTACATATTGATTTTAAAAATCAATTCATCAAAAAGATATAATAATTATAAACATACACATATAGCATACAGCCTCAAAATATATGAAAGCACAAACTGTCAGAAATGAAGGGAGAAATAGGCAGTTCTACAATATTAGTTGAAAACTTCAATACCTACTTTCAATGATGAATGTAACATCTAAAGAGAAGATCGGTATGGAAATAGAGAATTTGAGCACCATAAACTATACCTCAAACAGTCATACAGAACACCCCTCTTAACAATATAATATACATTATTCTCAAGTACACGTGAAACATTCTCTGGGATACACACTTTTAGATCCTCAATAAATTTTAAAAGATTGAAATCATATAAAACATCTTCTCTGTCCATAATAGAACAAAATTAGAAGTCAATAACAGAAGGAAAACTGAAAAATCTGCAAACGTATGGAAATTAAACAACACATATTTAAACAACCAAATAGTGAGTTATAGTGGGTCAAATAACTCACTAGGGAAATTTAAAAATACTTTAAGATGAATAAAAACAAAAACATAATGTACAAAAACTTATGGAATGCAGTAAAAGCAGTGTTCAGGGGAATATTCATAACATATATTAAAAAAGAAAAGAAAGATCTCAAATTAACAACCTAACTTTACAACTTAAGACACTAGGAAAAATGGCAAACCAAACTCCAAACTGGTAGAAGAAAGAGGTAATAAAAGGGCAGAGAGAGAAAAATAGTACAAAGAATCTATGAAACCAAAGTATGTTCTCTTAAATGAGCAACAAAATCAGCAAAAGACACAAATAACTACAATCAGACATAAAAGTGTGGGCTTTACTATAGGATTACATAAATTAAAGAATTACAAAAGAATTATATGAACAATTGTGTATCAACAAATTAGCTAACATAAGGAAATGGACAAATTATCTTAAAAACACAAATTAAGAAAAGTATCTCAAGAATAAATAGAAAATCTAAACAGACGTATAATAAACAAAGAGATTGAATGAATAATCAAAAATCCCCAAATGAGAACCTAGACCAGATGGCTTCTCTGGGGAATTCTACCAAACACTTAAAGAATTAACACCAATACTACTGAAACTCAAAAACAGAAGAGATAGTAACACTTTCCAACATATTCTCAATGCCAGCATTACCAAAGCCGGAAGAATATATCATGAGAAAAGCAAAGTATAGAACAATATCCTTTATAAATATAAATGAAAAATCCTTGACAAAATACTAGCAAACCAAATTCAGCAGCACATTAAAGAATTATACATTGTAACCAACTAAGATTTGTCCCAAGGATGCAAAAGTAGCTCAAAATAAGAAAGTTAACCAATGTAATGCAACATTAACAGAACATAGAAAAAAAAAGAACACATATTCATTTCAATCAACACAGAAAAAAGCAGCTGATAAAATTTAACACACTTTCATTATAAAAATTATCAGCAAACTAGGAAGAGAAGAGAACATCTCAATATGATAAACATCAGTTGTGAAAAACCCACAGCTAACATTATATTCAATGGTAAAAAACTGAAGGCTTTTCTCCTAAGATCAGGAACAAGACAAGAATGCATATTTTCACCACTGCTATTTAACACTGTACTGATAGTGAGCAGAATATAAGCAGAGAGATGAAAATTATATGAAAAAACGAAGAAGAGATGCTAGAGATTAAAAATTATATTAACGAAATTTAAAATGCCTTTGATAGGCTTATTATTAGAATGGATGCTATCAAGGAAAAAAATCTCAGCGCTTGAGGATGTATTGATAAGAACCTCCAAAATTAATAAGTAAATATTTTTAAATAGAAAAGAAAACCAGAACATAATATCTAAAAACTGTGTAGACAACTAAAAAGGGTGTAACATACACATAATGGAAATACCAGAAGAAGAAAAAGCAAAAAGAGCAGAAGAAATACCTGAAACAGTAATGACTGACAATTTCTCCCAAATTAATGCCAGAAACCTAATCACAGATTCAGGAAGCTAACAGAACATCAAGCAGGATATACCTTTTAAAAAATAAAAAATAAATAAAAGTACAGCTAGTTTTTCAAACTGCAAAAAAAAAAAATCAAAGGTTTAAAAAATATTGGGAAAAGGCAGGAAAAAAAGGATAACTTACCTATAGAGAGGTAAAGAAAAGAATTATATCAGACTTCTTTAAGGAAATCATGCAAGCAAGAAGAGTGTAGAGTAAAATATTTGAAGTGTTAATAGGAAAAAACACTAATGTAGAATTCTGTACACTGTGGAAATTACGTTTCAAAAGTGAAAGAGAAATAATTGAGGGAATTTGTTGCCAGTACACTTGCCTTGCAAGAAATGTTAAAAGAAATTCTTTAAAGAGAAGAAAAATGACTTACATCAGAAACTCAAATATACATAAAGAAGACTATCAGAGGAGGAACCAGTGATGATAAAATAAAATTTTTTATTTTTCTTTTTAATTGATCTAACAAATAACAGTTTGTTCAAAATAATAATGGTAATAATGTTTTTGATTGTGTATGTACGAACATATACATATATGTATGGGTGGGTATATGTATACACATACACATATATACATTACAACCAACACCACACAAATACAAAGAATCATAAGAGACTACAATGAACACCAACAAATTGGATAAATCTCCTGAAGTGAAAGGATGGTTAAACATACACAAATTAATAAATGTGATACACTTCATTAACAGAATGAAGGATAAAAATCATACTGTCACCTCAATAGATGCAAAAAAGGTACTTGACAACATTCATCATCATTTTATGATTAAAACTGTGAACAATTAGGTATACAAAAAAATATACCTCAACACAATAAAGGTCATATATTACACACCCACAGCTAACATCATACGTACTAAGCAGTGAATAGTTGAAAGATTTTCCTCAAAGGCCAGGGACAAGATAAGGATGCCAACTTTTGCCACTTGTACTTAACATACTACTGGAAGTATTAGGCAGAGCAATGTGACAAAAAATGTTCCAAATTAAAAAGGATGAAGTAAATTGCCTCTTTCTGTAGATGACATAATCATATAGATAGTAGACTTCAAGAGTTCCACCAAAAAATCACTGGAACTAACAAACAAATACAATAAAGTTTCAGGATATAAAATCAACATACAAAAATTAGTTGTGTTTCTATATACTAACAACAAAATAAGAATAAATTAAGAAAGCATTTACAATAGCATCAAAAAGAACAAAATACTGAGAACAAAATTCTACAAAAGAAGTCAAAGATTAACATATTGAAAATGCTCATCATCACTGGTCATCAGAGAAATGCAAATCAAAACCACATTGAGATACCATCTCACACCAGTTAGAATGGCGATCATTAAAAAATCGGGAAACAACAGATGCTGGAGAGGATGTGGAGAAATAGGAACACTTTTACACTGTTGGGGGGAATGTAAATTAATTCAACCATTGTGGAAGACAGTGTGGCGATTCCTCAAGGACTTAAAAATAGAAATCCCATTTGACCCAGCAATCCCATTACTGGGTATATATCCAAAGGATTATAAATCATTCTACTACAAGGACACGTGCACACGAATGTTCATTGCAGCACTGTTTACAATAGCAAAGACCTGGAACCAACCCAAATGCCCAACGATGATAGACTGGATAGGGAAAATGTGGTACATATACACCATGGAATATTATGCAGCCATCAAAAACGATGAGTTCACGTCCTTTATAGGGACATGGATGAACCTGGAAACCATCATTCTCAGCAAACTGACACAAGAGCAGAAAATCAAACACCGTATATTCTCGCTCATAGGCGGGTGTTGAACAATGAGAACACATGGACACAGGGAGGGGAGCACTACACACTGGGGTCTGTTGGGGGGAAATGGGGGAGGGGCGGGGGGTGGGGAGGTGGGAAGAGATGGCATGGGGAGAAATGACAGATACAGGTGAGGGGACGGAAGGCAGCAAAGCACACTGCCATGTGTGTACCTATGCAACAATCTTGCATGTTCATCACATGTACCCCAAAACCTAAAATGCAATAAAAAAAAGAAAAAAAAAAAAAAAAAAGAAAACTATAAAACATTGATGAAAGAAATTGAAGAAGACACAAAGAAGGAAATATATATATATGTATATATATGTATATATATATGTATATATATATTCATGGATTATAAGAACTAATGCCATCAAAATGTCCATCCTATCCAAAATAATCTACAGATTGAATCAAAATTCCAATATAATTTTTCACAGAAATATATAAGCAAACATAGAATTCATATAAAACCATAAAAGACCCCAACAGTCAAAGCAATCTTGAGCAAAATGAACAAAGCTGAAGGCATCCCACTTGCTGATTTCAAATCATATTACAAAGCTATAGTGTCAAAACGCTGTGCATGGTCTTGGTATAAAAACAGCCACATACACTAAAGGAACAAAATAGAAAGCCTAGAAATAAACTCATGCATATACACTCATATATTGTTCTACAGAGGCAGCAATAATAAACAATGGGAAAAGATAATCTGTTCAATTAATTATGTTTGGAAAACTGGATGTTCACATGCAAAAAAAAAAAAAAGAGAGAAGAAATTGGAAACTTATCTTACACCATACACAAAAATCAACCCAAAACGGATTACAGATTTAACTGTAATACCTGAAACCATAAAAGTACTAGGAGAAAATATGGCGGGAGGCTTCATAACATTGGTATTGGCAATGAGTTTTTGGATATCATATCAAAAACACAGATAATAAAAGCAAAAATAAGCAAGTGTAACTATATCAAAGGAAAAATTTTTTGTACAGCAAAGGAAATAACAAAATGAAAAGGTAATCTACATAATAGAAGAAAATATTTGCAAACCACATATCTGATAACGGGTTAATATACAAAATATACAAGGAACTCATACAACTCAATTGCAAGAAAACAAATAACTCAGTATTTTGAATGGACAAAGAACTTGAATAGACGTTGTTCCAAAGAAGATATAAATGGCCAACAGGTATGTGAAAAGGTGTCTAACATCACTAGTCATCAGAGAAATGCAAATCAAAATCACAATAATATATCACCTCACAAGTGTTGGAATAACATTTTATGTATGAAAAAGTCAAAAGACAAGTGCTGGTGAGAATGTGGAGGAAAAAAAAGAACTCTTAATATTGTTGGTGGGCATATAGATTGGTACAACCAGTATGGAAAACAGTATGGAGATTTCTCACAAACTTAAAAAATATAAAAGAACTATCATAAAATCAAGCAATACTACTTCTGGTTATATATCCTAAAGAATAAAACCACTATTCCAAAGAGATACCTGCACTCCCATGTTCATTGCAACATTATTCACAATAGCCAAGACATAGAAACAAAGTGTTTGGTGCTGAATGTATGAATAAAAAAAATGCAGGCTGCGCATGGTGGCTCATGCCTGTAGTCTCAGCATTTTGGGAGGCCAAGGCAGGCAGATCATTTGAAGCCAAGAGTTCAAGACCAGCCTGGCCAACATGGCAAAAACACTGTCTCTATTAAAAATTAAAAATAAAAATAATAAAAAAATAAAAATAAAAAATAAATAAAAATAAAAAAAGCTGGGCATGGTGGTGCATGCCTGTAATTCCAGGTACTCAGGTGGCTGAGGCAGAAGAATCGCTTTGAACCTGGGAGGTGGAGGTTGCAGTGAGTCAAGATGACACCACTGCACTCCAGCCTGGGCAACAGACCAAGACATCGTCTCAAAAAATAAAATAAAATAAAGAAAAAAAATGTGATGCACACAAACATAATGGAATATCATGTAGCTCAGAAAAGAGGGAAATTCTGTCATTTGCAACATGAACCTGTAAGATACTTTGCTAAATAAAATAAGCTAAGCACAGAAAAACAGACACTGCATAAGCTCACTTATATGTGGAATCTAAAAATGTCAAACTCATAGAAGCAGAGAGTAGATTTATGGTTGCCAGGGGCTGAAGGGTGAGAGAAATATGGAAATGTTGGTCAAGGAGTACTAAGTTTCAGTTAGACAGGATGAACAAGTTCTAGAATCCAATGTATGGCGTGGTGACCATGGTTAATAATCATGTATTGCATACCTGAAGTTTGCTAAGAAAGTAGACCTTTAGTCTCACACAAAAAAGAGGGCACTAGGTGAAATAAAGATGTTAATTAGTTTAATTGTGGTAAACATTTCACAATATATACACACACCAAAACATCACACTGTACATCTTGAATATACGCTAATTTTATTTGCTAATTATACCACCATAAAGCAGACGAAAAGCCATTCTGGACTCATGCCTGTAATCCCATCACTTTGGGAGGCCGATGCAGGTGGATCACCTGAGGTCAGGAGTTTGAGACACGCCTGGCCAACATGGTGAAAACCTATCTCTACTAAAAATACAAAAATTAGTTTTGTGTGGTGGCAGGCATCTGTAATCCCAGCTACTCAAGAGCAAAACTTGGAAGGAAGGAAGGAAGGAAGGAAGGAAGGAAGGAAGGAAGGAAGGAAGGAAGGAAGGAAGGAAGGAAGAGAGGGAGGGAGGGAGGGAGGGAGGGAGGGGAGGAGAGGAGGGATGGGGGAGGAGAGGAGAGAGGGAGGGAAGGGGAGGGAGAAAGGAGAGGAGAGGAGAGGAGAGGAGAGGAGAAAGAGAAGACATTCTGTGTTCATGAACTGGAAGATTTAATATTATTAAGATGACAGTACTCTCCTAAAACAATCTACAGATTCAATGTGACCCCTATCAAAATCCCAACAACATTTTCTGCAGAAAAGGAAAAGCTCTTCCCAAATTTCTATGACATTCCAAGGGACCCCAAACAGCCAAAACACTCCTGAAAAAGAAAAATAAAGTTGGAGGACTCCCGTTTCCTGGTTTCAAAACTATGAAGTTACCATAGTCAAAACAGTGGTACAGGTATGAAAACAGACATACACATCAATGGAATTGAATTGATGGTTACATAGATAAACCCATATATCTATGGTCAACCGATTTTTGACAAGGGTACAAAAACCACTCAGTGGAGAAAGTGTAGTCTTTTCAACAAATGGTGCTGAGACAATTAGATACCCAAATGCAAAAGAACAACGTTGGACCCTAACCTCACACCATATTAAAAAATAACTCAAAATGGATCAAAGATCTAAAATAGGAGCTAAAACTACAAACTCTTAGAAGAAAATATAAAAACAAATCTTCATGATCTTGAATTTGACAATTGAGTCTTAGATATGACACCAGAAGTACAAGAAACTAAAGAAATAATAGATAAATTGGACTTTATAAAAAATTTTATGTGTGTGTGTATTAAAGGACACTATCAATGGAATGGAAAGGCAACTCACAGAATGGGAGAAAATATTTTGAAAATCATATATCTGATAAGGGTCTAACACCCAGAATATTTAAAGAACTCTTACAAATCAACAACAAGACACAAAACTCAATTACAAAATGGACAAAGGACTTGAATAGACATTTCTTAAGGAAGATATACAAATGACCAACAAACACATGAAAAGATGCTCAACCTCATTAGTCATTAGAGAAATGCAAATCAAGCTGCAGCGAGAAAATATTCCAAATACATTAGGATGGCTACAAAAAAAATTTTTTTAAGAAAAAGAATATAAGTGTTGACAAAGATTTGGTGAAAGTGGAACTCTCATGCATTGCTGTGAAAATGTACAATGGCTTCCACGCTGTAGAAAACAATTTTGTGTGGTTCTTCCAAAAGTTAAACATAGAATTATCATATGAATTACTATATGAACCCAATTTCACTTCTAGATATATGCCCAAATAAACTGAAAACAGGTGTTTGGAAAAAAATCTTATACACAAATGTTCGTAGCAGTACTATTCACAATAGCTAGAAGGTGGAAACAACCCAAATGTCCATCAATGAAAGAATGGAAAAATAAAATGTGATATATCCATACAATAAAATGTTACTCAGCCATAAAAAGGAATGAAATACTGACACATGCTACAACATGAATGAACCTGAAAACAATTTGCTAAGTAAAAGAAGCCAGACACAAAAAAACATGTATTCTATGATATCATTTACATGAAAGATCCAGAATAGGCAAATCCACAGATACAGATAGCAGATGAATGGGGCCAAGGTTTGTGAAGAGAGGGGAATGAAGAGTTAATGCTTAACAGGTATGGGGTTTCTTTTGGGAGTAATGAAAACGTTCTGTACCTTAGAGACGGTTGCACAACACTGTGAATGTACTAAATGTAACCGAATTGGGTACTCTAAAATGGTTAAAATGGTGAACTTTGTATGTATTTGGTCACTATATATATAGTATATACATATATACATATACATACACACACACACACACACACACACACACACACATGATCATGTACAAATGGTAACAAATAAATAATACCAACTTTCCTCATAATAAGTAGGTAAGGAAATTGATAATCAGTTTTACAAAGGCTTTCAAAGTTAGTACAAAGTATTAAACTTATTGTCAAGGCTTGGTGTAGTGGCTCACACCTGTAATCCCAACATTGGAAGACTGAAATGAGAGGGTCACTTGAGATCAGGAGTTCAGGACCAGCCTGGTCAATGCAGTGAGATCCCATCTCTAAAAATATGTTTTTTCTTTTCTTTTTTCTTTTTTTTTTTTTTACTTAACCAGGAGGCTGAGGCAAGAGGGTCACTTAAGCCCAGGAGTTCCAGGCTGCAGTGAGCATGATTGTGCCTGGGCAGCAGAGCAAGACCCTGTTTGTTAAAAAATTAAAAATTAAATACATGGGATTCATTACTGCCAATAAAGTACAAACTGATGATATAAAATCTTGGAAATTATTTAAAGTGAAATATGACAGAATCATAAGGTCTTAAGGAAATTTACCATGATTTAGTTTGAATGATATGAGGGAGAGAAATGTTTGCCTCCTCCAATATACTCCTCAGTTCTAGCTAATAGAAACTAAATATTGAGTCAGAAAAACTGTAGACCAACTTCACATAGCAATTTCTATATTCTTAATTGACTGAACCTATATAAGTCCATTTGAGTCTTCAACCCTATTAGGTGGCTGCAAAAGTAATGGCAAATTTTATCACCAAAGTATTTTATTCTAAGCCTGTCTACAAAATATTTCATTGACACATGTGACATGTGGTAGGCTTTCATTTTTAACAAAAGTTAGTTTCTTGTCTTAAAGAATGAGTTTGTTTGAAAATTTTTCTTTATTTTTTTCTAATTATGTTGGTACATCCACTAAAATTCTGTTTTCATAACAACTACTATTCATGGATATCTATTTTTGTTGTGTATGAAAGGAAAACTGAAATTTAGAAACAATGGCACATTTAAAAAATATTCATTTATAAATGGGCTAGCTTTGGACCAATGGGCTAGCTTTGGGGGAAAAAATTTACATCTTTGCTTCCTTCAAAAAATTATACTAAAGTTATTCTAAATCATTTATTTACTGTTAGGTTCAGAAAGCTTGCATCTGGTGGTGATACAGGTATCATGCCAATGATTAAGATCTTGGATTAGCAGTGCTAATAATAATCTGTACACAGATGTTACAAAACCTAACCTCTTGTTATTCTAGTTGTGCTTATTTTTATGTAACATTAAAACGTGGGGGCTTCTTTAAGTGAAAAAACGACGTCTACATTTTAAACCCTAATAAATTTCTGGCTTAACTCCTACAAGTTGAAATCTACCTCTGTGGTTATATCTCCTTTAGTTGAATGACTACACTGAATGTAAGAAGTTCTGTGCCAGGCCACTAAACCTGTCAGGGTACCCAGGGAAAAAAAGTGATAAGCTCTATATAAACAGGATAAACAAAGTGTTAGCTTGCATCAATTTGTTCATTCCTTAAGATCGATTTTAAAAATCTACTGCTTGTCAGGTAACAAGCAAAGTGCTAACAATGTATATGAGAATAAACACATTTCCTATTCTGAAGGAGGTTATCATGTTGTCAAGGTATTGAATTACATTACTATTCAAATAACTAAATAATTTTTAAAGAGTCATGGCATGCCTACATTAAGGTATTTTTAAAATTCCAAACACTTTTAAATTTGCTTTGTAAAAATGTTATTAAGACCTGAGACATTAAGATTAAACTGAGCTACAAGAGATTTTAGAGATTAAAGCCTAATGCTTGATAATTCTGCCAAGACTTTAGATTAAGCATTATAACATCAATAATATTTATGTGAACCTGGGAAGTACTCAGCAAAACTCTATTAGTTTAGGGTCTTCTGCACCACAGGGAATATAGGTATGCTGAAGTGATACAGATTTACTATACAAATACACAGAGAAGAAAGAAAACTTAAGAAACCTAATCAGCTGCTATACATGCAGACAACATGGAGAAGTATGAAATCACCTTCGTGTTGCTCTGGACACAACAGTGGATTTTAAAGCCTAACAAAGAAGTATAAAATCAGTTCCTTGTTTTTCTGGATACAACAGTGGTTTTAAAGCCCAACTCTGGGAACCAACTAGCAGCCCTGAAAACTTGCTTATATACTAACCTTCTCTGTCTCAAGTATATGTTGCCTGTCTTATGGTGATTCTGCCATTTTTGGAATTCAGCCCTCTCTTTCCCTCACACGCCACACACACACAAAATCCCGTCTGTTCTAGCTTCAAAATATCCTGAATTCAACCACTTTCATGACTCACAGCTAATATCCCATTCCAAGCCACCATCATCTTTCCTGGACTACTACAATTCCCTACTAACCCATCTTTCTACTTCCACTCTCACTTAGCTCTCCACACAGTAGCCCAAATAATCTTGTTAAAATGCCTATTATATCATGTCTCTTTCCTGTTCAAAACCCTCCAGTGACTTTCCATTACATTAAAATAAAACAAAAGTTTCTTATCATGGTTTGTAAAGCTGTATATAATCTGATCTCTAGAAACAACCCCATCTCATTAGCTACCAATCCCATTAGCTATCTCTCACTGCTCCAACAATTGTAGCCTTCTTCTGGCTGTTCCTCAAACATGACAAGGATATTCTTGCCTCGAGGCTTTTCCACATACTATTTTCTCTGACTAGAAATAATCTCTGTCTAGAAATAATAATACACTTATGGCTTCCTCCTTATGTTATCCAAGTGTCCCTCTAATTTCTAAAAGAGGCCTTATCTGGCCACCTAAACTAAAAAATGACTTTAGTCCCTTCTCTGATATATTATTCTTCCTGGACTTATAACTACCAGAAATAGTATTATAAAATTGTTCTTTCCTGGGGTGAGAACACAATCTCATTCTGTCACCCAGGCTGGAGTGCAGTGGCTGCCAATGATCACAGCTCACTGCAGCCTCGACCTCCCAAGCTCAAGCAATCCTCCTGCCTCAGCCTCCCCAGTGACTGGGACCACAGGTACATGCCACCACATTTGGCTAATTTTTTTTAAATTTTTTGTAGAGATCATGTCTCAATATGTTGGCCAGGCTTGTCTTGAACCCCTGGGCTTAAGTGCTGGGATTACAAGTGTGAGCCACCACCCAGGTCTGTAATTATTCTTTATATATTAGTCAGTCTCCCCAACAAGAATGTAAGTCCATGAAGCCAAACTTTTGTTTACTACGTACTGCATCTTAAGCATTATAGAACACTGCCTGGAACATAGCAGACATTCCACATTTGTTTAATAAACTAATTACT
Source organism: Saimiri boliviensis (assembly GCF_048565385.1). Lineage (NCBI taxonomy): Eukaryota > Metazoa > Chordata > Mammalia > Primates > Cebidae > Saimiri > Saimiri boliviensis. The sequence continues at coordinate 78,097,260 of NC_133453.1, forward strand.
TACTATGTCTCTTTGCCTTTCTCTCAACTACCCTGCTTCCATTTATCTTGAACTCAAAACTCTTCAGAGAGGTGGTCCTTTCCTTTCGTGAATTAATCACCATCCAATCGTGTCTATTCAGGTCAGGTCACCCAACAGGTAGCCAGATGGATGGCTTGGTTACAGCAGCAACATCTGGTCTTCAGTCTCTATTAGCAGAGTACCAGAGTCACATGGCATAAATCATGAGATCTTATATTCAAGGAATCACATGTGGCTGTTTTCCTCAGGTAGAGTTTGCATGCTAAGGTAATGGGTACTTAGATTCTTGAACTCTTCTCCAATATAAAAGCAACAAAGTAAATATTCCTCTTTGATTATTTTCTTTCACTCCTCCGCACATTAAAGGCTACAAATTTTCAAACCACCTACCTAAGGTAACAAATAAGGTCAGAGATCCTAAGAAATTCCCTTCTTTTCCTTACCACAATGCTCATGCTATTTCTGTCTACCTCTAATCAAACTCCTAACCTCATATCACTTCTCAGTTTTATGGAAGAAATGTTCTAATCTATAAATCCATAAGTTATGGTGTTCCGTAGGTAATTTGTTACCTTTTTGTCAATACTTTTTCTCATTTTATAAGGAATCCTATAGAAAACAATGCCTTAATCCAGGCATCCCCAAACTATGGCCCGCAGGCTACATGCGGCCCCCTGAGGCCATTTATCTGGCCCCCCGCCGCACTTCAGGAAGGGGCACCTCTTTCACTGGTGGTCAGTGAGAGGAGCACAGTATGTGGCGGCCCTCCAATGGTCCGAGGGACAGTGAACTGGCCCCCTGTGTAAAAAGTTTGGGGACGCCTACCTTAATCCAACAGCAAAAACCTATGTTATCCCATATTAGGCAGTATGATGTTCTTAGGAATTATGAATTGAAGCAGAGTGGCCTTTCTAAAATCCCTCAAATGACATCACTTAATGATTATTGCTAGCCTAATTATGATACTACCCTTACTGCATGCAACTCTCATTCATTAATAGCCATTGAATAAACATTATTGAGTGCTTACTATCAGCAAGGCACCATGAAGTGTTCTTGGACACAAATATATTGCCCACAGAAGAGCAGGCTTTCATTTCAGCATAAAGTTATTCCTCCTAATATTGTTATTAGATGTTTCTGAGGATAAATACATTGCTGAAGCACGTTTTATGAGCAACAACCATTGTGGATTACTCAGACTTCTTTACTATGGAGCACTTGTTTGCAGATTTACTGTAGTCAGTACAGATGTTATGAAATTGTAAAATTTATAAGGGAACTTTTCTAACGTATAAATCTATGAGCTATAGTGTCACTGCCAGTTTAGTTGAGAAAGATTTATGCTGTATTCTACCCAACTTGTTCAACAATCTACCTTATACTTTTTTTATGCCATAATTGCGCAAAGCAGTATTTACTAAAAGAGAACAGTACCATGTTTCAGCATATACCATTTATTCAGATTTCATCAGATTAGGTACAAACACTCCACTGAGACTTCCATAAACTCCCATGACACCTATCTATTTTGTTAGTATGGTCAAAATATGTTTCATTTTATAATGGATCAACCATCCCTAATTCTGATGAAAAGGTAATACCTGTTCTTTGTAAAACTTATTTGAAAAATGTTCATCTTCACCAGCTTTAAAATCATCTCTTTAATCAGTTTTAATAAACCCAACAATATAGCCACAATACATTAATTACCATCTGCACTAAATGCTATCCTCCCACTCTGCCTTGTTAGTCTTACACCTAATCCTCTTTGTAACCCTTAGACCTCCCACACTCTCTATCCTAACTTCGTAATTGTCAAAAGGAAATGATTATTTCATCTCACACACCATCATTTTTAACAAATTTTCTCATCCTGGTGATGACTTTAATTCCAGCCAACAGACTGCATATACGACCTTTCTTCTCCTGCCATCAGTGGGATGACAGTGATAAACTCTGTATCTCTACTTTTCCAAAATATGATTTCTATGTGTTGCTTTGACTCTTAGACACATTGAACACATTTATAACATTCTAATATCCTCATGTTCACAGACTTTCATATGCACATTTTAATCTTCAGCAATGATATTTCAAATATCAAATAGCTAAGCCTCTTTACTTAGTTGTGAAACATTATACTAATTAAGCCAAGGGTGTGAGCTCAAGGGCTATAATAATCAATTAGCTAGAAAAACAAAAGCAAAATTCTGCTTCAGGATCCCAGACTATATCTCAAGAGTAGGTAAAAGGCCCACCATTTCATCAATATTAGAGGAGGTTATGAAAGTATATAGATTCACAAATAGCATCACACTATATTTGAAAAGCAGTTCATTCACAGCCATGTCCTATTGGCAGTAAATCAGTAGTATCAACATGCTCAGGAGTTTATTACATGCAAACAATTATTATGCAATATTAATGATGTAAGCATAATTAGTTTGCATAGCATTCCTATCCACAGATCCTTATATAAGGTGATGGGACAAATCTAACTTCATAGAAGAGATCCGTGGCATAATCTAGTGGTAAAATCAATGGATTGGAAATTATAAGACTGAATCTTTTTCCTGACTTATTTCCATTCTACATGGAAAAAATTTAATCCACATTTGTTCCAGAGGGGTGGAAAAGGCATGAAGGTGAACAACTCTCTAACACTCTTCTACTTGAGAGGTAAAAATCTGCTATGTCTAGATAGTGGAGAGAAGAAATACTTGAAAGCCCTGAGTCCAAAACGAACTGACAAGGAATTCAGCAGTCAGTGTAAATAAAAGGCACCATAAAGAAATATATTCCTTCATATGTACAGAGCACTAACTATGATTTAGATATTATGCCAGGCTGAAGCTATGGAAGTGAGTGTGTCTCACAATGAGTCTGTAGTCCCAAGGAGTCTCAACATGTATTTCCTGTGAGGTTTTCTGTGTGTGTGTGTGTGTGTGTGTGTGTGTGTGTGTGTGTGCATGTGGGGGGGCGGGGAGCAAGGTCTCTCTCTGTCACCCAGACTGGAGTGCTGTGGCATAATCGGCTCACTGCAATCTCCACCTTCTGGACTCAAGTGATTCTCCCACCTCAGCCTCCCTGTAGCTAGGACTACAGGTATAAGCCAATATGGCTGGCTAATTTTTGTATTTTTTGGTGGAAATGGGGTTTTGCCATGCTGCCCAGGTTGGTCTGGAACTCCTGAGCTCCAGTGATCCGTCGCCTGGGTCTCCCAAAGTGCTGGGATTACAGGCATGAGACACTGCATGGAGCCATGATTTTTTTTAATATTTTAATTTCCATTTTAATTTTTAGAAATTATTATCACCACTTTACCTATCATCTGAATGCTTGCCTTCCAATAATATTACCATGTAATTTGCTGGGCATGGTCCCAGCACTTTGGGAAGCTGAGGCAGGAGGATTGCTTGAGTCCAGGTGTTCAAGACCAGCCTGGACAACACAGGAAGACCTCATCTCTACAAAAATTAAAAAGTTAACCAGGTGTTGTGGCACAGGCCTGTAGTCCTAATTATAGGGAAGCTGAGACAAGAAAAGTGCTTGGGCCCAGGAAATTCAAGGCCACAGTGAGCCATGATCAGACTACTGCACTCCAGCCTGGGCTTCAGTGAGGTAGAACCCATCTGTGACAGAGTGAGACCATCTCAAAGAATATATTACATACTACCGTGTAATTTCAGCACCTGTGTTAGTATTTTTCTTTCCAATTACATTAGGTCCAACAAATCACCTGAGAGCAATTTTGGCCTAACATGGGGCAACTCTAGAGCTCCCTGTTGAGTTGGGCAAAGCTTTGTCAGGCCCACTTTACAGGTCAGTTTCTTCTTCTTCTCAACAACACTTCTCCCTGCCCTTGCCTGTAATAGGAATTGATCCCTAACAAATATCTTGCACTCCAAATTCCATCTCAACACTGACTTCCAGAGAACCTAGCCTATGAAAGTTGGCACTGGGTTCTCTTCAATTGCCTGTTACTCCCTCTTATTTGTTCATTATCTACTATAAGGCATCAATGGGTCTCAAAAATGAGCAATGAGGTGAGGCTATGGAGCATTAAATGACAGTGAAGATTCCATCAGTGATGGGTAGGTAGAGCACAGAGAGCCCCACCACCAAGTGGCATCCAGTTATTAAAACATTCCCTGGTAACAGATTGAGAGGGTATACTGATAGAAAGCAATACATTAGCATGGAGGAAACAGTGACTTTAGGGGTAATAAATTTACATTATTATTTCCAAGCCCCATTGATGCCTAATGGTAGATAATGAACAAATAAGAAGGAGTAACAGGCAATTGAAAACCAAATGTGAAAGCCAGCAGACCTCTTCAATTATATACTATCATTTCCCAGAGTGGGAGGACACAGAAAGCAAGAACCAAGCCCAGGATTTAATTGTCAGAGTGGCTGAACTTCAAAGACAATTTTATATGCAACCAAAGCAGGTCTGTTTACAAAGGCCAAATATTTGGTTGAAAAAACATCTATCTTGGGCACATGAAATATAGACATCTTGGTGGATATTCCCAAAGATTTTGACTCCTTAGACTCCTCTTAACGTACTGAGACTTTAGAAATAAGACTTCTCCTCATTGAGAGCTAGTATAGCTGACCTCCATCCTCCAACCAGCTCCTATGCATCACTATTCATCCCCACCCATCACCACACCAGGTGGTAGAAGATAATTCAGGGGCCTCTGCCCCACAAGGCAATATATGTCCTCCTTAGTACCTGTTCCCAGCTCTCCTCTGAGCTACTAGGCCTATAATTACAATTAAGTTTCAGCCTAACTCAACCAAGGAAATGCTAGCCCATATAAAAGACAAAGAATGCAGCCTGGGTAACAGAACAAGACTCTGTCTTGAAAAAAGGAGAGAGGGAGAGAGAGAGAGAGAGAGAGAGAGAGAGAGAGAGAGAGAGAGAGAGAGACAGACTATACTTGAAAGAAGTTGCAAAATCTAGGTGGTATATACCAACAAGAACCTGAGGAGTACATGTGGGACCAGGTTCTGAAGGTGTTTAATTAAGGGCACCAGAACATAAATTGGATAAGAAATAGTTTAGTGACTTAAGAAAGTTCTCCCAAGATGCAGAATTTAACATCCTGGCTAGGACCCCTAGGAGATAATGTAAACTCTTTACTAGGATGGCTCACAGAAACATTTTAAAAACTGATGGTACACACTAAGTGAAGTTGAAATGCCGTAATGGCTGTGGGAAACAGCAAAAGACAGGATTAAACGACTCAGAGAATTACACATGCTGAAATGGATGTATAGCTAAAAGACCACCAGCTGATTATGTTCCACTGGAAGGCCAAGAGGACACACCATTTAACTTACCAAGGCCATAGGAAGTACATTGGTAAGAGGCACACCAGCATCACTAAAATATGTAGTGATGACTCTCCTCTGTTGGCCAGGGTTGGGAGTAGAACTTGCTTCAGAAATAGCAGTGAGAAAATAGAAGCCAGGTGATTAACACTTTACAACCAGAAGCTGGGGGTCATAATTGTCATAATGACCAAAAGGGCAAGAATGGCAGCCAAGGAAGGTCCTGATGTGTAGAGATTTGTAGAGATGGTTAATAGAACATTTATCTAGAAGAACATTAGATGGGCGATTAAGAAGGGTACTACTCATATTGTACCAGAATCAATTAAATGTAGATAATTAGAGACTGAGAATGGTCATGCACACACAAAAAAAATTAACAATGCCTAACCCAGTTTTGGGATCTAAACTAATTTTCAGAGCTGAACCCCAGTGATTGAAAAGGTGGCTAAGTCTGCAGAAGGAAGGACCCTGTAACAACATGGCAAGTTATAAATGGTAATAATTTCCTCAGTCCTTCTCCATAAGGACCTAGGGACATTTGCTTGGGCAACTACACATTGAGAAAAGGATCATACTCAAAACATTTTGAGGACTACTGGACACAGAGTTTAATACCATAAATACCTAAAGACCTGAAACATCATGTTTCCCCCATTAGAAAAATATGAATCACGTAATAAATGCCATCCCGAGCAAGATCCAGCATACAGTGGATTCACTAGGCCTGCAAACCCAGCCAACAGATATGTCCCTGGTCTTCAAATGTGTAATTAGGATCGACATATTTGGAAGTTGCTCTAACCTCCAGATTGGTCCTTGGTTTAAGAACTAGTGAGGAAGACCCTTCCTAGCTTCTCTTATGGTCTGTTCTACTTTCTACTTCAATGAGATCAAATTTTTTTAGCTTCCATATGAGTGAGAACATGCAGTGTTGTCACCTCCAGGTTTATTTCACTTAACATAATGTCCTCCAAGTTCCATCTACGCTGTCATAAATAACAGGATTTCATCCCTTTTTATGAATGAATAGTATTCCACAATGTATATTAACCGTATTTTCTTCATCCATCGATCTGTTGTTAAATACTTAGGTTAATTCCTTATCTTGGCTATTGTGAATAATGCTGCAATAAGCAAGAGGGTGCAGATTATCTCTCTGATACACTGATTTCCTTTCCTTTGGATTAATGTCCAGTAATAGGATTGCTGCATCATATGGTAGTTCTATTTGGAGTTTTTCAAGCAATCTCCATACTGTTTTCCATAGTGGCTATACTAGTTTACATTCCCACCAAAAGTGTATACGAGTTTCTTTTCTCTACATCCTTGCCAGCGTGACTTATTTTTTTATCTTTTTGGTAGCCATCCTAACTAGGGTAAAATTATACCTAACTGTGGTTTTGATTTACATTTCCCTGATGCCTAGTGATGCTGGCATTTTAAAATATATTTTTGTCCAATTGTATGATTTCTGAATAGAGAAATAACTATTCACATCATTTGCCCCCTTTTAAAATAGGATTCTCTGGGTTTGTTTGTTTGTTTTGGTGTTGAGATGTTTGAGTCTCTTGTATATTCTAGATATTAAAACCTGTCAGGTAAATAGTTTGCAAATATTTTCTCCTATTCTGCAGGCTGTATTTTCCCTCTGTTGACCGTTTCCTTTGTTGTGTGGATGCTTTTTAGTTTGATATAATCCTATTTATTAGTTATTGCTTTTGTTGCCTATGCTTTTGAGGTTCTATTCAGAAAATCTTTTCCAGACAATGTCCTGAAGCATTTTCCCCTATGCTTGATTCCAGTAGTTTTATAGTTCCAGTCCTATATTTAGGTCCTTAATCTATTTTGAATTGATTTTTGTATAGGGTGGGTGGGATTCTAGTTTCTTCTTCTGCATAAATACAACCAGTTTTCTCAGCACTGCTGATTGAATAGACTGCCCTTTCCTCAGTGTATACTCTTGGTACTTTGGTCAAAAATCAGTTGGCTTTGGATGTTAACTAATTTCTGGGTTCTCTATTATGTTAAAATTGTTCTGTGTTTCTGTTTTTATGCCAGTACCATCTACTTTGGTTTGTATAACTTTGCAGTATATTTTAAAAGTATGGTAGTATGATGCCCCCAACTTTGTTTATTTTGTTCAGGATTCCTTTGGCTATTTGGAGTATTTTGCGGTTCTGTACAAATTTTAAGATTTTTTTTCCCCTTCTGTAAAGAATGCCATTTGTATTTTTATAGTGATTACATTGAATCTGTAGATTGCTTTGGGCAGTATGGTCATTTTAACAATATTAATTCTTCCAATTGACGGGCACAAACATGGGATGTTTTTCCATTTGTTTGCATTCAATTCCCTTCAATTTTTTTCATTAGTATTTTGTGGTTTTCCTTGTAGAGGTCTTTCACCTTCTCGGTTAAATTTATTCTTGAGTTTGTTTTTTCTATAGCTATTATTAATGAAATTATTTTTGTGAATTCTTTTTCAGCTAGTTTGTTGTCTGTGTGAAGAAATGCTAATTTTGGTATGTTGATGTTGTACCCTGAAACTTTGCTGTATTTACCAGTCTAAGCATTTTTTGATAGAATCATCAGGTTTTTCCATATAAGATCGTGTCATTTGCACACAGAAACAATTTTACTTTCTCCCTTGTAATTTTAATATCCTTTATTTCTCTTGACTAATTTCTCTGGCTAGGAATTCCAGTACTATGTTGAATAAGAGTGGTAAGCATGGGCATCCTTGTCATTTTCCAGTTCTTACTGGACAACCTTCCAGCATTTCCACATTTAGTATGATGCAGTTTGTCATATATGGTCTTTATTGTGTTGAGATACCTTCCTTCTATAATTAATTCATTGAGAATTTTCATCATCATGTTGAATTTTATAAAATGCTTTTCTGTATCTATTGAGATGATATTGTTTTTGTCCTTTATTCTGTCAATGTAATGTATCACATTTATTGATTTGCATATGTTGCAACATCTTTGCATTCCTTGGATAAATCCTGTTTGATCATTGTGGTATTATCTTATTGATGTGTTGTTGGATAGGTTTACTAGTATTTTGTTGAAGATTTTTGCATCTATGTACATCAGGGATATTTGTCTGTAGTTTTCTTTTTTTATTGTGTCATTGTCTGGTTTTGATATCAAGGTTATGCTGGACTCATAAAATAAGTTAGGAAAAATTCCCTCTGCTTTGATTTTTAGTAATAGTTTGAGACAAGTGGGTATTATTTTTCTTTTAAGATCTGGTAGAATTCAGTAGTGAAGAAAAGTGACTTTTGTTAGAAGACTTTTTATTACTGATTAAATCATATTACTTGTTATTGTCTGTTCAGGTTTTCTGTTTTGCCTTGGTTTAATCTTGGTAGGTGTTATGTGTCCAGGAACTTATCCATTTCCTCCAGGTTTACAAGTTTATTGGTATATAGCTATTCATAGTAGTCTTAAATATTATTAGTCATTATGGCTCATGCCTATAATCCCAACATTTTAGGAGGCTGAGAAAGGAAGACTGCTTGAGCCCAGGAGTTCAAGATCAACCTGGGCAACACAGTTGAGTCCCCATCTCTATAAAAACTCGAAAAAAAAAAAAAATAGCCAGGCATGGTGACATGAGCCTGTGATCCCAGCTAGATGGGAGGCTGAAGCAGGAGAATCACTTGAGCCGAAGAAGTCAAGGCTGCAGTGAGCCATGTTCAGGCCACTGAACTCCAGCCTGGGTAGAACAAGACCCTGTCCAGAAAAATAATAATAACAAAAAAGGAACATTTCTTTTCTGTGGTATCTTGTTACGTATCCTTTTTAGGGTTGTATTTATTTGGATTCTCTTTCTCTTAGTCTAGCTAATGTTTTATCCATTTTATCTTTTTGAAAAACTTGATCTTTTCTATTTTTGTCTCTGTTTCATTTATTTCTGCTTTGATCTTTATTACTTCTTTCCTTCTACTAATTTGGGGGGGGGGGTGTTTTGTTCTTTCTTTTCTAGTTCTTTGAGATGCACTATTATTTATTTGAATTCTTTCTTGGTTTTGGATGTGGCATTTATTACTATAAATTTGCTTCTTGATACTGCTTTTGCTGTGTCTCATAGGCTTCTGTATGTTGTGTTTGTTCTCATTTGTTACAAGGAATTTTTTAATTCATTCTTAATTTGCTACCTCACCCAATGGTTTGTTCAGGAACATGCTGTTTAATTTTCAACTACTTATATACTTTCAATTGTCTCTCTTGTTGATTTCTATTTTATTCCATTATGGTTATATATTTGATATAATTTCAATTTTTAAAAATTTGTTGACATTAGTTTGGTGTCCTAACATACAATCAATCCTAGAGAATGTTCCATGTGTTAATGAAAAGACTTGTATTCTGCAGCTATTGAGTGAAATGTTCTCTAAACATATGTCAGTCCATTTGGTCTATAGTGCAATTTAAATCCAATTTTACTGATTTTCTGTCTACATTATCTGTTCAATTCTGATAGTCAAGTGTTAAAGTCCCCAGCTATTGTTGAACCTAAAAATATTTAGATATCTGGGTGCTCCAGTATTGAGTGCATCTATATTAACAATTGTTTTAGTCTCTTGCTGAATTCTTCCCATTTTTACTATGCAATGTCCTTTGCCCCTCTTTACAGATTTTGACTTGAAGTCTATTTTGTTAACATAGACAAAGCTACTCCTGCTTGCTTTTGTTGTCCATTTACATAAAATTTCTTTTTCAGCCCTTCACTTTCAGCCTGTGTGTGTCATTAGAGGTGAGTTTCTCGCAGGCAGTATATAGTTAGGTTTTGTTGGTTTTTAAAATCTATTCAGCCAGTCTATACTACAGCCTCAATCTCCTGAGCTCAAGCAATCCTCCCACTTCAACATCCCAAGTAGCTGGGACCATAGCACATGTAACCATGATAATTTTTTATTTTATTTTATTTTTTGTAAGAAGATCTCACTGTGTTGCTCAGGCTGGTATCAAATTCCTGGACTCAAGTAATCCTCCCACTTCAGCCTCCCAAAGTGCTCAGATTACAGGTATGAGCCACTAAGCCTGGCCTAGACTATATCTTTTAAATAGGGAATTTTTTACATTCAAGGTTATTGTTGATAGGAAAGGATTTACTCCTGTCATCTTGTTTTCTGGTTGTTTTATATATCCTTTCCTCCTTACTTGCTAATTCCTTATTTTTGTGGCTGGGTAGATTTCTGTACTGATACGGTTTGATTCCTTTCTCTTTCTCCTTTGTGTATCAGCTCTATGAATGAGTTGTTTTTTGCTGCTGTTGCAAGTTTGTTTGTTTTTTCCTCTGAGGTAGGAACTTACTCTATCACCCAGGATGCAGTGCAGTGGCATGATCTTGGCTCACTGCAGCCTTGACCTCCTAGGCTCAAGTGATTCTCCCACCTCAGCCTCCCAAATAGCTGGGACTACAGGAATGCACCACCACACCTGGCTAATTTTTGTAGAGATGGGTTTTGCCATATTGCCCAGGCTGGTCTTGAACTCCTAGGCTCAAGCAGTCTGCCTTCCTTGGCTTCCCAAAGAGCTGGGATTACAGGCATGTGCCATCACATCCAGTCATCAGTTTTATAGTTTCACATATTTTCATGATGATGATTGTAATCTTTTCACTTACAGACATAAAGGCCCTTTGAGCATTTTTTTGTAAGGCCAGCTTAGTGGTGATTAGTTCCCTTAGGTTTTGCTTGTCAGTGAAAGATTTTATTTATCTTTCATTTCAGAAGGATAAAGTTTTTCTGGGTATAATATTTTTTTTTTCTTTCAGTACTGTGACTATATCATTCCATTCTCTACTAGTTTGTTAAGCTTTCTGCTGAACAATCACTATAGTCTAATGAGCAGTCCCTCATGTGACTTGATGCTTTTCTCTTTCTGCTTTTAGAATTCTTTTACTGTCACTGACATTGACAATTTGACTATAGTGTGTCTCAGAGAGGACCTGTTTGGGTTGAATCTATTTGGCATTCTTTAAGCTTCCTAAACCTGAATGTCCATTTCTTTCCCAAGACTTTGGAAGTTTTCTGCTATTATTTAATTCAATATGTTTTTCCTCACCTTTTCCTTTTTCTTCTCCTTTCTGAAATCCTCATAATGTTCACTTAATAGTATCCAATATACACTGTAGGTTTTGTTTTGTTCTTTTTTTATTATTGTTTTACATTTCTTATCTGTCTGTTACTTCAAATGACAAATCTTTAAGTGTGTCTGGTTTGCTGTTAAAGCTCTCAATGATTTTAATTTCATTAATTGAATTCTTCAGGTGTACCCTTTGGTTCTTTTTTGTAGTATCTATCTCTTCATTGAATTTCTCATTCATGAATCATTTACCTGATTTCATTGAATTGTCTATCGGTATTCTTTTATAGCTTACTGAGTTTTCTTCAGATTCTTATTTGAATTCTTTTTCTGGCATTTCATATATTCATTATGGTTGGAGTCTGTTACTAGAGAATTATTGTGTCCCTCTGGAGGTGTTATATTTTTGTACTTTTCCATGTTTGTGTTTCTTCATCAATTTCTACACATCTAGAGGAAAAGACACCTCTTTCATTTTTATGGAGTAGGTTTCATAGGGAAAGACTTATTCATATGAATGATTCTTAAAGAGTGTCAATTCAGTGGAGTGCATTGGCTTTGGTTGTAGGTGAATGCAATAGTGTAGTCTTTGTGCAATTTCTTCAACTAATCCATGTAAGTGGATTTTCAAGTGTTTCAGTGGCTTGGGCTGAGAGAGTTTATGGTGGCAGTGGCACAGCTTTGCTGGGGGTGGGCACACTGGCCTGTTTTTCAGGTTGGGGCACATGCATGCCACAGTGGGTAAGCCAACTTGGGGCTGGGGTTGGGATTATGGGGCTGTTATTCTGGCCAGGAGCATGTGCTCTGTCAGCCTAGGGGTGTGCTTGCCAGGGAAAAGCTGTAGGGATGTTTCTCATTCCCAGGATGTGGTCACACAGCTTCTCAGCTGGCCTGGGTGTGTGTCTTCTGAGGGTGAGATGCAAAACTCAGGCCCAAGATGCAAAACTGCTTGGCCAGCCTGGGAGTGTGCCTGCCAGGGGCAGCCCACAGGGCTGTTTCTCAGACCTGGGATGTGAGCACAAGACTACTTGGCCACCCTGGGGGAACATCTGCTAGTGGGATCCCACAGGGCTCTTTCTCAGGTCCCAGACACAGGCCATGGCTGCTCAGCTGGCCTAGAGGCATGTCTGCTGGGCATGGCCCAGGAGGCTATTTCTTAGGCCCAGGGTGTAAGTACACAGCTGCTCAGCTGGCCTGGGGCATGTCTACCATGGGCAGCCTGTGGGGCTGCTAGGATGCAGGCCTAGAATGCAGGTACACAGCTGCTCAGCTGAACCAGGGGCACTACTACCAGGAGCAGCCCCCAGGGCTGTTTCTGTTTCTAACTGCAGGCGCAGGGCCATTGAGCTGACCAAGGATTTGTCTGCATTTGGGTAAAACACCACAGGGCTTTTCACAGGCCCTGGCTATGTGTATATAACCATCCTGCCAGCTAGAAGCATGTCAACTACTCAGAGGCTTGAGGGCCTCTCCTACTTGAGAGAGGTATGCAAGCAACTTGGCCAGCTCTAGAATGGATTCATCCTGGATGCGACTGCCAGGCTTCTCCTTCAGCTGGAAGTGAAGACATTGGGAGTTGGTTTTCCTGCTGTGCAGGGTAAGAGTAACAGCCAGTCTGGGCCCAGGGTCCCCACTGCTAGGGTTGTTGGTGGAATGAAGATGGAGTGGGTTTGGTGGAATGAAGATGGAGCCTCAGTGCTGGAGAAGTGCAATGGCTACTAACCCCCAAAGAGGGCACACTCCAGAGGTTGCTCTGATCTTAAGATAATCCCATGCCTATACCAAGCTTCCAAGTCGCTTGGCTCACAGCGAGTAAGTGAAGGATAGGGAGTGCACGCCTTGTGTTCCTAACCAGAGCAATCAGCTATATAAATTCCCAGCAGCTCTCCAAACTGGGTTCATGGTTTTTGAGGACTGTGGAGGTCTCCTGTAATAAGAATTGTAGGTGTCTGTGATAGAAATTGGGGCTAATGGGGATCTTCTGCTTACCTTTTCCCTGAAATGGGAAGTCTCTCCTGATTCCAGGCAAATCCAATCCAAGCAGGAAATATGGGGCTACCAAGGCCAGCTGCCTCCACTCTGTCCTCTTGTACTACTAATCACCACAGGTGTATCTCTACTTGTCTGCTGCAATTCAGCACTCTCCCTTTGATGCTTCAGTGAAATTGTATCTGTTTATTCACTGCTTTGGTCCATTTTTGTGAGATAGTTAAGCATCAGGTGTCTCTATTCAGCCATCTTGCTCCAAGTTTCATTAACATGACTTTTCAAGAATGAAGTGTCATCCCCAAACACAACACTTCCTGGATCAAAGACTTTTATATGAAGCAGTGTCGCAACAGAAAGAATATGTGGTCTGGAACTAAAAGATAGAAGCAGGAGTGGCCTCACTATTACTACCAATGACCTATTGGAGGACTTTCATTTCTCATCATTGCAGCTCTGGGCTGCGTAAAGCTAGGAGTCCTGCTCTCTAAAGTGGACACATTTTCACCAGGGGACATGATAAAAGATGTTATTCATATATGAAGACAACAGGCAGACATCATCAAATATTAAAAAACACAAAGATTACAAAGCCATTACTCCTTCTTGCCAATGAATCAAGCAATTAAAAGATTAATCAAACTAAAAAATTCAGGAATAAAGAAGTCATAATGAAAAAATAATATGATTGATGGTAAACAGCGAATTCATTTACATATATTACAAAGAAAGAACAACAAAACTACTTCAGGAATTACAGTAATAAATAGACTGTGAATATCATAAACATAGACAATATAACAGTATAACTTATAAAAGCTGAAGGGTGTTAAGCTAGGAAGATGTGTAAGAGTGCTAATACTCTTATTTTCTATACCAGTGTATCAAGCAATACTATCTGAAATTGAACATTCATTTAATAAAACATTATGGTTCAACTTTTTTTTTAATAATAGTATTTAACCATAACAAGAATGTCAAAAGAAATAAATCCTTTAGTGAATAGGCATTTACTTAAATGTCAACATTGCTTTATTAACTGCAGTCTCTTCTCCATTTATTAAATTTACATAAAATTATTGGATGTTAAATTGAATCTGTAATATCCACTTTTATAAAGTTATTTTTATATCTTCCAACCTCAAGTATTTTTTAATATCACATTTCTACCTATACACACACACACACACACACACAAATATATACAGTCATCCTTTGGTGTCCACAGGGCATTGGTTCCAGGACTCCCAAGAATTCTAAAATCTGCTGATGGTAAAGTCCCACAGTAGGCCCTCAAGAACCTGAAATAGGAAAAGGGAGCTCTCTGTGTTCACAGGTTCCAATCCCACAAATACTGTATTTTTGACCTGCACTTGACTAAACACCCAAATGCAGAACACACGGATATAAAGGGCCAGTTATATACATTTTCATTAAAAGATATATGAAATATTTACCTAATAATATTACCTAATATACAGAAAATTAATGGTAATTTCTGAATAGCAGAACTTAGGATATTTTAATTTTTATACTTTTCTACATTTTTGAATTATTTACAGTGATATAGAATTTTTCAAAAGCAATAAAACAGATGAGATGATGAGATATTTAAAATGTTTTATGCTATGCTAAAACTACAGTTTTTATAAATCTGTGAAGACAGAAGGTTTTGAACTTTTTTTTGAGATGAAGTTCTGCTCTTGTTACTCAGGCTGGAGTGCAATGGCGCAATCTCGACTCACTGCAACCTCTGCCTCCTAGGTTCAAGCAATTCTCCTGTCTCAGCCTCCTGAGTAGATGGGATTACAGGCGTGAGCCACACCTGGCTAATTTTTGTATTTTCAGTAGAAAGGGGTTTTGCCATGTTGGCCAGGCTGGTCTCAAACTCCTGACCTAAGATGATCTGCCCTCCTCGGCTGCCCAAAGTATTGGGATTACAGGTGTGAGCCACTGCACACAGCCACGTCTTAAACTATTTTAAGGTGGAAATTAAAGTCATTAGAATAGGTGAGCTCTCCCAAGATTACAAAAAGAAAAGAAGATAACTATACATATAATTTTTTATTCCTGCCAAATAGGCACAGAAAGAATAGAAATCCACGAAGAAAATTCAGAAGTCAGAGTAGTGAGAAGATACGCTATCACAAAAATCAAGAAGGACACAGTGGCCAACATTGCCAAATGGTACAGAGAGGTCACAGATTAGCTGAAAATCATAAGCAAGAATTTACTAATGGTCATGGTAAGAATGCTCTCAATAGCAAAACTGACGGTGACAGCCACATTGTAGTGGTTCATGAGCGAATGATTGATGAGGAAGCAAATACCATTTATTTGATAAGAAATTTCCTCCTTATCAAATTAATCATATATGCTGATTAAGAGAGAAGAATTTTTTTAGTCATTTAATTTTTAGTTCTGGGGTATATGTGCAGGATTGTTACACTGGTAAACGTGTGCCATAGTGGTTTGCTGCACCTATCAACCTATCACTTAAGTATTAAACCTAGCACACATTAGCTATTTTTTCCAATGCTTTCTCTCCTTCTGGCAACCCCTCTGACAGGACCCAGTTTGTGTTGTTCCCCTTCCAGTATCCATGTTGCTCTCATTGTTCAGCACCCACTCATGAGTGAAAACAGGCGGTGTTTGATTTTGTTCCTGTGTTAGGTTGCTGAGGATGATGGCTTCAAGCTCCATCCATATTCCTGCAAAGCACATGATCTCATTCCTTTGTATGGCTTCACGGTGTTCCATGGTGTATATGCACCACATTTGAATCCAGTCTATCACTGATGGGCATTTGGGTTGATTCTCTGTCTTTGCTATTGTGAATAGTGCTGCAATGACCATACTCATGCATGTATCTTATATTCCTTTGGGTAAAAAGTCAAGAAACAGCAGATGCTGATGACGCTGCAGAGAGACAGGAACACTTTTATCCTGTTGGTGGAAATGTATATTAGTTCAATCCCATTGGGATTGCTGGGTCAAATGGTATTTCTGGTTCTAGGTCTTTGAGGAATCACCACACTGTCTTCCACAATGGTTGAACTAATATACATTCCCACCAACAGTGTAAAAGTATCCCTATCTCTCCACAGCCTTACGAGCATCTGCTCTTTCTTGACTTTCTAATAAACACCATTCTAACTGGTATGAAATGGTTTTAATTTGTATTTCTGTAATGATCAGTGATGTTGAAGGTTTTTTTAATACATTTTTTGGTCTCAAAAATGTCTTCTTTTGAGAAGTGTCTGTTCATGTCCTTTGCCCACTTCTTAATGGGGCTGTTTGTTTTTTTCTTGTAAATTTGTCTGTGTTCCTTGTAGACTCTCAGTGTCAGACTTTTGTCAGATGGATAGGCTTCAAAATTTTTCTTCCGCTCTGTAGGTTGTCTGTTTACTTTAATAATAGTTTCTTTTGTTGTGCACAGCTCTTTAGTTTAATTAGATTCCATTTGTCAATTTTTGCTTTCGTTGCAACTGCTTTTGACATTTTTGTCATAAAATTTTTGCCCATGCCTATGTCCTGAATGGTACTGCCTAGATTTTCTCCTAGGATTTTTATAGCTTGGGGTTGTATATTACGTGTTTAATCCATCTTTAGTTAATTTTTGTATAAGGTGTAAGGAAGGGGTCCAGTTACAACTTTCTGCATATGGCTAGGCAGTTCTCCCAGCACCATTTATTAAATAGGGAATCCTTTATCCACTGCTTGCTTTTGTTAGTTTGTCGAAGATCAGATGGTTGTAGATGTGTGGTCTTATTTCTGAGTTCTCTATTCTGTTCCATTGATCTATGTGTCTGTTTTTGTACTAATACCATGCTGTTTTGGTTACTGTAGCCTTGTAGCATAGTTTGAAGTCAGGTAACATTCATCCGGCTTTGTTCTTTTTGCTTAGGATTGTCTTGGCTATCTGGACTCTTTTTTGATTCCAGATGAAATTTAAAGTAGATTTTTCTAATTCTGTGAAGAATGTCAGTGGTAGTTGGATGGGAATAGCATTGAACCTGTAAATTACTTTGGGCAGCATGACCATTTTCACAATATTGATTCTTCTTATCCATGAGCCTGGAATTTTTTTCCATTTGTTTGTGTCCTTACTGGCTTCCTTGAGCAATGGTTTGTAGTTCTCCTTGAAGAGGTCCTTCACATCCCTTGTAAGTTGTATTTCTAGGTATTTCATTCTCTTTGTAGCAATTGTGATTGGAAGTTCATTCATGATTCAGCTCTCTGTTTTTCTGTTGTTGGTATAGAGGAAAAATTGTTATTTTTGCATGTTGATTTTGTATCCTGAGACTTTGCTGACAACTGTTTATTTGTTTCATTTTTTTTTTTTTAGAGACAGGGTCTCAGTGTGTTTCCCCAACTGGAGTGAAGTGACACAATCAAAGTTCACTGTAGACTCAGACCCCTAGGTTCAAGGGATCCTCCCACATGAACCTCTCAAGTAGCTGGGACTAGAGATGTACACCAGCAGGCTGGGAGCAGTGGCTCACGCCTGTAATCCCAGCACTTTCAGAGGCCGAGGTGGGCAGATCACCTGAGATCAAGAGTTTGAGATGTATACCACCATGTTTGGCTAATTTTTTTTTTTTTTATGTTTTATAAAAAAGAAAAAAAAACCTCTCACATTGTCTTCCCAAAGCGCTCTGATTTACAGGCATGAGCCACTGCACCCAGATCCCAGTTATTTTTTAAGATGATAAAGACTTGAGAATGTGCCTTTGATGAAAGAAAAATGCCTACAGAAAAGAAAATGCTAAAGGTAAAAAATAGAAGATGATGGATTAGGCTCTCAGTAGGAAGGTAAGAAGCATGGATTCAAAGCACAGAGGGAAAAAGTAACAGCTCTTTGAGATAAAATGAAAGACACTAAAAAAGTGCAAAAGGAATTAAGTTCCATAGAGAAGTAGAGGAAGTTGGCAGAAACAGCATGTTCACTGATTATCTCACCTATAATAATTGAGATTCAAAAAATGCCTTTATAGGCTGACACATCACAATTTAAATACAAGCATAACTGGCTGGGCACATGCCTGTAATTCCAGCACTTTGGGAGGCTGAGGCAAGTGGGTCACTTGAGCTTAGGAGTTGGAGACCAGCCTGGGCAACATGGCAAAACCCTGTTGCTACAAAAAAAAAAAAAAAAAAAATAGCCAGGTGTGGTGGTGTGCATCTATAGTCCCAGCTACTCAAGAGGCTGAGATGGGACAATCCCCTGAGCCTGAAGAGTCGAGGATACAGTGAGCCAAGATCATGCCACTGCATTGCAGCCTAGGTGACAGAAGTGAGACTTTGTGGAAAGAAGGAAGGAAGGAATAAAGGAAGGGAGGAAGGGAGGAAGGGAGGGAAGGAGGGAGGGAAGAAGAAAGAAATAGAGAAAGAGGGAGGGAGAGAGGGAGGAGAAAAGAAAAAAGAAGAGAGAGGGAGGAAGGGAGGGAGGGAGAGAGGGAGGAAGGAAAGGAAAGGAAAGGAAAGGAAAGGAAAGGAAAGGAAAGGAAAGGAAAGGAAAGGAAAGGAAAGGAAAAGGAGAGGAAAGGAAAAAAGAAAAAGAAAGGAAAGGAAGGAAGGAGGGAGGGAGGAAGAGAGGGAGGAAGGGAAGGAGGGAGGGAGGGAGGGAAAGGAAAGTAAAAAGAAAAAAATCCAACAACATTTTTTATTTTTTAAAAAAAGAAACTGAACTAAATAGAAATAGAAAGATACTTCTTTAATATAGTAAAATGGTCTCGTGTGTCCCCAAAGCCCACAACATGTGTTACAGAACACATTAGAAGTACTGGCATTACAGTCAGGAACAAGTAAGTCATTGTCATCAGTATTCTTTAACATGGACTTAAGGTACTAGCCAATACAATCACAAAAATGCAGATAATTTGAGTATTTGGAAAACCCAAAAAAATTAATGGCAAAACTACCAAAAATAGCAAAACAATTCAATACATTACTGTAATACAAAATCATTATCTGGAAATCACTATGGTTTATATATAAAAGTAACTAGTATAAAATATAAACTGTGGGAGGGTTTTATTTTCAATACCCTTTTCAAAAATAAAATATGTAGTAATAAACTTGACAAGAAGTGGTCAAGACCTATAAAAAGAAAACTTGAACACACTACTCAAAGACACCAAAGAACACTTGATGTCAAATGCAAAAACAAACTATGTTCTTGTATGGGAGGAATCAACTGAAATCTCCTTCAATAGAGGACTAAATTTTTAAATATTATAATATATGCATGCAATGGTGTGTTATTTAAAGGAAAAAGAGTGAGAAAATTTGTACATATCTCCATAGAAAGACTTATATCTAAGTCTTAAAAAACAGCAAGGTGGAAAGAAGTGAATACGGTATGATACTTTTGTGTTTTTTAAAAGGGGTCATATACACCTACTATGTAATCATGAAAACTTAAATTTAAAATAAGTACATAAAAATAAATAAATAAAATGGGTAAACAAAACTATATGTACGTATTTGCTTAAATTTGCATAAAAGTAGCTGGAAGGATTATAAAAATCAGCTTAAGTAGTTATGGTGGAGAAAGCACTGGACATATGGGATATAAGGAGATTTTTGCACTCAGTACTATTTTTAGCCATGTAACCACATTATCTATTCAAAATAAAATTGTAACAAAATTTTTTGCACATTCATTTTTTTCAAAAGAAAAAATCTCATGAAACTTTTCTCTTTCAGTTACTTTGGAGTACATTTCTCAAATACCTTTTGGAAAAATATACCAAATAATAGCAATACTCAGTAGCAATTTTCAAAGCTATGCATTATATTCTATGGCAAGGGTCCCCAACTCCTGGGCCATGGACATGTAATGGTCCTTAGACTGTTAGAAACTGAGCCACACAGCAGGAGGTGGGCAGCGGACAGCTGAGCAAGCATTACTGCTTGAGCTCCACGTCCTGTCCGATCAGCAGTGGCATTAGATTCTCATAGGAGTGCAAACCCTATTGTAAACTGCACATGTAAGCTCCTTATGAAAATATAATGCCTGATGATCTGAGATGTAACAGTTTCATCCTGAAACCATCACCCCTTCCACCCCCATGCCACCATTCCTATCTATGGAAAAACTGTCTTCCATGAAACTGGACCCTGGTCCCAAAAAAGCTTGAGGACTGCTGTTCTATGGAAACTTTACTGATTTTTTTTTTAATGGCTGAGGCATCAATTATTTCTGTCTTGAATTTTTATAAGCTAATATTATTATGGTTTTTCTAAATGAGACATAAATATTCCCATCTGTACATGAGAGCAAATTCATGATCATTTTTTAAAATTTATAATCATTTTTAAAAGTAGACTCTTGGCCATGCCAATGGATGCTCATACAGCTTGCATTACACCAGTGGTGGTCTTCTAGTCAGCCCTGTGTCTACCTTAGAAAACTTAACTTGTACAAGAGAATATCAATCCTACTCCCAATTCAACTGTCTGTAAAAGCATATGGGTCCCTATTTAATTGGCAGTACTGACTAGCAGCACTCCAGGTAGTTGTCAGTAAATACAATTTTGAACTCATACTGTTGGATACATATCAAAATCTTGGCCAAGATAAAGAATACTTAGGGAGGATTATTTGAAGGATAGAGTGGACACTTGCTATTTTTGGCAGCTAAACATCTAAAAATCCATCCTGTATTGGGAGAATCCTAAGATATGGGAAAGCAAGACTTTGCTTCCCTCTGCAAACACCAAGTAAAGAACAAATATTCACTCTCCCTGTTTGCTATAAGCTAGAAGCATACATGTGATCAAGGCTCCATCAGTTGGATTGAGGATTTATCAGTTGGATCGAGGCTTTATCAGTTGGATCGAGGCTTGATCAACTGGAACTTTCTTTTTTGCTTTGTTTCTTTCTGGCTCCTGGCAGGAAACATAACTAGGACTTTGTATCATGGGATTTTCCTTAGTGGTGGCAGTAGAAGGAAGAATCAACAGAACAGAAGCAAATCTATCCACAACCATACAATAAGTATCCTTTGCAGATTATGACAGGATCTTTTCTCAGCCTTTCCTCCCTTGATTACCACCTATTTTTCAAGGCTTGTTCTCCAAACTTTCTATGAACTATTCTGTGTGATATCTTTCCAAAAAAAAAAAAATGTTGTTTTGCTTCTAATTTAGACAGCATTGGTTTTATTTTATTTGAAATCAAGAATACTGAATAATGAAAATGTTGTTTCATGGATTAAATTAGGTAAATTAACTACCCTAATGTTCCTAGATCATATCATGCAGACATCATAAAATTGTCTTTAGTCAGGTAAACTTTCACATGATACCACAATGGTATGTTGTGATACAGCTCTAACATTCTCATTATTTTGTTTATATTTTCAAAACAACATGTTATTCTCTCTATATGAACGTTGGGACCAATATTTGTATAGGCAAAGTACCATGAAGATTTGAATTTCCATAAGGAATTAGTTGGGTTTACATTATATATGTAAATAGATATGTATTATTGATAGCACGTTTCTATTATGTTTAATACTACTATTTATCATTGTTGTCATTTTTTTCCAGAAACCCATATGTTGAAATAAAGAAGACAATCCCCACTCTACTTGCTATTTTTGGCAGCTCAACATCCAAATACCCTTCCTATACTGGGAAAATCCCAAGACTGCATTGTTCTTTATTTGTGGTTGTGGAGGTAGATACAGTGAAATGACAAACTGTAGAAAGGTTGAGAAAACTGACAAGAAAATAATTGAATTTATGTACCCTGGTGTCTATGCTGAACAATAATACAACTAGAAGGGTGCTGATACTTTGAAAAGAAGACTGAACTTCAAGAACTCAAAGTACCAATATGTGCTAAAAGAAGCATAATGTATAGAGATGTGTAAGAACTAATATGATTTTTTTAAGTTTGTAAAAAATAAAATTTAAAGATTAAAATTTCAAATCTGGGCCAGGCGCAGTGGCTCACACCTGTAATTCCAGCACTTTGGGAGGCTGAAGCAGGCGGATCACGACGTCAAGAGATGGAGGCCATCCTGGCCAACATAGTGAAACCCCATCTCCACTAAAATATAAAGAATAGCTGGGCATGGTGGCGCGTGTCTGTAGTCCCAGCTACTCGGGAGGCTGAGGCAGGAGAATTGCTTGAACCCGGGAAGCGGAGGTTGCAGTGAGCCGAGATCAGCCACTGTACTCCAGCCTGTCGCCTAGTGACAGAGCGAGACTCTGTCTCAAAAAAAAAAAAAAAAAAAAAAAAAAAGGCCGGGCGCGGTGGCTCAAGCCTGTAATCCCAGCACTTTGGGAGGCCGAGGCGGGTGGATCACGAGGTCAAGAGATTGAGACCATTCTGGTCAACATGGTGAAACCCCGTCTCTACTAAAAATACAAAAAATTAGCTGGGCATGGTGGCACGTGCCTGTAATCCCAGCTACTCAGGAGGCTGAGGCAGGAGAATTGCCTGAACCCAGGAGGCGGAGGTTGCGGTGAGCCGAGATCGCGCCATTGCACTCCAGCCTGGGTAACAAGAGTGAAACTCCGTCTCAAAAAAAAATAAAAATAAAAATAAAAATAAAAAATAAAAAATCAAATCTGGGCAGTTCAAATTTCAAGTATGGCCACAGGACATGTTTTTTAATCTGGAGGGCAGATGAACATCACTGAAGTTGAGAACGTTTGAATGGGTCTTTAAAATTGAAGTTTCCAGGATCACAGCAAGACTTGGAATACAGAGAAGACTCTGAGCCCAGTGCCAAAATCATGAGTTGTATGTGAGGAGGAAAATCAGGACTGTAAGAACCACTTTCTTTTTCTCTTCAGTGTTCCTGCCTTGGCCCATGAAATGAAGCCTCTAACCTCTCAGAAGTATTGGGGAATAAGACTCACCTCTCCTTAATGTTTTTCTGGAAATACGATAGAAGACTTATATCCTATGGTGCCTACTTATCTTCTAAATATGATTAATGTATTGCATACATATAGCATAGAAACTATTTGGCTCTCTGCTTCAGAATACCCTGCCCAGTGGGTGTTCTTTTCTCCGATCCTGCCTCATCACTGATCAGCCTATTGAGCCTTGCCCTGCCACTCTTGAAGTGAAAGTCCTGCCCAACTGACACTCAAAGGATCAATAAGAAAGAATATCTTGGAAGGAAAAGAGTGGAGAACAGTATACCAGGCAGAAGATATTGTGGTTACAAAGTACAAACAAATAAGAAAATGGGTTGTATGTGGAATCCCAAATAGAGTATCTTAACACAGTGTGCATTTAGGAAGGTGTCAAGAGACGTTAGTAGAATGATGGGGACGTTATCTACTACGTTAAAAATGTTAAGACTTTATCTTGACGGAAGAAAAGTCTTACAGATTTTTAGCCGATACATCAGCAACCCACTTTCCCTCCTTCTAATCATGAGTTTGCTACTACTACTCAAGGTACCGCCCAAAGCTATATATCCCAAGAGTAAATATGAGTAAGTTTTTTAAAAAGTAATAATGTTTAATGCAATTCAAACAACTCAATAAAAAAATATGAAGAAGCTACTAATGAAATAGAAATGCTTTAAAAAAGATAAATAACTTCAACACAAAGATAAAAAGAATACATAAGATTCAATTATAACACAAAAATAACTTTTTAGAATTAAGCATGATTATCTGATTCCAAAATTCCATAGCTAAATTGAAAAGAAGTATTATGACTACTTAAAATCAAATTAGAGGCTTAAGTGAAAGAAATAGATCAAAGCAAAAATACAAAGAGATGGACTTCTGCTTCTATCCAAAAAAATATAACTGCTCTGGGACTTATCCTTCTGCTATAAACAACTATTTTTAAAAAGGACAAAATATATAAAACAGCTAATTTCAAAGAGTAGACAACAGGCAGTTCAGGACCATGATCCCTAAGGAAGCAAACAAGGAAATCCCTAGAGGCATCCCTGTGCTGCAGGGAGTAGAGCCAAAACAGAGTTCAGCAGTGCCACTGAGTTGGAGGCAGAGACTGGAATTCAAGTAAACTAAGAAGAATAGAAGTTATGGGACAATACTGTATAGGAAGAAACTGCACAAAGAGTTCTAGAAACTTATATAGGATCTACATTGAGTTTCTGGCTGAATACTAACTTGTGCACCCAGAATGTGAAATTCCACAATGCCAGGTAAAAACAGCTGCCAAGAAAAGAAGAATTTCCAGGTAACTGCACACTGAATGATTCCCAAGTTCACTTAGAACTGGAACTTTTCAAGTTCCTGTCAAGCAGATTAAAGAAATCTTGTTGAAAATATGAGGTATTCAGTAGAGATGCTGGATAGAGATGCCTTAGTACTAAGGCAAAACTAGCCCTAGAGTAAAGGCTACTCATTACTAATCCTATAAATATTTAAAAACAAGCCCCCCAACATCAAGCTACTCCCCCAAAAATCTAACTGCCCTCTGGAACAAAGTCCAACACATTTTTTAAAAAACACAATAAAACCTATTACTCAAAACATAAAATTCACAATGTCAGACAGTCAATTAAAAATTACTAGAGTTCTGGTTCTGTTATAGCAAGATTAGCTTCCTGAAGCTTATCTCTCCCACTGATTATGATGTTATAAAACTAGACAAAATACCAAAAACAAAAAAACAAAAATCTCTTAACAATGATAAGTGAACAGAAGTAATTAGGTTGTAATTAGGGTAATGCAAATCAAATCCACAATGAGATTTTACCTCACACGCACTAGGATGACTGTTACAAGAAAATAAGTGTTTGTGAGGACATGAAGAAACTGGAATTCTTATGTTCTCTTGTGAAAATGAAAAATGGTGGTAATTGCTGTAAAAAATAGTATAGTGGGTCCTCAAAAATTTAAAAATAGAATTAACATATGATCCAGCAATTTCCACCTCTGGGTATATATCCAAAAGAATTAAAAGCAGGATCTTGAAGAGACATTTGCACACTCGCATTCATAGGAGCACTATTCACAATATCAAAGATGTAGAAGCAATCCAAGTGTCTATAAACTGATGAATTGTTAAACAAAATGTGGCACATACATACAAAGGAATGTTATTTAACTTTAAAAAGGAATAAAATTCTGACACTTGCAACAAGCAACATGGATGAAATGTGAAGGCATTCATCTAAGTGGAATAATCCAGTCACAAAATAAGACAAATACTGCATGATTTCACTTATATGAGGTAGCTAGAGTAGAAACATTTATCGAGCAAATGGAAAGCAAAAAAGAGCAGGGGTTGCAAACCTAGTGTCTGATATAACAGATTTTAAACCAACAAAAATCAAAAAAGACAAAGAAGGGCATTACATAATGTAAAGGGATCAATGCAACAAGAAGAAAACTATCCTAAATATATATACATATGCACTCAATACAGGAGCAGCCAGATTCATAAAGCAAGTTCTTAGAGATCTACAAAGAAACTTAAGACTCCCACACCATAATAATGGGAAACTTTACCACCCCACTGTCAACATTAGACACATCAACAAGACAGAAAATTAACAAGGATATTCAGAACTTGAACTCAGCTCTGGACAAAGTGGATGTATTAGACATCTACAGAACTCTCCACCCCAAATCTACAGAATATACATTCTTCTCAGCATCACATCACATTTATTCTAAAATTGACCACATAATTGGAAGTAAAAACATTCTCCAACAAATGCAAAAGAATGGAAATCGTAATAAACAGTCTCCAGATCCCAGTGCAATCAAATCAGAACTCAGGATTAAGAAGCTCACTCAAAACCACACAACTACATGCAAACTGCTCAACGTGTTCCTGAATGACTGCTGGGCAAATAACAAAATGATAGCAAAAATAAATAAGTTCTTTGAAACCAATGAGAACAAAGACACAACATACCCAATCTCTGGCACATACTAAAGCAGTATTTACAGGGAAATTTATAGCACTAAATGCCCACAGGAGAAAGCAGAAAAAATCTAAAATTGACACCCTAACATCACAATTAAAAGAACTAGAGAAACGCCAGGCACGATGGCTCACACCTGTAATCCCAGCACTTTGGGAAGCCAAAGTAGGCGAATCACGAGGTCAGGAGTTTGAGATCAGCCTGTGTCTACTAAAACTACAAGAATTAGCCAGGTATGGTGCATTCCTGTAATCCCAGCTACTCAGGAGGCTGAGGCAGAAGAATCTCTTGAACCTGGGAGGCAAAGGTTGCAGTGAGCTGAGATGACACCACTGCACTCCAGCCTAGGCAACAGTGAGATAGTCTCAGGAAAAAAAGAAGAAGCAAGAGCAAACAAATTCAATAGCTAGCAGATGGCAAGAAATAACTAAGATCACAGCAGAAGCAAAGGAGGTAGAGACACAAAAAACTGTTCAAAAATCAATGAATCCAAGAGCTGGTTTTTTGAAAAGATCAAGAAAATAGACTGCTAGTCAGACTAATAAAGAAGAAAAAAGAGAAGAATCAAATAGATGCAACAAAAAATGATAAAGGGGATATCACCACCAATCCCACAGCAAAACAAACTACCAGCAGAGAATACTGTGAACAACTCTACACAAATAAATAGGAAAATCTAGAAGAAACTGATAAATTCCTGGATACATACACCCTCCCAAGACTATACCAGGAAGTTGAATCCATGAAAAAACCAGTAACAAGTTCTGAAACTGGCAGGCAGTAATTAACAGCCTACCAACCAAAAAAAGCCCAGGACCAGAGGGATTCACAACCAAATTCTACCAGCGGTACAAAGAGAAACTTGTACCATTCCTTCTAAAAACTATTGCAAACAACAGAAAAGACAGACTGCTCCCTAACTCATTTTATGAGACCAACATCATCCTGGCACCAGAAACTGGCATAAACACAACAAAAACGAAAATTTCAGGCCAATATCCCTGAAGAACATCAATGCAAAAATCCTCAATAAAATACTGGCAAACCAAATCCAGCAACACATTAAAAGGCTTATGTGCAATCAAGTTGGCTTCATCCCTGAAATGCAAGGCTGGTTCAACATATGCAAATCAATAAATGTAATCCATCACACAAACAGAACTGACAACAAAAACTACATCATTATTTCAATAGATGCAGAGAAGCCTTCAATAAAATTGAACACCCCTTCATGCTAAAACCTCTCAATAAACTAGGTATTCATGGAACATATCTTATAATAATAAGAGCAATTTATGACAAACTCATAGCTAATATCATACCAAATGGGCAAATGCTAGAAACATTCCTTTTGAAACCCAGCACAAGGCAAGGATGTCCTCTCTCACCACTCCTATTGAACACAATATTGGAAATTCTGGCCAAGGCAATCAGGCAAGAGAAAGAAATAAAGTATATTCAAATAGGAAGACAGAAAGTCAAATTATCTCTGTTTGCAGATGACATAATTGCATATTTAGAAGACCCCATCATCTCAGCCCACAATCTCCTTAAGCTGATCAGGAACTTCAGCAAAGTCTCAGGATATAAAATCAATCTGCAAAAATCACAAGCATTCTTATACACCAATAATAGACAAACAGAGAGCCAAATCATGAGTGAACCCCCATTCACAATCTCTAGAAACAGAATAAAATACCTAGAAATACCACCTACAAGGGATGTGAAGGACCTCTTCAAGGAGAACTACAAACCACTGCTCAAGGAAATAAGGGAGAATACAAACAAATGGAAAAACATTCCATGCTCATGGATAGAATCAATTTCGTGAAAATGGCCATACCGCCCAAAGTAATTTATAGATTCAATGCTCTTCCCATCAAGCTACCACTGGCTTTCTTCACAGAATTAGAAAAAAACTACTTTAAATTTCATATGGGACCAAAAAAGAAGCCATATAGACAAGACAATCCTAAGCAAAAAGAACAAAGCAGGAGACATCATGCTACCTGACTTCAAACTATACTAGAAGGCTACAGTAATCAAAAGAAAATAGTGCTGGTACCAAAACAGATATATCAGCCAATGGAACAGAACAGAGGCCTCAGAAGTAACACCACACATCTACAACCATGTGATCTTTGAAAACCCTGACAAAAACAAGCAATGGGGAAAGGATTCCCTATTTAATAAATGGTGCTAGGAAAACTGGCTAGCCATATGCCAAAAACTGAAACTTGACCCTTTCTTTACATCTTAAACAGACATCAACTCCAGATGGATTAAAGATGTAAACGTAAGACCTAAAACCATAAAAAACCTAAAAGAAAACATAGGCAATACCATTCAGGACATAGGTATGGGCAAAGACTTCATGATTAAAACACCAAAAGCAATGGCAACAAAAGCCAGAATTGACCAAAAAGATCTAATTAAACTATAGAGCTCCTGCACAGCAAAAGAAACTATCATCAGAGTGAACAGGCAACCTACAGAATGGGAGAAAATTTTTGCAATCTATCCATCTGACAAAGGACTAAAATCCAGTATCCACAAGGAACTTAAACAAATTTAAAGGAAAAAAACATGCAACCCCATCAAAAAGTAGGTGAAAAATATAAACAGACACTTTTCAAAACATGTATCCCAGAATTTAAAGTATAATAAATGCATACATACATACATACATATATATATATATATATACATAAAAACAATATAAGCATCTGTGATTTAAAAAAAAAAAAAAAAAAAACAAGGAAAGAAAACTACAAACTAATATCATTCACTAGACACAAGACTGCCTTAGCAAAATATTCGCAAATTTAACTTAGAAACATGAAGTAAGGATACTATGGCATGAATATGTAGAGTTTATCGCAAGATGCAAGGTTAGTTCAACATTTGAAAATCAGTGAATGAAATCCATCACATTAGCAGAATAAATTATATGACAGCCTCATAAATGCACTAAAAGTATTTGCTGAATTTCAGCACCCATTCATGATTTTCTTTTAATCTCAGTAGACTGAGAGAAGAAAACTTCCTCATCTGTCTAATAAGAGCATCTACCAAAAGCCTATGGCTAATATCATATTTAATGATGAAAAATACTGGATGTTTTCCCCCAAAGATCAAGAATAAAGCAAGGCTTCTGCTCTCCCTACTTCTTTTTCTTGGTGGTTGGAGTGGGGAGGGTATACCACTGAGATCCCTCCAAGTGCAGTAAGGTAAGAAAAAAAAAGACATACAGATTATAAAAAGTAAAACATGGTTTTTGTCATTTAAATCACCATGCACATAGAAAATCCTAAGTCATCTTTTTTTTTTTTGAGACGGAGTTTTTCTCTTGTTACCCAGGCTGGAGTGCAATGGCGCAATCTCGGCTCACCACAACCTCTGCCTCCTGGGTTCAAGCAATTCTCCTGCCTCAGCTTCCCGAGTAGCTGGGACTACAGGCATGTGCCACCATGCCCAGCTAATTTTTGTATTTTTAGTAGAGATGGGGTTTCACTATGTTGACCAGGATGGTCTCGATCTCTTGACCTCATGATCCACCCACCTCGGCCTCCCAAAGTGCTGGGATTACTGGCGTGAGCCACCATGCCCGGTCATCTTTTTTTAAAAAAATCTACTAAACTTAATAAGTGAATTTGGCAAGATTGCAAAGTACAAGGTCTGTGGCCATCGTTTTTTTTTTAATCTACTAGAAATAAATGATCAGAAAATAAACTTTTAAAATCAAGACTATTTACAAAAGAAAATTTGCATAAGGACAAATTTAACAAAATATGTATAATATTTCTTTAAAAACTATAAAACGCTGGTAATAAAAATTAAAAGAGGCCAATAAATACAGACATATCATGATCATGGATTAAAAGACTCAATATTATTTCATTAATCTATGTTTATCTATAGATTTACAGCAAGCTTTTCTATAAAAATTGACAACCTAAATGAGCCAAACAATCTTGAAAAAGAATACTCCTGTTTTAGAGACTTGTTATAAAGCTACAGTAATCACAGTGTGAAACTGATGTAAAAATATAGAGAAATAGATTAATGGTCGTACCATCTGATATTCTCCCTAACTGCTTTGGAGATTGGTCCAGCTGTTTTTTATAAACTTAAATATATGCTTACCCTGTGACCTAGCAATTCTACTTCCATATATTTACTCAAGAGTAATAAAAGTGTATGTACACAGAAAGTCTTGCACAATAATGATCATAGAAAACTTATTTGCAATAGTACATAATGGAAAAAAACTAGTATTTCGCATCGGGAGAAATGATAAATCATGATATATCCAAACAACAGAATACTTTCAGCAATAAAAAGGAACAATATCCTGAAACATGCAACATCTGTGAATAAACTACAAAAAGCATAATACCCAGTAAAAGAAACCACACAGAAAATAGTACAGTGTGATTCTATTTATACGAAATTCTAGTACAGGTAAAACTAATCTAAGGTGAAGGAAATCAGAAGTGTGGTTCTCTGGTGGAGTGCTTGAAAATGTCTAAGAAGGAACATGTGGAATATTTCTGGTATGATAAGAATGTTCTGTATCTTCTCAGAGTGTGGGTTACATTGAGTATCCGTTTCTCAAAACTTACAAATCTGTACACTTAAAATCTGTACATTTCCCTATATGTAAATAATACCTCAATTTTTAAAAGTTTAAAGGGTTTGTTTTGCTCAAAGGAAAAAATACAAGAAGAAATCATAAGGGGAAAGTTTAGAAATTTGGAGAAGATATTGAAGAGGCCTAAAATGTGAATAATAATATAAAAAATTGAAGTATAGAAGAGGTGCAATAATTCAAGAAGTAAAAGAAGCACCTCTCCCTGAAATAAGAAAACATTCAAGTCTGCACTTAAAAGGGTTCACTGATAGAAAGGATGGGAGGGATGGAGAGAAGAAAGAAGGAATAAAGAAGGAAAGAAATATACCTAGGCATATACCAATAAAAGTCCCAAGTTTCAAGGATAAAAAGAAATGTGTAATCAACTAAAGAGCTAAAAAGCAAGTTTTTAATAAAGGAAAGGAAAAAATCAGATCAATATCAGCAACACTAGAAAATAGAAAGAATACAACATTGACAGAATACTAAGAAGTAATACAATTCAAAAATCCTACACTTATTCAAGATGTCATTGAAACACTAGTTATCTACAATGGAAGAAATTATATCATTCACTTGTCAACCATAATAAAGATGCTTTGCATATATATATATATATATACACACACACACACACACACACATATATTTAAGAATACAGAGAATATAACATCAATGTAAGACACATAAGGAACAAAATATTAAAGATAGTACACTAAAAAAAAAACACGCACACATCAGAATGACAACCTGAAGATAAGAGAAAATGAAGAGGAGAGGGCCACTGGCAAGCAATAAGCCTCATAATATGCTTAGTTTAGTGTTTCTTAACCTTGTGGATCAGATAATTACTCATTGGGGAAGAGAAGGAGAGGGCTGTCCATTGTGGGATGTTTAGCAGCATCTCTGCCTTCTATTCACTAGATTCCAGTAGCATCTCCCCTTCTCAGTCAGGAAAATCTGAAACGTCTCCAGATATTGCCACATGTTTCTTAGGGGACAAAATCAGCTCAAGTTAAGAACCACTGACATAGTTTATAATTATTCATTTAGATAATAACAGATTGACAAAAATTTGTAATGTGAGTGTTAAATAAGAATTCTTGAAATAGATGAGACATGCTGCTATTTAAAAATCTAATAATAATCTGGAACTAAAGTAATAAAATATTTCAGCAAAGCCTGGGTATTGAGTGCAGACTGTAAACACAGTAAGAAAAATAATCAGTAAGGGAAAAATAGAACAATCTTTTTGGTGATTATATAATTATATATCTGGAAAACATTTGATCCTAGTGAAAAAAACACCAGGATTAATAATGAAAGGCACTAAGTCTTTTTAATACAGAAGAAACATATAAAAATTAGTAACCTGCACATGTACCCCAGAACCTAAAGTAAAATTTAAAAAAAATTAGTAACTTCTCTATACCACCATAACCATCTAGAAATGGAAATGGGAAAAGGCTTTTCATAACTGGAACAATATAAACTAAATATTTAAAAGCATATTTAACAAGGGCAATACAGGACCTATATTTTAAATTTTTTTTTAGTGTTACTAAAGGACAGAGGCAGATTTACTGTGAAACTTAAAAGAAAAAGAGCTGCATTTGTTTTAGGGCCTTGCACTTGCCCTGTGGCAGGCTGAATAATGGTCCTCCAAAGATGTCCATGTTCTAGTATTCAGAAGCTGTGAATATGTTACATTACATGGTAAAAGGAACTTGCAAAATTGCAAATATAATTAAATTAGGAATCCTGAGATGAGGGGTTAGCCTGTAGCCTATCTGTAATCACAAAGACCTTTATAAAAGAGATACAAGAGGATCAGAGTCAGAGAGTAAGATCTGAAAACGCTATCTGGTGGCTTTGAAGATAGAGGAGGACCACGAGTCAAGGACCACAAACAGCCCCTAGAAACTGAAAAAGGGAAAGAAATGAATTCTCCCATAGAGAATCTGAGGAGGAATCACAATGCTGTTGACAGTTTGATTCTAGCCCAGTGAAACCCACTTCAGACTTCTGACCTCCAGACTGTACAAGGTAATAAACTTACATTGGTTTAAGCAACCAAGTTTGTGGTGATTTATTACCACAGCAGTAGGAAAATAATACTCTTTCAAACTCCTAGAAATAGTTTTAGCAATGGGCTTTCAGGGTAATATTCTGTAATGTTCAGAAAAGTAATATATTTTAGCCACCATCAATTAAAACCATTGTCTCTTCACTCCAGTTTCTTCACCGCTTTCCTCACATTGGGTGATGCTGAAG
Source organism: Saimiri boliviensis (assembly GCF_048565385.1). Classification (NCBI taxonomy): domain Eukaryota; kingdom Metazoa; phylum Chordata; class Mammalia; order Primates; family Cebidae; genus Saimiri; species Saimiri boliviensis. The sequence continues at coordinate 78,130,514 of NC_133453.1, forward strand.
TGGCTGCAGGCATTTTGGGGATTCTGCCACAAGAAAGTTGAGTCAGGGACATACTCAGTTTTTGGTTTTGTTGGATATATATGTGGTCACTTCCACAAGTTATTTCTAGCCATCCCACTATAGAAATGGCTTTCAGAAATACTTCTACCCCACACTGTACTGACTCACCCAATTAAGGCACAGAAGCAGAGGTCACATTGCACGATGAATGTGTCCTACAGCTCACACACTGGAAATATCCAAGGAATAGAGGAGAAAAAATGTTTGAACCCACAAATGGAACCTGACACTAGTCTGACGGAAACATGTAAAACTGTAAGGGGAAGTTTCAGTGCCCATTGGTTACTAGTCAAAATTATTAACACTTTTCTTAATGCCCAATTAACCTTGCTAAAAGTGAAGAGCTATATGCCTGCTTCTGATGAACAATTCTCTCTTACAAACAAACCCTGGGATTATAAGCACAGCTAGTAAAAATTTTGCAAATGGATTATTATGTGTAATTGTAATAAGCACAAAGCTCACCTTGCTTTCAAGCCCTTGGTTACCAGACCTGTATAATCTAGTGATGGAAATACTGTACCATACATTGTCAATGGTCCCCTTCCATCTTCAAAGACAGCAATGGTGGGTTTAGTCCTTACATCACATTATTCTACTCCGCCTCCTTCTTGTACTTTTAAGGATCCTTGTGATTACATTGGTCCTACCTGAATAATCCAGGAAAATCTCCCTGTCCCAAGTCCTTAACTTAATCATTGAGTGCAGGAAATCTCTTTTTTCATGTAAGGAAACGTATTCACAGGTTTCAGGGATTAAGACATGGACATCTTAAAAAAGTCATTATTCTACCTACCCTATCAGTTGATGGCACAGCCACAAAGAAAGGAATATTCCATATTCCTTTAAAACACAGTGATTTGAGTATATCTACTTAATGGGATATATCCTAGGCATGAAAAAAACTTTAAAGAAGTCAAGCCAGGTATGGTGGCTCACACCCATAATCCCAGCCTGGGGGAAGGAGGGAAACCTGTTTTTGGGGTGTGTGTGTGTCTCTTTTGTTTGTTTGTTTGTTTGTTTCAGAAAAAAAAGTGGAAAACGAAATTTAGATAAACTATTTAGAATTCAAGATGAAGCTAAAATCTTGCTATACAAGAAAGGAAAGATGTTATCAATGACTAGTGGAGTCCTGTCAAAAGGAGTAAGAGTTACACCGAGTAAGCCATCACAGGCCAAAGATGGAATGATCTGATGATTACTACAATGGATTGAAATACATCAAATATGTTTAAATCCATGAATTCATAATGATAAAAAGAAAATTCCTCATTGGTCACCTTTGGAAAATATTGGAAACCAAGTCATTATTTTTAAAAATGACAAAGAGAAAAGATTACTTTGTCGTAACCAAATTGAGAGGGTAATACTTTTTATAAGTATTCTAGGTTATAAGTGAAGAAATGATAGAAATTTCAAAGCCTGTTATGCAAAAATCTAATGAATTAATGGTTCTTGACAATAATCTTATTGGCTGATAGAAAAAAAAGACATCTCCTTTGTCTTGATAGAAGTACATAATAGGCCGGGCGCGGTGGCTCAAGCCTGTAATCCCAGCACTTTGGGAGGCCGAGGCGGGTGGATCACGAGGTCAAGAGATCGAGACCATCCTGGTCAACATGGTGAAACTCCGTCTCTACTAAAAATACAAAAAATTAGCTGGGCATGGTGGCGTGTGCCTGTAATCCCAGCTACTCAGGAGGCTGAGGCAGGAGAATTGCCTGAGCGCAGGAGGCGGAGGTTGTGGTGACCCGAGATCGCACCATTGCACTCCAGCCTGGGTAACAAGAGCGAAACTCTGTCTCAAAAAAAAAAAAAAAAAAAAAAAGAAAGAAAAGAAAATTAGTACATAATAACACCTATCAAGTAGTCTTGCCACAAAAATCCAACCTGATTCTGATAAGGCTCATAGATCTATCAATGGATGGATAAAAATGAGGGTTTCTTATATTATTAAGTAATACTTGAAATTTTCTAAAATAAAAAACTTTTTTAAATTTAAGAATAATTTAAAAAGCAGGGGAAAAAAGGTTAAAATAAAATAACCCATAACCTATTAGCAAGTAATTCTTTCCTTTTAAACATTCTGGGGCTCTTTACTATACTTTTTTTTATCATATAAGAAAGCTTTCTGTAAAACCTCCAAAATAAGCATTGCCACATAGAATCAAAGCAGAACACCCATACCATATAAAGTACAGAAGCAGCCTCCCTGTCTGCCAGAAAAGCACAAGTTGAAAGCAAGACCTTTGTTTTCCCTATGTTGTTAGGATCCACATACTTCATGTATCCTCAGGATCAGAAAGAAAAAAAATGTGTATTTTAGCGAGTGAGCAAGAAAGTAGAACTGATAATAGGGGTAACAGAGTAGATATAGAAAAATACTTAACATTTTCTATTTTCTAACCATTTAGTATTAGCTAACTCAAGTAAATATGAACTAGGTTATCTAGCTCTTCTGATACAATGTCTAGATAAAAGTCGTCCTTGCATCCTTAGGTTTCTGCAATGCTGCTTTAATTTTACAAAAAGGATAAGATGGTGTAACAGAAAAGTAGTGAAATAATGATAAACTCTCTCAAGTTTCTTAAATACACAAGAGGTAAGCAGCTAAGATGCAATGAAAGGATATGAGTGGGAAGTTTGTGACCCATGAAGTTGATACTGCAGGAAGCTTGAATGAAAATTGAAAGGCTTTATGGGTAGGCCAGACTAGATAGATAGTGAGGCAATTAGAATCATTCATTGCTGCCAAGGCATCAGGCCAACATGAATTACAACCCCAACTGAATGAAGCAGAATAGAAAATAGAAAAGCCTTTAATGAAAATGTTGGAGAACTCACAAGGGATGGGGAAAGTGCCAAATAACTGGAAGATGGCTAAGTAAACTAAAAGGTCTATTCTCCCATCAATGCATAAGGGATTTACAAGTTTAACTCTCATTGCTGTTAATAGGAATTCTATGTGTGATCCAAGGGTGTATTCATGGAGAAAATGCATCTATTAGTGTCTCGATTGGCCTCTCTTGAGCCAACTCTGGCAAATGCTCCAAATTGTGTGGTAGTTTGGTGACAGGGACTAACAGGGGCTAAAATAAAAACCACCAGCTTAGCTTCACCTTGTAATCCTCTGATAGTACAAGATCCCTTGTCAGCAAAGAGCAAAATATACTCTATACAATCTTATAACGCTTAATTTGGAAACATTTGGAAATTAACTTCCAGCAAACTAAAGTAAAAGAAAAAGACAAAAGACAGATTCCTAACCAATTGAAAAGACTGTCTTTAGAAAATAGAAGTACACTTTAAATCATTTTCTACATGAAAAGAATCCTTTTCCTAATTTAATAATTTAATAAAAACAGCTATCATAGTCTCTAATATGTCTACTCTAGACATTGTATCAGATGTCTCTACTTAATCATTAATCAAACTAGCTATGAAGTAAATAGTATTATCCCTATTTCACAGATAAAGAAATTGAAACTAAGACATTAAGAAATTTGCCCAGGATCATACAGCTTCAAAGTTACTAATTCAAATCCTGGTCAGCACAGCTCCAAAGTCCATGATCTTTCTTGACACCTTACCTACTATAAAATAGCAACCACCATCCTCCTCCAGGTCACTTTTACTTAACATTATGCATTTCCCAATCCAATGTGCATTTTCAAAAGCATCGAATCTCTTCATAAATTTATGTTTACATACTCTACAACACAGTATAATCATGTTTTCTAACAGTATACCTCCCCAAAAAAGAAAAAGGTGATATAATAGTTTTTGTAAAATGGCTAATATTTGTATCCAAAATACAAAAACAACATTCATTGAAAACATACTTATTCAATCTATTGTGTACCAAGGTCTACACCAGAATCTTAACAAAGACAAACAGAGCCACTGCTTTCAAGATCAGTATAGTAAGATGAAATCTAGCAAGAAAGTCTGCTTACTAGTAGAAGAAATAGGCATAAGCAATTTATTAAAAGTCTTAAGCTGCACACAGTGTAGTCTCAGCTACTTGGAAGGTGGGATTGCTTGAGCCCAGGAGTTCGAGCCAGCCTGGGAAATACAGGGAGACCCAGTCTGTAAAAAAAACCAAAAATTTTTAAATGGTCTACATGATACAGCAAAGGTAATACAAAGTGCTGTAGGGAAACATCACATTATGCCTTTGTGACTCTTGATTTCTCAATATTAGCAATTTCTATTGCTCTACTTCACTATCTTATAAGAAGACATCATTTTATTAAAAGATGTCAACAAAGCTTTACTTAAAGCTCAACAATATTTACAGGAAGATCTTCCTTCCCCAAATCCCTTCAAAATATTCATATGTGCAGGGAAAGCATCATTATACCCAAATTACTGGTGGAGAAATAGTGGCTCAACAAAATTAAATGACTTTCAGAACTCAAAAGTGACTCCCACTGCCATATTTTCTTTTAAATTTTTCTACAGAAATACTACTTAATCCAAAGTTCTTTAGACTTTAAAGATTCCTCAAAAAAAGCTCAATTTTTGAGCCAGTTTGAACAGGTTCTGTCAAGTAGTCTGAACAATCTTAGTTCAACCAAACAGCAGAACAATTTCTGAAACCATAGGTAGGTGCTGAATATTGCTTTCATTTGAGTTAATTAAAAGTATTTGATCCACTATGGTGCATCCTAGTGTAAGATCTTTAAAAGAAAAGAATTGATTAATCTATGCAAGTTTCAGATAACACCTAATCTAAATGCCAGAGCTTGTGACCAGATTTAATCAAGCTCTGGCTATTATTTATTGACTTATCCAAAAAATGGGGGTTTTTGTTTTTATTTTTTTCAACAAAGGTATTTGAATAATGGATAAGCTGCCAAGACCTGCATCAATTCCCATTATATAATGTATTGAATTTTTTGCAAACACAAAATAGGAATAGACTAAGAATAATTTGTCTCTTCCAAAATACAAAATGTTGGGAGAACTAACAACGTAGGCTGCTGGAGGAGGGCACAGATAAATCTGACCTCTTGTTTTCTTTATGCCAGCTTCCTGTCCGATGATAAACACAAATGAAGCAAATTCTATAGACTATAGTTACACATTGCTACACAGCCACTCCCCACTGAGTTACCAGCCACACCATGACTAACTTTATGAATGAGCTAAGGAGACACTATCTATGTAATGTGAGCCCAGGATATCAGAAAGGTTTCAGGACCAAAATACCTTCTTCCTACCCTGTCCGCTGATTCCTGAAGCAAGTATTAGCATTTCATGCTTTTAGCTCAGTGGTCCTCAACACAGGCTAATTATTATAATTACCTTGGGCATTTCTTAAAAGCAACACCACCAGCTTCAGACCCAAGGATTCTTATTTTAGCCTGGGCATCTGTTTTTTTGTTTTGTTTTTGTTTGTTTTGTTTTGTTTTGAAGCATGACAGGTGATTATAATAAGCAGCCATCGTTAAGAACTATCAGTAAGATATTCAAGCAAACTTGAAAAAGCACAAAAGAAAGCAAAAGGATATGCAGTCACTGAAAAAAAGACTAGAGAAGCAGTCAGTATACAAAATAGAAAGAGACACAAGTGGCTACGGCAGTCAAAAGCAAGAGTTACAATTTTGCCTTGGCCAGCAATGTAAACCTACAACTTGCTCCTCAGGACAGTGTTGGAGTGGGAGGCAAAAAAAAAAAAAAAAAAAAAAAAAAAAAAAAAAAAAAAAAAAGTAAAAATAAACTATCAAAAATAGTTACTAACACAGAAGTATTGACTCTTTTTAAGAGCCTTATTTGAAAGCTGAAACCACAAAATAAAAGGCCATTCATAAAACATATAAATAAAATTTTTTTAAATGGTAGGAAATTTTTCTCAATTTGACATATATATTTCATTGAATCTGTAAAATAAGCCATATAAGCAAAAAATAAATTCTATTTATTTTTTTATATGTCCTTTTTTTTCCCTTTTTTGTTGAAATTGTTCCTTTTTTGAGAAAAGAAATGCAGATTTACATTTTGAGATTAACGATAACTATAAAGTGTATTAAATGGCCAGGTATGATGGCTGATACCTGTAATTCCAAGCACTTTGGGAGGTCGTCAGGCAGATCTCCTGGGGTCAGGAGTTTGAGACTAGTTTGACCAACATGGTGAAACCCCGTTTCTACTAAAAATACAAAAATTACAGGCGTGGCGCATGCCTATAATCCCAGCTACTTGGGAGTCTAAGGTAGAAGAATCACCTGAATCCTAGAGGCGGAGACTCCGTCTCAAACAAACAAACTAATAAGAAATTATAAAGCGCACGAAGTATTCAACTTTAGAACAAAAACTGTTGCAAAAAAAACTTGCTCTCTAAGCTTATATGCCCAGTGATTAGGCCTACCATATATTCCACATAAGTATTTCAATTGATCTTGTCTTCAATAAAACATCAAATACATTATTAAAATTTTTCATTTTGGTAATCTCTCTCAGAGGTCCTGACCATTGTTACTGGCCAAATAAGGAACTAAGGAACTAGATGATTCCACATGAATTTAACAAGCTTCTGATTAATTCTATAAGTACTATTCTTTCTTTTAAAATCTGCAGTGTTACTGGTAAAAATAATTTTTCTAATTTGAAATTAAAACTATTTTACCAAGGTATGCTTTTCTTTGCACAAAGGAAGTTGTACAACAAAAATATCACTGAGGCACTGATAATTTTGAGCAAAAAGTGAAAATTTTCTGTTCATCATCTATTTTTTAAAAAGGTTACATAGCCTTTGGCGCAAAAGTAATTGTGGCTTTTTGCAATTGGTTTTTGCAATTGTTTCCAATGGTAAAAACCACAATTACTTTTGCACCAACCTAAAACATTGCAGATTTGCTTTCTTCTTCAAGTTTTTAGCTTCCATTCTATCCAAGTTTTTCTTCATACTTCTTGCAGCAATCACCCTGAAAGAGAAATCCATTATCATTTATCTTAATACTACTGCTACTAATAGTCATGACTCTGATACCAGATTGCCAAAGTTCAAATTCTGGCTCAACTATTATTTACTGTGTCCTTAGGCAAGTCACTAAACCTCTCTATATTACAGTTTCTTCACTGCAAAATGGAAATAATAGCATCAATCTCACATGATTGTTATGAGGATTAAATTAGTAATGTGTAATATGTAAAAGAACAGTATGAAGGAAGCATTCAATAAGTATTATTAATATTATCACTATAATACCTTAGGTATCTCAAAAAAGAATTATTTTTTAGTTGCCATGGTATCTGAGATACTACGTTTGCTTGTTTTTAAAAAAATCTGAGTAGTTGATTCTTACATGGTTGAAATGAATTTGAAATCCATTTTATGACAAACTCAACCCTGTGCATTGGTCTGAGATAAGAGTTGGATGCACGATAAGAGTTTGAACAGAAGCAGATTTTAAATTGCAAAATTAGCCTGTAATCCCAGCACTTTGGGAGTCTGAGGTGGATGGGTCAATTGAGGTCAGGAGTCGAGACCAACCTGACCAACATAGTGAAACCCCATCTCTACTAAAAATACCAAATTTAGCAGGGTGTGGTGGCACACACCTATAGTTTCAGCTACTTGGGAAGTGGAAGCAGGAGAATGGCTTGAACCCAGGAGGCGGACATTGCAGTGAGCTGAAACTGTGCCATTGCACTCCAGCCTGGGTGACAGGGCAAGATTCCATCTCAACAACAACAACAAAATGTAAAATCAAAACGCTTCAGGAATTGTAGAAGGTCAACCCCATTTCTTCTCTTTCATTCCACGCTTCACCCTTAGCATTTCACACCTATATCAAGCAGCTTCATGCTTCCAAGAATAAATGACGCTATGTTGGACTTTTAAATACTTCCAGGTTTCATGTCCTCCTAACTAAAAATTTGAGGCCAGTAGTATAGTGAAGAGAACATGGTTTCAGGCAAAACAAATCTGGGGTTAAATTATTGCTTTAACATTTACTCCTTGTATAAACCATAGGAAAGTGCGCATAGCCTCAACTTTCTGTGCCTCAATCTCCTTATCTATAAAATGAAGTTAGTGCTCATTCCACAAGTTTGTTGTAAAGAGTAGGTTATAAGCTTTATAAAGCATCAGGAATAATGTAGCTCGATATCATAGCTGCAGATAAAGATATAAGCAGACAATATTTCTCAAAACTATGCTATATGAGCATAACAGTAAGATATATATACTATGAGGAAGCAAATGATAAGAACTAATTTGGAAAGTTCAAACTGCTATTTAAAATAAAAAAGTAATTGATGATATGAGTCATTTAAACAAATAATTTTAAGATACCACTGTATTTTGATTTCTAAATCTAAGAGATTAAAATGTGGCTTTGAGTTTTTATTTTTATTTCAATTTAAATATTTTGTGATAAAAAATAAATTCATCAAAGCCAAAATTTATAATTTGTTTATCAAAGCCCTTTATTATAGAAAAGAGAGTAATTAGCATACAGAGGTAGTCCATAATATTTTACAAAGGTTCTTACATCATTACCCACTAATAGTTCATTAAAACTAAATATGGAAATTATCTGTTTGCTTGTTTTCTGTAAATCCCTAAGATTTATTCCAGCGAGACCAATAAGCAGAGAGAATGAAATAAAAAGGCAGAAGGCCAAAGTGTCATAAATGCTGTTAAAATATTCAATAAAAGCTATTCACCTGAGGTTCTTTACAACACATTGGAAAAAATGATCATCCCACATTTAGACATAAGTGATAGCAAATATTCCAAGATAAAAATTTCCGAGATAGCCAAATACTCTGTAAAAGATGTGATACTGTTATACAACGACATACAGAACCATATTTATTTTATTATTGCTATCTATGTAGCCTATAGTGTTAGTAGGAAACGATCTGATGTACATGATATAATGTTTGGAAGCTGCTCTGGTTATTCTACCCTAATTAGCAGGATGTCAAGTAAAAGTCAGCAAACAACAAAATCCCTTAGTTTGGTACAAAAATCTAAGTCTCAAATCACCAATAATATTTTTAAAACAAACAAACTAGGACATGAATTTTTTTTTCCTGGATTCATCTTTTTCAAAAATTTCCAAGATTATTCCAGTTGATACATAAGATAGGGCACATATTGTCAAGGATAAGTTGTCAAAGTGAATATGAAATGTGCTTCTCAAAATATCGTTTACACATTTACCAGATGGTAAAATAAACATGTAAGTTGTTATCAAGTATACACCAAGTTTGTATTAAAATTTTATGCACAAAAAAAATTTATGCACTGTAGAAATGGTGTAAAAATTATCGCATATTGTATTACTTGTTCACTTAATAGTTTATTAGCATTTCATAAATATTTTCTTTAAGAAAATTACTTAAATGGTCAGAGAATTCATATACTGCTGATCAGAACTAAAGAAGCTATGAGGGCCGGGCACAGTGGCTTACACCTGTAATCCCAGCATTTTGAGAGGCCGAGATGGGTGGATCACTTAAGGCCAGAAGTTCAAGATGAGCCTGGCCAACATGGCAAAACCCCATCTCTACTAAAAATACAAAGAATTAGCTGGGTGTGGTGGCAGGTGCCTGTAATCCTAGCTACTCAGGAGGCTGAAGCAGGAGAATCACGTGAACCTGGGAGGCAGAGGTTGCAGTGGGCTGAGATCTCCCCATTGCACTCCAGCTGGGGTGACAGAGCGAGACTGTCTCAAAACAAAAGCAAAAACTGAAACAAAAGAAGCAATGAACTTCATTAGAAAATGCAGAATAACCAATTCTCCCCATCCATTCATTAAGGTAAAAAGAACATTTTAAAAATTCTAATTATGTCCATAAGTAAATACAGTTTACCTAATACCTTTTCAAGATGTGGCATTAAACAAGGACACTAATTTGATAGACATGCACACTTTTATATGGAGGATTATCCAGAACATTTCAGGTTAGAGTCCTCTGCTTATTGTTAACAACTACTACAATAATTTAAAGTCCTAAAGAATGTTGACAAAAAACAAGAACATTAAAGTTTAAATTTATAAAACCTTTTCAATTTGATCTGGGTTCATAATTTTTGAACATCAATAGGAGCAATTTATGGCACTTCTAGCTTCCTTTTGGATCTAATCACACAGTTTTAATGCACAGAGTTGGCATTAGTGGCTTTAGTCTGTCACATGTCATTGCTCTCTGGCTATGTGACCAGATTTATCTGTAGCATGATCATTTAAAAAGTTGTATTCTTATAACAGAATATTTAAGGCAGAAATTCTGGAATAAATCTACCTTTAGGATGAATCAATAAGCCAATCACCAAAGCTTTACTTATCTCAGAAACACATGATCACTATTTTTAAAATAAGTTCTTTTTTAGCTTTTCCACCAGAATGACTATTTTGGCTTAGGAGATCCTGTAAGTCAGGAGCAGAGCCCAAAGCATCTAGTCCAGTTGTAAACTTTCCTTCAAGTCTCAAGTTTTAAAGGAAATTCATAGGGAAAGGATCAATGAATCACAATAGATAAGTTCCTCAAGGGTCACAGAGGTAACTTATTATGTTTGCTCTGCTCAAGGAAATCAATAAACAATATGAAAAAGTGAAGTTCAAAGACCTGTCTGCCTCACCAAGAAACCTAGAACCTAAAACTTTGGGCTTTTAGCTTTTCATATATCAGATTCAGGATTTACTGTCTTCCTAGAACCAAGAAGAATACAGATTAATCCACTGAGCAACAGGAATTTTTCTCTAATGTTTCCTGAAAAGCAGAGGCATCAGAATCACTTAGAAGAGCACTTTTCCTGCACTGTGTTCTCAATAACCTAGATATTGTTGGAGGCACGTCAGGAGTCCCTGGAGGAACTGAGTGAGAAATGCCCCATGACCAGAAGTCCAGGGGCCTCACCCTGCTTTAACAGAACAGCTCCACATTTGCATGTTTTATTATATTACACATATCAACACATTTTGATAAAGAGCTCTGTTGATCACTGTCCTCCCTGGGAAACACAGAAAATTCATGATCTTTTCTTAGTGCTTCTTTATTTTAAATGCATTTTTTTTTTTTTTTTTTTTAAGACAGGGTCTCTGTCGCCCAGGCTGGAGTGCAGTGGTGCGATCTGAGCTCACTGTAACCTCTACCTCCTTGGTTCAAGCGATTCTGCCACCTGAGCTTCCTGAGTAGCTGGGACTACAGGTGCCCCGTCTGGCTAAGGCTAGTGTCAAACTCTTGGGCTCAAGCAATCTGCCGGCCTCAGCCTCCCAAAGCGCTGGGATTACAGGCGTGAACCACAGCACCTCGCCCCAATGTGTTATCTTAAATATAAATTTAAATAAGCTTAAATTAGAACTGAGTATATGAAAAATGTGTACACAATTATGGCAAAAATTACAGTCAAAAAATATTTTATTGGTGTCAATGGAATTGTGCTGAGAAATTCGAGTCCTGTTTTCAGAGGTTCTGCTAAGTACTTTTAGCTGTTCCCTTAGCTCATCTGCCACTTAAGAGAGTAATGTAAACTATATGGTGACAGAAAAAACAAATTGATGCCTGAAACTGTAAAAAATGGCTTTTTCATTAAAAGCAAAATGTGTAACAAACACATATTACAATGAAGTTACTGAAAGCAATGTAAAAGTTTGCTTACAACCTGAAAAGAAAGTAGCAGAAAAAAAGAGAAGGTGTTAACTATGATATCTTCTGATTTGTATACGTAGTAATTCTATCAAAACATTTGAATAAACAAACAATTTTTCATTCCTTTTTCTTATATACTGACGGTTTGGTTCAGTAGTGAAAGAGACTTTATGTCCTGTTGCTGGCTAACACAGTAATAAAATTTGTATAATACTTCCCAATTTGCAAAGTGCTGTCAGATATATTATTTCACAGTGAAATAGAGTAAGTGTTCCTTTTTGTTAATAAAAAAGAAATAACATAAACTCTATGTTCATATTTTTCAACTTGTTTTAAAATGAAATTAACATGTACTCCTCCCAAATCCTTAAGTAAAATTAACAATCTAGAAAGGTATGTCATATTATGCCTGTAAGTTTTCTCTTATACCATCCCAGCCCAGGATTACATATCTCTCATTGTTATATGTTTCCTAGTTAATGAATGTCTTCCTATTTTAGATGCCAGTTTTAAATCTTATCAATGTGATCAAATTTTTAATTATGTCAAGACTGACATAGTTGGAGCTCTTGAAGGAGTATGGAAACAAATTTTCATATATTTATGGAGCAACTATAAATTGATATGACCTTCAGCCCAGAAATTCCACTTATAGAAATCGCATTTTGTAGATCTCTAACACAAGTATACAGTACAGAGATAAATGTAAAACACAGCATTTTTTTACGACAGAAAAACCTAGGAACAACTACATGTACTTAAGCAAGGAAGTAGTTAAGTTAGGTGTGATTTATCCATAAAATGTAATGGTGAAGATGTTAAAATATAATGAGATCAATGTGTTCAGAATTAGCAATATATCCTAGCCAGGCGTGGTGTCTCATGCCTGTAACCCCAGCACTTTGGGAGGCTGAGGCAGGTGGATCACTGAGGTCAGGAATTCGAGACCAGCCTGGCCAACATGGTGAAACCCCATCTCTACTAAAAATACAAAAATTAGCCAGGTGTGATGGCACATGCCTGTAGTCCCCTCTTCTTGGGAGGTTGAGGCAGGAGAATTGCTTGAACCCAGAGGCGGAGGTTGCAGTGAGTTGAGATTGCACCACTGCTCTCCAGCCTGGGCAATAGAGTAAGACTCTGTCTCAAAAGAAACAGAAAAAAAAAACAAAAGAAAAGAAAAGAAATCCTAAAAATACTAAGTGGAAAATATAAGTTGCACAATAGTGCACATTGTTCCTTCTACTGGAATTCATAATAAAAGTCAATTAAGTTTAATCAAACTCTTATTTCCATTTGATCAGAGGTCCAATTTATCTTAACCTAACACTCGAAGTGTTCCTTTATATGGCACCTACATTTCTAATCTTACCTTCCTTTTACCTCCTCTACTCACTGTGTTTCCCAAGCATGAAAACCTATTTTTCAAATAGGTCTCTGCTTCCCTACCTCATAGACTTTACTTATGCGCTTTTTCTGCCCAGAATGCCTTTCCACCCCAGGAAATCTGCAAGTCCAACCTCAACAAATATCACATCCATAAAGGCTTTCATAATTCTCTCAGCTAGACATAACCACACCCTCCCTTGGGCTTCCATAGGATTTTTCCTGTGCTTCTATTCTAGACCCTATTACTCTTACCATTTTTTATCTTGCGATACAATGTTTTCACAAATCACAGCAAATCCATATTTAATTCATCTTACAATCTCCATGGTGCCTTATATAATACCTCAAATCATAGTTTTCAATTAACAGAGGCTTGCTAATCAAAATAATCAAATCCATATAGAAAGCATTTGTTACATCAGTTTATATCATCAGATAAAGGATCCCAAAGTTTTTATCTGTCTATGAAGGAAGCTACTTTTCATTTCTCAAAGTTATAAAAGCAAAGGAGGTAGGAGAAAGGAAATTCATCTAAATCACAATATCCCTAAACAAAAACATGAAATAGGAGTGTAACACTGTCCACTATTGCTCCTTTCTCAACTGGCAAGCCTCAGGAAAAAAGAGGAGTGGTCAGATATCAGCTTCAAGATCTATCAGCAAGACCTTAGAACTAATGGCAGAGAAATTTTGAGCTTTGGGTCAGGTATTCCTGTCTTAGTTCACCTTGATAAGTGCATCTTCACTAGGATTTCTATGAAACGAACTATTGCAATGTTGCTTGAAGTTTGCAAATAAATAAACTGGGATCTTTTTGTTTAATTATAGTTCAAAACAACAAAAAACCAAGAATAAATAAAATGTATTAGTACAAAGATTTCATTTTAGAAATATTTGTATCCCCCTTCTTGCCAAATTGTATTTACTAATACACAGATTTCATTTTTACTATACACTTATCTTTTTGTTGTCTAGTAAAAATAAGAGGTAAAAGTAATCAAAAGCTTGGCAGATGGGAACAAGTGAGAAGCAATGTACACAGATAACTCAGAAACAGGAATACTTAAATAATAAAAATTTGACTACATATCATTTCTAGAAAGTATGTCAATTGAACAAACAAAAGATATATAATTATACAAATAAAACTCGGGGATCTCAGAAGATTCTAACACAATCTTACTTTACTCTTTTAAAAGGTTCAATACAGTATGATTAGGATAATGAAATCTGGTTTCAAAAATATATATTAAATATAAAACAAGAAATAAACTAAAAACTGTGCATTTGTTCTCTAATTCTTTTACTGTTTTTCAATCTGGGAACACTTCTAAATTTAGGAGTAAGCTATAATAAGCCATGATCATATGACTGCCTAGTTTCTTGAACATTAATAAATACTTAATTCTAGCTTACATGAAATATTGCATTTGGAGAGGTGGGTACTATGTACTGTAAAAATTAAGTGGAATCAATAACTCTAACTTTTCTTCTTGTTATTCTTCTTTATTTTAAAACCCAGAACCTGAAGATTTCTAAAAATTGTATAAGCTAAAATATTTGTACATAACAAAAATTATATGGGTTTCCTAATACTGTACGCTTAGAAAATCCCAGCATATTTAACCAAGCATTTTCCTTTTACCTATTTGAATTTTAACCATTTTGAATCCTAGAGCTGGTGAATATTCATATTCTACAATTATGTTTCTCATTGCATTCTATCTTCTAGTTATGGTATAATGTTTCCATATATAAATATTATGTAAAACACAAATGCAATCAATTAATATTAACTTATTATTCCTAGGGATAATAGCAATAATAATTCTTCATACTTTAGTGAATCCTGAAGCTGAATGAAACAAGAATATAAAGCGTCTCTGATATTTCTATTACAATATACCAAATACAACAATTTCTCAAATGTGTAAATTAATTTGTGACTCAGTTTGCTAGGTAATGTTCACATCCTGACTCAAATAGATGCAACTACTTAAAAATGAATGTCTTGGGAGGCTGCCATGGACTATGAAGCTATCTGAGTAAGTAAGCTGCTTGTATCTGGCCTATATTGAGAGGAAGATATTTTTCCATCTGACATATTTAAAGGTATCCCTCTATAATGGAATTAAAATATGGTATATGGATAGCATTGCTTATACAGACTTCCCACCATTAGAATTCTGTATTGTTCCATGGATTAAGACTATTTTTGATGCTCTGGCATTTATTCTTTTGAGAATGACATCAGATGTTAAACACACATTACTTACAGACAACCTTCCAATATTAGTCTATCTAGAAAAAGGCCACCTTATGAATGACTGCAGAATTTCTAGATACAGCAGTAATCATCATATTTTATCATGATGAACTGGAGGAAGAGTACAAATGATTCTTTTATTCAGAAAGTGAGAAGACAATGTACTCCAGGTCACGTTTCTCTTACAGTCAAGGAGATAAATAACCAGTTCTAAAAGGTGACCATGCTACCCCTATCAAACTACCAAAATCATTTTTTTACAGAATTAGAAAAAACTATTCTCAAGTTCATATGGAACAACAACAACAAAAAATTCCCCCAAAGCCAGTCCAGTTGTAAGCAAAAAGAACAAAGCCAGAGGCATCAGGCTACCTGACTTCAAACTATACTGCAAGGCTCCAGTAGCCACAACAGCATGGTACTGGTACAAAAATAGACACATAGACCAATGGTACAGGTTACAGAATCCAAAAAATATCAGATGGCTGCACACATACAACCATCTGATATTTGACAAAGTTGACAATAAAAAGCAATGTAGAAAGAACTCCCTATTCAATATATGGTGTTGGGATAACTGGCTAGCCATAATGTGGAAGATTGAAACTGGCCCTCTTCTTATGCCATATACAAAAATCAACTCAAGATGAATTAAAGACTTCAATGTAAGACCTAAAACTACAACAACCCTAGAAGAAAACCTAGGAAATACCATTCTGGACATAGGCCTTGGCAAAGAATTCAGGACAAAGCCTCCAAAAGCAAATGCAACAAAACAAAAAATACACAAATGGGACATAATGAAACTAAAAAGCTCCTGCATGGCAAAAGAAACTATCAACAGAGTAAACAGACAACCTACATAATGGGAGAAAATATCTGTAAACTATTCATCTGACAAAATTCTAATAGCC
Organism: Saimiri boliviensis; assembly: GCF_048565385.1. NCBI lineage: Eukaryota > Metazoa > Chordata > Mammalia > Primates > Cebidae > Saimiri > Saimiri boliviensis. The sequence goes on from NC_133453.1 coordinate 78,146,750, forward strand.
AGAATCTGTAAGGTATTTAAACAATTCAACAAGCAAAAAACAAACAACCCCACTAAAAAATGGGCAAAGGACATGAACAGACACTTCTCAAAAGAAGACATACAAGTATCCAATAAGCATATTTTAAAAAACGCTCAGGATGACAAATCATTAGAGAAATGCAAATGAAAACCACAATGAGATACCATCTCACACCAGTCAGGATGGCTATTATTAAAAAGTCTGAAAATAACATCTTGGCAAGGTTACAGAGAAAAGCTTATACACTGCTGGTGGAAATGTAAATTAGTTCAGCCACTGTGGAAAGCAATTTGATGATTTCTCAAAGAACTTAAAACAGAACTACTATTCAACCCAGCAATCCTACTACTGCATATATACCCAAAAGAATATAAATGGTTCTTCCAAAAACACACATGTATTTGTATGTTCATCACAGCACTATTCATATTAGCGAAGACATGGAATCAATCTGTATACCCACCAGTGGTGGCCTGGATAAAGAAAATACAGTACATATACATCATGGGATTCTATATGGCCATTAAAAAAAAAAAATTTCCTTTGCACAACATGGATGGAGCTGGAGGCCATTATCCTAAGCAAATTAGTGCAGGAACAGAAAACCAAATATCACATGTTCCCACTTGTAAGTGGAAACTATAACACTGAGTACACATGAACACAAGGATGGCAACAACAGTCACTGGGGCCTACCTGAGGGTAGAGGGTGGGAGGAGGGTGAGGATTGAAAAACTACTTATGAGGTACAATGCCACCATTAATAGTTGTAAAAAAATTAATTAATTTTTTTAAAAACTACTCTTTCATTATAAAAACAAACAAAAAACCCAGAGTGGCTCCCAGACAGCACACTAGAATATCTTAAGAATCTTTATAAAGTATACATATGTGCATCTCAACAGCAGATGCTCACATCCTGATTTATTTGGGATGGGGTGTGAATCTGGGAATGACAATTTTTTTTTATTTTCTTTTTGAGACAGAGTCTCGCTATTTTGCCAGGCGCAAGGCTGCAGCCCAGTGGCACGATCTCGGCTCACTGCAACCTCCGCCTCCCAGCTTCAAGCAATTCTCCTATCTCAGCCTCCCGAGTAGCTGGGACTACAGGCATGTGCCACCATGCCCAGCTAATTTTTTTGCATTTTAGTAGAGGCAGAGTTTCACTATGTTGGCCAGGATGGTCTCGATCTCTTGACCTCATAAGCCACCTGCCTCGGCCTCCCAAAGTCCTGGGATTACAGGTGTGAGCCACCAAACCCAGCCGGGATTGATAATTTTTTAAACTCCTCTAGTGTTTCAAAGGTGAAGCCACTGACCTAGAGGATAGGAGAAGTCGCTGCTATCTTCTTCCCTCCATTCAGTTGTGCCTTAGTGTCAGGAAAGGGAAGGAGGCAGTTCATGCAAAGAACCATACCAAGTGTGGGCCTGTTTACCCCCATGACCAGAAGCTACCTTGATTTTCAATAAATCAGTATGCTTGGAGTGCATGGTGGGGAGCAGGGAGAGAAAGAGAAAAGGGAGAGAAATATGAAGTGAAAAAAGAAACATAAAGATAAAGTCCTAAGTAAAATAAAGCAATCTTAAAGAGAGATGCCTTAATGATTAAAAAAACAAAAACAAAAACAAAAACAAACAAAAAAAAAACCCTGCAGATAATCATGGAATACTGTAAAGAACAGTTTCTCCATCTTTACTCCCAATCACACTCAAGTGTGTTATTACATAAAAAGTGATTCCCACGATTACTAACATGTATAGTCAACCATTCTAGAAATGAAATATCAATATATGTGTGTAGAGACCTAAGAGGAAACATAACATTCTAGACTAGTTAAATTAACAGTATCACTATGGTAGTAGTTTTCAAACTTCAATTCTCTGCATATTAGAAAATCATGAAATAAATTTACTAGGTCATAAACAGAATTTTCTTTTCAATGAAATTAAACAAAAAAAAATCAGAGTATATCAAATGTGATACAGTTAAACATTATTTTGTGAAACTTTTGTTTGTGTGCATGTACATATGCTTATTACTGTGAGTCCTAGTTTAAAATTTTTGAAAGTCACTGCTCTAGAGGTTCTACCTAGCTCAGACAGTTGAACTCAAACTGCATAGGCAGTCAGAAGTCCACAAAATGCACAGTGTTTAAGTGTGGAAGATATTTGAAAGATTAATTATAACTTCATTTTACAAATGAGGATAGTGGAAATCATAGAAATAAAGCCTCATATTCATGCCCACTGTTTTCTACTATACCATAGGAATCAAGTTGCTTTGAAACCTGTATATTCAAAACTCATTTAATACGGATATCTTACATACTAAATTTCCATGACACCAACTACAAATTTTCAGTTTTACAAACACTTTTTGACATGGCATTTTTACCAACTTCTTACTCAAATGGAAATTGTACTATGTGCATATTAAGTAATAACAAATTTAAAGATTATTGATCCTAATGTTAGGAAGTAGGTATTTATTTGCATAAATAAGAGATTAGTGAAAGAGTACTTCAGACTCCAGCAGAAGATCCTCAAAGAGCACAGTCATGACAGCACTTAGAACAGCAAAATGCAGGGGGTATCAAAAATCCCCTATTTGCTTTTCTTGATTTTATGTTCTTGTTCTCCAGACTCATCATCCTATTACACATACACATCACACACACTCACACACAATTTATATTTTGAAATATGACCCTGAAAGAAAAGAATTTAAAATAAAATTTTAAATGTGTGTCACTTTGAAGTGTAAACTTAGGAACAGAGTTTTCTAAAGAAGTGGTAATGCAAGTAAAACTATTTCTCATGAGCTGCAAGGCCTGAATCTCTTAGGTTTCATACTTTGTTTTTTGCATCTATGTTGAAAAAGGGGTGACAGTGATGTATTTACTTAATAAGATATCATGCAGATAATTATAAAAACCCTTCCTATTTAATAGCGGCACATGCACTTCATTCTGCAATCTTCTCAAGGGGTTAAATTAATATTAACTAAAAAAACAGCTTTTTAAAAAATTCCTCTTAATCTTCATCGTGCTAAACTTAGATGAAGAGTAAAGAGAAAGTGAATTGGCATCAGATGGTTCAAGGAAGGGCAATCCAGAAAATAAGAAACCATGGAGTAGGGTATGGCTATTAGAAAATGGGTTGAAAAGATGTATTCAGAAAAACATTACCAGATCTTCTTTCCTCCACCTTATTCTTCCATATCACATGTCACACGTCTAGCAAGTTTTCTTAGGAGAGCTATATGAGGACATAACCTGTGAAAAGCAAATGCTATGGAAATCTATAAAATAAATGAATGAATGAATGAGCAAGCAAAAAGAGAACCATAAAAGAAACACTGGAAGAAAAAAGGGGAAAGTGAAGGGGTTGCAGAATCTGTGATTCTCAGTCACCCAAAGGGCTAATTATGATTTTTAAATAGCTAAGAGAATAAAGATTAGTCTGTAATAAGGCTATTACATTTGGTTAAGAGGACACTGGTGAACTTAGTAAGAAAGATTTATAATGTCCGTGCAAATGAGAAAGCTGAATTGAAAAGGATCAAAGAAAGTATTGAAACATGAGTCCTAAGTACAACAAAAGAGAGCAGGGATAAATGCAGTGCCTCACATAGTCAAAAATGTTATGTGTAAAGAAGATAACAGAAATACCAATAAGAGACAAAAATATCAACTTGTCGTTTCACAAATACAAAAAGAAGATAATGGAAAAACGACTATCAAGAGATGATGTGAGTAGAGAAGTTCATAAGGAAAAAGTACAATAATGTAGGGAGGTGCAATAGAAAAACATATTCTACCCAATTACCCAATGTTTGTCCCAAAATATTGCTTTTTCCCTCAATTGCTTTTGGAGAAAATAGAAAAGTTCTGATCTGAAATAAACAAACTGATGAATCAGGCATAGATTTTATAAAGATTCAGGTTCAGGGTGGTAGTGTGAGAAAAAAAAAAGAGTAGGTTAAAAAAAAGTTGTTGGCAAGAGAGTCAACAAGGGCAAAATGAGTGTCAGAGAGAGAGCAGAGTTGGAAGAGGAAAGAACAAATTAGTTGAGAAGGAAGTCAGTATGTTTCTTTGCCTTTCTCCACAGGAACAAAGCAGAATGAAAGCATAAATTAAAAGAGTGAATCCCAAAGGTGAATCAACTCTAAGAATTATTAAGAACACAGTCATTTTAAGAAAACAGCAAATTAAGACAGCGATAGAAAAAAAAGATTTTATTTGAACAAAATATATAGCGTTCAATGGTAAGTAAACTGTGAAAGGATGAATCCTCATTATAGTTTCTATTTTCTCAAAGGAAGGTGTTAAGTAGTAAACATTGCTATTATTTGGTAAAAATTATCTCCGAAATTATAATTTTGCAATTCAAAAACACATTCGGTTATAAAAATACTAGCCACCTTTTGAAACGTACTTAATTAGAAGCAATACTTCGGCCTTCAGTAAATTCTCAATTGAGCAAGCCATTCAAAATAATAGGTATGATAACTGCAAAGTTCTCATAAAATGTCTGTATTGATTGTTATGGCCTAACCTGAATCTATATAACATGCATGTGTATTTTATTCAGTAAGGTCAAGGATGTTGAACTAAAAAAATTATGTGATAGCTTAATACTGTCAATACAAAGATTAAATTAATTTAAATAGTTGTTAACTCCACAAAGAAGCCTGTAATTTGACTACATTATAAAAGGATACAAGTGATTTTGCAAATTCATCTTTTAGATACAAAGCAAGTATTATCTCCTAGTGCATAGGGAGAAAATAACATCCTGGAGCTCTAAAAAGAATAACCTTTTGTTGATAAAAGATGGCAAATGTTTGAATGTTCACGGGTGTGCATATCACAACTCAGAGGATATTTAAAACACATACACAATTCAAACAGACATATATATCTGAAATACCAATGCCTTCTATTAGCTTTCAAAGGCAGACTAACATGTGCCCACAAATGGCAACCCAGCAGGCAGTGACATCAGTCCTAGAAATGATGTGGCCTGTATAGTGTGCAGTGAAGTGCAGTGCTCTACTTGTTTGCAATGGTTTTATTTTTCGACTAGTTTTTATCACACTTGGCATGAACAAGGGAACATGTGCTTTGCTAAATTTGAACTTTTAAGATGAAACTGAATTAACTGAGAACCAAAAAATTGCTTCTGAATTTTCCTAAGATTGAAAAATGCCTTCCCTCTCATACTAGGAATGGCAAAATGAATGACAAATACATCTTGAAAGTTTAAATGTGAGCTAGGAAGACCCTGTGGTTTGAGAACAACATTGTTGGCTTTCTTCTTTTTTTAGACACCTGAAATAAGGCTGTAACGTAAAGGCTTTTTACCCACACAGTACCCTTTTGCTAACATGAAGACATGTATGAAACCTAAACCTAAAGAAACCTAATAGAAGTTCTAAACCTAATATAAGCACGATTTGTTTTCTTTTTCAATCAGAAAGTTTAATTTGCCATTTCTTAGTAACCATCAAATACAGTCAACTCTTTCTCCAAAATTTAATCTTACATATTTTTTCTACTAATGTTGGAACAAAATAACTATATTGACTAAATCAACCAGACACATATCCCTGGAAATGCCCTTCCCTCCTACCCTTCCTCTTCTTTCATAAAAGGTATGCCAGGTTACCCAAATATAAATACTTTGCATTAAAATGAATGCCCTGTCATTTAGATATTTTTAAGGACTTGAATTCAAAATAATTTTAACACACAATCCAAGTTCTAAATTGTTGGGTATATTTATAAGGAATCTAGTGATAAGTAACAGGTCAAACGACCTCTAAGAATCAGCTTGTAGTACAAGCTTCATTGCATTAATAATGTCACAGTTAGTATGTTTATTAAATTAAATATTACCAGCAAGGGTCTTCTGAATCCTGTGTTCCTAATACTAGATTACATATTTATTTCAGAGTTAGCATAGTAAGAGGGGGAGCTATCAGTAGAAGGTCTATTAAGCCATGTGTTTTTTTCATTGCTTTAACAGAACTATTTAAATCAAATTTTTCACGCCATGCCTTGAACACCACTGCAAACCATACTGTGGGTGTAAAATACACGCAAGGAAGATATAATCAGCTCAGATGAGACCAGTGACTTGTACACCATCAAGTTTACTTTATTGTGAAAGCAATGGGGTTTTCTTTCAAGTTAATATATTTTTTAATGTGTGGCAACCTAACATACAAACGGAAGATGGGAACCAGGAAAACACACAAATCTCAGAACAACTAAATTCAACCAAGTAAAACACAATGCCTAAATTTTGCCTAGTCTTCTCTGACTCTTATTTTGTTCTGGTAAAAGAAGACCCGACTGTCCAAAAGTAAATCTTGTTGCACTCAGTAACTTCAATAACTTATACACATCCAACTTCCTTAAAAAGTCTCAGTTACGTTTTTAAAAATTGATTTTACTGATGTTAAGCTAAAATATTATTCTTTCAAACATCAAAATTAGCCAAGCAATCGCCAACATGCCAGGGTAAATTAAATATTTTTTAAATTGATCACTAGCTTTAAAGTTGCTATTTCATGAGCACGTTTGTCTAAAAATAATAACTGTTGCTGTTTCCTTCATAGGTTTGTTTTCATAGAAGAGCATGGGTTCTACGTTTTTTTCCCGTCTTACGGCCCAAATGCCTAGTTGATAAAGTAACTGACAGACACACACACAAAAGGTGCTGCACCAGATAGGGCAGGCCGAACATTTTATAGATATCACTTATGAACACATAGGTTGTCCGAATATCTATGAAGCATTTTAAACGCTGGGAATATAAACGGCCTCTATTCAGTGAAACTTTTGTTCCAAACCTGCATCTTAAGCCGAAAGTAGAGCATCCCTTAAAGCCTCAGTGCTAAAAAATTTAATACTCAATACCACCTCCAAAAAAGGTTAAGTCACAAAGAGTTGTAGCAGTGAGATTTATAAGAAAATGTTAACTGCAAGAGATAAAATGTTAAGAAAGTTCTCCATAGACCCTAAATTACTACATAAAAGCTGCAGTGATGTAAGTCGGTCCTAAAAAGATAGAAACAACCTGATTTTTGAAACAAACTGTTCAGTAAGTTTCTGCTAGTCCGTAACAGGATTCCACGACCTAAATGCTATTCAGCTGCCAGGCCTGACCCCGAAAGAGCAGCGGGTAGAGGCTGCGCGCTTAGGCCAGAGACCAGGCCACGGCCCTTCTCCCCCGATACTTGGGGGGGCGGGGGTACTCAGAGACTGCCTGGACCCCGACTGAGACCCGCAGCCTGAATTGAGCCTGGACTTCCAGTCTCGCCCGACAGCCTGCTTCTCGGCCTGGACCTGTGACCTGGATCCCCGGCTGGAACAGCCCGGGGGCCGCAGCCCGCCAGACTACAAGGCAGGAGAGCCCCGGCCCAGGCCTCAGGAGCGGCCCCGCACCGGGGTGAGCTCCCGAACGCCCGTCCGCGCTGCTCCGAGCTCGGGCGCACCAGGGCCAAGCTGCAGCCTCGCCGCAGGGCTTTGTCCCCGCCTCCGTCCACCCCGACGGGCGGCGTCCACCTGGAAGGTGAAGCACCCAGGCCGCAGCGCCTCCCGGCCCGAGCAGCACCCGCCGCCGGCGCGCTCAGCCCCGAGGGACACTGAAAAAGCGTTAAGATGGCGCGGGTTGCGAGTGGCGGGAAGGCACCAGCCAGAAGACTGTGCTGGCCACACGCTTGCCACCTTCTTTCTTCCTGTCTCTTTTTGAAAATAGACTGTTAAGACGGAGGAGATCCGAGTTTACGGAGAGGCGTCGCGGTTCCTGTCTGGCTAGCCCCTGACCCCTGCCCTCAGGAGAGAAAAGGCAACTCTCTTCAAACCGGGGAGGCGAACTTTGATTCCCAAAGGGCCTCCCAACCCCAGACCCTGCTTTCCTTTGAACGGCAGCACCTCTCAGACACACGGACAGTGCCACTCCACCAGACACCCCAGACTTCTTAGAAGCGAGGAGAAATGATCCTGTTTTAAAGGGACAAGAAAGCACAATGCCTCCGAGGAGCGCAGAGCTGCAAATTTACCTCACGCTGACTCAGTCCACACAGCAGATGGTGGCGGAGCTGCAAGGGAAACGACCTCCCCAATTTTTTAAAAATACTTCCTAATATCAACCAAAGCGCGTCTTTCGGAACAAGGCACTACGTTCCTGTGAAATCTATCCTCGGCGCCTAAGAGCTTCGTTTACGCACATGACACCGACTCTTTTGCTCACTGTGACTGTCCCGAGGGCAGCGGGCAGAGCCGGGTTCCCGGGTTCCCGCCCTCCCGCGGCCGGGCCTCAACGGAACGCAGAGCGCGGCCCCGCGGCCTCGAGCCCGGCGCCCCCTGGCTTCCGGCCCCGCGACCTCCCGACCGCACGTGCTCCTCCTCCTCGGCGGGAGTGGGCGGCGGGGTCGGAGGGGCGCGGCCGGGGTCGGGCGAGCGATTACCCGAATGCACGGCCCCACTTCCCTCGCCACAGCTGCACCGTGTCTTGTACTTTTGTCCTCTTAGGTCTCAGGTGTGAGGAGGGGAAGGAAACACAAAGGAAATTCAGTCATCGCTTTTCTATGTGGCAGACAAAACTCCACGGAACGCCGTCTAGTGGCAGAATTGTCCAGGGAAGGCAAGTCAGTTTTATCCTACCTCGAATTTTCAATTTTAATTAGAAATTTGAGGCCCCTTTCCATCTGTCAAACTGCAGAGAAGACACAGGACAATGTCTAGGTGGAAGGCAAATTTAGCCCCATAACCTGAGACTGGCACAGACTAAGCAAGAAGGTGGAACCGTTTTCCGCCTCTTGCCTGGATCACCTCTTCTTGGAGACAAAAGTACAAAAGTCGCTTCTCCACGAAGTAAAAGAGCTCTGCGGACTTCACTAAGACGCAGCGCCCCCCAGGTTGGAATTTCGCATTTCTGAATTTGTTCCCTACGTGTGGATCTGGCATGGACGGGACTGGCACAAGATTCCACTACCTAAGGGACAGAGCAGTGCCCTTACTCCCATCCCAGATACCTCCCAGAAGCAGTTTTAAGCTCGGTTGTTAAAAAAATGACCCTTCCGCGACTTTGTTCTACGGGTCTTTTGCCCTGTCCAATCCTCGGAAACCATCCACTCAAGAAATGTAGGCCGTTCTGTGTCTGCGTTTACAGATTGGCCACTCACCTCCAAGGCCTCGTATGTACAACCATAATTTTCTAAATCTGCGGTCAACATCCTATTTTGACATGCATTTAAATTATACCCTACTTTCGGCCAACTTCTCCCGCCTTACTCTGTGAAATTTAAAGAAATTCTTAAGTCCTTATTTAAAGAACCTCCTTTTCCTGCTCGCATTATTTCCAACTTCAGAGAGAATCAGATAAATATGAGAAAAGTGCATATGTTTTCCTGAAAAAAGAAAATGAGCGCAGAAAAGTGAAACTTGGCTCATAGGTAGCTAAATAATTATAAATAAGAAGAAAAAAGAAAAAGTAATTCCTGGAAGTACTATAAAACAAAATTAAGGGAGGATTGGGAGGTGGTTTCCATTAAACAGGCTGCCCATATTGGAGTGGGGATGGACTAGTCTTCCTTAACCCTTAAATGTCATCACCTATAATAATTAAATCATTTTCAAACTGTAAACTGCTTTCAAACACCATAGTTAGCGTTTTTACCAGGTTTATTTTACTTGTTATACACAGACGATACAAACGAGCAAAAAACAAAACGTTTCTCAATGGAATGTGTACTTGTATAAATTATTCAGTTCACAGACAAAACGAAACAAATATAAAAATCACAACATTAGATTTACAGAAGAGCCAAAATATACACACGTTTAGACCCTGAATTCCTATTAGGAAAAATCCCCCCATGGACTGGAATCTAGATTGAATATTGTGTATGATGCATATTTCACATTAATTTTTAAATACAAAAAAAGTATAGGTTTGCTACACAACATTAGAAATCCTACTAATCTATTTCCAGGGGGATTAATGCTCCTTATCAAATATAACAAGACTTAGGGGAAAATCAGTCTTACTTGCATTAATGCTAGTGTTCTCCCAAGGAAGTCAAATTTCAGCTGTTTCTAGGTGGTGGGGAAGTCATTTTCAAAACTAAAATGCAGTAAAATATACAACTCACACAATTCATCTTCACTAGACTACACTATAGTTACCAACAATTCAGTCATCTATATCATTAATAGAGTATTCATTACAAAGATTTACAGCATAGAAAGGTGGAGGGGGTACTGAAAGAATATTCAGAAACAGTTTGTCAGCATATTTGGCACCTGCACAGACCAGTAATGGATTTGGCACTTTGGGGAAAAACAAATAAGGCAAAATAATATTGCTGATGTCGAGCTATTCTATTTAGAAGGAAGGTGGGGGGAAGCATACAACTCCAGTTGACTTTGCTTTGCAGGCATCATGCCACTTAATCGACTTGCCTATGAACAGACACCTATCCTTTAAAGGTGTTTGGGTGGATTCTCCTTAGCTATTTGTGTGCATTAGGGCACATAGTTATTTCATGCAACGAATTGAGAAGTGAGAAACCCATCACTATTGAGTATTTCATGTTTCTAGAGCCTCTTAGAATATTATTATCTAACAAGAAAATTAAAAGAGAGAGAGAAGAGAAAGTATGAGAGAAGAAAGAAAAGCAAAGAAAGGAAAGGAAAAAAAAGGTTAAGCATGAACTGGTTTTGTGCCTCGACGAGAATAAAAACTAGCCATTCGTTACAATAAATTAACACTATGTACAATCATTTCACAGGCTTTGTTCCACTAAAATTATTAACATCCCTACCATCCATCCAACTCCATCCACTCGGGGATAAGAAAGGACGCGCTGGGTGGGTCCAGGTTCTAGAGTCAACATCCTATGGTTAATGGGGAGGCCGAGACTTGGCGGGTCGGAATCGCTGCTGCCTGACAGGACTGCCCAGGTTTCCTAAAGGTGAAGAGTTTCATTACAAGAAAGAGGAGGAGGTGAGAAAAAGACGGGGGGAAGAGGATTGTAGGAGGATAACTCCACATAAGGAGAGTAAGTAGGAAAACCAAAAGGTTTACAGCAAAGTTGAAGGTCGGTGAGCTAATTGCAGAGACGGCTGTGCAAAAAAGGTTAAAATCACGCTCGGAGACCTGCGCTTATTCGCTGCAGACGGCCATCAAGGGTCAAATAAAATGAGGGGGTGCGCAAGGAGTGTGGGGAGGCGGAGCTGGGGAAGAGCTGTGAGGGGCTGGCTGGGGGTCCGGGCCTCCGCGGGGCCGGGGCGGGCAGGGGCGGCCTAGCTGTGCGAGTAGAAGCCGTAGTAGCCGCTAATGTCCTTGGCGCAGTTCTTCTCGCAGTCCCGCTGGGCCAGCACCTCGCTCTTGAGCGGGGACGAGCTCTCGGACACGGGCGTGTCGGCCGGCGAGATCCGCCTCCGCTTGGCCTGCTCGTAAATCCCCGAGTCGCTCGAGTCGATGGACTTGATCGAGGAGGGCGTCTCGATCCAGCTGGAATCGGACAGGTCCTTGGGCTTGGCGTCCTCGGCGGCGCCGGGCGGCAGCGGCGAGCGCTCGGCGGCCAGGCCCTCGGCCTCCTCGCCTAGGTAGGGGTTGGCGCCGGCCATGCGCGCGGCGGCGGCGGCGCTGTTGGGCCAGCAGGGCAGCACGGAGCCCGACTTGGTGCCGCAGTACTGCGGGGGGCTGCGCGCGCCCCAGCCCGACGGGTCGGCGTAGTAGCCGAGGGGGCGGCCGGTGCAGCCTGCAGCCTGCAGAGGCAGCGCCTTCACGCCCGCCGCGGCGTACGAGAGCAGCGTGGCCGCGTTGCCCGCGAAGTCCGTGGCCGTGTCGTAGGCCGAGGCCGCGAAGTCCAGCCGGTTGTTGGCCGGCGTCACAAACCAGCGCTGCGGCGAGGGTGCGCCCGGGTCCTCGGCCTGCTGCGGCGACAGCAGCCCGTTGGTGTGCGGCACGCTGCGGTCCGTACCCGGCCCGGGACCCGCGCCCGCGCCCGGGTGGAAACGGGCCTTGGCATAGTTGCTCACGAACTGGTCCTGCAGGAAAGAGCCGGCCATGGCGTAGCGGGCCCCGGGCACGATCTGTGAGCGCGGCGAGTCGTTGGGCGAGGGGGTCAGACGGTCCATGTCGCAGCCGGTGTAGATCCTGCGGGGTAGAGAGAGAGAGAGCCGAGGGGTGGCGCGGAGGTCCCTTGGGGTGGGGGTGGGGGCAGAAGGGAAGGCCACCTCCACTTTTCGCCCACCCCCACACCCTCCGTCTACAAACTTGCAGTCCAGGATTTCCTGGAGAACACGAGAGGCCACAGACCCGTATCCTTCCCAAAATAAATCATGGAATTATAAAGGAGGAAATCTGTCTATGCAGGGACCTGAGCAAGATACAGAATATCAAGGGAACCGCTTCCCTCTTCTCTTGTTATCTTTCATCAGGTGTTCTGGGGGACTGAGAGAGGGGGACAAGCAAGGGCTTTCATCCCACTTCTCCAACATGTGTACACATTAAGGCAGATTTACCCGAGGACTAAGATGCTCTTTGCCCAGTGGGCCTTTCCTCTGCGTTCAGAGTTTCTAAGTTAAAATACTAAGCAAGGTACTCACTCCTCCACCCTTTTAAGACCTCCTGTGTCCATTTGATTGTTCAGGTGATTTCTGTCCTTTTTCTAGAGTGTTTCAGAAACCCCTAGGAAAAAGCCGCGCACGGAGTAATCATCAAAGACTGGCCCTCACCCGTGTTCTGGAACCCGAGGATTGCTGCTAGAAGCCTCCAAGGTACTTAAATGTCTGTTGTTTCCCCTGTGTGAACCTTTCACTCCCACCTCTACTAATACAGACAAGAATGACTCCTCGGAAACAGTAGTCATCAATCAGAAATACTGTCTTAAAAGAAAAGGTCTTCTTTATACTGACCTTTTTTTCCTAGCTTTTGGTCCCTTGGCGGAAAAAACTTCGGGGCAAACCTGCAGGGCACTTATCAGCCTACTCCATGCAATGGACCACTAATAATAGCTAACCTTTACGGAGCTTGACTATATTGCCAGGCACTATGAGCTAGATAACTTTTATTATCCCACTTTACCGATGAGGAAATTGAGGCAAAAGGAAGTTAAATAACTTGCCCAACCACCGACAGTGATTGTGTTGTTGGGAATTACCTTAGATAAAATAATCAAAGATTAACTTTAGGCCCTGGGCCTAGAAAATCCCATTAGAATTGAGAGGAAACCAAGGGTTGGATGAAGATTGGTAGAAGTGTTTTCTCATACACATGCACACATGCCTCCTTTTTTATTTAGCTCACACATAAATGTTTTAATCTTTAGTCAACAGACTGTTTTGAAGGAGAGCTTCAGTCTTGTCAGACCTTAATCCTTTGGGGAGGAGATTCCCTGGTGAGTGGCCAAGCAAACTCCTAGTACCCCATGAACCCTTATACCTCTCCTTCTTTCTCCAAAATTGAGTCATGCCCAAGTAACCAACTTAAAAGGGGAAAGAGAGAGTGTCACAAGCCACTCAACTCTTCCTTGTCCCCTAAAAATCTCAGGGTTTTTTTTTGTTTTGTTTTGTTTTGTTTTGTTTTTTTGGTAGGGGTAAAGAAGCTTTTATGAAAAAACTTAGTGATTTAAGATCAAATAGGAGTGGCTTTGCCAACAGAAGGCAGCCAGAGGAGGAGGGGTACGTGAGAGTTTTGCTGTGGCTGCTCAGGTCCATTCTGCTTAGTGCACAAAATTTCTCTCCTGAAATTGAATTCCAGTTTCAAGTAAGAGAAGTAGAGGAAGGCAGGAAGGGAACATAACTAGCAAGTGCAAATATATTCTGTTTATCACCACAATATTTTAAAAAGAAAAAAGCAGTCTGCAAAAGGTACAGTTTAGATGCCCATCCAGGTCCCACTCACTTGGGATTACTGAATTGATTTGTGCAAAATAAAATGCTTTTGAACAGATGTTCACAACAGAATTAAAATCTCAAAATCTACAGGACTCTCCTCCAACATCTCTAGTCTCTTGGGCCACATACTTTCCACTGTGCTGGGCACATCATTTTAGATTGTGAGGAATAGAGTAGCCAAGTTTTTATTCTGGGGAATCATATTGATGAGACTTGCTTCCTTTGGAGTACTTTTGAAGAATGTATGTGGTGGTTATAGGCACTAATATCAATGACTCTCTTTTAAATTATTAGAAAGTATCAGGAGGGAAGGTTGGTATCTGCTTGGAGATGGGATAGAGGCGTCACTTGTCTCTTACTCCACACCTTTAATCTATGCTAATCAATGACAGCTTCAACTTTTTAGCTCTGTCTCAGGCGCTCAATGTAAGCTATGAAATTAAGATGTATGTACCCTTTCCTTTTATGGTCAGAGAACATGCGAGAACCCCACAATCCAGATTTAGATTTGTAATGCTATCTGAACTCTTAGACAATATAGACCCTGAGCAAGAATTGCAGAACAAGCCCGGAAAGCATTCACTTTACACCTACTGTTGCCCCCAGAGAACAGCCTTTGATAGAAAAGAGAGATAGGTAAGGGAGGCCTGAAGAAAAGGGCACCAGCATGTTTAATTAAAACACACCTAGATACAAAATAAGGAGGAAATATATTTTCTTTTGAAGCTTGCAAATAATATACAGCAACACCATCTGAATCTTTCCGAAAGCCTAAAATGACCATAACAGCGGTTCTGCTCACAAACTCGCCTGTGATGGGTGCACATTTTTATTCAGTCCATGGTAAACTTGCACAGGAAATGCTATTACACAAAACTTGGAAATGGGTAAATAAAAGTCACATATGCTAAGGAGACTGTTAACAACTGCCAGAGGAGCCACATGTACTTTTAGGCAGAATTGCCCGTTTCAGACATAGACAATCTGAGCTGAGCATCTGCAGCACCACATACAGCACTCGCATCCGGGAACCAGAGCAACCTCCCCAACCAGCCAGCCAGCCCCAGAGGCCCGCCAACAACTTTGTAATACACAGGGGAAAACTAAAATTAGGTGGAGGAAACCTCTGATCAAAAACCACACAAGTACCAAGCCACAGGGTCACCAGAGAAAAGGGGAGCCAACAAAAAAAAAAAAAAAAAAAAAAAAAAAGAAGAAAAGAAAAGGAAAAAAAAAAAGAAAGGGAAAGCCTCTAACAACAATCTTGTCTTCACACATTCCAGCTTTCAAAATCCTTGTACATAACAATCCACCTTTGACCTAAAACCCAATTCCACAACTGTTTGAAAAGGAAGATACAAAATTACTTACGTGTCATAATTATCCCGAAATCCCTTTGCAAAGGGGTTGTGATCTATTTTCAGTTGTGTAATCTGACAAAGAGAAAAAAAATGAATGTTATCTCACCTTTTATACATGACGACTGGCTGTTTGAGAATCTGTCATCTGCCACTTTTACAGGGGCTCAAGGCCCACAATTTTATTAAATAGCAAGGCTTTCCTAACTGAAAAATTTGTGGGATTGGGTGGAAAGGAAAAAAAAGGGAAAATACCATGAAAGTTATGAAGAACATGTTTAAATTAATAATGCCTATAGCTAAAGGACTGCTTTCAATGAGCTCTCCTGTGTTTTCTAAATTGGTTCAAACTCACATTTTTAAAAAATGCCTGTTACACACAATGCACTTATTCAGACCAAAATCTTCAAGAACTTGAATTCATCACCAAATGTTGACTATTTTAAGTATTTTACATTTCAAAACGTTTGTCACTTCTGATTCACAACCTGAGAAACCACAAGTTGTATCTTAAATCAGGTTGGATTTAAAAGCATGTTTTAATTTCTGATATTATCATTTAAGTAAAAACACACACACACACACACACACACACAAAAAAACCCCTATCATTGCTAGTAGTCAGATTAGCCACTAAAATCAGTTTTTGCAAACTTGCAAAATCGGAAGAGGCTCAAGTGCTAGAAAGCTCAATCCATAGCTCTCAGTAATTTGATTTATTGTAGTTTTCACATATATGAATGTGTATGTTCTTTTGATCTCCCAGAACAGTGATGTTTGTTCATTTCAGTCATCAGTTCTGAGATGTAAAAAAAAAGAAAAAAGAAAAGAAAAAAAAAAAAAGATTTTTTTTTTAGATGCCAAAGCTTGCCAAGAATAAAATGCACGGGGAAATCTGCTTGTTTTCTAAAGGAAAAAGAGACTTAAAAAAAAAAAAAAAGAGAGAGAGAGAGATTTTAATCTGTTCTAGTTTGAAGCCCAAATTAAAACTCCCAAAAGAAGAGACTTTAGAAATCCTGGCCACCTCAAAGGTGGCCCGGGTGACCCGCGACGAAAACAAATAGCATTTTCCCACCGGCTTGGTATTTAGGAAAGGTGTCGTGCAGGCCATTAGCCCTAGGCCTTAAAACGCGCGGCAGAGCCAGCTGTTACTGATGCTGGCGCTGCTAGTACCCTAGCCCTGCAAGGCCCGAGGACGTCGGAAGGTGGGAGAGCTGTCTGTGCCGCCCTCTGCTCGCCCAGCCCCTAGGTCTCCTTACATCGGTGTTCTGGTAGGCGGTGACCGCGATGAACTGAGTCTCTGGGAAAGTGAATGTCTGCACGCGGCCAGGCTGGCTGGTGTCCTCCGTACCGTCCTCGTTCACTTCCACCACATGCAGGCGGGGCTGGTACTTGTGTAAGGACTGTAAAACCACCATCTGTCCGGTGGAAAGAAAGGGGAGCGCCGGGTGGCGTGTTAACGCGGTCGCCGTGCGCCCGGCTGCGCGCCCGGGCCGGTGGAGAGGCAGCTTGCAGCCCGCCTTCCAAGCTAACTGACCGCGGGACTCGCCTGGCTGGCGGCTGACTGGCTGGCTGGGGCAGACCGGCCTTCGCACCTCTGGGAGCAAGGATAAGCTAGGGCACTGGAGAAAAGGGGGAACCCGACCGTTCAATCCTCAGGGCCCTCCTCCTAGTCCTCCTGTAAGGAGGAGGAACAAAGATTTCCACAACCTGCAGATTTTGTGGGGTTTCCTTCCCAAAATCAATCATTATTAGTACTTGGAAAGGTCGAGCACTCCAAAACGGGGCCGACGGGGTTGTTGTCAATGAGAACAACTTTATAGATTTAATATAAATTTGGAGGGTGGAAACATAATTTTTTAAGTCTTTTTAATGAAAGCTAAGAAACGTGTACCCAGTTCCACATGCTGCTTTACGCTGACGAACTGGATGGCAGGGAGGAAGGGGTGACAGAGAGAGAACAGGAGCGCTTGAGCCACTGACCTGCCCATTGTTATTTGAAGCTCCTTTGTTGTTCGTAAGTTTTAATTTTCCAAAAGAGATTTCTTGGCGCATCCAGTGAGCCCCAGTGTTGGGGGAATCCGGATGCATATAGACCCGATTTCCTAGAGGAAGAAATACGTTGTTTACAAATGCCCCTGGCACTGCCCAGTCCCAGCTCCTCACCACGTAGGACACACACACACACACACACACACACACACACACACCTTACTCCACTGTGAGGCCCATTAGCTGGGGCTTTTTTAGGCCGTTCTTTCTTCCTATTAACTGGGGGTGATTAAAATAGCTTTTGCATAATCCTCCCCCTTCTCGAAGCTCAGTCTGTCCCCCTGTCCCCCTCGTTTCCTTTTAGAAGTCATTGGCCGATCGTTTTAAAAGTCGCTCGAGCCAGTCCACAAAGGCTTTAATTAATCATTCTCACCTAAATAAGTGTCAGGAAAATGTGTTAATTGGAAGGACTTGCCTTGCACATTGGTGTCCGCTTTGCCGCAAGGAACCCATTTGCCTCCTTGAAACCTCCAGTGATTGGGATCCGCCAAAATCACATCCACAAAAATATTGTAATGAGCCGTGGGATCGAGACCAGAAATGTTAAAACTTAAAAAAGGAAACATGCGCCTATTTAAATTAAGGGGTGGGGGGAGAAAACAAGGAAAAAAGAAACATAAATGTTAAAGATTAAATGCAAGAAGCGGGGCGCCAGATAGCAAAGCAAAACTTGTTCTTGCAGCAAATAGGGGCGAATATTTGCTAGGTTCGAAAAAGGGTGGTGGGAGAAGAAAAGAAGTGCGACCCAAATCAGGGAGAGCGGCGGGTGAGCTGGAGTGGGAAGGCGGCAGGTATCACTGCCCAGGTGGAGAGCGAGGTTGGCGACCTGCATGTCCACCTGTCCGTGCATGCTAGTGTTGATCCGTCCCTCCCATCGCCCAGCCGCTGGCCGGGGCTCTTCCTTTTTCTTGCCTTCCTCTGGCCACTGACTGGCTCTCCAACCACATTCCTAGAACGGGATTCCCCCCCCCCCCCCCCACCAACATGACCGTAGCGGTTATCCCTTCCACTTTCCCCCTTTCCAAAGCCAGCCAACTCTAGGTCGCCTTCCACTCCACCACTCCCGACCCCAAATCGTCGCTGCCGTGGCAGTCACAACCTAGGCGCACTTGTTCCCGGCTGCGC
Organism: Saimiri boliviensis; assembly: GCF_048565385.1. Lineage (NCBI taxonomy): Eukaryota > Metazoa > Chordata > Mammalia > Primates > Cebidae > Saimiri > Saimiri boliviensis. Next base: position 78,165,225 of record NC_133453.1, read on the forward strand.
CTGGAGCAGCGGCAGCCAAAAATGTAGTATTACCTTCCCTGTTTGGTGATGATCATCTCCGTTTGGTGCCGGTGAAATTTCAGCCAAAGGGGCCTGTTGCACAGGTACACCTGTGCTTTGCCGGGCACCAGCCCCGGCTGGGTGGAGGAGAATTGGTAGAACGGAGCTCCTTGGTAGGAGTGGCCGTACTGCTGTGGGTAGGGGTAGCCGGCCGTGGGGTATCCCTGCGGTGAGGAGTTGGACAGGAGGCTGTTGTAGGCTCCGTTGGTGATGACCGGGTGGTGGGCCATGTAGCGGCTGGGGCTGCCGATGGAGAAGGCGGGGTGCGCTGGTCCGTGCTGGCCGGGGTACGGGAACATGGCACTGGGAGCAGTGGCCGCAGACTGTGGCTGGCTGGACTGAGAGAGGAGGTAGCGATCTGCAGCAGAGCCATCGAAACTGTGACGAAGCTCAGAGACCCCGTCCAAGACAGGAGAGAGTTTACTTCTCTGGACGTCCCCTGGTGAGTCCTTGGAGTCAGGAAAATTGTCTGTATCTGACTGATTCGTCATCCCCCTGGTAATTTTTTTCAAAGGTGAACTTCTCTCCAGGTTGTCAGTGGTCGAGATAATGGGATGATCGTGCAAGACAAGCTCGGATCCGCCTGAATGTGGGTAGCTGCTGCTCACATTGAGAAATTTCTTGGAGAGCATGATAGAAGGAGAAAGGCAGTGCTCCAGCTGCATAGCTCTAGAACCTGAACACTCGCCCTCCCGTCCCTGGTTTTTGAAGTCCTATTTATCATAAACTAGAAATCCACAGACCCCCTCACTAGACAGAAAGCACTTCAACCAGCAAATGCTTCTCAAAGGTTTGATTTACTTTTTTTTTTTTCCCTGGGAGAAGAGATTGGCCAATTGACACTATGCAGCAATCAGAAAAGGCTCACTTTTGATCTTGCTGCTTGTGCAGCCGATGAAACGGCTCTTGCCATTGGTTAACTGCTGACAGTAATTTAATTAGATAGACATTAATTAGGATAATCACCTGGCTCCTGGTAGCGACGATCATGGCAAATTGAAGGGGATGATTTTATTGTTGGCTTGGGGGGTGGGGAATGTGTGTTGGTTTACGTGAGCACTGTTGTGTCACCTTTAAGCTTTGTGACCACTGCTTTAGGAAGATTCAAAGATGTGCAATTTACTAAACATTTCCTACCTTCCCCCCCTTTCCCCCTTTAGAGCGGAGGGGCGGAGGAGGGAATTCGACGATGCTAGGAGACTTTTCGGATCTGAATGAGCCAAATATTCAGTTGAATGTAACGATTTCAAGTGCAAAGTATACAAAGCGCGAGCCGGTGGCCTCTTCTCGCCCTGTAAAAGTTCCAGAGTCTGTCTTTTCCAGCTAATACAAAAGCACACGACACCTGAGCTGGTGCTTTGTGAGCAGGTCCTACCTGTCCTTGGCGCCCCCACCCCCACCTTTTAAACCGCAAACATAAATAAATAAATCCCTGCTGCTGAGAGCCACAGCGATAAGCAGGAGGGGGGAGTAGAGGGGGCGAAAAGCAGCAACTCACCCACCAATCCACCCACCTCAGGAAGGTTCGGTTTCTTGGTTGAGCACAGAAACAGTGACAATCTATGATCTCCTTTTTAAGTTTTGAAATAATCATAAGCTGTCGGGCTGAAACGCCTTAATGTATTTGCAGTGATGTTTACCGGGTCTTTACTAAATATTTTATCAGCGAACTTGGTTGCAGATTATCTGAAGAGCATCTAACTGGGGGCAGGCGCCATGCATTCTTTTCGTCCCTCTGCATTTCCTTTTCTCTGAGGTACTGGCTTGGCGACAGGTTCAAAAGCCTCGCCAGAAAAATAGAGGGCCGAGTCCCCGTGCAAATGGGCTCGTCAGAGGCGCTGATCTGGGGAGACAGAGTGGAAGTGGTGTCAACACAGTAATCGCTACTGAAGACGTGTGTGTGTGTGTGTGTGTGTGTGTGTGTGTGTGTGTGTGTTTAATGTTTATATAATCTGGACGGGAGAAAAAGCATCCATGCCAGTAATTTTAAAAGGAAAAAGAATCTAAGGAGGAATAGAAAAAAAGAACCAATTTAAAAGGATGTTGGCACAAATAAATAGCACGAGGCCCAAAGAGACCCTGAGGTGTAGGGAGGAGGTCTTCCAGCACTGGCTCTACAGAGGAGCCCAGCCCTCGGCCTGAGCCAGAGGGCCATGAGCGGCAGAGGCTTTTTATCCGCCCAAAGCTGCCTCTCGTAGCCCAGCGCTCGCTGACCTGCCCTCCCGCGGCTTTCCTCCCGGACGCCTATCCGCGCTGGAATTAGCAGGAGGAGCCAGACCTCCGCTCGGCCCCGAGAGCTGGCCGGCCCGAGGGCGGGCTCCGCCCGGGGGACTGAGGGAAGGAAGGCAGGGTGAACTGCGTCTGGTGCAGACCTCAGGGGCACACGCTCTTCCCGTGCTGGGGGCGCAGCCTGGGCACTTCAGCCAGGGGAGCATCTGGCTTGGAGCGAGCGCCTCTGTCCTCCCCAGGTCGGGGCAGCTCCCGGAGAAAGAGCAGCTCTGGGAGACATTGGTGGGTCCTGAAGATGGGCGGAGACCGGTTGACCAAACCCACCGTTTCGCCACTGTGGTGCATTTGCCTTAGTGGGCCGAGCGGTCAGCGCTGAGCCGAGACTGCGCCCCTCGAGGCGGGCTGGGCGCCTCGGCTGCAGAGGGCACCAGCTGCGGCCTCCATCAGGGCGCCGCGGGCAAGGCCCTGCGCGGGCGGCCTGGGCAGGGCAGGTTGATGACCAGATGTCCCAGACTAAAGCCGAGACAATTTTCTGGGATTAAAAAAAGAAAGCGAGACCCATTTTTCCTTTTGAAAGCAAACCTCAGCTCCTGGCCAGGAAGCTTCATAAACAAGCAGTCTTAGCTGTTGACTCGGGGTGCGGGGGAGGGGAGTAGGGAACACCATTTGACGCTTGTTTTCCTTCCTTGACCTTTTACCGCCATTTGCCTTCAGGAGAGGCTTCTGACCTCTTGATTACTTTTGGCTACTTTTGTTTCCTTCTTTCTTCCATCTTCAACTTTTCTGTCCCTGAGTGCCTCTCCCTCCCGGGCTTCGAAAGACAGTACTTTCCTCCGTTCTCAGTGGGACGGAGACTTAAGTGTGTAAAGAGGTGAGACGTCATCTGGGCTCTTTTTGAGGCTTCACCATTCTCAATACCCTAAACTGCTTTAAAAAAAAAAAAAGGAAAAGAAGAATGCTAAAATGAAATGTTAAGGTGTTAAAGGATAGAAAAGGCAAAGAGTGCACCTTTTTCAGAGTTTTAAAGGAATTGAATATGCTTCTGACCCACTTAGGATTATCAATACTAAATACAGTGATTGTTCACATATAGGCTATGCCTTGACTTTATATATGCTAAAGAAAATGAAGGCTTTTCTTAGAATCACCACACGTGCCTGTGAACCATACTTCCAAAAGACCAGGGCTTCTCAAACCTTAAAGTGTGTATGAACCACACCACGTTTCTTGATTGTGATTCAGTAGGCCTGGGGTGGGGCTTGCTTTCTGTATACATAATGAGGCTCCATAAGACCCAAATGCTATTGGTCCAGGCAGATCACACTTTGAATAGTGAGACCAGAGCTTTCAGTGCCCCCAGACTACTCTGAGAGAAATACAGGGACATTTCTGTACTAGAGGCAAATAGTTTTGTTTCCAGAGCTGCTTTACCTCTGCATGGTGGAGGGGTAGATAGGCTCACAAGCATGCCTGCATGTGTGCATGTGTGTGTTCACACACATAGTCTTAAACAGCTTACTGAGTTTCTGATTAAACACATCTTTTCAATGCCTAACTGGGCCTGGGACATCAGGCTGCTTCGAAAATAGCTGTAAAAAAAAGACAAAGGTGTTCAAGACGAAGGTGTTCCCTGAGCCTCGCCTCAGGGCTTCCTGATTTTGATTGACTCCAAATCTACAAAAAGTATTGTAGGTTTTTGCTAGGAAATATTTAGACGAGGTTCTGAAATTGGGAATGTCACCAACATGAACCAAGTGACAGTATGTGGTGTGTGGTTCTAGGAAGTCCAGGAAGATAGGGTGATCAAATAAGGGCAAAAAACAGGCAAGGTTAGCCTCAGGATATTTTCAGAGGACTAAATGGGGGAGAAAAACAAAACAAAACAAAACCTTTTAATCCAAATATTGAGAATAGCTCTTGAAATACTAAGGCCTTTTCTTCTGAGGACACACTGTACCCCCCAAAAATAAAACTGACTAGCATTAATTAACATCTGCGAGATAAGTTACAGAACCTTATTTGTAAAGAGAAAAATCATATTCAAAAGTCTGCATACGTTTGAATGAAGCAAAAGAAAACTTCACTAACTTCCACTTATAATTTTTAAAATGTAATCCCAACGACTTAAATTAAGACATATTACATGTGCTACATAGGATATACTATCCCTGTATCTGAAACAAGAAACCGTAACACAAGCAAGAAATGCTTAGAATACCTCTTGGTCCACAAAAAAAGATACTGTGAAACATACTGGGAATTTAAGCCATTTTTACTTTCAGTTTCTGGTGACTTCAGTAGTCAACCAATAAGAGCCTAGACTTGTTCCAGTAGGACAGTAATTTCATCTATCACAGCACTCATAACACTTCTAGTAGATTAAGTTAAATTCCAAGTCCCCATGTAAAACCTTTTAATGAAGCCTTAGTAATATTCTCACCATATTTTCACAAGCAAGGGTGCAGACTAGACCTTTGTCTCCGTATCTTTTGCTATACTCCTTGGTATAACCAGTATGGTGCTGAGCCATAACAGGGACAGTTACTTTTGTACATCACATTAGAAGTAGGTTGAGAGAGAAAGTCATCTATAAAAACTGCTATTAGCCATCTTTTTTTCTTTATTAGAAAACTGGGTAGTCCTAATTTAGAAAATATGAGACCAAACAATAACAAAATTATTACTTATAAATTCATATTAAACTCACATTATGCCTACTTTTCTCATTTTGCTTTTTAGACGTTATATACTTTCTGTGGTTATTTTAGGTGAAAGTCCAGTAGAGTTTGCAGCAGCAAATTCCCAGTTTCAAACTGCTGGTAGAATGTACTCTTTTAAAACATGATAAAGTATAAATTAAAACTGCTTCCCTTTTTCTTTGTAAATGTACTCCTCTAAAATCCTAAAAGTATACTATGTTTATAAGATACTGAGTATATAATATTAGCTTATGACAAATGCTAATAAAATGTCAACAATTTTTTCTGAGTTACTAATTAGGTAGCCACTCATTAATGTAAATCATTATAATTTGTGAAATTTTATCACACTGATGTTTTTTGTGTTATGAGATCTTAAAATGCAAAGGGAAATACATCTTTGTGTGAGATTTCTAGACCACTATCAAATGTTATTCCATCAATCCCACCCATTGTCAAAAAGACCTCAGGAGGCATAGATTGTAAATGTATTTTATTTTGTAAGCAACAATCAAAATATATTTGTGCTACTGATTTTTTCAAATATTAATGAGATCTTAACAAAATTTGTCCACTTTGATGTATTCATGTATAAGTTTAGAATCTGCAAAGACAAGTTTAGAATCTGCAAAGACCCTGACTAAAGAAACAGAAGTAATTGCACAACTGAGACTGAAGGTGTTACAGTGCTGCAAATGATGCCAGATGTCTTATATTTAACCAAGTACACCTTCAGAGGTCCCTCGATTTTGAGCATTAGGAACAACAGAAGAATATACACCGAAAGCATCACTAATAGCATTTTTTGTTGTTTTATTTAAATACGACGGTATCCAACATAGCTGCTAAACACTGGACAATATTTGAAGTCATAAGTACATCCACATGTTCCTCCAAATGACGTTTGGGGTCCTAAAGAACAAAAGCAAGGAAAGAAAGAAAAAAAAGAACCATATTATTGGTAGATAAATTACTTAAAATTGTTTCAGTAGCTGATGAAACTGGTAAAGAAAGCCAGTCCTAACTTACATATTTTACAAATTTAACTTTACTAGCATATCATTATATTCTTAGAATTTCTAAATCTGTTAAAAAGTTGAGTAGCTAATAAAATAATAGATTATACAGTGAAAGCTTGATTTACACATGCAATGACTCTGTACCCGAGATTTTTATAAGGAATTCTATACAGCTCACAATCATCTCATTTTTTAAAGTTCACTTATATATCTATACCTATCTGACTATATGTGTGTATTCTCTACCATCCATACAGTTTGAATGTCTGAGGGAATGCTTAATTCAAAGTGGACATACCAACAGGTAAGAGTCCGTGTGAATTCTCAGCACTTCTTCTAGGTTTTATAATAGCAAAACTCATAATTCTGTACAATTTTAATATTTCAAGAGTAGTGCTTTAAATGATTCAGAAAATAATCTTGGATCAAAAGTTACTGTTTGTAGCTGAAGAATTTAAATACAATTTGGATCAATTCTAAAATGTTAAGAATGTTTCATGCAGCTATTTTGAAAAAAAATCTATCATAGAAAATTATATAGGTGCAATCCTTTAACTTAAACCTGATCAAATCTATTTTTGAAATAGACTGAGTTAAAAAGGAGGCTTAAAATTGTATTGAAATAAATTTAAATTAAAATGTTTAGTATGTATTTATGTTTAAAGTGGAATTAAGTATTTGGGCAGAATTTGAAAGCTTTGAAGTAAGGGATATATATTATACACAATAGAAAAATTATAATTTAAAGGGTTATATTCTTATGGCTATTGTTAAAATATCCGAGACTCCTAACTTTAAACAATGTTCCATTATTGGAATTAATTCTTGGTGGTGCTTTTCTAACCCTATTTTAATACACTATTTTTTTTAAGCAACCCAGAGATACAGCATGTTACAAATAATTTCAAGTGACTAGACTACAATATATTTTTTATTTCAGAAATAAGTCTTAGGGCATTTTAGGTGAAAAAGACTGAGAAAGACTGGCAGGAGAAAAAAGATATTGGTTTAATTCCATTACAGACAGTTTTGTTTTTGCCATGCAGTAGGCCAAACCAGTGAGGTAATAACTATATTTTTAAAAATGACTCTGATGATTATTAAACTTTGCCAATTACATACTTTTCAGTTTCATTTTTAATTTAGACCTTTCATTTGCTGCTTTAAATCTATATCAAGAAACTATGGCCTCAGAAAGGCATTTATTCAAAAAACAGTTACTGAATTCTATAAAGTATAAAGGCTCCAAGTTGGTGATCTAATATTATGATTAAAATAAATAGTGGAAAAGATAACAAGGGTGATATCACATAAGATGAGAAAATAAAATGAATTACATTTCATTTTGCTTTTGGGGGGTATTTGTTTTTAAACTGTAATACTCAGAATGTAGTGAAATTTGATTTTCTCATTTATGACATATGATAAAGTCAGACCTTTGCCCCTACTGCTCTGTTGGAGTTATTCATTTTATAGTGAATTGGTAACATGCTTCCCTCAGTTATCTACATTACTTCTTGTGGCAGCTGGGTGATTCTTAGAGATTTCCCATCCAAGAATGGTCCTGGCCCAAACCTACATAGCTTGTGAGATGTGATGGGATCAGAGCATATGGTAGGATGGCTGAAAGCAAAGACAGCTTAGTGTCTTGCATCTGAAATATCAAGATTCTGCCAACATCAGCAATATGATAACCATGTTCCATGAAATGGGGAAAAAATGTAATCAACATTCTTTAAAAAACAGTCTAATTAATCTGTAGATTCCTTTAATTGGTTGGTGTCTTCCCCCACCCTCAGATAATAGAGGCTAAAATATATATTTCATTTTAGAAAAGTGAAAGAGCAAATGCTTAAAGCCCTTTCTCTTCACTCAGTATAACCCAATAAAGGCTCTAACCTTTCTCAGGAACATTACCTACAAATTGATGAAATATAAAGTACATGATTAACAAAACTTGTTACATATAAAATAAATCTGCCCTTCTATTATTTATCTGTACGTAAAAATAATACTTGCAAAATTAATTCAGGACACAAGTGTCCTTATTTGTTTCTAATAAATTATTTTCACCAAAGATAGTATCTCATAGGTATTTGTGATTTACTTCTCCATAGATGATGGCAAAGAGAACCTGACATCAAATAAATTAGTGACCTTTACAATTAGTATCACATTTATGTGACAGAAGAAAAAGGCAGAATGGACAGGAAAAAAAAATTATATGGGCCCCAAAATGGTTTTAACTCTATAAGAACATGTTATTATGCAACTGCACAACTTATTAACAGTACACTTCACCTGCTTGCCAACATTCTTTATTGCCAGCTGTTCAGGTGTCATCTTATCTTCTTCTTCTACAGCCTGTGAATGAAACACAAAGGACAGAGTTTAAAATTATAAATTCTCTATTCCCATTGCAGAAAAATCACCAAAGACAATAATGGTCAGAATGTTCATTCACAGAACTTTTATTCAAAGAATTTACTGAACAAATAAAATTATGCTAAACTTCAGAATAAGCTTCAGGGCAATAAAACAATCAGTATCATCGTTTTAAAATAGACAAGAAATACACAGAAGGCACTGAAATATCAAACAGGATAACTAAATAGTAGTGTTGACCATTTGCAAACCGTTACTGAATTCTTCAGGAGATGGCAGACAGCACCTGAGGTGGCACCTGTGGCACTGTGGTACTGATTCTGTTCTGCTGCCCTCTCCTTTTCCTGTTTGCACAGTTCTTTCCCAAATTCCTATTTCTTTGTCTCCTTTTTTTCTTATCAATCCAGCCTGCCCATAGCCTCAGTATCTATTTAACTATCAATGGCACTTAGGATCAAAGAAGCTACTGACTTGATTCACTGAACAAATCACATGGTTTTCTCTCTTAGTAACTTCACATCTTTAAATCTGTAAAACTAATACATGTATTCAGAAAAACATCTGAAACTACTACCCTGAGTGTCTTTAGTAACCATGAAGAAATAGTCAACTGAAGTTTTCAACAACAAAATTATCTGAATTAAAAATCAAATATAATCAAAATTAACCCAAACAATATACAAAAACAACTTTCCACTACTTTCAGAGCTAGCTACAAACTCTTCTATGTATGATCATAACTTTCTGGCAGAGTAATTCTGAAATAATCATAACACTTGGATTAGCTAACTCTACTGCCCTCCTCTCCCAATGATGGCACCAATATAAAACCTCTTTATTGAGAATTTTGCACATAAGAAATCTTAACAGTTTTTGTATATTATGGCCTGGAGACAGGACTCTGTATCAGGTGAACTTTTTAGTCTATGATTTATTCATAGCATCTGATAAATGAAAAAAAAAAAAAAAACAAGAAAATTTAAGGATCATGCCGGGCGCGGTGGCTCAAGCCTGTAATCCCAGCACTTTGGGAGGCCGAGGCAGGTGGATCACGAGGTCGAGAGTTCGAGACCATCCTGGTCGACATGGTGAAACCCCGTCTCTACTAAAAATACAAAAAATCAGCTGGGCATGGTGGCCTGTGCCTGTAATCCCAGCTACTCAGGAGGCTGAGGCAGGAGAATTGCCTGAAGCCAGGAGGCAGAGGTTGCGGTGAGCCGAGATCGTGCCATTGAACTCCAGCCTGGGTAACAAGAGCGAAACTCCGTCTCAAAAAAAAAAAAAAAAAAAGAAAATTTAAGGATCACTAACCTTAAGAAATGCTACCACAGCATTTACCACAAAGAGAGTTATAAAAGGGGGTGAGATGGTGGTGGCAGAAAGCAGGGAACCAAAATCCCAGTGAGGGTTAGATTTGGATACTCTAAACTTAATAATCTCACAGCTGCCAAATTTCTTCATGTGCGAACAATGAACATGTAGGAAATGTAATCATCAGACATTCCCCATAAACTGGGAAGTTTGGCTGCATTTCACACCTTCTTAATAGTTTTGTAAACAGAGAACTTGAAAATGAGCAAAGATGGCAAGTGTCTAATTTTATAAATGGACAAACTATCTAGAGAATTTTCCCCAGTAGAACCTGCCTAGAGAGAAAAGATAGTTAAGTATTATATCTACTGATTATCAGAGGATACTTATTTACAACACATCATTAGGAAATTCATTTATGACTCATAAACCCAGAAGAAAAAGTAAAGTTAATAACATCCAAATCTAGAAATCCCTAGACAGAGAATATGCTTATTTTCAGAGTCAGATGTCATTCTATTATTTTCAGTTATAAAAGAATTTCCTAACTGGGAAATTGCTTCCCCCACTATTCAATGTTTCACATAAATGGAAACACCGATAAAACATATTAAGAGTATGGTTTTCTAAATTACTTTCACAAATTGTGACACTATAGTTTATTGACTTAAAAGCATGTAGATGAATGGAACAATTCACATAAGTTTGGACTCCATACCCATTCAGTGTTATTTGTTCTATGTACATGCCAACAACAGTACTTACTACATGGTTGGAAGGAGGCAAAAATTTTGGAATTTGGCTCAAAATACTAATCCATGTACAAAATAGTTATTAGGGAGTATTGTGGAGTATTGCAAACAACAAAGATGGTAGATACACATGAACAATGAAGGTCAAAAAGCACTTGAAGTACTGATCTTATTTGAAAAAGTTAAATAGGTATAAAAAGCGCTAATACAAATTTTAAAAATCTTTTACATCATTTACCCACTTTACCAATTAGTTTTTCCATTCCCAATAATTAAAAGAGAGAGTTCACAAACTCTTTGAGAAGTGCAGATGGTAAAAAGTACTCCCAGCCATAGATGCCATCTGGGAAATGAGGAGCAGCTGTAGATTTAGGCATATACTAAGGTTGCAAACCCCCATGACAAAAGAGTAAGCATATCTCTTCCATTCTAAGATATTCCAAATCAAATGCCTAAATATTTTCTCTATCTACCCAAGTTACCTGTATCTCATCTACCATCTGGGCAAGACCAGTCTGTCTTCATTCACAGTTTTAATCTGGCTAGTCACCAGGAAAAATGTAAGAAATGGTTGCAGCAGAAACAAATGAAATTCAGGCACAGGCAGTGTCCTCACTAGGGAACTTCTGTGTTTATGGCAACTTCTGTGATTTGGCATCAAATTTTGCTTTTGCATTCGTGCTCTTCGGTTTACTCAACCAACAAAAAAGCACTGAAAATGTTTGTGGCTATTCACACTAGAAACGTTTTTAACAGTTTATCAACAAAGACCCCCAGATGGCTATCCCATCATGCACGGTCTGCACAGTTCTAAGAAATCCTTGGAATTTGGTCTGTTATATGATCATAATCCCCTCCAATATACCCCCTATCTCACCGAGGCTTTTACTAAACCCATTAACCTCATTCTTTTTTCTGCTAATGGTCAAGTTTCTTATATGGAAAATCTGTATCTCAAATTTCATCACTTTATTTACATTTTACAAACATTGATGGGATCTTTGGCACTTCACTAACACTCTTAAGGATCTTCAGGAGGCCAATTCCAGTGGACTTTTGTTGTTGTTTTGTTGGTTTTGTTGTTGTTGTTGTTGTGTTGTTGACTTTCTGAACATACTTGGAGCTACTCCAACATCTGTTTTCTCTTCTATTCCCTTTGCCTTTGCTATTGCCACCCTGTCTCTTATTCCACCTCAAGCTTCTTTCACTATTCCTTGGGTTTCTTTTCCCCACATTAACATGTTAACTTTGTTGATACTATAACATGCCATGATCCCATTTAAATATCTGCTTTTTAATATCACCATTATGGCAATTTTTACATAAAACAGCACAAATTGCTAAAATGGCATATACTAATTTTTCACTATTAAGCAATCAATTAATAGCTGCTAGTGGACTTCAAGACAATGTATTTTACTTCTTTCATGATTTTTAAGATATTGACTATATAAACAACATTACAGGTTACGGGGATTGAGAATAAGTTTAAAGAAATAGCTTTAATAAAACACTTGAGAAAGCAAACTTAACAAATATGAAGGAATTAAAATGTTGAGAAGTTATAAAAAGATTACGTATATGAAGACATTAAAACTAGTTTTTCTACTACCATCACTAACTAAATATCAATACTAGATGTTTTTACAAATATTAATTTGCTGAATCCTTAAAACATCTCAATAAAGAAGTTAATCTAAACTTCATATGTTAATTCTAGCAAAATCTCTAACATAAAAGGAATTTTTCAAACCCTTTTTGCTCTCAAGGAGCTCACATTTGGGATTTACTGGCCCAAAGTCTCACATCATAATGCAGTGTGAAACACACAAAAAAGTAATGTATACAAAGCACGATGGGGACATAAGGGTTAACTGAATGTAACTAACTTTTTCTTGTGGATCACCCGGGGAAAGAGAGAGAGGGTTGGGGGGGAGGCAAAAAAATTAAAAAATAGAAAAGTAGAATGCATTACGGAGGAACACATCATGTGATACTTAGTAGTAACAGGGAAAAGAAAAAACCATGGGAGAATGGCTGAATATGGAAGGAGAGTTCAAAGTTTCAAGCCTACATGACACCTAGAAAAATGAGTGTCAGTTATAACCAAGTTGGTAGAGGGAACTGTCATGAAAAAGTAAAAAGCAGGGTGGATAATACTGTTTACTATTGAACAGCAGCATTTGAAGTAATGAACATGTAAGTGGAAAGGTCTCAAACAGTGGAGATAAGAATGCATTTCAAATGAGAGGAAAGGAAGAGATTTCAAAGTTGTTGGCATTGCTAAACCATGAAAACAGACTTTTAAACACAAGGAATAAAGAGCAGAAAGGCAAGGGCTGAATCTTGGAAATGCTCATAGCAAAGGTACAGCAAAGGCAGCAGAGTGTAGTTGCCAAAAGTCAGGAGAACCATGGGAATGTATGGCCATAGGAAGTAAGAAGAAGAGACTTCAGAAGTTCAAAGGTATGATGTGAAGGCACGAGGAGAAGGAAAATAACTGAAAGAGATGCAAGTGTTAGTACACTAAGAAAATAAATCAGTCATCTCTTTTAATAAGCTGGAAACAGCAAATTGTCATCAGTACCGTACTCTTGTCATGAAACGGTTATGCCTCCAAGAACACTGGAGGCAGGCTGAAGGAAGTGATCAACGACCTAGGAGGGTATATTTTATCCAGTTAGCCATAAGGAAAGGAGAGGAGCAAAGTATGCCATTTTAGAGAACGGTTGAAGATTAGGTAAAAAGGTGCTCTTTAGAGGGCATTGCATTTCTTTACATTTTAGAAGCTTATATGATGTTAATATTAGTAACTAACAGTGCTTATGATTGGCCATTTAATAAAGTTACATTTTTGGTAGAAAATTATAAATATAGCATAATTTCATTCATTCAACAAATTCTTATTATCTACCATTTAACTGGCAGTGTACTAGAATTAAATGAGATGATATCTGAATTCACAGAGCTTATAGACTAGCTGTAAAACCAGGAAATTAAAAAGTAATAATGAGACTGGGCATAGTGGCTCACAACTGTAATAATCTCAGCTACCCAGGAGGCTGAGGGGAGGTGCATAGCTTGAGGCCAGGAGGTTGAGACCATTTTGGGAAACACAGCAAAACTTTTTATCTTAAATTTTAAAAAAAATAGCCAGGTATAGTGCTGAGTGCTTGTAGTCCCAGCTACTCAAGAGGACTGCTTGAACTCAGGAGTTCAAGTTTGTAGTGAGCTATGATGGTGTCATGCAGCCTGCCTGGGCAACAGAGCAAGACCTGGTTTCTTAAAAAACATTTTTTTGTCCGGGCACTGTGGCTAACGCCTATAATCCCAGCACTTTGGGAGGCCGAGGCGGGTGGATCACGAGGTCAAGAGATTGAGACCATCCTGGCCAACATGGTGAAACTCTACCTATACAAAAATACAAAAATTAGCTGGGCATGGTGACACATGCCTGTAGTCCCAGCTACTCAGGAGGTTGAGTTGGGAGAATCGCTTGAACCTGGGAGGGAGAGGTTGCAGTGAGCCGAGATTGTGCCACTGCACTCCAGCCTGGTGGCAGAGTGAGACTCCACTGCCAAAAAAAAAAAAAAAAAAAAAATGTGACTCATATGATAGAAGATCAAAGTTCTACTGGTATATAAGGAAGGAGTAAATAGCATTCATTTGGTTGTATGGTGAGGGTCTCAAAAGTGAGAAAGAGTTAAGCTGAGAACTGAATGAAAAAGAGTTGGGCTGGGGATATAGTGGTAAGGAATGCTTCAGGCCAGGAAGCAAGAAAAAACATTATAATTTAGAAGAACTACAAATTACGCAGTATTTCAACAACATAACAGTGTTAAGAGATAAAGCTACAGAGGCAAGCAGGAGCCAAATGGGATTTGGACCTCATTCCAAGGCAATGAGAAGTTAGTCATCAAAGGCTTTTTAAAAGCAAGGTAGTACCATGAACCAATTTGCATTTTTACAAATGAGGTAAATTTCACATAACATAAAATTAACCATTTTAAAGTGTACAATTCAGTCACATTTAGTGCCCCAATCACCTGTATTCTAAAAATGTTTCATCACTCCAAAGGAAAACCTAGTACCCATTAAGCTGCTACTTCCCTATTCCCACCTTGCCCAAGTCCCTGGCAACCACACATCTGTTGTCTCTATGGATTTACCTAGTCTAGTTTTTTGTTACATGAATTTACATATTCCATTTATATATATATTTTTATTTATAGACTTAATTTATATATTGAATGATATAATATGTGGCCTTTTGCATCTGTGTTCCTTCACTTACCATGTTTTAGAGGTCCATCCATGTAGTAGCATGTTTATCAGCACTCCATCTCTTTTTATGACTAATAGCATGTTGTATGTATGTAACAGAATTTGTTTATCCACTCATCTACTGATAGACATTTGGGTTGTTTCCACCTTTTACTAATGTGATAGTGCTACTATGAACATTCATATACACATTTTTGTCTGAATACCCATTTTCAGTTCTTTTGGGTAAATACTTATGAGCAGAATTGCTGGGTCATATGGTAATTGTATGTTTAACTTTCTAAGGAATCACCAAACTGTTTACAGTGGCGGCACCATTTTATATCTCCACTAGTAATTTCTTCATACCATTGGCAACATTTGTTATTTTTCATTATTTTGATTATAGCCATTGTGATTTTGATTTGCATTTTCCTAATGACTAATAATATTGATTGAAGATATTTTTTATGTATTTGGAACCATTTGCATATCTTCTCTGGGAAATTTCTATCTGAGTCCTTGCCTAATTTTGAACCAGACTGTCTTTTTGTTGCTGCATTGCAAGAGTTCTTTATAGTTTCTATTTTTTTCCAATTTTTAATTCTTTTATACTTTCTTTATATGTTTGTTTTGTTTTGTTTAAGAGATGGAGCCTTAGGCCGGGCGCGGTGGCTCAAGCCTGTAATCCCAGCACTTTGGGAGGCCGAGGCGGGTGGATCACAAGGTCGAGAGATCGAGACCAACCTGGTCAACATGGTGAAACCCCGTCTCTACTAAAAATACAAAAAATTAGCTGGGCATGGTGGCGCGTGCCTATAATCCCAGCTACTGAGGAAGCTGAGGCAGGAGAATTGCCTGAACCCAGGAGGCGGAGGTTGCGGTGAGCCGAGATCGCGCCATTGCACTCCAGCCTGGGTAACAAGAGCGAAACTCCATCTCAAAAAAAAAAAAAAAAAAAAAAAAAGAGATGGAGCCTTGCTCTGTTGCCCAGGCTGAAGTACAGTGGTATGATCATGGTTCTTTGCATCCTCAAACTCCTGGGCTTAAGCAATCCTCCCACCTTAGCATCCTGAGTAGCTGAGACCACACACCCAGCTAATTTTGTGTGTGCATGCATATGTGTGTTTGTGTGTGTGTGTGTGTGTGTGTGTGTGTGTGTGTGTATGTGTATAGAGAGACAGGGTCTCCCTGTGTTGCCCAGTTCTTGAACTCCTGGGCCCAAGTGATGATCCTCTCCTGCCCTGGCATCCCAGAGTGCTAAGCTTACAAGCATGTGCCACCATACCTGGCTTTCTATTTTCTAGATGTTAGATCTTTATCAGATAACTGATTTGCAAAAACGTTCTCCGACTCTATAAGTTGTCTTTTCTCTTTTTTAAACAGTTTTATTGGATGCATGACCCATATGCATTTTAGAAAGATCATTATACAGGATGGAAAATTGACTTGAATGAAAAAGACTGGAGATGCAAGAAAACCAGTTAGGAGGTAAGGCAATGGAATTGGCAATGCAAAGAAACAGATTAACTCTATAATTTAGTCAGAATGGTTTAATGATTGAGTAGTTGTGAGAAAAAGAAAGAGGAGTCAAGAATAGTATTAATAACATCAAAAGTGGTTGTGGCTATCATTTTATTAAATGCCTATCATGTACCAGATGCTTCACATGTATTGCAATCTTTAACCTCATTTTAGAGATAAGGAAACAATGCAGAGAGGCTGATTTGCCACTAGCCATACCATACTGCAATAAGCAATGAAACTGGGGCTTAAACACAGTCCTATGTATCTCCAAAGACTTCAAAGAAACATTCATGGCAATTGAGGAAATCATTACTTTTCACTGATATATCCTGAATAATAATAATAATCTCACATGCATGATTTATCAAATGGGGCTAAACGACATAGATGCTTCATAAAAATTTCACAGAGAACTCAATTTCAAAATGTAATTACATGAAATGGAGATGAAAAATAAAGATCATATATTTATGTGCACACATGCTTGTGTGTGTATGTGTGTGTATAAGAGAAACTGTGGTTCAGCTTGTTGGAAAAAATTTCTATTGTAGAATCTGCTAGTCACCTTAATACCCATCTTCCCCTTCTTCTATAACATAACTCTGATTTTACTAAAGGTATCAATGATCCCAGCTAAAAGACTATATATTACATAACTTTCTTGCAGCTAGTTGTGTCCATTTAACTACATTCTGCCAAATGAGATATACAGTTGACGCTTGAACAAATTGGGGTGAGGGTTATGGGTGCTAACCCCTGTCACAGTTGAAAATCTGTGTCACTTTGACTCTCCTCAAACTTAACTATTACTAGCCTACTGTTGACTGAAAGCCTTACTGATAATATAAACAGTTAACACATATTCGGTATGTTATATACATTATATACTATATTGTTACAATAAAGTAAGCTAGAGAAAAGAATTTGTTATTAGACAAAGTGTAGGGAAAAGAAAATACATTTACAGTACCATACTTACTTATCAATACAGTAAGTTTACATCATCTGTTTGCAAGGTGAATTGCCTGTCTGAAACAGCAGGGAACTGCAGCTGTAGACCTCAATCTATAGTACATATCAAGCAATTCAACTGTCTCAGCTGAGAATGGTGCCATGTACATCTGTTTGTATGTATATATTTTGACAAATTTTTATAATAGATTAGTGTATATTTTATGGTAGTAAATGATAAAATAGACTAGTATCCCCTGTATTGTATGCATTTGTAACATACCTTTTTTTTTTCTTCAATATTTCTGGGCTGCCTGGTGCTATGGCTCACACCTATAATCTCAGCACTTTGGGAGGCCAAGGCGGGCAGATTGCTGGAGCCCAGGAGTTCAAGTCCAGCCTGAGCGACATAGTGAAACCCCATCTCTACAAAAAATTAGCCAGGCATGGTGGCACATGCCTGTAGTCCCAGCTACTCGGAGGGGCTGAGGCAGGAAGACTGCTTGAGCCCATGAGGTGGAAGCTACAGTGACCATGATCATGCTATTATACTCCATCCTGAATGACAGAGTGAGACCTTGTCTTTAAAAATAATAATAATAATAATTCTGGGCCATGCAGGTTGTCTGAGGATTTATTCAAATTGTTGTATATCTCCAAAAAGATTTCTAATATATTTATGAGAAAAATCCATGTATAAGTGGCCCTATACAGTTCAAATCCATATAGTTCAAAGGTCAGTTTTAATCAGGAGTGCTGAAAGGAAACTGATTTATCCCCCTTTTGCCCTTTCTTCTCTTCCTGTGGCATGAAACTTAGATGAGATGGCTGAAGCTATTGTAATCACAGTGAATCATGAGGTGACCTAAAGGAAGAAAGCCTATACAAGGAAGGGAGAGCAGAAAGACAGAAGGAACCTGGGTCTCTAAGGCCTCTCAAGTTTTATATTGGCCTTGAAATATGAGACATACCTTCCTACCTTTTTCAAGCTACTGTTATTTTGATCTAATACAACCTTACAACCTTAGATATAAGTATTACTTGTTTAATGCAAAAATGGAAAATAGAAAGTGTAAGAGTCTTCTGCCTCACACACTGTTACCAACACAATATGTTGGCATATATGCAAGATAGAGGTACATTTGAAAAAGGGTGAGAAGTTAACATGATAGGAATTAAAATTTTAACACTGTTATACAATTAATTTTGTATGTCTAACAACGGATTGTAGATATTTCCCTAAGTTAGTTTTTGTGAAATTTATTTTTCATAGTAAATCCTTTAACGAGAACATGTTGATTTAAAAAGTTATATGCACTTACAATTGAAAAATGGCCTCCAAACATGTTATATCAATTACTTTCCCACTAGTGGTATATTTTCCTAAAAAATTCTTTTTTAAGAAACTTTTCTTTTTTTTTCTTTTTTATAGGAGATGTACTTTACTTTCTTGTCTTCTTTTTTATTTAGAAAGAAAAATATATATTTACATTTTTTTTATTACTTAAAAAGGTTAGAACTTTTCCATGCTTATATATATTTGTCTTTTTCTTCAGTGAGGTTTAGCTTTTGCTCAATGTATTATTTTAAAAAAATATTGGCCGGGCGCGGTGGCTCAAACCTGTAATCCCAGCACTTTGGGAGGCCGAGGCGGGTGGATCACGAGGTCGAGAGATCGAGACCAACCTGGTCAACATGGTGAAACCCCGTCTCTACTAAAAATACAAAAAATTAGCTGGGCATGGTGGTGCGTGCCTATAATCCCAGCTACTCAGGAGGCTGAGGCAGGAGAATTGCCTGAACCCAGGAGGCGGAGGTTGCGGTGAGCCGAGATCGCGCCATTGCACTCCAGCCTGGGTAACAAGAGCGAAACTCCGTCTCAAAAAAAAAAAAAAAAAAAAAAAAAAAAAAAAAAATATTTTATAGGCAAAGACTACAAATTGGTTATAGTTTATACTGCTCAGGGGATGGGTGCACCAAAATCTCACAAATTGCCATTAAAGAACTTATTCATGGAACCAAACAACACCTGTTGCTCAATAATTTACAGAAAATGAAAAGCAAAATTAAAATAAATATTTTATAGGAATTCTTTGAATATTATGTATTTTGGGGTACTAGCTTACTATGTTATAGGTATAAGATTTTCTCCCATTTTGACTTATAACAAACAATAAATGTTAGTTGTTACTTTATAAAGATAAACTTTAATGTCACATTATCAAATTTTTCAAAGCTCACATTAATTTTTTTTTTTTTTTTTTTGAGACAGAACCTCACTCTGTTGCCAGGCAGGAGTGCAGTGGCGCAATCTTGGCTCACTGCAACCTCCACCTCCCTAGGTTCAAGCAATTCTCCTGCCTCAGCCTCCCAAGTAGCTGGGACTACAGACACGCACCACCACACCCAGCTAATTTTTGTCTTTTTAGTAGAGATGGGATTTCACTATGTTGGCCAGAATGGTCTCAATCTCTTTACCTTGTGATCTGCCTGCCCCAGCCTCCCAAAGTGCTAGGATTACAGGCATGATTCACCGCGCTCCGCCCCCATATTAATATTCTTAGTAGAATTATAGTAATGTTTGGGAAGCCTCATAGCAGCTTTAAAATACTCAGTCTTCCCATTTGGAAACATGGTATGTCCTAATTTATTACAATGTTTTTGTTTTCTTCTGTAAGTCATATACACTTATACATTTATATTTCTTGTGATGGCTAATTCCTGAATATTTTATAATTCTAGATGCTACTCTTAACTGATTTGCCTATTATATTTTTCAGCTGTTTTCAGTTTATGTAACTGAAATTAACCTACAGAATTCTTCATTAAAACAGTTCTAAGAGTTTTCTAAGTTTATTCTCTTAGATTTCTATGTTTGATTGCAAACATATTCTATCATATGCAAATAATAATCATCTTACCTGTTTTCTCCAATATTTATGTCTTTTGTTTTTAAGATAATAGTACTACCAAAAAAATGAGATTTCTCCGTTTAGTATAGCTACTGTAGTAAACCAAAAGTAACTGTATATTTACATATTTCATATGTAATTATATAAAATAAATATTTAAACTTTCTTTCAGGTTACTAAGTAGGTCAGTATTTCTACCCGAACAGTAAACTGTCACATCTCAGAATATATAGAGCTACATGCTTGAAAAAAAAAAAAGGCAAATTTTTATTTCTATGCTATTCTTAAAACGTTCTTCACAATTCATTTTTTCACCTGCACATTCATTTACAAATACATAATCAAATATTATTCAAAAAAATTTTTTAAAAAAAGCAGATGCATCTTGGCATGAATAAATTAGGAGACTTGGAATAACAGAACTGTGGGTATTATGGTTCAGTAATTAGAAAAAAACAAATGACTAATAATAATCAAGCAGAATTTCTGTGAAATTCAGACTTGAAACTGAAAACTTGGGACATAAGAATTTAATTATTTTCTAACCTTCTTTTACTTTAGGACCTAACTGGCATCCAACAGTAATTACCTTAGCTTAAAACACCAACCAATTAAAAAGAATACTATGAAGAATTGGTAGCATGGGCCTTTCTTTTTATATTTTAAGTGTTGCTAAAAAAACCCACCGTATTTCTTTCAATCACAGAGGGAATTACATTCCCAAATTTGGACTCTTTCATATCACAGCTTACACATTGTTTTCATTTTATAACCAAACCTTACAAGTTTTTGAGTACTACAGAGATTTTTTAAAACTGTAAAATAGGAAAAACTTCTGTAGATGGGCAGCAGTAACCATAAATAGGTTATTTCCTGGCAGTGATACCAATACGAATTTACTTAAACGTGTAATGTTACAGAGAAATGAAAACCATTCCTACAGTCTGCTGAATAATAACTTCAGTCATACTTTTGTACTTATAAAAGGTTAACTATTTAAAACATGGTAAGGGATTTTTCTTTATCTAATATCAACATCATGAAAACATATACTAGAAAGATAAGAAATATTTTCCCTACAATCTAGCACTAATGAGGATTTCCAGTTGAAACACTATAATCAGGGCATACTTTTCAAAGCCAAACCTGATTCGGCTGGGACTTCATTTGTATGGGCCCATCAACTTTATTTTAAAGCTTAGTTCTCTCAAAAGACTTGTTGCTACACTTGGTATATTTTATACATTGTCTCTTGGATAAAAGTTATTTAAGATGTATTTATTTTTAAAACAGAAATACTAAGTTTTGGTATACTAACCAACAACAATCTTAACTATGATCCTAAAATCTTGAGCTCTAGCCCTTACCATTAATTCCTAGTCCCACATTTCTAATTGTGTCTTTTAAAATAAACTCTTTACCTCCTTCCTCAATCCTTCTACTTATACCTACATTGAAAATGCTAATAGTACCACCATACTACTAGTCACCTAGGCAGGAAACTTAGAATTCCTCTTTGATTCCTCCTCCTCCTTTCACTTCATCTATCCAACCAGTGCCATGCTTTATTTATTTGCCTACTGACACCCCATTTCACCTGCTAACATGATAAAACAGACTCTTTGTACTTTTTGTTTGGGTAGTAGCAAACTCCTCTTAAACAGAATCTCCATTTCAAATCTCTTTCAGCATTCCTTCTTCTATACTGTTGTGAAATTCTGTTTCTGAAGTCAGGTTCTAGGCATATCATGCCTCTGATCAAAAATAACCTTAGGCCAGTCATGGTGGCTCTATTCTGTAATCTCAGCACTTTGGGAGGCCAAGGCGGGTGGATCCCCTGAGTTCAGGAGTTCGAGACCAGCCACGGCCAACATGGTGAAATCCCATGTCTACTAAAAGATATAAAAATCAGCTGGGCACTGCAGCAGGTGCCTGTAATCCCACCTACTCAGGAGGCTAAGGCAGCAAAATCTCTTGAACCCAGGAGACGGATGATGCAGTGAGCTGAGATCACACCACTGCACTCCAATCTGGGTGACAGAGTGGGATTCCATCTCAAAAAAAAGAAAAAAAAAACCTCTTATCCTGACATCTCAAGTGTTATTATTTGATTTCAAAAACTTAATTCCCCACTATTCACCCTCACGTACTATGCATGCTAGCCAAGCATATTGTTTCCTAAACATGTCCTGTGTCGTTTTTTTCTCCCAACACCTTCCAACCCACCCAGCTCCACCCAAACCTCACATCCCTGGTAACCACAATTCTACTCCCTACTTCTATGAGTTCAAATTGTTAGATTCCATATAAGTGATACGATGTGGTATTTGGCTTTCAATGTCTGGCTTATTTCACCTAACATAATGTCCTCCAAGTTCATCCATGTTGTCATAAATAACAGGATTTCCTTTTTTAATGGCTGAATAGTATTCCATCATATGTATATCTATACACCACATTGTGTTTGTTTGTTGATTGACACTTAGGTTGATTCCATATCTTGGCTACTACGACTAATGCTCCAGTGAACATAGGAGTACATACATCTCTTCGACATACTGATTTCATTTCCTTTGGATGTAGGACTTCGGAATCTGTTCTGTGCCTTTTCTATCTCCCAGCCCTTGCCTGTGATGTTTTTTTTTTTGCCTAGGGTAACATTTCTCTATGTTCAAATCTTACTGATGCTTTAAGGCCTAGTTCAAATGTTGTTTTCCTGTAAGATAACCACCTGGGTCTTGACCAGCTTGAAAGTTGGAGCCCCTGTTCCTATAGTCTCTATGGTAGTGTTTCTCTAATGTCTAACTTCAAGAGTATTCAGATCTCCTGGAGACCTTGTTAAAGTGTAAACTTTGAATCAGTAGGTCTGAAAGTCTGCATTTCTAACAAGATCCTAGGTGATGATGATGTAGCTGGTCTGTGGATAATCTGAATATGAAAGTATTATGGTACAGACTGATTTTTAACTAATGCCCTGGTTATTTATAAGGTTATCTAACTGTTCCTGTTTTCCTATAAATAAAGCAAGGATCCATTTTCTACTATAACTTGTACAAGAGATGTTCAATAAATATTTGTTAATATAACACTGCATAATGTGTAAATGTGTTTTTTCAAATTGTAGGTTTTCAACACATTAATGAGTTGCAATCTGTATATATACATGTGTGATATGCCTGGCACATTAGATTTTCAATAAATAATTATTAAATGAAAAATAGAAACAGTCATAAAATAAATTATACACAGCAAGCAGCAAGTGCTGATAATTGTTATCTGTATCTCCTTACTACCTGTCCCTTTCAAGAAAAAAACACCCTAAATAATGAAGATTTCAAATGTACAACCGTATTGCATGGTCTACAACAGGAGTTGGCAAACTATAGCTCATGGGACAAATCTGGCTAGCTGCTTGTTTTAATCCAAGCCAAACACATTCATTCCTTTACATATTATATATGGTTGCCTTTGCCCAACAAAGGCAAGGGTGAGTAGTTGCAGACCAGATGAACTGCAAAGCAAATATTTACTATCATATTTACAAAACAGGTGTCTCTATTTTTTTAATTATGTACACAATGCTTGGTGTATCTAATCATATGTATTCCCAAGATTATAAAGAACAAATGGCGGAAGTAACTTTTACCTTATTGTAATTCTTGGCTAATTCCAACATCTCTTTTACCACTGATTCATTATGTTTACAGTGTTCACTGTAGTCCTGAAGTGTCAACCCTTCCATCCAACTCTTCTTATGCAAATTTAGCAACATCTAAAAAATAAAGAAAAATTAATTCTTTTTCTGCTTTGAGGACATCCCCTTCATTGTCTAGAGGAAAAAAATTTAAAAACAAAAACCATTTTGACTTAATGAGTTTAAATTTAACTTTATTAATTCAAATAAACTCCAACTAGAATGCTTCTATATTTATATTAATATAACTTAAGGAGTACTCAAACACCAAGGGCTTTGCATTTGCTGTTCTTCTACCTAGAAGGCTATTCTCATCTTTGCATAACTTACCTTCCTCTCTTCCTTACAGATAGATGCTTTCACTAACAACACTACCTAAAATAGTCAAACCACATTACCTTAAACAAAAATCTTTCTTCCCTTAACCTGCTGTATTACTCGTATAACACTTTTATATTATAAAGACCTGAAATTTTTGTTTACTTGTTTATTGCATTTCTCTCCCACTAAAGGGAAATTAAAAAGGCAGAGACTTTGCCCTATTCATTTCAAGATCACCAAGATCTAGATTCTAGAACAATACCTAATAATAGCATACACTCAATAAATATCTGATGAATGAATGAATGAAACTCATATTAATATTATACAAAGTACCTCTAATTTTTCATATAGCCTAGCTTTCAAATGCCAAGATAAGGAGATAAATGCCCCATGTACTAAATGAACTTGTGTCAATTTTTCTGAGCCTCAGTTTAGAGATCTATGAAGTAAGAGGTTTGTATTAGGTAATCTCAAAGTTTCCTTCAAATTCTGATACTCCATCCATAATTTAAAAACTTAAAACTTCTTTATTGTTAGAATGAAAACCCATGAAGCTGAGAATAAAACATTTATTTAGGCCAGGCAGGCTCATGCTGATAATCCCACAAGTTTGGGAGGTCGAGGCGGGAGAATCACTTGAGGTCAGGAATTCGAGACCGGCCTCGTCAACAAGGTGAAAGCCCGTCTCTACTAAAACACAGAAATTAGCAGGGCGTGGTAGCACATGCCTATAATCTCAGCTTCTTGGGAGGTTGAGGCAGAAGAATCACTTGAACCTGGGAGACGGGGGTTGCAGTGAGATCGTGCCACTACACTCCAGCCTAGGTGACAGATTGAGTGAGACTCCAAAAACAAGAAAAATTATCTAGTGTGCAATCACATCAGCAAATTAGGGTTGGACCCTATATTAGTGATCATGACACTAAAGCACCTTAGTTCAACATTTCTCAAATTGGACTTAAAATTCTAAGTATTCTTAGATGTTCCCTAAAGTTTCAAGTTTATATTTTAAGATAGTTTTTCTTAAAGTCCTACCCTAGAAATTTTGTTCAATTAAGGACTACGATTAAGTAAGAAGTTTTTCCCTTTGAATGATTCACAAAATTGCAAAAAGTTAAAAAAAAAAAAAGATGGCTACAAAATGACTGTTATTTTGTCAATAGAACCATTATACTTTAAATGAGATCCCTGAGCCATGAGAATCTGATGATGTACTTGGAGGTATATGCTGGTTTAGTTTAGAAAAATAACCCTATTTGCTGGGCGAAGTGGCTCATGCCTATATTCCCAACACTTTGGGAGGCTAAGGCAGGCAGATCAAGACCATGGTCAAGGGATTAAGACCATCCTGGCCAACATGGTGAAACCCCGTCTCCACTAAAAATACAAAAATCAGCTGGGCATGGTGACACACACCTGTAGTCCCAGCTACTCAAGAGGCTGAGGCAGAAGAATTGCTTCAAACCAGGAGGCAGAGGTTGCAGTGAGCTGAGATCATGCCACTGCACTCCAGCCTGGGTGACACAGCAAGACTCTGTCTCCCCCTGGCCCCCCGACAAAAAAAAAAAAAAGGAAGAAAAGAAAAATGACCCTACTTGCTTAGAAATTTACAGCTATTTGTGGTACAAATTTTATCTTATAGTGGAAAATAAGTTGTCTGTCAAAATCACCTACAAGGCTTTTCAAGATACAAAATTCCTCCATTCCCTTCCTTTGGCTCTAAGGTCACTAATTCTCCCATTTCCTTGCTATGGCTCCAGGGGCAAGAACACTATGCCAAGAAAAATTAGGAAAACCCTCCACAGATGATTTCAGTTTCTTTGATTGCTTCCTAGCTTCTCCACTGATACTGTTCTAGAAAATACATCTTTGGGAAATGTGGGTGCTGCTACAACTACCTATGCTTTACAGCTACCTATAATTAAGTGTTGAGAACTGCATTTCCCTACCATTTCAAAAGCAAACAAAGACAGTTAGTTCCCAAGGAGCAGCAGGATATTCCTACCATACCTGGACAAGGATAGCCCTGGGACCCTCAGGTAAGGCCTGGGGTTAAGTATACAAGTTGTCCAGGTAAGAGTAAAGGCAGACCTTTTGTTATCAAGTAGGCAGTTTAGGCCGGGCACGGTGGCTCACGCCTGTAATCCCAGCACTTTGGGAGGCCGAGGCGGGTGGATCACGAGGTCAAGAGATGGAGACCATCCTGGTCAACATGGTGAAACCACATCTCTACTAAAAGTACAAAAAATTAGCTGGGCATGGTGGCGCGTGTCTGTAATCCCAGCTACTCAGGAGGCGGAGGCAGGAGAATTGCCTGAACCCAGGAGGCGGAGGTTGTGGTGAGCCAAGATTGCGCCATTGCACTCCAGCCTGGGTAACAAGAGCGAAACTCGGTCTCAAAAAAAAAAAAAAAAAAAAAAAAAGAAGGCAGTTTAACGGCTAAACTGAGCTATTAAGAACATAAACATAACATTAATTAATTTATGTAAGTGCTTATATATTTGCTTTTTATGCCAAGGAAAATGGCTAAGTTTATGAGATACTCCCCCAAAAAAAAGAGAAAGAAAAAATTGATGTAATTAGCTAGACATTTCCAAATAGATGGGTGTCCAATATCAGTATGATAAAACATTTATATTCTGAATGAATTTTCTGTTTGTACCTGAGTGATGCCATTTTTCATAGTCGGTACTCATTCCATGTAAAATTAAAAATAAGCGTTAAAAATATACTTAAAGCAATCAACTAAATCTATCACAGCAGAAGTAAACTGTGGGACACAGGCAGGCAATTAGAAGAGAGCTTTATAGGATCCCCTCAGGTCAAGGGGGAAATGGTCCCCCACCCCCTCACTCATCATATGCTGAAGCACTGAGCCCTTCAGATGAGTTTATGAGTGGATCTGACCTTTTAAAACACAGTTTATCAAGCTTAAGAAAAAAAAATTAGAATTCTTACTTCAAAAAAAAATCTTACATTGCACATCTTCCTCCCAAGTGTATAGATTAAATGAAAAATGCAAGTGATCTAGTTCAAAGAGGGGGCACGTGTGGAGAGCCCACCTCACTCCATCCACCACTTGCCATGAACCAGGATCCCCTTCTAATGCACCTTGGTGAGAAACACTTTTGGCTAGATAGAATGATCTTATTTGCTACTGATTACTTATCACTTTCAGACTTAAGAGTGGGCTCAATAACTGAAACGTAACTGGATATCAATCAATAGTAAACTCAGTGTTCTTTAAAAAAAAAAAAAATGCTTTTAACTGTTTCCCAGAGAGAAATACAAGAAACTAATTAGGTGGATGACTAATTGTAGTAGTAAAGAGGGAGAAAGTGGGTCAGATTGAAATATCAAAAAACAACAGGCAGAGTTAAATACTTGGCATTAGTTGAGAGAAAAACTGTACTGGAAATAATCCTAAAATAGTAGAAACAAATGAGAATGCTAATTCATCAAAATGTTAGGTAATGTTAAAAAGTAATCAAACTTGAAAACTGGTATAAAAGGGGGTAAAGATCTAGTTCAAATTATCTGAAAATCCCGTAACTGCTTCCCTTTGACTCACTTTTAGTTTTCTTAGGGTAAACATGGTGTGTTTTCTAAAACCACTAGGCTGGTTGCAGTGGCTGGCTCATGCTAATAATCCAGCGATTTAGGAGGCTGAGGTGAGAGGATCACCTGAGCAAGAAAACAAGTCTCCGTTTCTACCTCCCACCCACCACCCAAAAAATAGCCAGGTGTGGTGGTGCATGCCTATAGTCCCAGCTGCTCCAGAGGCTGAAGAGTGAGGATCCCTTGAGCCTAAAAGTTTGAGGCTGTAGTGCACCATGATCACACCATTGCACTCTAGTCTGGGAGACACAGCAAGACCCTATCTCTTCAAACAAACAAACAGCACCATGCAACTAAAATTTAAGTGATTCCTCTCAAATTCACAGAGAAATATGTTTACTAATTTAATGACAAAGGCCTTTTTATTGGAGAAGATACATTAATCAGAAAAATCATAGAACTAAAAGAAGTATTTTTATGATTTTCATAAAACCAAAGTGGAATGTTTGATTTATTTCCTACTTCCTCTCCTACTTCAGCACCTACCAATAAGATAAAATATGCTGTAATTCATCAATAGTGGAACAATATTTGGAAACATTGAAAGAAGTCAAAAATTCTAATTTAAATCACAAACCAGGTAATAGTTTAAATGGTTTGAAAAATATTTTTTTCCTCATATAAAATAAAAATTTAAACTTACCTTCTGTTCCAGTTCATTTTTCCGATAATTAATAGTAATGGAGTAATAATGCCTGTTTAGTCCATGAATTAATGCCTACATAGATAAATGATTTTAAAAAGGACAAATTAATATTTTTCATCAAAGAAGATAAAAATGTTTGAAACTACTGACATATTCTGTACACAATACCTTTACCATCCTCTACTAAAGGCATTTTAAGTAAATCAAGATGAAATAAAAGTATTTTTCTCAGCTACAGATTTTAAACTAAGGTTCAAAGGAATGGGTTATACATTCTTCAAAGCATGATATGGAGGAGCACAAATTTCAGTAGCCTTAGTCAGTCAGAGATAAGGTTTGATCTTATCATAAGCTAAGTTTATAAATCATTCATAATTTATTAAATCTAATTTTATGATTATCTAGGGGGCTCATTGGTATTTCAAATGGAAAACCTAAAAAGTCATAATAACACAACTGCTTCTTTAGCCACATTAATCTGGAGTTTCCCTTTTCTTAATTCAGTTTTGATTGATTCAAATAACCATGTTATGAATGTCTCCAAAATAATGTGGATTTTGGTCTTTACTGGGTCTGTCTAGCTCATGCTCTTATCCAGTGACATGTAATCTCACTAACCAGAATTTTTTTCCACTTTACTCTATCTTGGAGATGAACAGGCCAATCATAATAAAATCTTAAGCTAATGGCATGGCTTTATTAAGAAACAATAATCCTGGATATCCTGAAACCAATTCACAACTGCCCCCATATCTAAATCTAATAACAACATCAGGTGTTCAAATGAAGTTTGGCAGTACTCAGGTGGACCTAAAAGACCCCCTGGAAGCCTAGGAAAACGTGAAAGTACAGAAATACAGCTTAGGGATATTTTTAGCAAGTATAAAAACAAAAAGAACTTTGGGTTTAACTCTCAGGACTCTAAAGACAAAGCGGAAGAAGGGGTCATTAAAGAGAACATTTAATGAGCACCTAGTATCTGCTTTACACACTACATCTTCTAATCTTCACAATACTGTAAGGTAGGCCAATTCAATTTGTATTTTGACAGATGAAAATAAAATGCAGGGCTAGGCTCAGTGGCTCAAGCCTGTAATCCCAGCACTCTGGGAGGCTGAGGCAGGAGGATCACTTAAGCCCAAGAGTTCAAGACCAGCCTGGACAACATAGCAAGACTCCATCTCTACCAAAAAAAAAAAGAAAGAAAGAAAATACAACACAAATATTAATTTGTCCAAGTTTATAGCTAGTAAAAGGCTGAGATGGGGATATGAACCTAGGTCATTCTGATTCCATAGCCTATGTTCTTTCTAACATACTATGCTATAATACATGTCAGGAAATTCTTGGATTAAGTATATGTACTTTAAGAATCAGGATGAAAACAAAGCATTATGTTAATTTTTAAGCTTCACTAGCAAAAATCACTCCACTGAGTATTAAAATATTTTAGATGAGTACTTTAACAATAGATTCTTATTTTACCAATGTCTGTTATAAAAGTGAGCTATGAAACTCCATAGAAAGCGGTGACTGGCTGTAAAGTACCAAGAGTATATATTAAATCCTTATTCATTTCAATAATCATCAGGAGCAATGAATTAAATTTCAGTGCATAAAAATGCTATATTGTACAGATCAAAAAGTTGAAGTGATCAGGGCCTCCTTTAATCTGTGCTCATATTTATGCACATTAGGAGGTGAATCACCCTGGCAGAGAATTAGAAAAAGGTGCTCAGTCTTCTAAGCAGACATAGTCTGGCTGTAGAGAGTGGAGCTTGAGTTGGAAGCTCCCTCATCTAAGCACGTTTGTGCAATGCACTCACTAACTGCACAACTCTATATGGTGATCATAAAGCTAGTAACTGCTGTAGCCAATACATACAGAAGCCAGCTAATGGGACCACAGATACTAGGCCTTACATTTTTAGATTAACTGTACTAATGAAATATGTAACTGGCATCTGAAGGCACTATCTACTTGATTTTCAGTTACATTGTTTAGATAAAAGTAGTACAACTAACATAGACAGCATGAAAGACCAGCAGGTATTCACTTCCCTGCTGTATGCCCCCAGTACCTTCATCCCAAATCATAAGTCAACCGGCCACGTACTTTTTGGGTTCATGTAGAGCTACACATGGCCAACTGACAAAAGCTCATAAAAGCTTATGATTTTTACCTCTATACGCTCACTGCTGTGGAAAAGCAGGTGCATTATAAAACACACAACTTATGAATTATACATAAGCTATTCATAGGTTCCTGATAAGTTTTTAAAGTTTCAAAAGTTTCATGTTCCTTGAAAAAGTATGCTTAGATCTAAAGACAAATTTGTTTGCCTTAATTTATTTTATATTGATAAACTAAAAACAACACAGTGGCATCTGATATCCTTTAAATCACACTCTAAAATGAAGCTTTCTGTGTATAAATAGAATAACTGAAAAGAAACAAAATATTCTGTGGTTCCCTCCAGAGTGGAGAAGTGAGTTGCAGAAGGCAAAAGAGGAAGGGAGAGTTTTTGCTAAATGACTTTGTACTTAAACATTTTTTAAACACACACACACACACACACACACACACACACACACACATACACACTATCTATGGCAAAATTAATTAATTAAATTTCCAATAATAATATAAAAGAATGAAGCGATCTGGTCATGAGTACTAGTTGCTACATTACTTCACTGGATAACCTGGGCAACTCAAACTTTATGGGTCTTAGGTTCCTCATGCAGAAAATGACTACAATGGCTCCTTTCTAGTGCAATTGTTTTACAATTTATATGTTCAATAATTACTGAAAACAATGTTTTCCAAATAGCTTAACTCTATTAAACAATGCAACAGTACTGAAGACTATACTGAGAGGTTCACAGCCCTAGCACATGCATCTATGCATCAATGTTTACTAAATTTCCATGAGGATAACTGCCAATCTTCAAATTTACTGTGATACTTAAGAATCCAAAATGTTACTGAACAGTTTTTAATGGAATAGTTTTAAAAATTTAGTTACTAAAATAAATGCTTGTTAACTCTCAATTTTAAAGATTTGACAATAATAGCCAAATGTTTCAAATGCAAAGTAATATAAATTACCATATATTAATATAAAAGCCTACAGTACAGGCATTATACTTTCTCCTCTATGTCAGGATTATTAGGGGCTTCTATTATATAAAACATGAAAGTGAAAATAACCTTTGTCTATTAGCTTATTTCAACACTGTCATCAGTACTTTAAAAATAACATTTTCTAAAAGCAATATATGTTTCACTGTAAAAAGTTTAAAAAACATGGGCAAGGAAAAACAAAAAAATTCCATAATTCTACCATCCAAAGGTAACCAATGAAAATATGCTGGTATAAATATGCAGGCACCATCTATAAAATATATGCTTGCAGAATGGAGAACTGACATACTCTATTATGTAATTTTTCTTACTTAACATATTTGAACTTTCCCAAAATTATTAAATAGCAGTCTAAAGTAAATCATTAATTTTTCCCTACTACTTTAAGTATAATAGTTTAAAAAAAAAAATCTGTTAGAAAAGCATTAGTGACCACCAGTATGTGTGCTGATGACTGTTACCAGACTTTTATCCCTACTACTTGAAAGATGTTTAGGAGCAAGGCCCATCTTAAGACCAGCTAACCTCTCCTTCAAAATAAAACGCATGGCATTTCTAAAAGACTTCTGATCCCAGAGTTAAAGATTCTGCTAACATTAAGTAAAATTCCATTACAGATATAACCATTCCCTTCAGGCTCTTCTGGTTTGCCTTCTAGCTTGTCTTAGAAAAATAAGACAGTGTATTAAGGTATGGGTTTATTCTGTTACTTGTTGGATTGGTCTCATTTGTGCGTTTTAGTATTGAAATTGTCTTAAAACTGTAGAACATCCAGATAGATGTCATTCTGATGGGCGCTATATAAACTGTGAAATAAATATATTTACAGATTCTAACTGGAAGGCAACACAAACTAAAATGAAAGGAAAACTAATGATGCTGTAGTTGTTATATACACAGGTTGTTTAACACAGGTTTAGAATCTGCTGTATAAGGTAGACCATAAATTACAGACTATAAGGTAGGATTAAAAAATACAAACTAGACTGGTATAGAAAAAAACAGGTTTTTAATATTGATTACAGTCGATTTTGAAGGTTAAAAAGCAGTGCTTTAATTTTAAAAAAGAAATTTGCAACAGGTGGTGGGTGACTTGCAATTAGTAAAAACTTCTGGCAGAAACATACCATGTAGTAATCACAATGATCTTGGCTTGTGAGATGCTACTTAACCTTTTGCAAAAAAATAATGAAGCAGTATGATGCTACGGGAGTTTATAAGAAAGGTCATTATCACAGGCTAAACAGGTCCAATAATATATTCTCTTGGAACATGCAAGTACAGGCTTGTCTGTACCCAGTCAAAATCACTGGTAGCTTATTTCATACTCATTATACTTTACAGTTTTCCTTGACTTGTAAATACTTTTTTTTTTTTCAAATCAACACACCTCAATTCTTTAAAACAAAAACACTTCACTTTGATGAAGACTTCAGATGAGTGACTGCCACAGAATTAAGCATTTAAAAGTATAAAGTTATCAAAGTGTAACCAAGGCTTAACCATGGTTAACTGTCAAAGCCCCAACTCCCCAAAGACAACCTCAGAACAGAGCAAGGTTTCAGAAGGGGAGCAGCAATAGCTACTATAATGTCTTTGTTTTATGTATTCTATTTAACCAAACAATGGTTATGTCTGTCCTTTTAATTAGTCTTTAGAGAAGTAATTAACTAGATAGACACAGACTGTGGTATATTTAAAAACACATTTAAAATAATTTTTGCAGACAATAAAGATCTGTATAAAAACACTGTGGCATGTGAATGATACAAAGAAAACATTAATCACTCAAGAGGATATTAAGTGTCTGAATACCAATAACTGCAATAATGGTAATTGATATCACAACAAAAAACAAGACATAAACTCTCATCACAAGTAACATATGGATGTCTTTTATAGGATTTATTTTAAAGGTAGGTTTTTTAAAAAAGACAATTTTAAGTATATTTAAGGATTATTTCCAGGGATATCTTAAAATATACAGCAATTTCTCCATTGTTTTCTGCTATGAAAAATATCTACTAATCAAGCAATAATAGTATTTATTATGCCCTCTACCTGAAACTCCTATTGGTCCTTTTCTATAATGTTATCTAACCATGCAAAGCCAGAGGCTTTTAAGATAAAGGATCTACTATGTTCCCAAAAAGGGTGTCCTCAAATATGATAGGAAAATGTGAAGGCCCCCATTAAAAATTGACTCACATATGAGCAAATCTAACTTTTGCAATATTTCCACAATTCTTTTTTAAAACAAAGGAAAAATTAATTGTAAGCACATTAAAATGCTAAGAATTAGAACTTAAAAAGACTATAACAGGCTTTTAAAATACAAAACAGAGTGTTAACACATTATCAAATATAGGCAATACCTGGATAGATGGCTTGTTTAAGTGACCCAGATTTGAAGTTGTTTGTCTTGGTTCATGTCCTAAGACCATCATATTAGCATTGATCAATCTGAAGGCATCAATAACAACCTGTAAAAACAAGGTGTCAAATCAATTCTTTTTTAAAAGCAAGTGATAATGCCAAGCAACAGTGGACAAGGCATGATCAACTTGCATCTGTTTCTGGACTATTTCCAGAAAATCATTTAATTATAATATTAATAAAAAAGAACCTCCTGCTGACTGTGCCATCAGCACACCACCCTCTATCTTGTAATATAAGGTGACACCAATTATTGCAATTTTCATGAAGCAGTAAAGATAAAAATTAACTTTGCATCTTTATTATTGAAATATGTCATTACTAAACTTACACCAAACAGCCTTCACTGGTGTGCATACGTTTGTCACCAGAATTTTACCTAATCAAAATGAATGACAGAGAAACTAAAACTGAAAGTGAGCACAAGTTAAGGGACCACATCTAAAGCCCAGGCCTGTCACATCAATTACACCACCACAGTACTTGAAATGACAACAAAATTACAGCCAGCAAGGCACTTGCCCACGTATTCTCTTCTAGTCAGATACCTTTTACTTCTTGTGACTATGAAAGACTTTATACCTTGTCTGATGGCCTTAAATGTCCAAGCCACTGTCAAGCATAGAAGGCACAATAAGAAAACCAAGGTCATCCACGCTTTAAGCTAAGAACATGGTATAGAATGATATGGTCCTAATTCATAGTAAAGAAATTACAATAGGTATCTTCTTTTTGTGTGTACAGAAATACTTTAAATTCTTCTATGATACAATAACATGTTAGCTCTTACAGATAGAGTATCAAGAATCACGTACTTGCTAAAGCTTTTCAACATTGTTAAGGTTTTATGTAAAGTCATGTGACCTTAAGACAGATTTCTGCTTTAAGGGAATTTAACTCAAATAGATTTATCACATAAAACAATCTTAAAGCAAGATAATATAGTAAGTAATAGAGTATTTCTACATTTTGCCTTTAAAAGTGCTAAATAATTAATATTTATCAATGTTTTAAAAGCTTTGTCAACTACATTTGTTCTTATTTGTACAATTATTATTTGAGGATACTAAGAGATTAAAAATAGTTAAGCCAACTAAATCTAATCAAGTCTGAAAATTCTGTTTGTAATAAGTATTACTGCATGCTGTACGCTAAAGAACAAGATTTAAAGAAAGAAAGAAAAATCACCCTTTGTAAAAGTGTGCTATGATGGATCCAAAGACAGTAACAAAAAATACAAACCTAGACTAAAACATTATGACAAGTGAATCAATCTAAGCTTCTGACTACTCATTCGGCCTACAATATCAACTCTGAATTTTGCTTTTATTTCAGTTAACGTTTTCCCAAAGATTCATTCCTCTTGTCTCAAAATAAAGTGAAGCATCCCCAGAACATGAATGATTTAATAGCTTGTGAAAACTTTTTGCTTTTTATACAATAACCTTAATCCATACTTAACTTCCATGCTTACATAAAAATATATATGGCCTACGCTGCTTATACTTAAAATTTTTGTAAATGTATTCTTTTTTCAAAAAGCAATAATAAAAACAAGTACTAATAACAGACATACTTTAATCAGATGTCATCACGAATAACTTCAAACAACTGTTAAAAAATATAGAAGCAAAATGTTCTCACACTTGTACTAAAGAACATAAGATAAAGTTAAAATGTTGGCAAAGGAGGAAGAAGGTGACCATTTTCAAAGTATATAACTTAAATACAAAATTAAGAATTGCCACTGTAACTATTAATGGTAAATACTTAAGAGCAAAGCGTCATTTTGGTCCACTTCAAGATTTCAGTAAAATCATTTGTGAGGGGGAGAAAAAGTTGCTACAAAACTATGAAAATTTCGTTATGTATCACAACGAAATTCCTATATATTTGTTTATATTGAATGCTTTCAAACTAAAACAGCAGATAGCTACTTTACTTGTAGAAGTCTATATTATTTCTCTGAAATATTATATGCAGGTGTGAAATTTCATTAAAAGGAAATGAAAATACCAGGTAAGTAGGTATCATGATCTGAAAATTTTTAAGTTTTCTTAAATTAAGAGAACAATTCAAGAACTTAATAAAATGACATGCTTTCATTGACAATTCCTGAGTACCAGTGATATAGCCTATAGAAAATGACTATTTACATTAAGATTAAAATAATTTGCTGCCATCACTATAGCAACTGTCTTAAGGAAACTAACATGTTCAACAACCTGCAGACCAAAATTAGATTTAGTATGCAATAAAATGTAAACATGGCGATACAGTCTACATTTTAATTTTTGTATAATTTTATAATTGCTTTTTGCACTGTGAAAATACGTGGATTTCTCCTTTAGAGCAACCTATCAAAATAGACTCATTAATGTCCAGTGCACTAATGAGCAATGGGTGAAGAAGGTGTTAATTATGCCACAGTAAGATTAAAAAAAAAAAAAAAAAAGCCCTAGTGAGCACTCGATGATGTGTATAAGCTGAAAGTGTTTCTCCATGTTTGTGTATTTACAGCATGATGCAATAGAATGACAGCAAAATGGTCACTCCATGGTTAAGAACAGAAATCTTAGATATAACAAACTGAATAAAGAACCCCCAAGAATTAATTAAGGTATGGGTGGGTAGGGGAAATAATCTATTTTTTGGAGCTCTCTGAATTTTCTAAACAGTTCATTTTGAAGTATACATAGATTAAATTAGTTGTGTTTATATCTTATAAACACTAATAATAATTTAACCAAAAATTTTTTTCACAAAAACTACTTCCTTAATATATAATAGCAAAATCCTCTCAGCTAAAGTATGAAGAATATTTTCAGGAATATGATGCTAGACTTTTAAAAATTCCTTTCCATGCTGAAGGCCTACACACCACATTGAATCTCTATTCACCAGCCTGACCATTTAATTTTTTCTGGTACAAGTGCCTTGAGACTTTTCAGAGGTCACTGCAACAGTAGACAGCTTATAACAAAACCATTAGCAGTTTGGCTAGCTTAGGGAAACCTCTTACTTTCCTTTTTTGTTTATTATCACTGCATGAATCTGCAGCATATGATAGTTTATAATTTCTCAGGCTTGTTAAATTCATGTTAAAGGTCTGTTTTCTTGTTGAATAAATTTTGTTCATATAATGCTGCCTATTTCATACACTCAGTCTTTAATAGCACCTTTGGTCTATGCGCAACTCACAGATCAAAACAGAGGACTAAAATAGGGGTTGATGATGCTATTTACATGTGTGATTCCTGCTGTCTTCTTGTTAGTAGCTTTAATATAATAGAAGACCTTGTCTGTTTTGTAATTAACACATCTTTACTGGAGAGATATTTGGAAGTGATTGCTGTGAATATACTGGTTAGTAAAATAAACACAATCACACACCACTTTCTGTTATCAGACAAATTTGTGAATTGTACACATTATACTCCAGATCAACAAACTGTGATATAACAGCCAAGTAGAAGACACATATTTATATAACCCTTTATTTTTCTGAAAATATGTATTCACTCTGACCTTGCAAATATAATTAGCTTGTGGGATGTGCAGATTTCAGTACCATGGTTGCTTTACTAATTGCAACTCTTGGAAATAGATACTAAATATTTGGAAGCTGCCAATACAAAATAAAAACTGCATGTTTTTTGTACATCTGTCTTAGATTATAAAAGCAAAATAGTTTTAAAAACAATCCTGAGTTCCATATTTATTCCAATCATGCCCAAGGGTCAAGGATCTATCATTTCATTTTAATGACGAATCTGTTTTATGACTTAAAACTCAGTTTAATCCATGATTTTTTGGCTTCTTTCATGAGTAGAGTACAGTTCATCCAATATGCTATTTATTTTAAAATTCGTGTTTTCATATCAACTGCTAGGTCACTGAAAGACTAGACTAAATTTCTAAAGCACCAATCTATAGTTCCCAATTTTTATACCCAAAGGAAGCTATTTTTAAGCAAGCTCTTCAAATCAGTTTAATAGAAAGGTGTTTTTAAGAAAAATACATATACATTTCTGGCAGAAGCTGTAATATTTATCTCTTTCTTTTCAGGAGTTGCCTTTGGTCCAATTGCACTTATATTACAGTCAATGACTATGGGTATTTACACAGAGTAGAACTAGTGTTTTAAGAATTTATAATGTATTCATTTTCTTGAGCTTAAAAATGAAACAATCAGAATCTTCTGTAATCTCAGGTCAGCTCACTATATATATTATATATGTATACCTATATATCATATATAAGATTCAGTTCATCATATATATGATGAACTGTAACTTGCATATATGATGAACTGGAATAATTTTTTTAAACTTGAAAAAAAATTAAGACTTCAAAATCAATGTCAAACACTAAAAAGAAAAAAGTAACAATTCAGTTACTAGTTACATATTTTAAAACATACAAAACCACCCTATATAAAGTAAATCTCTAAATGACTATAAAAATAAAAGTTGTGTGAAGAAAGGCAACACTCAACCCATATCAAATACTCTTTATCACCTAGAAATGACCTGTTATCAACTGCTTAGGTTGTTTCTAGATTCTTTAAAAATTAAGAGCACATGTGACCTAGGAAGTACTGCTGGGTTTGTGACCATTTCGTTACTTCTGCTGCCATGCACTGCCAGACATCTATAAGAGAAAAACATCTTATGTCTCTTGTAAGCCCACAGCATAAAAAATTCAGAGAAATCTTACTTTTTATGCCATTTCCAATGAAAAGCACTAAGAACTAAAACTGACTCATGCCAAATGCATATCACTGAATTGCTGTGATTTCTTAGTCTCAAGTTTGCAACATGGAAATTATTTATAAAATGTCAATTTTAGCTCTGGAAAAGAAATTCCTATGTGTATGTACATTTTCTTTCTTCATCCTCGGAGAATTGCTTACTGTAGCTAGAGATCTGTAGTACAACTTCAGTATATTGGGAGAAACGGGGGATGGGGTGTAACTTGCATAATTTACTTTTTTTGACAAGTGAAGACATGCATCAAAATTCAAAGAGTAAATCCACAAGTTTTGAACATACACGCTTTAATGAAAACAAATCGATCTTTAGAAACTAGTATGGTAAAAGGTAATTAAACATTTTTAGATTCATGAAACATTGGGAAAAGAATTTACTTAAGTTATAATAAAAATAAAGTTTCACAGAATTTTTTTCAACATATGTATGTAGTCAGTATGGTGTAGAGGTTTAAATGCTTGAGGCACTCTGGAGTCAGAATCCTGCCTAAGTTAGAATTCTGGGTCTATCACTCGCTAGCTAAGAGACCTCAAACAAGTTATTTAACCCTTCAATTTCTTCGTTTGTTCATGAATGATATACCTCATTGACTTGGTAATAAAATAGTACATGTGTTTCTGCCACTATAGTTTTCAGTGTTACTAACTGTGGCAATGATGGAGTTGCCCAGCTCAGATCTTTCAACAGAACCTGCTGTGGAGAGCACGACTGACTCACAACCTCCAGCTTTTACATCTTTGGATCCATTGGGCATTCACACCAGGTCATACTTCTCCTGGGCAGCTCCCAGCCAACTACTGAACACAGCAGTGATACTAGAACCTAGCCATTCCTGCCAAATAAGGGATTTCTCTAAAGGCCAATTTTGGCTCAAGGACTCCCCAGCAGCCTGGCTGAAATTTTCTTAGCACTAGCTGCACTCTGTGGCTTCTCTACCCAATCTACCTTCACTTTTTCCTTTTGCAGGGTCAAACCTTCACTGCTATCTAAAGACTCTCCCCTTTCTCCATCATGGTGTCTCCCCCACTACATCTTTTGCATGTCTAATCTCATTTTGGCATCTGATCCACGGAGGACCCAAACTGATACGGTTAACAAAGCAGAGTACTGGTATTATGAAGAGTGTTAACATTAGAAAAAAGTTACCCTAAAAATCAAGTTATAATTACAAATTTTGCATTGAGATAAACGACATATTAAAAAAGAATCAATAGGAAATTAGAGAGTGGCACTTTAAGATGTATTTCCTTAGGGAAATTCCTAATCACAATAAGAAAAGTATATAGTTATACTGAAGGTTATTATCTAGCTTTTAAAAATGACTGAATATGTCTAGAATCTTGATAATCCTGCATGATTAGTGTTTCTAGACTCATAAGTGACAGATAAATAGTGAGCTTAAAACTGAATGCCTCAGGGGACTACTAATAAGCTACAAGAGACTAGCACCTATGGGTCACTAGTCTGATACCAACTTAGTGTCAATTTTATCTAGTGGCTACTCAGCCTACATAAAATGGAACAAGTGACTTCAGATCCCTTTCTAGTGGACAAACTAAAACAAGTGGTTTGCCTGTTGGCAAGTTCACGTAAAGCAAAGGAATAAAGGGCCCTAGAGAACAAAGTTGGACTCAACCATGTTAGTATGGCAGTAGGGCATGTGGATGAGAATAAGGGACCTATATCCATTGCTTGTGCTGTAACACCGCATTCAGATACAAATTATATACATCAAACTACTATCTCTCAATAGGCAAAGGCATTTTAGTATAAAAAATATGTAAAGGTCAATTACTTTGCTGTGTATCACTTTTGTGTATTTTTATTTTGCTTATTAATTAAATACTATATAGAAATTATCTGGCCTAATTTTCTCAACAACCAAGTGTAGGTATTAATACTATCAAGTTATAGATGAGGAAACTGAAGTGTAGAGGATTTAAATCAATTAAATGAAATGATACAACCAGTAAATGATACCACTATGATTGGTACCTATACAGTATGCCAAAGCCAGTACTCTTCATCATCAAGCTGTTTAACAGCTATCCTGACACAAAAGCAAGAAAAGACTACTACTAGGTTCAGTTACTCAACAGCAAGGTTTGTGTCTCATTCGTCATTGAATATCCATTCTACAACAGAGTGACACACAAAATACAATGCAAAATAAGTATCTATTGAAATGAAAAACTCAGCTTACTAGCAATCTAAAAATAACAACTGAGGAATCAACTATGACTTCGAAGAAAATTTACCACATCATTTCTACCCTCTTTAGGAAATTACAATGACAAGAAGACATTATTAAACCTGACAAAACTAAGTCCCAGGTCCAGAAATATCCTCACAACTAAAAATGGCTAATGTCATATCTAGAATGTGATCTTTCAAAATTAAAATACATGGGCTCTGAAAAGGTCTCTCAATCGAAGTCATAATTTCCACATTTCTACTTGCTGGTACAAAACTGGCATTAAGGACAGGGAATAGATCATACTCCTCTCTGTAACTCCAGTGTACTCTTGGCACAAAGTAGTGATCAACAACTGTCTGCTGAACCAATGACCAGGGATAATTAGATGACTACAGAAAGAAAAGCATTCAAGAAGTGAGAGTCAATAAATAATATTCTTACAGGTAATTAATAATGTATTTTTACTGAAACAGTTGTATTCAAACTAATTTGAAGCACATTTACATCATTCAAAATGCATAGCAAGCAATAAAGCATAG
The DNA here is from genome assembly GCF_048565385.1 of Saimiri boliviensis. Lineage (NCBI taxonomy): Eukaryota > Metazoa > Chordata > Mammalia > Primates > Cebidae > Saimiri > Saimiri boliviensis. The sequence continues at coordinate 78,206,707 of NC_133453.1, forward strand.
CAAATTAGCCCAGAGATTATATTACTAATATAAAAGCTCTAGGTTAAAAGAACTCCATAGGAACTGTTACCTCTATATAAGATTTATGCTGTTAGAATTTTAAATGTAAAATTATTTCTACATTCCTAGCTGACAAATTTTTACATCAGCTAAATAAATGTGATAAACTATTACACATTATTCTATCATAAATAGTACAGGCATATTAGTACCTATAATATTTTCTTAGGTGTCCTCACAAGACCTAAGAGTGTTATAAAACTTCAAACTGATACTAAGAGTGAAAGACAGGAAGCAAACAAAAGATAATACAGTAACAAAATTTGTTCCAAGAATACCTTGGAAGGGTATGCTCATAGAGCTATGTCAGGAATGGAAATAGATTTTTTTAATGTATTCTATTTCCTATTTTTCTCTTTCCACCTGGAAAACTAGACAAAGAAAAGGGGTGTGCATGGGCGTGTACAATTTATGATTAGGACTACCCAGCCTTAGCTGATACTTGTGGGATACTGACCTACTGACCAAAAAATAATCTTATGAGTAAGATTATTATTTAGCTATACTAAATATCTTTTCCTACTTTTAGAAGACAAATGACATATTAAACTTGAACTCCAGCTGTAATTTTACAAGGTTCAAATTCATCAAGGACAATGTCCATGAGTAAACTGGCTAACTTACCTTGTCAGTCTCATGTTTCAGTCATTTAATAAATGACTCTATAACTGCTAACATATAAAAAATTACTGAATGTCACAAAATTAACTCTAGGTTTTTGGATATGCTAAAAGTTAAAAAAAAATAGAACTGGTAATGGCTGAACACTGATGCAAATTCATTCCTTGATTTTATTTTATAAACATTTATGAAGAAACTATTTTTGCACTAAATTCCAAGACATGAATTCGTATCTTCCCTCAAAGAAGTCTGAGTCTTGTGGGGAAGACAACACAGACAGATGAATAAAACACAAAACGGTTAAGTGCAATACATTAATCACCTCATAGGCCCAAGTTTTAGTGTAACATATTCACTTCCTTTTCATCAGTATGCCCAAGGAAAACATCTTAGAAAATGTAAGGGCTGAATAAAAAGTTGGCCAATCAGAAGAGTATTCCTAGATTAGTTAGGATATACAAAATATAAAAAGAGAAGTCTTCATTTCTTTCTTTCTTTCTTTTTTTTTTTTTTGAGACAGTCTTACACTGTCACCCAGGCTGAAGTGCAATGGCACAATCTTGGCTCACTGCAACCTCCACCTCCCCAGTTCACAAGATTCTCCCACCTCAGCCTGCTGAGTAGCTGGGATTACAGGCATATACCACCACATCCAGCTAATTTTTAATATTTTTAGTAGAGACAGGGTTTCATTATGTTGGCCAGGCTGGTCTCAAATTGCTGACCTCGTGATCCACCTGCCTCGGCCTCACAAAGTGCTGGGATTACAGGCATCAGTCACCACGCTGGCCAAAAAGGAAAGTCTTAATTTCTCTTGCAGTCATTACCATCATCCTAAATGTATCATATTAGAGATTAATTTATAAATTTGTTCTTATAAAAATTTGCAGAAACATTCACATTCTATTTTTTAAATATTCTAGTTTTTGATACTTTTAAGTATGAATTATGTTTCTCTTGCAGTCATTACCATCATCCTAAATGTATCAAATTAGAGATTTATAGATTTGTTCTTATCAAAATTTGCAGAAACATTCACATTCTATTTTTTAAATATTCTAGTTCTTGATACTTTTAAGTATGAATTATGTTACTCTTCAGAATAAAGTATCATTTATTGCACACCTCCTAATATGACATGTGTACTCTAATCTCTACATACATTACCTCATAACAGTCATAACACTATGAAACAGGTACTAAGATTCCTGCTATGTAGATGAAAAATCTGAAGCTAAAGAAAATTAAGTAACTTGTTCAAGGTCGCACTATAAAGAGGAGATAAAAATAGATTTTAATGCAGGCCTGATCCCTAAGTCTGTGTTCTTTATTACCTTATCCCTTGGCTATGCCCTACTAATATATATATATATATATATATATATATATATATATATATCTCCACACTAATACATATATATACACATATATATATTAGTAGGGCATATATATATTAGTAAGGCAGAAGGCATATATATTAGTAGCATAGCCCTACTAATACACATATTCCCTTTATATATATAAATATAAAATATATATGGTATATATATTATATATGGTATATATATATATATATATATATATATATAGACAGATATATAAAATAAGAAGCTTAAAACATGACTACTATTTGAGTACTTTAAAACATTCACCATCTTAAAACTTTCTAATATAAAATTTCTTGGAAAAATAAAGTATTTGCTACCCACCCCACCCACTCAAAAAAAAAGATGCAACCTTCTAGATATCTGAAAATAAAGGGTATGCTCTTACAACATTCATTCCCTAACTTTCTTTTTTAAAATTTTAATTATTTTTTAAAATTTGAGATGGAGTTTCATCATGTTGCACATGCTGTTCTCAAACTCCTGGGATCTAGTGATCCACTCACTTTGGCCCCTACATAGGGCTGGGATTACAGGCGTGAGCCATGGTACCCGGCCACATTCCCTAACTTTCTTCCTATATTTATATTTCTTCTCCAAAGCTCCATCTTTTGTAAAATGCTAGTTGTTTAAAAAAATTTAAACTCATTTTACCTTCTAGTATCTGTGAAAAAACAATGAACAAAGAAGTAAGCACCACTTGGAACATTGTTTCTACATTCTTTCAATGTGGTACGAGCTCTTCTTTGCTGGGTGATGTCCCCACCCACCCCTCAAAGCTTAGCCCTAGCTTTATCTACTTTGCGCAACCTACACTGATTTCTCCCTTCTTCTAATTTTAATTTGCATTTCCTATGTTTGCTATACAAGTAATACTTTATTGTATACTGGCACATACAAAATTCTCAGTATTTGTTGAATTATTTCTGTCTGTAGCAGCCAATTTAATACTTACAGAAACAAGCAATTTCAGTATATTTTGTATTGTATCAGTACACAATGTAGGTTATCAGTACACAGTTGGCAGGATGAGATCTTGCTCACTGCTAACACTAAATACATATGATTTATCTTCTCAAAGAAGACCAAGACCATTTTTTAAAATTTATTTTGCATCTTAGAATCATTAGCACACATATCAGGTATACTTAAGAAATACCTGCAGATAAGCTGACCTGCAGTTAGATATATATCACATTTTTTAAAGTTTATTGAGTGTTTTGATCAGATTAAATAAAAATATTTCAAGAAAACCTAACCAGTGTGAAGACACATTTGGACATACTTAGTCATTACTTTGTTTTAAAAAAACAGAGAACAGATACAATGACTGTTAGGAGTTAGTTAGCTGGTAACAACTGAGCATTTTACTAACCAGAACCTCGTCAAGGAAAATGAGTTCTCTAAAGTAGTAATGCTTTTAATAAATATATTAAAACATCATAATTAAGTTGTATGCTAGTTTTATGATGTTTTATGATTTTGTCCAAACTGACCATTCTTTTTGCCCTAAGCAAGAAGTATAGTCACATTATAGATTGAATTAACTTAAATTTGCCGCTGGATCTAGTTGTGGGCTGAGTATACAAGATCATAAAACATTCAGCAAGCTGTTCCCACTGTGCCACTTAAGAACTGAAGTTTAAAATATGTGAATATGTATATTTTACAAATGAACTAAATACTGCAGCAGATCTTATAAACTATTTCACTGATTAGAGCAGAACTCACTGGTAACTTCTATGAGCTTACTCTCCACTTAAATTATGAATGCAATTACCATTGATTTTCACCTGTATCATTTTAAAACATTTACAGTATTGTACAATATGCACAGGGTTACAGATTCTTTATCACATAGTGTACTTCATTATTTATGTTGGTTTCAGTGTTTGCTCCCAGCGATGTCCCAAAAGCCAACAGAAATGAGTCTAAATTATTTTTAAAATTAATGGAACAACAGATTTTTAAAAATCAATTAATATGTAATATATACTATCTACAGAAAACTATAGAGAACGGAGAGAAAATGTACAGCTCTTTCCCCTGATTTACGCTGAAGAGAGTGACACCTATCCACAGTAACTTAAGGAATAGCCTTGCAATGACCTTTGGTTTTCATTTTTCATTCCTCACTCTGATTATATCATTCATAACAGTCTAATATTAAAGAATTAAAGAACCATGAAAAAGCCTAAGCTCTGAAATTTTACAGACCTGGGTTAGTATCTCTGTTTTGTTGCTAACTGACAGTCTAACTTTGGCAAAGCAATTTCCTTGGCCCTAATTTTTTTTTTAATCACTAATAGTAATAGTGCCTATCTTTAGCATTATAACAAAGAATAAATTAGATAAGTTGAAATGGTTATTAACAATACCTGGCTCACAGCAATTATTGAATAACAATGTAATCATGTCACCATAAAAGAAAATCAAACTAATTGTGAATGAACTGAGATTACCAAGAAAGAATCCAGGCTTATCTAATCTCTCAAAGACAGAAATATTGGAATTTATAAAAATGAAAATATACAAAATGTACAAGAGGTTGTAAAATCAGTGAACAGAGACCCAACTTAAATCATTTATATCTAAAGTGTCATCATTTTGACTCTTGATCTAATGACTGTCTCACTAAATATTTCAAAAGCTTTGATAAATCATGTGCAGGAAAGGGAGAGGGAGACTCTTATGCTATTCTTTGTTATTTTAGTTAATATTCCTAAGTATGATTTAACTAAAACACTCTAAGGATTTACTAGCATTTAATCTGATTCATAGTGAAGAGAGGCCTTGACACTGAAAGAACCATAAATTACAGTCAAGATCTGACTCCCTAAAGATGAAGTTGCATCATTGACAAAGAACTAGATCCTTATTTCAGGAGATATAATAGTATGAATCTAGACATTAGGTACAACAAGTGATGCACATCAGCAATGATAAGTATTTACACTAAATTTTTTCAAAAAGACTTCTTCCTAACATAAAAAAGTAGACAGTGATATATGATTTCACAAATTTTAGATATATTATTTTTTAAAACTAAATTTAACATTGTTAACAGCCATGTGATACATGTATATTTTTAACTGAAATTCATCATTTTTATATAAATTACAATTAATTAGAAATAATGAAAATTCCAATATTATACAAGACAAACTAGGTTTGGAAACTAAAATGCCATTTTAAATATTACAAAAGTATAACCAAGAATAAAATAAATATTCATTTATTTACATTCTATTTTGAGAATACTTTCTTTCATTGTGTTTAAGTTTATACTTTCCTTTTTGAAAGTAGCCACCATCAGGAGTCAAGGTATCATAAAACGTTAAGTTGAACTAATACTACAAAACAGAATTCTAATTATATTTTAAATTAAGCTTCAATTATTACTTGTAAATATTGTGGTAGGGGAACTTTATTAGGTAACTGTTATATTTGTAAAACAGTAATTATTATCTAAATGAATTATTTACAAGTTACTAAAAAGGTACCTTCAAATAGAGAATTAAACTTAAAAGATATTATACTATAATTCATAAAGCTAATAACAATCAAGAATTTTCAATCTCTTTTATCTGTATGTTGAGTAACAAAACAGTTTAAAAAAGAAAACAAATTGAAATATAGGCATATAGCAAGAATCAGAAGCTATCCATTCTGAGTGGTCTAGTATATCAGTTTCTATTATTGTTTTTGTGGATAGTTTCTGCCTCTGAAAAGCTAAATCACACCTAATAGGATCATGATTTAGAGAAGACCTCAATTCTTATATATCATAATGATATGATATCAGAAAACATTCAACTTCAAATTTATGACAGATTAAAAACTCCATATTTTAACAGCCATGCTTAGTTTGTTTGAGCTGGTGAGCAGACATAAATGTAATCTGCACTACTATCAAACTCCAGGTCTGATAGATAACAAGCTAATATTTATTTCTAAGTGCTCTAAAAATTATTTGTAAAACCTGCATAAAAAGGATTGCATAAATATATTGTGATTTTATTTTAACAATTATTCTACACTACAATGGAAGTACATGCTCAAACAAGACACCTCAGCAGTATTTTAAAGCAGTAACCACCTAGCCAATTTCTGTATGTTCTGTAGTTTTTCTAATCCACTCTCCCTGTGGTTGAGCAAAATCGAATTGCCTCTCACATTTGCAGACAGCTCTGTGAAGGTGATAATAGAGCTGCTCCCTGCTGTCATGAGGCAGGAAATAGGAAAATGGCATATGGGGCTAGAAAGAAAGAAATAAAAAAAAAAAAAAAAAGAAGGAAAGAAAGAATGAACAAAAAAAGGGAAAGAGAACTAAACAAGAACAAAAGGGGTTTCAACAAAGAACAACTATAACCCAATATGCTTTGCAAGTTAATCTTTTTTCAGAATCATTTAGCATATTTAATCATTCATTTGCATCCTCACTCCAAAAATGTGAATGGTTGATACCAAGTCTTTGGGCAAGTTTTCATTGTCTAAAATATTTGGAAAACACACCTCCAGAATATGTCCTGCATAATGTCTGCAGAACAATACCCTTTAAATAGATTTTTTAAATGCTGTGCTAATTCCAAATTTATCACTTGAAAATGAAGATAAAGCAATGTTTATTGAAATATTAATAAAATGTTTATAGCAGGCTTTGCGTATGGTTTAACTTTCCTAATTTTATAAAATTCAAAAAATTTAAAGATAAATATTCATGACAATTAGACAGTAAGTGATTAAAGAAGAAATAAATTTCCAAATAAATTGCTAATAATACCAAAACACAGTTATCAACTGGTATAGTTTTTTGTTTTTCAAGTAAATAGACAGTAGCTTTCTGTGTATCTAAGAATCCTGTTTTGAACAAAATGGGTTTTTATTTTTTGTATCTGTAAACAGAATGTGGCAGGAGATGGCAATAAAGATAGAATCTACTCTACCTTTCCTTTTACACTCTGAATGGGATCCACAACCACTGCCACAGCTCTCTCCGACAAAGCTTCAAAGCTCTGCTGAGTGTTGATATCCACACCAGAAAGCCAACAACCAAAGCCAGGGTGACTGTGATACCAACCAACAACCATCTCCGGCCTGAAACAAAGAGGGCATTCAGACACTCAGAACAGAACAATACATTTATGATATGAAAAGAAACAACACACTAACAGGGTATAAATTAAGAAGAGATGAAAAACACACAGGTGTGAAAAAGCACCATTAGAAACCCTGAAATTGTACACCATATTATCCAGAAAACATGGAAATGAATATGTGTGACAAAGGAGTGCTATCATTAAGAGATGCACATTAGCAGTGGTAGATAAGGCTTTCAGTTTTTCACCTTGTTACCACAGTTTCTCAGAGCCAGTTTTTACCCTTTCAGCAAATAAATATCTACTCTTTAACTCCTTAGCTCTGGGAGTTGGATTTTCCAGGCACAGAGTACATTTTTAACAATGGACACCAGGATCCACTGTTGTGAAAGGATTAAATATCAATTAAACCAGCAGTAGAACTAGGAACTCAGTCAAAAACCAATTTGCACTGTTCTGCTCAGCTGCTGAGCCTTTTGCTAACATTAATTTAGAAGTTTTTTCCACAGTAGAAGAATTTGAGCAAGAGAATGACAACTATTGAGAGATTTGGTCTGAGGAAAAAAACTTTAGAATATTTGGATTATACTTTCTCTGTCTTTAAAACTATGCCTACAAACATAATTAAATATTCATAATCTCATTCAGTTGCAACTCTCAAATACATGGAACATACAAGCTCTTTCAATTATAAGTGACTAGACAGTAACTCCATATGCTAAACAGAGGGAAGCTACAGCCCAAGCTTACTATGTGACAGTCAAGAATTTTAATATGAGGCATTTCTCTGATGGGCAAATGTCTTTAGTTCTAAAGGGAAGAGATACTAGACAGGCGGTGCATGGCACTGATATTTATAGATACTTTTATGTCAACTACATGATAACTCTGAGGTATATTTCTACAAATATTTCCCATTATTTCTTTAACTGACCATTTACAATGCTTACCTTCCTGTCTGCTTCAACATATCCAACATTTTGGCTTGGAACACTGGATCAACTGCCTCCACACTGACACCCTGGTTTAGGAAGAATAGAAAAATTATTAGCTTTTTATAACTTTGGGGAGGAAAAAAAGCTTCCCTACGTATAGTATTTTGGGTTATCAAAATCATTTTGTAGCTTTTGATACCTACTCAAGTCATTCAATTATAAACCTCACATCAATCAACCTTCTAAAACTGCCAACTGCCAAACTGCTGTTGGCTGATGACTTAAGTAACTTTCAGCATTCTCTAGGAGTTTATGGCCATTGCTATGTACATATTTACCGGAAGTATGAAATAATTGAACCAACCATAACTATTGGTTAGACCTATATAGGCAAGCATACTTCCTAATGCCATCATATCATAACTGATGACTAAAATGAGTCTCATCCAAAGTTCTATAAATGTTCAGCTATCATAATGAAAGAGCCTCAAGTCTCTTACATACTGCATTGTTTTGCTAGTTCAACCAAAATAAGATATTTAAACATGAAAGAATTAAAAGTTTCAGATCATCTCCTTGGTGATACATTACTGTCATTATAGTTCCCAAGGCTTTCTTCTAACCTCAGGAATCTAAATCTAATGTACTTAAAGACACTAGTTAACATAAGCACTTCCTTCTCACCAAAACAAACAGTATGCATACAGAATTACAACAGAGTGTACATCCTCAAGAACAGGGGTATGCAATCTGCTGCTTATAGGCTAAGAATGTTTTTGGTTTTTTTCTTTCATATATATATATATATATATATATATATATATATATAAAGAAATGATGGTCTTAAAAAAGAAAGAAGAATATGCAACAGAGACATATGTCTTTATAGAAAAAGTTTACTGACTCTGGGTCCAGAAGAAAAACTTTCTAATTCTATGACACTAGAAAATAGAATTAGAGTGAATATGGGGATCAAAATCTTCTATTTTATATTGTCAAACAAGTATTTACATGGAAGTAAGGATGGTAAAGCCTAAGAACTATGTATTATAATGAATATCTACATAAGCACCCATAACATATATGTTAGTTTTATGTATTTCATATAGCCTAACATTAAAAAGATAGAGTGAAAAAAAAAAAGATAGAGTAATAGTCTAAGATTTAAATATAAACCTTTGGTTAACATGTACAGTTTTTCCCTATTTCCAAATGAATAAAATAAATATAATGGATATTGAGATAGATGTAATCAGTAGATCCAAATTAGTTTACTTCAACAAATTCAGCTATTTAGAGAAAACTTTACATTATTTATAAATATATTGCATTCTGTAGCAAATATTACATTTTAAATGCTTATTTTTAATATACATACATATATTACACTATTTAAAAATGTAATTTGTTCTCTAGCATCTACCTTATCAAAGTAAACTTATAGAGCCTCAAATAGAACAAACAGCTTTATAACCACTTCTTTAACTGTTCTTTTACAAGGCTCAGTAAGAGAAATATTGCCTATCAAAGAAGAAATATACCTTAGAAAAATACATGCATATTTTTCTAAACAAACAGGTGAGAAGGATGTATGTGTTATTTTTTTGGAAGGCAGATAGAATGGTTATTGTTTTTTGGCCATTTTATTTCAGTCAGAATGCACATTTATCAACACAAGTCTAATGCATTAAACAAAAAGGCAAAACAGAACAAAAATCTCTAGAAAGAATAATGTATTCTACACAGGTAATTTGGGTTATGGAATGCAGTGCATATAAACAAAATACCATGTCTGGGCAAAAAAACTCAGGTTTGCTATTGTTTTTTTAACTTAAAATTTTAAATAAGAAAAGTTTAAAAGTCATTCATCACAATATACAGAACATTTTTTAAATGACATGTTTCAAAACAACGGAACAAGACATAAGAACTAGTGTATATGAACTGAAAATCTAAATAAGAGAATCTCAAACCTTTTGAATCAAATATTCAAATTAATCAAACTAACACTCTGCTATTATAGGGTAACTAACTTTTAAGTCCAGTATTTTATGCCAGTTTAAGCTGAAGGAATGAGAAAATAAATTTAGCATTAGCATCATTCAGTTTGCAGACCAGAAGTTATGCTGCATTCTAAAGATTAATGATTTAATTCAACACAACCAAAAAATTTCTATCAAACTTATAATTAATTTTTCCTATTGGAAAGAGAAAATGTAATATGATGAGAGTTAGTTTGCATAGGAAAAGAAAAATGAAAAGAAACACATTTACTTGCAGCAGGCAACCATAAAAGTACTCACTGTTCCTGACTGTGGCATAGCAAACACATCAATCACTCTGACGGTATAATCATCAACAAATTCTCCAAGCATCAAACCCATAACTTCCATTGGAACTCCAGCACGACCATGTTTTAACATCTGTAGAGAGGAAGAGATGTGGACACAAAGCAAATTTCTTTAAGGTCTCTGGTTCCTCTTTATAAAACAAAAACCAAATTTTGTCCCAGTGAAAATTAAAAACTTCTTTTATAAATGTACCTAAACCAAGAGGATTAAGGTAGATAACTATTCCAAAGTAAAAGATACAATAAAAGCAACAGAGTTCTCTAAACCAAGTAACTACATTGATTACTTACTTTTAACAATGCCAGGGAAGAGATATAGACTTGTTCTGCTGTGTCCACTGCAGGAGCATCTGTAGGTGGCCCCTAGAAACAAATACATCAATTATTATAAACACACACAGAGAGTTTATGAGTTTAAAATTCAACCTACATGTGGTATAAACTTGATTGTTTTAAAAGAATTCTGAAAAACATGTCAAATATCATTTTATTTGGCTACAACATAATCAAAACACATTTGCAAATACCAAACCTGTAGAAAACAAATAAAACTTAATAATCTCTGCCAAGGGCATAATGGACATAAAGTTTAAGTCCTTCAGCAATGCCAATCTGCCTTGGCTATAATGTACCAATTAGTCACATTTGTTACCACAGTGTGTGTATGTGAAATGCAGTTGGACTAACACAATTAAGTAAAGTATCAACACAAACAGCAAATTCTCTGAGCTTCTTGATTTTCAGGTAAAGATAGCATGTACTAATAGATTAAGGCTATGGGATTCCTCCGCAGATTCATCACTACAGTGGAAGAGAAGGGGAAAGAAGACTTCTAATCCCTGGGTGAAAGAGCTGTGAACAACATCCTCTACACGTCACCTAATGAAGCTGTTCCCCTCCCCCTATACAACAACAAATTTAACACAATTGCCCCAGGTGTGAACAAACCAGTTGAGACAGGTATAGCTGATGTGAAAATACTTCCAAAACCCTGACCACTATCTTTAAAACAACTATTACTACCAATCTTATTACAGGCTAAGGAAGATACTATGTTTCTCCTTTAAGGATTCAATCTTCTTCCTGAAAGGAAGCAAACTTCTCTTGACTATAACATTCAGCTGCACAAGGTAACTGACATATAGTTCTTTCCCTCAAGATGCCTACAATCTTGTAAATGCAATTCTGCCCCACATTTAGTGCACATAGGAAGCTTCTTGTTTTTTAATACTGGACAATCTGGAAAATTATGAGATGTGACTTACATAACTGCTAGGTCCTGTTTTGCTTAAAGTTTGCTTTCCCTGACAATAACTCTATTATGAATTTGGCAAACAACATGTTACCTTAACCAAATTGTAAGCCATGTTCTCTCTCCAATTTATGCTTTTATATACTGAAATTAACAATCGCTTAACATTCCATACTTATAGGTCTGTGTGTACTCTGTGTGTGTGTGTGTGTGTGTGTGTGTGTTAAATTCTATTACTTTGTATTGTTTTAAACGTTAATAATATTTACTGGAAGCATGGTATAAAAGGTTCTAAAGTAAGTTTTCTCTAAATAAAAGAAATTTGTTTTTATTTTTGTTCAAAGTGGTGGGAAAAAAATCAAGTCCCTCAAATTTAATTTTTATTTTAAATGCCAGGAAATAATGTTGGAAATGGACCAAATTCTTCATCTATTATTACCTAATGCAGTTTTATTGCTTATTTTTCAAATAGTTAAGATCTCTTTCAGAAGGAAAACTCTGCTAAAGTAAATTAAAGAAATATCAGGCCAAAGCATCTTGCTGATCACCACATAAACCTCATTTTAGTGATACGATAATTTTACTCATTTCACTTAGAAAGTTAAAAAAGATTGGGGCTGGCTTTAGCTCAGCGGTTGCTTCAACAATGCTTTCTATGGTTAAAAACAACCACTCTGCGTGGTTCAAGACCTGTGGGTGCTCTCCAGCCCTTTTACAAAAAGAAAGAAAAAAACATTTGAAAGTTAAAAAAGATTAAGAAAAAGGTAAGGAAAACAGTAAATTAGTTATGATGAGAGGTTTGGGGGAAGTAGTAGTAATCTTAAAATGTTAGAATAATGATAAGGTTTCAGTTAAACAAAAGGAATTGGTTCTGACGATCTACTGCATAGTCTGGTGACTATAGTTAATAATAACGTATATTTCAAAATAGCTAAAAGAGGACTTCAAATGTTCTTAGCACAAAGAAATGATAACTATTAAGGTGACGGATGGTAGCCTTATTTGATCATTCCACACCATAGTCATTTATCAAAACATCACTCCCCCGCCAATATGTATAATTATTTGTCAGTTTAAAATAAAATAAAACTAGAAAAATAGATTAGGTTAATGAACACTGTATTCATAAAATTATTCCTGGATCCACAGCAACCTTAAACATTGCATATGGAGAAAGAAGTTAAACTGGTATCTTGACTGTAGCTTTAATACAGCCTTTCTCAACTTGCCCCAAAATATTTTTTTTTAGAAAAAAGGGAAATAAAACATCACACTATCACCAAAATGCGTTACTGACAGAATCCAGAAACTATTTCTGCCACCAAAGAAGGAAGAAACACTATTTTGTTCGATATCTTATACATAACCAGTACCTAGAAAAGTGCCTGGGGCATAGTTAAGAACTTAATAAGTACTGACTGAAAGAATGAATGAATAAATTAAGGTACTGCAAGCCAATGGAACAGAAAAGAAAAATACCAACCAGTTACCTGGAGAGGGAGCAAGCCATATGTAAGTGGCCTTTCTTCTGATTCAGAAACATACTAACTCACAATGGATTTTTTTCTGATTCAGAAACATAGTAACAAGAAAGCCATGTACTAGAGAAAACCATGCAGCTGTTTATTGTATGAGTGCTGGGGTTTTTGTTGTTGTTGTTTCTTTAGACAAGAGTTTCAATCCGTCCCCAGCCTGGAGGGCAATGGTGCAATCTTGGCTCACTGCAACTCCCCCCTTCGCAGGTTCAAGCAACTCTCCTGTCTCAGCCTCCTGAGTAGCTGGGATTACAGATGCAAGTCGCCACGCCTGGCTAATTTTTTGTATTTTAGTAGAGATACGATTTCACCATGTTGGACAGGCTGGCCTCGAACTCCTGAGCTCAGGCAATCCATCCGCCTCAACCTCCCAAAGTGCTATGAATACAGGCGTGAGCCACCATGCCCGGCCATGAGTGCTGCCCCTTTCACTACTGTTGGCAAAAATTAGAGAACGTTGGTAGTGGTGAAATGCAGCCAGAGAGAGAAAGAGAAAGAAATCCATATAATACAATGTCAATGGGACAGATACTAAAGACGTCGGCAAGCAGTGAATATCTAAGGCTATTGTTTTCCTACGTGCTCACTGGTTCAGAATAGCAGAAAGCAGGCAACAGAAGAAAATCCCATTAAAGACTCTGGAAACTGAGCTCAGAGAGTTATGTAAGAACATGAACAGCTGATAAGGGGAAAGAAGGGGACAGGGCAGTGCTGGGTAGAGAAGGATGTGGCCCTTAGCTAGGGCACCACCCCCAGCCCTATGCTCATGGACCTAGTTGAAGACAGGCATTTTCATTTCCCTGCCCAAATGGGTTTTCCAAGACCACCCTGGCCTGCCACTCTCCCATCCTGTGCCTATTAAAACTCCAAGACCCTAGCAGACAGAGACCCAAGTGGCTGGACTTTGAGAAGAACACATCAGCAGAAGACACAGGTGGCTAGATGTGGAGAGGAGGACATCAGCAGAGGTACACACAGGCAGCTGGAGGGACACACAGGAGCAAACCACCACACAAGTAGGCCATCAACCAGCTGAATGACACGAACTTTGGCCAGGACAGTCGGAGGAGGGCAGTCTGATTCCAGGAGAAAACCATCTCCCTTCTGGCTCCCCCATCTGCTGAGAGCTACTTCCACTCAGTAAAACCTTGCACTCATTCTCCAAGCCCACGTGTGATCCTATTTTTCCAGTACACCAAGGCAAGAACCCCAGGATACAGAAAGCCCTCTGTCCTTTGCGATAAGGCAGGTGGTCTAATTGAGCTGTATAACACAAGCCACCTGTGGACGGCTAAACTAAAAGAGCACCCTATAACACATACCCACTGTGGATTCAGCTGTAAACCTTCATCCCTAGACACTGCTATTATAGGGCTGGAGCCCCAAAAGCTGCCCATCTGTATGCTCCCCTAGAGGTCTGAGCAGCAGGGCATTAAAGAAGCAAGCCACTCCTCCATCACACACCCTGCGAGGGGGGCAAAAGAACTTTTCTCGTTTCACAGCTACAGATCAAAGATGACCCAATTAGCTCCCAAGATGAGAAAAATGTGGGGCTGTGGACAATCTACACACATTGTCTTTTGGCAAACATTCCTGAGGGACGGTATTATGGTGATTCAAAAAGAAGAAAGTCACCTAAATATAGGAATCATGAAAAAAAATTTAGAAAACTATTTGACATCAGTAAAACATCATCTTTGAAACAGAAAGCTGGAGGACAGACCAAAATAAAACGATGAAAAATAATTAAGAATTAAAATCACTAGGAGAAAAAAAGAGTAAAAGCTTTATGACAAATTTAATTCAGTGATATACAATATAAACTTCTAGATGTCGCAAAATGTACAATAAAAAGTCAGAGATAAAAACTTTTTGAAATACAATAAAATTAGAGCGGCAGTCCCCAACCTTTTTGGCACCAGGGACCAGTTTGATGGAAGACCATTTTTCGAGTATTGGGGCAGGGAGGATGGTTTCAAGATGAAACTGTTCCACCTCAGATTATCAGGCATTAATAGATGGAGCATGCAACCTAGATCCCTCACATGGGTGTTCACAATAGGGTTTGTGCTCCTTTGAGAATCTAATGCCACCACTGATCTGACAGGAGATGGAGCTCAGACAGTAATGCTCTCTTGCCTGCCATTCACCTCCTGCTGTGTGGCCTAATTTCTACAGTCATGAATTTATATGGGGACACCTGAATTATGGGACAGAAAAAAGAGCTCAAAGCTAAAAAATACAGTTGTTTCTAAGGATAAACTAAATAGAAACAATAAGCAGCCAGGCACAGTGGCTCAAGCCTGTAATCCCAGCACTTTGGGAGGCCGAGGAGGGTGGATCACGAGGTCGAGAGATCGAGACCATCCTGGTCAACATGGTGAAACCCCGTCTCTACTAAAAATACAAAAACTTAGCTGGGCATGGTGGCATGTGCCTGTAATCCCAGCTACTCAGGAGGCTGAGGCAGGAGAATTGCTTGAACCCAGGAGGCAGAGGTTGCGGTGAGCCGAGATTGCGCCATTGCACTCCAGCCTGGGTAACAAGAGCGAAGTCCATCTCAAAAAAAAAAAAAAAAAAGAAAAAAAAAAGAAACAATAAGCAAATACAAAGCTAAAGAAAATTTTCTTGAATTTAAAAAAAAAATTCACCTTTGGGACCACCATGTGTAAGGCAATAATCAATGAATAAAGAACTGTATCTTGAAAAATCTTAGCTAAATCTCTAAGTAAAACATCTAAAACCATATGATAGGGAAACCAATAGTCCGATGGGAAAAAAAAATGCGACAGGGTTGACTTTGGATTTATCTGCAACATTAAATGGCAGAATATAACGAAGCAAAGTTTCAAAGTTTTAAGAAACTGAAAGTAAAGAATTTTATACTTAATTTTTAAAAAACATCTGAAGGCCCACAAATACATTACTAAGTATACAAGGGCTCAGAAAATAGGATTCCATATATCTTCCCTGAAAGAGTTACTTAAATAAAAGATCCACTTGAACATCCCACTCCTCAAATAAAAATTAGAAGCTAAAAAATGAAAGAGTTGCCTATCACAACTATTGAATGCAGTTAAAAAAATATAGATATAAATAATATAAATAATCAGGATCCAAACCCACCTTTATCCAAGTAACTATACAGGCAGGAGAGAGAAATGAAGTACACAATATTCTCTATCTTATATAAAAGGGGAAAATAGAGATGTAAGTGCTGACTTTGATTATTCTAGAAACATAAATTAGTTTTTTGAACAGCTTTAATCACCATAAAAATTAAAAAGCATGTAATCCCAGCTACTCAGGAGGCTGAGTGGGAGGATGGCTTGAATGTGGGAGATTGAGGCTGCAGTGAACCATGGTTGACCACTGCACTCCAGCCTGGGCAATACAGTGAGACCCTGTCTCAAAAAAATTTTTTAAATTAAAATTAAAAAGCAGTGTACACATACTAAGTCACTGGGGAAGAAAAAGCAAACACAGTACTGACAGTAAAACAACAGCAGGAAATCCAGAAAGAAGAGAAACAAAAATACCAAGCAGCATAAGGCAAGATCAAATATACTGGTTATGAGAACATACAAAAGGATTAAAGTCCCTTGTTAAAAGGTAAAAGCCTCCCATAATGGGCTTAAAAATGGAAATTCATGTGTATGCTGCTTATAAATAACAGTTAAAACAAAAAGAACAAGCAAAGTTTGTCAATGAGATACCAACATTTTTTGTGCAAAAGAAGCCACAATGGCCACTGGTTCACTCACCTTACCTTTCTTCCATGACATACTACATTAATATTTCCCGCTATTAAATAATCCTTGTACTTCTAGATTAATTGTTCATGTTTTCTTTAGTATTTTTTCATTTGTGGTTATTGTTTGTCATAAATGAGACTGGCTTTTTTGTGTGTGAAATTTGCCAGGTTTTGATATGATTATGTTAGAGTTATAAAACAAACTGAAAAATTTATAAGTTTCCCAATTACAAAGTTTTCCATTTTCTATATCTAATAATACAGGTGTGAATAAAAAACTATCCATGTCTTTAAATTTTTGAAGTGTTCAATATTAAAGCATTTGGCTCTGTTCTGTGGCTGTTATAACCCTTTTAGTGGTATTGGTAAGTTCAGGTTATCTATATCTTCAGACTAGATGAACTATTATATTATAGTGTTGCAAAAAGTTTCATTTCATTTAGCTTTCAAAGCTATCATCATAGAATTGAACATATTCTATTTTAATTTTTCATTTTTTGTAGCACTGGAAGCATTTAAAACTAAATTCCTTCCCTATATCATGTTATGCCACCACCCAGATGGATTAAAGAGTTATATGATTTTTAAAAAATTAAGGTGTAACAACTGCTATGCCAAAAATATTGGTGATATCTATTTGATCTGGGTAAAGAAACACATTTTAGGTACAAACCCAACTAAACAAATACAAGAACATAAAATTGACAGAATAATCTAAATTTCTAAATAGTTAAAGAATTTAAAAGTAAAACAAAACACCCTGAAAAAATAGTTTTCCCATTTATGACAAAAAGTCAGTACACAAGCAAATAAAAAAATACTAAAACCATAATGGAAGCATGGGCAAAGAATAATAAAGAGACTAATTAACATAAAATGCATGATAAAATAAATATGAAGGCCAGGTGGGGTGGCTCACACCTGTAATCCTAGCACTTTGGGAGGCCGAAGTGGGTAGATCACAAGGTCAGCAGACAGAGAACATTCTGACTAACACAGTGAAACCCCATCTCTACTAAAAATACAAAAAATTAGCCCAGCACAGTGGCAAGCACTGTAATCCTAGCTACTCAGGAGGCTGAGGGAGGAGAATAGCTTGAACCAGGGAGGCAGAGTTTGCAGTGACCCGACACTGTGCCACTGCACTCTGGCCTGGGCGACAGAGCAAGACTTCATCT
This sequence comes from Saimiri boliviensis, assembly GCF_048565385.1. Taxonomy (NCBI): domain Eukaryota; kingdom Metazoa; phylum Chordata; class Mammalia; order Primates; family Cebidae; genus Saimiri; species Saimiri boliviensis. Next base: position 78,224,876 of record NC_133453.1, read on the forward strand.
CAAAAAGCAGAAAAGAAATAAATATGAAAAATGTTCAACCTCCCTGTTGACCTTCTTTAATTAAAAAAATGCCAATTAACACAATAAGACACTGTGGGCTTTTTTTCCCTACCAAACAAGCTTTACAAAGCCCAATTTTAGAAAAGTTATAACACAAGAAACACTATCAGCACTGTTGATGGAATGTAAAATTGGATGGTCTATCAGAAAAGCAACTGGACAATGTATATGGAGAGCCTTTACACTGTACAAACTTTTTGATCTACTTTTTCACTCGTAGACATTATTTGAGTAAATAAGCAGAGATATTTTGCAGAAACCAGAATGTTCATGATAGTTCTTTTAATAAGGCAAATAAACCTAGAAACTTAACCTATAATTCAATAATATTGTTGAAAGCCTCCTTCTCTGAGATCTCTGACTCTAGCCTTTTTTTTTTTTTTTTTTTTTTTTTTTTTTTTTTTTTTTGAGATGGAGTCTCACTCTGTCACCCAGGCTGGAGTGCAGTGGCACAATCTTGGCTCACTGCAACCTCCACCTCCCAGGTTCAAGCGATTCTCCTGCCTCAGCCTCCTGAATAGCTGGGATTACAGGAACATGCCGCCATGCCCGGCTAATTTTTGTATTTGTAGTAGAGACAGGTTTTACCATGTTGGTCAGGCTGGTGTTGAACTCCTGAGCTCATGATCTACCAGCCTCGGCCTCCCAAAGTACTGGGATTACAGACAGGCGTGAGCCACTGCATCTGGCCGACTCTAGCTATTTTAACTGGCAATATAACCTTAAGTTAAAAGAACTCTAACCTACTGTTTCACTGAACACTTTAACTTACAATCTTGAAGGAACCCTCCTTTAACTTGAAAAAGGTGATGTTGTAAACAGAAGGGAAACCTTGAACACAGTTGGTGGGAACATAAGTGAAGACAGCCATGATGGAAACAGTATGGAAGTTCATCAAAAAATTAAAGACAGAACTACCATATGACCAGCAATTCTTCTTCTGGGTATATAACCAAAGGAAATGAAATCAGTACCATGCAAAGATATCTGCAGTCTCTTGCTCACTGCAGCATTACTCAAAATAGCCAAGATACGGAAACAATCTTAAGTGTCTGTCAATGGATGAACTGCTAAATAAATTTTGATATATGTACACACACACACATATACACATAAATGGAATATTATTCAACCATAAAGAAGAAAATCCAGCCATTTGTGACAACATGGATGAACCTCAAGAGCATTATGCTAAATAACATAAGCAAGACCAAGAAAAACACATACTTCACGTATATGTGGAATCTAAAAAAGTTGAACACATAGAAACTGAGAGTAGAATGGTGGTTACCAGGAGCCAAGGGTGTGAAGAAAAAGGGATGTGGGTCAAAGGCTACAAACTTGGTTATTTATTCATAAGATGAATAAATTCAGAGGATCAAATGAGGTGACACATGTAAACTAACTTGATTGTGATAATCACATCTCTAAATACACATATATCAAATCACCACATTGTATACCTTAAGATTATATAATTTTGTCAGTTATACCTCAATAAAACTAGGGAGAAAAAAAAAGCTAAGAGAAGACTTGCTGCCAAGTACATTCACAAGGAGGCAGGTTTCTCTCCTTACTTGGAGGCTACAACAAGAAGAGGTAAATTACAAATTAACTCGTATAACCAGCTAGGCTTATGTTTACCCATGCAAAGTATTTTAGGCATTCACAAGGATATAGCCTTTTTTGGGCAAGTCTTGACTCTTTAGAGATTCTACTTCAGAGTTCTTCACCCTCAAAATCTGAGCTACCTGGGACAGGAATGTGACTTAATGTCATTCAAGATATATATGAAATGTTCAAAAGAACGTGATGAAGTCTGGAAAAGAGAAGAGTCAAGGTACAAAACACTTCTTTAAATATCTGAAAAGTTGTCAAAGTTTAGACTAACAGTTCTCAAAGTGTAGTCCCTAAACCCATCCCAATCAGCATCACCTCTGAACTGGTTAGCAATGTACCTTCTTACTGAATCAGAAGCTCTGGAGGCAGAGCCCAGACATGTGGGTTTCTAAAAATCCCTCCAGGTGATTATGGTGCTAAAGTGTTAAGGACTACTGATTTAGATTACATTTTATGCAGAACTATGAGCTAATTGCAAGAAGCTACAGGACAGTGAATTTGGGTTCAATTTAAGAAAAATTTTGTATTGGTCCAAGCTATCAAAAGAAGAGTTAAAGTTAATGAGCTACCCATATTTGGCGTTAATCAAACACAGCTGTTCAAATTGGTAAAAGTATTACAGGAAAAGCTTATACATTCAATGACTGATTAAATCAGATGATTTTTTAAGGTTCCCTTCTAACTTACTATGATCATATTCTCTCCCATGGGAGAGATCTCAAATTGAAGGCCTTCAAAATTCAAGCTCATCCATGTTTCTCTACAAATTAACTTTCCAACTAATTCTAATTAATATATTGAGTCTCAAACTATGAATCTAGGCAAAAATTTTGTTGACTTTCTCCTTCAGTCCTTATATTCAACATATCACCAAGTTTCAACAATTACTTGCTATTCTGCAGTGCGGCAGAGACTTTTTAAATATTCATTTTTGAGAAATGAGTGGCAAGAAAATAACATCCAAAGAGTTCACTCCTAGGCAAGTTAAGTTTGGAATAAATGTGTTGTATGCTAGAATAGGGCCAGGTGCAGTAGCTCACACTTGTAATTCCAGCACTCTGGGGGACAAGGTAGATCACCTGAGGTCAGGAGTTCAAGACCAGCCTGGCCAAAATAGCAAAACCCTTTCTCTCTACTGAAAATGGAAAAATTAGCCAGGCGTGGTGGTTGGCACCTGTAATCCAAGCTACTTGGGAGGCCGAGGCAGGAGAATCACTTGAACTCAGAAGGTGAAGGTTGCGGTGAGCTGAGATCATGCCATTGCACTCCAACCTGGGTGACAGAGTGGGTGAAAAAAAAGAATATGAAAGGCTCAGCCAGGCATAGTGACACATGCCTGTAGTCCCAGCTACTTGGGAGGCTGAAGTGGGAGGATCACTTGAGTTCAGGCTGCAATGAGCCATGATCTCGCCACTGAACTCCAGTCTGGGGAACACAGCGAGACCTTGTCTCAAAAAAAAATACATACATATATATATTATGGGGTAGAATAAATCTGTTTGTCTTTGTTTAACCTGAAGTTTTCTAAATCATTCCAGGGGTCACACAGTCCTATCAGGGAAAATCTGGAGTTTTTCAGGCTCTGGAAAAACACATCTTTGGTTGTTTTTTTGTTTTGTTTTGTTTTTGTTTTTTCAAATCTATGATAAATACCAAACCCAAGCTACAAATAATACTTAAGTATGCACCATGTGCTAGAACTTTAGCTGTGTGGTTAAACAAAGGCCACAATCACAGCTAAAACACAACTTCTGACACTAGCAATATACTTTCTAGTAGAGTATACCATCCCATTTTCAGATCCCCAAAGATACTTTTATTCTGGGAGCTTAGTTCATTTCCATATTGTTTATAATTTTAGAATCTTCTATCACTTAGAGCCATTTCCTATTAAAGAAAATTGAAAGAAAGCTTGAGATGTCCTTCCTGTTCAAAAGTAGTTAGTATGCCCACAAAGAACAGGGAACACTTCAGTGTCTCCCCGCTATTTCCTGAAGTCTAGATGGGCACAGTGGGCTATAGAGAGAAAAATGCACTTCTAAATTTACTTGTAACACTGTACAGATACTAATAAAATAAAAATATGCCTTTTTGCAAGTCCAATTTTAAAAAAGTCTTTGTCCTAAAAAAAAAAATAACTTTTTATTAAAAGCTATGGGAAATTTAAGTCACACAAACAATCTGGGACTTTTTAAAAGTCATAGCATAAAAATGATAGAAAAATTAAAACCAGTCAAGCACAGTTCTCAAATATATTACCTTTTCAAAGAATTAAATCATGGATTCATACATATAATCACATAAAATTATATTCTTAGTATTAATGTAATTTAAAGAATTGAGCAGGGCACTATAACCCCAGCACTTTGGGAGGCCAAGGCTGGAGGATCACTTGAGCCCAGGAGCTCAAGGCCAGTCAGGGCAACACAGTAAGACCTCATCTCCACAAAAATTTTTTTAACTATTAGTCAGGCATGGTGGTGTGCGCTTGTACTCTTAGCTACTCAGAAGGTTAAGGCAGAAGGATTGCTTCAGCTCAGGAGGTTGGGGCTGTGTAGGAAGCCGCCACTGTGTCACTGCAGATTGCAGTCTGAGCAACAGAGTGAGACCCTGTTTCAAAAAAAAGAACTGAACAAACAACAAAAACAGGACATTAATTCATTATGGAAATAGAAGTCTCAAATATGAAGAATTTTCAAGATACTTCATGTGCTAGATGCTATGCCCTGAGCAAATAAAGATATTGAGGCATGGCTTTTGTGTGTGTGTGTGTGTGTGTGTGTGTGTGTGAGATGAAGTCGCGCCCTCTCACCCCAGAGTGCAATGGTGCGATCTCAGCTCACTGCAACCTCTGCCTCCCAGGTTCAAGCGATTCTCCCGCCTCAGCCTCCCAGGTAGCTGGGATTACAGGCGGATTACAGGCGCACGCCACCACGTCCAGCTAATTTTTTGAATCTTTAGTAGACACGGGGTTTCACCCTGTTGGCCAGGCTTTCACCATGTTGGCCAGGCTGGTCTCAAACTCCTGACCTTGTTATCTGCCCACTTCAGCCTCCCAGAGTGGTGGGATTACAGGCGTGAGCCACCATGCCTGGCCCAGCTTCGCCCTATTTTAAATATGAAAATGGAGAAAAACGTATGAGTCAAAAGTTTCAGTGAGGGAAAATGTACAGAGTAGGAGTGGTCAGGCTAATGAGGTTGTAATGGGCAGAAACACAAAGTCTCAGGATTAGGAGGCGCTACCTAGCAGAACAGAGATAGGCCGCGGTTTTTATCCCTCACCCACAGTAAGTTTCCAAGTCCCTTTATCCCTACCGTCATGTCTCATATTTCCAATCCTAGACTTCAATGAGAAACTAAAGATTTCACAAGTAGAAATTGATAACATGTTTTTTCAAGTTAGACTTCAGTTAACTATTCTATTGTTAGTCTGTGTTTACAATCAACTAAAATGGACTAAGTGATCACATGAGGACAAATTATACATGTCCTATTTATAGGACTAAAAAAGACCTGAATAAGTTTAGAGTGTCAATCACTTCAATCATCTTTTATTTATTGAGAAATTATTATGTTTAAGATAGTGAAATGCTGGGTAAAGCTAGGTTAAAAAAAATTATATAATGATGTAAATCAAATGAAACCTGGCCCCTAAATATTTTTTGTATTTTTTTTTAAACTGGCTTAGGCTGTTACTACTATAAAAAACAGTAATAGAAAAAAATGTCTTCTTTCTGGTGCTTAATCAAGAGCACAGTTCTAAAATTATCAGCTTATACAGTGTGTGAACTATTCAAGTTTACTTTGCTGACCTTATAACAACTATTTCACCACCATTAAAAAAAAATAGAACAGGAAGTCATTTATTGGAGACTGAATGTGATGTAACTTAAACTTCAAGGTCCTTTGGGAGGCTGAGGAGGGTGGATCACCAGGTCGAGAGATCGAGACCATCCTGGTCAACATGGTGAAACCCCGTCTCTAATAAAAATACAAAAAACTAGCTGGGCATGGTGCCACATGCCTGTAATCCCAGCTACTCAGGAGGCTGAGGCAGGAGAATTGCCTGAACCCAGGAGGTGGAGGTTGCGGTGAGCCGAGATGGCGGCATTGCACTCCAGCCTGGGTAACAAGGGCGAAACTCCATCTCCAAAAAAAAAAAAAAAAACCTTCAAGGTCATTTAATAATAACTCTTAGAGCAACTGAAGGCACAAGTATAACTAAAGAGGTACTTAAGCTACATAAATAAATAAATAAATAAATAGCCAGGCCGGGCGCGGTGGCTCAAGCCTGTAATCCCAGCACTTTGGGAGGCCGAGGCGGGTGGATCACGAAGTCAAGAGATCGAGACCATGCTGGTCAACATAGTGAAACCCCGTCTCTACTAAAAATACAAAAAATTAGCTGGACATGGTGGTGCGTGCCTATAATCCCAGCTACTCAGGAGGCTGAGGCAGGAGAATTGCCTGAGCCCAGGAGGCGGAGGTTGTGGTGAGCCGAGATCGCGCCCAGCCGAGATCACGCCATTGCACTCCAGCCTGGGTAACAAGAGTGAAACTCCGTCTCAAAAAAAAAATAATAAATAAATAAATAAATAGCCTGGTCTTTTACACAATGCCACTACAAAATAAGCACACACATCGCTAACAATAGAAAAGTAAATAAGAAACATCTAAATATTCTGCAGCTTGACAGTCTGCTGCTAAAACTTAAATAGATATTAACCATTTGAAAATTGGAATATGATTTATAGTTATATATTTCTATAAAAATATGAAACTAAAATGCACATATCCCTCGTAAAAACAAGGAATTGAAACAATTACTTTTGCTATATAAATCTTCAATATTCAATTCTTACAAGCAACTTTAAAATCACTTCAGTAATTCTGACTCTTGAAAATAACTTTGTTATAAAAACGGGGGGAAATCCATATGTCAGTGATCTAACTGAACTGTAGGGTAAACAGCTGAGCCATAGGCACAAGCAGTGTGACCAGCCTTTATTCATTCATGAAAATCTACCCAATCAGTGATATAAAACGTGTTATGGATTCCACAAAGGCAAACAAACCTCAGTACAGTAAGTTTATTAATAAGTTTATAATAATGTCTGTATTAGTTACAGATATTATCATCTTTACAAATTTTAAATTTGGCTAAATTAATTGAGACATGAAGTGGATTTTTTTTTTTTCCATTTAGAAGATTAAAATCTGATCCAGTATAAAAACCTGTGACTTTTACATGGGTAGCCCTTGTTGACTAAGTGCTAAAAAAAAAAAAAAAAAAGGCATTTGTCATTATAACAACATAAAAACTAACGCCTCAAAGTGTTACCTACTCAGGCCTTTTAACAAATTTGTTAACACTATTAGTTATATTACTCCACCTTTCTCTTAGTGTGAACTGGTATCAATTATTTAGCCAATTTTATTATGTTATTAAAATACCTGCTGATTAAACATGAACTAAAGTGTCACTTAAAAGAAATGTAAAATAAATAGCATCACTGAACTGCAACATTCCAAAAATATCTAAAAATATAAAGTTATCTCAGGAGATGACATTAAACATTTCAAAATTTGTTTTTAAAAAAAGAGTTTGAGTATTTAAATATTACATAGGGCTTATTTTTACTACGGCTTTTTAAAACTACTTTAGTCCTGTGTTTCAGAATTATTTTTAAAAGTCTTTTAAAATATACGCTTTATAACAAAAGAGAAAATAGGCATTATATATTTTAAAATAAAACCTAAACATATAATTTGTTGAATACTTGATGGAAAATAATTCTTAGTTTTATGGTGTCTAATATAACTGTCAACAAATTTCATTATAAAATCAAAATGTTTGATGAAACCACTATATTGTTTCCTCAATTAAAAATTCCTTTAAAAAAAGGCAACATAAATGAATTCAAACACATACAAATAACTACTATTGTATTGTTTATCTCTTACCCAGCAAGGTAAGAAACAACCTTTTAATACTTTAATTTTGTGAGTATTAAACAACTAGTGTGAAAAACAAGCTGCATGTAAACTATTTCTACTGCGGGAGCTTCAATGACTAGCTGAGGCAACCTGTTATAGGAGGTGTTAATTGGCAATAGGAGTACAAGTCAGAAGCATGTTCCCCATCGTCCTAACCCAGCAAGGCTAGGTCATTAAAGTGGAAATGAATTCTTTCATGTCGACTTAACCCTTCCAATGCATGATTTCAGCTGTTTTCTTTCAATTAATTTAAAAAACTTGTTACTTTTTAGAGTTAAAAAAAAATGTTCCAAAAAAAAGATCCTTTGGCTGACAGTTCCAATGACTATATTATTCAGAAGAGAAGAACAGAGCAAGTTAATTGCAATGTCATACTGCAACTATCCCCTCAGAAAAACATATAAACTAATTGTATTTGCCTATTTTAACACTGAAAAGAAGATAGAAGAGATAGTGTTTAGAAATAGCTCAGAACCATTTAACCACATAGGGTTTCCATTTACATTTCTGTTTGCGGATCCAACAACTGTCCCATTAATTATCTTAACCTTGGGATAGAGTAGTAGTAATTTTTTTATTCCCATAATGTCCATACAATAATCCTCAATATAAAAGTGTTTTTGAAACATATACGAGTTAATACACCTTTCTAATTATGTTTCATTATTCTAATAAGGTGCATAATCACAGCGCAGCCTGATGACTGGTTGCCAGAAAAAACCCAAATTCCTTTTATGGCATGATCTCAGAGGTTTCCAGATGGTGCATTAATTCTTTAGAAGAAAAAAAGAAAGACAAAAAGAAGGAAAGAAAATAAGAATGGAAATGTCAAAATAATGATGCATTGCTTTTCAAATGGTACATTTATAAATACTAATATTGGAAATATTTTAAGAATTATAGAAATTTAAAATAAAATGCAATTATATAATATTACAAATACTACAAATAAAAATATATATACTGCATCTTTCATCACAGAGTAATCTTGAAAGTACTGACTTTAGTAAAAACTCATAATATCAGAGTAAGAATTAAACATTAAAAAACATACCTAACACTATGTACTTTGTATACTAAATCAATAAATAATTGCCAACATGACAGTAGAGACATAATTTTACCCACTGCTGAAATATACCTAGGTTCTTGAGTAACTTTAGCCAACAATTTATTTTTTTATTAAAAATTTTATTAGCAAGGAACAAGAAAACAATGGGAAATACAATGGTTCAAGGATGTCAAACAATGAGAATTATACTATACTCCTATACCATATTCTATAGCCCTTTCCTATCTCACCCACCTCCTCTCAAGTTTCCTAATTGACAAATTCAGTTCCTGCCTCTCTGAAAAGTTTATTTCCCTAGGCCTACTGAGTTCTTCCAATATAGCAAATCTAAGTGGTGGCCCTGCAGCCAGTATTTTGAGAATATAAAAATTGCCACAAGAAGTAGGTAGTGGGGTGAAGCGATGTAATAGCAGGGGAGAGAGGGAAATTACACCATTATCTGGTTATAAAGAGACCCAATCAAAGTACCATAGGAACTGGTAGCCCAGTGCACAATGCCTATGACATTTCTTTACCATTAAGACTACCCTTGGTACTCACTTTGGAACTATTTTCACCTATTTAAAAAATGTGTGTGTATACTCCATAAATATATATACCCACTATCAACCCACAAAAACTAAAACCAAAAAGCGAATATGTATGTGAGAAATATACCATGAGCACCAATCACTTTAGATATCTATGAAATCTATCTCATCAGAATAGGAAATGACTGTCCCCCACTCTGGGTAACAATCACTCTGCTCCATTGCAATAAGAAAGGACAAAGCACAATGTTCGACTACCTTGGTTATAAAAAAGCATCATTCAGCAGCCTGGGCAACACGACGAAACCCAATCTCTACAAAAAACTACAAAAATTAGCCAGGTGGGGTAGCTCAGACATGTAGTCCCAGCCACTCGGGGGCTAAGCTGGGAGGATCATTTGAGCCTGGAAGGTGGAGGCTGCAGCGAGCCAACACTGTGCCACTGCACTCTAGCCTGGGCAAGAGAGTGAGACTCTGTCTCCACCAACCCTCCCCCACCTGACACACATACAAAAAGGCAGCATCATTCATGGAGATCGGTTCAATTTGAGAAACCAGAAAATATAAACATTTAAGATTGGCAAAAACATACTGTCTTTCAAAACTGGAAAGAGGGGCCCAGAATCAAGCAGAACCTGCATGTCTTACACCAGAACATTGAGGTATCAGAATTGTTTCACAAAAGACTCTGCAACTGGCTTTAGAGTTCTCATAGTGCCCGTGGCCCTTTTAAAAATACTGTTTATTTAAATACATAAATAAATATGGTACTATTTATTTATGTATTTAAATCGCAAAACACGTAAAAATGAAAAAGTATCAGGTTATTTTAGGAAGCACCCATAATTCACAATTCATTAACTAGCCCATCTTCTAAATTATACTATGCAAAGCCATGTATGAAATGTTACACACAAAGAGACATACAAAGAATCTACATTTTTATTTATTCACTCAACAACTAGACTTGAGAGCCCACATGCCATGTACTGGCTACACACAAGTAGGAAGGTCCCCGCTCTAAAAAGGTTTACAAAGTAGAAGGCAGGCAAGAAAGAGAAGAACCATAACTGCAATATAGATTAAGTACAAAAAAATAGATGAATAAATAGGGAACAAACACATAAGTGATAGCAATCTATTTGATAAAAATCTTCCTTTATGCTAAGAATTAAGGAATATATAGACCTTTTCCAAGTAAGAAAAGGGGAAGGGGGAAGGGCAGGGAAAGGGATTCTGGGAAGAGAAAAATGACACACTGAAAGCCGTAGAGACATAAAACACATTGCCACTCAAAGCTTTTTAAACAATAAAATGGATTAACTAAAGCATGGATTCCTAATTAGTCAAGCATGAGTGAATACGCTTTCATTTTCAATGGTTGTTTTTCTGAGGATGTGACTTTTCAAATACGTAAGGTCATCTTTAAAGTAGACATGCTTTTCCTTATCCACACTTTTGCCTTTATGAAAAATTTTCAGCATTTAAGAATATAAATCAGTTTGGAGTTCCATGACATGCCTAAGATAAATACACAGTTATAAGACAACATTTTAAGGATAAAATGACATAGTTTTCCACACAAAATGTTAAGTGTTAGGACCCGATGCTTCACCATTATGATATAGAGCATCTCTTCAGTTTATAGAATTTGTACAAATATTACATCTGACTCATAGTCTTAAAGCCAGGTTATTCCTCTTTAATATACAGTTCTCAGAACAAAATACTTTTTAAATAAATGAGATCATAAAAAGCTATCTGACATCCAAGCAATGGACACTTCTCACTGGATGAGAAGACACAGAGTTCAAGGCTGGGATTAGCTGGATCACGGATCAACGGAGCTGAAGGTTAAATGGATGCTACTGTGATCAGCTGTTAGAGCCACTAAGCAGCCATAAAAGCCAGGCCCTGGAGGTGTTAACACAGAATACTAATAACCTCTGGTGTGTGTGTACCTTGCTTTACATTTTTCAAATATATTTGTATTTTGCTTTATTTTTCAAATGTTACTTACCTCATCTAATGAAAGAAGAGAAAGACAAAGGAACAATACAAGAAAAAGAAAGCACCACACAGAGGAGAAGGAATCTAAAAAAATGGGTGAATGTGGGCATGACTATCCAAAAAAAAAGGAAGAAAAAAGAAGACAGGAAACCTGGGTAGCAGATACTATGACATGCAATGGGTAAATGACAAACCAGTTAGATGTGGTCCTAGTCCTTAAAATGTAGTATAGAAGACGGACAATACACAAGTATACATAAAAATTAATACTTGATTGTAACTTGGTGTAGTTTATTATTTTAGTGGCAAAATAATAGAAAAGAGATAAGTCTTGGTAATATTGTAAAAGCAAGGCCCTGTTTCAAAGAGCCTCCCCAGACAGCAAATAAGTAATGAATGTAAGCCAGAGGTTCTTAACCTCTGGCTTACATTTGTAGCTCAGAATTACAAGAAGAGCTTTACAAATTCTAATGCCTGGGCCCACCCTCAGAGATTCTGATTTAATTGCTCTGCATTGAGGCTCAGGAACCTTTTTTTTTATTTAGCTCCCCAGGTTATTCTAAAGTACAGCCAAGGTTGAAAAACACTGATGTAAACTTATAAAGAAAGGATTTCATTATTGTGAGGTTAATAAAATGGCTAGGGTTAGTTTGCCCAGACAGTTGTCTAGGAATTTGAGAGGTCTAGAGCCAATCACCAAATGCATCAAATTCTGTATTACTACAACGTTTATTATAATTTCAATTTAGTGAGATACAGAGGTTTACAAATTGCTACAGAAATATGAAGTAGAGAGATTAATCAGGCTAGAGACATCATACTTACTAATTACTGCTCTCTATGAAATATTTCTGGTTCCTCTCCGAGGTACCTAACAGGACTGCACTTCCCCGACTTCTTGAGGTTACATATGAACATGCAACTCATTTCAGCCAATGAAATGTAAGCAGAGTGGCCATGTCACTTGATCAAAGCTTTTTAAGGAGCCATCGTTCAGTGATAGTGCTCTGTCAGCTTGAATCCCACAGTAAAGATGGCATCACAGAACAGAGCACCCAGATGACCCAAGTAGACATACAGTATGAGTGAAAAAGAAAGCTTACTGGTTTTAAACTGCTGAGATTTGGGGGTTGTTCCTGAAACATAATCCATCTTTCCTGACTAACACACCATAGAAGACTCCAGGGGAAAGAGGAGGGTAAGGGATCATTTAAGCAATCTGGAAAGAAAGTAGTAAATTAATTAAACACACAATGGGGGCAAAGGGCTTTCCTTTAGAGAGAATACCGTACAAAAAAAAAGTCATATAATGGATGAGCAGAACAGTATGAGAAACTTGAGGCCTCACAGAGTATATAATATGGCCAGTTTGAGATACGAGGTCAGAGCAAAGATTAATGCAGAAAGAGAGAAATCATGAAGGACACAGAAAATCTAGACAGTAGACCAACCCATAAAAGGGCCAAAGGGGCCATTTTGCGATATTACTCTGCAACCTTCTTTCGGCCATAGTATAAGCTAAATGATAAGACCACTTTCAGCTCGGCGCGGTGGCTCACACCTGTAACTCCAGCACTTTGGGAGGCTGAGGTGGGCAGATCAGGAGATCGGGACTCCCCTGGCCAACATGGTAAAACTCCATCTCTACTGAAAAAAAGTACAAAAATTAGCTGGGTGTGGTGGTGCGTGCCTGTAATCCCAGCTACTCAGGGGGCTGAGACAGGAGAATCCCTTGAACCAGGGAGCTGAAGGTTGAAGTGAGCCGAGATCGCACCACTGCACTCCAGCCTGGCGACAGACCAAGACTTCGTCTCAAAAAAAGAAGAGAAAAAAAGACCACTTTCACCAGCAACGACGACACACTACCATACAAATCATTTTAGAGAAAGCTCCCAGATTATCCTGATCATGCCCAAAAGGGATAGGTGGCCCTCTCTTTCCCATCCCCTTGAGAATCACTACACTGGCCTGAAGATCATAATTTTTATCCTAAACTGAAAATGACTGAGGCCTCATTAAGGATATTTAAACAAATGAATAAAGTAATAAGTTCCACATTTTAAAAGGAAGAATTTCTGGTGGTGGGAAGATTTACTAAGGGAGATTGGTGACAAGGAGGACACAGGCAGCATTATATAAAGGCCTGAAACAGGCAGAGGCAATGACGAGAAGAAAAATTCGAAGCACACTCCACAGTATAACACTTGAAGACTAATTACAATGGGGGAAATGGCGAAATACAGTATGATTGCAAGTTTTGCCTTAGGCAGCAAGGTAAATATCAATACCGGTAATCAAGATATGGAATACCTTCAGGCCATATCCAAACTCACCAAAATCCACATTACTGCAATCTAGTGTTAACTATAAATGTATTTATGTGTACATGAAATCCATTTATTCCTCATTTCAGTTAATTTTGTTTTTACTCTTATTGGAAATAATCTGAGATTTCCTCTTCTTCCTGCTACCTTGATTAATCAAGACACAATATTACCGAGTTCAAAGTTAAGTCAACACAACTGTAATAACATTTTATCTGCAAATGGCTGGTTAGGCCCTGCCCCATATAGAAAGGTTTAAGACTATTCAAAACAATTATAGCAGTAATTCACTCAAAATTAAACATCACATCTAGTTTTAGGACTAGTTAACTTCCTTCTTGGTATAAATTACTGAAGTTCTTCATCCTCAAATAGGATTGCCAGATACATGATACTGAGTTAAATTTGCATTTCAGATAAAGAAGTATTTTTATTAAGTACATCCCAGGCAGTATTTGGGATATACTTATATTAAAAATTAATGGTTACTTATCTGAAATTCAAATGTAACTGGGAATCCAGTACTTGTACCTGCCAAATCTGGCAACCCTATCCCCAAGTAACTACAAGAACTTTCTACTCTAAGTTCCTTACATATTTTATTTGTTCTGCCTAGCTTACTTAAGCCAAAGGAAACTTTATGTTACTAAACATACCAACATTTCTTTAAAAATGTTACCATGTATTTGTCTTTAAATAAGCATTACTTTTAAGACTAAAGTACCCTCACCAAATGGACATTCCCAGTTCCTTCTTACGAAAAGAATACAAACTAAATTTATATCTCAATGTTGTATATATATTTTTAATCTTGTTGGAAATCAATATCAACTTTGAAGTATCTTCTCTCTCCAAATGTTAACATAATTATTCATTAACCAACAAATACGTCTTTTACTTTAGGCAAGAAAACATTCAGTTTAGACTACACCTTGCAAGCCCTGCTGGTCTCTCCAACCCCACCCTGCTAGTTTGGCTCACAGCAGACTCTCCTATCTCCTCTGAGCAATGTTCCTCACTGCCCTAGGTATATATTCTCTGCTACGACTCTTCTCCTCATCATATCATTAAGTCTCCATTAAGTCAAACATTCTATAAGGGTTTGGCATTCACTTGTTTGTAACTTCACACAGAATCTAGGTCAGTGCTCCACAGACTACATCTGTTACCTGATCAAACATCTTAAAAGTCAAGAAGTTTAGAGAAGGGTACTGAAATAACTGAAAGAACTCCACACAAGGAAAGACTACCAAACACACACAAAAAAGATGCTCAATAAATAACTCTTCAATCTCTTTATAAATAAATGCAGTTTTAGCTTTTATTTTTGACTCACTATCTCACCCACAAACATGCCAAGCAGGCATTCTGATGCCTCTGTGAGCCAGGCATACATGAAAATGCCAAAGGCAATCCTTTGCCTGTGTGGTCTCCATTAAGAAATTTAGATCCTTTTTCTAGGAAAAGTAAGTACATCCAAAAGGGAAAAGAAATGAGAGGCTAGAGGAAGAGGAATTATTAGGATTTGACACATACTTACAAGAGACTGTAGATACTATGTTGGTGCAAAAGTAATTGTGGTTTTGTCCATTACTTCCAATAGCAAAATTTGCTGTGAATTTTTCATCAACCTATAGTAAGCCAATTTGGCAGCAGACTGAGCACAGGGGTCATTTACTTAGAAGGCTGATCTGTCTTGGGCCTAAGATAGAAAGATGCCTCTCTGGGCGTGAGAGGCCAATGAAGCATGTGTATGAGCAGCAGAGAGGAAGAAAGACCCATGAGACAACTACCTGCAGTGGGAACAAATGTTTTTTTCTAACCACTGTTATTTATTTCTTTTAAAATTTATTATGAAATATTTAAGAAATTCAAAAAGGTCTAATGAACAATACAATAAACTCACAACCCAGCTTATGAAATAAAACATCACTAAAGCAGATGGGTTGAAGCTCCTATATTCTTTTCCCTGATTGACTGCATCCCTTACTACACACCCTCAGATGTTACCACTATTCTAATCTTAAGTGATTATCATGCATTTCTTTATATTTTACTACATTAGTATACAGAGATAGAGTATCATTTTGGGTCTCTTAAAACTATACATAAAAACAATCATATAGAATTATTCCTCCAAGTGCTTTTTCATTGGTATGAACTAATCAGGTTAATATGTGAGGATTATTCATTTTTCACTACTTTACAAAATTCCACTATTAAGTTCAATTAAGTACACATTCTCCTGTTGATGGACAATGGGGTCATTTTCAGTTTCCTGATATTATAAACTAGTGATCTCCAAACTACAACCTATCGGCAAACCACCTGACTGTTTTTTAAAGTGAAATTTTACTGGAACACAGCCAGGCCCATTCATTTTTGTAACATATAGGTCCGCTTAGCACTACAATGGCAGAATGAGTAGTTATGACAGATATCATATGGTCAATGAGCCTAAAATATTTACTGTTGAGCCCTTTAAAGAAAAGACGATCAACCACTGTTACAAGCAACACTGTTATGAATGCACTAGTATCCATGTGGGAGATGTTCTCTAAGGAATGTAATTAGGAGAAGATTTGCTGGGTTGTAGGGCAGTCAAATCTTCATTGTTAATAGATTCTGCCAAAACTTTTTCCAAGAAGGTTGTACACTCTCACTAGCTTATACATGTTTATGGAACATTCATGCTTCTACTAATGTTTGTATCTTTTGCCCATTTTTAAATGGATATCTTTTTCTTATTGATTTGTCAAAGCTCATATAATTGACTAATACCTCGTTAATTATATTTTAGATAAAACTTTCCCAATCCGTAGCTCACTGTTTGCTTTTTACACTTCAGGCCTCAGTTGCATCTGAAAAATGAGCACTGTGACAATAACCAAAATGCAAAGAGTTGTAAAGATTATACAGTAAGTGCTCCACAAAATACTGTTTATTTTTATAGTGCTTTTAGATGTAAATGAATCAATCATCCTTTATTATTTGTGCTATCTTGTTTAAGAAATCCTGTCCTACATATTCAATTTTAAGTATCCATAAAGCAATATAAATCTCAACCTCATCGTACATACTCACTACTTCTGAATGCTAACAATAGCATTTTCTGTTAATCTGGTTTCAATTAACTACTTAATTTGAACAGATTTTCTTAAAATCTCAGCACTATCTTAATACTGACCTCTCTAAAGTCTGAGTAGAGACAGAATTTCAACTAGAATATTCCAAAACAAATTCTTCCCATTCAAAAGTAAAAAAGCCAGGTACAGTGGCTCATGCCTATAGCCCCAGCTACTCAGAAGACTGAAGCGGAAGGATTCCTTGAGTAGTTCAAGACCAGCCTCTTGATATAGCAAGACCTCCTCTCTCAAAAAATAAATAAATAAAAGTAGATAAAAGGGACATCTACTTATGTCCATGATAGAGCAACAGAAACTAAATCTACATTCCCATCTGAAACAAAGAAAAAACAGACAAAACTATGAAACAATAGTTCGTAAGACACTGATCAGGCAACAAAGAACAGTGCTCTCCAAGAATTGGGAAACAAATGAGGTGAGCCTCACTACTACCCTAGCTTACTGCCTTGAGACTCTTTTCGGACTGCAGCGCAGAGGGAAAGAAAACAAGGCAGAGGCCTGTGGACTCTCTGAGTGGAGGTGACAGAGCTCAGATTACTGAGACCAAAACAGCTAGTAATCTGGACAGAGTACCACAGAAAAAAATAGTTGCAAAGAGAGAAAACCCTAGAGATCTTCACAGGGTCCTCCGTGAGTATTCAGCTTAATAATTATCAGTGCATATGTGTGAGGAATCAGTGCACGGTCTGGGGAAAGAATCATCCAAAAGGATTACCAAGAAGAGTACCTACCTCTCACACAGCACTGGAAATAGTTCCTGTTCCCACCAGCCAAACTGGGAAATTTCAGAATTCACAAAATTAGAGTAGACAGAAGGGTCTAGCCTCAACAGTAGAAAATAAGACTGCCCCAGTCTTAACTGACAAGTGCTAAAAGTAAAACTACAAAGAATCAAACAGGTTCTAAGTAATTCAACTGCATCCCATAACAAATATCAATAATATTTCTAGGAATACAAAGTAGTCAGCACATAAGATAAGACTCACAATGTGAAACATCTAGTAAAAACTACCAGGCATACAAAGCAGCAAAAAAGCATGACCCACAGTAAGGAGATAAATCAGTCAGTTGAAACTGAGGACCGACATAGGTGTTAAAATCGGCAAAGACATTTAAAAGTTTTAAAAACTATCAAAAAGTTAAGGAGATATATGGAAAACATGAAAATAACTGAAATCAAACTTCTTGGAATGAAAATGACAATGTACTACTAGCAGTAGGATAAAGCAGGGGGTGAGCTGAGAGAGGCAGGACAAAACTTTATCTCTAGGCTGTCAACAGCTGGCCAGAAGAAAAGAAAATGAAAAATAAAAAATATACTTGATGTGGGTAATAGAAGATTTAACAAAAATAAAATGGGCCAAGCACGGTAGCTTATGCCTATAATCCCGACACTTTGGGAGGCCAAGGTAGATGAATTACTGGAGCCCAGGAGTTCAAGACCTGCCTGGGGAACATGGCAAAACCCCCTATCCTCTAAAAATACAAAAAATTAACTGCGGGTGGTGGCACATGACTGTAGTTGGGAGACTAAGGTAGGAGGATCGCCTGAACCTGGGAAGTCAAGGCTGCAGTGAGTTGTGATCATGCCAATCTCCAATCTGAGTGACAGGAGTGAGACCCTGTCTCAGAAAAAAAAAAAATAATAACAAGAATGAACTTGAAGATGTAGCAATAGAAAAATGAAACACAGGGCAAAAAGACTGGGGAAAAAATAAACAAAGTCATCTACAACTATAAGCACAAAAAAGCATACATATCGTTGGGATTCCTGAGAAGGGTGGTGGAATAGAAAAAAATATTTAAGAAATAATGCTCAAAATTTGTCCAAATGTGATGAAAACAATGGGCCTTCAGATATATGAAGTTCAATAAACCAAAGCACAAGAAACATGAAGAAAACTACATCAACGCATATCATAACCCAAAATCAGTGATAAAGAAAAAAGGTCATAAATGTATTATATAACAATAAGAATAGATATACAGGCCAGGCACGGTGGCACATGCCTATAGTCCCAGTACTTTGGGAGGCAGAGGTGGGTGAATTGCTTGAGGTCAGTAGTTCAAGACCAGCCTGGACAACATAGTGAAACACTGTCTGTACAAAAAATAGAAAAATTAGCTGAGCATAGTGGGGTGCACCTCTGGTCCCTGCTACTCAGGAGGCTGAGGTGGAAGGATCACTTGAGCCCAGGAGACAAAGATTGCAGTGAGCTGAGATCATGCCACTACACTCCAGCCTGGGTGACAGAGCAAGACCCTGTCTCAAAAAAAAAGAGAGAGAGAGATACATAGATCAAGAGACTATAATTGAAACTTCAGAAATAGTCCATTTATCTTTAGCAAAGGGACAAAGACAATTAAATGAGGACAGAACAATCTTTTCAACAAATGGTGCTGAGACAATAATTTGAACTCCCACCTCAAAGTATGGACAAAATGGCTTACAAAACTCAATACAGGAGATAAAACAATAAAACTCCTGAAGCAAAAAGAGGAGTAGATCCTCATGAACTTGGGTTAGACAAGAATTTCTCAGCATGATATCAAAACCAGAAGTCAAAACAGAGAAGAAGACTGATACACTGAACTTCATCAAAATGATGACCTTTTTAAAGGTCGCCCTCAAGAAAGTGAAAAGATAAGCCATAGACTGGGAGATATCTGCAAATTATATGAGGAGGCTTATGTCCACAGATAAAAAGAACTCTTACAACTCAATAATAAAAAGAAAAATAACTTAATTTTTTAAATGGACAGCAGACCTGCATTACTAAAATGTTTTATCCCTCCAGCAGGAGGAAAATGATAACAGATGGCCGGGCGCGGTGGCTCACGCCTATAATCCCAGCACTTTGGGAGGCCGAGGCGTGTGGATCATGAGGTCAAGAGATTGAGACCATCCTGGTCAACATGATGAAACCCCATCTCTACTAAAAATACAAAAATTAGCTGGGCTTGGTGGCGCATGCCTGTAGTCCCAGCCACTCGGGAGGCTGAGGCGGTAGAATTGCTTGAACCCAGCAAGTGGGGGCTGCAGTGAGCCAAGATCGTGCCATTGCATTCCAGCCTGGGTAACAAAAGTGAAACTCCGTCTCAAAACAAACAAACAGACAAACAAAAAAAAAAAGAAAATGATACCAGAAAAAAAATGGATCTAGGCAACAAAAAGAACACCAGAAACATTAACTATGTAGATAAATATTATTTTTTCTTATTTAAATCTCTTTAAAAGATAACCATTTGCTGTGTAAAACATTACGACATTTTCTCAAAAAATTAATTTTTTTTACAGACCGAATATTTGTGCCTCACCTTCTCATTCATATGTTGACATCTGGGGTAGAAGCCTGATTAATGAGATTAGTACCCTTATTTTAAAGGGTCTCTAGAAAACTCTTAGCTTTCTTTCTGCCATGTGAGGATACAACAAGAAGCCAGCAGTCTACAACACAAAAGCAGGCCCTAACCAGAACCCAATCATGCTGGCACCCTGATCTCCAACTTCCAGCCTCCAGAACTGTGAGAAATAAATGTTTGTTATTTAAGCCACCCAATCTACGGTAATTTGTTAGAACAGCCCCAACTGTGTAAATCACTAAATGATATATCACCTTCACTTCTGAGTACAGTCATCCCTCAGTACCCTTGGGGTACTGGTTTCAGGACCTCCCTCAGATACCAAGTCTCTGATATAAAATAGCGTAGTATTTGCATATAACCAATGCACATCCTCCATATACTTTAAATAATCTCTAGATTACTTATAATACCTAATACAACGTACATGTTATACAAATATCTATTATATTGTTTTGGGAATAATGACAAGAAAAAGTGTACATGTTCAGTACAAACATAAACGTTAGTTGAATCCATGGATGCAGAACACCCTCTGGATAAGGAAGGGCTAACTATATACCCCAAAAAACGAAAAGCAGAGACTCAAGCAGATATTTCTTTTTTCTTGAGACAAGAGTCTCACTTCATCATGTAGCCTGGAGTGCAGTGGCACAATCTTGGCTCACTGCAACCTCCACTTCCCAGGCTCAAGCAATTCTCCAGCCTTGGGCTCTGGAGGCGCTAGAATTACAGGGGTGTGCCACTACCCTGGCTAGCTTTTGTATTTTTAGTATAGACAGGGTCTTGCCATGTTGGACAGACTGGTCTCAAACTCCTGACCTCCAGTGGTCTGCCCACCTTGGCCCACCAAAGTGTTTGGATTACAGGTGTTAGCTCCCACACTCAATCCTCAAACAGATATTTCTACAACTATGTTCATAGCAGCATTATTCACAATAGCCAAAAGGTGAAATCAACCCAACTGCTCATCAATAGATGAATGGATAAAATGTAGTATACACACATACAATGGAATATTATTCAACCACAAAAAGGAATAATATTCTGACACATACTACAATATGGATGAACCTTAATGACATTATGCTAAGCCAATCACAAAATGACAATATTGAGTGATTCCACATGTATGAGGTCCCTTGAACAGTGAGATTTGTAATAAATATAAAGTGGAATGTTGGCCGCAAGGACGAGGGGGTAAAAGTTGAAAAATTATGGTCTAATGGGTAGAGTTTCAGTTTGGGAAGATGAAAAAGTTCTCACATATGGCAGTGATGGTTGCACAAAAATGTGAACATACCTTAACTGATCACTTTAAAATGATTAAAATAGTAAGCTTATGGCACATATGTATCACTACAATTAAAAGACAATTGACTATTTAGACAAAAGTAATGAAAATAAAGCATAGCATTTCAATATATGGCACAAAGGTCCAGAGACTATATATGTAGTACATATTATAACATTCACATGCTATAAAGTAGCATATCACTTGAAGGTAGACTGTGGTAAATTAAAGATGAATACTATAAACCCTAAAGCAAAAATTAAGCTAACAAAACAAATCATAGCTAGAAATCCAACAAAGGGGATATAATGGAATCATTAAAATATCCAATTAATCTCAAAAGAGTCAGAGAAAGGAAAAAATGACAAAAGAGCAAATGAGAAAATTATTAAGCAATGAGCAATACAAAAGATTTAAACTTAACTACATTCTATAATTTTGTGAAATGTAAATAAATATCTCAATTAAAAAGCTGAGGTTATCACACTGAATTAAAAAAAAAAGCAAAACACATCTCAAAATCTAACTATATGCTTCCTACTAGAAACATTATTTCAAATAGGTTAAATAAAGATCCAAACAGGTAGACAGTAAAAGATATACCACAATAACACTAATCAAAAGAAAGGTGAAATGTCTATATTATATCAACCAATTTCAGATCAAAGAATTATTACAAGGAATAAAGAAGATCATCTTATTACAATAAAGTAGTCAATGTAATCATTTCAATACATGCAGAAAAGGTGTCTGACTAAATCCAATAACCACTCCTGATTAAAAAAAAAAAAAGTCTCAACAAAGTAGGAATAGCAGGGAACTTCTTCAAACTGGTAAAGAGTATCTGTAACAAATGTACAGCTAATATCATCTTTGATGGTGAAAGAATAAACACTTTCCCCCTAAGATCAGGACAAGACCGGAATGCTCACTTTCACCACTTCTATTAACATTTTATTAAATGTTCTAGTCAGATCAGTAAGGCAAGAAATAAAGGGCCATCAGGATTTTAAAAAGTGGTGCTATAGTAACTGGATATCCACATGCAAAAAATATTTTTTCAAACTGAGCATGATCCATATCTTGCACCACATATTAAAAAAATTCAAAATGGATCACAGACATAAATGCAACATTTAAAATTACAAAACTTCTGGAAGAAAACAGGAGAATATGTGATATTGGGTTATGAAGAGATTTCTTAATTATCACATCAAAGTAATTTATGACACAAATTTTTATAAATTAAACTAGCAAAATTAAAAACTCTGGTTTTCAAAAGAGTGTTAAGAAGATAAAAAGGTAAGCCCATATACTGGGAGAAAATATCTGCAAATGATACATTTGACAAAGAACTAGTAACCAGAACACATAAGGAACTCGTCAAATTCATTAATGAAATAAATCACCCAGTAAAAACTAAGCAACACATGAATAAATATATCCCTAAAATACACACACACACACACACACACACACATATATGAATGGCAAATAAGCACATAAAAAGATGTTGACAACCATTAATAATCCAGAAAATGCAATAAAACCACAACCAGATACTATTACCCACTAGAAAATGGCTAAACTTTAAAACTTAACCATATCAAGTACTGACAAGGATGTGGAAGAATAAGAACTCTCACACACTACTGGTGGGAATATAAACAATACAACCAATCTGAAAAACTATTTAGCAGTTTTTGAAGAAGTTAAACATACACCTACCATATGGTCCAGTAGATTAAACATCAGTCTACTCCTAGTGTTTAAGCAAGAGAAATAAAAGCACCTGCCTATATAATGTCATATACATAATGTTTATAGCAGTTTATTTTTAACAGCCAAAAGCCAAAACACACCAAATTGTCTATGAACAGATTAATGGATGTTAAACAAAGTGTTCTATCCATTCAATGAAATATTACTCAGCAACAAAAATGAACTATTAATACACACTCTGAAGAACCTCAAAACAATTATAGTAATGAAAGCCAGACAAAAAGAAGAGTACCTATTATATTATCTCATTTATTAACATGCTAGAAAATACAAACTAATGTATAGTGACAGCAGATCAGTGGTAGCATGGGGTGGGGAGAGAAGTGCAAGTAAAGGGACTACACCAGGGGGCATATGTAAATTCTGAGAGTGATGGATGTTCACCATCTTGCTTGTAGTGATGGTTTCCTAAATACAGTCAAAACTTAACAAATTATATATTTTAAATATGTACAGTTTACTGTTTGTCAATTATATCTCATTAAAGCTATTAAAAACCAAGCAAAGGCCCATAAATACTCCTATACTGAAATACTCAAAATTTTAAAAATATCATAAAGTTACTTAATGCCTTTTTTAGTACTTCCTCTTGTGATCATTCTTATATACAGTAATTACAAAATAAAATGCTTTTCCAAGTCCAAAAGAGTAGAAAAAAGGCGTATAGAGTATATAATATGATTACAGCAGCTCAGCAAATACAAGTTATCACTGCCAAAAACAGTGTTCATTCAGAAAGGTCCAATTGAAAACATTTTAAGAGAAGTTTTTCCTTTAAAAAAAAAAAAAAAATTATCCTAACCTTACCTACAATATAACTGTGTTACAGCACCTGTGGATACATGCTCACGCGTATGTGTACACACACGCATGTACGCAGTTTCCAAACTTCATTTCTCATGATTTATAGCTATAAATACAGTTCCAAGGATTCTTTGAGAGAAATTCTGGGCAAAAAGGACAAATCTACCTTAGGGATGCTTCATCTACCTTAGGGATGCTTCATCAAGGCTCTACAACTCACCACAATACTATGTGCTTGAAGACCTTCATCTTTTAGGTTAAATTACTTTTGAGTGCTAGATGGTTTTACAAAATGTTTTTAAATATTCTCATCTTTTTTTATTAATTCTTGTAACAATGAAGTAGTCAGAGAGTATAATCATACTTTTCAAAGGCATACAGACAGAAAAATGCGTATAAATTAAATAACTTGTGCAAGCTACAGATCAAGACATACATTGAGAACCAGAACCTGTATCTCCTGACCCACAGTCTAATCCCCTTCCTGCTACGTACATCATCTCAATTACTGCAAATGTACCTGTTTATACACTTTGAAAAATATACTACTTACTGTTAAAAGTCATGTGCACTGGCAGCCATGGGACCATCACCACAAACTAAGAACAATCATTTCTGCACTGGGTAATTCCTCTAAGTTCAGTATACAAAGACAGCAATGCCTATCAACAACCTGAATGACACTCTCCCAAACTAAAATATTGATTAGGTAAAGTGATACTTTGGAATTAGAAAGACTAAGTCTGAGGTTTAATCCTATCTTAAAAACTTAAAGCTAAGACCCATTTTCCCTTGTGAATGGTGCTAATCATACCACATGGTACTGGTTAATGTAAAGATTAAATGAGATGGCCACTCATGCCACGCCTGTAATCCCAGCACATTGGGAGGCTGAGGCAGGCAGATCACAAAGTCAAGAGTTTGAGACCAACCTGATCAACGTGGTGAAACCCTGTCTCTACTAAAAATACAAAAATTAGCCAGGCATGGTGGCACATGCCTGTAATCCCAACTACTCAGGAGGCTGAGGCAGGAGAATTGCTTGAACCCGGGAGGCAGAGGTTCCAGTGCCGAGATCATGCCACTGCACTCCAACCTGGGAAACAGAGTGAGACTCTGTCTCAAAATTAAAAAAACAGATTAAATGAGATAACATATGTAAGGCATTTAGTATAGTGTCTGGCACATAGCTGCTACTTCCACTACTCTTAACAATAGACTTCTTTTAATATTTAGATTACTGATACCAAAAAAAGGCAATTCATATTTCAACATAATATATATGATTTAGAAACAAATACTAAATTTAGCTATAAAATTTAACACTGTTTTCCCCTTGAGTTTCACTCACAAACATGCCTTTTAGGTACTCAGATTTAAAAAAAAAAAAAAAAAAAAAAAAAAAAAGTACATTTCCCTCTTGCTCATACAGATGTACAGCATTTCTGAAACTGATTCTTAATCAGTATACTTCTAAAAATCTTGGTTAATGGTTTTTTGTTTGTTTGTTTGTTTTGGTGTTTTTGTTTTGAGACAGAGTCTCACTCTGTCACCCAGGCTGGAGTGCAATGGCATGATCTTGACTCACTGCAATCTCCACCTCCTGGGTTCAAGTGATTCTCCTGCCTCAGCCTCCCGAGTAGCTGGGACTACAGGCGCATGCCCCCATACCCAGCTAATTTTTGTATTTTTAGTAGAGATGGGATTTCACTGTGTTGGCCAGGCTGGTCTCGAACTCCTGACCTTGTGATCCGCCTGCCTCAGCCTCCCAAAGTGCTGGGATTACAGGCGTGAGCCACCATGTCCAGCCATTTAATGGTTTTTAAAAGATTAATTTTTTGTTAAATGACTTTGAATAAGTTACTTCTAAAGTAAACCATTCATATGAAAGTGTAAATTCTTGAAAAAAGGTCTTCCTTAATGTTTATGAAAAATGAAGTCAAGGGAAACTTACGATGAGCTTATTAATAGTTGCCAGTGTATTAAGAATATAAAAATAACAAATAGGCAGAGCATGGTGGCTCATGCCTGTAATCCCAGCACTTTGGAAGGCTGAGGCGGTGGATCACCTCAGCCCGGGAACTCGAGACCAGCCTGGCAAACACGGTGAAACCTCATCTCTACTAAAAACATAAAAATTAGCCAGGGGTGGTGGCACACACCTATTGTCCCAGCTACTCACAGGGCTGAGGCAGAATCACTTGAATCTGGGAGGCTGAGGTTGCAGTGAGTCAAGATCACGCCAATGCACTCTAGTCTGGGCAACAGAGTGAGACTCTGTCTCAAAAATAAATAATAAATAAATAAATGACAAATAACTATGGTCAACAAATCAAGTTGCAAAGTCTACTTCTTCAATTGTAATTCTAAGGGTTTTGTTTCAAATAAGTAACATCACTGAAAATACTAAATGATATGCAAACTCATAATATGCTTCCATAATCCATACAGTTTTAGAACCTATAGCTGCTTATAAATAGCATCAGATTCTTCATTTCCCTGTTTTTGACCAATATGCCATAAAATATTCAAATACAAGCAGTGTTTTATTAAGATGGTGACTCTGCTTTCATTTAACTATCAGCTGTCAGGCAAGGCACCACAGTTTTGCCAGCTGATATACAAAGGTTCTAAATTAGCACATGAAAAGTATTTATAGATGGATATATATATATTTAATTCAGGTACGTTAAATGAATACAAGGTGGGGACTATATTTAAAAACCTAAAATGGGCTAAGCAAAGCTATTCTGACGGTTCTGCCACAATTCAGCATTAAAAACAGGTCTCCAGGCTTATAATGACCTCCTTATTAGTAAAACAAGTAATAGTACAGCTTTCATTATCTACCATTCCTAATTTAAGTTCCTAATATCATTTGAGAAGGCCATTACATATATTATTTCTAATAATAACATAACCCTGGCAGAGTGGATTCTATGGTGACTATATTATAAATGGGAAAGTTGAAGTTGAAAGAAGTTAATCGATGTCTAAAAGGTGACTAAGGAGTAAAGGCTAAATTCAAAGCCAAATCCTGTATTCTTTCTACCACATCAGGCTAACTACACTGATAAACACAGTAATTCCACTTCTAGAAATTTATTCTCTGGGAATATGCATGTGAAATAACGTTTTCAAAAAGATATCTACTATAACATGGTTTGTAAATCAAAAGATAACAACCTAAGTGTGTATCAGTAGAGCACTAGTTAAGTAAATCACGGTTTATCTAAAAAACGGAAAGCATGCCATCCTTTAAGAAAAAACAAGACAGTTTTATATCTATAGATATGGGATGAGACAATCTCCAGGATCCAGTTTTACGTACAATGCACTGTCCAATATAGTGGTCACTGGCCACATGCAGCTATGTAATTTATTTTAAATTAAATATAATTTAAACATTTAGTTCTTCAGTCACACAAGCTACATTTCAAGGACTCTGTAGCACCATGTGGCTAACTGCTGCCATCTTGGGCAGCTAAGTACAATATATTTGTATTTAGAAATATAAATACAGAAAGTTCCCCACAGAAAGTTCCACTGGACAATACTAACATCGAATTATCTTTGGAAGGACATAAATAAACTGGTAATAGAGGTTGTCTCTAGGAAAGGGAACACAGACAACAGGGAAACTTAGTATTCAACATAAGCCCATTTGTAACTTCTGAATTTTGAAGTAACATATCATACACTGGTACCTGTTTAAAAATAACTATTTACCTATTTTAAAATACCTTGTTTGTTTCTCAAAAAACTTCCCTGAATTCTGTTAATTAGAAGCATAAAAGGCTTAGTTCTGAGGCATGGTAGAGGTTAAGGGATAGAAGTCATCTCTGAGACTTCCTAGAAATACTGCTGATCACTACCCTAATTTCATTAAGCACTCATTTTTCACATTGCTATTTAAGATACCACACAAAAGATGACATAGTGCCTATTTCTGAGGAATTAAGGGAACAGAGATAGAAGAACACACATCAGACAGCAGGAGTGGTAGCTCATGCCTGTATAATCCCAGCACTTTGGGAGGCTGAGGCAGGAGAATCACTTGAGCTCAGGAGTTCAAGATCAGCCTGGGCAACACAGTACGACCCTGTCTCTATTTTCAAAAAAAAGAAAACACATCAGAAAAAAAATACTTTAAAAGTATGAAAAAGTGGTAGTGTTCAAGAGAAGGGAAAGTTCTATTCTTCCATCAACACGGTCATATCTGTTTTCATTTTCTTTTTCTTCTACTTCCCTTAATGCTCTACTGAGGAGCACTTAAAAGCAATAGTCTTCCAGTTCTGCTCTGAAGGCACTTTTTTTAATGTCTTAATATACTGAAGAAGTTACTTAACTTCTGCATGCCTCAATTTCCTCACCTGTAAAGGGAAACTATTGATTAATCAAGTTTATCTATTAACTACTGGGCATTTTTCCTGTGGAGAAAGAACAACACACAAACCTTTGAGAACAAAATAGACATTGTGGCCAGGCAGTCCAAAAAAAAAATTTACATGTTTTTGTTTTGTTTTGTTTTGTTTTTTTAAATTGAGACCGAGTTTTGCTCGTTGCCCAGGCTGGAGTGCAATGGCACAATCTCGGCTCACTGCAACCTCCGACTCCCAGGTTTAAATGATTCTCCTTCCTCAGCCTCCTAAGTGGCTAGGATTACAGGCATGTGCCACCACATTTTGTATTTTTGTATATTTACTAGAGACGGGGTTTCTTTATGTTGATCAGGCCGTTCTTGAACTCCCAACCTCAGGTGATCTGCCCACCTCGGCATCCCAAAGTGCTGGGATTACAGGTGTGAGCCACTGTGCCTGGACTTTTTTCTTTTTCTTTCTTTTTGTTGAAGAAGTCCCACTCTGTCCCAGGATGGAGTGCAGCGGCATGATCTCAGCTTACTGCAATCTCCACCTCCTGGGTACAAGTGATTCTCCTGCCTCAGCCTCCCCAGTAGCTGGAATTACAGGCACGTGCCACCACACCCGGCTAATTTTTGTATTTTTAGTAGACAGGATTTCACCATGCTGGCCAGGCTGGTCTCGAACTCCTGACCTGGTGATCTGCCAGCCTCAGCCTCCCAAAGTGGTAGGATTACAGGCGTGAGCCACTGCACCAGGCAAAATTACACATATTTTTTTTAATTGATACTTTTCTTTCATTGGGAGCTTATCCACTTGAGGAGGTTGAAGGGTCTGGGAATAATGCTAAATTATGACCTGCTCTGGAAGAAGAATAGGAACAAGATCTCAAACTATCTATTTTCTTGCACATTTATACTGCATTATCATTCTCTCTTCTTCTTCCATGGACCTCAGCCAGTGTCTACATCTAGCCTAACTCCAGAGCCCTGGGTTTTTACCACTGCCCAACACACACTGCCTTTTGTAGTGAGTTGGTAGGTCAAAGACATGTGCAAGACAGGCAGAAGGCCATGCTGTTGTCCAAAAAGTGACATGGGCCATCAATTTGACCCCACACAGACTGGTAACCCAGAAGCCTGGCCAAATTTAAGGAATTTGGATTCACAGGAAAAGAAAAGCATAGTACAGTCCTACCAAGGAAAAATGTCACTCAGAGACTCTAACATCTAATCATATGCACAGGCATTTGAGGAAGTCAACTTACTAAAAAAAATAAACTTCCTATAAAATATAAGGAGCAATGAAGATATGGAACAGTGAGGAAAGACAACAATTATTTCCATAAATTTATATTTCTACGCTATTATTAAGCACAAATGTAGTAATTACCAATAAGCAATTTAAATCCTTCAAAAATATGCAAGACAGATGCTAAAGTCATTTCACACAAGGGGTACATGTAAAAATCTCAACACTTATGTGGCCTTAGGCTACTATACATTTATTTAAGGGAGTGAGAGATTTGAAAATGAGTTTATATTAATCGGAAAGTACAAAGAAACTTGCCAAAGTGTGCCAGCTCCATGGCCCACAAGCAATGAGCATCGCCTGCCTGTGCCAGTCAGATGCCCAACCAACACTACTGTGAAGGCTATGAAAGAAGCTGTTAGCACTCTGGTGTAATCCCAGCACAGGCCAGAGCAGCAGATTAGGCAGAACTTTACATCAGTGGCAGGTCTCCCAAATTCTCTTGATGCCACAGAATTCATAAATGAGATCAGTATGTTCTAAAAAAACATGGTACTGCAAAAGAAGAAAAAGGTTCCACAGCATCAAGCAGTGTAATACTTGAAACCTCATCATCAAAGTGACAGTTTTTAAGTGCCATTTATGATGCCCTAGTCTGGAAACATCCCAGCTAACCCATCTGATCAACAATTTCACAGATGGAAGCACTTGATGGCTAATTGGCAAGTCTATTATTCAAATAAAACAGCTCTCTGTACCTCTTTTTTCATTATTACAAGTCAAGGTACAAGAAGACTGACTGGTCATTGAAATTAGCTTAACAAGAGAAGCCTTTTTCCCAAAATAATTTTTTTTAAATAAAACAATGTATTTTGGCAATCAGAAGTGCTAATCAGCTTCTGAACAGTATGGAAAATGTTTTAAGAACCTAAAAAAGTAAGCACTATAAATCTTTTAAAAGTTGTACTATTTGTAACCTCTACCTTTACCAATGTGTCAAGACCCACATTATCATAGGGAATAAGATGAAATATTCACTAATTCCTTAAATATTCTTAAAACATGGGCCAAGTATTACATGTCAGGATAAATAAAACCCCTCCTAAATATTTTAATTTCCCCCAAATTTTAAAAAGCAAGCATCTTCCTTTTGATTACAATAAAAATTATGACTATTTAAATTTTATTAATTTATGAAACAAGTAGCCAGTGACAACACTATTGATTTTATCTACCTGAAGAAATGCTGATGTAAACAGGTCTGTGACACCAGTAAAATTTGTGTTCCAACTCTAGCTCCACTTCTTGTTAGTTCTGTGACTCGACCCTATAATATGGAAATAATTATCCCTACCCATGTAGGACTGTTGTGAGCATTAAAAGATCAAGTGCATAAACACCTCATATCAGAATAAGGACGGTACTCAGCGTCAGTCCATTTTGCTCTCCTCTACTCCCCCATCCCACTTTTTAAAATACTAGAGGAAAATTTTAATACACTTTTCAAAATATGTGGTTATAGATGAATACATTTGTTCTAGATGTTACAATGACATTCTCTATTCACAGAATGGGGCTGTCTCCCTATATTACTACAATTTTCATACCCTTTCAAGTTGAAAGCTCCCAAGGCAAAAGCCACATAGAATGGCTGAGCTATAAAATATCCAAAGACATCATTTAGTCTTTATAGTAAAAATCAGGAGATGTATACAGTAACCAGAAATCGCAAATGGAAGAGAAATAACCCAGAAACCATGAAACTAGGTGCAAACTAAAGCAAAATCAAAATCAACTCCCTATAGTGATATAGCTATATAATGACAACAAAAATGTATTCTACTAGGTAGTGAAATATGTGGTTTCCTGTGAAGCGAGTTTTTCTTTTCTATAAAACAGAATGGCGCACTTTTCAAAAACTAGGTTTTGTCATTCACTGTCTACTTTTGGTAAGCATTTTCCTTCCAATAGGGAACAGAGAATTACCACAGGCAGTTAAGAATGTAACTGAGTAAAAAGAGGTGGAAACGTACAATGAGTAAAGAGAAAAGTACAACTACCATAATTTTTATTATTATTATTTACTCTATAGTCCTTAAGCCATTACACCCTTCACAGGCATTCAGTCTTCTGAAGAGAAAAGCCTGTGCAATCACTGGTAACAGTTTAAAAAGCAGCACTGAGAGGCTGCCCAGTGGAGACAACTGCCCTGCTCTGGTGACATACTTTCAGGACACTCAACCCAGAAAACATCCCACAAAGAACCACCTTGAGTCTGTGTTGTAAGAGAACCAGTCCTACCTGCCTGGGTTTTAAATGAATCAGATGATTGGAGAACTTCCCAAATGATAACATGAACTAAAAAATTACAAGTGAAGTTATGCAAGTTTGAGATAGAAAACCCAAAGATCAATGTGCCAAATCAGCAATGTAACTGTTCCAGTGTGTTAGTTTCCTATATTAGACAGAGATACCTTCTTTTGTCTTCCTATATACTCTTTCTACCAAAAGTGGTATCAGATGTCATAGATCCATCATATCCTTGACTTTATATTTAAAACTTTAAACATTTAATTATTTTTCACAATTTTTATTTATTCTCTTATTTCATCAGAATGTAAGTAATTTTGAAGGATAGTTTCACCGTAAGTGAAAATTTATCACCAATCCCCTTCCATTCTAAAGAACTTGAACAAAATTGTTTATCACAATTGCATATCAAAATAGAAATTTAGCATTCACAAGTGTCAAAGACCTTTCCTCTCAAAAGAAGACTAGTCACAACTAAAATATTCAAACAAACTGACACAGGTTAACTATAATGTACCTACAGAAAATTTATGACCCTCTTACTTGACTGAGAACCCTCATGACTAGATTTGAGACCTCTTAGGAGCACCCTGTTTTTCAGAGTTTAATACACATTCAGAACAATCACACTACAATGACAACTAGAAAGAATATGCTCTAATTAGCTTGTTTTTGACCTGACCCCTTTCTTAATTTTCTATCATATAAACATCAGAGTATATGAATAGAATAGTTAGGAACTATATCAAATAAAATTATAGTCTCGCAAGAGCAGCAAATAAGAAAAACATTAAAAGCATCTTGTATTTTTGCTTTGTTTCTAAAGCAAAATCATTATTATTTGTCATTAAGCTAAGAAATAAAACAATTAAAATTTGACCCTTCTCTACTTCTTAATAGAAGGGAAAATGCCTAAATTAATCTAACAATGTTTAGAAAGGCTCTTCATAAATGTACAAAAGATTACATCAGATACTCAGAGCCAGAGAAAAAAAAAGGTAACCAGAATATTCATGAGCATACAAATACTGTCAATATAGTTAAGCTAAAGAACTCAAGGAATATAAAGAAAATCTATAAAAAAGCATTTTGTAAAGGCCTGCTCATTTGCATACCACTATGCCAGTGCTTACAGCAAAATTAAAGCTTGTATTTCAATTGTGACAGATATAAATAAAGATTAATTATACACATTAATCTATGATGGTTCATTACACAGCAGGATTGCTCTAGCAGATATAGAATAAAAATAAAACATAACAATCTTGTAATTTATTTTAAAACATTATTGTAGTAGCTTCATCTTCAGAGTACCCAAGTTCTTTAAAAATGTAAGTCTGATAAGCATAACTCCTTTGCTCAGCAATCCCTAATGACTTCCTAACTCACTCAGAAGAGAATTTTCTACAGGGCCCTGCAAGATCCATACTGTGGTAACCTCTCTAGTATTATCATCTTCAAATTAAAGACTGGAAGAGAAAGTGGAATACCTAGGTAAGGCATAAAAAAGTACTAAAAAATAAATTCAAATGAATTTCTGACTTTATTTGGTGGCCCTTTCAAAATGTACTAAAGAAAAATGTTATTTACTGTTATCTAATGTTATTTAGTGTTATTCTATGACTTGTTATTTTGCTTTGGTTTTATGTTTGTGTACTAAAGAGAGAACATTATGTATAAAGTTGAAGTTCCTTTTGCCTCCCTCCCTTTTCATGAATTTGTTGTGAATTATCTAGAACTGCGCTGTACAATATGGTAGCCACTAGAAAGATGTGACTATTTAAATTTAAATAAAACTAAAAGTTCAGTTCTTCAGTTATACAAGATATATCAATGGGCTCAATAGGTACATGTGACTCTGTAAAGTTAAGTAATATAACATTTAGAATTCAATTCTTCAGCTGCTCCAGTCACATTCCTGGTACTTAACAAACATGTGGCTAGTGGCTACTGTACTGAACGGTACAGATATGGACACTTCCATCACTGCAGAAAGTTGTACTAGACAGTGCTTCTGTAGAACAACTTGTAATGTTTTTCCTTAGGAGTTATGTAACTCTAAAAAAAAGTGTTACTTTATATTTTTTAAATTTACATGTTTCTATGATGTTTGTATCTTTTTACAACTGAATTTTTCTCTTACTATGTCTACAAGGTCTATTATGCATATTGATATCTAGAACCTAGTTCATCCATTTTAGCTGCTGCATAAATTTCATCATAACACATTTAGACGTTTAAATATTTTGCAATTTTTAACATTTCAAACAATGTTGTAACAATATTCTTAAACATGTCTCCTGATTTAGATGTATAAAAGTTACTCTAAAGTGAGTAAATGGAATTGTTCACAGTGACAGAACTTTGGTCATTTTCAACTTTACTAGATAATGTCAAATTGCTCTCCGAAGTGACTTCAACCATTTACCATATATGATGTGTCCACTTAACATATATTTATTGTCTGTTATTTGCCAAGTAATGATCTAAGCACGGAGCTACAATCCCTAACCATCACACAGACACACACACACACACACACACACACACACACACACACGAACACAGCTTACATGAGAATTCTTGTTTCCCTAAATTTTCATTAATACTTAATTCAACAGGTGGTTTTTTTTTTTTAAACAATCTAATAGTTGTTTTAGTTTTCATTTCCCTGCAGTGACACTGAATCTTTTCATAATTTTATTTGGCCATTTTTATTTCACATTCTTTTTTTGAATGAAGTTATCGTTTTTTGTCTTATTAATCTATGGTTCTGCTGAATAAACCACATAGTGTTGCAGATTAATGTGTTGCCAGTACCTTCTTTCCATCTTTGCTTGTCTTATCAGTTTGTTTCTATTGTCTTTTGGGGACAAGAATTAGTAATACTGTCTTGAGGTAGTCAAATTATGAATCTTTTAAGTTGTGCTGTCCTATTTTGAGGTCATGAAGACATAAAAATTTCTGTCCCCACAAAAAATGGGGACGGTGTCTGGGGGAAGGTTATCTGCTGTGCACCTGACTAGTTCACAGGTGAGTTTATTTAATCTTCATAAAGAACCATCTGGGTAGGTATTTTTAACCTCATTTTAAAGATATGATAACTGAACTTTTAAATGTCTTTTTTTGTAGTAAAAATATAAAATTTGCTACTTTAACTGTTTTTAAGTGAACAATTCAGTGACATTTTACATTAACAATGTCGCACAACCAAGACCACCATCTCCAACACCAGCTCCAGAACTTTTTTCATCATCCCAAACTGAAACTCTGTACCCATTGAACAATAACTCCCTATTCTCTCCTCTTTCCAGCTTCTGACAACTACCATTCTACTTTCTATCATTATGAATATGACACTCTAGGTACTTCATGTAAGTGAAATCATATAACATTTGTCCTTTTGTGTCTGGCTTATTTCATTTAGCAAAATATCTTTTAGGTTCACTACTGTTGTAGCATGTATCAGAATCTCATTCCTTTAAAGTTTAAGAATATTCCATTGTATATACAATCAGCCCTCCATATCAACAGGTTCCTCATCCACATATTCAACAAACCATAGATAAAAAATATTGGGGAGAAAGAACAATTAAAAATAACAATACAGCCAGGCATGGTGGCTCATGCCTATAATCCCAGAACTTTGGGAGGCCAAGGTGGGCAGATCACCTGAGGTCAGGCATTTGAAATCAGCCTGGTAAACTTGGTGAAACCCCATCTCTACTAAAAATACAAAAAAATTAGTTGGGCGTGGTGATGGGCACGGTAACAGCTGCCTGTAATCCCAGCTGCTCGGGAGGCTGAGGCAAAAGAATCACTTAAACTCAGGAGTCGGAGGTTGCAGGGTATCGAGATTGCACCATTACACTACAGCCTGAGCAACAGAGTGGGACTCCGTCACAAAAAAATTAAAAAATAAAAAATAATACAACAATAAAAAATAAGAATAACTTTTTAAATAGAAGTATTTACATAGCATTTACATTGTATTAAGCACTATAAGTAATTTATAGATGATTTAAAGTATGTGAGACACTGTGTCTAGGTTATATGCAACTACTATGCCATTTTACCTAAGGAACTTGAGCAGCCGCAGCTTCTGGTATGAACAGGGGTCTTAGAATCAATCCCCCAAGGATACTGAGGAATGAGTGTATATGCATTTTATTTATACATTCATTTGTTGATGGACATTTGGGTTGTTTCCACCCCTTGGCTATTATGAATAACACTGCTAAGGATATTGGTGTACAAACATCTGTTGGAGTCTTTGCCTTCAATTCTTTTGGGCACATACCCAGAAGTAGAATTCCTGGATTATATGGTAATCCTATGTTTAACCTTTAAGGAAAATTACTGTTTTCCGTATTATCTGTACTATTTTACATTTCTACCATCAATATACAAGAGTTCTAATTCCTCCAATCCTCACCAATACTTTTTTTTAAAAATTTGAGTAATAATAGCCATCCAAATGGGTATATCTTCAAAAATTATAAAGTTTGGGCTGGGCATGGTGGCTCCTCCCTATAATCCCAGCATTATGGCAGGCCGAGGAGGGCGGATCAATTGAGGTCAGGAGCTCAAGACCAGCCTTGCTAACATGATGAAACCCCATCTCTACTAAAAATACAAAAATTAGCCAGGTGGGCACCTGTAATCCCAGATACTCAGAGGCTGAGGCAGGAGAATCTTTTGAATCCAGGAGGCAGAGGGTGCAGTGATCCAAGATTACACCACTGCCCTCCAGCCTGGGTGATGGAAGAAGACTTCATCTTAAAAAAAGATTATAAAATTTGATTTCATATTTAGATATTCCATCCATTTGGTACAAATTTTTGTATATAGAATAAGACAGGAATCTAATTTTAGTTTCCTCCTTACTAGAAACCACTTGCCTCAGCATCATCTAATGAACAGGCCTCTCCTCTACTATTTTAATGTCACTTATATTACAAACCAAGTTCCCATACTGATGGATGTATTTCTGGTTTTTTTTTTTTAAATTATTATACTGGTCTACCTGATTATCTCTGTAATAATATATTACTACTTCAATCATATAGCATTAAAATATATTTTGAATTCTGGTACAGCAAATTTCTTTTTCCTTTTTAGAAATTTCTTTGCTATTCTTGAACTATTTTTTCTATATAAATTTTAGAGTCAGTTTGCCTATTTCCATGAAAATTCTGGTTGATTTTTTTATTGAAATTGCATTGAATTTGTGATTAGTTAGAAAGAATTGATGTGCAGTGATATAAAGA
Organism: Saimiri boliviensis; assembly: GCF_048565385.1. Lineage (NCBI taxonomy): Eukaryota > Metazoa > Chordata > Mammalia > Primates > Cebidae > Saimiri > Saimiri boliviensis. The sequence goes on from NC_133453.1 coordinate 78,262,070, forward strand.
CTCCTCATCCATGAAAATAGTATTACTTTTTCATTTATTCCAGTCATTTTTTCCATTGCTATGTTAAATTAATCCTCTCTACCAAACATTACACCAAAACCAAAGACAAACAATTGAAACAACATTTCTGTTCCAACAACCTCAACAAGAAACCAGAAAAACTGTTATTAGTGAATATACAAAAAAATCCATACACTGTGAGGACTTGGGAGTTATAACAAAACAAATCCTACTCAATTCATGAATTTTTTTTTTTTTTATCTAGCCACCTGAAATAATTCTTCAAAATGTAGACTATATCTCACCACATTCAGGAAGCCTTCTGGGATCACTCACTGGCAGTATTTTCCCTTCTTTTTGCATCCTAAAATTAATGAGGTCTGTACCAGAGATACAAAGTGACAACTTATATGCATTATATAGCCTGCTGCCTATGTGCTTAGTTTGCCCTACACAGTGTATTTTAAACAAACAAACAAACAAAACAGGAGACCAAAAAAAAAAAAAAAAAATCAGGGTATTTCACACAGAAATCACATGATTTCTAACTCTGCTTTAAAACTTGCAGGTTGTATGTCATTCTCACTAAGGGACCAAGCTAAAAGGGGCTCCATCAAGATAAATCATGTTGTTTATTACAAGGGCAGACAAATCACACAGTAATTCTTAAAGCTTCCACCTAAAAGTGACCTATAAACCAATCACATTCGATTGGTCAAAGCAAAATCATGGTAATGCTAACTACAAATATGACAGAAAAATATAATCCTACTATATGCCTGGAAGGTTGAAAGACACAAATATTCATATAATTGATGACTTTGCCTTTCATCTCTTCCCCTTTACCTATTCTCCAAACTACCACTAGAATTACTTTTCAAAAACACAGATCGAATTATTTCACAAGTCTATTGGAAAGAAAAAAAAATCTTCATATCTGAAAAAAGAAAGAAAGAAAGAAAGAAAGAGAGAGAGAAAATCATGAAACTATAACAACACCTGGGGAAAAAAGTAAAAATCACTAAGTATGGCATTCAACACCTTTCATAACCAACTTCAGATTCCTTTACCAGCTTCTTTTCCCAGTATTTTCTCATATATCTATTCTCTAGCCTTTTGAATATGCCTTGACACATATTTCAAAACTCAGCCCAAACATCAGCTCCTCAATTCAGTCTCATTTTACCCGACCTCCACTATACTTAAAAATCACGTTGTTTACAATGAGCATTAGCTTTCACTGATTCAAAGTAGTTAATGTGTACTAGGCACTTAAAACATAATTGTTTGTGGGTCTATTATAAGGCTCTGGATTAGGTATTAATATTCTTGTTCATCTTGGAATTTGTGATACCATCTCATACCAGTTAGAATGGCAATCATTAAAAAATCAGGAGACAACAGATGCTGGAGAGGATGTGGAGAAATAGGAACACTTTTACACTGTTGATGGGAGTGTAAATTAGTTCAACCATTGTGGAAGAAAGATAGTGTGGTGATTCCTTAAGGATCTGGAAATAGAAATACCATTTGACCCAGTAATCCCATTACTGGATATAAACCCAAAGGATTATAAATCATTCTACTATAAAGACACCACAAAAACACGTTATGTTTATTGCAGCACTGTTCACAATAGCAAAGACTTGGAACCAACCCAAATGCCCATCAATGATAGACTGGATAAAGAAAATGTGGCACATACACACCATGGAATATTATGCAGCCATAAAAAAAGATGAGTTCATGTCCTTCGCATGGACATGGATGAAGCTGGAAACCATCATTCTCAGCAAACTGACACAAGAACAGAAAACCAAACACCACATGCTCTCACCCGTAAGTGGGTGTTGAACAATGAGAACACATGGACACAGGGAGGGGAACATCACACACTGGGGCCTGTCAGGGGTGGGGGGCTAGGAGACGGATAGCAGGGGGTGTGGGGATTGGGGAGGGATAGCATTAGGAGAAATACCTAATGTAGATGTTGGGGTGATGGATGCGGCAAACCACTATGGCACATGTATACCTATGTAACAAATCTGCACGTTCTGCACGTGTACCCTAGAACTTAAAGTATAATAAATAAATTTTTAAAAACCTGGGCTGGGCATGGTGGCTCACACCTGCGATCCCAGCACTTCGGGAGGCCAAGGCGGGCGGATCACGAGATCGGAAGTTCAAGACCAGCTGCCTGACCAACATGATGAAACCCCGCCTCTACTAAAAATACAACAATTAGCTAGGCATGGTGGTGCATACCTATAATCCCAGCTACTCAGGAGGCTGAGGCAGAAGAATTGCTTAAACCCAGGAGGCGGAGGTTGCAGTGAGCAGAGATCACGCCACTGCACTCCAGCCTGGGTGACGGAGCCAAAAAAAGAGAAAACATGATTCACAGAAACTCAAAATATTGACATAACATATTAAAACTGAAGACAAGTTACTAAATGCCACTGACATTATACTTAAGTTCCATCTACTTTCAAGCTTATATTGACTATTCCAAAGCTAAAATGAACCCAGAGAGAAACCAAAATTTAAAAAAACGGCAGACTATGCTTTGGTTATTCTCATCCCTTGGGCTCTGTTCCCAATGCTTTTGGAAGTTATTTAGCTGCCAAGACCTAGGTGGAGTTTGTTATAAAGACAATGAAGTAGCCAAATTATAGCAATATATGTTTTTAATACAATAATTTCATACCTTTTAGTAATTTTAAGTTTGTAAGCACTTTACCAAAGAAAATCCAAAAACACATTTGAAATTTAAAGCTATTATTTCATAAATTTTAATAGCACTAACATCTTTATTTATGCTTCAAACTGCTGGTAAGTAATAATGAAGTAGAGGACTGGGGACAAATTTAATTATTTTAGCCTATCACTATTTAAATATTAACTGTTCTTGTTTTTGTTTTGAGACACAGTCTCACTCTGTCGCCCAGGCTGGAGTGCAGTGGTACCATCTCAGCACACTGCAACCTCCGCCTCCTGGGTTCAAATGATTCTCCTCCTTCAGCCTCCTGAGTAGCTGGAATTACAGATATGCACCACTATATCTAGGTGATTTTTGTATTTTTAGTAGAGACAGGGATTCCCCATGTTGGCCAGGCTGGTCTTGAACTCCTAGCCTCATGTAATCTGCCCCTTCAGTTTCCCGAAGTGCTGGGATTACGGGTGTGAGCCAACAGACCCAGCCATTATTAACATTTTAAAATGTGGTATTACAAAAAATAAAACTTAGTTGTTTTGTAAGAATGGATACCATAACGAGAAATAGGAAAAGACAGCATGATAAAAACTAATGGAAGAGAAAGGCTTAAGATAATAAGTGTGGAATACTGAAGTTTAGTTAAAACAGAACTAAAATAGGACAATAGACTTGGGAGTTTAAAAAAGTCCAGTACAGTAAAACGGGAGTTGGCCAGAATGCATTCTCATGAGAGAGATCAGAGGTAATTAAGTAGATTATGGAGTTTAAGCTATTATTTCAGGAATACTAGAAATAAATGGAAGAAAAGGTTTAATGGATATATGCAACGGAGTTTTCTTTTTTACATACAGGAGACTTAAAACATCTTTGTAGGCAGAGAAAGAGGTCAATGGAGATAAGCAATGTGTCAAGAGAATGAGATCGAAGAATAAGTGGAAGGATTAGCCTTCGAAAAGAGAAAAGTCACCTCCTATTTAGAGAAAATTAAGAGACTAGAATGAACAGGGACTTTGATTATTTTAAAGTTCCTTTTTGACCTACTGGCCCTACTACAACTGCCAAATAAAACAAGACCAAGTGACCTCAAAAACAATGAAATATCAGTATCAACTGTGATTATAATACTGATATTCTTATATTATTACTGTGAATTCTGCCATTAAAAAACATGACCAAGCCAGCTGCAGTGGCTCACATCTGTAATCCCAGCACCTTGGGAGGCCACAGTGAGCAGATCACTTGAGGTCACAAGTTCAAGACCAGCCCAGCCAACATGGTGAAACCCCATCTCTACTAAACATACAAAAATTAGCTGGGCATGGTAGCTCATGCCTGTAATCCCAGCTACTTGCAAGGCTGAGGCAGGAGAATTGCTTGAATCCAGGAGGGTAAGATTGCAGTGAGCCGAGATCATGCCACTGCACTCCAGACTGGGCAACAAAGCAAGTCTCTGACTCAAATAATAATAATAATAATAATAATAATAATAATAATAATAATGGGAAAAACATGACCAATTAGCACACAGAGCAAAGCCCAAATACCTTCTTATTACTATTGGGTTATATTAAAGGCATTAGGACCCAAGGTGGGATCGTGTCTCTTGGAAAGGATACAAAAATCAGTATCAAATAATAGTACAATAAAAATTGAAATGAAATATTGAATTGTTTCTACAAATAATGAAGTCAAGGCTGAAAACAAGTCTGTGTTGTATAATCTGGTCTTTATCCTGAGTTTCTGGCACAAAGCCTCAAAAACCCTTGGAGTTTCTTTTGTTATGCTAATGCAGTAACTCAGTGCATACCCCTAGATAGCTTGAGGATGAGGGCTGATCACCATAAAGACCAACACGGTAATTAGAGGGCTAAGACTTTGAGCCAGGCCCATTTCTAAGGAGGGAAGGGAGGCTGGAGATTCTGAATTTTGAGTCCAATCACCCAGTCAATGATTTAATCATCAAGCCCATGTATGCTAAGTCCCAACAAAAACTCCGGACACCAAAGCTACACCAGGGTGGAGCTCCCTGGCTGGTTAACTCATTGATGTGCAGGGAGAGTGACATGGCCTAATTCCATGAAGAGAGGGCACAGGAGCTCTGCATCTCCTCCCAGACCATGTCCTGTATGTCTTCATTTCGCTGGTCCTCCTAATCTGTATTCCTGGATAACAAAACTATAACAATAAGCACAGCACTTCCTTGAGTTATGTCAGTTGTTCTACTGAATTATCAAACCTGAGGATGTTGTGAGGACCTCCAAATTTATAGTCAGGTCAAAACGTCGGTCAAAAGTGTGGATGGCTTGGGGACACATGAAGTGTAGCTGGCATCTGAAGTAAAGATAGTCCTGTGGAGAAGTGACCCTTTAACTTGCAGAGTCTGATACTAACCACCAGGTTAGTGTCAATTGGGAGTGAAACAAAATTGTCTTCAAGCCAGCAAAGTAGCACTGATATTAAAAAAAATAGTCATGGACATTTATTTCATGGAAGTTCGATTATTTGTATAGATAATGATTTAAGGTAGTCTATTAACTCATAAAATGTCCATGGTTCTTGTTCTTCAATCAAGGAAATAAAATAACCGTAAGTGACTGTCAATTATGTGACGCCCTTACCTGTTCTGTTCCTATCTACTGCCACATTTTAAGAGGGCCATCTATAAACTTACAAGCAAGTGACCTGCTCCTATTTGGGAAGGAATTCTGCCTTTTCCAGTAAATAGTAAGATAACATTTCCCACTGATTTTCAGAGGGAAAGGCCAATTTGTGTATCCTTTTCTACTACTATTGGTGGCTATGACTTATCTAGTGAAAAGATAGCTATTACCAATCCAAAGATCTTTGACTTCTTGTTAAAAATAAATAATAAACATATTCTTATGCAAAAAAATTACACACAACATTTCACGTTGCAAAATTAACATCATAAGTATTTGTCAAATTATTCCTATAACAAGATAAAATAAAACTTTAGAGAAAAAGATTAAATACCTAGAATAGGATAAGGGAGATATCATAAAAATAAGAGTTCCACAAATTAATTCCTTGACTTTATCATCTGAGATGAAATATATGTATATGTAATACATATATATATGAAATGATTCTTAAGCAACAGGTTTTTAACATCAAAAAAGAGTATAAACTAAGGACACAATGGCTGATTAAATAATCAGAAACCAATAAGGTTGCTGAAAAAACATTAAGTTTTCCACTTGATACAAAGGTTTGCAGTCGCCATTGGCATATAACGTAGCTCAATTTGTGGTCAGTAAAACCATTATTTCATGTCCAGGAGTTTTCCAGCATGAATTTCCAAATGGATAATTTATTGTATCTATGCTTAAGGAACGTTATTTTTATATTTAAATTTGATGCCACTTCCCTTAAGAATTCTAAGGCAATTGCCGGGCGCGGTGGCTCAAGCCTGTAATCCCAGCACTTTGGGAGGCCGAGGCGGGTGGATCACAAGGTCAAGAGATCGAGACCATCCTGGTCAACATGGTGAAATCCCGTCTCTACTAAAAATACAAAAAATTAGCTGGGCATGGTGGCGCGTGCCTGTAATCCCAGCTACTCGGGAGGCTGAGACAGAAGAATTGCCTGAACCCAGGAGGCGGAGGTTGCGGTGAGCCGAGATCGCGCCATTGCACTCCAGCCTGGGTAACAAGAGCGAAACTCTGTCTCAAAAAAAAAAAAAAAAAAAGAATTCTAAGGCAATATCTTCACCTATAACTTGCAGGTAAATTTGCAGTATCTACATACAACCTCTGCTCACATCTCACATTTTCATATGCCTGAACATTATTACTACTAATTTCAGAATATATTAAGAGAAACTCCAGAAGCTCTCTAGAATGTTTACAAAAGAATGGAAACAAGTTCAGGATCAAGGTCAAAGAGGATTAGGTCTCTTGAGAGAATAAGTTACACAGGTGTTACAAAAATGAAGAATCATGAAGAAATAGGCTGACACAAAGAAACATGAGAAATCATCAAAACTAACAAAAGTAAATGAAAAACAACCAAAATCTATCCAAGAATGTAATACAGAATCACAAAAAGTTTTCAACTTCCTAAAAGTCGTAAACCATAATAGACCTTATCAAACAGTTCTTATAAAAGTGCTTCTAAAACACTGAGAACTTCCTGAAGTCTCAAACAAAAACTGTTTCTTACAGTAAACATAGATTACTTTGAAGAAAAATGAAGTCATTGATAGCAATACAAAATGTGGGAAAGCTGAAAAATAAAGGGATTTTAAAAGGGGCTATAAAAATATTTCTCATATTTGGTCATAAAACAATACATTGCATAAATAAAAGTCTGAGGAAGAGAAAAACAGTCATTTCTTTTGTTAATTAATATTAAGTCAATGTACGACTGCAAAGATCAAAAGTGTAGAACTCACAAGAGGCAGGAATTCTTGACCTGAAAGCAGATAGACTATCCTGAGGTAGAAATCTAAAGGTCATTTGCCCAACAGCAAATGAAACAAGACAAACAATATTAAAACAACTGAAAGCTTATTTAATTTTTAAAAAGATTATAAAAGAAACCATTTATACCAAATTTAAAGGAAAGGAGAGAGATTACTTATTAATCCATCTATCATAATTACTAGCAGAAATTTGCCAATATTAAGACTGTACACACAAACATTCTAAGGGTCAGTTTTCTGCTGGCAAATAGGATGACATGCTTACTTTTTCTGGTGTTACATCTAAAGTTTGCATTGTAAATTCAGTTAAAAAAAAGCTATTTTGAGGATTGCTTTTCCCTAACAGACAACTTTGATAATCTCGCGTATCTCAAAATTTTAAACAAAGCAAATACCAGAAAATTCTTATTCCCAGAAGAAAAGTAAACTAAAACAATAAATGTTTTCCACATGTTATCTACTGTTGCAAGATAGCAAACATCAATAAGGTAAGCTTCTTACCATAAAGTTATGTTAGGTGATTTTCTTGGGGGTGATTTCTTTCTCTTTGGATAACTACAAAAAGGTTGTAGTTTACATACAAGGAAGTACTCAAGAGACTTTATACTAACCTGGCCCAGTCCAGGCATACCTCCTCCAAGTCTAAGAAGTCTGTCCATATTTCTAGAAAACAGAAACAAAGAAAATACGTTCCTAAGCACAAAAGTGTTTACTCAATTGCTATCTATATAATTCACCTTCAGTCACTCAGTATGTCAAAAATATTGGTGGTAATTACAACACAACATCAGACTTCCTGTTAATTAACACCACATATTAATTCAAAAAGCTGTCTTCTATGCTAATTAACAGACCTTATTTTACTGCTTTGGTTTTGGGTTATCCCCAGTTTTAAAGACAAGCAATCTTAGCATACTTTCAAAACTTTGCTATCATTAAGTTAATTATATTTTCTTATTGTTATCTAATAAAGTACCTGAATGCGGAAAAATTGCCTGAAATGCTTATCATATGTATGATTGAATTTCCTTCAATTTGTCCAGAGTGTACAAATAAAAATCCTCACTTTTAAATTAAATTTTAACATACTCATTAGTAAGTTCTGTGCTAATTAACTTACAGCTTGTCAGTTATCATCAAAACTGCATGTGAAAGACATTGTGAGCAGATTATGGATCTCTGAATTAGCATCAAAGGCTTTTAAAAACTGAACTCATTATACTAAAAGAAATACTATAGCGTAAACATTAAATGTATTAAGATAGTGTTCCAGACCTACACAGATATTTCATGTTATTTCAGATGTTGTAGAGATATACACCTTTTTCACTAAGGAAATTCAACTGGGCTTCTCAATTATAATTTTGGAATTAACCAATACAAAGTGGATTTATTATATCAATCTGATTTAGTTTTAAGGTTTAGAGTAACTACAGAAGATATTCTTACAAGCTTGAAAACATCACAGAAGAAATTAATACTATCAAGTGTACTCACATGGCCTCAAATAACAAAAAGAGGTAATCAAACTTTAAAAATTAATAGCAGGACAACTAAGTAATTTTAAAATGACAACAAAGGATTTTTTCTACTTGAAAATTGCCATGTCCTAAATTCCTCTTCTTCCTAAGTTTATGCTTTAGAAAATGGTATTACTACAAATTATATTCCAAATTAAATGTTAACAGGTTAACATTATTTTACTAGTTAGAATTGCTGTATAAACTAAAACTCAGTAATGTACTTAGGCTTATTACATTACCCTCCCACCCCCAATCATGTTTGTTGAATATTGGTAACAATTTAACAATGTTAATATTGCAAACTTGATTCAAGTTCACATACAGAAAAAAAAACTTTATTCAAGTGCACATACAGAAAAGAACACAAATGGAATCTTCAAAATGAACACATCCATGTAAGCACCATCTAGTTCAAGAAACAGAACATTATTGGCACCTCAGAAATGCCACCCAAGCCTGACTTCCAGTCTATTCCACCCTACGAACATAAAATTCAACTTTCAACAACATAGATTAGTTCTGCTCTTTTTGAATTTTACGTAAATGAAATAATACTTTTTTTATGTCTGGCTTGTTTCATGTAACATGTTTATAAGATTCACAATTTTAAAAATTCATTTTTTAAAATGAAAATGCACATAAAACATGGTAGTCCAGACAAAATTTCCACTTTACAATCTTAACTCATCCTCCTAATAGCAACATTTACAAATAAAATCTCCAACAAATCCTCATTGAAATTCCTCAACTCAAATATGGCATTCAACACACAGCACTTTTAAATGCCTAAGAACAGGTGGGGAAAATCCTGTATATTTTATAACACTCAATCATTTCTCTAGGATATATTATTAAAAAAAAAATTTCTTTTGGACCATTTCAAGCTTACAAACTTAAAGAACCAACAGAAAAAACAAACAACATACAATATATATTAGTATACATATATTCTAGGCCAAAACTGATTCCCAGCTGTATTCAGTTTATCTAGCCCTCTGTTTTGTTTCTGATGACTTTACACAGACCCCAGATGCTGTGAATATACATGAGTGACGCAAGGAGCAGAGAGAAAGAAAATCTGGCAGATCAAATTTGTTTCTGTAGCAAAATTAGATGTCTCAGCAAAGAGGAAATATATTTAACAAATTAAAACATTTAAGATAAGATAACTAGGTTTAATAAAAATAATTTGGGAATTAAGTATATTGATACATATTCCAAATCACACCACTTTTCAAAATCTGGTTATCTATCACACATATTCATAATTTGACCTCTGTTAAAAGTAATACATTTTCATACGACCTCTTTATCTGTCCCTAAAAGAATAATAAAAAGTAAAATACATTTTAAACCTTACCTGGTCAGTAATTACAACTCTTAAGGTGTTAACTTTCAATTTGTTGAATTTGACAAATTGCTTCTTAAAGAAAGCTCTTGCTAATTCTGGCAGGTACAATTTCCCCAAGTATATATTTTTTTTCTCTCCTATAAAAGGTAAACAAAATACGATATAATTATTTTGATAATTTAAGGGGGAAAACTTTATACCAAAACCTTTAAAAGAATCAAAATTCCTAAAAATGAAGTAGAAATTAAAACTCTTTTTAAATACTGATTTCCTGAGAGTTTAGAATGATCTACCTTACTGGGAGCTACAGAGCATAGTGATTAACCCTGTATCCGAATTTTATCTGTATGTTTCTTTCATGAACATTAACTTTGAAGAGACATTTCAAAACTTTTGGTCTTTCCACACAGCTTCCAAAGAACAAAATAGACCAGGCGTGGTGGCTTACATCTGTAATCCCAGCACTTTGGGAGACCAGCCTGGCCAACATGGTGAAACACCATTTCTGCTAAAAACACAAAAAAAAATTTAGCCAGGCGTGGTGGTGGGCACCTGTAATCTGAGCTACTTGGGAGGCTGAACCAGGAGAATCCCTTAAACCTGAGAGGCAGAGGTTACAGTGAGCCACGAACATGCCATCGCACTCCAGCATGGGCAACAAGAATGAAACTCCATCTCAAAAAATAAATAAATAAACAAACAAACAAACAAAATTAAAATTTACTTATATTTTTAAATAGAACAATCCATTCTATCATGCAATTACTATATAGGTTAACTATATATTATTATAAATCTTTTTTTTTTTTTTTGAGACAGAGTGTCGCTCTTGTTACCCAGGCTGGAGTGCAATGGCACGATCTCGGCTCACTGCAACCTCCGCCTCCTGGGTTCAAGCAATTCTCCTGCCTCAGCCTCCTGAGTAGCTGGGACTACAGGCACGCGCCACCATGCCCAGATAATTTTTTGTATTTTTAGTAGAGATGGGGTTTCACCACGTTGACCAGGATGGTCTCGATCTCTCAACCTCGTGATCCACTCGCCTCGGCCTCCCAAAGTGCTGGGATTACAGGCTTGAGCCATCGCGCCCAGCCCTTATATTATTATAAATCTATTAAATATTATGGAATGTTAGTGGTTTTCTTATAACCCTGAAAATTTGCTATTTTATCATACTAGGAAGTACTAGTTCATCATTTCCTAATCAATTATTCCCAACTACGCTAAAAAAGACTAAAATGACAAGAATATGGAAAAATGACAAGAATTGCCTAAAATAATGCAATAGTGAAAAAAATTATAGTTACTGCATCATCCTTTGGGTCTTATTGTATTGCCCAAAGCACTGATCTATCTTTCAAAAAGACATAGAACACTAGAGACTTCATCTTTGTAGTCTTTTTTTTTTCAGTCTTCATTTAGCACAGTTGAGAAATCAGAATTTTTCATTTTAACAATGACAAAAGGAAGAAAAGCGACAAAGTAAATGTTTTACATTATTACAAAATCAAAGCTAATGCAAAGGAGACAAATTATAGCAGTCTAGTCTCTAATGATGACAATAAAATTGATGGTACAAGCCAGGATTTACTAACTTCAGTACCACTGATATTTAGAACCAGATAATTTGTTGTCGCTGGTGAGGCTGTCTTGGGCATAATAGGATGTTGAACATCATCCCTAAGCTCCACTAGATAACAGCAGCACCTATCCAGTTGTGACAATCAAAAATATAGCCAGACAAGCTTTATTGCTGTTGACTGTTAAAAAAAAAAAGAAAGGCCGGGCGCAGTGTCTCAAGCCTGTAATCCCAGCACTTTGGGAGGCCGAGGCGGGTGGATCACAAGGTCAAGAGATCGAGACCAACCTGGTCAACATGGTGAAACCCCGTCTCTACTAAAAATACAAAAAATTAGCTGGGCATGGTGGCGCGTGCCTATAATCCCAGCTACTCAGGAGGCTGAGGCAGGAGAATCGCCTGAACCCAGGAGGCGGAAGTTGCGGTGAGCCAAGATCGCGCCATTGCACTCCAGCCTGGGTAACAAGAGCGAAACTCTGTCTCAAAAAAAAAAAAAAAGAAAAAGAAAAAAAGAAAAAAATGTCTCCAAACTTCACCAAATGTTCCCTGGGGGCAAATGTTTGGAGACATTTTTGATTGTCTCAAAAATCACTCTCAATTGGGAACCACTGATATAAACAAAATCTCAGACTATCTATCTTGAGATGATATCTTAGATTAATTTTCTGAAAATTAAGAACCAGTAAGTGCTGGAAACAGTTTGGCAGTTCCTCAAAAAGTTAAACATAGAATTAGCATTTGATCCAGCAACTCCACTCATAGGTATATACCCATAAAACTGAAAGCAAATACTCAAAGTAAACTTATACATACATGTTTACATCATCACTGTTCACAATAGCCAAAAGGTAGAAACAGTCCAAATGTCCACCAAAGAATGAATGGATAAACAAATTCTACTATGTACACAGAATATTGTAAAATGAAATACTGTTCAGCTATAAAAAGGAATAAAGTACTATTGCACGTTACAAGTTGGCTGAACCTCAAAATATCACACTATGTAAAAGAAGCCAGGCACAGTAGGCCGGGCGCAGTGGCTCACGCCTGTAATCCCAGCACTTTGGGAGGCCGAGGCGGGTGGATCACGAGGTCCAGAGATTGAGACCATCCTGGTCAACATGGTGAAACCTCGTCTCTACTAAAAATACAAAAACTTAGCTGGGCATGGTGGCGCGTGCCTGTAATCCCAGCTACTCAGGAGGCTGAGGCAGGAGAATTGCTTGAACCCAGGAGGCGGAGGTTGCGGTGAGCCGAGATCGCGCCATTGCACTCCAGCCTGGGTAACAAGAGCGAAACTCCGTCTCAAAAAAAAAAAAGAAAGAAAGAAAAAATATAAAGGACAGTAACAAGTGTTGGTGAATGAATACACGGAGAAGTTGGAATCCCGGCACACACACTGCTGTTGGGAATGTAAAATAGTTTGGCCACTGTGATCCTCAAAACGTCAGACATAGAATTATCGAGTAACTCAGCAATTCCACTTCCGGGCATGTGTTCAAAAGAATTGAAAACTGGTGTTCAAATGCTTGTATACAAATGTTCACAGCAGCGCAATTCGCAATAGACAAATACCGGAAACAGAGCAAACGTCCGTCAGAGACCAATGGATAAACTGTGGAACGTCCATACAATGGAGTATTATGCAGCCATGAAAAGGACTGAAGCACTGATTCCTGCTACGATGTAAAAGAACCTCGCAAACATTGTGCTAAGGGAAAGGAGCCAGACACAAAGGCGGCAGGTTGTGTGATTCCACCTCCTGCAGGGGAAATGCCGGGAACTGACAGACCACAGCCACAGGACGTCGGGCCTGTTACCAGGGGTTGGGGAGGAGCGATGGTCGGACAATGTGATCAATAACTAAACGCCACTGGATTACATTCTTTAAAAGGTTAGCTTCATGTGATATGAATTTCACATCAATAAAAAGCAAAACTGAAAAGGCAAAAAAAAAAAAAAAAAAAAAAAAAAAAGAAGCCAGGCACAAAAGGTCACATGCTATGTGATTCCATGTATATGAACTATCCAATAAATCCATAGAGACAGAATGCAGACTGGTAGTTATCAGTGGGTGGGGGAGGGAGGAAAATGGAGAAACCGCTAAATGGCTAAGAGACTTTTACCTTGGAATGACAGAAATGTTCTGGAACTAAATTGAGGTGGTAATGGCATACTGTGAATGGACTAAATGATACTAAACTGTTCACTTTAAAATGGCTAGTTTTAGGCCGGGCTTGGTGGCTCACGCCTATAATCCCAGCACTTTGGGAGGCCGAAGCGGGTGTATCATGAAGTCAAGAGATCGAGACGATCCTGGTTAACATGGTGAAACACCGTCTCTACTAAAAATTAGCTGGGCATGGTGGTACATGCCTGTAGTCCCAGCTACTCGGGAGGCTAAGGCAGGAGAATTGCTTGAACCCAGGAGGCAGAGGTTGCGGTGAGCTGAGATCGCACCATTGCACTCCAGCCTGGGTAACAAGAGTGAAACTCCGTCTCAAAAAAATAAAATAAAATAAAATAAAATAAAATGGCTAGTTTTATATTATGTTAATTTCCTCTCAATAGATGAGTTGTTTAAAGGGTCAATAAGTAAACAATATATTTCTAAAACCAAAAAAGTTACATTCTTATTCAGTTACTTATTCAACAAGAAAGGACTTCATCACACAAAATTTTACAATCAGAACCTGTTTTCTAAAGAGATGTGTGACATATTTTTTCATGTTTTATGATGTTGATATAGTTCACACATGGAAAAAGGCTAAAGTGTACACAAACATGAATAAAAGGAAATGAATAATGTAGAAATTGTAAAAATCATTGGACTAATTCTAAATGGTGCCTATAAATCTAAAAATGAAAACGTTTTTCAGTTATGAAGCAAAGATGATCCTCCTACTGTCTTTAGCACCCCCATCCTGAGCATGGCTACAAACACAGATCCTTTTTCCTCACATAGTTTGCCACTTATTGGGTTTCAACATGCAGGGCAAATTTCACAGTACTGAATCACGTTGAAGATAGGGACCTGCATTTCGCAGAATTTAGCAGAAAGATTCACAAAGTGAATGTGTATGCTTAACATAAAAGGGAATACTTTCAATTCTAGAAATAAAAGCAATAAAAAGGTCAATGGATCTAAACCAAGTTTTTACAGTTATCAAAAAGCAGAAGACTCAAAAGCACATTCATGATAGATATAATTAACTTTATGGAAAATGTTATCAGACAATATGAATAAAGTGTTTATACCTAACATAATGTCATACACACAGTAATATTTAGAATCCTAATTGGTAAAAACAGTACAAAAAAGGTATCAGTATTTTCAAAGGTTGATGACTTTCCACTTTTTCTTTCTCTCTTAACATCTAATTTGAACCCGATATTGTTAGATCATGTCCATGCTGGATTTAAAATAAATCAATTTTTGGTCGGAGACAGTGGCTCACACCTGTAATCCCAGCACTTTGGGAAGCCGAGGCGGGCAGATCACTTGAGGTCAGGAGTTCGAGACCAGCCTGGCCAACATGGCAAAACCCCATGTCTAATAAAAATACAAAATTCTTAGCCGGATGTGGTGGCAGGTGTCTGTAATCCCAGCTATTCAAGAGATTGAGAATCACTTGAACCCGGAAGGTGGAGGTTCCAGTGAGCCAAGATTGTGCCACCATACTCCAGCCTGGGTCACAGAACGAGAATCCGTCTCAAAAAAAAAAAAAAAAAAAATTACTTTTCAGACTGATGCTAAATCCTTTTAAAGCTACTCTATATTTGTTATATCACTATATTTCTAATTCCTCTGTTTTCTGATTAGTGCAAAGTAATTAAAACTTCATACTCTCACTGTCTTAAAAAGTTTTTTCAAGTGGAAGATCTTAAGTGAGTCAACATTAAACTTAATTACATAAATAGGATTTTTAAAGCAAGATTTCCAAAGCTTAGAAGACTGAGAATGGCAGCTGGGTGAGGTGGCTCACGCGTGTAATCCCAGTACTTTGGGAGGCCAAGGCAGGTGGATCACCTGAGGTCAGGAGTTTGAGACCAGTCTGGCCAACATGGTGAAACCCCATCTCTACTAAAAATATAAAAATTAGCTGGGCATGAGGGCAGGCACCTGTAAGCCCAGCTAGGCAGGCTAAGGAAAGGAGAATTGCTTGAACCCAGAAGGCGAAGGCTGCAGTGAGCCAAGATCGTGCCACTGCACTCCAGCCTGGGCGACAGAGCAAGGCTTAGTCTCAAAAAGAAAAAAAACGAAGAGTGAGAATGGACTCATCATAAATAATCTATTATGGAGTCTCCTAATTTCAGCATTCAAGTAAAACATTTGAGTACAGTCATCCCTTTGTACCTGTGGGGAATTGGTTCTAGGACACCTAAATCACGGATACAAAGTTTCTGATACAAAACAGCATAGTACTCTATTTGTATATAACCTATGCACATCCTCTTATATGCTTTAAAATTCATTTTTGGATTACTTATAATAATACAATATAAATATGATACAAATAGTTTTACTATATTGTTTAGGAAATAACTAAAAGAAAAATGTCTACACATGTTCAATATAAATGCAACTTCTTTTTTTTTCTCTTTTGAGACAGAGTCTTGCTCTGTTGCCTAGGCTGGAGTACAGTGGCATGACTCACTGCAACCTATGCCTCCAAGGTTCAAGTGATTCTCCTGCCTCAGCCTCCCCAGTAGACGGGATTACAGGCGCACACTACCATGCCCAGTTAATTTTTGTATTTTTCAATTTTTCGTAGAGATGGCATTTAGCCATGTTGGCCAGGCTGGTCTCAAACTCCTGACCTCAGGTGACCCGCCTGTCTTGGCCTCCTAAAGTGCTAGGATTACAGGCATGAGCCACTGTGCCTGGCCTAGATGCAACTTTTTTCCAAATTATTTCAATGTGTGGTTGGTTGAATCTATAGATGCTGGACCCACAGATATGGAGGGATGGCTGAACTATCTTGTATACTCAAGAAATTCAGCAGTATGCACTGACAGAATTTATAATCTATTGGGACAGGTGGTTAGAAGGAGCTTAACATAAACCCATAAAAAATACATAAAGTGAAAGGACAGCAGAGTGGTAAAGGCTCTCGAACTAGCTGACTTGAATTTGAATACTGGCTTCACCACCTACTCACTATATGACACTAATTTTTACCTTCTTCTAGAGCAGGCGTCGCCAAAACTACAGCCTGTGGGCCGCATGCGGCCCCCTGAGGCCATTTATCTGCCCCCCCCCCCGCCCCCCCATGGTACTTCAGGAAGGAGCACCTCTTTCATTGGTGGTCAGTGAGAGGAGCACAGTATGTGGCGGCCCTCCAACGGTCTGAGGGACAGTGAACTGGCCCCCTGTGTAAAAAGTTTGGGGACGCCTGTTCTAGACTCTAGACCTCATTTATAAAATGGGAATAATACCTACTTTGCAAGTCTCTTGTAAAAATAAGTCCAAAGCAGCCAGGCGTGGTAGCTCATGCCTATAATCCCAGCACTTTGGGAGGCCAAGATGGGCAGATCGTCTGAGGTCAGGAGTTTGGGACCAGCCTGGCCAACATGGTGAAACCACGTCTCTACTAAAAATACAAAAATTAGCTGGGCATGGTGGCAGGAGCCTGTAATCCCAGCTACTGGGGAGGCTGAGGCAGGAGAATCGCTTAAATCTGGGAGGTGGAGGTTGCAATGAGCCGAGATCCCACCATTGCATTCCAGCCTGGGCGACAAGAGCGAGACTTCATCTCAAAAAAAAAAAAAAGTCCAAAGCAACTTACAACGCCTGGAGCATCCAAGGTACTCAATAAATGTTGCCATTACTATTGTTATCGTTATAATTGTTATTATTATCATTTAGAACTAGAAGAGATTATTTAATGCAGTTCTCCCATTTCACAGATAAGGTCACCAAAGTATCACACACAAAACGGAATATGAAATGTCAAAATGAGTGCAACAAACAGGGTATATGACAAGTTCGTGAGCAATAAATCACATAGATATTCAGGCAAGGGTTTCACAGGTGGACACTGAATTATTACATGAACATTATTATAAAATTGAAAATTAAAAAAGCACAATTGCTTCTTGTTACTGAAATAAGAGAACTAGATTAATAATCTCTTCCACTTCTAAAATGACAATAACAATAACAACTGCAAAAATAACATTTATGGTTTTTTATACGTATGGTTCACAAACTACATACTAATAAGCACACAGTTTATATGGCCAGTATAAAAATAAGATGAACCTGTCAAAGAGATTAAAATCCAGCTATTTAATTAAAATGGCAATATATTATTTACCAAGCACTTGAGGCAGAAAAAAAAACCTCCCAAAGTCAACAGGTAAGCATCAACGAAAGATCACAACTTGAAAACTTTCTTCGCTTGGCAAGATTTAGGGACGAATTCAAGACAACATTCAGGCTTTTCACTAATTAGCACTTCACTAAACACACCTTAACTGTAGTTAATTCAGAACGAATACATATCTTAACTTCTAAACTTGAAACGAGTCAGTTGGTAGCCTTATGTGACAGGAAGGCCATCATTATATTAATCATCTCCACAAAAACTGTGTTCATTTTTTTGTTATTTCAACAGTATCAGTGCATGTCTTGCTGCTTTTCTCAAACACTTTAAGTCAGCAGCAATAAAAACATACTTGTGACCAGTGAAACAAAATCATTTTCCCACTAAAATTCTATGCTAATTTTTAAACCCTCTCCCCTGCCTTTCCCATAAAATTTTTATCAACTTTCGGTTACCATTTATTTTCTCGAGAATTTTTCGTTCAGTCACTAAGTTTATAGAATCGAAGTTTACATGCTTTTTCTTTTGACAGACACAGAGCTGTATCTCCAGGAAAATTAAGTTTCAACATGTAACACGAGATAGCAGATTTCTGCTTTACTGAAAACAGGAAATGTAATCAATTCACCAACAATTATTCAATTAGGACAATATTGAAAGTAAGTTAACAGGCATAGCAGCACACTTTGTTTTGAAGATATTCAAGGTCAAAAATCAGTGTATCTGCAAGACTTTTGCTTATTTTTTGGAGGGAGTTGAAAACCTAACACTAATAGAAAAAGGATCAAGGCTTACAGGAAGGACAAGCGATAAAACAAACGTCTTCAATGTGAAAGTTAATTCTCTCTCTCTCTCTCTCTATCTCTCTCTCGTTTCCTAGGTCTGCTTTGAAGTTTTTCAAGACAGGAACAGCTCTGGATGACCGCAGATAAACAGGCCATAAACAAGGATTCTCTCTATACAGGGAGTAGAGGTTCCCATGAGGTGAATTCGGCCAAACTGAAAAGAATGGAGAAAAGAGACAACATCCAGACCTAAGCCTGCCAGAGACACCCGACAGCAGGCGAAGAGTATGAAGGAGTCTGGGCTCCTCCCTCGCGGCCCAGGCCTCCAGTGGCAACTCAGCTGGGCAACGTGACTCAGGAAAGCACTGGGCTGGCGGCGGCCTAGCACGGCTGACTCCCCGGACCTCCCAGGCCTGCTTTCTGGGTCTTACCTGACAGCGGGCGGGAGCCGGATGCCGCGATCTGGACCCTTGTCTTGCCTCTGCGGTGACGCGAAGACAGAGGCAACAGCAGCAGCGGCGCAGACCCAACCCGGCTCTGACTCCGCGAACCGGCGATGAATCAGCCCGATTCCATTCAAAAGAGTTGCCCGGGCCTCCGCCGCGAAGTACTTCCGGGTTCACTGGTCTGCTTCGGCTTCCGTTCCCCGACGGCCAATTGGAGACGACTGGGAGTCAGGCGGGTGTCCAGAAGGAGCGCTCCGAACAGACGGTGCGAGCCGCCGGGCGTCTCCTGTCCTTGCTAGACTGTGAGGTGGGAGTTAGAGCCCGGGCCTCTCGCGCCCCGCGACGCCTCCTTTTTCTCCCTCCACCTCTGAACTCTCCGGCCACCGCGGAGATGTGGGACGGCGGCACACCCAGCCCGGGAGGCGACTGGCTAGGAAATGGAACTGTTAGTATTGCGAAGCCCAGATCCCCTTTCGTTTTGGTGTTCACTACTATTACGGCCCTCCTCAAAAACTAAAAGGTTCGTTTGAACTAGATTTAACTTGGTTATCTGAGAAGAAAATTTTTAAAAACAGTGGGGATGGTGTGATTAGACGGGGTTGGTAAGACGCTCTTTTCCCTAAGCCCGCTTTATCCCCACCTCTTGTCATTGCGTTCAAAGGATTGGATTTCAAGTGAAACGAGTGTTTCCCAAATGTACAAACTACCTATTTTAAGCCGAATTTAGCTTACGGTGTTTAAAGAATCGTTTATTCATATTTCTCCATGTAATTATCAGCAGTCACGTTTTACTCATGATCTACTTTGTGTTAGGTTTTCAAAAAGCAAAATTGCACAGGATATGACTTGGCAAGTTGATGTCACATTCTAGGTCTAGGTACAGTCTGTTTAAGGCAGCTTGTTTGCCACATTCCTCTCACGTACTCAAATGTATTCCAAATAACAACCTTATTGAAAGGATTCCTAAATCAAGAATGGCGAGAATGGACAGAGGGTGAGGAGAGATTACAGCTCTGGGATCCAAACTGTGGTTTGACTAGCACAATTGCATTGGATTTTTCCTTTAAGATATTCATATCTCTAAAAGCACGAAAATTATTTTACTCATAAGTAATATTTGCATCCACATCTTTATGCTTCCCCCCCAAAACCTGTGCCTCTCTATTCACTTTCTTTTTGGGGGGAGGAGGAGGGGTAAATAACCCCATCCTCCAAATAATTTTCCTAATCAGAAACTTAAGAGTATAAACACTCGCCTCTTTTTCACCTCTCCCCACTGGCCTCCCAATTAACCACTATAGAAACTATGAAATGTATAATCTCCATAACAGTTTTTCCAGTGCACCACTTCCCTTTCTAAATACTCCCACTTTGGCCTTAACTCAGACCTTCGTCACTTATTTTTAATTTTATATTTCGTGTGTATTTTTGAATTAAGTCTTGCTTTGTCACCGAGGCTGGAGTGTGGTAGCACCGTGTCAGTTCACTGCAGCCTCCTCCTCCCCATGCTCAAGCAGCCCTCCCACTTTAGCCTCCCAAGTAGCTAGGACTACAGGCGCTTGCCACCATGCCCAGCTAATTTTTATTTATTTATTTATTTATTTATTTATTTATTTAATAGAGACAGGATTTCACCATGTTCCCCAGGCTACTTTTTAAAAATGTTCTTTGGTCTTTCTGCCTTCAGTCTGCTTCCTTTCAACCCATTCTCCATCTCATTGGCAAAACAGTTTTGTACTGTTCATAGTCATGCTCCTTCTTTACATAAAATTCCACTAGTGGCTCCCCATAACATTCATTATAAAGGTAAAAAAAAAAACCCTTGAACTTTTCAGAGCACCTTTTGCTCCAGCCATAATAAAATGTTTAGCTGGGGAATAAGACGTTCATAGGGCTTTGAAAAACTCTTAACATATTCCTGAGACTGTAGAAGGTGCTTAGGGTGTGCACATACCTAGGGTCATGTGAACACTCAAGAAAAGCCTGAGGAGGCCCTGAGCTGTCTGGCTGACCTTGAGGCACTACAGAAGCATCTGAGCTCTAAACTCTCACTGACCTTGAGGCACTACAGAAGCAAGAAGTGAAGGTTAAGGCAGAATTATTTGGTTGGTTGGTGCCAGAGTAATTGTGGTTTTGTTATTTCAGTGCAATTACCTAATATAAAGTGTTTGGCTGATTGTTGAAGGCATCTCTCAACATAGATACTAAACCCCTTGGGAAAGACTGGGAGATTTTTTTTGGTTGAAGGTGTTTAAGGAAACCTGTCTCTCTAATCAGTAGCTGACCACTAAGCTAACCGAGCAGAAACCTGAGTGGTCACACAAAATAAAAATTGCAGACTTTAAAGAAAGAGTTCGTAAGCTAGGTGCAATGGCACACATGTGTAGTCCCAGCTACTCAGGCAACTAAGGCCAGAGGATCCCTTGAGTCACCAACTCAGACCTTGTCTCTAAAAAAAAAGAAAATAGAATGAGTTCAGAAAAGTCCCTAAACCAACAACTACTACAACAAACAAGTAACAATGACTCTTGGGGAGCGGGTAGAATCTGATTTCCGGTTACACATTATAGTGTTTAAAATGTTCAGTTTTCAAAATAGTTATGAAACATGAAAAGAAACAAGAATATATGGCCCATACACAGGATAACAATCAATAGAACCTAACCCTGAGGAAGCCTACATGCTGGACTTAGTAAATAAAAAGGCTTTAAATCAGATATTTTCAATATATTAAAAGGTAAGGGAAACCACGTCTAAAGAACTAGAGGAAAATATGAGATGTTTCATCAAATAGATGATAAAGATCAATTATATTTTAAAACCCAAATAATTCTGGAGTTAAAAGTATAATATGCCATGCTGGTGCGGTGGCTCATGCCTGTAATCCCAGCACTTTGGGAGGCCGAGGCAGGTGGATCACCTGAGGTCGGGAGTTTAAGACCAGCCTGACCAACATGGATAAACCCCGTCTCTACTAAAAATACGAAATTAGCTGGGCATGGTGGTGCATGCCTATAATCCCAGCCACTTGGGAGGCTGAGGCAGGAGAATCGCTTCAACCTGGGAGGCGGAGGCTGCAGTGAGCCAAGATTTGCACTCCAGCCTGGGCAACAAGAGCAAAACTGCATCTCAAAACAAAGTATAATATGCCATAACAGAAACAAAATTTTTTTAAATTTTTTAAAATAAAAATAGCAAAAAAAATATAATAAAGTGAAAAGTTCACTAGAGGGGCTCAATCCCAGATTTGAGCAGGGAGAAAAAAAAAAAGCAAACTTCAATACCTGTATAGGTCAGTTGAAGTTTTCTAGTCTGGGGAACAGATTGAAAAGAGAAAGACGAAACATGAACAAAGCCTCAGAGACCTGTGGGACACAAGCATACCAATATGTGCATATGTGAGTTTCAAAGGTGGGGGGAAGAAAAGGGCAGACATAATACTTGAATAAAGAATGGCAGGGTATGGTGGCTCATGCCTGTAATCCCAGCACTTTGGGAAGACAAGGCAGGTGGGTCACCTGAGGTCAAGGGTTTGAGACTAGCCTGGCCAACGTGGTGAAACCCTGTCTCTACTAAAAATACAAAAATTAGCCGGGTGTGTTAATGTGTGCCTATAATCCCAGCTACTCGCGAGGAGGGAGGAGAATCACTTGAACCTGGGAGGCAGAGGTTGCAGTGAGCTGAGATGATGCCATTGCACTCCAGCCTGGGCAACAGAGGAAGATGCATCTCAAAAAAAAAAAAAAAAAAAAAAAGAGAGAGAGACCAAAAACTCCTTAAATTTAATGAGAAATGCTTATCTACACATCCAAGAAGCTCAACAAATGCCAGGTAACATAAACAAATTTATACCTCAACACATTTTAATTAACCAAAGTCAAAAGCAAAGGGAAACTCTTGAAAGTGGCAGGAGAGAAGCCACTCATCACATAATCCTCCATAAGATTTACAGTTGATGCCATAAAAGTCAAAAAGCAGTGGTATGACATATTCAAAGTGCTGAAAGAAAAAGATCAGCAAGTAAGAATTTTACCTTTAGCAAAACTATCCTTCAAAAGTGAAGAAGGTATTAATACTTTCCCAAAATGTATGTATATACAAAGACAGAATTTGTTGTTAGGACATTTTCCTCACAAGAAATACTAAAGGGAGTCCTTCAGAATTAAATTGACACTAGACGGTAATTCAAGTCCACATGAAGGACTAACAACACATGTAAAAGTAACTACATAAGTAAAGATAAAAGTCTAAATTTTTTTTATTCGTAACTCTTCCTTTTTGATTTAAAAAACAACTGCATAAAGCAATATTTATAAGTCTTTATGGGCTTATTGTAAGATACTAATATGACAGTAACAGAAGGGAGAGGAAGGAGGGAAAGAATAATGGAGGAATGAAGCCATATAGTAGCAAGTTTTTGTGTTCTATTGAAATAGTTATTAATCCAAACTAGATTGTTATAACTTGTTAATTATAATCCTGAGAACAACTGCTAAGAAAATGCTTTTAAAATATATGAATAAAGGACAAGGAAATTAAAATGGCACACTAGAAAATATATACCACACAACAAAGGGCTGCAGTATTTAAGAAATGGAGGAATAAAAAAGACACAGGACATAAAACAAATAGCAAAATGGCAAACGTAAATCCTACCTTATCAGTGTCAACAATCCACTTCAAAGGATTTTCCTTGAAAAAGAAAAAGTTTGGGCATAGTGGCTCACACCTCAAATCACAGCACTTTGGGAGGCCAAGGCTGGAGGATTGCTTGAGTCCAAGAGTTCATGATGAGCGTGGGCAACATTACAAAACTCTATGTCTGCTAAAAAATACAACAAATTAGCTGGATATGGTGGCACCTGCCTGTAGTCCCAGCTGCTCAGGCAGCTGAGGTAGGAGGATCACTTGAGCCCAGGAGGTAAAGTCTGCAGTGAGCCCTGATCACGTCATTGCACTCCCAGCCTTGGTGACACAGTGAAATCCTGTCTCGAGAAATTAAAAAAAAAAAAAAAAAAAGATACTTTATTCCACTGAATTGTTTCCTAACCAAAGCAATGCAGTCTTTTGTACCAAACAAAGATGTGGCCCAAGAAAACAGAAAGATTGTCTTCTTTAGAGAAAGTTCCTTCCTAGTCTCCCTCTCTAGTCTGCTATGCAAATGAGGAATGACAGCTTGTTTAGTTTTCATTGGTTGATGCATGTCACAGTCTTATCAGTTAGGTCCCTGTGGTGAAATGAGACTTTCTAGCAGTTGTTGATTGAGTCAATGTAAACAGGAACAGATAGCTAAGTCTATAAGCTTGTACTTTGTCTAAGAATGCAGAGTATGTATGTGTGTGACCTCTAGTCAGCAAATAGCTGCTTGGCTCCATTTTGAGTTTAGGACCAGTTAGTCACTCAGAATCCATCTTGAAGAATTAGCTTTTTCAGGATTCACATCAGTCAATATATTGAATATAAATGGAATAGAAACTCCAATTAAGAGGCAGAGATTGGCAAAATAAGCTAAAAAAAAAAAATTCTAACTATATCTGTCCACAGAGTTACACTTTAGATTCAATGACACAGGTTGAAAGTAAATAGATTAAAAATCATATCATCTGCATAGTAATTAAAATACTACAACCAGTGCCGGGCGCGGTGGCTCGAGCCTGTAATCCCAGCACTTTGGGAGGCCGAGGCGGGTGGATCACGAGGTCGAGAGATCGAGACCATCCTGGTCAACATGGTGAAACCCCGTCTCTACTAAAAATACAAAAAATTAGCTGGGCATGGTGGCGCGTGCCTGTAATCCCAGCTACTCAGGAGGCTGAGGCAGGAGAATTGCCTGAACCCAGGAGGCGGAGGTTGCGGTGAGCCGAGATCGCGCTATTGCACTCCAGCCTGGGTAACAAGAGCGAAACTCCGTCTCAAAAAAAAAAAAAAAAAATACCACAACCACTTTTAGAAATTGTTCTGGCATTTAAAAAATAAATTTAAAAATTACCATTTGACCTAGAAACTCCACTTTATATTTACCAAAAACAAATACAAGCATATCTCCATACCAAGACTTAACCACAACAGTTCATAGCAACTTTATTAATAAAAGCCATAAACTAGACACAATCTAAATATTTGCCAACTGGTGAATAAATAATATCTGGTATGCCTTTACAACACAATGTTAGTAAGAAAAAGGAAACTACTATATATATGCAAGAAAATGGATGAATTTCAAAAACATCACACTGAGGAAAAGTAAGAAACAAAAGAGTGCATACTATACAAATCAAATCAAATACACAGTGACAGAAAGCAGATCACTTGTTGTCTTTGTTGTTCATAGTACAGTTAGGTGGGAGGATTAACTACACAGTTATCCTATATTCTATATTTTTATCTTGGTGATAGTTTGTGAAAACTAATCAAATTGTACACTAAAAATGGGTACATTTATGATAGATTATGCCTCCATAAAGTTGATTGAAAATAAAAAGTCAAATTTGTTATTTCCCCCCATTCTTTTAGCCATACCAAAGTATTTGTTATTAAATCATGCTGTCATATGCCTCACAATCTTCAGACCTATAGTTTCTACAGTCTGAATGTCTTTTCTCTCATTTCCTGTCCCTATACTCTATCCCACATTTTGGAGTGGGTGTTGATCAGTTAATACCCTCCCATATAATTTTACCCTGTAGTCCTACTCTGTAATTCTTGATTTACTTGTCTGCCTTACCATCTAAACTTTAAAATTCTTAACAGCTGACAGCATGGCCTGGACATAGTAGATATTTACAATTAATTTTAGGTATTGGAGATACTTTGCTTCTAAGAATACTTTAAAAGGTCAGGACCATTTTAATCCAGATATAGCTCCTCTTGAAATAATTGATTCCTTTAAAAAAAAAAAAAGAAAGAAAATTTAAATTTGTATAGCTACATAACTGATACAAATATTATATGCTAATTTTTTTTTTTTTTCCTTGAGACAGAGTCTCACTTTGTCACCCAGGCTGGAGTGCAGTAGCACGATCTCAGCTCACTGCAACTTCTGCCTCCCCAACTTAGGCGATTCTTGCACCTTAGCCCACCAAGTAGCTGGAATTAAAGGTGTGCACCACCAAGCCAGCTGATTTTTTTATATTTCTCGTAGAGACAGGGTTTCACCATGTTGCCCAGGCTGGTCTCGAACTCTGGGTTCAAGTGACCCTCCCACTTCAGTCTCCCAAAGTGCTGGGATTACAGGTGTGAGTTACAGCGCCCAGTCCACATGCTAATGCTTAAAGCAGTTATTGTTTGGGTTAGTCCCAAGGTGGCTTTGGAAACCACAACAGTATACAGAATTGTGAGATATTTAATATGTTTTCTAAAATCATAAAATGACAAAAGTCCACATTATTAAATTTATAATGTACATTGTATTGTATCAAGGAGAAGCCTTCCTGCTCATTTGATATCCACTGAATCTGACAGGTTTAGTAAATGAATGAATGACTGACTAGTGGCATTACTACATACATGTTCAAAACCTTGTATCGACCTCACTGTAAATATTTCTTCCTATTTATAAAGAGCTCTTAACGACAGATCCTTTCATATACAAAGTATGACTATATGTCTAGTACGAAATTGTAAGAGGAGATTTTCAGATTACCCACAGTTACAATTATGAATATCAAAAAGGAATGTTACCATTTAAAATTTTTAAAAATTTTTAAGAAATTGAATTTTTAGGAAACATTGTTTTATTTCAAAATTTAAAATCAGCTTTGTCATATTTAATTATGGTTTTTGAGTTATACAGTTTTTGAGCATTGTAAATATAGACCCAGCAAAAGAAAAAGAAAAAAATAGGAAAATATTTACATGTTAAACTACAGTGAATTAAGTTAATGTATAAGGCCAATAGAGTAATTGTTACTTCTGCCAGATGGCATTTTACATTTTGATAAAAAGATACATTCTTAATCATATATGTCAAGGAAAAGCGACCATATGTTGTTAAACACTTCCAATTTGTCATTTAATTGAAAAGGCACTACTGATATTGCCATAAATTTTTTTTGGTGATGTAGTCTATCCTTGGTGTCAATAAAATGTAATCTTTTCAGGTAATTTCCTTAGTTATCTTTGACTGTTTGATCTAATAATTCAGTGAAGAATTGTCTTAGCATCTGCAAAGAAAGAACACCATACAGTGAATAAATCAGAATCCAGAGTATATATTCAAGTTACTACTAGACGAGAAGCATAACCTCTGTTTTTAAGAAGCTCTAGAATTTAATTTACTATATTCTAGTAAAGTGGATAAAATATATCGAGTAAATCAAATGATTACAAATTGATTTTCCTTAAAGTTCAGAAACTGGTATATTATTTTTGTTTTGTTTTGTTTTTGAGACAGAGTCTTGCTCTGTTGCCCAGGCTGGAGTGTGGTAGCACGATCTCCGGCTCTCTGTAACCTCCACCTCCTTAGTTCAAATGATTCTTCTCCCTCAGCCTCCCTAGTAGCTGGGGTTGCAGGTGCATGCCACCACGCCCAGCTAATTTTTGTGTTTTTAGTAGAGATGGGGTTTCACCCTATTAGCCAATTTGGTCTTGAACTCCTGACCTCAAGTGATCCACCCACCTCGACTGCCCAAAGTGCTAGGATTATAGGCATAAGCTACCTCACCTGGCCCAGTATATTCTTAAGATTAAAAAAAAAAAAAAAAAGATGGTAACTATTTTAAAAAACAGTTTTCCTCTTTAAAAAAAAAAAAAAAAGATGTTTAATAAAAAAAATTAAGGAAGACAGAAAATAGCATTCAATCTACAATAGAAAAAGGAAACTGATATTACATGATTATTAAAACAGATTTTATGTGCCTTTATTTCTTCTACTCTACTTTTTTTGATAAGGATATCTTGGCTGGGTGTGGTGGCTGATGCCTGTAATCCCAGCACTTTGGGAGGCTGAGGCAGGCAGATCATAAGGTCAAGAGATCGAGACCATCCTGGCTAACATGGTGAAATGCCATCTCTGTAAAAAATAAAATCCAGTCTAGTGCCTTTGGTGATTTTAAAAAAAGAGAGAGAGAGAGGGATATCCCAGCCCCTCTTCCTCTGTCACCCTTCACCCATTTCTCTTCTCATGCTACAGGGCTCCATAGATTATTTCTTTCAGGCTTAAAATCTGAATTACGAACTACATGCTGAAGACTTGCAAATTTATATTGTCTGTGCATCTCTCTTCTCCAGACTTTTCACTGTTATATGGCTGTCACTATCTGTTCTCTAGTTGATGGACATTTGGGTTGTTTCCAATTTTTTGCTATTTATGAACAATGCTACTGTGAATATTTTATGTGTCTCCTAGTGTATCCGATCAAGAGATTCTCAAGTAAAAGATCTAGAAGTAAAATTGCTAGATTCCTTATAAGACATACATGTCAATTTTACTAGATCGTACCAAATTGTATTCCAACATGATGTTAAAAATATCTCATTACTCTGTGACATCACTAACAATGTTGTTAGACTTATTTTTGACAATCTAATGAAAATAGTTATATATTATTTGTTTTAATTTATCTGTTTCTAATTACTAATAAGATTGAATGTGTTTCATAGTTGTTGGCCATTTATATTTTTTCTTTTCTGAAATTCCAATTCATGACTTGGGCACATTTTTCCTCTAGAGTTATCCATCCTTTTTTGCATACTTTCAAACTCTTCATTCACACTTCAGTAAAATGAAACTCAATGAGGATATGTTACATGGGAAAGGTAATGTAGTTAGCAGAACTCAAAATTCATAGTAACCAGCATGTGGGATTGGGGAAGAAAGCAATTTATATGCAACCAATGTCATTTCCTTCTATGTTATTTTTTTTTTTTTCTAAAATAAACACAAGTGAAATACTAGATTTCAGTGACACTTAAGATTGTGTTGCCAGGCATGGTGGGTCACGCCTGTAATGCCAGCACAGGAGACCAAGGTGGGCAGATCGCTTGAACCACGCCTGGCCAAGATATCCTTCTCAAAAAAATAGAGTAGGCTAGCCCAGGCAACATGGCGAAACCCTGTATCTACAAAAACAAAACAAACAAAAACAAAAACAAAAATTAGCCAGGTGTGGTGGCACATGCCTGTAGTCCTAGCTACTTGGGGGCTTGAGGCAGGAGGATCACCTGAGCCTAGGGAGGTTGAAGCTGCAGTGAGCCATCATAGAGTCACTGTACTCCAGCCTGGGTGACAAAGTAAGATCCTGTCTTTAAAAAACAAAACAAAAACAAAAAAACAAACAAAAACATCGTATTTTACACTTCAGGTTGCATATGATCACCTCCTTTCTGAGCCAGACGGACATATGGGCTTTGCAGGCCAATGAGATTGGAATGCTGTTCCGAGGATGCTACCCTCACAGTGAGTATTGAGAAGTCACAGGTCCATTAATTAAATTGGCAAATAAGTAAGGAAATTCCAAACAAACTTTCCACCAATCTTGGAAACTCAAATCTGGGGGAATGGAGTGTGAAACTGTCTAGTGTAATAAAGATGCCCATGTGAGTCTGATTTTTCCATTACTTTGGATGTATCTACTCACTGTCTAAAGTGACTGAGACACAAAACCAAAATAAAGTGAATTTCTTATTGTTTGTCATGAGTACCATACACAAGATAATTTCAGACAGGTCATGAATATTTTCTGTATTAATGAGAATATACTTATTTTGATGTATAATAGAAAAATAGAACATGTCAGATCTGTGATACATCTTTCTTAAATTTTTGAAAGAGGGTTTCACTCTGTCATACAGGATGTAGTGCAGTGGGCAGTCATGACTCACTGCAGCCTTGACCTCCTGGACTCAAGTGGTCTTCCCACTTCAGCCTCCCAAAGAGCTGAGACTACAGGTGTGAGGCACCATAACTGGCTTCTTATAAAATTTTGTATCCAACTTTTATCACCACACTTTGTGACAAAGAAAATGCCACAGTAATAATTGTTTTAGTGATAGAACACATGACTAAAGATGAGAATAATTTGGGTTTGTTTTTTTTTTTTTTTTTTTTTGAGACGGAGTTTCACTCTTGTTACCCAGGCTGGAGTGCAATGGCGTGATCTCGGCTCACCGCAACCTCCACCTCCTGGGTTCTGGCAATTCTCCTGCCTCAGCCTCCGGAGTAGCTGGGATTACAGGCACACGCCACCATGCCCAGCTAATTTTTTGCACCTTTAGTAGAGACGGGGTTTCACCATGTTGACCAGGATGGTCTCGATCTCTTGACCTCGTGATCCACCCGCCTCGGCCTCCCAAAGTGCTGGGATTACAGGCTTGAGCCACCGCGCCCGGCCAGTTTGGGGTTTTTAACCTAGAAAATAAAACTAAGGGATGAATTCAAATGAATGCTAAATTATTTCAAGAAAAATGCTGAATGTCCTCTATTCCATAGAAGACACAGAATGATAATTATGAAGAGCTATATTAATTATAAATAAAGAAGGTTTTATCAACTGTAAGGATAGAATAAAGTATTTCAGGGCTGGGAACAGTGGCACATGCCTCTAATCCCAGCACTTTGAGAGGCCTAGGTGGGTCAGTCAGTTGAGTTCAGGAGTTGAGGCCAGCCTGGGCAACATGGTGAAACCCTGTCCCTACAAAAAAATGTGATAATTAGCCAGGCATGGTTGTGCATGCCTGTAGTTCCAGGTACTTGGGAGGCTGAGGCGGGAGGATGACTTGAGACTGGGAGATTGAGGCTGCATTGGGCCATGATCATGCCACTGCTCTCCAGTGTGAGCAACAGAGTGAGGCGTGTCTCATAAATAAATAAATAAAATATTTTGGTTCTTAAGAGCTTTGAAAAAAGATGAATGGGGAGGTGCCCAATTTTTGAATAATAATAATGTCCTATTCATTACTCAAGAAGTTTTATAGATGAAAGAAGCTGAAGTACCTCCCCTAAAATTATTGGGATGTAGGTCAGTCAAAGAAAGTAGAAGAACCCAGTATCTTTGGACTATGATTTTTTTTTTTTTAATGTTGACATGGGGGACTCGCTCTATTACCCTTCTGGCCTCCAACACTTGGTATCAGCCAGGCATAGTGACTCACACCTGTAATCACAGCACTTTGGGAGACCAAGGCAGGCAGATCATGAGGTCAGGAGTTCCAGACCAGCCTGGCCAATATAGTGAAACCCCATCTCTACTAAAAATCCAAAAAATTAGCTGGGTGTAATGGCGCACACCTGTAGTCCTAGCTGCTCGGGAGGCTGAAGCAGGAGAATCACTTGAACCTGGGAGGCAGAGGTTGCAGTGAATCAAGATTGTGCCACTGCACTCTAGCCTGGTCGGCAGTGCAAGACTCCGTTTCAAGAAAAAAAAAAAAATGCACTTGGTCTCAAGTGACCCTCCCGACTCAGCCTCCCAAGTAGCTGGGATTACAGACATGCACCACCATGAGAACTTTTTTAAAAAAATAATTTTTTTTTTAAATTTTTACTTTAAGTTCTGGGATACATGTGCTGAATGTGCAGGTTTGTTACATAGGTATACATCATCACTGGTCATTGGAGAAATGCAAATCAAAACCGTAACACCGGTTAGGATGGCAATCACTAAAAAGTCAAGAAACAGCAGATGCTGGAGAGAATGTGAAGAAATAGGAATGCTTTTACACGCTTGGTGGGAGTGTCAATTAGTTCAGCCATTGTGGAAGACTGTGGTGATTCCTGAAGGGTCTAGAACCAGAAATACCATTTGACCCAGCAATCCCTTACTGGGAATATACCCGAAGGATTATAAATCATTCTACTGTAAAGACACATACACACGTATATTTATTGCAGCAATATTGTCAATAGCAAAGACTTGGAACCAACCCAACATCAATGATAGACTGAATAAAGAAAATGTGGAGCCGGGCGCGGTGGCTCAAGCCTGTAATCCCAGCACTTTGGGAGGCCGAGGCGGGTGGATCATGAGGTCAAGAATGGGAGGCCGAGGCGGGTGGATCACGAGGTCAAGAGATCGAGACCATCCTGGTCAACATGGTGAAACCCCATCTCTACTAAAAATACAAAAAATAAGCTGGGCATGGTGATGCGTGCCTGTAATCCCAGTTACTCAGGAGGCTGAGGCAGGAGAATTGCTTGAACCCAGGAGGCGGAGGTTGCAGTGAGCCGAGATCGCGCCATTGCACTCCAGCCTGGGTAACAAGAGTGAAACTCCATCTCATAAAAAATAAATAAAAAATAAAAAATAAAAATAAAAAAAATAAAAATAAAAAAAGAAAATGTGGCACATATACACCATGGAGACCTTTTTTTGAACTAACATCAGTGATCACTTGGAGACACTGTTTATGTGACTTATTGCTTAAGACA
Organism: Saimiri boliviensis; assembly: GCF_048565385.1. Taxonomy (NCBI): domain Eukaryota; kingdom Metazoa; phylum Chordata; class Mammalia; order Primates; family Cebidae; genus Saimiri; species Saimiri boliviensis. The sequence continues at coordinate 78,294,606 of NC_133453.1, forward strand.
ATTAGCTACATCAAATCCCTGCCACAGGACTCTTAACGAACTGGTTTTTATTCCAGGATTCAGATAAGTGTGGTATTGTCACTTGGTTTTTGTTTCAATCTGCCCAATTGCTGTTTGCATGAAATTTTACATTCTTCTTAAGCAGGCATCCCCAAACTACGGCCCAGCATGCGGCCCCCTGAGGCCATTTATCCGGCCGCTGCCGCACTTCAGGAAGGGGCACCTCTTTCATTGGTGGTCAGTGAGAGGAGCACAGTATGTGGCAGCCCTCCAACGGTCTGAGGGACAGTGAACTGGCCCCCTGTGTAAAAAGTTTGGGGACGCCTGTTCTTAAGAATTGGAGTAAAAATATTTTTCTTAACTTCGTAAAATCCTCAAACTGGGTCCTATTTGAGTGTTGAAGGTGGGAGGAGGGTAAAGATTGAAAAACTACCTGTTATATTGATAATCTGGGTGACAAAATTATCAGTACACTCTCAACACCCAGTTTACCCATGTAACAAACTTGCACATGTAGTCCTTGAACCTAAAATAAAAATTGGAAAATAAATAATTTACAAAACTAAAAATAAATAAAACACTTTAAAGCCTGAAACCCAAAAATTAATAAATAAAATCTTCAAACTGGATTTTTACTCTGCACTGGATTTTTACTGGATAGTTTACTGTTAAAAATACTTGAAGTTTACTTTTCAGTATATTTAAAGAGTAAAATGTTTGTGACTTATTGGTTAGGACTTACATAAAGCTTCTAAACTTTTTATAAAATGAAGTTGATCCACTCACAAACATGAAGATTAAACAGAAATTTGTTAGGTACCAGAGAATATTGCTCTAGTTAAACTTCAAAAGCTTTCTTAGCCCCTAATGAGGTAGTTTGAACAAGATCATCTTTGTTGGATGATATTAATTGGGTCTATAACGAGTTCTATTTCTAGAGTATAACTATTTTTATAATGAACATAATTTGTAGACTAGTTCACTATAAACCGTTTCTAATCTTTTTATTAGTTTTCTGAGCACTTTCAGATTTCTTTATGTAATTATGGTGAATGTAATAAATTAAGCAGTAATCTTAATGCTTTAAGATGTTAGTGTAAAACAGTCATTTCCTAACAGTTGGGTGAAAATGAACTAATTCATGGAGACAATTTGATATTTGTTCACAAAATGACAAGAATTTTTTACAGATAAACTTTTGCTTTTAAAATCTCAGCTGTTGAATGAAAAGGCACAAAAGTGGTAATTCTGAGACTACAAAAAACTTGATTAATAAGTAAAGGGAAGATTATCTTTTCTTAATGAGAGATAACTTTATTTTGTGCTTCAAAACATAATTGGGCTGGACATTGTGGTTCACACCTGTAATCTCAGTGCTTTTTGGAGGCCAGGGTGGGCGGATCACTTAAGGTCAGGAGTTTCGAGACCATCCTGGCCAATATGGCGAAACCCCATTTCTACTGAAAATACAAAAATTAGCTGGGCATGGTGGCACATGCCTGTAATCCCAGCTACTCAAGAGGCTGAGGCAGGAGAATAGCTTAAACCCAGGAGATGGAGGTTACAGTGAGTCGAGATGGCACCACTGTACTCCAGCCTAAGCAATAAGACTTCATCTCAAAAAAAAAAAAAAAAATTGGGCCATTAATGCTTATACAAGAACAGTTGAGCTATTAATTGTTCTGACTGAAAAATAGTTAAATATAATACATCAAATCTTATATATGCATTTATATTTTTTTTCATAAAGTAACTTTAATGAGACTAGAATGCAAAAAGGCTTGCTTGAGTTATGATATACTAACTGTGGTATCTCTGCTCTGGAATCGCTTCAAAGGTGATACTTTATAATAAAATGCTTTGGAAATTTGGATGACATCAGTGCATTATGCCAGATTTCACTAGTATGTTAAATGTTTCTAGTGAATTTGGAAATGTAGGAGGAATTTAAAAATAACTTTAGGCTGGGCACAGTGGCTTATGCCTGTAATCCCAGCACTTTGGGAGGCCAAGGCAGGTGGATCACCTGACATCAGGAGTTCGAGACCAGCTGGGCATGGTGGCACACACCTGTAGTCCCAGCTACTCTGGAAGCTGAAGCAGGAGAATCCCTTGAACCCAGGAGGCAGAGGTTAGTTACAGTGAGCCGAGATTGCGCCACTGCACTCCAGCCTGGTGACAGAGAGAGACTCTCTGTCTCAACAAAAAAACAAAAACGGCCAGGCGCGGTGGCTCACGCCTGTAATCCCAGCACTTTGGGAGGCCGAGGCGGGTGGATCACGAGGTCAAGAGATCAACACCATCCTGGTCAACATGGTGAAACCCCGTCTCTACTAAAAATACAAAAAATTAGCTGGGCATGGTGGTGCATGCCTGTAGTCCCAGCTACTCGGGAGGCTGAGGCAGGAGAATTGCCGGAACCCAGGAGGCAGAGGTTGCGGTGAGCCGAGATCACGCCATTGCACTCCAGCCTGGGTAACAAGAGTGAAACTCTATCTCAAAAAAAAACAAAAAACAAAAAACAAAACAAAAAAAAAAACGAATAACAATAAACAAAAAAATGCTGTTTATTTTGTTAGTGTAAAAAAGGATTTATTTCAATGGTTAGTCTAATGTTTCATTTAATCTTCCCAAAAAGATAGTAAAAAGAAAAAAAAATTGCACAAAAAGTCTGGAAACCTGCTGCTGCTACCTTTGTGACTTTAGGTCATTTACCAGCTTTGGGCCTCAGTGTGCAGAGAGAGTGGTGTTTAACTTCTTATTCTTAGTCTCACTCTTATTCTAGCAATGGAACATTTTGTCAAACGGAATCTTACATAGTGCACCAATATATAAAACTGATAAATGCAGAGCTGCTCTGCTAAGGTGGTGGGTGGGAAAAACCTGGAGCCCTCTCCAGATTTGTTGATGCTATTTTTTGCTGTATAAGAGTTTCAGAAAACATTTAATGGCTTTGCTTTTTCTTCTGGGTTGTGTATAATCAGAAAAATATCTTGCCGGGCGCGGTGGCTCAAGCCTGTAATCCTAGCAGTTTGGGAGGCCGAGGCGGGTGGATCACGAGGTCGAGAGATCGAGACCATCCTGGTCAACATGGTGAAACCCTGTCTCTACTAAAAGTGCAAAAAATTAGCTGGGCATTGTGGCACGTGCCTGTAATCCCAGCTACTCAGGAGGCTGAGGCAGGAGAATTGCCTGAGCCCAGGAGGTGGAGGTTGCGGTGAGCCGAGATCGCGCCATTGCACTCCAGCCTGGGTAACAAGGGCGAAACTCCGTCTCAAAAAAAAAAAAAAAAGAAAAAAAGAAAAATATCTTATAGTGTAAAACTTTTAAAACATCTCTTCTTTCTTCAAAAATTTTTATATTCAAACCTTTCATTGATCTGGATTTTATTTTGGTGTAAGGGCTTCAGCTTCACATTTTTTGAGGTTTCTACCTAGTTTTCCCTCCATCTATTAAGCAATTTGTCTTTATCCTGTTGATTTGAAATGTCAACTTTCTAATGTAATAAACTGTCCATATCATGGAATCTGTTTCTAGTTTCTGGTACTTAAGTTTTAGGAATCTCTCCCCATTCTGCCCATTCTGCCATTCACCAATGACCAAGAAGGACAAATACCTTGTAGTCCTGTTTTTACATTTTATTTTTATTTTTTATGTGAAGACTTTCAGTTATATACACAAATGGTTAGCTTTGTTTAACTTGCATGTCACATTTACCATTCCTCATTGTCAGCTGTGTAAAAAATATTGTCATCTATTACATCTACAATCAAATAAGACATTGAGTGGTCCCCCCACCTTATCCAAGGAGGACATGTTCCAAGATTTCCAGTGGATGTCTGACACCTTAGACAATACCAAGCCATATATATGTGTCTGTGTGTGTGTGGGGGGGGGGTGTATAAATATATATACTGTGCACAAATTTCTTTTTTCTTCTTCACAATATCACAGATAGAAGATTTGTTCTTATCATAGATCACAACAAACTCAGCATATGATTTTATTTCTTTCCTTATTGAGTACTTTCATCTTTTCACTTAAAGAAGCATTTGATGGCTTCTTGGCATAGCCAAATTGCTAGCACCACTACTCTTGCATTTGGGGGCCATTATTAAATAAAATAAAAGTTGTTTGAATACAAGTACTGTGATACCACAACAGTCCATCTGTTGATTTGATGGCTACTCAGTAGCCAAGATGGCTACTGAGTGATTAATGAACAGGTAGCAGTCTACAGCATGGAGATGCTGGATACAGGGCTGATTCCCGTCTGGGTAAGACTGAGCAGGACAATGTGAGATTTCATCACACCACTCAGAATGGTGTACAGTTTCTAACTTAAACCTAAAATGCAATTTAAAAAAAAATAAAATAAAAAAATAATAAAAATAAAAAGAATTATTTATTTCTAGCTGGGCACAGTGGCTCACACCTGTAATCCCAGCAGCACTTTGGGAGGCTAAGGCGGGTGCATCACCAGGTCAGGAGTTTTAGACCAGCCTGACCAACATGGTGAAACACCGTCTTTAAAAAAAAAAAGAATTATTTATTTCTGAAAACTTTCACTTAAAATTTTCAGACCATGGTTAGCCACAAAATTGCCAATAAGCGGAGACTACTACATATAAATTATTATTAGAGTGCTAAGAGCTTGAATTCTAGAGTCAGAATGGGGACAATTATGATACTCAGTAGGGTTAATTATGATAGTAGGGTTATTGTGAGGATTAAATGACTTAATATTTGTAGACTACTAAGCATTATGTCTTGTTGTATATAATCTATAAATCTATGTAGTTTGTAAGTGATACATTTTATCTTTTTAAAAGTTGGCTACCCTTAAATATTTCATTGTATTTATTTTATTTTATTTTATTTTATTTTATTTTATTTTATTTTATTCTTGATACAAGGTCTCACTCTCTTACTAAGGCTGGAGTGCAGTGGTGCAATCAGAGCTCACTGCAGCCTTAGTCTCCTGGGCTCAAGCAATCCTTCCACTTCAGCCTCCTAACTAGCTGAGACTACAGGTGTGCTCCATACCTAGCTGATTTTTTTTTTTTTTTTTTTTGTAAAGACTTGGATCTCCCTATGTTGCCTAGGATAGTCTCAAACTCCTGAGCTCAAGGGATCCTCCGACCTCAGTCTGGCCTCCCTTGAATTTTTAATATGCTTATTTAACTTATCAGTCTCTACATTTAATCAGTATCTCTCTCATTTCTGGCTAAGCAGGAACCTTAACATGCTGAACTCCAATCAACTTCTCTTTCATCTTTCAAATTATTATTGTCCAGTTTCATCTTGCTTTTGAACATCTCATGATTAATCATTAAATTTATTTTTTCACAGTCAATGTTAGACTTACCCTCATGATTACTGATTTCTTTGCTTACCATTGTTTCTTGCATATGGACTTTATTGCCTTCTTGTTGAAATATATCATTTATTCTTTAAGTGAAAATCTGTGAATAGTAAACTACCTTTGACTTTGAAAATATGTTTTTTGTTACTCTTATATGATAATTTAGCTACTACGTTCTAGGTTTTTGGTTATTTTCCCTCAGAATATTAAAAATACTGTTCAGTTTTCAGTCATTTATTTTTGCTACTTTTTGTAGGTACTTTTTTTTTTTTTTTTAATTTGGTGATGGTTTCTTTTTGTTTGTTTTTACTTCTGAGATTTTTGTCCTTAAATTTAGTATATATATATATAAATGTTATACATATATAATATATATATAATAATGTTATATATATATAATGTTTTATATATATATATATGGCAATGATTCATTTTAACTTAATTTTTCAGATTTCAGTGCCCTTCTTCAGTTTGAGGAATTCAAGTGTTTCATCAGTTCTGAAAAATTCTCAGCCATCTTCTTTTCTTTGCTTTCCTCCACTTCTCTCCACTCCTTTCATCTGTAACTGCTATTAGAGATATATGGTTGGCCCTTGCACAATGGGAGTGAAAAAGATTAGGAGCACTGAGCCCTGTGCAGTCTGAAATCTGTGTATAGCTTTTGATATTCCCCAAATTTAGTTATTAATAGCCTATTGTTGAAAAGAAGCCTTACCTATAATATAGTCAATTAACACATATTTTGTATGTCATATGTATTTTTTTAAAGATGGAGTTTTGCTCTGTTATTTAGGCTGTAGTGCAGTGGTTTGTTCATACCTCACTGCAGCCTCAAACTTCTGGCCTTACAAATCCTCCTTCCTCAGTCTCCTGAGAAGCTGGAACTAAAGGTGCAAGGCAACTTGCCCAGCTGATAATCTTTTGCTTGTTAAACCAGTAAGATGTTTGAGTTGTTTGTTATGCAACATAAACCTAGTCTCTCCAGAGTGGTCTTTCTTGCTTAGTATCCCCCTTTTCTAAAATCTTCTTGCTGGGACTCTGACTAGGAGTTTTCTATCCCTCAGAATCCCAGTAGGAAACAGATACATATTTAGAAGACAGTTTAATGAAAACTTCATTAAGAGATGTGGGCAAGTTTAGGGGAACTCAACAAGGGATAGTGTTAGAATGGAATTAGGTTCGTCAATGGTAGACAGCCGTTACTACCCTTAGACTTATAGGGGCAAAGGAAGTAGTTGTAACCAGGACCTGAGAGGAGATCCGTAGCCACATGTTATGGACCATCTGACAGGAACTCTGGCCTTAGTGGAATTCAGACATTCTCAAGCTAAGACCTGGCAAGGGAGGAGCCAGAAAACTGAATACATTAATTGAAGCTCGTCCATTCCACAGGCCCGAGGGCTGCGGGCCATCTTTGAATGTCGCACAACACAAATTCGTAAACTTTCTTAAAACTTTAAGAAATTTTTTTGCGATTTTTTTTTTTTTTTTTTAGCTCATCTGCTATCATTAGTGTGAGTATATTTTATGTGTGGTCCAAACAATTCTTCCTCTTCCATTGTGGTCCAGGGAAGCCAAAAGATTGGATACCCCTGTGCTAATTTCTTTCTTTTCCTGCTCTCTTACTTCCTGCAATTAGCCAAACCCAACCAGAAGCCAGAAGGGAAGGAAGTCTTCTAGAGGCCAGCCTCTCAGGGCAGAGAGTGGGGTGGGGAAAGTGGGGAAGGTGAAGTATGGATGTTGAGGGACCAACAGAAAAAAATATCCAGTGCAAGCCTCATCAAGTCTTAATATATCCTGCTCTAGAAAATTAAATCAACAAATGACATCTAAGGAGGAATTTCATGGCCAAACCACACCTTGACAATCACTTTGAAAGTTATAAGGATTAGGAAAAATGCACTGATTTTAGCAGACCATGCTGGGATATTCACTCAATTTAGGGGACCATGTGTGTCTTCCCTGAGATTAATTAAAAATTACTTTAGAATTAATTAAGGTGGTTTTTTCCAGTTCTGTGAAGAAGGTCATTGGTAGCTTGATGGGAATAGTGTTGAATTTGTAAATTACTTTGGGCAGTATGGCCATTTTCACAATGTTGATTCTTCCTAACCATGAACATGGAATGTTTCTCCATCTGTTTGTGTCCTCTCTTATTTCGTCGAGCAGTGGCTTGTAGTTCTCCTTGAAGAGGTCCTTTACGTTCCTTGTTAGTTGTATTCCTAGGTATTTTATTCTCTTTGTGGCAATTGCGAATGGCAGTTCGTTCTTGATTTGGCTCTCTTTAAGTCTGTTACTGGTGTATAGGAATGCTTGTGATTTTTGCACGTTGATTTTGTATCCTGAGACTTTGCTGAAGTTGTTTATTAGTTTCATGTGTGTACCTATGCAACAATCTTGCATGTTCTTCACATGTACCCCCAAACCTAAAATGCAATTTTAAAAAAAGGGAAAAAAAGAATTAACTAATTAAAATTAAAAATTTAAAAATAAAAACAGGAAATGGGTGTATTTATATCTGAACTGAATAAACTTTAAAAATAAGATGATCAGTGTATTTTATCTTTAAAATCACCTTCCTACCAACGTTGTAAGATGTAATTTTGGCCATCCAGTAACTTCCCACTCTAGTTTATTGTGAATTATTTCACTACATAAACCTAATCTTATCCATCTTTAAAACCCCAGTATCTTGCATGGTTCTCAAGAAGTAGAATAAATGAATGAATAATTAGATGTTAACCACAAACGATTCTGCAGGATGGAGAGTGAAGGAATTTATACTTTACTTGAATAAGAGTTTATATCTGTGCTGTAACAATGCAGCCCTATTTTGAAGGATGCACACAGTTGTTGGAAATGGGAACAGAAGTTTATTTTAGTGCCCCCCGTTGTTTTGTTTTGTTTTGCTTTTAAGAATAATCTGTGAACTCAAGTGAATTATGTCATTATAAAGGTAAATTTATTTTGGCTGTATGTTTTTGAAAAATTATTTTCAAACTTTTTCCCTTCCTTTACTTCTTCTTCATCTTCCTTCCCACCCCTTCCCCTCTCCCTCCTTCTCCCCTTCCTTCTTCCCTTCCCCTTCCTTTTCCCTTTCCCTTTCCCCTTTTCTTTATTTTGTCTCACTGTCACCCAGGCTACAGAGCAGTGACGTGATTTCAGCTCACTGCAACCTCCACCTCCCATGTTCAAGCAATTCTCTTGTCTCAGCCTCCTGAGTAGTTGGGACTACAGTACAGATGCCCGCCATTATACGCAGCTAATCTTTGTGTGTTTAGTAGAGATGGGGTTTTATCATGTTGGACAGGCTGGTCTTAAATTCCTGGACTCAAGTGATCCACCCATGTTGGCCCCTCCCGAAGTGCTGAGATTACAGGTGTAAGCCATCACACCCTGCCCTTGCTTCTTTTTTATTTTTGTTTGTTTTTTAGAGATGGGATCTCTCTATATCTCCCAGACTGAAGTGCAGTGGCATAGGCATGATCATAGCTCACTGCAACTCCTGGGCTCAAGCAACCCTTCTGCCTCAGCCTAGCTGCAGTCCTGTAGCTAGGACTACAGGTGTGCATCACCACACCTTGCAAATTTTTTATTTTTATTTTTATAGAGACAGTCTCACTATGTTGCCTAGGCTGGTCTCAAACTCCTGGCCTCAAGCAATCCTCTAGCCTCAGTCTCCTAAAGTGTTGGGATTACAGGCATGAGCCACCATGTCTCACCTCTTATATTTTATTATTATTATTTTGAGACAAAGTCTCATTCTATCACCCAGGCTGGGGTGCAGTGGCGGGATCACAATTCACTGCAGCCTCAAACACCTGGCCTCAAGTGATCCCACCTCACCCTCCAGAGTAGCTGGGACTACAGGTGTGCACCACCAATTTGGCTAATTTTTGATTCATGTTTTGTAGAGATGAGGTCTCTCTGTGTTGCTCAGGCTGCTCTTGAACTCCTGGACTTAAGTGATCCGCCCTCCTCAGTCCCCCAAAGTGCTGGGATTACAGGCCTAAACCATGGGCCCAGCCACTTCTTGGCCTCTTTTATATCTTTAACCAGTGAAGCTTTAAGATAAAATGCTCTTTATTCTTTATTAGTAACATATTACTTTTGGCAAATCTCACAACCATGGGACACCAACCAATCAATTTCAGCATGGAGGTTAAGAACAGCTGCTCTCTAGCCTGGGCAACATAGCCAGATCTTGTCTCTGATTTAAAAAAAAAAAAAAAAAAAAAGTCAAGGAGTAATGGCTCACATCTGTAATCCTGGCACATTGGGAAGCTAAGGTGGGAGGATGACCTGAGCCCAGGAGTTTGAGACCAACCTGGGCAACACGGCAAAACCCCGTCTCTACCAAAAATACAAAAATTAGGGGTGTGGTAGCACATGCCTATAGTCTTAGCCACCCTGGAGGCTGAGGTGAGAGAATGGCTTGAGCCCAGGAGGCAGAGGTTGCAGTGAGCTGAGATTACATCACTGCACTCCAGCCCGGGTGATAAGAGTCAGACCTTGTCTCAAGATAAATAAATAAATACCCAGGCATGGTGGCCCATACCTGCAGTCCTAGCTATTCAGGAGTCTGAGGCAGGAGACTGAGGCTGCATTGAGCTGTGATCACACCACTGCCCTCCAGCCTAGACAGCAGAGCAACACCTTGTCTCAAAAAAAGAAAAAGAACAACAGTTCTCAGGCTTACATAATTTAGCTGATTATTTACATTGTTAAAATATTAAGTGTGAAGGATGCAAGCATGAGGGCCTATGTATTTAGTTTATAAGAGGTAGGAAAAATTATGAACAATTATGTCTATGTTCTGCTGAAGAAAACTATAATACTTTTGACAGAACCTACTGTCATTTATGATAATTAAGAATCAATATATAAAACATTTACCTAGAAATCATTGTTTTTCTTATTTTATTTTATTTTTCTAAGACGAGCCATATTTAGGTAGAATGACTTACTTCAAATACTTTTAAGGGTGGATGGTGGATAAAGGATTAATGGGTACAAAAAATGCAGTTACATAGTAGGAATAAGATCTAGTGTTAGGTGGCACACTAGACTATTATTGTTAACTATAGTAGCCGTAGTTAACAATACTTATTACAGTTACCAATAATTTATGCTATATTTCAAAATAACTAGAGGAATGGATGTTGAATGTTCCCAAATAACAATGTTGAGGTGATGGATATCCCAGTTACCCTGATTTGATCATAACACATTGGTATAAAAATGCATGTATCCCATAAATATGTACAACTATTCTGTAGCCATACAAATTAAAAATTAAAATTATAAAAGGAATTTTATAATGATAGATATCAGTTGATATAAAATTTAAATGAGGTAGCTTAGAAGTATACGAATGGATTCATAGGTTTTGTTTTTGAGACAAGGTCTCACTGTCACCCAGGCTGAAGTTTAATGTGCAATCATAGCTCACTGCAGCCTGGATTTCCCAGGCTTAAGCGATCCTCCCACCTCAGCCTCCCAAGTAGCTGGGAGTACTGGCCCATGCCACCATGCCCAGCTGATTTTTGTATTTTTTTGTGGAGACGGGGTCTCACTGTTTTTGCCCAGGCTGGTCTCGAAATCCTGGGTTCAAGTGATCCTCCCACTTCAGCCTTCCAAAGTGCTGGGATTACAGATATGAGCCACTGTTCTCAGCCTGGATTAGTGGTTTTGATAGCTGAGGAAGATTAACATACCTAAATATTTTGCTTCCAGATACTGGAGGTAAAGCTGAATAACTGCTTACTCATTTTTTCCCTAAGAATTGTGATATACTTGTTAATAAAAATTAAAATGTTAAGATCTGCCTTTTTAAAAATGATCAAAACAGAAAAGATGATGAATGAGAAAGAAATAGTAAGAAAGACAAAAAGAAAAAACACAGAGATAAAAAAGAAAAATGCTACAAATATATATTGAGTACTGCAGGAGTCTAGGAAAAAAACTATTTTTTTCTTTCTTTCTTTCTTTCTTTTTTTTTTTTTAGACAGAGTCTCTATCACCAGGCTGGAGTGCAGTGGTGCGATCCCAGCTCACTGCAACTTCCGTTTTACAGTTTCAAGCAATTCTCCTGCCTCAGCCTCCTGAGTAGCTGGGACTGTAGGCGCGTACCACCATGCCCAGCTAATTTTTTGTGCTTTCTAGTAGAGACGGGGTTTTACCATGTTGGCAAGGATGACCTCCATCTCTTGACCTCATGATCCACCCACCTTGGCCTCCAAAAGTGCTGGGATTACAGGTACGAGCCACCGCACCACGCCAAAACATAACTATTTTTTTTTTATTGCATTTTAGGTTTTGGGGTACATGTGATGAACATGCAAGATTGTTGCATAGGTACACACATGGCAGTGTGGTTTGCTGCCTTCCGTCCCCTCACCTGTGTCTGTCATTTCTCCCCATGCTATCTCTTCCCACCTGCCCACCCACCCGCCCCCTCCCCCATTTCCCCCCAACGGACCCCAGTGTGTAGTGCTCCCCTCCCTGTGTCCATGTGTTGTCATTGTTCAACACCCGCCTATGAGTGAGAATATATGGTGTTTGATTTTCTGCTCTTGTGTCAGTTTGCTGAGAATGATGGTTTCCAGGTTCATCCATGTCCCTACAAAGGACGTGAACTCATCGTTTTTGATGGCTGCATAATATTCCATGGTGTATATGTACCACATTTTCCCTATCCAGTCTATCATCGTTGGGCATTTGGGTTGGTTCCAGGTCTTTGCTATCGTAAACAGTGCTGCAATGAACATTTGTGTGCACGTGTCCTTGTAGTAGAATGATTTATAATCCTTTGGATATATACCCAGTAATGGGATTGCTGGGTCAAATGGGATTTCTATTTTTAGGTCCTTGAGGAATCGCCACACTGTCTTCCACAATGGTTGAATTAATTTACATTCCCCCCAACAGTGTAAAAGTGTTCCTATTTCTCCACATCCTCTCCAGCATCTGTTGTTTCCCGATTTTTTAATGATCGCCATTCTAACTGCTGTGAGATGGTATCTCAATGTGGTTTTGATTTGCATTTCTCTGATGACCAGTGATGATGAGCATTTTTTCACATGTTTGTTGGCCTCCTGTATGTCTTCTTTTGTAAAGTATCTGTTCATATCCTTTGCCCATTTTTGAATGGGCTTGTTTTTTTCTTGTAGATCTGCTTTAGTTCTTTGTAAATTCTGGATATCAGCCCCTTGTCAGATGGGTAGGCTGCAAAAATTTTTTTCCCATTCTGTTGGTTGCCGATTCACTCTACTGACTGTTTCTTTTGCCGTGCAGAAGCTGTGGAGTTTGATTAGGTCCCATTTGTCTATTTTGGCTTTTGTTGCCATTGCTTTTGGTGTTTTGGTCATGAAGTCCTTGCCTACACCTATGTCCTGAATGGTTTTGCCTAGATTTTCTTCTAAGGTTTTTATGGTATTAGGTCTGATGTTTAAGTCTTTAATCCATCTGGAGTTAATTTTGGTGTAAGGTGTCAGGAAAGGGTCCTGTTTCTGCTTTCTGCACATGGCTAGCCAGTTTTCCCAACACCATTTATTAAACAGGGAGTCCTTTCCCCATTGCTTGTTTTTGTCAGGTTTGTCGAAGATCAGATGGTTGGGGGTATGTTGTGTTTCCTCTGAGGCCTCTGTTCTGTTCCGTTGGTCTATATCTCTGTTTTGGTACCAGTACCATGCTGTTTTGATTACTGTAGCCTTGTAGTATAGTTTGAAGTCCGGTAGTGTGATGCCTCCTGCTTTGTTCTTTTTGCTTAGAATTGACTTGGCTATGCGGGCTCTCTTTTGGTTCCATATGAAGTTTAAGATGTTTTTTTCCAGTTCTGTGAAGAAGGTCATTGGTAGCTTGATGGGAATAGCGTTGAATCTGTAAATTACTTTGGGCAGTATGACCATTTTCACGATGTTGATTCTTCCTAACCATGAACATGGAAAGTTTCTCCATCTGTTTGTATCCTCTCTTATTTCGTTGAGCAATGGCTTGTAGTTCTCCTTGAAGAGGTCCTTTACGTTCCTTGTTAGTTGTATTCCTAGGTACTTTATTCTCTTTGTAGCAATTGTGAATGGCAGTTCGTTCTTGATTTGACTCTCTTGAAGTCTATTACTGGTGTATAGGAATGCTTGTGATTTTTGCACGTTGATTTTGTATCCTGAGACTTTGTTGAAGTTGTTTATCAGTTTCAGGAGATTTTGGGCTGAGATGATGGGGTCTTCCAGGTATACAATCATGTCATCTGCAAATAGAGACAATTTGATTTCCTCCTTTCCAGTTTGAATACCCTTTATTTCTTTTTCTTGCCTGATTGCTCTGGCTAGAACTTCCAGTACTATATTGAATACGAGTGGTGAGAGAGGGCATCCTTGTCTAGTGCCAGATTTCAAAGGGAATGCTTCCAGTTTTTGCCCATTCAATATGATATTGGCTGTTGGTTTGTCGTAAATAGCTTTTATTGTTTTGAGATACGTTCCGTCAATACCTAGTTTATTGAGGGTTTTTAGCATAAAGCGTTGTTGAATTTTGTCGAAAGCCTTCTCTGCATCAATTGAGATAATCATGTGGTTTTTGTCTTTGGTTCTGTTTATGCGGTGAATTACGTTTATGGACTAGCGTATGTTGAACCAGCCTTGCATCCCTGGGATGAATCCTACTTGATCATGGTGGATGAGCTTTTTGATATGCTGTTGCAATCGGTTTGCCAGTATTTTATTGAAGATTTTTGCATCTATGTGCATCATGGATATTGGCCTGAAATTTTCTTTTCTTGTTGAGTCTCTGCCGGGTTTTGGTATCAGGATGATGTTGGTCTCGTAAAATGATTTGGGAAGGATTCCCTCTTTTTGGATTGTCTGGAATAGTTTCAGAAGGAATGGTATCAGCTCCTCTTTGTATGTCTGGTAGAATTCAGCTGTGAACCCATCTGGACCTGGGCTTTTTTTGGGTGGTAGGCTCTTTATTGCTGCCTCGACTTCAGACCATGTTATTGTTCTATTCAGGGTTTCGGCTTCTTCCAGGTTTAGGCTTGGGAGGATGCAGGTGTCCAGGAATTTATCCATTTCTTCCAGGTTTACTAGTTTATGTGCATAGAGTTGTTTGTAATAATCTCTGATGATGGTTTGGATTTCTGTGGAATCTGTGGTGATATCCCCTTTATCGTTTTTTATTGCATCAGTTTGGTTATTCTCTCTTTTCTTTTTTATTAATCTGGCTAGTGGTCTGTCTATTTTGTTGATCTTTTCGAAAAACCAGCTCCTGGATTTATTGATTTTTTGAAGAGTTTTTTGTGTCTCTATTTCCTTCAGTTCTGCTCTGATCTTAGTTATTTCCTGTCTTCTACTAGGTTTTGAGTTTTTTTGATCTTGCTCCTCTAGCTCTTTCAATTTTGATGATAGGGTGTCAATTTTCGATCTCTCCTTTCTTCTCATGTGGGCACTCATTGCTATATATTTTCCTCTAGAGACTGCTTTAAATGTGTCCCAGAGATTCTGGTATGTTGTGTCTTCGTTCTCATTGGTTTCGAAGAACATCTTTATTTCTGCCTTCATTTCATTGTTTATCCAGTCAACATTCAAGAGCAAGTTGTTCAGTTTCCATGAAGCTGTGCGGTTCTGAGTTAGTTTCTGCATTCTGAGTTCTAACTCGATTGCACTGTGGTCTGAGAGACTGTTTGTTATGATTTCTGTTCTTTTGCATTTGCTGAGGAGTGATTTATTGCCAATTATGTGGTCAATTTTAGAGTAGGTGTGATGTGGTGCTGAGAAGAATGTATATTCTGTGGATTTGGGGTGGAGAGTTCTGTAAATGTCTATTAGGTTTGCTTGTTCCAGGTCTGTATTCAGGTCCTGGATATCCTTGTTGATTTTCTGTCTGGTTGATCTGTCTAATATTGACAATGGGGTGTTGAAGTCTCCCACTATTATAGTGTGGGAGTCTAAGTCTCTTTGTAAGTCATTAAGAACTTGCCTTATGTATCTGGGTGCTCCTGTATTGGGTGCATATATATTTAGGATCGTTAGCTCTTCTTGTTGCAGTGATCCTTCTACCATTATGTAATGTCCTTCTTTGTCTCTTTTGATCTTTGTTGCTTTAAAATCTATTTTATCAGAGATGAGAATTGCAACTCCTGCCTTTTTTTGCTCTCCATTTGCTTGGTAGATCTTCCTCCATCCCTTTATTTTGAGCCTTTGTGTATCCTTGCATGTAAGATGGGTTTCCTGGATACAGCACACTGATGGGTTTTGGCTTTTTATCCAATTTGCCAGTCTGTGTCTTTTGATTGGGGCATTTAGTCCATTGACATTTAGGGATAGTATTGTTATGTGTGAATTTGATACTGTCATTTTGATGCTACCTGGCTGTTTTGTTGGTTAGTTGATGCAGATTCTTGATTGTGTTGATGCTTTTTTACCATTTGGTGTGTTTTTGGAGTGCCTGGTACTGGTTGTTCCTTTATATGTGTAGAGCCTCTTTCAGGAGTTCTTGTAGAGCAGGTTTGGTGGTGATGAAATCTCTGAGTGCTTGCTTGTTCACAAAGGATTTCATTTTTCCTTCACTTATGAAGCTTAGTTTGGCTGGATAGGAGATTCTGGGTTGAAAGTTCTTTTCTTTAAGCATGTTGAATATTGGCCCCCAACCTCTTCTGGCTTGTAGGGTTTCTGCTGAGAGATCTGCTGTGAGTCTAATGGGCTTCCCTTTGTGGGTAACCCGACCTTTCTCTCTGGCTGCCCTTAGCATTTTCTCTTTCATTTCAACCCTGGTGAATCTGACGATTATGTGCCTTGGGGTTGCTCTTCTTGAGGAATATCTTTGTGGTGTTCTCTGTATTTCCTGGATTTGAATATTGGTCTGCCTTGCTAGGTTGGGGAAGTTTTCCTGGATAATATCCTGACGAGTATTTTCCAGCTTGGATTCATTCTCTTCATCACATTCAGGTACACCTATCAGACGTAGATTAGGTCTTTTCACATAGTCCCACATTTCTTGAAGATTTTGTTCATTCCTTTTTGCGCTTTTTTCTCTGTTCTTGCCTTCTCTTTTTATTTCATTGAGTTGATCTTCGACCTCTGATATCCTTTCTTCTGCTTGGTCAATTCGGCTGTTGAAGCTTGTGCATGCTTCACGAAGTTCTCTTGTTGCGTTTTTCAGCTCCATCAATTCACTTATACTCCTCTCTATGCTGTCCATTCTCGTCAGCAGTTCGTCCAATCTTTTTTCAAGGTTCCTTTTTTCTTTGCGTTCGGTTAGAACATGTTCTTTTAGCTCACTGTAGTTTCTTACTACCCACCTTCTGAAGTCTGATTCTGTCATTTCATCACCCTCCTTCTCCATCCGGTCTGGTTCCCTTGCTGGTGAGGAGTTGTGATCCCTTTTAGGAGGAGAGGTGTTCTGGTGTCGGGAGTTTTCATCCTTTTTGCGCTGGTTTCTTCCCATTTTTGTGGGTTTATCCACCTGTTGTCTGTCTCTGTCCCAGGGAGTTGGAGCTTTATGAGTTTCTGTTGCACTACTGCCTTTTTTGATTTTTCTTTCAGGTCTGACCCGCCCAGCTAGCAGCAGGCCTAGCCACTGCCTGCCCGCAGGGGCTTTGCTGAGCTGCTGTGGGCTCCGCCCAGCTGCCCTGAGCTCTTCCCTGTAGTCCTTTCTACATGGGCATAGTTAGAACTGTCTTGGCAACGGTGGCCCCGCCTCTGTTATGGCAGACTCTCTCTGTTGTGACAGGTTGCCTCGGCAACGGCGGGTTGCCTCAGCAACGGCAGCCTGCCTCCATAGTGGTGGAGAGTCTCAGTAATGGTGGAAGCCCCTCCCCCACGGAGCCGGACCTTCCTGGTTCAGCTGTGCTTGGTTTGAAGGGCTCAACCCAGAGCTTTTCCAGTTACTGTTTTTGTTTTTGTTGTTGTTGGGGGTGGAGGGGTGGGACCAACCGAGCCTGATCACCTGGCTCCCTGACTCAGAGTCTTTTCTTTTAAGTTGAACGACCCCACGTTCCGGTGGCTTGTTGAAAAGGCGCCGGGATCTCCCGTGCTGCCACTCACGGAGTCGGCTGGAACTGCGGCGCCGGCTCCTGGCGGATTTTTTGCCTAGGAATCTCCTAGCCTGACTCGCTATTTCAGATGAATGGGCAACTCTGCTGTCTCAGGGCTCTGCTCGCCAGCTAAGAGGGCTCCCAGACCAGTGACTTTTGTACGGAGAACCGCAGCAACAGGGGGTGGTCACAGCAGCCACGCGGGCGGAATCGGCCCCGCGGGGGCCAAAACAGCCGCACAGGCTGGGACTGCGACGCTGGCGACCCCTCTGCCTGGGTATCTCCTGGTCTGTGGGCAATAAGAGTTCGTCTGGAAATGCGGCGTCCACTCACCCTCTGCACTTTCACTGGGAGCTGAAGTCCTGAGCTGTTCTTAGGCGGCCATCTTCCCAAAACATAACTATTTTAACAAATCTTTTAGAAAGATTTTCCTTTAGGGGTTCTGACCACATAGAGACATGAGGTACTTGACCCTCTTTTCTTTCTTTTTTAGACTCACGTATCAATCACTCTGCATTTAGATTGAGTCAGTTCAATGGCAAAATAAGGTGGAAAACCAGCTGATTTTCAATGTATTTCACTATTTTTCAAGAAAATACTTTGGTTCCCTATTATCTATCATATAAAATAGGTCTTAAAGGAATAATTTCTTCTTTTTTTTTTTTTTTTTTTGAGACGCAGTTTCGCTCTTGTTACCCAGGCTGGAGTGCAATGGTGCGATCTCGGCTCACCGCAACCTCCGCCTTCTGGGTTCAGGCAATTCTCCTGCCTCAGCCTCCTGAGTAACTGGGATTACAGGCACGCACCACAATGCCCAACTAATTTTTTGTATTTTTAGTAGAGATGGGGTTTCACCATGTTGACCAGGTTGGTCTCGATCTCTCGACCTTGTGATCCACCCACCTCGGCCTCCCAAAGTGCTGGGATTACAGGCTTGCGCCACCGCGGCCGGCCGGGAATAATTTCTTACATGTCCCTAATGCCATTCTTGTGCTACTTCTTTTTACTCTCTACCTTGGCCTCTGCATCAACATTCCATGTTAATTTCAAGTTTATGCTTCTATCTTATATGCCTTTTGCTCCTTATCATTTTAAATCTGTCACGCTCCTCTAGCTCTTGCTCAAAACATCTTAAATCCTTCCTTGTCCAATTATATTCCATCTAACATATTTCTGCTCAACACTTGTTCAGTTTTACTATTGACTATCCTTGTGTATCTATAGCAGCAAAAGGGTCAACAAATGAAAGGAGCTAAAGCTTATTGAAAACTTACCATAGTCAGGCAATGCCATTTTTGGTTTTACATAATTGACAGTTTTAATTCTTTGTAGAACAAAAGGTTGCCTCAGAGAATTTGCATACTTTGCAAACAGGCTAAAAACTAAAAATTGGCAGAACTAGGGTTCAACCCGTGGCCATCTATTTCTAAACCCTGTCTGCTCTTCATCTCGTATCCTGCTTCCTAATCCAAAATGGTGGCTGATAAAAAAAAAGAATTCCTATTTTTACTTTGGAAAAAATGTATTTTGTATTTATGTTTGAACATAGCAGTGTCCAAAGGTATAGAAATATATGTCAAACCAAATAGTAAGTCCACACTATAAACTTTTAATAGAGTTACTTCCTCTTACACTGGCACAAAACACCAGGATAATCAAGAATTCCCTTCCATGAACTTTGATTAGACAGTGGTCATAAGTTTGGAATGCCTTTTATGTTATTTTTTTCTATGAAACCTTATCTGTTGTAACTAACTCCTTGTCATTTCAGCTATATTTTGTTAGATGATGAACAGAGATTATTTTTTCTTTCAGTGTTACCCATTCCCTAGAATTTGTCTAGTTATAAGTAGTTATTTAATACATATTTGTGAGTTAACTGTAATTAATCAGAAAACCCAGTTTGCCTTTTGACAGGCTAATTTTTGAATGTGTAATAATGTCCTATGTAACCATTCTCATCAAAAGGAGAATTCTACCCCCATTAATAAAATATAAAGCAATAATAAAAATGTAAGAAAACTGTATAATCTACCTTCAATGAAGTTTTTTCTTAAACTCTTATTGGTATTGACTTTCGTTTTGTATGCTCTGTATCTTCCCTATTTTTGTTAACAATATCTCCATCATCTTTGACTTCCTCCTTACTTTGTGATCTTCAGCAATCTCTAGTCCTTTGAACTTAAACAATCTTCAGTTCAATCTGTGCAATTTTAGATAGACAATTTAAAAAAATATTTTAGCAACTCCTCTGATTACTGTGCTCCCAGCTTATATGCCTTTTGCTCCTTCTTTGTCATTTTATATCTGCCACTCTTCTCTTACTCAAAACATCTTAAATCCTTGCTTGTCCAATCATATTTAATCTACAGTATTTTCCTTCAGTAGTTGTTCAGTTTTACTATTGACTAGCCTTGCTTATCTATATTAATGAAAAGGTGAAAGAATTAAAGGAATTAATGCTTACTGACAACCTACCATGTGAAAGCCAGATTCATATTACTTTTTGCCACTAGATGGCGCCTATGTCTAAGTAACAATCCCTGTTCTTTAAGTTAAACTATTTGGGAAAAAACCTTGTCTTCCTTTGAGGTAAATCCAATGGGTGACTTTTCATGATAGGCGAAATATATCTCTTTAGGAATTAAAGAGGCTGGGCATGGTGGTGCACACTGTAATCCCAGCACTTTGGGAGGCCGAGATGGCCAGATCACTTGAGGTCTGAAGTTCCAGACCAGCCTGGCCAACATGGTGAAACGCCATCTCTACAAAAAATACAAAAATTAGCCAGGCATGGTGGTGGGCACCTGTAATCTCAGTTACTTGGGAGTCTGAGGCAGGAGAACCGCTTGAAGCTGGGAGGCAGAGGTTGCAGTGAGCTGAGATGAGGCCACTGCACTCCAACCGGGGTGACAGAGCCAGACTCTGGCTCAAAACAAACAAAAAAAAAAGAATTATTAATTCCTTAAGAATTGTTCATTTTAAGCAATCTATCTAAAAGAGGTTACACATTTATCTCCTTTCCTAAGCTAGGGTTTATAAACCTGTTTCTTGATGATTAATAGGGATCATCAATCATGGTACTACACAGTGACATGCAGATTATTCTAGTATTTGACCCTACATTTAATGAGATGATTATGTATTTTGAGATAACTCTTTACAGTATTTTAGTAGTATTGTAATTTGAGGCTTGTCTTTTAATAAGCATTTTTTCCTTTTTCCCAGATACTACTTTTTAAAAACAACTACTAATAACAAACATCTTCTTTCTTCAACTTTCATTTAGAAATATTGCCTCCTTTCATGTTCTGTGATCAAATAAACCACATGAATTATTAGAATTGGGTCTAATACAAGTCTTATTAGTGAATTACATCAACTTTACAATATCTTATGAAATCTGTTTTGAGTGATCTATGACATATTCTTTGAGATACTGAGATGTTTTGATAGTTAAATTGCTTAAAAGTGGTATATTGCCGGGCGCGGTGGCTCAAGCCTGTAATCCCAGCACTTTGGGAGGCTGAGGCGGGTGGATCACTAGGTCAAGAGATCGAGACCATCCTGGTCACCATAGTGAAACTCCGTCTCTACTAAAAATACAAAAAATTAGCTGGGCATGGTGGCACGTGCCTGTAATCCCAGCTACTCAGGAGGCTGAGGCAGGAGAATTGCCTGAACCCAGGAGGTGGAGGTTGTGGTGAGCCAAGATAGCACCATTGCACTCCAGCCTGGGTAACAAGAGCGAAACTCCGTCTCAAAAAAAAAAAAAAAAAAAAAAAGTGGTATATTTTAAATATTGATTATATTTCTAATTAATAACTGAGTTCTACAGCATTCAAAAACTTGAATGTTACTTCCTATATTAGGATTTCCCTTTGACTTCTGTTGCATTTAATTTTAGCATTAATAATATTATTGATTCCATTAAAGTGACTGCAGGTCTGACAACTTAATTACTTTATATAAGTAATTTCATTTTTTTTTCTTTTCTTTTTTTTTTTTTCCTGAGACTGAGTCTTGCTCTGTCACCCAGTCTGAAATGCAGTGCAGTGGCACAATCTGGGCTCACTGCAACCTCCGCCTTCTGGGTTCAAGTGATTCTCCTGCCCCAGCCTCCTGAATAACTGGGACTACAGGTGCGCACCACAATGCCCAGCTAATTTTTGTATTTCTAGTAGAGACAGGGTTTCACTATGTTGGCCAGGCTGATCTCAAACTCCTGACCTCATATGATCCACCCACCTCGGCCTCCCAAATTGCTGGTATTACTGGCTTGAGCCACCATGCCCGGCCTGCAAATGTATTTCTGTATGACTACTGAAAAAATAATTTTGTTTATAAAAGGGAAATATTTAAAGAAACTTACGGCAAGCATAATATTAACTTGTAAAGTAATTCTCAAGCTTTAGTATGCGTAAGAATCAGGTAGAGATCTTGTTACAATTGTGTACAGATTTCAGGGTTACAATGCCAGAGACTGTTTCAGTTGGTATGAGGTAGAGATCAGAACTGTGAATTTTAAATAAATATTGCATTGATTCTTTTACCTCTGTGCTTCTCAAAGTTCTTAGCTTGCACTAGGAAGAAATTCTCATTTGAATGGATGTGAAGTTGAGTGGTTTGTTTTGGATTCAAAATTAAGATGTGTTATGGAACTATAACTTACAAGAGGAAATGCAATTTTTCACATCAAAGTCTCTACTAAAAAGTAAGGTAATACTTAAAATTTTATTTTATAGTTATTATCCCAATAAATAATACTTGAAGATATCTCTTCATTGCTGAAATCACATCTGAGATAGTGCGCTAAAATCACTTCAGATTATTATTAGTAAAACTTTCAATATGCAATTATGAAAAATTAACTAAAATTAAGGTAACTATCTCAGGTTTTGTGTTTTTTTTTTTTTTTTTTTGAGACGGAGTTTCGCTCTTGTTACCCAGGCTGGAGTGCAATGGCGCAATCTTGGCTCACCGCAACCTCCGCCTCCTGGGTTCAGGCAATTCTCCTGCCTCAGCCTCCCAAGTAGCTGGGATTACAGGCACGCGTCACCACGCCCAGCTAGTTTTTTGTATTTTTAGTAGAGATGGGGTTTCACCATGTTGACCAAGATGGTCTCGATCTCTCGACCTCGTGATCCATCCGCCTCGGCCTCCCAAAGTGCTGGGATTACAGGCTTGAGCCACCGCGCCCGGCCAGGTTTTGTTTTTTTTACAGTGATCCTTACTTTTAAAAATGCCAGCTCTTTTCTAAAAATCAACTTCTGCTCTCTTTACCTAGTACTAACACTTTTCCCTTCCTTTTAAGTGACCCTGTTTTGAGCAGTGTTAACACCTCAGAAAAATCTCCAGATATGTGTCGTGTATCTTTTGGTCTACTTTAATAACAAAACAGAGTCTCCTTGTTATCCTATTTGCTCAACCAATATACATTCTTGCCCTTGTGTTTATATAGTACATTCATTAGTAGTTTTTACTTGTCTAGTCTTTTGGACTATTAAACTAGAGATTATTATCCTTCAGGTGATGAATCTTATTTACAAATTCATTGCAGATCATGTGTGGGCAGCATGATTGCTGATCCTGCCTAACGAATACATTTAGTGTTTAATTTTTCTTTCTGTTGCTATTTTCTAATTTGAAGTGGGTAGACCAAAACCAATTAATTCTATTCCAGTTTTTCAGTACTTTGCTGCATGCTGCTTCTGTCACTACAGATGCTTATGACTCTTAATGTATAGCTTTAAATAACATTGATATTAGAGATGTGCTGATACTAAATTACATGTTTCTAATATCTGTGTCTTTCAGGTAAACCAAAGCTGCTAATTACTTTAAAGTTTTTTAACTCACATCTTCATAATTTAAAGTAATTTACCTTAAACAAAACTACTTTTAATCAGATTGCTGTAATAATAATCATAGTACAAGAAATATTTAAGAACATTTGAAAACATGGCTTAAAGACTATAATATCTAGCTGAATGTAGGTATCTGACTTTTTACTAGACAGAAGTTTCATATATATATATATATATATATATATATATATACATACACACACACACACACACACACACACACATAAAATTAAGAAATAGACGTGGGAAATATTTTAGATTTAGAAGTTAATAGGTTTTCATACTCCTCCATTATCTAGTCAACCAAAATGTAAAATGAGTAGAAGAGGAGTTTTGCATTTATAAAGACAAGTATTCATTGAGGCTGTGATAAGACTCCAAAATTTCTAGTGATGTTTACAGTTTGTCACTAAGCTTTTAGCATTAGAGTGAGTGAATGAGAAGGTGAATAAAATGAACAAGTAAATATTTATGTAAATTTATCTTGACATAGCCAAAGTCCTAATGTCACAAGAATCTAGTATGTAATAAAAGTATCTTCATTTTTCTTTCATTTTAAAAAACTGTGAACTGGTTCTATATCATAATATTAGATTAATGACACTTTAACAACTTTAACTTTAACATCATAATAGACAACCAAGTGCAAAAAAATCTACGTGAAATTAAGTAGCACTAGACACTCGGGAACATAGAGTCATGAGTATGATAAAATGGATTTAAGTATAACTATTTTCAATATGTACTATATTTCTAGCATTGTGCTAGGTACGCTTATAGAGGTTATTTCATTTAATCTTCAATCCTATACATCTTTTGCAGATGAGGAATAGTAATTTATTCCTGGCTTATTAGTTTTTCTGTTCTCAGTTGTATATGCCCCAGTAATAGAAAGTACTACTATCCCTTATTAACACTAAGGCTGTGTAAGTACTTGAAGTGATTCAAACATCATCAGATGGGTGCTTGAACTAGATGTATTCAAAATTCATCCAGCTCTGAGATTCTATACATTTATGTAATACTGCGCTGATTTAGATAATGGAATTAAAACCATGCAGCTAGGGCACAAAACCAGCAGAACAATATGAGTATGAGGCAGAAACCACGTCCTGATACTCAGAGATAAGTTGCATCCATAGCAGTCTGTCCAGGAAAGTTTGGAGCTGATTATGAATATAAAATCAATTGTATGCCCTTAATGCTCCAAATTATAGTAAAATAATCACCTAATAACTAAAACATGAGAAAGAACCGACTAAAAAGAAACCAATTCCCCAATTTTTTAAACAGCCAGCTTAATACTCTCACCTACAGAATGAGCAGAGGTTAGAACATTCTAATCCTATTTTTCCGTAGGACACAAAAATAGAAGCCGCTTGCATTGAAATAGTACTGTGACTAAGCCTAGCCTTACTGTTGCATGTTTCTAATTGCATGCACTTCAAGGTTTGAATTTTTTTAGAAAGCTATTAAAAAGTGGGAAAGTAGGCCCTAAAGTATGACTTAGAGTTTACTTTAAAAAATTCAACTACTTAAAATTCACTAGTATTTAAGGCAGTGTTATTTTTCACTTCTTTTTACTTTATTCATTTTCATTTTTAGAAGTAGTCATACAGATAACTTATATGCTCATGTGCATGGACTTAAAAAAATAACAACCTGGAAAAATAAAAACGGCCAGTTAAAAAATATAGAGGAGAGAATAAAGACTATTTAATAAATTTTGCCTTGCTTTAATATTATATTTTGGCTACTTTACATGATTAATTTGAATTTGAATGATTTCCAAAGGCAAAAAATTCTTAAGTATTTGCTCCAATGAATTGGGAAGAATGTTTGGTTTTCCTGCTTAATCTCTCAGCTATTTTTGCATCTTTTCTGTAGTATAGTTGCTTTTTTTGAGGCAAATAGGTTCTTAGAGTCAGTCCCTAATTTCTCATTCTAATTAATCTTAACTCTACTTTTTATTGTTGTAAAATATATTTAATGTGAAACCATTTTAACTGTTCACATTGCTGTGCAATCATCACCGCCGTTCATCTCTAGAACTTTTTCATCTTTTTAAAAACCCTCATTGTTAAACATAGAGTTGAGAAATTGTTGCAGCATTTGTGACCCCTACTTTACCTTTCTTAGCTAGTTTCCACAAGATAAATTTGCCAAAGACCTTCTAATTTAAAAGGCCTCGTTTATCTGTAAATGCTAATACTATTAGGTAGCTAAGAAAAATGAAGACATCAAAAAGTGGATATGGGCCAATGCAAATTTTGAGGAATAATAAGGATATCTGCAAGCTCATAGATGTTTTGAGCTATCTGTAAAATTATAATCATATATTTGAAATAAAAACTTTTTAAAATGACTAAAATGAAAAGCTAAAGTTATGAATTCCTGTAGCATAGAATTTTTTTCTCTAGAATATGAAATATGGCACAAAAGATACGAGTTTATATTATATTGGGGATAAAACTTGTGAAAAGTTAATTCATTATGTATTAATTATTTATATATATGAACATATTACCATGGGTAATGAATCTCCCAAACAGCTTCATACGGTTGTTCTGAAAACATGTTTGCAAAATAAGGCCAAACTCACTCTTCCAGGAAATCTATTCATTCCATAATTTAGTCTTCAATTGAGCCTAAACATACCCCAGGTGAAAATAACAAAATTCAGATATGTCAGTATTGACGTACATGTAGGTGGTTCTTTTATTATAATTTGTGAAATGCTTGCAAGCTGTCTTAGTGAGGGATCTCACTTGGAGAGAGATAATCAAGATATAAGATGACAAAGTTCAATCAAATTGTGCAGTTTCATGAAGTGATCAAGTACAGTATGTTTTAAACAAAGCAAATTGTTGACCTATTCAAAGGTGAGGTGCTATGGTATAGCATTTTAGTGTAAATTATTTGATATCTTAAAAGCTATTTCTTATTATTTCTCTTCAGTCTAAAGTGACTGACAACACTTCTGAAATCACTTGCTTCCATTTGAGTGGCATTTCATTAAAACATCCCAAGCTAAGATTCCTCTTTATTCCTTTATTAAGAATCGAAGACTACATCAAAACTGTCTACAACCAGGAGTTGTTTGTATTTATGTCTTTACATTAACTACTTTTCAATTGTGTTGAGAAAATCGCTTTTGTTTTTCAATTATTTACCGGATTCTAAAAGAAACAGTTGTCAAAAATAAGTTTACAGTGGCGAATGGCTGCTTCAATAGGTGTAAAATCAATTTATAACTTTTATTTAACAAAAGGGATCTGCCAAACTATCCACTGTTCCTTTAGTTATTTTTTTTTATAGCAATGATATACCTAATTCCAAAGGGAGAATGTTGTTCTTTAAAAATCAAAACAGTACTTTACCACCAAGTCAAGCACATCATGTGCTATATTGACATTTTTGAGGAATTAAGTTTTTTTCAAACTTTCTTCTTTATATGTCTGAATTTTCTCCTTGCAATGATATGGTAATCTCTTCACTCTACAAGTCAATCTAAGAATCAGAGTTTACAGTGAAGGGAACGATGATGAAACTTAATGTTAAGATGGACAAATTGGCTGAGCACAATGGCTCATGCCTGTAATCCCAGCACTTTGGGAGGCCAAGGTGGGTGGATCACCTGTGTCAGGAGTTCAAGACCGGCCTGACCAACATGGTGAAACCCTGTGTCTACTAAAAATACAAAAAATTACCAGGTGTGGTGGCACACACTACTCGGGAGGCTGAGGTAGAAGAATTGCATGAACCCAGGAGGTGGAGGTTGCAGGGGGCCAAGATCAAGCCATTACACTCCAGCCTGAGCGACAAGAGCAAAAATTCCATCTCAAAAAAAAACAAAAAACAAAAACAAGATGGTAAAATAACAAAGACTGCAGAGGAAACGGATGGACCAACTATGCTACCAAGTGCTACACTAAAATAAAGCTTATAATTTTAACTTTTTTACACTTTACCCTTTACGTTTCTCTTGAGGTCAACATTTACACTTCAAAATCAATGACTACAATTGCATAAGCAAGAGCGGATAGGTAGATGCTTTGTCTAATAGAGTTAGGTTGGTGCTAGTCTTCATTTGGGGTGAGAGAACCATTGTTAACTTGTAAATTTTTAAAAAGGCCATATAAGACGTTTAGGTTCTTGCTCAAACATATCAGACATTGCAATTAATTTACAAGGTGGAAGATTTTGGTACAAATAATAACTGGAGAGGTATAGTGCTTGCAAATACTCAGAAAATAATTGTAAACTACCAAAGGCAAAGTATTAACGGCCTGCATTTGAAAACAAAACTGTTGCATTGAAGCATAGCTAACTAGGCAAAAACACATGGTTCCTGGGGACCCCGTCAAGTGGATAAGTTGTTTCGGGTCTACCTGAGGAGGGACAAAGATGAGCGGAGCCGTTTAAAAGCACTTCTGCTTTATGCCTCTTTTGTTCTTGCCAGGGTGCCCATTTTTAAAGTATTCAAACAAAGAACCACAAACCGCCAGTCACACCATAATACCAGCTTGTGTTTACATTTTCAGCTCTCCGGATCGTGATCCTATTCAGTGCACACAGAGCGAGTGCTCGTGTACACGCGCCCGTCCGCCATCAGGAGGACTGAAACTGTAAACACAAGCTGGTATTTTGGTGTGATCACGCTAATATGGCGGTTTGTGAGGTCAAGGGGTGGAAGGTGAATTATGGATCCAGAATTTCCTTGCTTTTGTCAGTTTAAGTCAGGCTGCTTGTGCAGTAGCTGTTTTTCAAACTTGAATAACTTAGCTATTTTAAAGCAATGGAAACCTACCTTAAATAATTAGAGGGGCTACAATGGAGAAGTGTCTTCCCAGGAAGGTAGTGGAAGCTCGATTCCGCAAAACCTTTAAAATTAGACCATGAAAGGCATGTTACAGCCTAGTTCTCAAGATAACCATGAGTTATTCACAGCATAAAGTGTTGGGTAAAACAACCCAAGGTCTTTATAAAACTTCTCATCTCAATGGAAAACCATTTAGGTGGCTTGTTTTATTATTAAAAGTTCACTTAACCAAAAAAATTGAAAATAGTTTATTTAATTGTCCAGTGTACCCTAAAAAGAAATGGACCAAGTTTCAGATGGAACTCAGAATACTTTTCCCACTTTGCTGTTGAGGAAAAAATTATCTTTGTTGTTCAGTTACAGGTAGGTAATATATCTTTATCCAAAGTTGTGCTAGATGGGATCTTCAAGGTTATTTGGATTTTGAAGTACTAAGAAAATATCCTCAGTACAAAAAATATCAGAAATGGTATTCCAACTCACCCTACCAAGGACAAGAAGTTCCAGATCATTAGGAACAGATATATTGGAGCTTGTCCCTGTAAAAATATAGGATAGCTAACAAATATATAACATTAGTTGTAGCCGGGCGCGGTGGCTCAAGCCTGTAATCCCAGCACTTTGGGAGGCTGAGGCGGGTGGATCACGAGGTCGAGAGATCGAGACCATCCTGGTCAACATGGTGAAACCCCGTCTCTACTAAAGATACAAAAAACTAGCTGGGCATGGTGGCGCGTGCCTGTAATCCCAGCTACTCAGGAGGCTGAGGCAGGAGAATTGCCTGAGCCCAGGAGGCGGAGGTTGCGGTGAGCCGAGATCGCGCCATTGCACTCCAGCCTGGGTACCAAGAGCGAAACTCCGTCTCAAAAAAAAAAAAAAAAACAACATTAGTTGTATAGCCACATTTATTCCTTCATAGAGATACAGGTAAGTAAAACAATTTTATTTTATTAATTTTAAGAAAGTATGACATTACTAAAGTCATCCAAGTTAGAAATATAAATGGAAGTTTCAGTAAATGGGATGCATTTATACTACTATTAGCTCTTTTGAGTGAAGGTTGCATGAGGACTGGTTATGTTTCCAGAAAAGTGATTTTAAATTTCATTACTGCTGACAACATGAACATTTCTTTCAATGCGTATTCTTTATATTTGTGTGAAAAATAGTTCTAAAGTAGAAGTCAGTTATCAAACTGCATATGGAAATGGAAAACAGAAAGAATTTTTTTCTTCATATATGAATTTATTTCTAGTTCATCCAAATTCCTTTTGAAACAAAGTTCAAAAGAAAGAAAGTTTTTCTCCCTAAAGCAAACAGACTAGTAGTAATGAGTGTGTATATATGTGTTGGATATTATATATGTGTATTCTTAGTTGTCCAATAGAGACCAATTATTTTTGTGACAATATTGCAGTTTCTAGAAGTAAAAAGTTCAGGTGGTCTTTTGGTCCATTATAACCTTAAAGCTTTCTAAAAGCAGGGAATTATCAGCCATCAATATTTTCTTGCCGAAATCATCTCTGGACTAATACAGAACAATGATGACTTCCTCCCTTTCATGTACATGTGTTTATATGTAATAATTTATGTAATAGATGCATACAAATATCTATATAATAAGCAAACCTACAAGTAAATATCTAGAACAACTAAACAATACATATTAGTTTATTTTAAGTGAATTCATTTCAGGGATATCTTGTCTCTTCTGTTAGATCATCAATTATTTAAAAGTTAGAACTACTGTACATTTAAATAAAAGTTGTAGCTCCCAATAGCATCATTCATTCTTTTGATGTTCAATTAAGATGACAGTGCTGATGAAAAATGGAGGTGGTGAGAAGTGAGAAGAAAACAGAAGATAGCTGGGTGCACTAGTGTATACCGGTAGTCCCAGCTATTCAGGAGACTGAGGCAAGCCGACCTTTTGAGCCCAGAAGTTGAAGCCCAGTACAGGCAACCTAGGAACACCTAATCTCTCTCTCTCTCTTTTTTTTTTCAGTCAGGGGAAAGCTCCAGTGTAGTCCCCCACTATCACAAACTCTGCAGTTGGGTTTTCTCCATTTGGGGAAAACGCAGGGGTCAACACATCCAGAGTGCAATGCATAAGCCTCACCCTGGGAAAACCACCTTTGTGATCTCCCCTGCCAGGTAAGTATGGAAGACCTAATCTCTAAAAGAAATAAAACATAAACAAAACAGAATGTAAGGAGAGGCTAATGTCCTGCAGGACTGTTAAGACCTAAGTAAGATTTTTTACATTTTTACCTACTATATCATTAACGTCTTTTATTGCTTGTTCTACAACAATGTATCCTTTCTCCATTGACTTTAGAAATAAGAAAAAGAGAAGTAGATTTAAAGAACAAAGAAAATAATATGAATGATTAAAACCAAACAAAAAGCCACATTATTTCTTGCTGTATTTTCCTCTGCTTTAAGGTTTTTACCTGTCTATTTCTTTCTTTGAAGCATTTATAGAAAAATGTATGAAAGCAGCTTTATTTTCTACTTGTTGAGTTAAAAACTTTTCTTTCTGGGAGGATGAGTGGCTATTTCTGAATCTGAATTGTTAAAGCAGTAACTGTCACTAGATTTTGTTCCATCTTGTTAGTATAATACCTTTTCATTCAGAAAATAGCAATAAATTTGGCCAGGCGTAGTGGCTCATACCTATAATCCTAGCACTTTGGGAGGCCAAGGGGGTGGATCACTTGAGGTCAGGAGTTCAAGACCAGCCTGGGCAACATGGTGAACCCCCATCTCTACTAACAATACAAAAATCAGCTGGGCATGGTGACGCACACCTGGAATCCCAGCTACTAGGAGGCTGAGGCAGGAGAATTGCTTGAACCTGAAAGGTGGAGATTGCGGTGAGCCAAGATCACACCACTGCACTCTGGCCTGGGCAACAGAGTGAAACTCTTGTCTCAAAAAAAAGAAAAGGTCTGGATGGGGGAAAAAGAGAAAATTATAGTAAACTTTAGGATGTAATGCTTTTATTTGCAGTTATTCTGCTGACCAGATCAGATTCTGTAGAGGCCATGTGAGATGAGTGATGCTTATATTTTCCCCTTAACTATCTTAATATTAGAAGTCAGCTTAAAATGGCCTTAAATGAGACTACCTCAGGCCTCAACCATAAAAAACTTTCCTCTTGTCAAGGAAGATTTCTGTTAAGACTACGGTATGTTTCAGAGAAAAACAGTGAAAGACTTGTTTTACATATTCAGGATTTTTTGAAGTGGAGATCAAAACCTGTAGCTGAAATCTAGTGAGACTGAACAAGTAAGTTTAAGCATTTGTAACATTTTTAAAATTTACTTTTTTAGGAAGGCAAGGTCTCATTATATGTCAGCATATCTCTTCCTTCCTCATTATTTAAAATATTTCTAGGCCGGGCGCGGTGTCTCACGCCTATAATCCCAGCACTTTGGGAGGCCAAGGCGGGTGGATCACGAGGTCAAGAGATCGAGACCATCCTGGTCAACATGGTGAAACCCCATCTCTACTAAAAATACAAAAAAATTAGTTGGGCATGGTGGCGCGTGCCTGTAATCCCAGCTACTCAGGAGGCGGAGGCAGAAGAATTGCCTGAACCCAGGAGGCGGAGGTTGCGGTGAGCCGAGATCTCACCATTGCACTCCAGCCTGGGTAACAAGAGCGAAACTCCGTCTCAAAAAAAAAAATATATATATATATATTATTTATCCTTATTTAAATTTTAGTTTATTTTTTCAGGATACTAACCACTCCAATTTATTCAATATCATTTGCAAATTGGTGCAGTATAGTTTTGAATTTTTTGAATAAACAGAAAATATGTTGATTATTATGGGTTCCAAGTCATTCCTCAACCTCCTCTTGGTAAGGCTGTGGAACAACTTGCTCATCAGTCTAAAAGTAGTATGACTGAGAAGATATTTTCCTCACTTATTAAAAAGATGAACATATGTGATAGAATCTAAAATCTATTTATTCATCTAGAGGAAAAAATGGTAGAGAATAGTCAGAAAAATCCTTTAAAAGAAAGAGTGGTAGGGGTAGGAGCTAATCTGCCCTTCTACGTATTTAAAAATCTTGACCGGCACGGTGGCTCATGCCTGTAATCCCAGCACTTTGGGAGGCCAAGGCAGGCAGATCACCTGATGTCAGGAGTTCAAGACCAGCCTGGCCAACATGATGAAACCCCATCTCTATAGAAATACAAAAATTAGCCAGGCATGATGGCAGGTTCCTGTAATCCTAACTACTTGGGAGGTTGAGGCAGAAGAATCACTTGAATCCAGGAGGCGGAGGTTGCAGTGAGCCAAGATTGTGCCATTGCACTCCAGTTTGGGCAATAGTTCAAGACTCTCTCTCTCTCTCTCTCTCTCTCTCTCTCTCCCTCTGTATATATGTGTATGTATCACAGAACTATAGTAATTTAAGTGATATACTGTTAGGAAGCAGATGTGCAATTTTTGAATGACTAAATACCGGGAACAATATGTTTGACATTTATCATCTATACAGTTGAATCTTCACAATTATCCCATTTGACACTGAGGAAACTGAGCCTTAGAAAATATAACTAGCTCAGGGTGGTAGATACTATTATTTGCTTACAGTTCTTCATTCTCTTGTCCTTGACAAGCCTTCCCTGTGGAGACAATGCACTCTCCTTTCCCATTCACTTAGGGTAGATTGGGTGATCTTCAGACCAATGCAGTGTGGATAGAAAAAAGAATGTGTTGGAGTTGAGGTTTAAGACTATGGAAAGTTTCACCAGCTTTTTTGTACTCTTAACCATACATTATGAGAAGAATTTGTTCCAGGAAGCTGTTGTTATTACAGCCTGAAAAAAGAAAAAATGTGTAGCACTCAAATCTGACCTGTAGCTTGGAGCAGGGTCCCTTTGTGTCCCGAAGAACACTGCAGTGTGACAGCTGACCCAGATACCCATAAAAGAAATATTTGTTGTTGTACACCACTGCGATTTGAAGAAATGCTTGTTACAAAGCACTATTGCAGAAAAACCTGAACAATACCTTGCAATTACACAGCTAAGATCAATGAAACAGAGGTGAAAATCTGGAACTAGATAACAACGTATCCAAGAATTTAATGGAGAAAATATGCATTGCTCAGAAGTGGTGTGGGGATAGTAATTAACCATTTGGAAGAAATATGGTTAAATCTTTAATGTATACTTCTAAAAAAGAAAAACTAAGTAGGTTAGAGATATAAATGAAAAATATGAAAATATAAAGATAATATAATTAGAATAAAATACAGAATTTTTTCTCACTAATGTTATAAAGAATGTCTAAGAATGATATCAAAGGCATTAATTGGAATGCATAAAAACTTTGATGAAAATGACATAAAGTAAAAAGACTAATGACATACTAAAAAATAGATATCACAAAAAATTAATATTTGTAATCCTTGAGAAGTGTGTACAAGTCAATAATAATAAGTTGTATATGTCAGAAGAAAAGCAGAAGTAAGATAATAGCCCATAGACACATGGAAACATGATAAACTTCATTAGTAATTAAATTCTGGAAATTAAAAGAAAGAATAAAATATAATTTCCAACCTGTTGGAATGTAAATGATTTTTTTTTTTTTTTTTTTTTTTTTGAGACGGAGTTTCACTCTTGTTACCCAGGCTCGAGTGCAATGGCGAGATCTCGGCTCACTGCAACCTCCGCCTCCTGGGTTCAGGCAATTCTCCTGCCTCAGCCTCCTGAGTAGCTGAGATTACAGGCACGCGCCACCATGCCCAGCTAATTTTTTGTATTTTTAGTAGAGATGGGGTTTCACCATGTTGACCAGGATGGTCTCGATCCCTTGACCTCGTGATCCACCCACCTCGGCCTCCCAAAGTGCTGGGATTACAGGCTTGAGCCACTGCGCCCAGCCTGTAAATGATTTTTAAGATAATATTAACATAATGTATTCTGAAACTTTGCAGAATTTGAAAATAAAAATTAAGAAAAGAAAAACCAGTGTAGAAAAGCTGTGAGAGCAAAATGACTATGACCTCTTTTGGAGGACAGTTCAGCAATAACACATATTTTAACTTTTTTTGCGTTTAATTTTAAGACTTTTGTCTTATGCAGACTCATTGACCTAGCATTTCCATTTCTTAAGGAATAATCTTGTCAAATGTGAAAAGATGTATTACAATATTTAAAGTAAAAAACTTGAAACTACTAAATGTTAATCAACAGAGGATTGATCAAATAAATTATAGAATAGACATAAAATAAAATATTCATTTTAACAGTAGCCATTAAGAATTATGAAGATCTGTATTAATGGACATTAAAAGACAGCAGTGATTATATATTAAGGGAAAAAAGGAGGCTATAAAACTATGTACAGTGTGGTCTCATTTTTATAAATATGTGAAATGTATGTTAATATAATTAATTCTTGAGGAATAGGCAAAAAACTATGGTAGTTTTTTCTCGATGATAAGTTTATGGTTGATCTTCATATTATAGACTAACAGAAAATACTTTTAGTCTTTAATATTGAATGCCTTCTACAATGATAATATATAGTCAGAAATAAAAGCAAAACACTTTCCTTTTTGAAATGAAAAAATACATACAAGCAGTATCTTCTGCAAATATGGAAAAGTTTATAGGACTCAAAATGGGTGATACCTATTGTTTCCTCCTTGTCTAGGCTCTCATCAATTATTCATGGAAATCCTGTTGTACTAATAATTATTTTTCATTCATTACTCCTTTGCATTCCTTTTCAGAGAGTGACAGGTATTATGCTGTGCAGTCATTTATATTAATCGAATATTCTTTATAATATTTTCTTACGCCATGTTTACATGATTTTTAAAAATCACATAAACAAAAAAACAGTTACATTGGCTAAATTCTTAATATTTCTACACAAACCAGTAATTTTATCTTGAACCTGTACTGACCAACTTGAATGGACCAATTACTTTTGGATTATTTTTAAGATTAAAGTCAAGAAAATTATAAAAATTAACAGTTTCCTTCAGTTATTTAGAGGAAAAATTAGAAAAAAGTCTTCAATGAGACAAATTAACTTTACAAAGAATAGCAATTAGGCAATTGATATAGTATTATACATATCTCTATCAATCTGTAGATAGTCATACAAATAAAAAAACCCAGGGATAAACTAATAAACCATAGAACGTGTGTAGGATCCATATGATGAAATTTCAAATTTTTCAAAGGATCGCAAAAATTTTTGAAAACTATTTCTAAAAAGAGTAACTGACAATATTTTAAAGCTGTCTCATCATTTATAAATTTAATGTAATTCTGTTTAGGATTTCCAATACGTTTTTAAATTAGCTATGACATTACCTTTCTTTTAATTGGGCAGCCCTCCGAATCAGAATAGGTCTAGAGAGAGTCCTAAAATTTTTTTTTTTTTTGAGACGGAGTTTTGCTCTTGTTACCCAGGCTGGAGTGCAATGGTGAGATCTCGGCTCACCACAACCTCCGCCTCCTGGGTTCAGGCAATTCTCCTGCCTCAGCCTCCTGAGTAGCTGGGATTATAGGCACGCGCCACCATGCCCAGCTAATTTTTTGTATTTTTAGTAGAGATGGGGTTTCACCATGTTGACCAGGATGGTCTCAATCTCTTGACCTTGTGATCCACCCGCCTCGGCCTCCCAAAGTGCTGGGATTACAGGCTTGAGCCACCGCGCCCGGCCCTTAAAAATTTTTTATTATGAAAATAACATGGGCTTCTCCTGAAAAATTCAGGCCATGCAGAAGGTGTTAAGTGAAAAATATTGTCCTTGGCCTATATCCTGACTCCTTAATCCAACTCCCCAGAGGTAAATCATTGTAAACAGCTTTAAAAAAATTGTGGTAAAATATACATAAAATAAAAATTATCATTTTAATCATTTTTAGGTGTACAGTTCAGTAGCATTAGGTACATTCACATTGCTGTGCAATTATTACCACCATTCATCTCTAGACCATTTCCATCTTGCAAAACAGACTCCTCTGTACACCTTTAATAATAACTCCCATTTTCCCTTTCCCTCAGCTCCTGGCAACCATCATTCTACTTGACGTCTCTATAATCTGACTACTCTAGGTACCTCAGATGAATGGAATTATGCAGTATTTGTTCTTTTGTGTGTAAGTAGCTTTTTAATAATCTTTTTGAACGTTTTTTCAAAGACATTTACAAAAATTTTATGACTAATGCTTGTTCATGGTAGAAAATACAAACTGCCTAAGAAGATTCTTTATAGTAAAAAGCAAAAGTCCCTCTTCTCCACAATGTTCATTCCCACTCACCAAAGCTAACCATTATTAATACTTTTTTGACCAATCTTCCAGAATGTTTGTATGTATCAATAAGGAACAGCCTCACATACACATGAGCATGCACACACACTTCTACACTTTTTCTGACATTTTTTAATTTTAAGAGGGCTAATATATATATTGTATAATTTGCTTTTTTTACTTAATATATCTTGAGTACTTTTTCACAGCAAAACATGTTCTTAAGTGAATTTTTTTTAACAATGTAATTCAGTATAAAATGAAAGAATAGTCAAGAATGACAAAGAAAATTTTGGAAAACTACTGACTTGCAATACCAGATATATGACTATATTATTAAAATATTGTGATAAAGGTAGAAGAATAGAGAAATCAGTAGAGTGGAAATTAATCTAAGGAGAGGACCTTAGAAGTTAATGCTTTCAGCTAAATTCAAAAATCTTAAAGTCAGTAGGAAAGAAGTATATTATTCAATAAACTTGCAGGGATAATTGCTTAACAGTTCAAAAAAAAAGATCAAATCCTCTCCTCACATGATAAAACAAAATAAACTGCAGACATATTAAAACGAAACAAAAAAATCATCAAATATGTAGAAGAAAACAAAAGTGAATATTTTAGCAGGGTGTAGTCATGCTTCCCTGTAGTCCCAGCTCCTCTGAAGGCTGAGGCTGGAGGATCACTTGAACCCAAGAGGTCAAGGTTCCACTGAGTCATGATCGTCCCACTGCACTCCAGCCTGGGCTACAGAGGAAGATTCTGTCTAAATAAAAAAGAAGTAAATTAAAAATAATGAAAATGAATATTTATCTGACCTTTTGTGAGGAAGATTTTATTCTTCTTTTTTTCTTCCCAGATGGAGTCTTGCTGTGTCACTCAGGTTGAAGTGCTGTGGCGCAATCTCAGCTCACTTCAACCTCCACCTCCCAGGTTCAAGCAATTCTCCTGTCCAGCCTTCTGAGTAGCTGGGATTACAGGTGCAAAGCACCACGCCTGGCTAATTTTTGTATTTCTTTTAGTAGAGACGGGGTTTCACCATGTTGGCCAGGCTGGTCTCAAACTCCTGACCTTGTGATTCACCCACCTTGGTCTCCCAAAGTGGTGGAATTACAGGCGTGAGCCACCGAGCCCGGCCGTGAGGAAGATTTTCTAAATGGACCACTAAAGGTAGATATTTTAATGAAAACACTGTAGAAATTGACAATTTAAAAGTGAAAAAGTAAATAAAATATGATAAAGTTTAGCTTAGAAAGATACTTGTAAGATGTATGGCATAGTGTTACTATGCTAATCTTACATAAATAATTTTCTATATAAAAAATTAAAAAATACAAACATCCCAACAGAAAAAAATGGATGTTGGATAGGAATAAATATACTATAAAGCAATATGTAAATGATAAATATATGAAATTATTAAAATTTTCAATTAAGCAAAATAACTAAAAGAACAATTTTTTTTCAAACACCAAATTAGAAATCATTAAAAACCTGATAACATTTAGTGTTGGTGAAGATATAGATAAATAGAAAATCTCATCTACTTCCATTTGGAAGGCACTTTAGCCTGTTAAAACTTATTTTTAAAAATCTTTTTGACCATAAAATTTCCCTTTTAGAAATTCATCTGGAGGAAGTAATTGTACATGTATGCAAATATTTGTCTACAGAGATGTTCCCATAGCATTGTTAATGATATAGGAAAATTAGTAATTATTGGCCGCGCATGGTGGCTCATGCCTGTAGTCCCAGCGCTTTGGGAGGCTGAGGCAGGTGGATTACTTGAGGTCAGGAGTTCAAGACCAGCTTGGTCAACATAGTGAAACCCCATCTCTACTAAATAATACAAAAATTAGCCAGGCGTGGTGGCGCATGCCTGTAGTCTCAGCTACTCAAGAGGCTGAGGTAGGATAATCACTTGAGCCTGGGAGTTAGAGGCTGCAGTGAGCCAAGATTGCACCATTGCACTCGAGTCTGGGTGACAGATGAGACTGTCTTAAAAAAAAAAAAAGGCTGTTGCCAAGTACATAGTGTTAGGGAACTTGTTAGATAAAACTATGGTGCATTTATACTATGGAATACTATAGTTAGTACTTAATGACATGGGAAAATGTGATATATTTTAAGTGAAGCATCACTCATAAATGAGTAATGTTATATATCCTAATTATTTTTAATACTAGTGCATAGAAATATATATAAGGATATACTCTAGAGGATTAACAGATTAACAGAGTAATGATTTTTATTTAATTATTTTTGATATTTCCATAATTTCCACAATGAACATATATCACTTTTGTAATCAGAAATAATGTTATAAAAATAAAATACTTTTAAAAAGCATTTATAATACATTGTTATTTAGGTTTTTCCTCAAGTGATTGGCTGCTCTGCCTTAGTTTGCCCAAGTCCCAGGTAAGCTTCTGGGTACTTGATT
This sequence comes from Saimiri boliviensis, assembly GCF_048565385.1. Lineage (NCBI taxonomy): Eukaryota > Metazoa > Chordata > Mammalia > Primates > Cebidae > Saimiri > Saimiri boliviensis. Next base: position 78,333,433 of record NC_133453.1, read on the forward strand.
GAAAAAACAAATCAAGTAAATCATTAGACTAAAAGTACAAGTCAAAGAGCTAAAATATATATTTTCATTTTTAACAATGAAATATGACTATTATAATTAAAATAATTCAATTTGCATTATATGCCTTTAAATAAAGATTAAATGGACCTCCCTCACATACCAAATTATTATGTAATCCAGTTTCATTTTTAACTAATGGGAACACAAATTAGTATAATTTTATAATTTAATACTCAGCAATAAATCATATTTTAAAATAGAAGAAACTAAATATTTTTCCATAAACCATCCTTAGGGAACAAAGCATATCATAAGATATGACAAATAAGCTTCTAGTTCTAGGAAAAGTCTTTATTTGTTCTTTCCAGAAAATGAAAATTTGCTGATGACAGATATATATATACATATTATATGTAGTAAAATGATCCTGAAAAATCAATGAAATATTGAAATTTTAAGTGCAGGCTGGGTGCAGTGGCTCACACCTGTAATCCTAGCACTTTGGGTGGATCACCTGAGGTCAGGAGTTCAAGACCAGCCTGACCATCATGGTGAAATCCCATCTTTAAAAAAAATTAATTAATTAATTAAAAAATAAAATAAATTTTAAGTGCAAAGCATCTGATTAAACTGCCTACTCTTGCTCATATATCCTTTTTTATTTGCTATTTATATTAGCAAAATAAACTTTACATAATGCCTCAAATAGTTAATGAATATAAAGCTCTAAAACAGCAAATATGTATTGTAATAAGATCTTTTGGAATCTGATTTCAGGTACCACTAATTTGACAGGCAGTATGATAAGGAACAATCTGTATGACATGCAAACAGGAGGGGTTAAATTCCAAGCACAGCCTGAATGAGAAGTATAACTCATTTCCCATAACCCAGATGCGTTTTGAACACATCTATGCAGTCTCCATGTGAAACCAGGTGCTGTTCCCAAAGGAGAAAACACTGCCCTCCAGTGGTCTTCAATGAAGAAATGGAAATAGTTTCAGGTACCATGATAGTAGTAGTAGCATTTACACGAAACATGGTGTATTTATCTAGTCTCATTTTTGGCTGTATTTCTTAAGCTGAAACACATCTACAACTGAGCATAAGGACAAAATTTCCAAGATAAATTCTAATAGGTAGTTACTCCAGTTAGATAGGCATGTTAACAAGAAGGATTATGAATTTCTGACCCCAAAAGCTGACCATTTATTTGATTATCAAAATTGGATTATGTTAGCAACCTATAGTTTCTCACTTCCCAGATAAGAAAGAAGAGATTTCATCTCTATGTTTCCCTTGTTGGCCAATTTTTTAGCTAAAAGACATTTAAAATTGTACAGCAGGCAGAACCCCAGGGGACTGAACAGTGTTCCAACATCCTTAAAGGCTTCCCATCACTTGAAAAACCAAATTCTTCCTCCTGTTTCTTAAACTAACCAAAGTAGGCAAAAGCAATTTTTAAAAGTCTTTGTGTCTAGCATTGGAACTTTCTCATATTTCACACCATTATATAAATGTCACTCTAACCTATATGTATCACAAATGCTACGCTAAATTAGGGCCAAATTTGCAACCTAGTTTAACTGGGTTTCCTCTTTTTGCAAATGCAGTTTTTGTGTCTGCATTTAGCAATGCATACAAAACTGTCCGTGTAGCTAACTGCTTCAAATTGCTAAATTTGAGGATGGATGTGTAGATCTCCCAGTCTTTATGTATGTGCCAAAGCAGTCCTGTTTCTAGTCATATAAAGACTTCCTAATCAAATGGACCTTGACTACATTGCTAAATTCTTGGACCACTTCACTTACTCTTTTGGATTTAGTAAAGGAAAAGATAAGAATTTTAAGAGGGGAAAGAGTTTTCAAACCTCCTCCATATTTCTGTCCTTCAGAAACCAGAGTGGAACTACAACGCATAAGATAAGACTTTAGAGTCTGACAGCTGTAAAGCCTCATCCATTACAAGCTATGTGACTTAAACTTAGCTTCATTTTTCTCATCAGTAAAACAAAATCATGTTGGGTTCATTAGGTGATTATTAATGATTGAGTGAGAGAATGTACATGAAGTGTCTAGCACAGAGAAAGGGCTTAACCAAGACATTATTATAATTCTATCACCATCACTTCTTAGACTATTAATCCAGTGTTGAGGTAAATTTCCTAGAGGTATGACTTTCTAAAATTTATTCCCATTTGTCATCTTAAATAATGTTCATCATTCAGTTTACTATATAGAAAATGTCCTGAGTCCTCCACATACATTTTTTAAAACAAATGCCTTATGCTAAGAGAAAATATTTTAACATCACATTCCTCAAATATAGCACCTTTAAGTATGAATCAAGTTTTTCTTCTTTTCACTCCCACAGAAAATGGTATCCATTATATAATCACCGGGATTCACAAAGTGCTTTAGGATGTAAAAAATGACAAACATTAAAATTGTAATCATTACAACGGTGGTATAGTAATTAGACATATTTGGGTATATTGTAAATTTAAAAGTTTCTGAGCTTGAGAAAATAAAGTTCCACAACCATAATTGTTCTAGTTATTTAACTTAATATACATTTCAGAGAGCAAAATTACTTTCTTTAGGAGATTAATACACCATCCTTTGAGATGAAGAAAAACCTACACATTTTAACAAGACATTGTTTGTTCTTATCACTACCTGTGGTAAGGAGCTTTTACTGAGCCATGATAGTGCACCTTTATCTCCTCCCTCTGTGTATACTTGCAGCATTATAACACATAGTTTTATCTGGGTAAATTTACTGAGTATGGTCTTTACTGATCATGACATCTCATCAATAATCTCATTATGATACTTTATGTTATACAACATTAAATATTTGATTACTCAAAATATTTCTTATAACTCAGAATCAAACTGTTTATGATTTAAAACAGAATGTACTGATGAATGGAGAATGCAACAGTGATTGGGTAAATGTTTGATATTTACCAAACTCTTAGAAAATTTTGGGACAAAGTACCATTTAAAGATAAAGCAAATAAGTACTTCTAAACATTGCAATAGTGTATATGTGTTACACTGAAGCCTGTGTATAAGCATTAACTAGGTACCAATAAATGCAAATAAACTTTGGTTATAGCTTATCAAAATTAATCTCAAAATTTGACAATTAAACATATGAATTTGTAATAAACATTCTGAATTTTTAAAAATGTATCATATTTGTAACAGTGCCAAAATCATCTAAAGTCAGAACACTTTTTAGGTATAATTATATTATTATAATTCTCTACCTTGACAGATGACAATTTTAGAACACCCTAAATACAATTTCTAGTATATGCACTAAAATAAAATGTAACAGATAGACAACTCACCATAGTATAAGTTAACACATTCAAATTTAGTAATTTATTTTCCAGGTGGAAACCAGGCTTCTTGGAAGACTTCAAACTATGCCAAATGGTCTGATTTCACCATAGAGGTAGGCACTAGAGGACTAAATTTACTTCTGTGTAATTTTTGTTAGCTACATTTTACATGCAAATGTCTATACAACCATGTTAATGAAGTTAAAGAGAAGAAAAGAAAGTTGGCATTCCCGCTTTTGTTTTATTCCAAAGCAACTTTTCAATTGAGTTACTATCATTTTAAGCCATTGTTATTTAATTATAAGAAAACAGAAAAGTCTTAACAATGCATTCAAATTGGATTGCAAGTCAAGAAATGCAATATCTTACTTCTAAATAAAATTTAGATTTGACATTTTTTTCCCTCATACCTTCATGGCGTTCACAACGCAGGATCCTTCTAGTGGAATCAGACAAAAAAAAAAGTTTTGTTAATAATAACTATTTAGAAAAGTTCAATTTTCTTATCCAGAGTTGGTTATTTAGAGGAAAATTTGTTTCCTGCTTATCAAGGGGCTCAAAATTTTCTGCACCCCAAGTGGAACTGAATGCTTAATTGACAGTTATCCAAAATGTTTTTTCCAAGAAATAAGCAAATATATTTAAATTTGACATGGGTAAATTTCCTATAAAAATGTTGATATTCAAGATTCAAAGCCCATATTGGCAATGAAAATGTGAAATATCCTTTTAGATGGAACATTAACAATGTAAAATTTGTCTCATTATAAGAAAAGTGTGCCTACGGTATATGAAAAATAATGGTTTAAACTAAACACACAGTTGATTTGCAATAAAACTGAAAGTAATATCTCCAGAAGTGTAGGTGATAAAACGAGAAAGAGAGAGCAATAATGATTGTAACTCTGTATTTATGGTATAGGTTACAGCCAAGACTGGATACAATCTTATCTCATACATACAAAAGAATAAAGCAAAAATAAAACCTCCTTCACCCTCACACATTAAAAGGAATCAACATCTTGACCCAAAGTTAAAACTCCTAGAACTTAGAGATATCTGTAAAACCCCCAACACCAAGGTTTCTGTAACCTGTCACATCAGAGAAATAGGGAGATCTTCCACCATGGAAATATGATCATTAAGAATTCACAGATTATCTGAAAAAAGAAGAGTGGGAGAGGAAGACTCAAGGCATTGGGGAAGCCTGCTAGGTAAATGCCAGGACCTTCTTGGGGCTTAGACCACCAACCTAATCTAGTCAGAACTACTGTAGGACTGTATCAGGGCAACAGATTACTTAGTGTGTGAAAAGTGGCGTGGGGGACCACGATGTTAAGAAATCTAACAAATTCATAGATTTTTAAAAAAACATTTGAGAGTGTTGTGTTTATACATGCTGGGCAACATAAACCATAAACCTTGCTGGATTTCTGCAAACTACTGCGTGGAGGATACAAACGACATTCCTGTCAATGGGAGGAAGAGACAGACAGAATCAAGACAGAGATAGGCAGCACCCCCAGGATGTGAAGCTTCTTCCAATTGCAAGCTGTAGTGGAAGGAGATGATGACACCCAGAACAAAAAGTCTTTTTCATGAGGATGCTAAAGCCCTTGTTTTGTGATCTTTGTGTACAGAAAGAATGATCCATGGAAAGGACTTAATTTCTCAATTTTCTGGAATAAAAATATAAGGGCTTTTTAGTTATTTTAAAGTTCTTCCTGTAGAGCGTATTGTTGTGTTCCATGAAACAGACAAAACTCAGCAAGACAACAAAGACTTGATCTGCAGGAGAGAAGGTATTAAAGAGCAAGTCCTCTCCAGAGGGTAATTAATCCTTAGTCATTCATCTTAGAAGTCCCAGTTACAGTTAAGGTTAATGTTCAGGTAGCTTCTTTCTATTTTCTTTAAAAATTTTTTTAAACATTTTTTTTTTTTTTACAGAATGTTATACTATTAATTGCCAATTTGCATATGTGTGCAGCTGCTGTTTTGGCTCTGAACTCAATCCGATAAGCTTGCTGGAGGTATCGCAGAGCACTTGGCAGCTTTCCTATTTGAAAAGAAAGCCTCTCCCCTCTACAGAACAGCTGATCGTCTATCAGCGATAGACCCTGATGGCGTGAATTACAATTACACTACTTTTCACACTAAATCTGGGTGATAGCTACTTGGAAAGAAGTTTCATCATTTTTTACCACAAACTGGAAAAAGAATTACATGGTCATGCTGTGCTTTTAAAGGCAGTTTGGTTCACTTTTGTCTATTTAACACCTAATTCCAAGAAGTCTATAGGCATCCAGATATCTGAATGGTGTGTAATGAATTCACTGTTTAGATTGAAGATTTTAAAAATCTACCTCAAATTACATTTATTAACAGGGCGACCAAGAAGTGTTAAAGTTGTTAGACGCTTCATTTATTAAATAATTTGTGGGTATTTTCAGTTGTCATATCTAGAGTCATGGGGTTTGCTTATTTTTTTAATTAGCAATCCAAAACAATGCTACTGAAATTTAACAATTCATCACATAATCTTGGGCTTTTCAGCTGCTAATGTTAGATAATTCAGATTGTTACTTTGATCTGTTTATAAATGATTTGGGTTGCATTGTGCTGTGAGCAGAACTGCAGCAGCCCAGGCAGATGAGCTTTCTCTTATTTCCTGAATTGCTCAGGATGGTTGAGGGCCCTTCCAAAAAATGCATTTGAAGGGTTAGGTTTAGCATCTAGCAAAAGCAAAGAAGTGATGGGGCAGGAGGCACTAATAATAACTTTATTTATCATCATCACTTATTTAACTTCATTATTAATTTACATTTTCTGTCTGTTCGGAAAACTGAGGAAGGGCCTCTTTGCCAAATTACATTTTGTTAGAATCCTCCATTTCTCTCATTTTCTGGGACTTTAGAGAGTACCGTCTTTCCTCTTCTTGAAAGAATCGGCCAACCATCAGAAAATTTAAAAGGCTCCTAAACATCCTTTTTCTTTCTTCTTTTTCTCCTCAGCCCTCTTCCCCTCCCATCTTGACATTTAAATCCATTTGTTGGGGGTGGGGGTAAACAAGAGTTAAACCCACCTCAGGCAGCAGAAGTGGAACACATTAATCCTGACGTAGTTAACCTAAGAGAAAAATAGATTTTGTTTTCCTTTTTTAGTCGCTAGCTTTATTAGGTTTCTCACTCTCACAGATTATCCGAAGACTACCCATTGATTGATCGCCCGTAGAGCTGCATTTGGTGTAAAGAAAAAACTCACAGCTTTATTGGCTCTCAGGAGACAAAACAAACAGAACAAGATATTCATATTAATGCAAACAATGCAACAAATGAGGGGAAGAATCGCCCGGCTGAAGCGAGGCCCAGCGCGGCCGCGGCTGGGGGCGCTGAGACGGGCCTGAGCGCCTCCCGCCCGGTAGCCGAGGTTTCCTGGCATCCCCCGACCCTGGGCGCCCGGAGCAGTCGGTCGCCCCGGCCTACAGCCGGCAAAGAGGTCCTGGGTCCGGGCGCGCAGCCCCTGCAGGGCCGCAGGCGGGCCAGGCCAGCGCCTGGAAGAGGCCTCCTGTCCAGGCCTCTGGGAAGGGCCTGCCTCGTTCGGCCCCTCAACGCCCCGCAGTGTGGCACTTGGAAGGGACCTAAAAGTGCTCCAGCTTTCTGCTTCCTCTTCCCTAGGCCTCCTAGGGGCCCATTGCCCGCATCTCAGTTTCCCTTTCCGGCAGGGTCACGGGTGAGAGGGAAGGATTCTCAGGTGTCAGCTCCTAACCGCCCCGAGGCGGAGGCTAGAGAGACGCCGGGGCACTGTGGAGGGGAGGAAGCGGTGTGCCACGAATTCTCTCTCTCAAACGCTCACGTTATTACGGAGGAGACTTTATAAACACTTTAAACACAACACAAACCATTTTATCAGCAAAAGCGAGGGGAGGAGGGCGTATGGTGAAGGCTGAGAGATGCTCAAGAAACCCCGAGACGTTCCCTGCGGAATCAAAAAGGAAGAAAGAAGATTCCGGGCGGAAAAACAGATATTAGCCCCACACCTATCCGCTTCCCCAGCTCCAAACTAGGTGAGAACCTGCTAAGATTCAATTTCATATCTATATAGTCAATGTGATATTAAAAATAGGGTTGCCAAATATTGCGTGGGGCATTCTTAGAGTAAAACATTGTTATCTACCTGAAATTCAAATTTAACTGGGCATCCTGTATTTGTATTAACTAAATCTGGCAATTCTAACTAAAAAATATTTTGCTGAAGAAACCATACAAGAAGGAAAGCTCATTGTCTGATGTAATCAAGTTATTGGGGACATTTTAAATGAAACCTTGCCTGGAGAAAGAAACTGAGTTGCTCCTACAGCATACTTTTGTAAGCACACGGTATGGCGAAGGAGGAAGAAATGACTGAAGCGACTTGGAAATGTCCTTACGTTATATTTGAGAAGGAAGTGGCAGTCATTTGTTGCCACTTCACTAGGAAATGGACCTGAGTTCCTTCCCTAAGATTGGTTGATTGGGTCTCACCCACATAAACCGTCCCTTCCTAGCCAGCAGAGCATACCCTAGCATGTCTGCAAGTTAGCTATAGTGGTTACCATGTTGGCATTAGTGTATACATTTTTGTTTTCTTTTTCTTCCTTTTTTTTTTTTTTTTTTTTTTTTGAGAGGGAGTCTCGCTCTGTTGCAAGGCCAGAGTGCAGTGGCTCCATCTCTGCTCAGTGCAACCTCCGCCTCCCGGGTTCAAGTGATACTGCTGCCTCAGCCTCCCAAGTAGCTGGGACTACAGACACCACCCAGCTTTTAGTTTTTAGTAGAGACTGGGTTTCACCATGTTGGCCAGGTTGGTCTCAATTTGTTGACCTCGTGATCGGCCTCCCAAAGTACTGGGATTACAGGCGTGAGCCACTGTGCCCCACCCCCAGTGTATACATTTTTTTTAAAACCTTGACTATAGAGCCACGTTATCCATTGGTATTTAGTTTATTTTGAAAAAACAAAAACAAAAAGTTGAGTTGAAAACTTTAAAGGCAAAGTCTGCTTTGAGATGTATCAAAGGCTTTAAACCTAGAAATAGATTTCATCAAATGGGGTCTTGCAGATGCTGAAAGAAAAGGCTTTTGCAATGCCAATAGTAAAACCTCAGGAAAAACGCAACAAAATAGTGGGTCTTTGCATATTGAAATGTATGTGAGAGGGTGAGGAGTCAGCCTGCTGCTTACATTGCTTCCCCAGCCCCAGTTAGAGAGAGCTTTTTCAAGCAAGCTTTATCACCCTTACTGATACTTTGGATCCCCAGTGAGCTAGACTTCCTTTTAAGCCAGTTGCTTGAAGTGATCTGAATACACCCGCACAGGATGCCCCTTTATCACTGGCGGGTAGAGCTATTTAACAACTGCAAATGGAGAAACTATTTGTCTAATGAGTGCAGTTTTCAGAGTTGATTCACCAATACTCTGGGAGGAGGATAATACAAGGCTGAGACCTCCTTCTGAGCTGCACAGCCTTCTCCAGACAGTGAAGGCCAGCTCTGGAACCAAATGAAGTATTTGATTGGTTTAGAGAATGTTTTAGTTCCATATCAGTAGTTTTAGAAAATACGTAAGCTCACTTCAAGTTGATGCTAGTTAGCTATGTATTTCCCCCAGACAATCTCTAACCTTTGGTTTAGAATTCAGACTGTTAAAAAACTTAGCACTGCTGGGCACAGTGGCTCAAGCCTGTAATCCCAGCACTTTGGGAGGCCGAGGCGGGTGGATCACGAGGTCAATAGATCGAGACCATCCTGGTCAACATGGTGAAACCCCGTCTCTACTAAAGATACAAAAAATTAGCTGGGCATGGTGGCACGTGCCTGTAATCCCAGCTACTCAGGAGGCTGAGGCAGGAGAATTGCTTGAACCCAGGAGGCGGAGGATGCAGTGAGCCGAGATCGCGCCATTGCACTCCAGCCTGGGTAACAAGAGCGAAACTCCGTCTTAAAAACAAACAAACAAACAAAAAAACCTTAGCACTGTGGTTTGGCAGTTATGGTTAAACTCCATACTCTAGCGGTACAAATCGTTTTTAATATCTTCTCGCATGTTAGTGTCTCAAACTACAAAAATACGTTCCATGACTTGTTCTTCTCTCATTGGAGCAGGCCTGAAAGATGCTCAATGCCAGGTGCTTATTCTAGCAGAAATGGACTGGGGCCCTTGTTAGAGTGATGATAAATTAACAGCCTTTTTAATTGATTGATTTTGGAGTCTGGCTCTGTTGACCAGACTGGAGTGCAATGGTGTGATCTTGGCTCACTGCAACTGGAATGGGGCCCTTGTTAGAGTGGTGATAAATTGACAACCTTTATGTTTGTATGTATATGTGTATTTATTGAGATGGAGTCTGGCTCTGTCACCCAGACTGGACTGCAGTGGGGTGATCTCAGCTCACTGCAGCCTCTGCCTCCCAAGTTCAAGTGGTTCTCCTGCTCTAGCCTGCTGAATATCTGGTACTGCAGGCTCTCACACCTGGCTAATTTCTATATTTTTAGTAGAGACGGGATTTCGCCATGTTGGCCAGGCTGGTCTCAAACTCCTGACCTCAGGTGATCCACCTGCCTTGGCCTCCCAAATTGCTGGGATTACAGGCATGAGCCACCTCGACTGGACAGCAACCTTTAAATAATAAACCCCACTCCAAGTGTCAGGTAATGTCAGACCCCCTACTCTCTTTGTGGTTTAGTAAAAAGATTTCGATAGGAGTTAGGCTTCTTCTGAAACAAAGTACAAAGTCAGTAAAAAAAGTATATTTTCTTTAAGCTAAGGGCTGGTTATGGAAAACAGTGGAAAAACAGTAGTTTGAAAGGCTGGAGAGCCTAAGTTGAGTTCTAACTATTTGAGTAGGTGTGAGGGACTCATTTATTCTCTTTAGATACAGTGTGTGTGTGTGTGTGTGTGTGTGTGTGTGTGTGTGTGTGTGTTTTGTCCACAAAAAGAAAATTGAATTAGGCAATCTTTCATATTTTCTTATTTTAAAAACAACTATGCCCTGACTTAAAGTGAGAAGTTATCATTTGTATACTCCTTCCAAAGGATATTAACAAGATAGTTTTTGAATGTATTCATGGTAGAGCCCTAAACAACAAAAGACACATGGGCACGTGCCAGGATAGCCAGGCATTCTCGATTCCAAGGAGACATTCAACCATGGGAGATGGGTTAAACATAAAGGGTTGCCTAGTCAGGTACAGTCTCTGGAGATGTATGAGTGACTTTGAGATATCCATAACCCTGTATAGACAGGACAAGAGGGTAACATGTTTGAGAACTTACTTCAGTCCTATTAGGGGACTGATACTTCAGAAAAAAGAGGACCACAATAAAATGAAAGCTATAGCTATGCAGTAAATAAACATGGCATAATCACTCTGAATATGCTAGTGCTTGGTGCACTTTAAAGTGTGTGAATTCATCCATGAGGAGCTCTGAGGATGGAGAAAATTGGCAATCTAGGAACTGGTTCTAGAAATGACCCAAGAACTTGCTTCTTTATATCTTTTTAGGTGATAGAAAGTGATGTTTCTTTTAATTTGAGGCCTTCTTGAACTGTAAGCTCCAACAATCTTTCGCTCAACAGACTTCATTCACATTCTGAATCTGGTTTTTGTCTCACACATATTAAATTTTACAAAACAGAAAGAAACAATAGAGCTTATTAGGAAAAACTTGTTTTGAATAGTAAATTAAGCATAATGGAAATAGGCACATGTTTTAGCACGGTTTTTTTCCCCTTTTTTACCAATTGAACATTTACATCTTTTTCAAAGTGCTGTGATTTTCCCCTTAAGTCTTAAGCTGGCACCACACACTTTCAACAAATAAGACTTACATCACTTCTATCTGCTGAGAGAAATCATTGTAATAATGTGGATTCCAAATGCACAGCCTTCCAAAAAAGAGTTTTAGGCAGTCACCCCTAAACTGTATTAATCAAATAAATGTGGCATTCTAAGAATCCGAAGAACTACCTAATTTCAAAGACAGTGTAAATCAACTGGCAGCTCTGACTAGTTTCAAATTATGCCCTGTTTTCAGAGACTGGAAACCTGAACGTTCAGAGGTACACCTGACTACATGGTGTGTTATTAAGAGATATGCCCCAGGTGGAGGAATCTTCAAAGCCAATATATTTTCTTTTATAACTGGTGTCAAATTGATGTATATATTAAAAAATCTTGGAAAATGATCTCAAAAAGGAAGTAACAGCCCAATGAGCCATATGTTCAGGGAACCTAACAGGTTTCCATTGGGACCAAATTTCACTTCACCTTTTTGTCCTTATGTGCAAATAAAAACTTATCTGTAAATACACCGTTAAAACAGTCATGCAAATTTGTGAGGTCTGTAGACTGAGGAAAAAATTACACTAAACCTATAAAAACCAAGTTATTGGAAGACAAAGAATTTGGTGAGATATGTAACAACATGGAATTGAACTAAATTTATTTGAGCTCTATAGGTTCACAGCTTTAGAGAGACATTGCTTATGTAGAATTGGTTAATGAAGCAAAGGCTGCTTAATTTTGACGCTGATGGAACATCTGAATCTCCATGTTTACATGAATAAATATAAAGTTAAAATTTGTTTTGCTGTTAGATAGGTTGCTATTTTAACAGATTCAGGCACAAGGGAATTTTCCAAATGCCAGCTAATACTGTAGCACCAAAAAGTCTGCGATATGCTAAGGGCAGAGGCCTGCTTAGTGGTTTTCCAGAGTAGAAACCAGAAAGCATTAACACTTACTTAACAAAATCTTTTATGTAACTCTTCTAAGATTTTTCAACTTAAAAACTTTAGAATGTTCTGAATGATTTTAGTAGATCTTAAGTTTGCATTCAGCTACTCTACTGGTATGCCTGAGCATATTCTAAAGGAAAAGTGATTCTGTGCACTTGTGTAGTTTTTCACATGACTAGGACCAATGAGGATGGTATACAAATATCACAATTTACTCATTTTAATTTCATTTTTGTGTAATTTTATGAAATATTACAAAGCAAAATAATACAAATGAAAGTTGGGTGTATATATGACTGAACTTCAGCAAACCTTATTTTTAATTGATTTTTTAAAAAGGAACAGTGGTGTGTATAAAGTTATGCAAAGGTAAGGGTCAGCAGAAGAAAAAACTACAGTGCACAGGTTTTTACTCTGGCAGTCCATCCACGACTTTAGTGGGAAGGAAGTTTTATGATGTTTATAAGGTAGTTTAAGCCCGTAACAGTAAAAATATTTTAATGGTAGGAATAAAAGTGTCTTTTAAGCGCAACAATCGGGTTTTATGGTCAAAAAGTAGGAGGAGGTTGTATCAAATCTCAGGTCCCCGCCTGCCTCAACAGGTATGAAAGGCCTTTTTCAGCAGACTCGGGTTCTCATGGACTCTTTGTCCTGGGGCAGCAAGGATGCTGCTGTTTTTGACCAGCTTCTCTCAGGCCGGAGTATAGAACAGAGCGGACCGGCGGGGAGCTGGGCCTCCGGATCAGCCCCGGCCCCGGCAGCTCCGAAGTCTCCGCGGCAGTGGGGAACGCCGCCCGCTTCTGTCCAGGCCCTTCTCTCCTCGAGACGGTCTTCCGAGGAAACTCTGGGATCCCAGACGGCCCCTTATTCTAGTCTTGGGGTCAGGAGGTCAGGCCTTGGAAGCACAATTAATACTAAGGCCCTTTTTGTGTCTTCGCTGGGATCACTGAAACCTGGACGCGTGGCTCTGGTGAAAAGGGGGGCTGCAGGGGTCTAAGGGCCGCAGCGCGGGAGGCGTTACGGGGGTCGGGGAGCTGACCTCGCCGCAAGCCAGTGGGGCGCGGCCGCTGCAGATCAGATTGGGGGCCGCTGGAGGCCTCGGGGTGACAGCCTCGCTGGGGCAGGCAGGGCAGGGGATCTGCCGTCAGTCCTGGAGCCCTTGGCTTTTGTGGCCCTGCCACTCTTTCCAGCCCTGGCTGCCCCTAGCCTTTTCTGAATTCGCCTGGTCCCACTCGCTGGTCGACGCGTTCGATTCACCAGAAGCGAGTGGGCGTGAGAACGCAGGCTCTTCGGCCTCTTCCCCGAGACGTGGATCCTGGAACGCTGGCCCTCACCTCACCGCTCCGCGGAGTGGGCGCGCGGCGCAAGCTGCGCCCTCGGGCGAACCCGCGCGAGGCTGTGTTCGGCCCGGCCGGCATGGGGGGCCGCGCGGGGGCTCCCGGCCAGCGAGGGACTCGGTGGCGGTGGCTGGGTTCCACTCGCCAGCGGCGGGAAGGACGCGCGGGAAAGCGAGGGAGCAGGAAGCGGGTGGCGGCGGCGGCGCGGGGCCCGCTGGAAAGGAGGGAGCGCCGCAGGCGGGAGGAGGGAGCGCGGAGGAGGGAGGCCGGGAGGAAGGAGGGAGCGCGGCAGGCAGGCGGAGGGAGGGCTGATTAGCATGCAGCAGCGCTCGCGCGCCCGGCTCCATTGTTTTAACACCTCCCCTCTCCTCCGCGCCAATCTGTCACCGTTCAGCAGGCGAACGCTGCTGCCTCAAATGCTGCTCTTCTCAAATGAGACGGATAATTAGTTGCCCCGCACGAATGCCGCACTCTTCTCACCCCTGATTGCTATCACCTTCTTGCTCCTGGCAGTTTTGACACCTCGTAATCAGCCTGCTGCTTTTCTCTTTTCTTCCCGACTTCTGCTTCCCTCCCCCTCTTTCCTTCCTAGTTTATTTATTTATTTATTTATTTATTTATTATTTTAAATGCAATCCCGGTGCCTATTTGGGCGAGTCCTCCGCCGAGTTAACCTTCCGCGTATACATGTGTGCACATATCTGTATATGGGAAATCGGGTGTCTGTGCGTGAGCGGGGGGCGGGTTCGCAGTTTTGCGGGAAACACTGCTTCCACGCGGAGAGAATTCGCTTCTCCTAAAGATATTTTTGGGAAGGGAGGAGTTGGGGAGAGGGACGGGAGGGGAGAGTTGGGGAGACCTCAATTAATGCTTTAAAGATCTCTTAGAAATTAACAAACTGGGGAGTCTTGGAATCTGCTGTCAGAAGCGTGTTTTCCCCGCTCTCCTCTAACAAGCACTGACAGCCTAATTACTGTAGCTACAAGCAGCTGTCGAGGCAGCAGCCCGGGAGAGGAGGCGCCACAGGCTGGGTGCACCCGGCCGGCCACTGCGCCCAGCGGAACCGCCGAAGCACGGCCCGACTCGGGGACGATGGAAAGGGGCCAGGCCCGGCGCCCGAGAGCCCCGGCGAGCCGAAGGAGGGCCTGAGAGCCGGCGGACACGCTTATTGTTTCCTATTTATAAAGTCTTTACCTTGAAGGTTAAAAGATGTGAAGAAAGGAGGGGACGTGGGGGAGTGGGAAGAAAATCTTCTAAGCTTCCATCCACCCCTTTTCTACCTCCTCGAGCTCTCCCTCCCCCCGTGTTGGTAAAATAACCACGCAACCCGGGGCTGAGGGGGCGGGGTGAGCCAGGCTGGAGTGTAAGAAAGCAGATGTCCCCGCTGGCAGCAGCCTCAGCCTCCGGGGAAAGCTGCACCGGGGGGGCCCTCCCGAGGACATTCACCTCCCACTTCTCAGGCATCCCGCTCACAACTGCCTCGCCTCGGCGGGGGTGGTTTTTCAGACTCGGCGTTTCGCGTGTGCAGCTTTTTTACCTGGGAGCTGTTCTTACCCGGCCACGCTTAGCAGATGCCAAAAGCCAGCCCCTGCACGACTCAGTCATGAGACAGGGAGAGACCTGGCGGGTGCCCACTCCACTTTTCGAGCGGTGGCCCGCGCTCCCTCTGAGAGCAGGGCAGGGGCGGCTCTCCAGGCCACCTCTCCTGTGGCCCCAGAAGGTCTCTGTCCCTCAGAACGTGGAGCTTAAGGTGCCGTCGGAACCCAAAAGAAAACCGAGTTTGCTAGTCCTGCCAAAAGTGGTGGGGGTGGGAAAGGATGGGCTGGGGAGGAAGGTCAATGGTACACGTTAATTTGAGTCACTTTCAGAGTTTCCTCTGGTTGTCAGCAAGCTAGTAGGTGTCAACTGTGCTGAGAGGAAGTCTTCCCATCTAGAAAAGGACAGGGGAAAAGAAGAATCCCCTTTCACGAGATAGGTACACTGGTATATTCTGGCTGGTACACGCTGGGAAGTTATTTTTAATTGTGTGTGTGTGTGTGTGTGTGTGTGTGTGTGTATGTATGTGTGTGAGGAGTGAGAGGGGAATATGGGTGGGCGGGAAGCGGGGGGAAGGGAAGAAACTTGGATAATTGTCTAGGCATTTCCATTCAGCCCTAGTGGCAATGAAAGAAAGATGTACATGCCTCAGAACCCTTCGCAGTGAATACCTAATAATCACTATGTCACCTTGGTGAGGAAGATGTCAATACGATGTGCTTGGCACCGGGAGAAGCCGAGGCACCACTCGCATTCTTCCACAAGTTAAGGTTCTTCACTGTGACACAGAGGCCTGCTCATATTCCCCCATCCCACACCCTCCAGTTTAAAGCACTTGTTTCAAGAAGGCTTAAATTTCTGAGTATTGCAAATCAATGCTTACTTCATAAAATGGAAGCCATGGCTCAAACATTTTTAAGAATCAGGGGAAAAGAGAAAGCCAAAAGGCGAGAATCATAGAGAATAAAAATGAAAGGGAAGTCTCATTTTAAACAAATTTGCAGTCTTCCGAATTTGGTATCCACTCTCTCAAATGTCTTTCAATGGCCATCAATCAGGCTGCTAACAATGAATAACAAATTTCTCAACAAGAACATGAACATTTCTAATCTAAGTTAATAAATATGGATAGTCCTTACAGGGTTTTAGATTTGCTCCCATTAAAAACAAATGTTTCTTTAGAAAGTTTAGTTTGAAAAATAATTTTAAAATTCAAAGTGATTCACTAATTATAATAAATGCCACCGAGTCTGGTGGTCACCCTTCTATTAGGTTACTTAAATGAAAACATGAATTGTATAAACTTCCCTAAAAATGTGATTCTTTCCTTCCTTTTCTTCCTTCTTTTCTTTTATTCAGGAACAAAGAACACACTAATGATCACAACATAAGTGACTTCTTTAATATTTAATTAATTTCATCATGTAGCTATACACACAGTAAAAATTAAAGCCATGTATATTATTTTTAAAAAATCTAAAATGTTTAAATAATTCTACCAGCTTTTTATCACTATACAAAAAATGTATTAGGTTTGATATTTACAAAGATGTTTATGTTGTCTGCTATTTTTCTATTATAGGTTTATTCAAAGAGAATATCACATATAGCATAAATAATATATATTTTTCAATAAAAACACATTTAAAAAAACTCTAGAAACATTTGACATCACCAAATTCAACAGCTCTCACTAGAAATCCAAGCAATAAACTTAGATATTTGAAATAAACATAAATTATGATTATATAACTCTCTAAGTCACAGACATAATTTTGAATTATAGTAGTAACACTGTAAACATGAATATAAAGGATTATAGTTTTATATATAATGTTTTTTTGTTTTTCTTCTTTTGGGCTTATCTCTCCAAGAAAGAACACAATGATCTTTTTAAAAAATAAGAGTTATACAGTAAATCTAGAAAAAAATTCAAATAGCTGTGAAACTAGATTTTCCTATAAATGATCTTGAATTTAGTTTACAATCAAGTATTTATAGAATTACAAACCCAGAATCATCACACATAGAACTTGATATGTCTGTTTTCAAATGTGTCTTAAGTCTCTCCATTAAAGTGTGAATTAAGATGCCGAAGGAAATCCCCCCTGGATGTAATGGATGGTGGGAAAACTGCTTGACAGAATTCACATACTCGAGGTATATGCAGTTCTGAGTCTGTGCCACTTAGTACCACCGAGTCACTGTCTTGATTAGGAAAGGGCTTCCAAATGGGCTGCAGGAAACAAACAAAAATATCTTCTGTTACTTGTGTTTAAATTCAAATAGCATTGAACTTCAAATTTGAATTTTTGAATGAGTTATATATGAGCATATATATTTAATTCTCTAATATAAAAGCAAATTACTTTTCCACAAAGTTAGCATGAGGACACAACTTAATTCTTTGTTTCATAAAGGGCACAACAAAACTTTGATTAAAAATCACTTGGGACACACACAGATAAATTTTATCTTAATATATTTAAAACGATTGCAGCTTTAGCATGCAATTTTTAAAATCTAATGATCACAACAGCAGTAGTTTTGGAACAATAGTTGATACTCTAGACTTTTAAATTAAATTCTCTCTTTTCTATTTTACAATAGAAACCTTAAATTATAGGGGCTTTATTGTATATTATATAAGACATGATGTGTGTGTGCATTGTTTCTGAATCAAAATCAATTTCACTACTATTTATAAACAAACACAGTGAATACCTCATACATGAATCAGCATTATTTTGATTTTTAAAGAGAAAATTTTCCTTTTAAACTAATTAACAAATTTCACCGATCAGTTATCTTTTGTTTTTAAAAATGCAAATATTTAATCATTCAACAAAATCTAACACATGCAGTCTTTTGACTTCTTACTTTGCTTCTGTGATACAATACATAGTTTAGCCCTACTCATTCTTATGGCTGAATAAAGTAAATTTGTCAATAGTTGCCTGGTTAAACAATTATGGAAAATCATAATTTAACAGAACTACCTCCACTATAACAGCACATAAATACTCTTTCATAAGTGCATTTATTCTTTTTTAAAAAAAACTTCTAGAAGGACAAGAAACCGCATTTAGCTTAATAATAGGTATATAATAGATGTTTGTTAACTGGAAAATATTTTTCTGAATTGTGTAAACCATATTGTTTTTTAAAATTTCTTTCATATGTGGACACAGGTAAATTACTCTGACACAGCTAAATTCTGGCATTTTGAGAGGAATCACCTCATAAAGTCAAATTTAAAGAGACCCCTTGTCCTCCTATTACTAATATGTTTTTAAAGTCACACAAGCCTAGCCCAGCACCTGATACAAATATTACTGTTATTTCCCCTAACTTCTTTCATTCTGGTTAACCAATCATTCACATAAATAGTATATTACTAATTGAGGCACTTGGGTTTCACTGTCTTCTTATAAGCAGTTTACTGCTGTGTACAATTGGTGTAAATATACAAGGTCTGTCTAGGCACCCAGATAAATTCAAATATCAGTATGGAGGACTTATAATAATGCTGACTCAACTCCTTTCATAAGAAATGTCAGTTTTATTACAAAAAATAGTAATATTTAAAATAAATGTTATAAAATTTAGGGTAAAATAACTTTCTTTGGAAAAACTTCTTTGATAAAAGTATTAAAAATTATGAAAATATAAACAAAAATCTAGTTAGAGTTAACCTGATTTTAATTTTAATGTTTTCAGTGTAAATTTAAAAAGTACAAATCACTGTAATGGGAAATTGATATGGCCAAAAATAAAAATTGGTACTTTAAAGATAATTCTTATTAAGATATATAAAATAGTAAGAAATTAAATCAGAAGCAATTTAGCTTCTAAAGTTGGTAAGGCAATCTTCCACTCTCAGTTTACTTTCTAAGTCCATATTCATCCTTCTCTATTAAGAACGTTTAGTTCAGATTTGATCTCTTCATAGAATTTAGTTGGGATTCCAATACTGACTCAGCAAAGTAAAAAAGAAAATCACATAGAACAATAATAAGCGGATATACTTTAGTCTTTGTTACGGTAGCTTAATATAGAAAATAGGTGTTTAGTAGTAATGATTGCTATAAAGTAAAATTTTGAAATACGTAGCCCAAAATTTCACTTACCTTTGTTACTATCTACAAACAACTCAGGATTTTAAAAATTATTATTTTTATTATTTTGAGACAGGGTCTCGCTCTGTTACCCAGGCTGGAGTACAGTGGTACCATCACAGCACACTGCAGCCTCGAACTACCTAGCTCAAGCAACCCTCCCACCTCAGCTTCCCAAGTAGCTGGAACCATAGAGCATGCCACCACATCCAGCTACATATATATATATATATGTATGTATTTGTAGACACCAGGTCTCACTATATTCCCCAGGCTGGTCTCAAATTCCTGGGCTCAAGTAATCCTCCTGCCTCAACCTCCCAAAGTGCTGGGATTATAGGCATGAACCACCATACCTGGCTCAACTCAGGAATTTTGTATTTATCATTCTAGCTTTATTAATACAAATAAAATAGCTTAAATGTTTTTTTAAAAACCGACTTTAAGAAATATTCTTTCCATCCTGAACAGTAACATGGTCTTCAAAACAAACTGATTTCTTTGCTTTTTCTGCCAAAATATCAATTATCTAACCTTATGCCCCATGTCTTGTGACACTAATTCTCCTGCATTTTTTAAGCTGAATACTTTTTCATCAAGTTGTAATCACATACCAGCTGTTTCCCTTGCTGTAGTATAGAAAGCAAATGTACAATGCAGGGTGCCATCTACTGAAACATGAATGCACAGACTAGTAAAAGAACAAGCAAGACATACAATAGAGAAAAAAGTAGCAAGCATTAGAACTGATGCACTTCACAGCTCCACAGGAATTCTCCTTGCAATAAATGAAATTGTTTAATTTGTTTCATTTAGTAGTAAGTATAACTGAGACTATGATGTGAAATAAAGTACAATGAACAAGAACATAAGTGAGGTTGTAATTAAAATTTATTGTCAGCCATGCCTAGTTTTTCCCACTACTAAAATATACCACAGCTTGACAACTGCCTTCTTTGCATGCTGATTTAAGTCTATAACCTCTAAGTGTACTTAAAGCAAAAGGGTATTAATAATACTTTTTTTAAAAAAATTAAATATCTCAAGGCAAAGAGAAATCAGACAATGTTTGCAAGTTACACAGACATTTACATCAATCTGTATTTCCATAAGCTTCTGCCTTTTGTAAAAATTATATATTTTTCATTTGCTTTCAGACATTAAACTTTTTTTTTTTTTAACTAGAAGAATTATTCTGTGATAGAACTTGAATTAAAAGGCAGGTTTGGGGGATACTAGTCTGTGAGCTGTAGAAACATTAAATAAAATATTTGATATCATACACATGCAGAGACTATTTTAAAAATATACTAGGCTACACGTTCATTGCCAGATTAGCAACCAAAACCAAAACTAAACCCTACAGATCTATGTATTATATAACTGAGAATTGTAGTAGAAGTATTAGTTGAAAGATGGTTCACTTATTTTTATAAATAGGAATGTAAGATGCAATTATTTACTTTTGAAAGATCATGAATTCTTATAAAGATGAATATACATACAAACTATTAAATAAAACAGCATTTGTTTCACACTACAAAATTTAATAATCTTCTTATAATATTAATGCTGAGTAAACAAGGAACTAGGAAAGTGACACCATGATAAATATGGATAAGGCTTAGGATGTATTTTTAAATCTGACATAAATTCTAAGGTACTTTACAATAGAGTTTTACCATATTCAGTTTTTCTAATTTCATGTCATTTATTATAGAACTTACATGTTTTTTTGAAAGCCTTAAGTTTGGCTAGTCAGTAGTTTAAAAAGGATGTCTGATAACATAAAAGATGCATATCTGTGCATGTATGGCAAAATGTGTGTTCACACATAATAACATATTTGTTAATACAAAAGTTACCTGCTGTGGTCCTCGGATAGCTTTTCCTGGGGAATCGAGTGAGGGAAAAGGTGCATCAGATGGGTCCAGCAGTGGGAAGGTATTTACATATAATGCATTATGGTCTCTAGGTGGCAAACACGCAGCTCTATCCAGAGTCGTCCTGACACAAGTGTTTACAAGATTTGAGGGTTTTATTTTGTCAGTTGTTTTAAGGTTTTGTATAGCTGAAGCTATGGGGTCAATTCTCTGAACTTCAAATAAAGTTTCTTCTGTTTTAACAAAGTTCCCTGGGTTGTCTCTGAACACCATATTAAATTTCTCTTGGCACACTGCCTCAGATGTGGCAGGGCTAAGAATGCCGGGTCTCTCTGGAGTGCTATGTAAGAAAGTCGAGTCATTGTCCATAGGTGGAAACTTGACGTTGAATTTAGAAAGTGATTCAAAAGAGGTGTCTTCCTCATCTCTGCCCAGTCCTCTTGGTGTGACAGATGTGATACATGGTGCACCTCTATTTATATCATCTTTAGCCTGAGGCTTAAATAGCGCTTCTTGTTTATCTGTTTTATCCGTACACTGTATAGGCACAGAGCACTGTGTTTCTGCAGAGAGAAGAACACAAAAGAGAAACAGACGCATTCAGATCATTTTAAAAAAATCTGTTCAATCAGCTTTGGACAGATTATTATTATTTTTTCTATTGGTTTTTATAGCAAATGAAGACAACTGGGATTTTAAAATCTGCCACCATCTTACACACAATATTAGCAGTCTCTGGCGGGTGAACTGCAACATAGCTTATTAGTTGCAATTTAACTTCTTTGTCTTTTCCTAGGTCTTTTGCTATAAGCTTTGCATCTTGTTCACAGTTACACTGCTCCACACTTAAAAAACATTTGCTTATAGTGTATACATTTAAACATTTTGTCAGTAACAGAAGCTATAACTGTGAGTTTGCTTAGACAAGTTGTTAAAAGGGAAAATCTCACTAGGTATATCTAAAATTAGGTCATTTATTATTAATGTCACTGTCTAAGTATATCACTAATGAGGTTAGCCACTGTCTGCTCTCAATAATCCATGTGAGGGACGGGTGGTTGTAGGAATTGGGGGAAGAAAGTGAAGGCAAAGGAAGGATGAAACACTGTGATGCATGTTAAGAAAACTGCATATATGATTTTCTCATCACATATCTTTTATTTATTGATTGATTTTTTTGAGACAGGGTTTCACCATGTTGTTCAGGCTGGTCTCGAACTCCTGAAATCAGGTGATCCACCCGCCTCGGCCTCCCAAAGTGCTAGGATTACAGGTGTGAGCCACCGCATCCTCTTATCTTATATCTTTTTTTTTTTTTTTTAAGGCCTCTGTAAATAACAGGTAAATATCTGATAGACAAAGGGCGTGTGTAGCTCATTTATCTAGAACCATTTATCCAACAAATTCAGCTTTCAAGGACATACTCAAAAGCTAGAAAGAAAGTAGAGCTTCTAAGGAGCCAGAATTAGAGCCACAAGGTCCAAAGATATAAGAATTTTGCTCCTACTCTCATTTTAGATTTATTTGAACAAGCTTGATGGTTTTTCCCTAACTCACAGCTGGTTTGAAACAGCAAATTAAAAGGGAACATGAGTTGCTAAAGGCAGACACAGATGTCAACAAGAGAAAAGCATAGGAAGAGAAAAGAAAAACAAAAAAGCTGACATAAGAACTTAGAACACACGAGTCTAGTTAGTATAGGGCGAAGAAGTGCTCAATATAAAAAACAATAGTCAAAGTAGTCTCCATGTTGATGATTCTGAGACACTAGAAAAAGGTAAATTAAGTTCCACAATGTCCATTAAAGAAGGCACCCAAGTTTATTTTAAAAACTGTTATCGACACTGTTGAACATTCACAAATAGAGATGTTACCAGTGATGCAAATTTAGGTAGACAGGTTATACAGAACACAAGGTATACAAAATGTCTGTTGAGGTTAGCAGGCACTTAACAAACATCAGTTCCTTTACATTCCCTTGGTCTTGGCTGTCTCATGACACCTGTCTTTTGCCACAGAACATTCCAATATAATATTTTTTTTTTTTCTGTTTGGATATGTGTAGTACAATGCAACCAATTTCTTTGGTTCATCTTGCTATATGCCAACTGCCTCTCTTTATACCTCTTTTCATACCATCCTTTCTTATTGGATTATTATAACACCTTTAAACTCTTTCCCTCTAAATTCGTCTCATATCCAATCTGTTCTCTTCATTGCAACTTCCCCTCCATCCCTCATTCTCAGAGTAGTTTTTCTAAAATACTATCTGATCATGTTACCTTCCTAATAAAATCTTTTGATGACTCGCCAAGGCCCTCAGATCTCAGAAAAGGCTTATAAGACTGTCCATAACTGGCCCCTGGTTACCTCTCCATGCTCATCTTTTACTCCATACTCTGTCTATAATGAACTTTGTATAGTTCTCCAAAATAGGCACACTGTCTTGTCTTTGCACCTTTGCAGATGCTGTGCAGACTGCCTTAAGTGTCCCCTCCCATTACTCTTTGCCTAACTCTTATTTGTCCTTCCTATCTTGGCTTGGACATAGTTTCTCTGGATGACTTTCCCATGACTCTTGGATGCCTTGAAGACTGAAACACTGTTATATAGTCATGCGTGGCTTAATGATGGAAAACATTTTGAGAAATGCATTATTAGGCAATTTTGTCATTGTGCAAACATCATAGAGTGTACTTACAAAAACCTAGACAGTCTTGTCTGCTACACACCTACACTATGTGGTACAGCCTGTTGTTCTTAGGCTACAAACCTATACAACATGTTACTGTACTGAATACTGTAGGTAACACAATGGTAAGTATTTGTGTATTTAAACTTTGAAAAGGTACAGTAAAAATATGGCATAAAAGATAAAAAATGGGTATGTCTGTAAAGAGCACTTACCATGAACAGAATTTGCAGGACCAGAGGTTGCTCTTAGTGAGTCAGCAAGTGAATGGTGAGTGAATGTGAAGGCCTAGGACATTACTGTACATCACTGTAGACTTTATGAACACTGTACACTTAGGTTACACTAAATTTACCAAAAAAAAGTGTGCTACAATGTTATGACAGCTACAATGTCACTAGGATGATATGAACTTTTAACCTCCATTATAATCTTATGGGGCCATCATTGTATATGCAATCTGTTGTTGATTGAAAATGTCATTCGGCACATGACTGCATTTCCAGGTTTCTCTCTCTTTCTCCCATTAAAGTAGGCTTTTTGAGGTCTTAAACTATGTTTTGTTTCCCTCTAACTCCAGACCCTTGCCCAGTGCCTGGCACATAGTATGCCCCTAACAAATGAATTACGAATGAATCTGTAATCTCTCCCCTACAGAGCCTACTATAATAATAAACATTTACTAGATACTCTGTGACTAGGAATGATATAGTAATTGTGACAAAGCTTAATTGTTTAGCTGGATTTCTTTAGCCTCTGAGGTTCTTAAAGTCCATTAACTCTCAAGTAGTCATTTTTCCTGGCAGTAGACTTGAAAGTGGCAGAAAAGTCTAGGAAACAGTACTGTCTTTGTAGATGGCATTTGCTACTTGCAAAAAACAAATCAGGAAAACTAACTGGTGAGGTAATCAGATTCTGTAACACCTGAAGAGGAGAGACTTATCAAATGATCTTCACAAGGAGAACAAGGTGAATGCCGAAGAATCAGCTGTTGCTGCTAACGGCAGTGACTATTAACATTAACAGCACTTCCACACGGCATGCACTATTATAATCATTGTATGTACATTAATTCAATACTCAAAGTAATCCCGAGGTAGGCACTATTATTATCTCCACTTTCCATGTGAAGAAACTGGTTGGAGAGGTTAATTCAAAGGCCACACAACTATAATAGTAAGTGGCAGATCTGCACCTGGAACCCAGGCAACCTAACTCTAGATTTGTGCTCTGAACCATTATGCTAAATTGAACACGTTGGTTTCTATATATAGAAAGAAGTCCCCCAATTGACAGAAATGTGCTTTGAATTATTTTTCTAGCAGTTGATCTATCCCCCTTGTGAAGAAAATGTGGAGAAATGAAATGGCTCTGAAAAAGCAGATATTTTCTTTCAGCAAAGCTAGCTGGCATAAAACCTCAGCCACATTAAAATAATCTGAATTAATCTGCTCAAGCAGTGAGAGTTAATATCTATTAAAAAGTTTAAACCTAAGATTCCTAATGCTACTAGAAATCTAAGCTGAGACAACTTAAAACTCCAATGAGATGCATGAAAGCACTTGTCATCCTGACACCATATTGAGAAACATGATCAGGTAAGCAAATAGCTTTTCTATTTTGTCTATTTTAAGAATACCTATTTTTATAAGGAAAAAAGGAAAATGAGAAACATTTTTAGATTTCCAAATTTTAAATACAGGCTTATCCATTTAGATTACTTCTCAGTATAATTATTTTGTATATTGACAAAAGAAAAAAGACCTCATGGTTGTTTGTTACTCTTAATCCTATATTCTTCTTTCCTAATCTCCATTGAAATTAGACACTCCTTTATGAACCAAACAGTACTTTTTTTGAAGCTATATATGGATAAACATATATAGCTTTTATCTTTATCCTTTCTGAAGTCTATTGCCATATGCAGATGAGTAGACAAAAGTATTTAATAATGAAAAGGAAATGTTTAATTCTACTAACTCAGTATTTTCAAATGAATCATATCTGGTTATTTCAAAGTAAAAATTTTAATACAAAATAACACAGGGACAATATATATGCCTTTTCCCAGATATAGCATGCAAATCATATTTGAAATAGTTCTTCTATATTTTTATACAGTGTAGCATACATACTTGGAAATCCTGAATAGGCATCTTTTAAAAAATATTTTTTTCTTTCTCCTTTTGATATACTACTGTCAGAGCATAATATTTATTTTGGTTTGTCTTTGGACCCCAGCAAAACTTCACTAGAGTCTGTAGCACAAAATATCTAAAGTATTTTGAGAATAATGTGTTTATTATTTGTGACACTGTTAACGTAAAACATAAAAATAAAGCATAAGGAAGCAGTTTTAGCGGAGAAGAAATTGAAGTTAAACACTCAGTGTTCTAGTTGACAGTTACATACTCAGATTTAGACCTGTGCAATTTAAAAATGGTCAAAGTATTAAGCCATTGATAATGAGGTAAGTTTTCTGTGTAACAAAGAATATATCACCATTACAATGCCTTGATAAGATGTTGATGTTCAAAAAGCATGTTTGTGAATTCTAGGTACTATATCTCCATAGCTAGCATATTTTAAACAGAAATAATTCATTTACTTGAGAGGTATCTATTATCTTTAGTCCATACAAAAGATCAATTTCTCATGAAAATGACAAAAATTAAGGTGGACAGTTTTTGGGGAGGTAGGGAAAGGGAAAGAAAGAACCAAATTATGTCTGTCTACAAAGACTGTTTTGCTTTTCTGATAACACATTGTGTAACTGTTCTGCAAATAAAATGGTAGTGGTAGCAAAAAGTGAATTTATACTATAAACTGATTTTAAATAGCCTAGATGTAAGAGCTATAAGAAATAGAAACTGATCTTTAATTAAAAGGTTGTTAGTCACCAAGACAGCAACATCTTTCAGAGTGAAAACTGTAAATCATATCTCTTGGGAATTGTCTGCAGAATAGCTCAAATCACAAGGGTAAAGGAGAATTTGTCATTATAAATGATCAGTTTACCTTCCTTTTGTTTAGAGAAGTGTTTGGTTGCCAGATCTAATCCTTTATATTTTGCTATTCATATTGAACTGCTGAAGCAAACACTAGGAAGCCAGGCTGGGGTTTTAG
The DNA here is from genome assembly GCF_048565385.1 of Saimiri boliviensis. Taxonomy (NCBI): domain Eukaryota; kingdom Metazoa; phylum Chordata; class Mammalia; order Primates; family Cebidae; genus Saimiri; species Saimiri boliviensis. The sequence continues at coordinate 78,360,251 of NC_133453.1, forward strand.
GGGAGGGTACAGCATTTTAAAAAAATACGGTAACACATGTGTAAAACAAATGTTCCTTCTAAGTTGTATTTCATACTAAATGTGTATTTTGTGTATTCAACAGGACTAGCACTCAGGAAATTTGAGTGCCACATTTTTACTCTTGAACCAAATTAGGTCAAGGAGTTCTTGAGCCCAGGAGTTCAAGGCTGTAGTGTGCCATCATGCCTGTGAATAGCCACTGTACTCCAGTACGGACAACACAGCAAGATCTTGTATTTAATTTAAAAAAAAAAAAAAAAAAAAACCTCAAAAAACCAAAACCACATCTATCCATGTGTATGTAATGAACTTTCAGGCAGAAGTTACAAGCACACCTGATGTTATAGTTTTACTTAGCTCATATAATATGGTAGTGCGGCTTCACGTCACTTATTAACGTAAGAGTTAATGTTTAATAAGACCCCCAAACAACAACTGAAAACTTCCAGGGATATATTCTATATTTATTCATATTTTTTAAAGATGGGATTTCTTATTAAGATAATTAGTAATTATGTCTTTCAATTCAATCTTCACAGCACCATATATAAAAAAGAGAAAAAAACCAACAATTACATATGTAATACATTACAGAACTTACCTAGCATGTACATATTTAAATATATGTGGATGAGGGGTAACTTACAGATGCCACACACTTAATAGGCATTCAAAAATATTTTCACATTCAAAAAGAAATCAATTTCAATCAATAAAATCAATATTACTGTAAATTAAATTAAATCTTACCAGTTGCAGTGTCTGGTATATTAAGTTTGCTTAAGTGGTCTTTCTGTGCTTTTGCTAGCATGCATATTCTATGAAATTCTTCTTTCAGATCCCAGAAAGTCTTCTCTAGATTACCCCTAAAAAAAAAAAAATCAACATTTTAAAATGTAAAGCTATAACTTCCAAGTTTTTTAAATAATTAAACTTATGTAGTACCATTTTATGTACCATAAAATAATTATTTAAAAGTTAAAAAAATTATTTTAAATTCCTAGACAATGTCCCCAAAACCAGCTTGTTTTTGTAGAAAGCCAGGCACAAATTAAGTGATAAATTAAAAGTTCTAGTACATACATGTAGTATAGTCTAGCGTATCTACTTATTCATATATACGCTAATGCTGGATGTCTTATTCTACATTAGAAATTTCAATGCACTGACTTTTGTTCTCTGCAAACATCTTAAATAGAATATTAAATATTCCTCATTTTGGTAAAGTTCACATTAGGATTCACCCATATAAAGAAATATGGCCTTAATATTTGCCTATTTAAATAGTAGAGCTTTAGAGAATTCAAGGTTTAGATCAGCTCTGCTATTAACTGTATGACTTACTTAGGTCATTTTTAACATGAAGGGCTCTGGGGTTAGTCACTTGCGCTTATTCTAAAAAGCCGGTATTTTTTTTGTAATTGTTAAAGCTTAAAAATATATAAATATAAAACATATTTCAGTATTGATAATTTTTCAGAGTTGGCGAAGAAGGATATAGAATTACCTTTCATGGAGCAAAGGACTACCAAGACTCCTTGCTGAAATTTCTTTTCTAGGAGAAGAAACCTCTTGTCTTCTTACCTTAAAGATACAAAACGATTACTGTTACTACTTTAAATTGCTTCCAAATTCAAATGAGATCGAGTAAAGAGAAAACACAAAGGAAAATTTATTTACCTTCCCTACTGAAAAATAACTTGAGGCAGCTTATAGATCTATATGTAATATACAATTGATTTTTTTCTTTAAATAAGAAAAATCAAGAAAAAAGGAAAACGAAGCAGGATAGTGTGAAGAGATGAAATATTTCTGGTAACTTCGATTACTATTTCCAGTACTGGAATTCAAGAAATTTCTCAAATTCAACTATTGATCAAAATTGCTACCCTGTTCATCATGCACCTCATATGCCCAGAAACTTGGGAAAGAAAAAAAAGAAATCTATGTGTTTACTTCTTTTCATATTCAATAAAAATGGCCTATATATTTCAATCAATGTGTTTGTCTTTTGTTATAGATTCTTTGCTGAAGCATACAGCTGTATTAGAGGAAGAAAGAAAACCAAGCTATAGCTCCTTATAATTCAACAAGCATTTAAAAGGTTTATAAAGACGGTGCAATTATGTATTTAAGCTGCTTTAACACAAGTTCTTGCCTTTCACTCCCACCCTGTGGCTCACACTGGTATTACATTTATTCTGACTAAAAATCAACATTAAAGAACATGTTGTAATAATGTATTCTATGGTTTAAATATTTAAACATTTTTATATCATACCTAGAAAGTGTTGTGTACTTTCTAAAGTTTATAAACTGACAAATCCAGATATCTGAAGAATAATTCATCCAAAATTGTGTAGTTCTTAAATTTCAAATCCAAATCAGTGGATATCTATCTTTAGTGGCATTTAGATTTTATTCATTTAAAGTCATTGTAGTTATTGTAAATGGAAGATTTTACTTCTTTGTGTCTTATCACTTGTCTCTCCTTCTTTTCAAAAGATTTCTTCCAATTTCTTCAGTCTTACTTGTTCCCTAAGACAGACTTGATTTCAGTTGGTTTTTCTTAAAATTATCTTCTCCAACTTATTTCCCAGTGTTTACTTTTTCTAAACACTTTAAAAATATAAAGTATTATTTTTATAGTATCTCAGAATTAGTAAAATAAAATCTTGCCAATCCAAACAATTTGTGATTTTATACATTATATTGTCAGACTGAAGCAAAATAAAGATGATTTTGTTGCTACATATCATGAGTCTAACAAACATTCAGGTCATATATTCTTCTGGATTAAAACTGCTTTATTGAACTTTATAAAGCAGTCACATCAGAGATATTTTCACATTCACAGTTTGTTTTTAAAAGTGATAGACAAGGTTTTTCTATGGTGTTTTGTGCAATTAGAACACTCAATGGATTTTAGTGTGGACTGGGAAGGCTACATTTTACAGCTAGCCAGCTAGTAAGAACACTACAAATATGAAAACAAACTTGAAAACATTTTATCATTGAGTCTGTATTATAAAATCAGAGAAGAGGCATATTAAGAAAATACTTATATTTGACAATTTAATATGTCAAACAAATAACAAAATAAGTGATTATATTAAATGGAATGACCTACTTATAGTGGGCCAAGATTGTACCACTGCACTCCAGCCTGGGTGACAGAGCAAGACTCTGTCTCCCCCCAGCCCCGCCAAAAAAAAAAAAAAAAAAAAAGAGTAATGCTTTGTAGTTTTAGCCTAAAATGAGATAGTTACAGAAAGTGGTAAAGATAATGGATAATGTTTCAAATTCCAAAGTCCTGACTTTGACATAAACTAGGAATGATTGTTTCTGAGATTAAAGAAATATTAAAAACTAATGGGATGGGGAGGGCTGAAAGAAAGATAGGAAAAAAAAATGACAAACCTTTGTCTCACTTGGGTAAATAATTGATGCTAACTTACTTCTGTCATGTTTAGATTTGATAGCTAGTGTGGGTGGATTTATCAAGAAAAGATTCCTTGGGTGAATTGGCAGGAGGTAAAGGAGGACTCCATATGGAATTCCTATGAAGTATCTAAACTAAGGTCTTCAACTTCTTTGGGGTTAGAAACACAGCTCTCTCTGTTTACTATTATTTTTGTTTTTATTGTTATTGAAAAGAGTATAGTGGTTGTACTACGCAATACACTGCAACTTCTATCGTTCATGACAAATAAAGATGTTATATTTCAAATGAAAAATCTGAGTTCCCAGTGCCTAAGAAAAATTTTCAGAAAGGAACCTCTTAACATGTTACTTGGGGAAAAAAAAAGAAAGGTAAACAGTTTTCTGAAGTTGGGTTTATTTAGAACGGGGCATTACATGTTAATGCTATTTTCCATTATAGCAGTCTGATACAATTTTCTGAAGACAATCATAATTTTTTAAAGGATTTAGGATTAATGTAGTCAATGGCAACTTCAACACTTTTCCAGAAACTCAGACTTTCTTTTCAATGCATTCTTAACTAAAAAAGATTAATCAGTTTGTTGAGCATCTCAGAGAATAAGGATAACTTGTATTTTTCTATTCTCAAATATAATCCAACTGGGCCCTGTACTGCAGGAAGATGAAGTTGTAACTTCAAATAAGAAAGCAAGGGAATTTTGAACATTATATTTTAGGAGATTTTAAGCATTAAATCATTCAAAAAAATGAATTTATTTTGAGATACTAAAACTTAAAATACTTAACATCATAAACTGTTCCAAGTACTAGTTTGGAAATGCTGAACTTGTGGAATGAATGCTGAAATAAGAGTTTTACACATCATACTTTTCATATACACTTCCAGTATGTCGCTGGGTAAGTCATTCAACTAAATCCATTAAGATAAACACATCTGAAACAGTTGGAAGATGTAAAATGTTTCCTTAAATTTCTTATGTGAATTGGGAGAATTTTGATTTAGTGTAAGTCAATTTAAGTTTCTCATAGATGGGTATTATATCAAAAATACATGTTCAAGGGACAGTTGAATATGCAATGATATTTAAGGAGAAAAAAAAGTGGTTAATATTTCATTAGCCCAAACCAGGCTTTATTCTTGATGCAAAAATAATGCAAAATGTTTTTGTTTCATTTCGCATTCTAGGATATGGTAGGTATCAACCTCTCAAAGAAAGAAATGTACATTTTCCTTAACACCTGCTTTTGTTATATAGTTAATACTAAAAGTGAAACTATTTTATTCCTTTTATTAAAAAATTGAAAGATATAGAAAAGAAATAAAAATTGTAATTCAAACCATATTTTTTCTTAAAAATTTTAAGCAAAGTCAGTAAAATATAATTGAGTTATGAATTTTTTTTTTTTTTTTTTTGAGATGGAGTCTCGCTCTTGCTGGAGTGCAGTAGTGCAATCTTGGCTCACTGCAACCTCTACTTCCTGGGTTCAAGTGATTCTCCTGCCTCAGCCTCCCAAGTAGCTGAGATTACAGGTGCCCACCACCAAGGCCAGTTAATTTTTGTATATTTAGTAGAGACGGTGTTTTGCTATGTTGGCCAGGCTGGCTTTGAACTTCTCAACTCAGGTGATCTGCCTGCCTCAGCCTCCAAAAGTGCTGGGATTACAAGTATGAGCCACTATGCCTGGCTGAGTTATGGAATTGTTAAATTTAATTCTGACTAAATTCATTAATAAGATGTATATTCTCTCATATGTATGTAAGAAACCTAAACTTTAAAAGGCTGCTATTAAGTAAAGAAGGTAAATATTCAATGATACATATTTCACTTTACTCCAGTGTTCATATCAAAGATTCTCTTTAAACTTTAGTTAGGATCCTTGCATGCAAAGGAATATTTATTTTTAGCTAGCTCAGGCAAATGAGTATAGTCAATGTTTTATTTCATTTCTGGATGAGGCTAAATAGAATTATGCTTTTAAAACAGAAATGAGAATTCTTACTTGGATCAATGTAAACCAAGAAATAAGCCAAGGCGGGATGGGATGGATTAGTAGAGGGAATATAAACTATGGAATAGGTATACATGTTAGCTTGATAAAATTCACTACAGAAAAAAGAAAAGTAGTAGGAAAAAAACGGAAAATGAAGATTCATTTGTCACTTAGATTTTTGAGATATAAGAATGAAATGTTCAAGGAGAAACTGAGGTTGAATATTTCCTTACTAGTCTACATATACTGAGACAAAAGATGTTATGGTGAAGTCAAGCACTGGATACAGCTGAATTAGGGAGAAGGTGAAAAAAGGCTGAGACAGAAAAACAGGAGCAGAAAAAAATTACAAAAATATACTTGATAAGAATAAACATAAAAGCATAGTAAAATAAAAGTTTGAGGACAAAAGGTAAAAAAAAATTATAAGAAATTATATTTAATCTAAAAGAATTTATGGCCATATAAAATCTATGATTCTCTCACCCTCATTAACATTCCTGAAAATCTAGCAAAGCAAGAGAAACACAAATCCTAGGAGCCTTGTCTGTTCTGTGTGATACAGTGTGCTAGGCAAACCCACTGCCAGTGTGGGAACAACTCCAGGGCAAAATGGGATCCAACCCAGAGTTCTGAAGGAAGTGGCACAAAAATAAACAATATAAAAATAAAATTAAACACCCTAATTACTTCCAAGTTCTTTATCGGGTTCTGGTTTAACATAACCCATCCCCACAATCTCTACTGATTCAATGCTACAATAAAACATATTGTTTTAGAAAAGGTAAAATCCCTTACCAGTACTGCCACAATTACTGTAATTTCAATTCTGTTGAAGTTAATTTGTAGAATGAGATGAATACTTTCCTACTGTCTGTCTTTTAAGTCTTTCACTTTGTATTAGGTACCTTTTACATACATCTTTCCGAATTTATTTTCTTAAAGGGAAAAAATATTTAATTGTGGAGATGCTTTTTTATGAAAAATGGAAATTGCATAACTTAAGTGACCAATATAATTAAGATTTCTCATACTCCTTTCACTCTTTCCCCAAACACTACATTTAAAATGAACTAATCTGTACTGCGCATGGTGGCATGTTCCTTTAATCACAGCTACTAGAAAGGCTGAGGGGGAGGAGTTTGAGACCAGCCTGGGCAACACAGCAAGAACCTATCTCAAAAAAGAAAAACCAATTTGGAAAAATCCTTTAACCACAAATTTAGTGTACTACTACACCATGATGAACAGAAGCTATCTTCTTGACAGTAGCTATTATTTAAGCAATTTACATGTATTACTTATTTAACTGAAATCACAAAATCTGCCTGTTTTGAGATGGAGGTCTTGCAATGTTGAGCAGGCTGGAGTCAAATTTCTGGACTCAAGAAGTCTTCCTGCTGCAGCCTCTTAAGTAGCTGGGACTACAGGTGCATGCCACTGCACCTAGCAAGCCACAGAATCTTCTGAATTATGTACTTAATTATGAGTTTAAAATCTGCTTTGAAGAGATCAAATAATTTGTGTATAGTTTGGCAGGTGGAGTAGCTGTGACACACAAGCCTTTCTACCCCAGTAGCTTTAAACTACTTAGCAATAATGCTTGGCTGCTGAAAAAGCTAAGTGATACAGTTATCCAGCATAGGGATGGGGATGAAGAACAGTACATTTACATATTGCACCAAGGCAAACTAATTTTAAGATTCTAAAATCTTCCCATCATACAATAATAAATATATTTCTTACTGAGAAGCAGTTACAGGCCACATTTTGATGCTTAAATATTGCCCAGGGTGGGAGGAGAAACCTTTGGTATAGCCTTTTTTTCACTCTGTTCTCAAGGATGTATCATACAAATAGAAATATACATCCAAAAATAACTTAAGATAGATTTACTTAAGTTTTGCCAAACCAGTCACTTGTTAACATAGGCAATTTGGCACTATTTTCTTTGATAAAATTTCATAGTATTTCTCAAACTTGGCATAGAAGTTAAGCATTTGACAAAGCATGACAATGGGTGGAGTACCCTACCGTTAATTCTATCCTGTCTCAAAAGCTTAACTCCCGTCCTGCCTCCCCAGCTATCTTTTAATAAAAGACTGGGTATAGTTACAGTAGCTGTTAAAGTCCTTGTCTAATAATATCAGTATCTGAATTATCTTAGGGTTGGTGTCTGTGCTCTTGTAACTGGGTCACATTTTCTGGGTTCTTTATATGTTGGGTGATTTTGGACGATATCCTGACTATACTCAGCCAAAAAAACAAAAACAAAAACAAAAAAGTAGACTTTAGGAGCTCAGAATCAATTGTGGAGGAGTAAGCACCTAACAAATCATTCTTCTGCAAATAACAGTTATAAACTGTGAACAGCATACAAAAAAACAAACCAAAACAAACAAAAGACCAAAACCTGAAAACACTGGAGAATGAATTTTGTCTATATTGGAGGAGAGTAAAAAATGTATAGGAAGTAATTAGCTTAGAGCGTATTCCCAGTTTTCTACAGTTTTGTCCTGAACGGTGCTCATATTGCAGCAGAGGCACAGAAGTGGCTGAAATTTCAGTTAAAAAGCCCACTAACGGGCCGGGCGCGGTGGCTCAAGCCTGTAATCCCAGCACTTTGGGAGGCCGAGGCGGGTGGATCACGAGGTGGAGAGATCGAGACCACCCTGGTCAACATGGTGAAACCTCGTCTCTACTAAAAATACAAAAAACTAGCTGGGCATGGTAGCGCGTGCCTGTAATCCCAGCTACTTAGGAGGCTGAGGCAGGAGAATTGCCTGAGCCCAGGAGGCGGAGGTTGTGGTGAGCCAAGATCGCGCCATTGCACTCCAGCCTGGGTAACAAGAGCGAAACTCCGTCTCAAAAAAAAAAAAAAAAAAAAAAAAAAAAAAAAAAAAAAAAAAAAAAAGCCCACTAACATTCTGGCTGGAAGAACCAGGAAGGAGAATGAGATCATAACCATGGTCACCAGAGAGTGAAGAAAAGGAGCTCTAGAGAATTTAAGAACCTCGAAATTCTGAGTTTAAACTCAGTCCAAGTCTCTGGCAGTCCCCAAGTTAGGCAAAACTAAAAGCTTTGCAGCTAAAGCTCAAAGGACTGAAATGAAATTAGAGCTGCCCCTCTCCATGGAAGTGACAGCCTGAGCTAATCAAGTTCATTGCCCGTAAAAAACAAAACTACCAATACCCTTCTCCACCGTAGAAAACATTTAGTCCATTTCTTAAACAAAAACTCCAAACATGTAAGTACTATATGACCCAATAAATGCACTCCCAGGCACTTCGAAAATTACGTTAACACAGAAACCTGTATACAAATCTTTAACAGCAGCATTCTATCTATAGAATAAAGTAAGAAAAAAGGTAGGAAGCGCTTTCTCCTCCAAAGCCATGATTATGTCACCTAAAAATGGTTATGGTAAGTAAAATTGCTCATTCAAAACCCTCAGTTTTGATTTCAGTTTACATAATGTTCTCCCAAGTGACCAACAATAATTCTGGCTCTTGTTTAGAAATTATTCTTTTTCAGGCCGGGCGCGGTGGCTCAAGCCTGTAATCCCAGCACTTTGGGAGGCCGAGGCAGGTGGATCACGAGGTCGAGAGATCGAGACCATCCTGGTCAACATGGTGAAACCCCGTCTCTACTAAAAATACAAAAAATTAGCTGGGCATGGTGGCACATGCCTGTAATCCCAGCTACTCAGGAGGCCGAGGCAGGAGAATTGCTTGAACCCAGGAGGCGGAGGTTGCGGTGAGCCGAGATCGCGCCATTGCACTCCAGCCTGGGTAACAAGAGTGAAACTCCGTCACAAAAAAAAAAAAAAAAAAAAAAAAAGAAATTATTCTTTTTCTGGCCGGGCACGGTGGCTCAAGCCTGTAATCCCAGCACTTTGGGAGGCCGAGGCGGGTGGATCACAAGGTCGAGAGATCGAGACCAACCTGGTCAACATGGTGAAACCCTGTCTCTACTAAAAATACAAAAAATTAGCTGGGCATGGTGGCGCGTGCCTGTAATCCCAGCTACTCAGGAGGCTGAGGCAGGAGAATTGCCTGAGCCCAGGAGGCGGAGGTTGCGGTGAGCCGGGATCGCGCCATTGCACTCCAGCCTGGGTAACAAGAGCGAAACTCTGTCTCAAAAAAAAAAAAAAAAAAAAAAAAAAAAAAGAAATTATTCTTTTTCTATCAAAATTCTGTAGAAAATTTAACTTTACTTATCTATGCACACATAACCAAGATAAAGGCAGATAAGAACTTGTCTTCTTTTCTTTTAGCATCAAAAAATCTTAGGGCAGGAGAAACCCTAAAGAAACTGAGGTTAGACTTTAGCTGAGTTGTAAAATTCAAAAGAAATCTGGGGGCCTCAGCAACTTTTTTTTTTTTTTTTTTTTGGCCAAGAAAGAACTTAGTGAAAAATAAGCAAACTACCAAGACCTAGTATCTTCGACAGGTCATAAGGGGAATGAACGTTTATCAAAAAGAAATAGTAGGAAGAAGAGTTTCAGATTCAGCTTTATCAAAAAGTTATCACTTTGTGCTCAGGGCTCAGGATAAGATGAGAAGAGCTGAAGACAGGAATGAGAAGTCTCAGGCTGCAGCATAGGTAAAAAAGAAAAGACAGGAGAGAATGTTCAATTAGCAGCAGCAAGAAAGAAAGCAAGGAGATTCACTGTGGCCATTCGGCCATCTAGCAGACATATGATCCAGGTGCAACTTCTAGAAAATACAGACAAGTCAGTGCTCCCTATAGTATTATTAAGATAAGATGTAGAAGAAAACATACTGTCTTTAATGTTAAGTAGTCAAGAGAAATCAGGAGTATAAATAACAATGAGTAAATCCATCAAATATGGAATTACTTAGAGGAAACTAAGCTTAAATGCAAAAATCACACTACTATTGATAAACGTAATAGAAGAGAGACAGCAAAAGATACTCATCTTAGAATTGTCTGTTTCCAAAAGGGACTTATCAGGGAGGGAGGAAAAAAACCACAGGTTAATGACAATGCAGAATGTGTGGAAACTGCTATACAATAGTTTCATTAGGATTCTAAGATACATAGCTTAGAGCATAAGTATATAGAAAGATGACTAACTGGCAAGGAAAAAAATCTTTCAGGGAATAAATCATCTTTCATAACACAGCAAGACACTGCTTTAACCAAGCAACAGAGAAGCTCAGAGACTGTACAGGTGCAAATGAAAAATTAGGTGACTCTTCCCCCTTCTCTACCCTCAAAATCTAGCAGTATCTTAGAGGAAACTACAAATCCAGTTTGTAGTTTGTTAAAATACAACACTAGGAAGAGTGTTAGCTGAAGATCCTGTACTTAAACAAAGCTAAGTGGTTTTCCTACTACTGATTTCAAATCCTAGATACAGTCTTGTGCCTTTAAAAAATTACCAGAGTACCTGGTATGCAGCACTTCACAGTCCTAGTGTTTCATGGAACATACTAGAAAATGCATCAGGAAGATATCTGCTATCAAATTATCTTTTAACAAATTAGAGTCAAAGTTCAGAGTCTGCTTTAGACTTAATATAGATTACAAGTATCATGATTTAAAGTATGAAGCTGTGAAACAGTTGATTACCCAATGTATATGAAAAGAACTGATGAGGAAGCACTAGGACCTTCATGTACAAATAAAGGTTCCTGAGGAGATGCTAGAGTATTCTTAGAACATGACATTTTTTCTGTAGGATGAAAAGTAACTTGCTGAGAAAAAGGCAATATGATTTTTTCTAACAGGAAATTATAATCTGGTTAAATCAGTGTTTCTCAAAATATGGTCCAGGATCCTTGAGGGTCCCAAGAGGCTTTCAAGGGATCCACTATTGGGAGAGGTAATCTGCCATGGCCCCTGAGCATCCTGGCACATTTTTTGCTGTTCATGTCAAGAATATGAGAATCTTACTATTCACTACCTGGGGCTTTTCTCAGGCTTGTGTTTGCAAAGATCAAACCTGACAGACTAGGCAATGTCTCCCTCTTGGACAAAAAGCAGGCATGCCTAATGCTTGCTATAACATGGTGGGTTCCCCAAGCTCAATATGCCTCTCCTTCATTGTAACCATTGCATCATCTGTATCTATATGTGTTACCTCCAAGGCAGGGCCAATGAAAATATGATGTTCTTGCTACTTGCTTTACTGTCAATAATAAAGTCCCTTTTCTCTGATTAACTTTTCTCTTTTCCTCCAGTACCATGAAACAGTAACTAGCTAATTAGCTTGTAAGTAAAATAAAATGAAATCCTAGACCCTGACATAATTGAAATCAACCACTGTCACAATTAAGATATTATTAATATTTGGATTTTTTTACTGTGTTGGCATTTAGACTGATAATGCAAAAACAATGGTGAGTAAAACTGCTGGTGCCCAAGTATGACGAAGGCCATATCAAAGTGTTGTTACTGTATTCTTCAACGTCACACGCTCAGTAAAAACAAAATTAAAAAAAAAAAAAAACAGCCAAAAAAAAAAAAGCCAGTTTCACCTCAGAATGTCCTTAATAAGGCAGTAAAAATGATATATTTTATTGAAACTTGACCTCAGCATATTTTTAATATTTTGTGTGACAAAAAGGGAAGTATACACAAAAGGACTTCTGCTGCATACTAAAGTACAATCACTGTCTTGGGGAAAAGTACTTGTGCAACTATTTGAGTTGCAAGTAAACTAGTCACTTTTCTAATGGAATGCCATTTTGGCTTGAAAGAATGACTGACATGCAAGCTATGGTTATTCAGACTTTTTCTCAAAAACAAATGAAGTTAGCCTGTCATGTTAAGGAAAGCAACTGACAAGATTTGTTGCCAATGATAAAATTTGAGCTTTCAAGTGAAAATTAAAATTTTGAAAACCTGTACCTGTCACAGTAAGCTTGACAGATGCCCAATACTTAAAAGATTTTTCTGATGAGATCAGTGATGATGATCAAATGTGATTTGAAAATATTATATAATAGGTCAACATTTGGAAGATCTATACAACTTAGTGAGCCAATATTTTCCAAATGATTGATTTATGATGTTACAGAATCATACATAAAAGACACATTGAAAGTACAAGATAGACCAACAGCTTTTACTGTAGCAAAAAGTTCATTGATATGGTTTCAGATTCCATACTGCAGCTAATATTTAAGACACTACCAAGTTTTAGTGCAGCATCAAAGAATATCCACAACTGCTAAAAAGGATATTAAAATACTCTTCCCCTTTTCAACCACATTATCTATTTGAGGCTGAATTTTCATCACATAATTCAACCAAAAAAAATTACAGCAGATTGAATGTAGAAGCATTTCATAGCACTAAAAAAAAACCAACTACCTTCAAAACATTTTGAGAATTTTTTTTTCAGACAGAATCTCACTCTTGCCCAGGCTGGAGGCAGTGGTGTAATCTTGGCTCATGCAACCTCCACCTCCGGGGTTCAAGGGATTCTCCTGCCTCAGCCTCTAGGCTGGGATTACGGGTGCCCACCATCATGCCTGGCTAATTTTTGTATTCTTAGTAGAGACAGGGTTTCATCACGCTGGCCAGGCTGGTCTTAAATTCCTAACCTCAAGTGATTCACCCACCTCAGCCTCCCAAAGTGTTGGGATTACAGGCGTGAGTGTCACCGTACCGTCAGATTCTGAGAACTTTTAGGATGACAGGTTATTAGGTTATAATATAATAATAAAAGATTATTTGTGAGTGCTATAGTTTGGATATTTGCCCCCTCCAAATCACATGTTGAAATCTGATCACCAATGTTGGAGGTGGGGCCTAATGGGAGGGGTCTGGGTCATGGGGGCAGATCCCTCACTAATAGATAAATCCTGGGGGCTGTGGATAAGTGAGTTCTTACTCTTTCAGCTCCTGAGAGAACTGGGTGTTAAGAGTTTGGTACCTCCCGTCTCTCTCTTGCTTTCTCTCTCACCATGGGATCTCTGCAATGCTGGCTACTCTTCACCTTCTGCCATGAGTGGAAAAAGCCTATGGTCCTTGACAGATACAGATGCCCAATCTTGAACTTTTCCAGACATCAGAATCATGAGCTAAGTAAATCTTTTTTCTTTATAAATCACCCAGCCTCAGGTATTCCTTTACAGCAACACAAACAAACAAAAATGGAGGTGGGCAGGGGGCTATTCCTTACCTACTGAGTGACAAAACAGCCTTACATGTCTTGGCCAAGAGAAATCAAGGCTGGATAGACTCTATCAACTCTATTGAGTTTTACATAAAACGAAGTGTGAGAAAAGGGATAACAGGGCAAATAAAGAGAAAAGCCATATAAGAGATATTCAAATTTGCTTCTAAGTTAGGAAAGAGAATTTAGAAAGTTAGATATTATTTCTCATTTTCTTTTCTTCTTCAAAAATTTCCCAGTATTTTACCAAAAGCAAAAACTGTAAAATGATGTACTGAATTAAAAAACACAGGCCCAGAGCAGGAAAGGGTTAGGATAAATTGATAATTTAGACTTGGAAACAAAGTTTCTGCAATAGAAAATTTCAATGTAATTATTAAAATGTTTTGGATATCAATATTGTTTTTCTCAAGAGTTTGTGTATTGGCTAGACACAGTGGCTCACGCCCTTAATCCTAGCACTTTGGGAGGCTGAGGCAGGTGGATCATTTGAGGTCAGGAGTTCGAGACTACCTGGCCAACATAGTAAGATCCTGGCGGTACTAAAAATACAAAAATCAGCCGGGTGTGGTGGTATGCGCCTGTAATCCCAGCTATTTGCTGGGAGGTTGAGGCAGAAGAATTGCTTGAGCCTGGAAGGCGGAGGTTGCGGTGAGCCAAGATCATGCCACTGCATTCTAGACTGGGTGACAGAGTGAGACACTGTCTGAAGAAAAAAAAAAGTTTGTGTATTATGACACTTTGGAAAAAACTGAACTTTTTTTTTTTTTTTTGAGACGGAGTTTCGCTCTTGTTACCCAGGCTGGAGTGCAATGGCACGAACTCGGCTCACCGCAACCTCCGCCTCCTGGGCTCAGGCAATTCTCCTGCCTCAGCCTCCTGAGTAGCTGGGATTACAGGCACGTGCCACCATGCCCAGCTAATTTTTTTGTATTTTTAGTAGAGACGGGGTTTCACCATATTGACCAGGATGGTCTCGATCTCTCGACCTTGTGATCCACCCGCCTCGGCCTCCGAAAGTGCTGGGATTACAGGCTTGAGCCACCACACCCGGCCTGGAAAAAACTGAACTTTAATGAATAAACTGGTTATTGTTTTCCTTTCTTATTAGTATTCTACCAGAAAGTCTACAAAAAAGGCTGGTCTCTAAAGAGGAGTAATATAGAAGCATTATTATAAAAATAGGTATATATAAATGCAGTTTCTAGAAAGAAAACCAGGAGAAGTGGTACATTTGCTCTGGACTGCAAGGTAAGGATCACCTGAGGTGCTACATATAAACACCTGTTTTTCTCCAGGTCTCTAAGTCCCAGCCTAGATTGGCCTGTGTCATTGCACAGTGTGCATAATCATCATTTCTATATGATAAAAGATGGAAAGAAAAGATTAAGCATTAAAGGAATTCAGGGGCAAATTTTTAAAAAGTTGAATAACAAATATATGCAGTCAAATTTATTTCAAGTTCCTCTCTTAGAAGAGGTGCTATGTGTTTAGATGATGTACATCAGATCTGACTTTTCCATAGAAATTGCTTAGTAGTTAAATATCTTGACTAAAGGCCTAATTTTTAGATTTTGATCAAATGATGAAAAACATATTTATCATTTACCTATAAATCATTTTAAAGCTTTTACAATGTGTATAAAACCAGGTACCTGGACAATATATAGCAACTTAATAAACAAATGTAATTTAAGAGACTTGTAATAAAAAGTGTCTGGAGTTTTGAGAGAAGCTATGGGGGCCCGTAACTCAGATGAAGATCCCTAACTGGATATTGCACCTGAAATCCACAGTACATAAGATATGAACAGTGTAAGGATGGGGATGCCATCTACGATCCGGACCTGTGAGATTAGGATTTTATTTGCTATAGAAGGTCAGAAAGCAAAACAGAGTTCAAGTTCATGTATGCCTGCCAAAACTCCTATGCATCAGAACACACCATGCAAAATGCTGCTCATTGAAGGACTGTCCATAGAATAAAGTAAGAAAAAGGTAGGAAGCACTTCCTTCTCTGAAGCCATGATATGCCACCTAAAAACGGTTATGGTAAATAAAATTGCTCATTCAAAACCCTTAGTTTTGATTTCAGTTTATATAATGTTCTCCCAAAGTGATCTAGAATGATTTTGGCTCTTGTCTAGAAATTATCCTCTTTCCATCCAAATCTTGTAGAAGATTTAACTTTATGTATCTATGCACACATAATCAAGATAAAGGCAAATAAGAACTTGTCTTTTCTGTACTCAAACCTAAATTTTGGACCCTTGATCAAGCCTACCTTCAGGTTATTGAGAATTTTAATTTTTAACTTAAGGTCTTATATGTTTTATCTGTGCCATAAAATTATAGTTAGAATTTCTTTTTTTTTTTTTCTTTTTCTTTAGACAGAGTTTCACTCTTGTCACCTAGACTGGAGCGCAGTGCTGTGATCTCAACTCACTGCAACCTCTGCCTCCCAAGTTCAAGTGATTCTCCTGCTTCAGTTTCCCAAGTGGCTGGGATTACAGGTGCCCACCACACATCCAGCTAATTTTGGTATTTTTAGTTTCGTTTTGTTATATAATTAGGACTTTACATTATTGTATAATGCTTGCTAATTGCTGTAGGTCTCCAAATCATCATTTCCCCAACCAGACTACAGCTCCTTAAAAGGGATAGATACTGTCTATTACTATAATACTATTACTACTCTTTTGTTTTTTTGTATTTCTGTTAATGACCAGCAAGGCTTGGCAAATAGTTCAATAACTACTTCTTGTGTAAGTGATTGACAAATAACTTTTTAGACAACAGCTTTCTTCAAACATGTCAGAGCTTCTATATTTACTTGCAATTGTCAGGTACAGCACATCTTATTGCTTGCAATTGCCAGCTCCACAGCTACATCATTGTTTATACTATTCTAAACCTAAAAAATCTTTCCTGCTCCTCAAAGCTACCATATCTGTTGATCTAATCACAACGATAGCTATATTTGAAATCTGCAAACTGTTTAACTGACATCTTTCATTAACAACTGCACTCGTCACATTAACTCAGATGAAAAATAAAGATGTATAAAGAATAAATTAGAAATATATAGACATGAGAATACATAAACACTAACTAGTGAACTCATATAATGTTCACTTCATGTTTTGGATCCTAGAATCTGAAATAACTTTTCAAAATTCAATAATGTTAATTTTTATAATTAAATCAAGACTTGAAGCTGGAAGACAGGGACAAGATGTCTTCGTTCTCCAGGGGTTGGCAGTATTAAGTGTACAGCCTGAATTCAGAATTATTGGATAAGTGAAGAAAAATAATTTACCAATATCATCAAATTGTTTTTCTGTTCTATATTATTGCTTTCTATATATTTTCTTGCATCAAACCACTCAAGAATTTTAGGTAATTCTCCACAGGAAGAAAAAGTGGCACAGAAAGATGCGGGCAAACAATTTCTGTCAAAACCTAGACACTCAAGATAGTATTTAGTTTGGCAACCAAACTATCTCCCAGAAGCAAATTATAAAAATATCATTTCTGAGATTATAAGTGACACAGTACATTACAATCCTGGTTTTTAAAAAAGTGAATTAAATTGACAATTGATAGTTTGTATTTTTATAGAATGACTTTATATTTGTTACACAAATGCAAAACTTGTTATTTAAATAGTAACTGCTGACATGGACATAAGTTACTATGACAATGGTGTTCTGTAAACAAGAGATGAATAGTCTTTGTCAAGAATAATTGTGTGCATTTTTGTTATTGATTTCCTATCTGCATTTTCAATTTTTAACATTGGTTATAAAAAAGAATTAGTAATATGTAACAATTTTTTGGTTCTCCAACATTGCTATTATTCTCTGGAAAGTATATTCATATTAGAATTTTTGAAACTGTACTTAAGATGACAGGCTATGGTATTTTTCCCTCTAAGATTAATAATCACATGATTCAGAAAGTTAAATCACTATTAAGTGAATATTAAGTTCTCTTACCTTTCGTCAATATTTGTCATAAGGTAAATTAAATATCAGCCCCCTTATCTCTTGATCTTTCGTATCCTCTTCTGTACACCAAAATCTACAAAATCTGTATTGCTTTTAAAATATATCTATCAAACTTTGATACTCTTCCCTTCAAGGGGTGCATCTTAATTTCTTCCTGAATTCCTTAGTGACTTGCTTCTAATAATGAACAAAATTAAGTGGAAGTGAAGGAATGTGACTTTCAGACTACATCACAGGGGGCACCTTTCTCTCCCTCAGATTCCTTACTTTGAGTGAAGTTAGCTGTCAGATTGTAGAGAGGCTCATGTGGAAAGGCTTCCTACCAACAGTCATGTGAGTGAGCCATCTTGGAAGTAGGTCCTCCAACCAGTTAAGCCTTCGATGACTGCAGTCCTTGCCCACACCCTGACTTCAACATTAGAGACCCTGAGTCAAGACCACCCAGCTAAGTCACTCCAGAACTCCTGATCCACAGAAACACAGATAAAATTTGTTGTTTTAAGCCCTGTTTTAGGGTAGGTCTAGAATAATATGATAGATAATGTAAAAGACTGCAAAATATCGTGGTGTACAAAAGACCAAACTAAGGTTTCCATTAAATTGAGTATTTGCTTCCCTACTGTCCAAGTAGAGTACTACAGGTCATCTAATGACAGAGGCTTTTTCTTTACCTTTTTC
This sequence comes from Saimiri boliviensis, assembly GCF_048565385.1. Taxonomy (NCBI): domain Eukaryota; kingdom Metazoa; phylum Chordata; class Mammalia; order Primates; family Cebidae; genus Saimiri; species Saimiri boliviensis. Next base: position 78,378,548 of record NC_133453.1, read on the forward strand.
TGTCCCTTTAGGAGTCAAAGGATTTTTTGCATGCTTTTTGTGTAGAAATAACATGAATAGAGACTGACCTGTAAATTTCATGTTTCTTAAGTAAAAATTTCTAAAAGGCTCTCTTTCCCCTTCAAATATACCTCTTTCCTCTATGTCTCATTTTCTAAGGCAGCCACAGTGGCCATTTGCCAAAATGTCCACAAGTCGTTCCCTTCTCAAATATCCTGACAAAACAAAATCCTAAACAAAACAAATAGTCTAAAGAAAACACATTCTCAAACCACCCACCAAACAGAAGGAGGAAAGGACTGTGGGTGGCTTGTAGTGGCTTCCTTCTGTTACTGGTTCAAAGCATTTCTATTAACTTACTAATTCATTATAGAACTTAGGCCAATTGACTGGGAATGTGATTTCTAGAAATGGATTAGTTTTGCTGAAGACCAATAATATTAAAGCATAAAAACAGAATAAAAAAGAATCATACCATCACCTTAACCATTTCTCTATAAAGCCTTCTAGTTCTCATTCCTGTGGGTGCATACTTTTATAAAATTGCAACCAACTGAGCCAAGCTCGATGGCTCACGCCTGTAATCCTAGAACTTTGGGAGGCTGAGGCTGGTGGATTGCCTGAGGTCAGGAGTTTAAGACCAGCTTGGCCAACATAGTAAAATCCCATCTCTACTAAAAACACAAAAAATTAGCTGGGCATGGTGGTGGGCACCTGTAATCCCAGCTACTAGGAAGGTTGAGGCAGGAGAATGGCTTGAATCTGGGAGGCACAGGTTGCGGTGAGCCGAGATCGCGCCATTGCACTCCAGCTTAGACAACAAGAACGAAACTAAAAAAAAAAAAAAAAAAATTGCAACCAACCAACATGGATTTTTTTCACTGTGGAAGAAGCTTGAATATAATCATATATTCAGAGTTATTTAGGTTTCACCTGTATTAGCTAAAGGTGAATTATAACTTAAGTGTAGATCAACACGTAGGTCAATGGAACATATTTTAATTTCCATTGCTTGGAACATACACATATTACACATAGATCAACACATAGGCCAAATGGAACATATTTTAATTTCCATTGCTTGAATGGCCAGCACTTTTTCTAAATAGGCCTAATTTTTTACAATAAGGATACAGCCAACTCTCCAATATTCAATAAATCTAATTTATCCATTCTTTTAGAATATATTTTTACTTTTCTTTAATCCCCTATATGTTTAGTGCTCATTAGCACTTTGGCTAGAGATATATAATAGGAAAAGAGAAAGGTGAAATACGAGACAGTTAATTTTTATTAAATGGTTGCAGTCAAAGAAAATTGAGTTGATGAGCTATTCAAAGTATAAAGATGTGGCTATAACATAAACCTTTCCCCTATTAGAAAAGATAATTAAGAGAACTCACTGAAGTTAGATTTATTCCTTTCTCAGAGCTTTACTCCTTACTTGGAGATTTTTTTCTTACTGTCTGCCCACAAATATAGTTACATTTGAAGCAATATTACTAATTCTTGGCACACAGGCTATCTCTGAAATGATTTCTGTTACTTAAACTTAATTTCATTCCAGGTATCCAGATATATTTTTCACAGATAAAATACTTATCTTACAGAATTTAAACAAACATAATTTTTAAAAGATTTCTGTTGAAGTTCTAGTTTGGATACTTACTGACTGACAATAAACTTTTGTGAATGACAAATTATCCAAATTTAAAATAAACAAAACTATTAATATATCTTAGATTTTTTCACATCATCCCTTTTGTTCTAACCAAGGTTTTATTTTAAAAACTATATTCTACATACTATAAACTGGAGATATTCTACTACTTTCAAATAAATGTTATAAATGGAATAGGGATTTGGATTATTAAATTTATGGTAAATAACGGCATTTGGAAGACACTGAAACAGGAAGATTATACATATTGTTTACTTAAGCACTAAATTTATGTCAGCATTTATAGTAATTCAACAATTTTATAATGTACTACAATAGACCTAGTAACAAAATTGTATTTCAAAAAGTCAGAATCATTGTTTCTCAATTTCCTCTTTTGCAAAATAAACCTAATTTATTTCAATGGTTTCTTGTATTTATCAGCATTTTTAGATAAATGAAAATTTGAATGGGGGTGAAGAAAACTGAATGACTCAAATAATGGTTTCAAATAAAAATATATGTACTAAGGGGTACCAGGAGAACTTCTTAGTCTAAAATTTTTATTTATAGAAAAAGCTCTAAAAATTGGATTTCTCAAATTTGATATTAAATAATAAGATAGTCTTAGTTATACAATCAGTAACTAAGTAACCCTGACAAAGTTAAAATTTCCCACTTTATTTAGAAGGAAAGAAATAACTATAGCACTCTTGACTTAATTGGTCTTGTTGATATTAAGAAACCTTACTTGCTAGCTATTTTATTCAAAATATGTATCATCTCTCTAAAAGCCAACTCATCTCATTAAAAATATCCTTTTCAAACTTACAAAATTTCAATGACTTGTGAAAACACAGAGAACAATATAAGATACACATATATACTACCAAGTTTATAAGGGTTAACATTTTGCATACCTGCTTAACTCTTCTATTAAAAAAAAAGTTACAGATATAACTGAAGTCCCCATTAGTACTTTCTCAGATATCCCAGTCTCTTTTCTTGCCAGTTCTAGAGGTGATCGTTTTTCTAAAGAAGATGTGTGACCTTCCTGTCCAGGTTTTTATACCTTTATTACATATTTGTGTTTTCACAAACATTAATGTTATATTTTAAAAACGACACCAAGTATTCTAATTAACCAGGCTGTGCCTGTAGAATTACTTGAACCTGGGAGGTGGAGGTTGCAGTGAGCTGAGATCGCACCATTGCACTCCAGACTGGGCGACAGAATGAGACTTTGTCTCAAAAAAAAAACAAAAACAAAAGACAACAACAACAACAACCAGCTACATAAAGTATTCCCATTTTATCATTTTGTAATTTCCATCTTTACTTCACATTGCTATTGAAATTTAGGCAAATTTATATTTAGTATATTTTAATTTTTCTCAAGAGTTTCTAAAGATAGCCTATTCTGTTATTGGTGTATACTTAGGTTGTTTCTAACCCATGTAGCATAAATGTCCTTGTATATGTCTCTTTGCAGATATGTAGTATTTCTTTCTATATTACTTCAAGAAAGTTTTGCTTAAGCTAGTAGAATAGGTTTTTCTTTTTATAAACTAAGAACAGACAATTGAAGAAAAAACTAGAAAGCTATTTTCTAATTAGTGTCTTACTATTTAGCCAATTTTAATCTTCCATTTCATTGTCTATTTATACACACACACACACACACACACACACACACACACACACACACACACAGACACATGTACAAATGCATGCATTTTTTGTTTTTGAGACAGGTTCTCACTCTGTTGCCCAACCTGGAATACAGTGTCATGATCAAGGCTCAGTGCAGCAGCCTTGACCTCCTAGGGCCAAGCAATCCTCCCACCTCAGCCTCCTGAGTAGCTGGGGCTATAGGCATGTGCCATCCTGCCTAGCTATTTTTTTTATTTCTTGTAGAGATAGGAGTCCCCTGTGTTTCCCAGGCTGGCCTCAAACTTTTGAGCTCAAGTGATCCTCCCTCCTTGGCTTCCCAAAGTGTTTGAATTACAGGAGTGAGTCACTGTGCCCAGTCCTATTTCTTTGTTAAATATTTTCTTTGTCAAAATGCTTGTGATATAGAAAAAGGTCAATAGAAAATACAAAAACTTAGCCTTTATTTTTACTTGGAAATAGTTCTTCTATTTAGAAACATTTAAGTCACACATTTGTATACATGGAACTTCTATTCAGAATTCCAGTGGTAGACCACTTCAGAAAAATAAATGAGGAAGCTATGTTACGCATCAGCATTTGGATGCTGCTTTCTGCTGAAGCAATGTCTACCTTTGGTAGTTTTTCTCTTGCTATTCCTGAAATCGCTTTATCATGTGGCTGATCAAGAGTCAAATTATTCTTCCTTGTTTCATTGTCTTCAAGCAGAGGAACACAGCCATAACTCTTATCTGCAAGACAAAAACCTCTTGGACATTAGTAGAAAACCCTTATTTTTGGTACTACCTGAAAAAGCAAAAATAATACAAACTCAAAACCATAAAGATAATAGACTTTTTTTTTTTTTTTTTGAGACAGTCTCTCACTCTGTCACCAGGCTGGAGTGCAGTGGCGCGATCTCAGCTCACTGCAACCTCTGCCTCCCGGGTTCAAGCAATTCTCCTGCCTCAGCTTCCTGAGCTGGGACTACAGGCGCGTGTCACCACCCCCAGCTAATTTTTGTATTTTATTAAAGACAAAGTTTCATCATGTTGGCCAGGATGGTCTCGATCCCTTGACCTTGTGATCTGCCTGCCTCAGCCTCCCAAAGTGCTGGGATTACAGATGTGAGCCACTGTGCCCGGCAATGGAATAGATTTTAAGATAGAAATTTTAGAATAGTTACTTTGACAAGTTGTCTGTTTATATTTTTTCCTTCCCACTAAACACACAAAACCCCTACTCTCCAAAACCCACTAGTATGTAAAATATACAGAATTTAGAAAACTAGAAATATGCTCTTTGCATCTGTCAGCAACAATTCAACTTTTTTATGTCAGATTTTCAGGTATGCATTTCTTATTTAAGTAACTATTTGTATTATGACTCCAAGCTTATTATAGAAAAATTAGAAAATGCAGACATGCCAAAAAGAATAAAAAGTAAATGCTACCCAAATTTTTATTAGCTGTGAATTGTTCCTGTTAATATTTTGATTTATATATTCTATCAGATTTCTTCTTTTCCTAAACATATAAATTCACACAAGAACATCTTTTTCTGCATAAATGAAAATAACACTTATTTATGTATCCTGCTTTGTTCATTTTGCTATATATTGTGAACATATTCTTACAAGTTAGTATCTATTATCATCACTTTTCTTGGCTACATAGCTATTCATATAGATCACTGTAACTTAACTATTGAATATTTGTTTCTAGCTTTCCATGATTAAAAATTACACTGTGATACACATCCCTGCCTATATAGTTTCGAGTCTTCAACACATCTTTTCTTATGATATAGTCTTAGGACTTGAGTTTCTGGTTCAAAAGGCACAGATGTTTTCAAAAGCTTTTGCTATTTACTGGAAAATTGCTTTTTAGGAAGTTTTATAAATTTAGAGTTCTACCATATAGTATAGTATATGTGAAAGTTTACTTTCCCATATCCTGCAAGTGTTCATTTAAATAAACATAACATATAACGGTACCACAGTTACAATATCATAACTACTGAGAAACAAGGAAGGAATAAAATAGAAAAACTCAGCTTACATCTTCCTTTTCTCCAAGAGGTTCTAGAAATATATAAAAAAATAACATGAACATACCTTGACTGGAATTCACAAGAAGTAACTGTGATTTTAGCTTGTCAATAATAGTTTGTTGAAGTGACAGCTGTTCCTGTTGTTCACGTATTCTCTGCTCATAGTTCTCAGTCTGCTGACATAAAAACAAGTTAGCCTGATATTTACTGACAGAAATGAACATATATTTACCATCCATTAATAATAGAAATAGATATGAGTTGCCCACACAGTCATTTCGCAGGTATTGTGGATTTATTTATGAGATTAAAAACTAGCTTCAGGAATGTACTTTTAATTGTTATAAACATCACTGATTTAAGACTTAAAGCACTGTAAAAGTTTTAAAAATTATCCTATTTAAAGACATTTCAGTCAAGGATTCAATCTATGATTTCCTGATCCTTCAGTAAGGATCAAAATTGAAATTTAGCATTATTCCTTAATGAAACAAAAGCATGAATGATACAACAGATGCTATATTAAAGTGATTCTTTAAAAATACTAACTTTAAAGAATCAGATTTTATGTATTTCAAATAAACACATTTTTGAATTTATTTTTAGAGTACACAAATGCTAAGGAAGTAGCTATAACTATGACACTATGAAAATCAAAGGGGCAAATACAAATTATAAAATTATACTGATAGAAACTTCTCTGCTAAGTTTTCAGAAATTAAGAGAACACTGGCTGGGCATGGTGGCTCATGCCTATAATCACAGCACTTTGGGAGGCCGAGGCAGGCAGATCACCATAGGTCAGGAAATCGAGACCAACCTGGCCAACATGGTGAAACTCCGTCTCCACTAAAAATACCAAAAATTAGCTCGGCATAGCAGCAGAGTCTGCAATCCCAGCTACTCAGGAGGCTGAGACAGGAGAATTGCTTGAACCTGGGAGGCGGAGGTTGCAGTGAGCTGAGATCGTCCTATTACACTCCAGCCTGGGCAACAAGAGCAAAACTCCATCTCAAAAAAAAAAAAAAAAAAAAAAAAAGAAATGAAAAAAAAAAGGAAATTATGAGAACACCATGGTTGACCCCTTTGGTGTCTATCTTAAATGCCATAGTTTCCCTTATATTGTTAATCCATTCATTTTGCTATTTTATTGCAATGGCTGTGAGAATAAAGCAATGACAAAAGACACAAGTTTGTACTGAGGAATACAGATGCTGCAAACCTTCAAGCAAATTTGAAACTGTTGTACCACAATTACCAAATTAGTACAGTCTTAAAAACATATCACCAAACAATAACAGAGAACTTTTGTTTTAAATACCAATTTCTCTCCCTGGAGGGACAAATAAATAATGACTAAGTTGTAAATTCCTTGAAATATAAAATGGAGTCCTAATAATCTCAGAATGACATTCAGTAGATACTAGACATTTGACTTTAAACTGAGTCTTAAAGTTCAAAATTACTGAAGCTCTATTATTTTCAGGGACCAATAAACTTAATTTTTCTTTTCTTTTCTTTTCTTTTCTTTTCTTTTTTTTTTTTTTTTTGAGATGGAGTCTTGCTTTGTAACCCAGGCTGAAGTGCAGTGGTGTGATCTTGGCTCACTGCAACCTCTGCCTTCCAGGTCCCGGTTCAAGCAATTCTCCTACCTCAGCCTCCCAAGTAGGTACGATTATAGGCATGAGCCACCATGCCCAGCTAATTTTTGAATTTTTTAGTAGAGACAGGGTTTCACCATGCTGGCCAGTCTGGTCTTGAACTCCTGACTTCGTGATCCACCCACCTCGGCCTCTCAAAGTGCTGGGATTATAGGCATGAGCCACTGCATCCGACCAACTTAAAATTTTTAATAAATTACATAGCTGTTCATAGATTAGCAAATATAAATCAGCTTAAGAAATTAAAGCAAAATACACATTTTCCCAAATAAAAGGTGAACTTTTATCAGTAATATACTTCAGATATGAATAACTGACAAAGCTGATAAGCAATCCATGTAGGGCACTGTCTTTGCACATTGCCTAAAGGCTGTCTTACATAATTTGACATTCCCCACAGTGTTCATACGGATTAAATGACTTATACAAAGGAGGTATTCAGTGCATGCTCACTGAAAAATTTAAAAAGGTAATACAGATCCTAAGTAAATTTTCTTATTATGAACAGAAGAATGAATCATTTGAGTCTATCTGAAGCATATGCCCAATGAATATGTCTCAGAATTGATCACTGATACCCAAGTCTAGTCTAAGGCCTGGCTTCCCAGGATAAGACATCTTGTTCCTTTATAAATTCACAACCAACCCCAAAGAAAGAGTGTGGTAAGCTGACTGAATGAAGGATCCAAAAATCTATAGCAAATTATAAATACCTTAGATTTACTTGGGCTATACAGTGCCACCAGGGCTGAAGAATCAGCAAACAAGTTACAGTCATCTCTATATATTTCTGTGTTAATTAATACTTAATAAAGTATTATAAAGGTCAACAGCAATGGTTCTATTTTCTCTGCTATGGGAAATAGAATAACAAGAATCTATGTTTTCCTCCTATACTTTTCACATACTTATGTTCTAGCAGTTATAATATTCTAGTCTAATTGTCTAATGTCTCATTTCCATCTAGACTGAACTTCTCAAGGGTGGAGATTATTTCCTCTGGTATCTCCAGAATATTACAGAGTGCCTGGCCCATATTCCCATATTGGGATGCTCAGTAAATATTAGTTGAATAAACAAGCTAATTAAGTTGTTAAATAAATATCAGAATTGAGCATCCCATGCTGCTGCTCTGCCTATGGAGTAGCCATATTCTTTTATTCCTTAATTTTCTTAATAAACTTGCTTTCACTTAAAAAAATTTATCAGAGGAATAGATATGCTTTCAGAAGTGATCTGAAGGAATGGAGAAATGACTTTGCTTATATTTCTCTAAAGGAAACAGGAAAAATAGAAACAAGGTCAGCAGGTAAATAAGACAAAGGGAAATTAAGTTTGAGAAAATAGATGTAAAAGATAGGTAATGTTTGAAGATTTTTTTTTTAGAACAATGGAAGCTTACACTGTTAGAAAAAAGGTAGTAATTTAAGAAAATGCATATTCAGAAAAGAGTAATAAGATTTTGATAACAGATTATGAGAGGGAACGTCCAAAAGGAAATATTCTTTCAAATTGGGAAATAACCAGTAGAATTTGGTTTATTTGCTGTTTGGAAACTAAATGAAACTAGTCTTATTTTCATTTTGCAAAATGCTTTTGTTCACTGAACATATCTGCTTAAGGTTAAAACCTGAAAAATCCTTTTACAAGGTCAGATTATTGTTGCACAGTCATAGTATTTTTTTTAAATACAATTACAAAGCAAGTACATTCCAGCACTATCAAAGACCCTACAAAATAGAAAACTCACTAACAACCACATTGAAAATGTACAACAGCAATGTCTTGTCAACACTTCTGTACAGAGCACAGACATGACAGCTAAAACAGACAGAAGAGAAGATGCTTTTGACAGCCAGTGTGTGTGAATGATTCTTTGAGTCAGATGGCAGCAACAAGTTACCAACTAGGAGATCTGCATGACAACTAACCATCCATCTGTATCAAACACCATCTGGCCAAGATGACTCTGGCTTCTGTGTATGTGACACTCCTTCCAATTTCAAAGACTAGCAAAACAAGTGGTCTACCAGCATCTAAAGAGGTAAACAGGTGCCTGCATACTTGTGCTATAAGTTACTTTGCTTTTTATTTTATTTATTATTATGTTATTTGTAAAGAGACAGGGTCTTGCTATGTTGCCCAGGCTGGTCTCAAACTCCTGGGCTCAAGTGATCCTCCTATCTTAGCCTCCCAAAGTGCTGGGATTACAGGCATGAGCCACCATGCCTAGTCCATATGGTTAACTTTGTATTCTTTCTTAGTGTTCAAAAGTAAAACTTAAAACACTGGTGATCAGATAGAGCACACATCCTAAATTTATTAAAAATGGTTGCCCATATTCTTGACTATGATAAACAAAACAAAAAGTTTATTTTTAAAACTGCCCTTTTATCCAGACAAAATTTCAATATTTCCTCTTCAAAACTAAGGCAGCATATTTCCTATAATTTTGTATATTTAGCTGTTTAAATTTTCATGAGTATCATAAATATTAAAATAGTTTCATAAACTGAATTTTTTCCTATTGCTGGCATTGAACATTTTTTTTAATATATATATTTTCCAAGGCACTTATTTCTTATGTAGGGGAAAAAAAAGTTTAAGTGCTCTTAGGTCATCTACAATATTCTAAGTTAAGTCAAACATTTCTGCTCATCCTCAATAACTAACTTCAATATTCTAAAAAATATAACTGCTTTCCTCCAAAGATTTATTAAGGAATTTAATAAATGTGGAATGGATTGAAAAAAAATGAAATAGTCCCAATTTAAAAAGCTTTCAAATTGTTCCAAGGTTAACAAAGAGAATGAAAGATTTACTGAGGGATTTGCTTAGATACCACAAATGTTCTCAATAGGAAGCTCCACAGTTCATGAAGGAAGATAATTAAATATTAATTATCCTAATACATAGCACTTTAGACAGAAACTAATTAATTTAGACACAATCTAATTAAAATGCATCTTGAAATTTTGGTAAGGTAAGAATCAACTTCAATTTTGAGTTTTCTTTAAAAAGTATGAGATTAAACAGAATCAGCAACTTAGAGATCCTGGCTTACACAGGTCTTTCTTCAACCATTTTCTGCCTACTAGGTTAAAAGCCCTGTACGTTTCCCATCCTCCAGTACCAAGACTTATCTAGAAGATCTCCAATTTGACAGAGTAGATTTCCAATCTAATTATCTACTTTTATAAATATAAATTGCCACCAATTTCTCAGCATGCCAAATGGTAAAAAATGACAAACTTTTTTTATTTTACAATCCTGTGCTTTGGTCCTGATTAATTTATTTGCCTCTTTGAGCCTTTCCCTTCTTCCTCTTTAAATAAAAATTATACTTACATGAAGGATTGAAAAAGACAGAATATATAAAATATTTGTCTCACAATATGCTCTTTGCAAAAGTTAGTTCCTGTCTTTTAACAATGAGCAAGGCATCTACATATCTAAAGCTGTGGGAGTGAGGTCAATGCAGAGAGTTGCCATCTGGGCAATTCCTAGAGGAGCTGTCCAGTCAAGGTCATCCCAAGACCCCAGACCAGTAGAGCCACCAGTGTGCAACTCTAGGCTGGGACAACTAAAGACCTGCAACTCCAACACACAAGAAATGCAGTCAGCAATGTCATGGGGTAGGGTTGCCTGGATCCTTGGGGACCCAACTTCCACCCCAATATGTCCAGAAAGTGAGAAACGGAGCTAAAGACTATACTCAACATTCAAGATTTAATGTTTGCCCTACTGAGTTTTTTTCTTGTTTATTTGAGGTGTTTGGATTTGGCTAGAAGATGTTAACCCTTTGTTCTTTCCTTTTGCTCCATTTTGTACTGGGAATGTCTATCCTATGTCTGTCTCACTATTGTCTTTTGGAAACATGTGTGTAATTTCACAGGCTCACAGCTAGAGAGAAATTTGTCTCTAGATGAACTGTACTTTGAGTCTCATCTCCGTATCTGTTTAGGTGAAACTTTAGATTTTAAAGTTGATGCTAGAACAAGCTAAGTCTTTTTGGGGCTTTTGGGATGAAATAAATATATATCACGTACATGTATCTCAAATATTTTCTATGTGTGCAGGATATAAATCTGGGGGAGCCAGGGGTGAAATGCTATGATTTGAATGTTGACATTCAATATCAACATTCACGTTGAAACTTAATTCCCACTGTGATGGTATTAAGAAGTAGAGCCTTTTAGGCTCTACTTCATCTTAATAAGATGAAGGCCTTTATAAAAGAGGCTTCACACAGAGTTCAGTCCTTCTTGCCCTCCATCCCTTTAGTCATATGAGGACACAGTGTTCATACCAATAGATGATGCAGGAATGAGGTGCCATATTGGAATTAGAGACTCGGCCTTCATCAGACACCAAGCCTGCTGAAGCCTTGATCTTGGACTTCCCAGCCTCTTAAACTGTGAGAAATAAATTTCTATTATTTATAAATTATCTGGCATAACATATTTTGTTATAGAGTACGAATGGCCCAAGACACACAGCATGCAGTGCATATGTTTATGAACAAAAGCTCTGGTTATCACTGAAGCCAACTCTCTCAATCTTTTTTCTAGTTCATTGTAACCTAGGACTCAGACGTTTCTTTATGAGAAATCAGTATGGTATCTCCATTGAATCAAAAACATCTGTCAAGCAAACAAAACAAAACAAAACAAACCCTGATTGTTAAAAGTTTACAGAGACAAAATGAATGAAATGATTAAAGATTAATGGCTATTAGAAGTTATACAAATCACACATTTATTGAAAAATGCAAATAACAAAATGACCACTATCACCAACACAACAAAAATAATATACAAGCATGTACAGATATGTACAAAGTAAAAAGTGGCAGTCTTCTCCCTTACTTTGCCTTCCATTATTCCTCAAGGGTACCTACTATTGGCATTTTGGTATATACCCTTTCAGAACTCCTATATACAAGTGTGTAAATGTACCATCCTTTTTTACAAATGAGAACTATTCTGCAACCAAATTTTTCAACTCAGCAACACATTATCATCATGTGATAATTTCATTAAATACTTACTATGTACCAAAATCAGTTTTATTGTCATCATCTCATTTAATCCTTAAACCAATCTTCCCAGGAGACTATTTCCCACATTTTACAGATAAGAAAACTGAGTCTTAAACAGGTACAAAATAATCTGCCTAGGTTCACTGTAACCTCCACCTTCCAGGTTTAAGTGATTCTCTTGCCTCAGCCTCCCGAGTAGCTGGGATTAAAGGTGCCCACCCCCACTGATCCCCAATCACACCTGGCTAATTTTTTTATTTTTAGTAGAGACAGGATTTCACCATGTTGGCTAGGCTGGTCTCAAACTCCTGACCTCAAGTAATCTACCTGCCTCAGCCTACCAAAGTGCTCAAGTATCAATTTTAATCTTAACTATTAAGATTTCTGAGTAGATAGCAGAACTAAGATTTGAATCCAGGCTTGCCTGAATACAAAGCCCAAGCCTCTAACTAACCACTATGCCATATCATACAAGTACATCTAGCTCGCCTGAGGCCCTCTCTTGCTATATACTCTCTTTCTAGGTAATCTCATCCATGCCAGTGGCTCAAATTTTTTGTGTAGTTCAGATCTCTCTTCTAAGCTATAGATCTATGTGGCTGTTATTGGGGAAGCACTTCGAATATTCAACATAAATGATTTCCCTCAATTACCACTCCCTCTCATCTCTCCTCTCCATCCCCTAAAAGTCTTGTTGTTTGCTAGTATTCCTCTTCTTGGTGTATGGTGTTCTTATCTATATAGAAAGCTGTAACCATCTTTGACATCTATTTATTGCATAGCCAATCCATTATCAAGTATCAATTTTATTGTATTTATTTTTATTTATCTTTTTAAGGTGGAGTCTTACTCTTTCACAGCTCTGTCTTACTCGCTGGAGTGCAGCAGCTTGATCTAGGCTCATTGCAACCTCCATTTCTTGGGTTCCAGCGATTCTCCTGCCTTAGCCACCTGAATAGCTGGGATTACAGGCACCCACCATCACGCCTGGCTAATTTTTGTATTTTTAGTAGAGACAGGGTTTCACCATGTTGGCCAGGCTGGTCTTGATCTCCTGACCTCAAGTATTCTGCCTGCCTAAGCCTCCCAAAGTGCTGGGATTACAGGTGTGAGTCACTGCACCTGGCCCCAACTATCAATTTTAATCTTAACTATCAATATCTCTTAAATCTACTACCACAACCTTAATGGACTGCTGCAATAGCCTAACTATTCTCTAGCAGCCACTGTGCTCTTTGCAAAATGCACATGTAATCAATCATATTACTCTGTACTTTTTTCCTACTCCTCTCCATTGTCCCTCAAAAAACCTTAAATGGCTTCTTACGCTTTTAGAATAAAGAACCAAAAGTCCTTAATATGGTCTCCAAGTCCCTACTAAGAGCCCCTGACTCTTCTCATTGTGCTATTTCCCTTACACGTTGAGTTCTTTTAGGCCAATGGATCTTTATGATGCAGGCCTTGTACTTAAAAAGCCCTCCACTCCTGCCCTATCAAAAATCATTGCATAATGGTAATCTTCTCTGACCTCCTAAATTATGTCAAATTCCCAACAGACATTCTAATAGCAATTTACCTTTCTTCATGATACTTTGATCAGAGTTTCAAGCTATATTTGTGAGAGTGTTTGATTAGTCTCCGCTTTACTAGACTGTGCCACCATTCCATGAAGCAGGAAGCAAGCACGGCTGTTTGATTATCACTGTAGATTTAGTAGTTTGTGTAGTTCTGGACACATAGTAGGTGCTCAATATATTTTTGAATGAATATCATTAATTCTTTATTAACCAATATTCTTGAACGTATATCCTACATAGCTATCTAAAAGTTTTAACAGGACATATTTCTAGAAGTAAAACCTTGGAAGAAAAGTTAACAAATATTTTACAGTCTGATATGTGGAAAGTAAATCTATTGGCAAAGCACTGACAATGTAAAATGAAGAAATAAAGCTTTGAACAGAAACTACCTGGAGCACTTTTACTGTAGTATCAGTAGCTTCGTTAGCGAAAAAAATACATAGAATGAACTGCTTTCCCCCATCAACACTTTGCATACAGTATACATGTTGTTCGGGAAAAAAGAAAGGAAAAAAAGAGAGTGGTAAACAGCAATGAGGCCATTTACATCTTATGTGAAAATGAAGGATTTTTAAAAATGTAGTACCTATAATAAAGGTATATTATGCCTTTTGCAATCCTTTAAAATATGTTTTACAAGCTTTTAGAGGTAGCATAAGCCATAGACTTAAGGTTTACATTTCAGATGGATCAAGACTAGCTCTTGAATAAAGTAATCTGACAACAAAACAGTCCTTATTGCTTTATATTTATTGTCAGATAAACGTTAGAGAAGATCTGTAATTTATGATAAAAAGACAACCCATAGTAAATTTACTCTTATTTTAGGCTTTCTCTTCAGCCTTACTGGCTAGTCAATAAGACTCTTTGCTTAGCAAATTAGATAGTTTTAAATATTATGTATCCTTCACATTTCTTCTCAGTACAAAGAAAAAGCAATTAATATCATAGCACCGGAACCATTTTAGAAATAAGGATATTGCTTCCTTTCTATGTAAGACTTTGTCAATTTCTCTCTTTTAATCAAGTGGGGGCAAGAAGAGAAAAATTTCATCTCAAATTTCTTTTCTCAACAAAGAGATTTCTATTTTCTGATTACATAATGCAAAGGATCTTGGGACAAGCAGAAGTCAGTTGCAGCTTTTCTATAACCTAATCATTTATGATTATGGTAATCTGACTTATAAATGGTAATCAGTTTTAATATTTTCAGATGTCTTAATTATTTTATTAATGATTCTTTTCTTGGAAAGATGGTGAAAGAAGCAACAGAAGTCTCTCCCATGGAACAGTGGCAGAAATTGATGACAAGTAACTTGGTATGAATAATAAATTGATTAAATATTTAATTCCGTATTATGGAATTGTGTGATACCTGAAACTAACCAGACAATTTTAGCCTTGTCAGCCAAAAGATGTGGCAAGGACTGCTAATTATTCCCCATATCAATTTTCTTTCTTTTAGTAATACAGAGTTTTAATTGGGCACATGGTCATCCAGCTAGAGGATATATTTACCAGCCTTCTTCACTACTAGATGTGATCATGTGACTAAGTTCTGGCTAAAGGGTGTGAACGGAAATAATCGTATAAATTTTGGACAACATCATTAAAAGAAAGCTGTCTGCTCTTCACTTCTCTTCCCCTTCTCACTGGCAAGGAAATAAGGAGAGCAGCCTCTGTGATTTCAGAGAGGGAAACCATATTTTAAGAATTGTAGAGCTGCCTTACTATCCCTGTTCTATTCACCTGTGGACTGTCACAAAAAAGAGAACTTTTTTTGTTTTTGTAATAGAGACAGGGTCACACTATGTTGCCCAGGCTGGTCTTGAACTCCTGGGCTCAAGCAATCCTCCTGCCTTGGCCTCTTCAAGTGCTGGGATTACTGACATGAGTCTTTGTGCCAAGCAGAGACAGAAGTCAACTTTTATATTTATGCACTGCATTTCTTAGTCTCTCTGTAACAGCTTATCCTATATAATAACCAATCCAGGGGTCAAGCCAACTCTACCACCCTATACTCTCTATAATCATCTTTTGTCTTATTCTGTAAGTATATTAAAAGTTAGAGGCTATTGTGATTAAAAGATTCTACTTTGGAATGAACAGAAGACCTCTTACTATGGGTATGGGTATGTGTATGAATGCTTACACATCCCAAAATATGTAATAAGCAATATTTGACTGTGAAACTTTTAAGTGAATGTTCTTTACACACACACACACACACACACACACACACACATATATATATATATATACATATATTTTTTTGAGACGGACTCTCACTCTGTTGCCCAGGCTGGAGTGCAGTGGTGTGATCTCAGCTCATGATAACCTCCACCTTTTGGGTTCAAGTGATTATCTTGCCTCAGCCTCCCGAATAGCTAAGACTACAGGCACATGCCACCATGCCTGGCTAATGTTTTTATTTTTAGTAGAGACAGGGTTCCACTGTGTTGGCCAGGTTGGTCTCAAACTCCTGACCTTGTAATCTGCCAGCCTCAGCCTGCCAAAGTGCTGGGATTACAGGCGTTAGCCACCATGACAAGCCACTTATCTTTTAATTGCTAGCATATATGATGTTCCTGGCACATGATAAATTGAAGAATGAGTAAAGGAAATATTAATAGCAAACTTTATACTCTAGTCTCTCTTGGTAAAAAGATAGGTATATATCACAAAGTAAGGATGTATCCAAGAAGAGAGGAGACAAAGTTATTCCTAGCAATGGGAAGCAAACAGTTTGAAAACCTGGAATGAGCTAGCTTAGTATAATGAGTATGGTCTTTGGTCTGATAAATCTAGTTTCAGTATAGACTCTGCAACTTAGATTAGAAAATCAACATTTCTGAGTCTCAGTTCCTCATTTGAAAATAAAGCTAATGATACCTACTTTTGTAGAGCTATGAGGATTTAAAATGTAGGGTATGTAACACTTGTAGAATATGCTCATTCATTAAATGTTAATTTTCCTTTCTGATTTATGAGTAATATGAATTTAAATGTTGAAGGAGGGAAGAAGACTAGTTCTGTGTATCTGAGATTAGCGCACTGCTTCAGTGTATCTGAAATTGTCTGGTGTTTTAGTATGATCTAGAATGAGGGCTATACCAGAAGGATAAACTAAAAAGAGCCATGTTTTAAGACTAGAGGTTCTTAAAAAAAAAAAAAAAAAAAAAAAAAAAAAAAAAAAATTAACAGTATGGTGGCAAGAGAGCCTAGGTTTAACAATGAAAAAAATTAGTCTAGAACTAAAAGAGAAAAACACTACTTATGGGCCAGGTAAAATAAATATACGTGGTGATCAATAGCAGGACACTAGTAGTAGGAGGAGAGATTATCCTTTGAAATTTATGTGAAGTAGATTTAGGGTAAATAAAAGGTAGTATTATTTCACACAGCAGCTTATTAAACTCATTACTCTCTTGCAATGGTACAGGTGAGAAAAAATGGTGACTATGTAAGTTCAGGTCTGGACATTCAGTTTAATGGGGCTTACAAGTAGCAGTGAGACATATGGGTCTATAGTTCAGAAGGCAGGTCTACACTAGGATTACAGATTTAGGAGTTATTGTCACAGATATCTCAAGCCACAGGAAAAAATGAAAAGGTTCATATAAGAATATAAAGTAAGGGCTGGGCGCAGTGGCTCATTCCTGTAATCCCAGCACTTTGGGAGGCTGAGGTGGCCAGATCACTTGAGGTCAGGAGTTCGAGATCAACCTGGCCAACATGGTGAAGCCCATCTCTACTGAAAATACAAAAACTAGCCAGTCATGGTGATGGGTACCTGTAATCCCAGCTACTTGCAAGGATAAGGCAGGAGAATGGCTTTAACCCAGGAGGTGGAGGTGAGCCAAGTGAGTGCTACTACACTCCAGCCTGGGGAACATCTCAAAAAAAAAAAAGAAATAGTGTTTTGTTGTTGTTGTTTTCTGAGACAAAATCTCACTCTTGTCCCCTAGGCTGGAGTGCAATGGTGCGATCTAGGCTCACTGCAATCTCCACCTCCCAGGTTCAAGCCATTCTCCTGCCTCAGCCTCCCAAGTAGCTCGGATTACAGGCACCTGTCACCATACCTGGCTAGTTTTTGTATTTTTAGTAGAGAAAAGGTTTCATCATGTTGGCTGGGCTGATCTCGAAAACCTGACCTCAGGTAATCCACCTGCCTCAGCCTCCCAAAGTGCTGGGATTACAGGCATGAGCCAGCGCGCCTGGTGAAAAACTGTGTTTTAAAAAGGAAGGGTGTTACAAGGTATTGTCAGGTAATCGTGATATTAGGTAGGTTTATATGTACTCTCTTGCAATGGTACAGGTGAGAAAAAATGGTGAATGAAAGGCTATTGACGATTTCTGGCAGAGAGTTATAGACATGAAGTTTGTGGTCAAACATTTTTTCAAATTCTAGCTCTACTAATTCTACTAACTTACTAGCTATGCGGTTGTGGGCAAGTTATTTCATCTCTCTGCACTTCATTTTCCTCATCCAAAAAATGAAAATAATACTTCCTCATAAGATTTATATAAGGATTAAATAACTGTAAAGCTCTCTGGCAAACAAGTCTCAATAAATCTTAGTGATGATGAAGGTGAAGATGACATTAAAAAATTTAAAACCTTTTTCAGATTAGCATGATTCCATTTTTGAAAAAACATGATTCATATACTCTGAAAAGGATATATACCAAATTACTAACAATGGATAGCCCTAGGGAGTGACGGAGAGGACTATCACTTTATATTCTGTACATCTTGAATTATTTAAAAAAAAATAAGCATGTGCTGCTTTTGTAATTTAAGCCAATAATATTTTTAAAATCACTTATCTGTTTTGTCTTTACCTTCCTTATTAATTTGGAATACTTGGATGTCTTTCCTGAACAGAATGCTCCTTAATGGATACAGCATACTGACTTCTCAAAGAGAAGCTTCTGAGTCTCAAATTGCATTGAACTGGAAGAAACACTGAGAGAACTGACTTGAACTATAGACAGCTAAGTCGTAAAAGGCTGGTGAGTTTATATCAGGCATCCCCAGACTATGGCCCACGGGCCGCATGCGGCCCCCTGAGGCCATTTATCTGCCCCCCCCCCCCCGCCCCCGCCGCACTTCAGGAAGGGGCACCTCTTTCACTGGTGGTCAGTGAGAGGAGCACAGTATGTGGCGGCCCCCCAACGGTCTGAGGGACAGTGAACTGGCCCCCTGTGTAAAAAGTTTGGAGATGCCTGGTTTATATAAACTGATGGATGACAGATGAACAGCAATAAAACATGGCTACTAAGAGAATCTAGGCTAGACCAATTCTTTTTTTTTTTGGTAATAGATTTAAAGAAAATATGTTAAAATATATATCAAATAAAAGATTCATATTTTTGTGCAGCCATCAGCACCATCTACCTCTAGAACTTTTATTATCCTTCCTAACTGAAACTCTGTATCCATTAAGCATTAGCTCCTCATTCCTTCCTACCTCTCAACCTCCGGCAACTACCCTTCTACTTTCTGTCTTTATCAATTTGACTATTCTTAGTACCTCACATAAGTATAATCATACAATATTTGTGCTTTCGTGACTGACTTATTTAACTCAGCATAACATTTCCAAGGTTCTACTTTACAGCATGTGTAAACTTTTCTTTCCATTTTAAGGCTAAATACTACTATGTTGTGTGTATATGGTTATCCATCTACTGATGAACTCTTGGGTTGTTTCTACCTTTTGTCTAATGTGAATAATGTGAATAATGCTGTTCTGAACCTGACTGTACAAATATCCGATTGAGTCCTTGCTATCACTTCTTCTGGGTATGTAACCAAGAGTAGTAGGACTGCTGAATCATATGATAATTCTGTTTAATTTTTTTTAAGAATTACTATACCATTTTCCACAATGGCTGCATCATTTTACATTCCTACTAGCAATGTATGAGAGTTCTAATTTCTACACAGCCTTCACAACACTTGTTTTGCTTTTCTGAATAACAGCCATACCAGTGGGTGTGAAGTAGAATCTCACAGTGGTTTTAGTAATGAGTAGTGATGCTGAGTATCTTTTCATATGCTTATTGGCCATCTATATAACTTCTTGGAGAAATCTCTAAAAGTCCCTTGCCCATTTTAAAACCAGGTTTTGTTGTTGTTGAGCTGTAGTTCTTTATATATTCTAGATATCAATTTCTTACCAAATATGATTTGCAAATATTTTCTCTTATTCCGTGGGTTGCCTTTTCACTTTGTTGATAGTGTCCTTTGATGCACAAAAGTTTCAGTTTTGATGAAGTCCAACTTACCTATTTTTTCTTTAGATGCCTGTGTTTCTGGTGTCACATTTAAGAAATCACTGCCAAATCCAATGCCACAAAGCTTTCCCCCTATGATTTCCTCTAAGTCTTTTATGGTTTTACCTCTTGCATTTAGTTCTTTGATCTGTTTTAATTTTTGTATATGAAGAAAGGCAAGGGTCCAATTCATAAAAATGTGATTTCTTTCCATATGTCTATGTCTTCTTTAAATGGCTTGTTGTTAATGTATAGAAACACAACTGATTTTTGCATGTTGATTTTGTATCTTGTAATTTTCTGAATTTGTTCTAACAGGTGGGCTTTTTTGGGTGTGTGTGTGAAATTTTTAGGGCTTTCTATATTTAAGATCATGTTGTTTACATATGTCTGTTAGGTCCAAACTGCTCTACAATGTTGTTCAAATCCTCTTTTTATTTACTTCTTCCTATTCAATTTGATGCCTTTTATTTCTTTTTCTTCCTTAACTGCTCTGTCTAGGACTTCCAGTACTATACTGAATATAAGTATATCCTTGTTTTATTTCAATCTTAGACAAAAAACTTTCAGTCTCTCACTCTGGAGTATGATGTTAGTTGTGGGTTCTTCCTACGTTGGACGATCTTTATTTTGTCAAGTTCATTTCCTTCTATTCTTAGTTTGTTGAATGTTTTCAAATTCATAAAGTGTTGAATTTTATCAAATGCTTTTTCTGAATCAGTTGAGATGATCATGTTTTTTCTTTTTAATCCTGTTAGCATGGTATATCACGACTAATTTTGTATGTTGAACCATTACTGCATTGTAAGAATAAATCTCATTATGTCATGGTGTGTAATTCTTTTAATATGCTGTTGAATTTAATTTGCTAATGTTTTATTGAGGATTTTTTGCATGAATATTGTCTTAGTCTGTTTTGTGCTGCTATAACAGAATACCCTAGATTGGGTAAATTACGAAGAATAGAAATTTATTTCTTTACAGTTCCGGAGGCTGGGAAGACCAAAACCAAGACACTAGCATCTGGCGAGTCCGGTATCACGTGGAAGGCGAAGAAAAAGGGCAGCAGGAAACAAACTAACCCTTTTGGAATAGCATTAATAATGCCCATGGGGGCAGAGCCCTCATGGCCTAATCATCCTATCTCTTAAAGGTCCCACCTCTTAATATTGTTATACTGGCAATTACATTTCAACATGAGTTTTGGAGGGCACAAATATACAAACCATAGCAAATATTCATAAAAGATATCAGTCTGTAGTTTTTTTGTAGTGTCTTTGTCTGGCTTTGGAATCAGGGTAATGCTGGCCTCATAGAATGAGTAAGGAAGTGTTACATACTGTTCAAGTTTTTGGAAGAGACTGAGAGGACTGGTATTAATTATGCTTTAAATGTTTAACAGAATTCACTGGTGAAGCTATCTTGTCCCAGGCTTGTCTTTGTTGGGAAGTTTTTGATCACTGATTCAATCTCCTTACTAGGTAAAGATCTATTCAGGTTTTCATTTTCTTCATAATTCATTCTTAGTAGGTTGTGTGTTTCTAGGACATTTTTTTTTTTTTTTTTTTTTTTTTGAGACGGAGTTTCGCTCTTGTTACCCAGGCTGGAGTGCAATGGCGCGATCTCGGCTCACCGCAACCTCCGCCTCCTGGGTTCAGGCAATTCTCCTGCCTCAGCCTCCTGAGTAGCTGGGATTACAGGCACGCGCCACCATGCCCAGCTAATTTTTTATATTTTTAGTAGAGACGGGGTTTCACCATGTTGACCAGGATGGTGTCTCTTGACCTCGTGATCCACCCACCTCAGCCTCCTAGGACATTTTAATAGCTTATCCAATCTGTTGGCATACAACTGTTCATAGCACTTTCATAATATTTTTAACTATTGTAAAGTTGGTAGTAACATCCCCATTTTCTTATTTTAGTAATTTGTCTCCCCACTTTTTTTCTTGGTCAAGCTAATAAAGATTTGCCACATTTCTTTATCTTTTCCAATAGTCATCACTTGTTTTTGTTGATTTTCTCTATTGTTTTTCCGTTTTTTATTTATATTTGTTTCCATTTTTATTATTTTCTTCTTTATGCTAGTTTTGGGTTTAACTTATTCTTTCTCAAGGTTTTTCAGGCATAAAGTTATTAATTTGAGATATCTCTTCTTTAATATATGCATTTACAGCTATACATTTCTCTATGAGCTGCTTTCGCTGTCTCCTACAAGTTTTGGTATTTTGTATTTACACTTTCATTTGTCTTGAGATACATTCTAATTTCCCTTGTGATTTATTTTTTGACCCACTGGTTAAGAGTGTTATTCAATTTGCACATATTTATGAATTTCCCACTTTTTGTTTTGCTGATTTCTAGTTTCATTTCATTGTGATTAGAAAATATACTTTACATGATTTCAAACTTTTTATATTTATTAAGCCATTTTTAATTGCCTAATATATGGTCTGTCCCAGAGAATTTTCCACATGCCCTTGAGCAAACATGTATTCTGTTGTTGTTGGGGTGTTTTACGTATGTCTGTTAGGTCCAAACTGCTCCATAATGTTCAAATCCTCTATTTCCATATAAATCTTTTGTCTAGTTGTTCTATCCATTACTTAAAGTGTTTAAAGTATAATACTTTAATTCTCCTACTATTATCATAGAGCTGTAATTTTCTTCCTTCAATAGTGTCCATGCTTGCTTTATATACTTTGGAACTCTGATATATGACGCATATGTAACTGTTAATGTCTGCTTGATAAACTGACACTTTTATCATTATATAAGTGATATATAAATGTCCTTTTAACATTATATAAATGTCCCTTTCCTGTCTCTTGTAGTAGTTTTTCTTGTTGTTTTGTTATTTTGTTTTGGAGACAGGGTCTTGCTCTGTAATCCAGGCTGGAGTGCAGTGGTGCAAATATGGCTCATTGCAGCCTCAACCTCTGGAGCTCAACTGATCCACCTGCCTCAGCCCCCTGAGTAGCTGAGACTATAGTTGCAAACCACCACACCTGGCTCGTGTGTGTGTGTGTGTGTGTGTGTGTGTGTGTGTGTGTATGTATATGTTTTTGTTTTGTTTTGTTTTGGTTTGGTTTTGGTTTTTTTTTTTTTGGTAAAGATGGGATTTCGTCAGTTGGTCCAGGCTGGTCTCAAACTCCTGTGCTCAAATGACCCACCTGCCTCAGCCTCCCAAAGTGATGGGATTACAGGTGTGAGCCACCATGCCTGGCTTGGAACCATTTTTGATTTTAAGTCTGTTTTTTCTAATGTTAGTATATTCACTCTTGCTCTCTTTGGTTATTAACAACTGTATGAGTGTTCCCCTTCTCCACCTTTTTGTCGGCAACTGTTATTTTTTGTCAAATTTTTTTAATCAAAAAGCTATTTAAACTGGAGTGAGATGATACCAAATTGTAGTTTTTGATTTATATTTCCCTAATCATTAGCATGGTAAGCATTTTTTAAAATGCCCATTGGCCATTTTCATGTCTTGAGAAATGTCTATTCAGATATTTTGTCCATTTCAAAATTGATTTGTTTTTGTTTTGTTTTATCATTGAATTGAGTTCCTTATATATCCTGCTTATTAAGGCCCTGTCAGATGGATAGTTTGCAAATATTTTCTACCATTCTGTAGGTTGTCTCTGTACTTTGCTGACTGTTTCTTTAGTTGTATAATTTTAGCTTGCTATAATCCCATTTGTCTATTTTTTAAGATAAAGATCTTATCCAAAATATCTTTGCCCAGACTGATGTCCTAAAGCATTTCCCTACTGTTTTCTTCTAGCAGTTTTACAGTTTCAGGTTTTATATATAATTTTTAATCCATTTTGATTTCTTTTTTTTTTTTGAGACGGAGTTTCACTCTTGTTACCCAGGCTGGAGTGCAATGGCGCGATCTCGGCTCACCGCAACCTCCGCCTCCTGGGCTCAGGCAATTCTCCTGCTTCAGCCTCCTGAGTAGCTGGGATTACAAGCACACGCCACCATGCCCAGCTAATGTTTTGTATTTTTAGTAGAGACGGGGTTTCACCATGTTGACCAGGATGGTCTCGATCTCTTGACCTTGTGATCCACCCGCCTTGGCCTCCCAAAGTGCTGGGATTACAGGCTTGAGCCACCGCGCCTGGCCTGATTTCATTTTTTTATATGGTGAGAAATGGGGGTCTATTTTCATTCTTCTGCATATGTTTATCTAGTTTTCCTAGCAATGTTTATTGAAGAGACTGTCCTTGAAAGCAATAAGGGATTAAAACGATAAGGGAGAAAACCATGAAAATATCCAAAGAAAAACCACTCCAGCCAAATAGGAGTAAATGCAAAGGTCATGAAATAGGAATATATTTGAAAAACAACAGGAAGCCCTTGTGAGAGAATACAGTGGTAGGAAATAAATGGAATGTCTGGTAGGGGCCAGATTAGGCTTAGGCTCTGCCTTAGTAGGTCATAGGTGGGACTTTGTTTTTTTTTGTTTGTTTGTTTCTTCATTTTTTGGTTTTGAGCCAGGGTCTCGCTCTGTTACCCAGGCTGGAGTGCAGTGGTATGACCTCAGCTCACTGCAGCCTCAATCTCCCTCAACCTCCCAGAATCGCTGGGCTCAAGCTATTCTCCCACCTCAGACCCTGAGTAGCCGAGACTACAGGTACATATCACCATGCCCAGTTAATTTTGTTCATAACTTTCGTATTTTCCAAGTACTCTTCCTATGTCTCTCAAATTGCTTAACCTATGTTCTGAATCTCCAGAGGCCAAGTAACTGACCTTCTTCCCTTCCTTCTCCCTCTCCTACTTCTATCCTTCAAATATTCCTCCAACCTATACACTCTTAACTGGGAGATGTTATCCACATTTAAGGATACAACAAACTCCATTACTTCCATATCTATATTTTCCAATTCTAGGCCTAGATCCGTATTTACAACCATACATTGGCATTTTCACCTATAAGCCTCATGGGATACTAAAAATATTAATTAAAACCTAATTATAGATCTTATTTTCCCATCCCAAATTTGTACTCTTATCCATCCTTGGTTTCAGTCATCAGAATCACCATTAATCCAGTAATCTATTCCAGATACCTGGGTACCATCTTAAAGTCTATTTCATCACCCTCAGATGTGGCCTTCATTCAGGTGCCCCTGCTTTCCATTTTATCTCCGAAATAACCTTAAATCTTTTCCCCAACTCATCTTGAATGCTTAATTTATGTCCTCATTTTGAATGCTTAAAATGACTGCCATTCACTTTTTCTTTTAAATTGAGGTATAACATATGTGTAAACATTTAGTATGTATGTATATTGATATTTTATGTATCATATAATTACATAATATATAATTTTATATCAATACATATATTAAAGTGCATAAAGTGCAACTGAATAGTTGCCAGTTGTTTTATATTGCTTGCTCTTAGAACATTACTTAGTATGAAACAGGTTCTTAATATACATTTGTTGAGTTCAATTTCACATTGTTCTGTATCCTATCTATCTCCATTCCACTGTCAGGAAGACTGTTTCAAAGCACATATTAATCCTTCAGTAATAAATTTTCATTGAAAAGGGATACAGTACAAACTACTTAGCCATACTAATCATGACTGAGCCATAATCTATCTTTACAGCTTTTTTTCCTAGAATGTCCTATCATCCTCTTTGAAGCTATATGATTCCTTGTGGTACATGGAATGTATCATACACCCTCTCACTTCTGAGTTTTTAAATATATTAGTGCTCCTCCTGCTTCTTCCCCAGTTTGCTAAATGCTTCCTAATCTTAGTTCAAGTATCTATTCATATTGAGCTTATAACTTGATCTTCACAAACCAAGTGTCTCTTCTCTGTGCTCATTATTATCCTATGCTCATCTCTACTGTAGCACATAGTACACTATGGTAATAACTACTATCTTCTTTTCTTTCTTTATTCTATTATATAGTAAAAGATGTATTATTTATCTGAACTTTTTAAAGTTCCTTAATGATATAAATGATATTTTATTTATTTCAGTATTCTCAAAACTTCATCAAGTCCCCAGTACTTAGGAGATACTCAATAAATGTTTCTTAAATTAAATAAATCTACTAGAATATTTTGAATTTAACAGTAAGAATACCTATGAGAAATTTCTTCATCCATTTTTGAGTACCTAACAAATATTAGCTTTGAAGACTAAATGTAAAAAAAATTTCGTTTTTCCTTCTTTGGAATATATGCTAATATGAGCAAAGGCTTCTTCCACAGCAGATAAGGGGTTAAATTCCCAGTTGCTTACCAACAGCTAGTGCAAAAAGGAGTTAACAAGAATTCCTCTGTCTTATCCAAGAGATATCTCAATACTCCTCTAGAAGAAATATAGAATTGTCAAGGTTTCTTAATGAACCTAAGAAGAACAAACATTGAGTTTTTTATTTTCTACAAAAGTAGTTACATCTTAAACCTGAACTAAAAAAAATTCAAATTCTAAACTTCGTTTCAGTAATTTTAGAAAGTCCTCTCTCGTACTGTGCACTCTTTCCTCTTATTGACCCCTAATGAAGACTTACAGTTCATAAGAATTCATAAGTCCATAATGGAGTATTCTTTTGTAAGCCAAGAGGAGACTCACAAAGAATAACAATGATTTCTGAAGAATGGAGGGAGTTATGAATGACAGTTTTATAGATTTGTCAACTAGAAAGGAGAATGAAACTGTGTAGTTCCTCTATTTATGGATGAAGCTAATAATTTCATGGCTAGCTGTGACATTATGATTAGGTTTTTGTCCAATGATCCTAGCTCATAACTTACACAACCCTTGTTATAGTCTTTCGTTACAATGTTAGGGTGCTTTAGTCCTTGGAAGCAGGCCTCAGGAAACAGCCTCTCTTTCTAACTTTCTCCTGCCCTCCTCTCACTTCCTGAAGACAAGTCTCTAACATGACTATGGGTCATCAGCCCTTCATTCCAGAGTAGGGTCCTGCTGCATACTCTGGAGGAAGGAATGCTGCACAGAATGACCAAGAAGAATCTGAACAGACAGGACTTGCTGGGTTTAGATCATACCCTTTTTGTACAATCACATTTTGACAGGGCTGTCCATACTTCAATCACATACAACCAATGAAGTGTCCAAAGAAGGCCCAAAGGACGGGGTTCAGGGAACTTCTGGGAGCTGAACATGTAGAGACTGACAGAAAGATGAAGAACTCATCCACATGCTGGGAGGGTGGTGCACCCCAACTCCATGAAGACAGAAGCTCCTGTACTCAGGACTCTTCCAGACCTCACCCTTTGTGTCTCTTCATTTGGCTGTTTATATCCTATAAAACATCCTTCAAAATAAACTTGTAAAAGTTAAGTATTGGTTCCCCTGAGTTCTATGAGCCACTCTAGCAAATTAATCAAACCCAAAGAGGGGGTTGTGGGAACTCCAACTGGAAACCAGAAGTTCTGGAGGCCTGGACTTGCAATATGGGGAGGGGAGAGGGTGGTCTTATGGGATTGAACCCTTTACTTGTGGGATCTAACACTATCACTGAGTATATAGTGTCGGAACTTAATTGGAGGACATCTAGCTGGTGTCCACTGCTTAATATGTGGGGAGAAACCCACACACATTTGATCACAATTGTCAAGTTTTCTTAATGAAGCTAATCACAAAATAAGAAGAATAAACTCTGAGAGTTTTTTTTTTTTTTTTTTTTTTTACAAAAATGGTTATGCCTTAAACCTGAATGGAAAAAAAAAAATTCAAATTCTAAACTTCAATTCTCTTTCTCCTGTTCTCTTATTCTGTGTTGATGATTATTATTGTGGTGTGAGAATAGAAGAAACACAAGGATTGAGGGTTTTCCAAAAATATTAGAATATTAGATTTCAGAGTTTCACAGGCTAATTTTTTTTTTTTAATTTAGAAATAATTTTTTTTTTTTTCTTTCAAGAACGTTTCAGGATATTTATTTTATAGGTTGGAAAACTGCTATTCTCTACTAAGAAAATAATTCTTAACAATGAAGGTTGTAATTAGAAACAATATAGCTCTTTTAATCCTTACGATCATTACTTCACATTATGCAGAGAAACAAGGTTAGTGTCAATACACTGGTTAAGCTGGTAAGTATTAAATACTATATTGATCAACAACTAAGCAGATTATGCCCACAAAATCAGCTTCAAACTCCTTTGAAGGCCAGTGGGGTGGCAGGTGAAGTAACTCTAGTCATCCAAAGAGGCAAAATAAGATCCCCCACTTTCAACTGCCTGTGCAGAAGTAATTTAACATAGCAGGCCTGAAGCTGTTATCTTCAGAAAGGTTTAGATGCAAGGTTGTCCTTTGGCTAATAATGTGGTTTGGCTCTGTGTCCACACCCAAATCTCATGATGAATCATAACTTCCAATGTTGGGTGAGGGACCTGGTGGGAAGTAACTGGATCATGGAGGTGGACTTTCCCTATGCTATTCTTGTGATAGTGAGTGAGCTCTCATGAGATTTGATGGTAACAGTATATGGCACTTCCCGTACTTATTTGCTCTCTCCTGCCACCTTGTGAAGAAGGTGCTTGCTTCTCCTTTGCCTTCTACCATGATTGTAAGTTTCCAGAGGCCTCCCAGTCATGCTTCTTGTTAAGACTGTGGAACTGTAAGTCAATTAAACCTCTTTTCTTCATAAATTACCCAATCTCAGGTAGTTTTTTTTTTTTTTTTTTTTTTTTTTTTTTTTTTTTTTTTTGAGATGGAATTTTGCTCTTGTTGCCCAGGCTGGAGTGCTATGGCGTGATCTCAGCTCACTGTAACATCCGTTTTCCGGGTTCAAGAGATTCTCCTGCCTCATCTACCCGAGTAGTTGGGATTACAGGTATGTGCCACCATGCCTGGCTAATTTTGTATTTTCAGTAGAGATGCGGTTTCATCATGTCGATCAGGCTGGTCTTGAACTCCTGACCTCAGGTGATCCACCCACCTCAGTCTCCCAAAGAGCTAGGATTACAGGCATGAGCCACTGTGCCCGGCCATCAGGTAGTTCTTTATAGCAGTGTAAGAATGGACTAATACAGCTGGCATCTGGGAACCTGGCTTTTGAGAACCTTTCCTAACTGATAAGGCTGTGCCTGCTTGTGCCAGCCCACTTAAGACTGTATAATGAGATTTACGACGTACATCTTTCCTTTTGAGAGAGTCTGGAATTGTGGTTGATAAGAGGTGCCTATGAGACCAATCCTCAATTTAAAAAAACCCTGAACTCTGAAACTAAAATGGAGTTCCTGATGTACTGCACACATTACTGAATTTTAAAGTTCAGGAGAAAAGGTATATAGGAAGGCTAAACACCACAGATTCCTCTAGACTCCTCCTGATGTCTTCTTCCATTAATAATCTGGCTATGTATCTTTAACATGTCGTTGTAATAAATCTTAGCTATGAGAATGATTGAATGCTGAGCTGTATGAATCGTTCTGGGGAATCACAGAACATGTAGGTGAAAATGGAGACTTCTGAAACACTATTAGGTAAAGACATTAAACAAGGAGAGAATCCTATCATCATCATTTCACAAAAAGTATATGTTAATAAAATTCTTCTCTTTACACTGATTGTATGGAAACATGGAACATAATATCAGAATGGAAGGCAGAATTTTAAATGGCATAAATGTAGCATTACGAGAAATTTATCAAACTTATTTTTTCTCATTTTGTTGCAGATCAGTGAAAATCTCATCGTGAACCAGTAACAGACATGTGCTTAAGAACTATGAGGTTAATTTTTGCCTGGATATGTCTTTCCACCAATTTACTTTCTTCTGAAACTGAAATTACTAAAAAGAAATGTTACGTGTACAGGAATAATTTTGAAAGCTGAAAAATTTAGTAAATCATTAAAAATTTCACTGAAATAGTGTATTTTTAACTGTTATAAAGAATGGAAGAGTATTATAAATTAAAAACAAATTTATTTCTAGAATATTTTAAGATTTGTAAAGTTTTCCTGCCAGCCAAATAACAATGTAAAAAACACCAAAACCAAACAAATGACAACAGTCATACTTCTTTGTCATAAAACTGCTTTTATAGTTATTTCTTCATTTATAGTGATATTTTAAAATTATTTATGGAAGACAACATTTATAATCTTTCACAATAACCTGAAAAGGAGCCCATCAAATCAACTCCTCCTATAGGGTGCAGTATTTTTTAAAAAACCACAAACAAAAATTTCAAATTTCATCCATTACTATATACCTGTGTTTCTGTAATTATAGTTCTTCAGAGCAATTTCTAACAATACAACATTTTTCAGATGCAAAAGGCTCTAAAATTCCACATACCAAGATAAAAATATACTTTCAAAACCAGAACCACATACCTTTTGCTGTAATTCTTTTACTGCAGAATCTCTATCCATGCATGCCTGCCGGAAGGCTTCATATGCTTTATTGAGTTGCTCACCAATGTTTTTATCCATTCCTCTTTGTTCTGTAGCATCACTATAAAGGATGGAGTAAATGACAGGTCTGCAAAATGATCAGGACAATTTAGATAATTACTAAGTTACATAAATCTCATTTTAAAAATACATCTTAAAGATGATCTATAAGGTTTACAACAAACATTATAGCACCAAGTACTATAAACATAAAAGTTTCATCTAAAATCCTGACTGGAAATATTATAAAACCTTAAGTTCTATAATTTTTAAATATTCTTATTCTAATGTGCAAGGAACAAGTGGGGTTCCAGTTCAGGAAGATGCTACTTTGAGAATAGTAATCTATAAATCTAACCTAAAAATGAGGAAATATGAAAGTCCATTTTAAATTCTTTATCATAAATATGTACAATAGGATCATCAATGTGGGAAGGGATTCGTTTTACTAAATGGACTCTTACTCCCACTTATGAGGTGAATTCTTGCTACACTGAAATTAGAGCAAAATTAAATAGATAATAAATGTTTGTGGATGGAGTTCACACTGTTGTTATCACAGAGCAATTAAAACGTGTGAAAATGCTCTTATTTTAGCACAAAATCTAGGGATAGCTGCTGTTGCATTGTACATTAAAAAAGAAAAATCACATCCCTTCAGTCCTACCCCCACTACCTATTAGTTTTCCAACTTCCCTGCTGTTTCTGAATACAGGTGATTTGCTCAGTGGAGGTAATTTGGTTTTATAATCTCAGTTTGCATAACATCTTTTAATGACATTCCTTGGCTTTGAGCAGAAGGCTGACTAATGACTCTTGATTCTTCCTAACTGTAAAAACCACAACACAGGATATTTCTCTTAATCCTCTAAAAGCCACAGACTAGACAAAGTTCTCTATTAGTTATATTGGGTACCAAGTTATTTCACATATCTCAAAATTCTTCATAATGTCAATCTCTAATCTGTCATAACATCTTTTGTTATGTCTTTGGGCATGGAGTTTTTTAAATTTGCACATTTTCAACTGAGATACAATTCATAAAGTATAAAATCCACTATTTTAAAGTGTATACTTTGGTATTTTTTAGAACATTCATTATATTGTGCAACCATCATCATCATCTAATTCTAGAACATTTTAATCACCCTCCCTAAAAAAGTCCATACCTATTAAGTTAGTCCCAATCTCCTCTTCCCCCATCTCCTAGAAACCATTAAACTGTTTTTTGTCTCTATGAATTTGCCTATTTTTGACACTGCACATAAATGGGATAATATATGGTTTTTGTGTCTGGCTTCTTTCATAAAGAATAATATTTCTGAGGTTCATTCATGAAGTAGCATGTAACAGTACTTGATTCTTTTTTATGGCTAAATAATATTCCATTGTATGGATACACAACGTGTTGTTTATTCCTCAGGTGATGGACATTTGAGTTACTTCCACCTTTTGGTTACTATGAGTAAAGCTACCATGCACACTGTGTATACATTTATGTGTGAACACATTTTCAGTATTCTCAGATATACAGCTACAAGTGGAACTGCTGAATCAGACGGTAATTCTATGTTTAACTTTTTGAGGAACTGCCAATTTCCATAGAAGCCGTACCATTCTACATTTCTACTAGCAATGTGTAATGGTTCCAATTTCTCCACATCAACACCAATAGTTCTTATAGTCCATTTAAAAACATTACAGGCATCCTAGTGGGTGTGAAGTGGTACTCTATCATGGTTTTGATTTGCAGTTCCCTAATGACAAGCATCTTTCCATGAACTTATTGGCTATTTGTGTATCTCCGGCAATTTATCCATTCAGATCCTGTGTCACTTGTAATAAGTGGATTATTTGTCTTTTTGTTATATTTTAGAAGTTATTTATGTATTTTAGAAACTAGACCATTATCTGATATATGATTTGTAAGTATTTTCTACCATTTTGTAGATAACTTTTCACTTCCTGATAGTGTCCTCTTACACACAATGTTTTTAATTTTGATACAGTCCAATTTACCTTTTTGTTGTTGTTGTTGCTTATATATTGGTGTCATATCTAAGAAACTGTTGTCTAATCCAGGGTGATGAAGAATTTTATAATTTAGGTTTATAATTTACATTTAAGTCTATGATCTATACTGAGTTAATTTAGTATAAGGTGTGAGGTAGGGGTCCAGATTCATTCTTTTGCATGAGGTTAGCCAATTGTCCTGGCATTATCTGTTGAAAGGGCTATCTTTTTCCACTGAATAGCCTTGACACCCTTGCTAAAAATCAACTGATCATAAATCACAATATTCTTTTAAATACCCACATACAAGTAATCATTCAGCCAAAGTCTTTC
This sequence comes from Saimiri boliviensis, assembly GCF_048565385.1. Taxonomy (NCBI): domain Eukaryota; kingdom Metazoa; phylum Chordata; class Mammalia; order Primates; family Cebidae; genus Saimiri; species Saimiri boliviensis. Next base: position 78,411,223 of record NC_133453.1, read on the forward strand.
ATTCTAAGATATAAATACATTTATAAGTAATTTACCAGGCTTAATAAAAACAATGCCAGGGTTTTAGATAACAATGTCATTACTTTCTGAAAAAAACTGAAGAAATGGCAATTTTTTTTTTTTTTTTTTTTTTTGAGACAGAGTCTCCCTCTGTCTCTCAGGCTGCAGCACAGTGGTGTGATCTTGGCTCACTGCATCCTCTGCTTCCTGGGTTCAGGCAATTCTGCTGCCTCAGCCCCCTGAGTAGCTGGGATTAGAGGTGTGCACCACCAAGCCCAGCTAATTTTTATATTTTTAGTAGAAACAGGGTTTCACCATGTTGGTCAGGCTGGTCACAAACTCCTGACCTCAGGTGATCCACCTGCCTTGGCCTCCAAAAATGATGAGATTACAGGTGTGAGCCACTGTGCCTGGCCAGAAATGGCAATTCTTTATGCATTGCACTTAGAAAGTTAGTTTCTACTGATACTCTGGTAGATGAAAAAGTTGAAATCCTATTAGGATAATTAATGTTGCTAGGATCTTTGCCCAGACATAGACACTATGAAAACATAAGCAATTAACATTAATATAAAGCATCACTTTGAGTATTTCAGACACTACTTCATTCAAAAACATGCTAAGGCTACTTAAAATAAATACATGAGATTAAAAATAAATATGCAAAGAGGAAAGGAAAAGCAAGTACAAGTAGTTACAGGGACTATAATATACTATAATACACTAATGCAGAAATTAGAGGTTTTAAGTAGCTAAGTGGCTAAGTTATGAATTACTGCCTTAAAAAGCTGCATGTCATACAAAATTGTCAATGTAAACCATACCTGTACTTTTAGATCTGGGTCAAATAAGAATCTTTAACTGGAAATCCATCTAGTTCCTTGCTTTGTTCTGTTACTGACTGACCCTTAGTTAAGAACCACTAAATCTTTTGGGACCAAAGTTTCTTTTTCTTCAGTATGAAAAAGATGTTTGGACTCAATTTCTAACAAACTTCCTTGTTCTACAGTTCCTGAGTCTGTGAGTTAAAAATGCATGTCTGTTCCATCAAGAAGGTACATTCTTGTTTTTAAAAATGTAAATGCAGCTCTAAAAATAGCTGCATCATATGCAAGTAAATCATGTGCAGCCATCACTTCAGGTCCTTGAATTAGATCACACAAATGTCACTAGGAGAGGAGCTACTGAGTAAATTCCAAATGGATGCATCTTATTTCCTGAAATAAGAATGTATGCTGAAAAAATAAGTTCCAGGTTGATACAAACAAGTAAATGATACTTTTAATTCATATTTTACAACCAAGAAGAGAATTAGGTGTCAGATCAGTGATGCTGACCAGAAAATAAGGAAAGTCTCTGGGACTCAGTTAATTAAACTGGACAGATTTCAAATATTAACACCCCGAAATTTAAAGCTATTTGTTTCTTTCTTTATTTATTTTTAGCATTTGTTAAGCATAAAATTAAAGAGGCAGCTACATTTCAATTACATTTCAGTACACCTCCTGCAAAATCTGACAGACTCCAGGAGAATGCTTTATATTTATAGAAAGCATGCTCAAACCCAAATCTCATGGACAAGCTCCTTCTCCAAACCCAGGAGGCTGAAGCTATAGCAATCTCTGTCTTGAAAACACTCTTCTACTTAGGGTTTTGCTTTATTTCTGGATTTGGTTTGCTAGCTTCCTTCCACTACATGAGAAAAAAATTCTGACATCCCAAAAGGTAACACGGCTAGCTCAATGCAAATCACCACCCAACCTTGCCCCCTGCAATTCTTCTGAAGCCTGGATACTCTCATCTACCCACTGTTGTCCCTCTAGGAGTAATTCCTTTTTTCCTACACAGACCAGTGGTTCAAACAAGCAAAACTGAAGGCAGCAGGTTCTTGTCCCACCTCTCCAGCCCAGTGATTGCCCGTTGTGTGCCTGTCCACGAAGAAACACCAAGAAAATCCTTGCTTCCTCTTTCATTGATCCTTGGTTCAATAATGAAACTATCCTGGGGTAGGAGAGGCAGCATGAGCAAGAAAGATAATTTTCTCTTCCTTTGATAAAGCTTCCCAGCCCTAACAAAGCTTTGATTTTAATAAAATATATCCCATTACCATTCAATTCAATTAGAACAAAGTATTTGCTGGCTTATTACGTATAAGGCACCATCTGGGGAACAGCAAGGGATTCAGATATAGTGCTATCTTAAAGTTATGTTTCTTTCACAAAGTATTTTCACCAATTATTCATTTCCTATTACATACTAATATTCCTGTTTGACTGATAAGGCTCAGAAGGCTTAAACAACTTACCTATACCTATAAAGCTGTGTTACAAACTAGATTAAATCTTCAAAATTCTTGGTTCAAGGATTGTTCATTAAAGCCAGCTGCAAAGTACTCTCCCAGAGTGTTATGGTCAACATGCTTACTTGAGCAGAAGTGTACCACTTATGCAGTGAGAACAAAACAGACATGAAATCTCCCATGAAGGCACCATTAACTGTAACTTGAAGTATATAGTATATAAATATCCTGAGATATCCAAAAGGCTATAGAGTTTGGAGAGGAAAGTTCATCTGTTTATGAAGTTTAGGAAAGGCTTTGAGAGATAGGTGGTATTTGAATAAGGCTTTGAAATATAGGTGGTAATGATCTTACCCATTCCTTTTATTTAGTTATCAAACAGCAGTCATCCTTTTTCAAACAAGTTTCCCACTGCTATAAAGATGTTTTTAATATTAAATAATATCAGTTCTTCACTAAAACAGGCCAGGATTAAATGTATTTCTTATATATCACTCAGTCTGATTTTCCTGATCAGGACAACCAGGCAAACCTGAGACAATTTTTTTTTTTTTTTTTTGAGACGGAGTTTCGCTCTTGTTACCCAGGCTGGAGTGCAATGGCGCAATCTTGGCTCACGGCAACCTCTGCCTCCCGGGTTCAGGCAATTCTCCTGCCTCAGCCTCCTGAGTAGCTGGGATTACAGGCACACACCACCATGCCCAGCTAATTTTTTGTATTTTTAGTAGAGACGGGGTTTCACCATGTTGACCAGGATGGTCTCAATCTCTTGACCTCGTGATCCACCCGCCTCAGCCTCCCAAAGTGCTGGGATTACAGGGTTGAGCCACCGTGCCCAGCCTGAGACAATTCTTAAGCATAACAATGATGGTTACTATAAACATGACAGATTAGGCTAAAGCTTTTCCCATGATGCCTGAAAGCAAATGGGGTGGAAATAAAGAAAAGCCAAGTTCTACAGCCTTGATTTTCTTTGTTATTAAGACAGAGTTTGGATAATAGAGTCCCCTTCAATTTTATTATTATACAGCATTACCAAACTATATAGAGCATAAGAACTTTTGCTCAGCAAATAGTCATTTATTTTTCCTCAAAAATGATACATATATTTAAAAAGAGAAGGTGTTCTATTTTCATTTGGTTATAAATTAAGCCTTGATTGCAAACCAGTGCTAGGGCATTTCATTTCACAATGGGAGAAGTAAGGAGTAAAGTTATATACTGTGTTTTGGAAGAAAAGAGATGATATGATACTATAAAAATATGTGATATGAAAATAAGTGATTATAAATAACACTGTGAAAGTTACTGTGACTTTTATTTATTCAATAACATTTATGTATTCCCTTCTAAACACTTTACTAAGCAGAATGAAAAAAAATACAGGCTTTAAATTCAGACCCCAGATCTGCAACTTCCTAGCCATTTATTGAACTTCTCTGAACATCAGTTTTCACATCATACATAGTTCGTAAAGTTACAGTAAAAATTAAGTGAGACTATATATAAAATATGTTATTTGTTCCTCAATATCCATTCTCCCCTTCTCTTATGGTACTAGTACTTCTGATTTTTAGCTTGTGTGGTCATGTGACTATGTGCTAGTCATTGGTAAATGGGTGTAACTTCCATAACAAGCTTTCCCTTTCACCTTTTTCTCTTTACCAGATGGATGGAATGTCATGGTGGTAAGCCACCTTGAACACTGTGATGCGGGCAACACTTGTTTAACTACTGTTTTGTCCCTAAAGGAGGAGCTGAGCTGTACCTGATTGGTACAACATTCAAGACTGGTTCAGTGTTGAACATACAGTAGGCACTCCTTTTTTTCCTTGGGAAAGAGAAAAATACTCATGGTCTTTGCCTTTTTCTCCAGTTAGAGCTTATAATCGAGTGAGGCAGACACACACGAAAATAATTAGCCAAAAGGTCAATTATAAATGTTTAAAAAAAAGTTTTGGGTACATCTTCATAGGGGTCTGGGTAGCACAGGTATAAGCATTGTAGGACCTCACCCAACGGTTCACTAGAGATTTATGCATTTCATTTAAGTTTCTTAAAAAGAATAAAACTGTTAAGTAAAAAATGTAAACAAGGTAAAGGCTCAACAGAAGAAACAATTAAAATAAGAAGGATTGTGAAAGGTTTCACCAAGGATCTAACACTTAAACAGGTCCTGAAAGATGAGAAGAGCTTCAACAAGTAGAAAATGAATGTAGAAAGTACATTCATTCTGAAAGAGCAGAGGCCCTGAAAAGTCACTAATACGGTGCATTTTGTGACTGGAGTGAGTACTCTGTTTATGTAAGTCTAGCTAGCATGTGTGCAGAGATGATACAGAGATGAGGGTGCCAAGATAAGCTACAGTCGGGGTCAGCATGTATGACTGTGCTGTACTACAAAAATCCTAGGGAAGACCATACATAAAGACCATGATTGGAATAGTATCCCATAGAGCTGGAGAGTACATTGGACTGCATGAAGCACATAAAGCAGACTCAGTTATGGCTAGACTATGGTAGACCTCAAATGTCACTCTAAGAAATTTAGACTTTAACATGTTGATACAATGAGTAATGAGGGGTTTTCAAGGAGATGATGGATACATTTTAGAAAGGTAGAACAGATACCAGCATGGACTACAAACTAGTGAGGAAGACAAAGTGAGGCCATCCCACAGGCAACTATTGCCGTATTCTAGGTAAAAGATGAACTTGAACTAGAGCAGGGGAAATGAAAGATGAGTGGATTCAAGACACATTTCAAGAGAAGAATTAACAGGATTTGGTAGTCAACTGGATGTGCACAATACACAAGAGGGTAGCAATTCAGGTACCAGTGACTGCGTACCAGTTGGCCTGAAATGGGACCTTGGAATCTACATTCTATTTTTTTTTTTTTTTGACAAGAGTTTTGCTCTTGTTGCCCAGGCTGGCTTGCCATGGCAAGATCTCGGCTCACTGCAACCTCCACCTTCTGGGTTCATGCAATTCTCCTGCCTCAGCCTCCTGAGTAGCTGTGATTACAGGCATGTGCTGTCCTGCCCAGCTAATTTTGTATTTTTAGTAAAGATGTGGTTTCTCTATGTTTGTAAGGCTGGTCTATAACTCCTGATCTCAAGTGATCCACCCACCTTGGCCTCCCAAAGTGCTGGGATTACAGTGAGCCAACAAGCCTGCCGGAATCTACATCCTAATTAGCAAACTGCCTCCAGTGATTTTGTTGCAGATGGTTCACCTGCCATTATTTTTCAAAACATCCAATAGACAGTGTTGTTAGCCAGACATAAAGAGACAGAAAGAAAATTTTCAGTGGGAGAGGGAAGACATTGAATACGGCTTTGGACACCAGTGCTAGAAGAGACATCATCATAAGGAGGAAGAAAGCACCAACTGTATAGTTATCTACAGGAAAAAAAAAAGAAAGCTAACTATGCCTTCCCTACTGTTTGTATTCCTGAAGTCTTGTTTTTAATGTCCTCTGATACTAGTGCATCCTTGAATGGTCAATTACTCCAAAATCTTTTTACAAAAAAAAAAAAAAAAAAAAGCAGAAAAAACCTACATTTTTGAAAAGAAAACAATAGAGAAAAACAATATGCTTTATTGCACCACCTTATAGCACAAAATGTACATGTTTTTTCCTACCAAAAAAAGGACAAGCCCACTTATTACTTATTTGAAGGTCAGAAGGAAAACTAGCAAATGCATAAAATAGTATATGACATTTTATTTTTGTTATTTTATGTAAAAATACTTAATCAAATAGGTAGAAATGTTATCTAATGCTCTGCTTTGTTAAACTTTATATGCTGTTAAATGACAGGAAAAACAACTCTGGCAGAGTATTTGAATGCATCATTTTCCTTAAGTATCTTCTACTCTACAGATTTATAAATAAATAATAAGGTAGTATTACTAATGATTTTTTCAAAAGAGTGGTAGAGTTTGTATCTAACTTCTGGTCTTAACCAGAAAAGTTGGGAAAAAAAATATTTTCAGTAATCTCAAAAAGATCCCCCATACACAAGACATAGGAGAAGTCACAGGCTGCACAAGATTCATAAATGGTAAAGTTGTTTTGAAAGAGAAGTAGTTAAAATCTTATGAGTTAACACATTAGGTGCCCCTCCAGTATCCCTGAGTCATTTTCTGTATTAGAACAAAACAACTATGGATGAAGAGAGCTCTTCTATGAAAAAACAGGCGAAATTTGGCTGGGCATGGTGGCTTACGCCTATAATCCCAGCACTTTGGGAGGCTGAGGTGGGCGAATCACAAGGTCAGGAGTTCGAGACCAACATGGTGAAACCCTGTCTCTACTAAAAATACAAAAAATTAGCTAGGCATAGAGACAGGCACCTGTAATCCCAGCTACTCAGGAAGCTGAGGCAGAAGAATCACTTGACCCAGGAGGTGGAGGTTGCAGTGAACTGAGATTGCACCACTGCACTCCAGCCCTTGTAACAGAGTGAGACTCCATCTCAAAAAAAAAAAAGAGTTGAAATTTCAAGAGATAGAAGACCTTTTCACAAAAGGGCCTAATTTCTCTTTAAATCACAGCTTAAAATTGCTGAGCAGCCATTTAGCCTTGCAAACATTCCCAATGATAAATAGGAACAGACAAAAGCCCACATAATTATAAAGCTCTTAACCACTGGCACAGGACTCTACAGCTCTTCATACTCCTTGCTTTTAATTTCCCTGAGGACATCTAGAGGCTGTTGGGCAAATGTTTGCAAGCCACAACTTGTTTTATTAGAAATAATTGTGAGAACTCGAATGAAAAAATAAATAAGGTTTCAGAGATTTCCAGATCTCCATTTCCAGTAATTCCCAAGATGTTTAGGGTATGACTTTAATATATTAGCTTAAAACCAGATCCAATATTTTTAATCCAGTACCATGCAACAAGTTCTTTCCTTCAGACTGTTGAATATTCCTGAAGACAAGGCTACAAAAATCCTTGGGCAGTCCAACAGACCAACCTTTCAAACCTGCACCTGTGCCAAAATTACCTAACTTTCTACCCTTTTCAAGGCCACACCAGTTTACCACAAATATGAATATTCAGACCTAGTAAATTTTAATACTTTCTGTGCCACCCTACTGTGGGGAAGAAATAATTGATTAGAAACTCAGATTTGCTGTTTTACTTCATTTTGTCTCTGGAAAAAAAATAAAAAGCCATTATAAAATAAAGACTGCAAACCAAATTTTCAACTATACCACATCTTGTGTAAAATGTACTCATTTGTCTGTTAAAGCAATTTAGATTAGGTAATCTAAATTAAAGCCTAGTCAACTAAAGATGATAAAATCAGAGTTGAAGTTCATAACACATGTCCAGTATAGATGAGCTTGGAGATAGATGAGAGTAAACAAGTCATTTAACCTTTCTATGAACCTCTGTTTCCCCATATCTCCCAATTTAGAATCTTGGGGTACAGTCCAGCTATAGGACACTAGTTCGCAACCTGTCAGTACATTAGAATCACCCACAATGGTTTTAAAAAATAGAATACCAAACCTCATCCAAGACTCCAGATCTAATTTTCTATGGGGAGGAGATTTAAGATGGATTTAAAATTACTGCCATAGGGGGTCGAGTCATAGCTTGGAAAACACTATGCAAATATCACCAATACAGGGAAGCAGGTTTTCAGTTTTCATAAAGTTGCCTTTTTTCCCACAGTGATCTGCTTTTTGAATTATTCTACAAGAAGTATATAGAATTTAGGAACAAAAATTGCAGTTGCTAAGGTAGAAGACTTTCTCAAATAAATAAATAAAGGTATTTTGCATACTTTGGCAGATGACCCAGAGCAACAGCACTTTGTTGATCATGGTTCCATAAAATTTCCACAACTCATCAGCCTATATGACAAATGTTTGCTCTATTAATGGCATTTGTGCTAAAGTTCTTGTTGAGAAATTTGACTGTGACCATAGCCCATCTCCCACTAAGTAGCAATGACATTTTTAACTTGATGTTCCCCCTACCAATACTCTTATCATCCTAATTCTACTTAAATTCTCAAACTATCTACAGATAGTTGAGAGAGAAGACAGATCTCAAAGACATGCCTTTAATTCAAAGAGGCACATAGTCATGGACCAGAAAGACAATACCAGTCTTCTGGTTGAATGGCAATCATCCCAACAGTACAGAAGGTGGTTCCCTATTTGATCATGGTAAGCATTGGGGTTGGGGTAAGAACAAAGATCTATTTGTAGGCATTTTACATAGACTACCTCATTTTTAATCTTCCCTCTGTAGAAGCATATATTGTCTTCCCTTTACAGAAGAGTAAACTGAGCTTCAAAAGGGTAATTAAGTTGCATAAGACACAGAATTAGAAAATGGAAGAACCAGATAAATCTAGGTCTTTCTGTTGCTAAAGCAAAACCTCTAGCTCTGTACCCTCTAGTTTTTATTTTAATCAGAGCTATTCATAACTATATCTTAGTAAGCTGAGCAGTTCTATAAGACAAGAAAAACAGTAGTCCACTACTTTCCCCTCCCTATTTCCTGCTATACCTTGGCAGCAATTCTTTTGACTTACTCTTTTTTGTATTTATCTCTGTATCTCTAAATAACATGTAATATTGCCACTACTGATTTTTCAGTTTTTGTCTCCCCATCATGGAAAATTAGGATTCAGTTCTCTTTAAACATCCCCTACTTCCTATTCTTCCCATTTCTCCAATATAGTTATATCTAACTTTTCATTAGATTAGGATTCAGCTTTTACATTCTTATTACTATGTAATGCTATGCACTGCTGAACAACATAATATACCATGGATGTTGTTCCTTTCCTGAAAATTTTTTTCCCTGAAAACTTTTGTTTGCTTTGTTTCCTATCACCACTAACGGAACTCCTCAACACATTCAGACACTTCAGGTATTGTATCTCTTTAGAAGAATCACTTTGTAAGCTTTCTGGCTTGCCCCAATCTAGACTAGTTGCTCTCTATGCCTGATGGAAAACCTTCATGTTGGGACCTTCTTTACCTTGAATTTGGGGATACCCTTTGTCCAGCTTTCTCTAATTGAATCCCCCATTTTCATTCTCCCAAATCTTTTCTTGTTTTATATCCCCACATGGTGATGCAAATCCTCCAGCAGTTTCCTAAGAAAGTGTTTGGGAAGTAAATTTTCTGAGGCTTTGCATAACTGAAAATATCTTTACCTTCTGACTTAACTAATAGTTTGGCCAGATTAAGAGTTCTAGGTTAGAAGTAATTTTTCCTCAGAATTCTGAAAGCTTTGCTATGCTGTCTTCTAGCTTTGGTTTATTTTTATTGAAGATTAGATTCATTTGATTCCTGATAGAATCATCAGGAATGTGTGTGTTGGACGAGTCTCGCTCTGTTGCTTGAGGCTGGAGTGCAAGGGCATGATCTTGGGTCACTGCAACCTTCACCTCCGGGGTTCAAGTGGTAATTCTTGTGCCATAGCCTCCACAGTAGCTGAAATTACAGGTGTGTGCCACCACACCTGGCTAATTTTTGTATTTTTAGTAAAGACTGGATTTCACCATGTTAGCCAGGCTGGTCTTGAACTCCCAACCTCAGGTGATCTGCCCACCTCAGCCTCCCAAAAAGGATGGATTATAGGCCTGAGCCACTGTGCCTGCCTTAACCGATTTTTTTTTTTTCCTCTTTGAAAACTATCAGGATTTTTTTGTCTCTCTCTTTATCCCTAGGATTCTGAAATTTCAGGACCATACCTGGCCATGAACTATTTATATCATAGCAATAGGTGCTTGGTGGGCCTTTTCAATCTGGAAATTCATCCTTTAGTTCCTGGAAATTTTCTTGATAATTTTTTGGGGTAATTTCTTTCCTTTTGTATTCCTTTCTGGGACTTCTACTATCTGGGTGTTGAATCTTCTATACTGGCTCTGTAATTCTCCATACTCTTCCACCCCTTTTAAAATGAACTTCCCTCCTTATTTCATAGTGAGAAAGAAAAACTTTTCATATGAGGAGTACAAACCCCTTTTAATTATCAGGCCCAGAGAGGCACTGAAATGTGAGTGTGTGACAGCAGTAACGTCTCACTCTCCCCTGTAAACTAAATGATCCTCTTGAAGCCAACTACTATGTGATGCTAAGTAGTCATAAAATGCCATATATTAGATATCATAACTCATAGCCTATAGTTCAACAATGTATCATCACTAATCAATGTTATTTCTGTAAACCAATGAGAATTCCGATCAAGTAACTCAGCCCATTCCTTGTCCGCTTTTGCCTTTAAAAACCAGGTTGCAATAAAGGCCGAAGGAAGCACGCCCCAAGGCAACCTGGAAGTGTGTCCCATGGGGCAGCTGCCCTCAACCTTTACCTAAATAAAGTTCCTATATTTATTTTGCCTCAGTTTCATTAGGTTGATAATAGATACAACATCTTAAGTCAGCTGTCTTTAGCAGCCATTATTATGCTGTCAAATGACAGCCAACCAATCCTGGATAAAGTAGTAATCAAGGTTACTGGTGCTTCTGGAGCTGCACTGAGGCTGAGACTGAGGCTGAGACTGTATCAGCCAAATGATATTCTACCTCCAATTGCCTGTTTAAGCAGAACATCTGAACTCTGATCAGTTACACACACACACACACACACACACACACACACACACACACATTCCACATTGGAAGAGAATCAAAGGCTTAAAGGTAGAATTTTGGCCATCTTCACCCCAGGATGATTAGTAATTCTTTAGTAAGGTCTACTATTTTGTAGGTGGTAGAGACAATGTGAGTAATTTGGGAGGCAGGCAAGGTCCCTCTGCTGGGTTTCCCCAATTGCTGAGCCTATTCTGTTTCTGGGTAAATGCTCTGCCAGAGTTCACACTTACGGTGAAAGACCAACTCAAATCTAAAGCAGTTTCAGGATGGGGAAAGGAAATCACCTTGAGTAACTGCTACCCCTTCCACTTTACTCTAGAAAAGAAAACCACCAGCCTTTCCCAACCCCTTGGGCTATGAATAATAAAAGGAGTTCATACTCTGTTTCAGAAAAGTTAACACTGTAGCACATGAAGAGGTGAATCAGTGAATGACAAACACAATCTAATTTTTTTTTTTTTTTTGAGACAGAGCCTCACTCTGTCCCTGCCGGCTAGAGTGCAGTGAGTGTGGTAGTGCAATCATAGCTCACTGTAGCCTAGACTCCTCACCTCAAGCAATCCTTCTACCTCAGCCTTCTGAGTAGTTGAGATTTTAGGCATAAAGCCACTCTGCCCCACTACATCCTGTCTTTTCTGTATCTTAGCTATATGTTTGCCTTCTCACCCACAAAAAGCATCAAGAACAAAAAAAAAAAAAAATCGGTAAACAACATGGCATATACACATAAATAAGGCATCTTCTCTTTTGGATGGTTAGGAAGACCTTTAAAGGTAAGTATGTTTTCCTTACCTGAAGAAAGGAAATTGAAGAGAACTGTCACTACCCACATTTACTTACGATCATTTTCCACTTTTAAGGAGTTATATAACACAAGCAGCCAACTCTCCCACTGACAACTTGCATTTCTATTCTCTTTCTACATTGTAAGCTTTTGTCATGAATATACCCAGAGCATATTGCACTATACTGTTTCTGTGCTCCACCCAGCCAGCAGATGTAATAGAAACCTTAAATATCATAAATCCAGCAGTGTTAGAATTTGAATTTTGTATTTTTCCATAAGCTGGCTGGCTGGCTAAATGCAATAGGACAAACAAGATAATCTCACTGGTTAAACCCAAAGCTCCCCATTACATGTTCTCCATTTTACTGGATGTTAGAACTTGGTGAAATTTTCTATGCTACCTTGCAAGAGCTAAAAGATTTCACAGTCAAAGACCACACCCATGAGTCTCAGTTTGTCCTTACTTCCTTTTTTTCTCCAGTAATACTGCTTTCTCTGAGACTACTTATCAAATGTTATGGGTTTAAGTGCACAACTAAACAGTATAACACCAAAAGGGAAAGTAGGCATGTGATATTCTCCTCCTCTGAGATGAACATAAACATGGCACTGCTCAGTTGGCTGTGCTCAATTCAGTAATCTTTAAGGGGTATCCTCTCCTCTGAGTAGGGGCAATGTTAGAATCTAAAGATGGAGGAGAGAGGATGCAAATTTTAAAGTAGTTAATATTAAAACTCTATTATAAATCATATAAAGAAGGACTCTGCGTAATATTCATGGATGAGGGAACTAGAAGAGAAAGTCAGTAGTCAGTACGGAGAGGTGTAGAGGAGGAGTAGGATTGTATGGGAAGGAACATGTATTACAATCCTCTAGAATTTGTGAGATTTTAATGTTTATCAGAAAGGAAATAGGAATTTTTAAAGGTTGAGAAATAACAATATCAAGGGAAAGGCATTTCTACTTTTGGGATTCCAAATACTTGAGGTTATGAAATCATATTCTAGTAAATTCCACACAGTAAATGGTTATGAATAGTAAAACCACTTGAATATCTCACAATAACAGCTGATGTGCTGACTGGTTCCAAAAATTTTTCTTCAAGCAATTAAAAAAATATATATCCTTTATTTTGAAAGAATCTAAGTCTCTAACTTCTGTCCCTTATAGCAAGTCACTCTCTGGCAAAATTATTACCTGATTGGGTCATTTTGCTATTGTCCAGCAAAACAATTAATATTTGTCCAGCAAATATTTCAAAGACTCTCATAACTTCAACTTGCTAAGTAACCATCAAAATGGAACTCATATTAGTTTTCTTTATCTACTCAATCTCCATTAATTCCTTACTGTAATGACTTAGAAGACTTTGTTTTCAATGTTACCAATCTATTTTCAGTAGACCCTTCTTTTTTGCAAAGAAAAATTATTGGTGTTAAGTAAAATCTATGATAGATCATTAGTACTCAAACTGTTTACTCTCATAACTTACTACTAATAATTACCATTTGTAGAGAATATATCTCTGAAGGTAAAAAGTTACTGTCCAGGAACTTTTCCATGAGACAAATCATTGCCACTATTTACTTCTGAAACTCTTTTGCTTAAGAAAAATAAGTCCCTTTAAAAGTTTTTTTTGATTGCACAGCAATGTGAATGCATTTAACATTGAACCACACAGTTTAAAAAGGATAAGATGGTAAATTTTACATTATGTGAATTTTACCACAATTTAAAAAGCTTTTATAGATTAGGAACTGGAAAATGTGACACATGTACTACACAAGTCCCAAAGTTTTGTTTTCAGTTACATAGGGCGTAGTACCAGTCCCCCTCAACTTATTTGAACAGTGGCCAAATACTGCACCTAGTTTAAAAGACTCTGAAAATTAATTAACCACTCACTGAAAAGGTAGTTCATTTCATATTAATGTTATCCCTTCCTGAAAGTAATCATAATCTTGGTTCTGAACTATAAGAGATTTTTGTTATGTATCTAAACAATAGACTCCTCTTTCCCTGTAGTTATGATTCAAAACCATGGCAGCAAGCATAAGAGATAGCATGTGGGAAACGGCAGCCACAGCATAAATTCTACAGAAAATAGAAACTAAAACTAGGCTTTACATAACCGAACACAAACAAACTGCAATTAAACAGTAATATTTATGCTTATAAGGTGTTAGAAAACAAAAAGGATAAATAGTAGTAACAGTCAATCAGCTAATGCATATCATCAAAATAGCGAAGCTTTATGTCAACAGGCTATTTTTATTTACCATTTGCTTTTGGACAACAGCTATAGTTTTAAAATAGGACAAGTCCCCAATTACTTTTGCTATAATAGCCCATAAATGGAAATAAATACTCAAGCATTCACATAATGCCTGCATCCTACTGTAAATAACACTTGAGTGTCTGTAGGTATCATCCATAGTTCACAGACGCAAACTGCTAAATTACATTACCTGTCTCAGGTCATATTTTTGAAGGCAATCAAAAAGCATTTGAAATAATCATTTATAAAAGTCTATACACTATTATCTATACATTAACAGTAAACTACTAGTCAAGTAAAAAGGTGGGCTTTTGTTAAATAATAACAGTGCTCCATGTACATGCACATACCTGAACTGTGCTAATGATTTTCACTTCATATTAAATAAGTATAACCATGTCAAGCTTGTATATTTTTCACCTGCTCATTTTGAAACTCTCTGTAGAATTTGACTACAGTAAAATGACAGCTTGGTTATTACCTTTAATGTAAGAAATTTCCTGGCAAAATTGGGAAACTAGTGACAACAAAGTGAAACTGATACTTTCCTAGTTGAGTTTCACTCTTGGTTTCTTTCAGGGCATAGACAAACCTGTCCATGTAGAAACAATACCATTGCTTCTGTAACATAACTGCAGAAGGGAAGATAAAGAATAGCAAGACATTTTACTTAACAGCCTCAGCCTACCTATAGCATTTTTCCTTGTCTAGGAAAAAAAAAGTTGTGTGTGGGGGGGAAATAACCAGGATCAGCACAGCAGCCATTCTTTAGTTCTTGGCATTAGTGGTGTCCCAGACTCTTTCATTTAATTGTATTTACTCCAAGGGGTGTTTGTTTGTTCTGGACCATTTTGCTGAATATTATTGCTGTCTTAAGAACAATGTACTCTCAGACCTAGATGGTTTCATGAGTGAACTATTTCAAACCTTCAAAGAAGAGAGTTCTTTGGCTATTTAAACTACATCAGAGCAGAGGAAGAGGAACTCTTCCCAGTTCTTTTTAGGAAACCAGCATAACCTTGACATCAAAACCTAGCAAAGATAACAAAAAAGTGAGTATAAAATGAATCTCAATTACTGATTTTAAATAAAAATGCTACCAAAGGAACCAATATATACTTAAATACTACACCATGACTGAGCGTAAGATTGGTTCACAAACTGGAAATATACTAAAATAATTCACTACCTTATTAGGTCAAAGATGAATAGTACCTACAAACGTTATGATAGATGTCAAAAAGCCATTTGACAAAATCCAACTTCCATTCCTGATTTTTAAAAAACGTGAATAAGTAATGAAGAGACATTATCTTAACATGACAAGAAATATATATACATACCAAATGAATACCCAATATCTATCATTCAAAATTGTTCTCAAAGTGCTAGCTAATGCAATAGACCCTCCTCATCTCCAGTAGCAAAAATGACTTTGGATACAATCCAAATAGTTCTCTGTAAAAATCAAGAGCTAGAAATATTAAACTTTCTTGATAAATAGAATTTATTAAAAATTAATGGTAACTTCATATATAACAGTGACATAGTAAAAACATCCCCAAACTAAGAAACAAGATAAAAGATGGCCAGAATCACTGTTATTATTTACCACTGTTCTGGGGAAGCCAGCAATTCATTAAAGCAAAGAAAGAAGGAGATAACATTATTATAATTAGATTATTGTTTTCTTAGAAAATTCAAGTGAAACAATTTATTAAAACTAATAAATTTAGAAAGTTGGCCAGATACATAAATACTCATCTACATACTGGTCACAAAATATAAGAAAAAAATGGTTAAATCCCTAGAAGATTATTTTAATGAAGTATTAACAGTTTATTTTAAATTTTATCTCAAAGATAATACAATTATGTTCAAGAAAATTTGGAAAAGGAAAAATGAAGAGGGACTTGTCCTGTGAATTACTAGAAAATGTAATGTCAAAGCAGATTGGTATTTGTAAAGAAAGAGACAAAAAGATAAAAGCAACAGATAAGTCTAAAGAAAAGATGCATGTACACATGAGAATTTACAACATTAAGGAGGTATTTCTAGTTAGCTGGAAGAGAAATAGTTTCAACAAATGATTTCAGGAAAAATGGCTGCCCATTCATGAAAAACAAAGAAAAAGTTAAATCCTTATCATATACGCTATACAAAAATAATTTTCAGATGTTTTAATGAGTAAATCATAAAAAGAGAATTGAAAATATTTTAAGAATTTTTTGATTTTAAACATATATTTAAAAATTAACAAACATTTGACTTTAAACATATATTTAAAAATTAACAAACATGGATTTAAAAATTCTTAAGATTTGAGATTAAAAAAACCTGGGCATTTTAACCAAAGCATTGATAATTCCTGAAAATATCTGCTATATTTCATAAAGGATTAATAAATCTGTAGTCTAATGAGTAACAGATAATTTTGAAGAATATTGGGCAGGACGTCGTAAATGATAGTTAACTATAATTTGGTACATCTACACAATGCAATGCCATGCTGACATTACAATAAAACAGAGCTACATATGGCAAGACTTTCACTGTATGTATATATTTAATCTGAAAGAAATTACGGAACAGTATGCATAATGTCATTTTCATAAGAAGGTGAAATAACATGATTATGCACATAAAGGAAAGATGTGGAAGGCTTGGATTACATATCATTGGGGAGAGGTCTGAGAAGGATCTGACTTTCTGCTTTATATATAGTTGTATTATTTGTGAGTCCCTCCTTTCTCAAATGAGGACACAATACTTTTTAACAGAATACACTGCTTGCTTCTCTGCTACCTCTTATTTGAGTGTGTATTCCAACTGCGGCAGGGAGACAGCTCGTTTTCTTTTCCTTCAATTTCATGTCACTTCTTCACTTCCTTTACTACCATCTCTCCCTTATTATAACTTGTCAAAAGCATCTCCTGCGAGGTGAGATAAACACCACTTTACATAGCACAGCTGCTTTACTTTTGCTCCTTACGGCATAGCAATAAAAGCACAGCTCTTCTTAGATTATCCTCCCCCTTTCTACTTCTTGACAAGCACAGCTTTTTTTTGCCTGTAACTCGTTGCTCGTCAGTGTATACCGGCGCTGGGACTCTACCTAGCGCCTGGGTTCCCACCGCGGGCGGGGTTTGCTTCCGTTCTTTTTGCCTTGGCCACCCACTCCCTCCGTGACCCTCTGGGAAGTTACCCAACTTCTCATTGACCAGGCTATGATGACACCCCACAGGAAGGCAGAGGGGAATTGTGCAACCACTTTGGGAAAACAACAGAAAGAACCAATTAAGTTTTCGAAAGAGTAAGCACGACAGTACTTGATTCTAGGAGGCAGTCCCTCTCTAGAAGGCAAGTCAGGGACGCTCCTGGCGAGTCCACTGCTCATCTCGACACGGCAGGCCCTGCCACCCCCATTTCCCGGGCAAAGCAGCCGGGAGGAGTCCCTCCCCTGAAGCCGTTGGGGCAGGGGCCGACGATGCTACGCTGGCATCGCGGGCTCGGAAAACCCCCGCAGAGTCCGCTCAGGAGGAAGGACTCGCGTGGTTTCTCCCGCACAAAATCCCCAAACTGCACATTGGTCGTCTACTGCCGCTCCTCGGCTTCTCTCCCTGCGGCTTCCCTACTGTCAGCGCGTCTCTCTCGCTCACGCACACAAATTCTCTGTCACCGTGCCGACGGATTCGGACCCACCAATTCGTAAAGTTTCTTACTTACTCAATTCAGGGTTTCGGCTACACTCCCTCTCGCGTCAGGTCGCCGGCGCCCCGGCCGAGTGACTCCAACCGGAAGTTGCTTTTTGTTCCAGTTCAGAGGGCAGCGCCTGCGCGCGGAGCCATTAGCGCCTCGCCTTCCACCCGGCAAGGCCAGGCTAGGGCCCTTCCACCCCGCCCCGCGCAGCCCGGGGCTGCGCTGCTCTGCCCCGCCCCGCCCCGCCCCGTCCAGCCAAGTCCCCGCCTCTTAGGGAAAGTAAGGCAGCCGAGGGAGGGAATCCTATGTGAAGTTTAAAGGTCACTTGCGGGTCTTTCCTAGATTTTTTGCCAAACGATAAATAACCAGTAAATAAATAACCGTTAAATAAATGACATCAAACTAGCTATGAGTTAAACTACCCAAGAATCACCTGAGAAACAAGATGTAGTTTCACCGACCTACTCCTACAGGTTTCATTTCAGAGCAACTGGACTGAAGCCCAGGAACATGCGTTTTCGACAGATCCTCATGAACGTCTGTAATTAAAGGTTGTGAAAGCCCACACTCTGAAAGACACTACATATACGCATACCCATTTGGTTTCTCCCCTACTAATAATATTTTTCACTAAATGTACTTGTTAAAGAGGAATGGCTGGAAATGGAGGTACAACTTTATTAGAAATTTTCCCATGAATTAAGACTTCCCCATTATTCCAATTCCTAGCCATGTATGAATATTCTCTAAGATTCAAATCATAGATACAACAGGAAAGATACCGTTTCCTTTTAGAGCAAGGGATGAGGTTCTGGCTGCCCCAGTATCTCCCTATACTTCTGAATCGTGGATGTTTACACATTTTTCCTTAGGCTAGTTAAGTCCAAGGAAAACCTGCTAAGTTGCAGTGCATTCCGTCTAGTTATCTTGAATGTTGCTCTATACTTTTAAAAGTCAAAGCCTAAATATATTTGAAACAATCTCTTTAACAAACAGAAACTTCTCATCTATAACGTTTTGACCAGCTGAATAGTTTTCTTGTAGTGAGTTAAACATGACAACACAGTACTGCTTTAAAAAAAATATTTTTAACTTTTTTTAAAGAGCAGTTTTATATTCACAGCAAAACTGAAAGAAATGTCCAAAGATTTTCCATATTTTTCTGCCTCTACACAAGCATAGTCATTCCCTATTATCAACATCCCTTACCCTGGTGTGATGAAAAAAGCTGCTATAAATATCTGTGTGCAGGTTTTTTGTGCAGACATGTTCTCATCCCCTTTGGGAAAATACCAAGGAGTATGATTGTGCTGGATCATAAGGTAAGAGAATGTTTACTTTTGTAAGCAATTGCCAAATTGTCTTCCAAAGTGGATACCATTTTGCATTCCCACTAGGAATGAGTAAGTGTTCCCTGTCACTCCAAATCCTTGCCAGCATTTCATGTTGTTAAGTGTTTTAGATTTTGGCCATTCTAAGAAGTCCGTGTGGTATTTCATTGTTGTTTTAATTTGCATTTCCCTGATGACAAATAATGTGGAGGATTTTTTCATATGCCTATTTATTTGCCTCTGGTTTTCTTCTTTGGGGAGGTATTTGTAAAGGCCTTTGGCTCGTTTTTAATCAGGTTGTTCTCCAAATGCTGAGTTTTAAGTGTTATTTGTATATTTTTGATAACAAAAACATCCTTTATCAGATATGTCTTTTGCAAAAGTTTTCTCCTTGTCTGTGGCTTGTCTTTTCATTCTCTTGACAGTATCTTTTACAAAGCAGAAATTTTGATAAAGTCCAGTTTATACAGCACTGCTTGAACAAATTAAATAGGATGCTTTGAAGATTTCTGATTGATACAGTGGGATTTAGTAATATACTCAGAATCTAAAGCTGAATGCTTATGCATTTTGAAATATGGAGGTGCTAAAAACTTTGTATAAGGAAATAAGCTAGATATACACATTTCTTAAATACATGTTTTTCTCTCTTTCCACTCCTATGATGTAGTCATAAAGAGAAGTAGCTACATAATTCCACTATATGTGAAATCTGCATAAATGCTGGTAGAATTACTTTCTAAATAATGCTAAAGTGATATCAAACATTTTCCATTTCCTATCATGATGATTTTTTAAGAATTTACATATAATATGTTTTATAAAGGTTGGAAATTGAGTTGAGACATTTATTTGAGGAATAATCTTTTTAAATAATGACATAATTTTATTCCAACTTTCTTTCCCTCAAATTATTATATACCTCAAGTTAGTGAGCAGTGATGTGGCATTGGAGGTTGGGTATAGTGTGATAAAAATGAGGAACTGGCCGGGTGTGGGGCTCACACATGTAATCCTAACACTTTGGGAGACCGAACTGAGAGGATCACTTGAGCTCAGGAGTTTGAGATTTGCCCATGTCTCTTTAAAAATAATAATTAATTAATTAATTAAAAGAAAATGGGGGAATTGCAGGCCTTTTTAATATATTTTGGAATCTGGCCGGGCGCAGGGGCTCACGCCTGTAATCTGAGCACTTTGGGAGGCCAAGATGCTCTGATCACTTGAAGTCAGGGGCTCAAGATGAGCCTGGCCAATGTGGTGAAACCCTGTTTCAACTACAAATACAAAAATTAGCCAGGTGTGGTGGTGCACACCTGTAATCCCAGCTATACAGGAGGCTGAGGCGGGAGGATTGTTTGAACCTGAGAGGCAGAGGTTTCAGTCAGCTGGGATTGTGCCACTGCACTCCAGCCTGGGCAACAAAGAGAGACCCTGTCTCAAAAATATTTTAGAACCTAGTTTTAAAACTGCTTAATATTTCATTGAGAGTTCTGAATATAAATCTAGGGACAAAAACCTGCCAATACACACACTTACTGCAACTTGGAATGTCAGGTATGTTCTCAGTCAAATCTTTGATATGAAATATTACTATTAATGGAATCTGGTTGACTTCTGATTTACAATGACACCAGGACTGGCTGTTTATGTTGCAGACTCTCCAACTAAAATGCCTATAAAAAATCAGAAAAACATGAGAACTCATAATGGCCTCAGAAGGGAGACTGACAACCAGGGCTACTGTGTATGGTTGAGTAGGCTGTGCTCACTTGCCAAGCCTTGCCTCCTTCAGCCTGTGTCTTCTCAGAGAGGTGTTTTCTAACTCACAGAAGGTACCATAAGAGCAGCTGGAACCCTGTTGACAAACGCCTTAATTCCAGAATTTGAGAATATTGCACTTATTGTAAGAACTGTGAAGCTGAAATGAACATGTACTTTTTTGCTGGAAGGCAAGCAAAGGCATTGGTATGGAAGATAATAAGGAAGCTACCTGCCTTATGGCCCTTACTAGTAACTCCACTACTATGTGTGACAACTAAGAAACATTTTACACCTCTTTGCCCTAATCTCTCCCTTCAGTACCTCTCTATATGACCCATTTTTTAGCTATGGCCTGGTGAATACCAGCAATATCCCAAAGGGAGTGGATAGGTGTGATGTTCTGTATCTAAGCTTGTGAAGCTAATAATGAAAGGGGTTGGGCAGACAGAACTAAGATGTTTATTTCTCTGAGGTTTAGATTTTTGTATATGATTTTTATCAAGAAAAAGACAAATAATAATTTCTGATTAACCAAGAATTCTCCTTTTTAAAGTAACTAACTAGTAAAGGTAAGGAGTCTCACCTCAGCCCAACACCCACAGTGACAAAGTTGATAAATGTCAGCTTCAAGCCAAAAAGTTCGCTGTTGACTGTGCATGTCTATATGTCTTCCAGCTCATATATGTCATCTATGCTGAGGAACTAATAGCAATCAGAGATAATGAGAAGAGCCAAGAACCAAAATCCACACATACATGTAGTAAGAGTGACACAAGACTTGGAACGAGGAAATACAAGAGAAAGCATCCCTTTGAAAAGATTATGCTGTCTGAAAGAGAGTCTTTAAAATGCAAAGAAAGTGAATACTTTGGAAAATGATTTGCTGGAAGCAGAAGTATATTGAGAGACTCTGCTTTGTATTTTCTATGCAAAAAGAGATGAAATATAAGCTACTAGACTAAGATAAGGAGGGAATTAAAGACAAGGTGAAATAAAACCAAAGTTGGATAAGTTAAGCTGTAAACAGAACATGCAATGGCAACATTCACATATGATTCGGACATAATCAAAGACGGAATCAATATTACCGAATAATAAATCAGTGATTAGAGTAAAAGCTTGAAAAACTCTTCCAAACTATGAATGTAAAGTACAAATAGGTGACAACCATTAAGATAAATGGTTGAAAGATTATGCTTCAACTTTTTCCTGAAAAAGAGATTGGGATAAATAGAACAGACGGCAACCACAGATATATCAGCAGCTATCTGAAGTAATACTTTGAACCAATATAACACTTCCTAGAAATGAAAAGGACTCAGTGTGTTTTGAAATACATTAATGACCTATCATGTTAAAAAATGTCAATATTAAATGCTCTATCAATTCATTAATTTACTTAGCAGATATTTTGGGAATATTTGCTATATGATAAGAATTAGGGATAGAAGGATCACTAAGGCAGTCCTAGTGATCCTTAAAAGAACTTGGTGTCCGTAGTGGGTGACATACATACAAGAATCAGGCAATTCTTATACAATGTGGTATTATGATATTACACTAGGGTAAATATATGGTACTCTGAAAACCCATAGTCCAGCCTTGAGAGGGAGAGGGAAGCCTTCTGGTATCTAAAGTATGGAAAAAGTTCTACAAGAATCTAGGTGGAAAAAAAAATAAATTAATTGCAAAGGAAAAAGGACCTAACTTGTCTTCAGCATTAAACTTCAAAAGCTGAATAGAATAACATCTACAGTTGCCTGGCAAATATTTGGCCTATAGCATCTGTCTACTCAAGTTATCATTCGTTCAAGAAAAGGAAAACAAAGACATTCTCAGATACCTCAAGGTTCAAAATCATACCGCCCATTTTCTGAAACAATTGAAGATATACTTCCCTTAAGAAGGAGTCAAAATTAAAAACTCAAGAAAGGTGAAATTCCGATATAAAATAAATATCAGAAAAAATTTGAAATAATTTAAACACAGATCAAGTAAAAACATGTTGCAATTACAAAACAATGAAAAAATGTAATTTTTGACACATAAGATACAAATTATTACCCAATAAATAATTTAATAATAATAATAATATGGTCACAATTTCCTGATTACAGCAACAAATAAGCAGGTGGGTGCAAGGGAAGTGGCAGAAATTAAATGTGTTCTGCTATTTTACTCATTTTCTCATCTTCTACATATATAAATAAGAAAATGATAGAATCTCGTTCTAAGTATAATAATTGAAGCGGTATCATTTTAGTTATTTTAACGTAAAGATAAATAACTACGAGTAGAATTTAAAAGTGTACACTTGTTTTTGGCCAGGTAGGGTGGTTCATGCCTGTAATCCCAGCACTTTGAGAGGCTGAGGCAGGTGGATCACTTGAGGCCAGGAGTTTGAGACTAGCCTGGCCAACATGGCAAAACCCCGTCTTTACTAAAATTACAAAAATTAACCAGGTGTCGGGGTACACACCTGTAATCCCACCTGCTCAGGAGGCTGAGGGACAAGCATCATTTGAACCCAGGAGGCGGAGGTTGCAGTGAGCTGAGATGGCAGCACTGCACTCCAGCCTGGGCAACAAAGTGAGACTTTCTCAAAAAAAAAAAAAAAAAAAAGTGTATGTTTAATTTTTATGTTAATCGAGGAAGACAGAAATGAAAACACTGTCTACATAATAAAAATTTAAAAGTCTTAATTCCCAACTTTCAATCAGTCACCCAATCAGGTATATTATATGAGTAATATTCTGCAGTATTTCTTGCATGCTTACAGTCTATGTTCCCATTGCCACTCTCTATCTCCATTCATACCCCTTGTTCAAGCCACCATCAACTCATAGTTACCATTCTAGCCTCCTAATTGTTAGCCTCACTTTCTCCCTTGTCAGATGCTATGTTGTTATGTTTCTTTACCACCTACAACCATCAAATGTCTTCCCCCCCACCTTTAGGATAAAACCCAAACTCTTACTCCTGGAATGAGGTGTCTTCCTAACTCTCCAGACTTATGTTCTGTTTCTTCTTCCTGGTGATTTTGGGCCTCTTTTAATACCTCAAATGATACCTGTTTTGTCCTTTCAGGTATTTGCTGCTTTCCTCAGCCTAGAACATGTTTCCCTCATATTTAACCTGGTCTGTTGAGGCCTCTGCTGAAGGATATGATTCTAAGCTAAGCCACGCTTGATTTCCTTTTCAGGTTAAGACTGTGGGCTCAGTTATTGGCTCCTGTTTCATCCTGTCCTTTCCCCTTTGTGACATGCATTATACTTGAAATTTCAAGATACATATTTGGATGTTTTTAAGGTTAGGATGGTCTCATTGACTGATGTTAAAGAAACTTACACTCACTAAGCAGAGTCCTAGGTTATCATTGCCTCCACAAAGGCAAGCTGCAGCTGAGAGAAGCTAAAGCATGATGATTGTAAGAGTTCTGTGTTAAAATTGGCTCGTTCATATGTTGGTATTGCCATTAACTAATCACATGACTTTACTAATCCTGTGCCTCAGTTTCTTCTCCTGTCAAAGGTTGAGTTTACTTGTACAATAAAATCATAAATGAATAAAACCTAGCCTACAGGAGGACTGCAGTAAATCCTTAGATACTGGTAATATAGACAATTCCTATAACTTAGTAGGTGGTTCTACATGCCATGCAGTTGATCAGTTGATTTTTTTTTTTTTTTTTTTTTTTTGAGACAGGGTCTTGCTCTGTCACCAAGGCTGGAGTGCAGTGGCATGATCTTGGCTCACTGCAGCCTTGACTTCCTGGGCTCATGTGATTCTTCCACCTTATCCTCCTGAGTAGCTGGGAGGGATGACAGGCATGAACCATCATGCCTGGCTAATTTTTGTATTCTTTGAATATACAGAGTTTCACCATATTTCCGAGGCTGGTATTAAACTTCTGAGCTCAAGTGATCCACCTGTCTCTGCTTCCCAAAGTGCTGGGATTAGAGGTGTGAATTGGAGTCACACCTAGCCTGATTTTTAATTTAAACTGTCATAATTATCACTCAAAATATCTTTAAAAGTTCATACTGAGAAGGTCTACATATTGGACTTACTAGAAAAAGACTTTCAATCAGTTGCCTTAAACATGCCCAAAGAGTTAAAGAAAACCATGGACAAAGAACTAAAAGAAATCAGATAAATAATTTATGAACAAAAGGAGAATATAAAAAAGTGATATAAATTATAAAACAGAATCAAATAGAAATTCTGGAGCTGAATGGTACAATAATAAATGGAAAATTAATTATCAGGGTTTAAAATAGCAGATTTCAGCAAGCAGAAGAAAGAGTCAAAGACTGTGATAAGATAGTTAATACCAAGCTTACCAACTATGCATTGTGGGAGTCTTGAAGGAGAAGTGACAGAACTGAAGCAGAAAAAATATTTCAAGAAACAATGTCTGAAAACTTCCCAATTTGATAAAAGTCTGAATCAGCTTATTCAAGTTGTTTAATTAACTTGAAGTAGAATGAACTCAAAGAAATCCACATTGAGGCACATTATAATCAAACTATCCTTTAGCTCTTTGGGCATATTTAAGAGAATTGACTGAAAGTCTTTTTCTAGTAAGCCTAATATCTAGACCTTCTCAGTGTGCACTTTTAAAGACATTTTAAGTGATAATTATGACTATTTATTTAAATTAAAAATCAAATGCATGTAGAATCACACACTAAATGACAGGAATTATTTATATTACCTAATATTTATTGAGGTCCTTCTGTAGGCCAGGTCTTGTTCATGTATTATTTCATTGCACAGATACTCTCAACTTTTGAGGCAATTTTTGAATTGAGGACAAAGAGAGAATATTGAAGGCATCAAGAAAGAAGTGACACATTATGTGCAAGGGATCATCAATAAGGTTAATAGCCAATTTTGCTTTGAAACTATGAAGGGCAGAAAACAGTAGAATGGCATATATAAAGTGCTAGAAAAAAAGTGTAAACCAATAATTCTATATCTGGCGAGAGTACTCTTCAAAAATAAACAAGAAATTAAGACATTTTACGATAAACAAAAGCAGAAGGAGCTTGTTATTAGTAGAATTACCCTAAAGAAATGATAAAGGGAGTCTCTCAGACTGACTACTAGGAGATAATTTGAGGTCATACAAAGAAATAAAGAACTTCAATAAAGACAACTACATAGGTAAATATATTACAGCTAGGATAATTATATTTTGTTTTGTCACTCCTCTTTTTATTTCCTACATGATTTAAAAGACAAATGCTTAAAAATAGTTATAAATCTTTCACACAAGTTTTAAAGATATAATTTTAACAATAACACATAAGGGGTGATTAAACTACAGGTTAGTAGAGTTTTTATATGTTACTGAAACTAAGTTGGTATCAATTCAAATTAAGTTGTTATAAATTTAGGTTGTTAATTATAATTGTAATTCACATGGTAATGACTAAGAAAATAAAACCTAGATGATAGGTTGATAAGTACAGCAAACCACCATGGCACACGTGGTTTGTTACATATGTAACAAACCTATATGCTCTGCTTTTGTATCCTGGAACTTAAAGTAAAATAATAAAGAAAATAAAGTCACACTGTATGGTTTCACTTAAATGAAATATTCAGAATAGATGTATGCAGAGACAGAATGCTGATTTGTGGTTGCCAGGGCTGAGGGGAGTGAGAAATGCAGAACAACTGCTTCATAGTACACTGTTTCCTTTTGGGGTGGTGAAAATTTTTGAAACTAGATAGAGGTGGTGGTTATACAACATTGTCAGTGTACTAAATGACAATGAATTGTTCATTTTAAAATGATTAGATTTGTGTTATGTGAATATCACCTCAGTTTTTCAAAAGGGAAAAAATAAGACAATCTAAATAAACTATGGACACGAGTTAATAATAATGTATCCATATTGGTTCATAAATTGAAACAATTGTACCATATTAATGCAATAGGGAATACTTTGAGTGTTGGGGGAAGGCAGAGTGGTGTATGTGAACTCTCTGTAGTGTTCACTTGATTTTTCTCTAAATATAAAATGGTTTTAAAAAAGATAGACTATTCATTAAAAAAAAAACTTTACTGTCCTAAATAACTCAGATCAAAGGGAAAATAAAACTTCAATTAAAGACTGTAAAACTGAAAATGTGAAAGCAGTGTATCAGAAGTTGTAAGATGTTAAAATAGTATTAAAAAACTCCTAGCCTTAAATATTTTCATTACAAAAGAAGAAAAAGAAGAAATGAACTAAGAATTCAACTCACAAACTTAGAAAAGTAAAATAGTCTAAAAAAGACATTGAGAAAATATTAATATTAATAAAGCAAATATTAATATTAATGAAGCAAAAACAGTTTTACAAAGAGCTAACTATAGAAGAAACAGATCCAAGATGAAGAAATAGATCCAACATGTCACATGTTCTGTGACATGTCCAATCAGAAAAAAAAAAAGAGAGAAAACATAAATGGACAAAATGAGTCATGAAAAAGGTTTACCCACATAGTTTTGGAGATGGTTTTAAAAGTTCAAGAGAAAACCATGTGTGCCAATATAATTGAAAAAATTTTTAAAGCACCATTTATAAGCAAAAACAAATAAACTAAGCTGCATGAAAAAAAATAGCATGAACTCCAAGTAGATCAATAACAACAGAAGACATTGTAAAAACAGTTAAAGAATTATTTTGAAAGGGGATGCCAAGGCCCAACAGTATTATGGATGTTATTTAAACATTTCAAGGAACAGATAACTCCTATTGAATTTGTTTTAGACACTGGAATATTTTGGTATTTTTATCATTTTGCTTTATTAAGCTAGTCTCACTTTGATACCGAAACCTACTAGTGATGTGTTCTAGAAAATAAAAATGCAGACTAATTTTTAGACTAATGAGTACAAAAATAAAAATACAGACTGCCAGGCGTGGTGGCTCACGCCTGTAATCTCAGCACTTTGGGAGGCCGAGGCAGGTGGATCGCGAGGTCAGGAGATCGAGACCATACTGGTCAACATGGTGAAACCCCGTCTCTACTAAAAATACAAAAAATTAGCTGGACATGGTGGAGCGTGCCTGTAATCCCAGCTCCTCAGGAGGCTGAGGCAGGAGAATTGCCTGAGCCCAGGAGGTGGAGGTTGCGGTGAGCCGAGATCGCGCCATTGCACTCCAGCCTGAGTAACAAGAGCGAAACTCCGTCTCAAAAAAAAAAAAAAAAATACGGACTAAATTTCTAATTGTGAATATGACTATTAGAAATTCTCAGCAAATTTCAAACATTTCTCTTTAGCATACATTTTCTTATTATAACTTGGATATAAGATTAATCGATTTGGACACACATTTTGCTTACCACAGTTGTAACTGAATTGCAGTCTGCAGCTAGCACTGTCATCATGGGAAGAAGGCTTTTTGTACAAAGCATAGGAACAGCTGCTTATTTATCTGGTTGCTCTGCCTGGATAGGGTTCCTTGGCTTATGTCACATTGTTTTCATTCTTTTTCTGTTAGTTTGAGTTGTGAACAGAATTGTGAAGCCAAAATAATAGAGAAGAGGTGTCTAAGCATGTGGATTGAAAAGAAAAAGAGGAAATGTGTAGGTTTGGTTGGCTTCTTTTGAACTACCAATTTATTATTTTAATCAGAGCAACAACAAAAAATAGTTTATAACTATAAACCTACCTTCATTACCAAAGCAATCATTTTTATAACATGATTTTTGATGACATGGAGTTTTAAAAAATGCAATGACTGCCTTGTGTAACAACAGAGCACTATAGTTTGAAGTAGAAAAACCATACTGTTGTTTCTAAAGATACCAAAAGACATAGAGTATAGGTTAACATGAAGTCTCTATTTTTTTTTTCTTAAATAAGCCTCTAGTAAACAAAGAACTTGGCAATTATTTGGTTTTTATGATAAATGTACTTATCTTAAACCAACAGCCAGCCTCATTCTTAATGCTAACCACTAGGGAAATTCCCACTGAGATCAAAAACAAGACAAGGTTGACTGCTGTCTTCTCTGTCATTAAACACTGTTCCAGAAATTCTGGCCAATGTGGTGAGGATAAAAAGTGATAATACATAATTATATTTTTTTCTGTCTAGGCATCACATGTAAATTCCTAAAATAATTTAGAACAAATGAGGGAAATAAAATGGTTAGATGAAAGGTAAAATTGTGAAATTAAGAAGCCAGCAATAATTAGTTAGAAAATATAGTGGAATGAATATCCCTATCAAGTACCTTTACTACATACACAAGAAGATAAGCAAAATGTATTGGAATATGTTTAATGATAAATAAAGAAATTTTATGTTTATTGAGACCTTAACGCATTAGAAACAGTAATAGAATATTCAGACAGAAAGTTTCTATGCTATAAGGTTGATCACTTACCTCAAATTCGTGTATAAGTTTCATGAAATTCTAATCAGAACTTTTTCAGGGGAGCTTTATTTATTTTGAATCATCTACTTAGTTATCTCTGTCATGGTCAGAAGTGTTTAAAAGAAATAACTATGTACTTTGCTCTAGGGCCCCAGTTGGCTGCTGGGCAGGAACATCAGGCAGGTTGGACTGGGTATGCAACCCCATGTCTTCTTCTGGCTCTGAGGCTAATGCTTGGTGGCATACTAGTGTGCTTACCTGTGTGTGTGTGGAAGTGTACCCTGGAGGGAGTGAGGAGATGGGAGTGGGTGAGTGAGAAGAAAGACCTAAGCTTCTAAAAATGACTTGGCAGCTGCGTGAACATGGCCAAGTCATCTTCCTTTTTCTATCATAAGAATCTCCGTCTTTTGGGATATAACATCTCCCAAATATTATTTTAATATTAGGCAGGCCAGTAGTAACATAAAGCCATGGATAAAGAGGTGATATGAATTTATATTTAAGTCCTGGTTCTGCCACTTACAAGCTTGAAGATCCTGTGACTCTTTTCCTCCAGTAGGCATTCAACAAATGACAGCTATTATAATAATATAACAATAGTGATAAAAATTCTTGACTTTTAATCCTTTTGAGCTGTCATTTTTTCCTATGATTATTCTTAAGAAAATAATTTAAATATTACGTGATATTTAATATTCATTTTTGGTTGTGAAACTATAAGGGCTAATTAGTAATAGAATAAGACTAGATTACTATTACTGTGTAAGTTTAAATGGTCCAAGGAGATGAACTATCCATAAGATTAATACTTTAGTGTAATAAAATATTCACTATCATGGGCTTTATATGAGAGGAGAAAAATACTAAACTTGAGTTAATCTTTTTTATTTTATTTTATTTTATTTTTTGAGACAAAGTTTTGCTCTTGTTGCCCAGGTAATGGCACCATCTCGGCTTACTGCAACCTCCGCCTCCTGGGTTCAAGTGATTCTCCTGTCTCAGCCTTCTGAGTAGCTGGGATTACAGGCATGCACCACTACGCTCAGATAATTTTTGTATTTTAGTAGATGGGGTTTCACCACGTTGGCCAGGCTGGTCTCCAACTCCTGACCTCAGGTGATCTGCTGGCCCCAGCTTCCCAAGTGCTGGGATTACGGGAGTGAGCCACTGTGCCCAGCCTTGAGTTAATGTTTGAATAGACACACTGGATCTGGCCAGAATTGATTATTAAAAATATAACCCAAAAAACTATAAATACACTTTTACTTTAATTTACTTTTCAGCCTAGTAAGTTATGAACAACTAAAGCCATATACCTTTCAGTCTTACATTATGTTATAAAAATCATTCGTTGGAAAAGGCTTTTATTCCAGATATAAACTTAAAAAAAAAACATTCAGGTAGACACATAAATTCTGTCTTAAAAGTTAGAAAGAAAATTTAAAAAATTTAAATTTTCCTTGGTCTTGGCTAGGGACCCTTTTTCTTTCTTTCTTTATTTTAAAAAAAGAGAGATGGGAGTCTCACTATGTTGCCCAGGCCAGTCTCAAATTCCTGGGTTCAAGCGATCCTCCCACCTTAGCCTCCCAAAGTGCTAGGTTACAGGTATGAGCCACCATCTCTGGGCATTTTTTAAAGGCCAAATTTCTAACCGTGACATCGTACAAAGGCATTATTGAATCGTGTCATAAATTACATAGTAAAAGTAAGAGGGTAACAAATCTGCAACAATTTAGTTTAAGACATCCAGGCCACCTTGCTAGATTGAGAATTAGTAGGAACTATTGAAATGTGATTACCTCTTCTCCCGGTTACAAGTCTTCCTTTGTAGACTGTTCCTTTGTAAAGATGTAGGCAGTTATACAGTCCAAAAACATTTTCCACAGGCTCTATCAATGCTGCTCAAACTGTCCAGAGCTCTCCCTTATGTTGAAGTGGGAACTTCCACTGAGAAATCCCCCAACTTGAAGACTTCCTTATTTGTAGCTAGCAACAGCCAATCATGGCACAATATTGAAATGAAGCAAAGACTATCAGAAAATATTCTGTAAACCACTCATGACTGTAGCTCTGACTTCCTTTTGAAGCAAGGATACTTTATGTGAATAGTTAAGGCATTTTAACAACAAAAAAATACAACCCCAGGAATTGTAAACACAAAAATATTTCTGGATTAAGCATTTTATGTAAGAAAACTTAAAAGTTCAGTTTATTTGATAAGTGGCTTTTTAGCCTTTAACAAGTCACTTTTTGACCTAAGAAACATATTTATAAACAGCAGGTTAAAAACCAAATTTGCTATAGCTGTCTTTGCTTCTTGGTCTACAGAAGTCACTTGGAAGAAGCTTAGTGGTAATAAGGTTTAAGCTCATTTGCAGAGCCTGAGCTTAGGCACTCAGAAGAGAGGTGAAGCAAACAAGGCTATGAAGACAGCTTTTCTGCATTGAGAACTAAGGTTCACCGTTCATGGGATAAATGTGTGTTCGGGCAAATTCAGGAAATACTTTACAAACACCTGTATTTCTCTTACGCTACTTGGAGCAAAACATCACATTTTACATGCAAACGGAAGACAGCATGTGCACCACATTTTTCTTTGATATAAAATTTTAGAGCTGGAAATGTCCTTAGACAACATCTGTTCTATTTCCTTTTTATTACAGATGAGGGAAACAGGAGGTAAATGCTCAATGTCACAAGTAAAGTGAGAAGTAGTGCTCAGATTAAAATCTGAGTCTTTTGAATCCAAGCGGATTTCTTTATTTACTGCACTACACTCTTGGCATATAAGTTATTGAGCTGGAAAAAAAACCTGTCTCAATTAGGCAGCCTCCTTTGTCAGATCCTGCATTTTACAGATGAGAAGTCTGAGGCCTTACCTGAAGTTTGACAGTTAGTAAAAGTCTAGAATTTAGAACTTTCGATTCTTAGTCTAGTTTCTTTTCCATTTTGAAATACCGCCCTCTCTTAAATTGTATGTTAAATAAATGAGATATTGCTACTTATGATGAAATCATTCTACAAAAGAAATAATTTCGAAAGTAGCTAAAATGCTAAATTGTTTATATAATTAAAAGTCTTCTACTTATCTAACATACAATGTAACATATTTCTTTCAGAACTATAGGTTTTATAACTACCTTACTGACGAGATATTAAATATTAAGTGATCTTATACGCAATGGAAAAATAAAACCGACCTATCTAGTGCTATAAATATAGCAAAACAAAAAAGTAAGATGCCACTAGTAAAAGGAAACCTTCTCAATAATTTACAGTTTTGAACCAGCAGGGTTTTAAAAACACAGCTTTTAAATAAAGCAGCCCTCTGGTCTATACTGGGAAATACCCCTTTCTTCCGTCTCTTCATCCTGTACCCCCTCCCTCCTCTGTTTACTTTGGCATTTGAGCTTGGCTGACACCCAGCCTGCTGCAGAACTGGCTACTCCTGGGTGTGGTGGCCTCAATCTGGTGGGGCATTGTTTGAGAGAGGGTCCTAGACAAGAGAAGGGCCAAGACAGAGAAGCTACAGTTAGAGAAGCTGTTTGAAGAAATTCTGAGTACATGAAATTTAAAACCTATGCCACTGACCAGTTCTAGACTAGGCAAAATAAGTGAGGCAGATGAAAGTTTTAATTTTTGTTATTTCTATTAGTTCCTTTTCCCTATTTCCCCACTCCTTGCCTTTTTCTTTCTCTCAGAGTCATAAACCATGTGACCAGTGCAGACAGAAATGCAGAGATTACTTCAAAGGAGGAAGCAAACTGGTACCAAGCCAGGACTGGCAAGGGTTAGAGTATAATGACCAGGACAGGAGTGAGACGAGCAGCTCCAAGCCCAGGTTAGAGGATGGGAGGCAAAAGTCAGGTTCCTATTCAGCCAGAGAAGAATGGCTGAGGAGAATAACCAGTCGAAGTATGCGGGCATCACTGCCATGGGGCAGCCGGGTTCTCAGTGCAGGTCTGGTTGAAAGGCCTCGCGAAGAATAATACTGGAAAGTCTTTTCTAGAGAAAGCGGAGAGCAAGAAAGCCAGGTCTCTTAATTGCTAACTGGGATTCAGAAATAGGTTCCCTCCTTTAGAGGGAGACCCAGGTGCTTCCAACTCTGGCCAAGAAGCTAGTTAGGTAGCCAGGCTGCCTGGGGTGGGTGTTTGATTGAGAAACTTGGTTCAGATAATCATATGGACACCTACAGGATGAATTCATGCTCTAGGCACGGTATTTGTGGAAACAGCAGTGTTTTCTAGGCTCTACCTGCTGGCAGGCTAATGCCTCAGGATTTTATTGGCCCATGGCCACAGCAGGGCTGACGCTAAGGAGAGTTGAGACCTACAGGGATACTCGTTTTTCACTACCATCCCAACCTCTATAAATTGTGCGCTGGGCAGAGTAACCTACATGATTTATTTGCAACTCAACAAAAATTTATGCCAAAATATTGCATCTCCAGAGGGGATATTTGCATTTTAGGTCTTAGTTGTACAATTAAAGGCATGCCCATTTAATGACACTTCTGGTCACAGTAAATGGATGAAGGGGATATGGTGAATGCAGGGAGTGGGGTAGGGTAGGGAAAATGTCCTTACTCTTTATGATTCATATATTTAAGCTGTTACCTAAGTTAATAATTGGCCTTATACCTGTAGGGACATGTAGTTAGCATGCTTGATCAATCACAGTTGCATCAACCTCCCTTGTATAACTTTTGACTCCTTCAGAACTTAACTACTAAAACGTCTTAACTATAACATAAAATCAATTAACGAATATTTTGTATGTGTTATATTGTATGTGAATATTATGTACAGTACATATGTGTTATGTACTGTATTCTAACAATAAACTAGAGGAAAGAAAGTGTATTTAAAAATTATAAGAAAGATAAAATATATTTAGTATTTATTAAGTGGAAATGGATCATCATGAAGGTCTTCATCCTTGTCTTCACGTTGAGTAGGAACAGGCTGAGGAGAAGGAGGAAGAGAAGGTCTTACTGTGTCAGTGGTGGCAGAAGTGAAAGAGAAGGAGAAGGTGAAAGGGGAGGCAGGGGAGCTAGGCACACTTGGTGTAACTTTTATTAAAATAGATTCACATGTAAGTGGACCCACACAGTTAAACCCATGTTGTTTAAGGATCAACTGTATTTATTCAATAAACATTTATTATCTGCTATGTGTGAGGCTCCATGCTGGGTGCAGAAGTTCTTAAACTGCTTTTTTTGCTCTTGAGGAGCTCACGTTCTTAAGGAAGAGACAGACGTGCAGATGTTTAACTCTGTTCATTGACAAAGTTGAGAGCAGTGATGCATACAAAGTGTTGGCTCTGTGGGCAGAGAGGCAGTTCTCAGAGTTCGAGCTACTCATGAAGAGATGCCTAGATACCAAGGGATTAAACAAAGCATAATGATCAAGGGTGGAAAATTTATTTTATACCCTTCTCCGTATTCTCAATAAAGTTACTCTAATTTTATTTTTAGACTAAGGTTGTGGGTTTTTTTGCTTGTTTCCATACCTTTATTAGTAATATAATTGTAAAAATCTTAACTTCTAATATTGTGGAAGATTATTCATAGTCTTTTTTTTTGACAAGTTCTCTCTCCATTGCTCCTGTCTGGAGGGCAATATTACAATCATCGCCCATTGCAGCCTCGAACTTCTGGGCTCAAACGATCCTCCAACTTCAGCCTCCTGAGTAGCTGGGACTGCAGGTGTGCACCACCACTCCCAGCTAATTTTCTTTTTAAATTCTTTTGTAGAGGTGAGATCTCACCATGTTGCCCAGACTAGTCTCAAACTTCTGGGCTCAAACAATCAACCTTGGCCTCCCCAAATGTTGAGATTAGAGGTGTGAGTCACTGCTCCCAGCTTATAGTCTTGATGATAGTTAGACACAGTTTTAGTGTTCTTAGCATCTGTCCTTAAAAAATAAATCTGTGAGATAGACAGATAGGCTAAGCAATTAAGAAGTAGCCTGAGCATACGGTTTTTAATTTTTTTAACTTTTAAAGTCAGAGTAAACTTGTGCTATGCAGGCTTGTTAAACAGATTATTTTGTCACCCAGGTGTGAAGCCTGTGACCATTAGTTATTTTTCCTGATCTTCTCCCTCCAGTGTGTGTTGTTCCCCTCAATGTGTTAATGTGTTATCATTTAGCTCCCATTTAGCTCTCACTATCATGTAAGTGAGAACATGTGGTATTTGGTTTTCTGTTTCTGTGTTAGTTTGCTAAGGACAATGGCCTCTAGCTCCACTCATGTTCCTGCAAAGAACGTGATCTCATTCTTTTTTATGGTTGCATAATACTTCATGGGGTACATGTGCCACATTTTATTTATCTAGTCTATCACTGATGGGCATTTAGGTGGATTCCATGTGTTTACTATTGTGAACAGTACTGCAATGAACATACACCTGCATGTATCTTTATGATAGAACAATTTATATTCCTTTGGGTATATACCTACTATTGGGATTGCTGGGTCAAATGATAGTTCTGTTTTTAGGTCTTTGAGGAATCATCACACTGCTTTCCACAATGGTTGAACTAATTGACACTCATATCAACAATGTATAAGTGTTTCTTACTCTCTGTAACTTAGGTGCAGCATTTTTGAGAACAAGAATAAAAGTGGGACCCTGGATTCCTCAGCACGTTGTCCTCCCTTTTGTATGATAGCTATGTACTTTTGGATATCAAAAGAAAGAGGAGACTTAGTGACATGTGATAAAACAAAGATTTATAGACTAAAAATTTTTTTAAAAACCCACTCTTGACAAACTCAAGTAATAGGCTGATGCCAAAATGAAATTCAACAGGAATAATTATAAGTTGTCAGTTACTGCTCCCCTCCTTACCACCATCCCACAAATGAACAAAAACCAGAAAAGAATTGCATAATCATGGAAAGGGTTGATGAGATGCAAGTTAGTAGCAGTCACACAAAACTGACTTGAGCTTTACTTGAGGTGATAATATGGGGAATTCTAAAAATATCCTCAAAGTAATAGGACCTTAGGAATTCCCTCTAGAATGAGGGACACATTAGTCCTGCTTTCTGACTCATCTTTCTGGGTACTACTCTTTAAGACCATAGACAAACTAGTTATTAAATACTCATCCATATTACATGTGTATAATTGCAGGAATGGAGGATGTTTAGCTTAGAGAAACTAGGAAGCAGAGAACTATATTCAAATATCAAATTCATTTATATAGCTCCAAGAAAGGCCTCAGACCAGTGAGCTAGAACTATAATGAAAAAAAAATAAAAATTGGCTCGTTATAGAAAGATCAACATTCCAATAGTCAGAAAGTGAGATCAGTCCCCTTAAGAGGTAATGAGTTCCTTCTTTTCCCATGGAAAAGAAAACATGATGAATGACCATAGTTTGGAATGTAGAAGAGATTAAAATCTCAGATGGGTTAATAATGACTAATACCTATATATAATTTACTATGGTCCTGGCACAATTCTAAGTATGTTACATATATCACTTTATTTAATGCTTATAATACCCTATAAAGGAGGTACTCTTTTATAGAATCAAAACTGAGGCATAAGGAAGTAGACTGACTTGACCAAGTACATACGCATAGTTATCTATCTATCTATCTATCTATCTATCTATCTATCTATCTGTCTGTCTGTCTATATTTTGAGACGGAGTTTTGCTCTTGTTGCCCAGGCTGGAGTGCAATGGCGTGATTTCAGCTAACTGCAACCTCCATCTTCTGGGTTCAAATGATTCTCCTGCCTCAGCTTCCTGAGTAGCTGTGATTACAGGTATCCACCACCACACCCGGCTACTTTTTGTATTTTTAGTAGAGATGGGGTTTCTCCATGGTGGTTAGGCTGGTCTCGAACTCTCAACCTCAGTTGATCCTCCTGCCTCTGCCTCACAAAGTGCTGGGATTACAGGTGTGAGCCACTACAACCAGCTGGTACATAGCTATTAGAATAGTAAGTGGAAACTGAGGTGTCTGTCTCCAAAGTCGATACTCTTTTAACAACTTTTAGTGCACCTGGGAGTGCCCAGTACAGTGCACTTTATCTAGTGAAGATTC
Organism: Saimiri boliviensis; assembly: GCF_048565385.1. Lineage (NCBI taxonomy): Eukaryota > Metazoa > Chordata > Mammalia > Primates > Cebidae > Saimiri > Saimiri boliviensis. Next base: position 78,448,467 of record NC_133453.1, read on the forward strand.
TCTCATTCATTGATAGCATGAAATTTTAAGGGAAGTGGAAAAAAATTCAGATGCATTCTCTACCACTTTTGATTTCTTCTTATGCTTAGTTGTGGAAGCGTTCAGGCTGATAAGAACTTAATGAACTGAGAATATACCACCTTCAATTTCTGCTCAATATCTACTTTGGTCTTGGGATGGGCATGTTAAGAGTAGCAAAATTGAAGATAGCAGGAGGATGGGAAGGGAAAAGGAGGGTGATGCAGAAGGGGTGCTGATAAGGTCGGAGTTTATGTCCCCATAATCCCCACGTGTGGAGGAAGAGACCAGGTGGAGGTAATTGAATCATGGTGGGAGGGGCTTTCCCCCATGCTGTTCTCGTGATAGTGAGTTCTCACGAGATCTATTCATTTTATAAGGGGCTCTTCCCCCTTCACTTGGCACTTCCTGCCACCTTGTGAAGAAGTCGCTTTGCTTCCTCTTCACCTTCTATCATGATTGTACATTTTCTGAGGCCTCCCCAACCATGTTAAACCGTGAGTCAATTAAACCTCTTTCCTTTATAAATTACCCAGTCTAGGGCAGTTCTTTATGTGGCATGTAAACGGACTAATACAGGTGCTCTTGTTGAGAAGTGGAGGAGCAAATTAGACTTGCTGCCTCTTTTCAAATGCCAATTTAGAAAAATATGGCAACCTCGGAGCAGATTCAATACCATTAGTCAAGGAAGATGATAATGTACGTTTGTTTCTGCAGTTTTACTCATCCTTCAATTTTTTTCTTTTCTAATCTGTTATGTATAGCTTAGTATGTCTCATAAAAAATGCGTGATATTTTTTACAGGTTACAAGGTGAACTCTTTAAGTTTCCATAAAAAGTCTCTGTAAGCTGACAGAATTTAATCAGAGAATGAGGTATCTCACCATTGAATAATTTTTTCAGATATTATACATTCTACTTTCGGTTATATTGGCCAAGATAGCAATACATTTAGTTTATTACCAAATAACCTTTCTATTTTGATCTATGCACTGAAATTTCTCTTTTCTAAAGTTGATGAGAAACGCCAACCAAAAGAATAAGTCTCGTAGGCATTTTCTTTCTAAACTGAGAAACCCAGAAAAGTGGTTTTGATAGTAGGATAAAATAGAAATTACTAAACTCCCCTCAAAGAGGTCAGGAATTTAGAAATTGTAGAAAACAAATTTGTGTTACTTGAAATACATTTCTTTTGAATTTATAAATTTATGAAATTGAAATTTATATGGAATGCCTATCAGTAATTTTCTATGTGGGAACACAGTAATTTGGTACTGATACAATTTCTAATATTAGCAGGTTTAATATTAATAATTAACACTTGTAATTCTCTGTAAATGAGGAAGATAAAATACGTTAGGCTGTCTGTAACCTCTAAGACACAATGGTGGTGAGAAAGAAATCATAGAGAAGAGAATAGAGGGAGGGATGGAAAGAATAATCCAGAAACTGGGTTTTTCTATGACTTCAGTAAAGTAAGTCAGACTCTCAATGAGATCTGACCTTTGAAAACCGTTTAGCATGACTCCAGGGGGATGTTGGGAGGATTAACTAGCTGAAGCTTGCAGAGAGATTTCAAAGTTCCTTGTGTATTTATTCCTTGGTTTACCAGTTCAGTTCCTTTTAAATTTTATCATTTTTGGTGGGATGCCAGAGCCATGATAAAATATCCAGTAAACATGGGTTTCAAGTAAAATCAGAAGCTATTGTTTGAGGAGGAAAGATTGAAGTGGTTCTAAAAGTGTAGATGTAATTGTGTAGACATGCCATTTTTAAAAGATATTTTTAAGTTAAATCACTTCAAAGAGCAGGAAACTGAGACACAAGAAGATTAATTGACTTTCTAAATATCAAACAGCTGACTCATAATTTTGACAGATTTTCACTGGTATTGGAGATCCTGGCTTAAAAGTACTTGATCACCTTTAGCATTATAATTTGAAGATGCTGTTAAGGTTTGGAAGCTGAGTGGGATGGAATTGGTGAACTTTTTTCTAATTATTCAATTGGTGAAAGAACTGTGTGCTTTATTCTTCTCGTCAGTGGGTTTGAAATTTTAAAATATAGTGTGGATGAAAAAGAAAACTTTATAGAAACACTTCTTACATCACTTATTTATTCTTTAATCCTTCATTCACCCACTGTTACACTGATTGCCTCTTGGGAGAGGGTGCCATAGAACCAAGCCCAGTGGCACTATCTGCAGCACGTCAGAGGTAACACCCATCTCCTCGCAGAAGAGTTAGGCAAATAGGTGCTGGAACCATAATGCCACATTCCAAATCCAGACTTCAACTTTGATAAATGTCTTGCCTAAACCTTGTGGTAGTTTTGATAATTGAATAAATTAGTATATGTGAAGGATTAAAAACCCTTAACACATGGTAAGGCTATGAGGGTTTCTTTGTTGTTGTTTATTCATTGCTGCATTTTTCTTCACTGTTTCTGTAAAATTATAATTTGAATTCAGACAAGTTTTGCAGGAAAACTAGATGGAGAGAAATTATTTAAGCAAGATAATTTTTGTTTGTCTATGCAACGTCTATATTGCCTTTTCCTTTTTCCCCTTGTAGTCTATGTACTGTTTGTGAAGCTACCCACTGTCAATGGGTAGGCTAGAACTGGCTCAAACCAGTCAGTACATTATATCTCTCTGACCTTTGTTATTGGATGAGGTGGAGTGCATGACACAAGCCAGTTTAACTTTGGTGAATACGAGGACACTTGCTTGGATTACACAGCTGAAAGTAAAAGTGAAGCACAGCCTTCATTATTTAGGCTGACAACCAGCCTAAAGCTACAAAGGGCTTCAACCACAGGATAAAACCATTATGAGATGACCAAAAACAGAGATGGGGAAAAAATTGGTCTTTTAAAATTTTTAATTTATTTACTTTTGAGATGTAGTCTTGCTCTGTTGCTCAGGCTGGAGTACAGTGACATGATCTCAGCTCACTGTAACCTCTGCCTCCTGGGTTTAAGCGATTCATGCCTCAGCCTCCTGAGTATCTGGGACTACAGATGCATGCCACTGTGCCTGGCTAATGTTTGTGTTTTTAGTAGAGATGAGTTTTACCATGTTGCCCAGGCTGGTCTTGAACTCCTGGCATTAAGCGATCCATCCATCTCAGCCTCCCAAAGTGCTGGGATTACAGGTGTAAGCCACTGTGCCTGGTCAAAAAATGGGTCTTTAATGATACTGCTAAGCCACTGGATCAAACAACTTTAAAGCTTCCTCTACCTCTTGACTTTTGAATTATGAATTATGTAATCCTCAAGGTTCCCTCTTCTTGTTTAAGCTAGTTTGTGTTGGATTTTCTATTACTAGCAATTGAAATCTTCTTGCTATAATACTCTATATGGTCAAAAAGGAGTCATGAATACAACAATAACCACAAAAAATAGCCTTTACGGAGATTTGCTCCATGTCAGAAAATAGCCTTTATGGAGATTTGGTCCACTGCTCTAAGTATGCATCTTTACAACAAACCTGTGAGACAGGTATGACCCGTTCATTATCACTCTAAGTGTGGGACTCTGAACATCATATGCAAAGTATCGTGACTACAGATCTTGCATTTCCAATGCGGCCTGTTTGTGGTCTATTTTGTAATTGTGTATGTGTGTGGCGGGGGAGGGGATTGAGATAGAGGTCTCTTTATTAGTACTGATACAATTTCTAATATTAGCAGGATTAATAGTCCATAGTTGTAATTCTCTATAAGTGAGGAAGATAGCAAATGTTAACATATTTAACCTCTAAGACCCAATGACAGTGAGAAAGAAATAAGAGATGAGAAGGGAAAGAGGGAGAGATGAAAGGATAATCCATAAACTCTGGGCTGCAGTGCAGGGACCATTATCAGGTATGAACAGAGCTTATTGCAGCTTTGAACTCCTGGGCTCAAGCAATCCCCTGTTTTAGCCTCCTGGGTAGCTGGGACTAGTCACTGCACCTGGCTTACTTTGTGATAATATTTTTGCAGAAAACAGATGTATAAAGTCTAGCTAGTCAGGCTTCTTTTCCCTGCTCCCTCCAGATAATTTTTAAACTAAATACAGAACATACTCATTTGGGTACAATACTGAAAGTTAACAGTTGGTTAAGTCCCTTGTATATTTCAGTTTGAATTTTTAGTTTAAGAGTTTGATTTTTTTGGTTGAGGGTTTAATATGAGAAACTGTTGAGGATTTGAATGCTCACTAGTTTTTTAAAATGTCATTTGTTATCAGGATATTAGGCTTGTTTGAAACAGATTACTCTGGCAGAAGGTCAAACTATCTTTCTGGTTCTTTGCATAGTTTGGGTTTTTAAATAAGTGCTTTGAAAGTTTATTCCTTAGGAATAAAGGCCTTTTTCCCCACCCCCTCTTATGCCAGTCCAGGTTCAATCAGGAGACAAATCAGTAATTTGAACAGGGAAAGTTTAATATAAATAACTATTAACTATACCAGGTACCGATCTATAAAGGAGTAAAGATAACTCAAAATGATATCTGGGGCTCAGGAAGAATATCCAAAGAAGCAACGCAAGTGGGAAAGGGCCCTCCTTCCCAAGGCGGAATTCAGACCACAGTGGAAAAGGTGTGGTTGTAGACCACAAGATTGCAGAGAAGTGTGCTTGGTTGCTTAGGCCAGAACTGGTCCACAGTTCCTGGGCAAGGAGTAAACACCCCTCCAAAGTGCAAGTGGGCCAAGGCTGGGAAGCTGAGTTTCAGGACACCTGTGAGATTCATCAGGAAGCTGTCATTACAAATACCACTGTGACTCGATGGGGAGCCATCTGTATTTATACCACTGCAACTTGATGGGGTGTCACTAAATCAACTCCACATGCACAGCTGGTAGCCATGAGATAGGAACAAGAAGAAAATGGAAAACACCAGAACCAGGAAAAGAAGCCCTATTCCTCTTGTAGTGTCTCTCCATCTACCTACCTACACTGACAAAGCTTGACACTGTTGTCACTGCAAAGAAGAAATATTTCAGTATTCTAAGCTTCATTTTTGCCAAGCAGACAATAAAAGGTGGCTTTGAAACTAGGATACAATACATATTTAGCTGGCTGACAACCAGCCTAAAGCTACAAAGGGCTTCAACCACAGGATAAAACCATCAGGAGATGGTCAAAAAGAGAGATGGGGAAAAAATTGGTCTTTTAACAATTTTAATTAATTTATTTACTTTTGAGATGTAGTCTTGCTCTGTTGCCCAGGCTGGAGTACAGTGGCATGATCTCAGAAATGCTTATTCTGTCCCTGGTGTAAGCAATACAATCAAACTGATACTTGAATGCAAGGGATTCGTTTTCATTATACCCTGTTATGTCAACATTCAGCAATAGCTTTAAGTATATTACCTATATTATATGAAGGTCAGTGAAGCAGATGTTAACTATAAAATACCTTTACAGGTGTAGTCCCCACCACATCTTGGGGCTCCTCAAATGTTCCTTGAATGATATCTGAAATAGGTTAGATCTTTATTTGTTGTATACTTCGACCCCAGTTAAAATATAACTACCTCGTGAGTGAGAACTTATACTATTATTGGATATTAAACTTTAAGGTGATTGAACGTGGTAAATTGCCCCAAAAGGCTGAGGAAAGGATTTTAACCATCTCCCTGTATTTTAATCAACATTCTCTCTTGAAACTTTTGACAAATGATATTAAACCATTTTAATGAGCTCTGAGTATTATTTTCTATCCACAGAAACATGGTTAAAACCTTGAATATACTCTTGTCTGAACATATGTTTATGTTAATGAGGAAAGTTTCCTTTATGTAGGAAGAAAAATTGCTTCTATTTCTGACATAAAATGCAGTAGCAGGCTACAAAGCTTCAGACTTTATGTGATAGAACATTTGAAGATATGAAAGTTTATTTCTTCTCTCTGAAAGATGGTGAAACTTTGTAAAAGACACAGAATTCTAAATTGACTTTTTAAGTTAATTTAAGATTTGATAGGGATATAGTTCAGAAAGTTCATGCAGCTATAAGACACAGAGCACTTAAACTTTTAAGTAGTAGAATTTTCCCCCCTACGTTAACCAGTTTATTCAATGTGTTACCTGCTGGAGCTACCATAACAAAATACCACTGATTGGGGCTTAAACAACAGAAATTTATTTTCTCACAGTTCTGGAGGCTGGAGGTCCAAAATTAAAGTGCTGGCAAGCTTAGTTCCCTTTAAAGGCCATGATGAAAGAACCCATTCCATGCCTCTCTCCTTGGCTTGCAGTTAGCTGCTCTCTTCCGCTCCTTCACAGGGTGGTTCCCCTTTGCAGGCAGGTCCCTTTTGTCTGTGTGTGGCTAAATTTCCTCTTATCATAAAGACACCAGTCTGATTAGATTACAGCCCACCCTAGTGGCCCCATTTTAACTTGATCATCTCTTTAAAAGTTCTATCTCCCCAGTCACTTTCTGAGGTACTGGGAGTTAGGCCTTGAACACAAGAATCTGTTGGGACTCACTTTAGCCCATAACATTGGATGAACTAAACTTAGCATGATATATGCAGAAAGCCACTTAATCTCTTTTCTCACTATTGCCTTTTATCTGTGCTATTTGCATTTTCCCCTGACCCTAGATGAAGTCTAGGTAAATTGCAATGTGTTGTCCCCTTTCCCTTTTTAGGGTACAGTCTTATTTTAAGTATTGAAAAGTACTGTCCAATCTAAATAAAAGCTTCAACCTTTCTTCCACCTTGGGCTGACTTGGGTTCAGAAACAGTAGTGAGCAAAGGAGGCAGAAAGAGACATAGTGAGCCTCTTCATTATTTTCCTGCCTTATTCTTTCACTCCCTGGTCTTCTTTTTCCCTTTGTAATCTTTGGATTTTCCAAATGTGGGGATGGAGTTGTGAAGAGGGAGGACAATATGGGACAGAAGATGTACTACTTTTTGGCTGGAGTGGTAATCTGACTTTTAAGACCTCTATGTAGGGCAGATGTCCAATTGTTTATGAAATACTTATTCTGTCCCTGATGTGAACAATGCAATCTAGCTGACTTCTTTCAATTGCTCCTCAACCCCTGCTTCAATAATATAACCCAGATAGACTTTTTGGTATGGGAGTTTGAACTAAACCTGATGCTATGGTCTGAATGTTTGTGTCCCTTCAACATTTGAATGTTAAAATCTAAGCCCCAAGATAATGGTATTAAGTAGTGAAGTTTTTGGGAGACAATTAGGTCATGAGGGTTCCATCTTCATGAATGAGATTTGTGCCCCTATAAAAATTTTTGAGGGAGCCCAAAGACTTTTATTGCTGCCAAATAAAGGGCAGAAGGGAGCCCCTTTTGCCCTTTCCATCCTACCAGGTACAGTCATTTTAACTTGATCACCTCTTTAAAAGTTCCGTCTCCAAATACAGTCACATTTTGAGGTACTGGGGATAAGAAGACACCATCTATGAGAAATAGGCTCTCACCAAACACAGAATCTGCTGATGTCTTGATTTTGGACTTTCTATCCTCTAGAACAGAGAAATACATTTCTATTGTTTATAAATTACCCAACCAGGCAACATGGCAAAACTTACCACTGCACTCCAGTCTAAAAAAAAGAATACATTATCCAGTTGAAGGTATTTCATTATAGCAACAGAAATGGATTAGGAAACCTGATTACTGTTCACTTGGACTATCAAAAACTCTGTATTATTGCTCTGTTAAGCCCAAGAAAGGTGGGTCAGTTGCACAACAACTCTCTTTGCTGTTTTCAGGGTCAGCTTCTTGCCTTTAAACTTTTTGAGGTAAGAGTTTGTATAAATCAACAACTTCTGTGGACAGTGGACACTGGTCAGGCTTTCAGAGAGGTTCTGCCTTTCATTTGGTTTGATGCAGAGTGTGTGTGTGTGTGTGTGTGTGTGTGTGTGTGTGTGTATGCTCTACCAAATCCTAGCATGCGACGGGTAGAGAAAATACACTGTTCTAATTTCACTTTCTTTGCAACCTCCCACTATAATCTTGCTAGGATTTATCATCTTGCCTCCTTTTTTGGGGGGTTGAATTTCTAGATCAGCTTTTTAAAAAATTCATAATGTGGGTTCTTAATACTATTCTCTGTTCTAGGGCTTTGGATGACGATCAGAAGCCTACATATACTGCTATATGTAATTTTACTACTGTGACAATTTAAACTCAAAGTTTAGAATCATGTTATATCTATAAACATAACAAGATGGTTTGATTTGTGGATTTGTTTTCTTAAAGTATCGCTTCAGTCAATATGGTTGGACCAGTTTGGTGTGCAGAATTAGTCTTAGAGACTTTCATCACTCTTCCAGGGTAGTTCTCAGACAGACGAGTGGATAGACTGGATAAATTTGAATAATTTTATAGGTAGGGCTGACAAAGATGATTTCCAAGAGATCTACTTAAGGTCTCTTAGGCCTTCTTTCCCAGGAAGGCTGAATCAGGGGGCTTCACTTAGCATCCATCTATCTCTTGTCTGGGTTCCTGATCCTCAAATAATGACCTAATTCTATTCTATCATGTTTCTAATTTTGGCATGTTCACCAGAACTCAAACAGCCTGTGTTCCTGTGATATTTCTGCTTTACTCCTGATTTCAATTATGTTTCCAATCCTGAGTTTACAATCTGGGCTTGATTCCTGCTACTCTCTTGCTTGAGTTCTGTTGTCTGTGGCCTTGAATTGCTTGACTATGTGATTCATCCTACTTCATGACTCAGCAGGAAGCACCCTGCTACTGCTTTCACAGCTTGCCTACTTGTAAAGATTTCAGAAGTTTTTATTTCTCTAATTTCAAAAGCATTTTCTTTGGTTTTGTCTTTATTGTCATTGAAGCCAGTTTTAAAGCATGGGAAAACAGAATTTTACCTTCTCTACAAATCCAACACAACTTCTTAAAAGTGATTACAGAATTAAATCCTGACAGTGACTCAGGAACTTGTTTCTCTTCTAGGTACTTAACCCGTGTGGGCTGCTCATAAATTCAGCCCACACCATGTAAAGCAATCAGTGGTGATTTGGTGGGAATCAAACATTCATATTCTGGAAAAGCTGAAAAAACGAAAAGCTGTCTTGTCTAGGGCTGGCATTTCCTCCATACACAGGAAAAAGGATAGCCGTAACTAGGACATCATAGAACCTACCAATATGGACCAGCAGGTAGGAGAAGGAAGCTAGGATCGAGCAAATAGAAATCAGCCTTCCAGGAACAGCTGGGTGTCTACTGCACAGAGCAAGGAGAGGATGATGAATCTGGGAGTGGTTTAGGTTGGTGCTGATTTTCAAATCTGATTCAGAAAGAGCCAATTCATTCTCTGCACAAAGACCCTAGCCGTTGTTACTGATGAGGAAAATATTACCTGCTATCAAAAGTTTCTCCTGTTACTTAAGCCTACTGTTGTACCTAAAGCAGAGTTTAGGGACTATTGTTTGTGAAGTTTTTATCAGACCAGGTGAAACGAGAAGGCTAAGGCTAGTGTAATGATTTTTCCTTTAAAGCTAAATTTATTCACTTTTAAAGAACTGTTTTTTAAATTTTGAGAATAGTTTCCTCCTAGTTATGTTTTGGTATTAATATGTGCTTTTAAAAAGTAAAACAACACTGTTAATGAATGGTAGTTATTTGTTTTTATATCTTTGCTTAGCAAATTAAAGATTAACTATCTTATATCATTCCCCAAAATGTTTTTGAAAATATTGCTAGTTCATAAAATTCAAACATTTTGGAAGTTCTGATTGAAGCCACACACTATCCAGCGATATGACAATTGGCAAAGGAACAGGAAACCTAGTTAGCAAGAGACCATATTCTTTGAATGATGGCAAATAGAGGGTGGGGCAAAAGTGGCATCAAACCCCAGACTCAGTTTATCCAGAATGTCTCTTTTCACTGTGATGCTTTCTATGCACTGAATATAAAAGTGGGCTATCATAAACGGACTGTGTTTTTCCGTAGGACCAATGCTTTAATTATGGAATATACTTTCATCCAAAGACTCAACATCAAATATATCAGAAATGATAAAGAATGTCTCACAAAAGAAAAAAGAACTTGAAACAGTTGAATTATGTTCTGCTCACAATTAGAGGTGAAAAAGACCATTGATATCCTTGCTATTTAAGTGTGGTCAGCAGGTTGGCAGCATCAGCATCATCTGGGCAATTGTTAGAAATACAGAATCTCAGGGCCCTGCCCCCTGCATTTCTGATTCAGAGCCTACATTTTAACAAGATCCTCAGGTGATTCTTAGGGACTTCTGTTTGTTTTGTGGAGGAAAACCAGGACCTAGCAGACAGAACAAAGGACTAGCAGATAGAACAAAGTCTATTATGACCTCACAATGGAATAATCTAAGGGTAAGATTAGGAGAGGAGCCCCATGGCAGGTAGGGCACACAGGGCCGGCTTAAGACATCAGGAGGGATGAAAGTAACAGCTCCTTAATAGGAAATGCTGCTGGGATGTGCCTGGAAAGTCATGGTAAACTCACAGGGCTCCTTCTTGGGAAGAGATGATGTGGTTCTTCCATAATCCCATCCAGTGTTTTGGCTGAAATTGGGACCCAGAATAATCAGTGAGGAGCATAGTGAGGGACTCTGAAATATAGTAAATAAGAGGGGAAAAAGTAGTCAAATCTCCCTCCATCCTACATCTCTCAGGCTGCTCATTAAAATTACCCAGAGAGCTTTGCAAATGCCCCGCCACCAGTATCTGTATGCTACCCATAGAGATTCTGATTTAATGGACTGAGGTCTGTCCCAAGCATCAGTAGTTTAAAAATGTCCTCAGCTGATGGTTATACACAGCCTGCATTGTAAACTCCCAAATGTTTTTGTTTTAGACCTAAAAGGGAAAAATAGCAGTTACAATCCATAAAATAGCAACTCTACTATAGCATAAATACGTGCCATTTAAATTAGCATAAAAATTGGAGTAAGCATTCAATTAGAAATTTTGTTTAATCATGTTAGAATTTGGAAGGATGAGGGGGAGCATGTATTTGAAGGTCTATATATGTATTTTAAACCACAAAAAAGTATTGTTTTCATCTTATTTAAATTTCCTGTCACAAACAGATACTCAGAAGTATAAACTGGGATTAAGACTCGAGGCCTGGATCTGCTCTGCGACCTCTTGCTAGTGATTAACCGTTGTAGAAACGGATGAATGCGTGGGTGAAGGTGAAGAATGAGTGTTAATTAGACTGCCTTGAAGTGGAGCAGCTCCACAAAAGGCTAATCTTGGAAGTGTGGAGATTCTTTTTTATTACCTTGACACCTAGTTTGCAAATTCCTATGAAGAAAAGTAGCAAGATGATAACTTTTATTGGGGGCTAGGTTTTCTCAAGTCATTTTCACAACTACCCTTTAGATATTTTTCAGAAGATCAAGCAGGTTCGGAGACTGAGTAACTTGGACATAGATAGTAAATGACAGATACAGTTTTTGAACTCAAGTGTGCTTGTCTTCAGAACCTATGGTCTTTCTATGGCAAACATGCTGTGCTCTCCACAGAACAGAGGAGCCTGCTATAGTATCTTTCTTTCTTTCTCCTTTCTTTTTTTCTTTTTTTGAGCGGAGTCTCACTCTGTCACCCAGGCTAGAATGCAGTGGTGTGATCATGGCTCACTGCAACCTTGAACTCCTAGGCTCAAGCCATCCTCCTGCCTCAGCTACAAGTGTGCACCACCATGCACAGCTATTTTAAAAATATTTTGTTGATATAGAGTCTTGCTATGTTGCTCAGGCTGGTTTCAAACTCCTGGACTCGAGCAATCTTCCCACCTTGGATTCCCAAAGCAGTGGGATTACAGGCATGAAGCACCATGCCCGGCATACCATATTTATATCCATAAGGATGTGTCTCAAACACAGTAGATGGCTGCTAATTACTTAAGAAGGAACAAATAACTTACTTATAAACACATATTAGCTCAAGGTCAACAGCTGGGCCTTACATCGTGACAGGGGGCCATGAACTCTGTTTCCCTTTGCTTCTCCTCATCTCCTATCATTCTCTTTTTGGTAATTCTTCAACTATCCCCACCCTAGGATATGCTGCTTCTCTCCCTGTGGGGCTGAAAAGCCAAATGCTGACCCAGCTCCCAGATTCCCTTTAGCTGCTGGTCCTGGCCTGGCAGTCTGGAATTATAGGTGAAGGGTCAGACTGGCCCAGGTCTGGAGGTGCCCAAGAAAAGTTAGAGCTGCATGGTGCTTGAAGCTTCATATGAGTCAGACTCGGGTACAGAGATGGAATAAAATTGTAGGCTCTTTTGGGGGTCAGAACACATACCCCAAAGTATAGTACCTTGGGAATTGAGAAAACAGCTGAAGCAATAAGGTTATTCTCTGCTTCCTGCTTTTGTCCCCTGAGAGTTAGCCATATAAGAATTCCCTGACCTCCCTCTCCTGAAAGTGGGTCATAAGATCCTCATGTGACAGGTATCCTGACCTATACCCCAAGGAAAGGAATGTCACACAGAGAGGTCAAGAAGAATCTGAACAAAGGCCGTGTGGAGTTCCCTCCAGGCTGTTACACTTAACTCATACCCTTTTGTCCTCCAATCATTTCTGCATGACTGTCGGTAAAAATACTCAGTTTTCCCTAGGTCTTTGATTCTTCACTTCTGAATCCTCTGGTGTCATGTAAACATTTTATTATATAAATTGTATGCTTTTCTCCTGTTAATTTGTCTTTTTTTATGGAAATGTCAGCCGTAAACCTTGCAATGGGCAAGGAAAGAAATCTTTCCACCCCTATAGCTACTACATTCTAATTTAGAGATTTAGTCTTCAATAGTCAACATGATGGATTTCTAAGACCCTGTATATTTCTGAATTATTGATGGGACTGAATAAAACAGACTGTTGTCAAAAATTTATCCCGAGGCTTCCTCTTCCATATGATTTGATGGATTCAAGACTACTTGAATCACTAAGGCTGAGCTCAGAAGGAATTGTTTTTTTGTTTTTGTTTTTTTTTTTTTTTGGTAGCAACTCCACAAAATGGGTGCTAAATGCTGAATAACCAAAATGAAAGCTGTAGTTTTGCTGGGTCTGAACTAGAGAATGTATTAGAAATGAGCAATTCTATTAAAAATATCAGTGAATTGATAATAGTTGTAAGATGGATTCTGCTACAGAAGCAGATCTGTGGTGCTTTGGGACAGCTGTATGGGCACATGATTGTCACGAGTTATGGTTTCAATACTAAGCATAGTGAGAGCACGTAGTAATCTGGTAAGGATTAGCTAAGCGGAAAATACAGTTTTATAACTAGTCTGAAACTTATTCAGTGCATTACTTTGGGTTCTTCCCACCTCCAATTCAATGTTTGACTGATTTCCTCTTTACTTAGTTTATATGAGAGTATAAGAATGATGATGAAAATTTGTATGACTTCTTAGATATACAACTGTCCTATATACCTGCATATATTCGTTTTGAAGTTAAAAGCTCATAAATAGAACTTATTGTAGTTAAACAGTATCAACATATGTCTTTTATTCTAATGCCATTTCCAGAGACACTAGTTAAACAGTATCAACATATGTCTTTTATTCTAATGCCATTTCCAGAGACACCAACATCACTGTTACTGAGCTTCCCTGAAGCTGTGCTTGGGTAGGGCAGATGTTAGAGCTGAAGATTATTCTCTGTAAGTTATGGAAATACAAGCCATACTCTGTTCAGCCATCTGTGCGCACTGAAGAAACTGAACACTAGCAGCGGTCTTGGCAGGGTCTGATCCAGCATTTTGTTTCTTAGTACAGTCAAAAAAGACTAGAAGAGGGAACAATTCTGCATCCACAAGTCATCTGTTATATTGAAGCATCTTCTGGGCAGGCATTTTTGATGAGTGAAAATCATGTAATGAAGGAGCTTTAACATAAGTAAACTTAAAGCTGATTTGTTCTCCCTTCCGGCGTTTACATTAACAGAAGAACAGATCTGGGTGAGGAGAGTTTGGACTGAATTTTGGCTGCTCCTCAACCTCTTGCCTGAGCTTCTGTGTAGTGTACCTCCTGAAAGTTTCATGATGTTCCTGACACAAGATCCAGTGCTGTTTATAAAAATAAAGGTGTGGTTTAAGAAGAGTATTTCATCTTGAAAACCTCTATATCATATGTTTACAACTTTTAGGTAGAAGGGAAAAATTCTCTCTTCCTAACTTGAAACCCAAAGAACAACAACCACAATAAAAAACAAATATATTCAATTCTGATAGACCACTTAGTAGCTTTTGCACTCAGAGCAAAATTTATCATGAATTCTAAGTTTGGCCAGGTGACCCATTGATTTCCAGAGAGGGAAAATGCAGGTATCTGAGGGCTTTAAGGGAAGAGGGAGAGAATGTAATTTCTAGACTGAGAAGTGAATTAAGAAGCCTTGAAAGGAGGCTACATATTAGTGGGAAGATGATGGGAAACAAAAAGATCATAATCTATTAAAGTGAAATCTAAGCCCCATGAGAAATCAAGGTAAACAGAATGAGTCACCTTCACCTATTCTCTTGTTTCATGATACTTGCAAAGCAGTGCTGTTAATTTACTTAGTAGAATTGTTAGGCAGAGCCTGTAATTAGGATTCCCAAGCTCTGCCACAATCTCTCTTTAACTTCAATTGCAGAAAAAATACAGTAGTAAATATATTTCTTTAAAAAAATTTGAGAGAGACAACTTTCCCATAATCTGACAACTCTGACATTTTCTTTTTTGGTTTTTCTTTTCAAATACAGAGTATATTTAGTTGCAGTCATGTACATGCAATTTTGTGCTCTACATTGTTGCTATTTTCTAATGCATATTTTTATATTGCTTAATGGTTTTCATAGTGATAATTTATAAAAGCTGCAAAATATTCCATTGGATTGCTATATTGTCCTTTCACTGTTTTTCTATTGTTGGATATTTAATTCAAGAATTCTTTTAGACTTCTTGCTTTTTAATAAAGGAAATTGAACTATTTTTGTGTATCATTAAGATAGACTTGTTTAGAAATTATCCTATTTAAGGAACACTTTTACACTGTTGGTGGGAGTGTAAATTAGTTCAACCATGGAAGACAGTGTGGCAATTCCTCAAGGACCTAGAAATAGAAATTCCATTTGACCCAGCAATCCCATTACTGGGTATATATCCAAAGGATTATAAATCGTTCTACTATAAGGACACATGTACACGAATGTTCATTGCAACACAGTTTACAAAAGCGAAGACCTTGAACCAACCCAAATGCCCATCAATGATAGACTGGACAGGGAAAATGTGGCACATATACATCATGTAATATGCAGCCATCAAAAATGATGAGTTCATGTCCTTTGTAGGGACATGGATGAACCTGGAAAGCATCATTCTCAGCAAACTGACACGAGCAGAAAATCAAACACCGCATGTTCTCACTCATAGGCGTGTGTTGAACAATGAGAGAACAATGAGAACATGTGGACACAGGGAGGGGAACACTACATACTGAGGTCTGTTGGGGGGAGATAGGGGAGGGACAGTAGGGGGTGGGGAGTTGGGGAGAGAGAGCATGGAGAGAAATGCCAGATATAGGTGAAGGGGAGGAAGGCAGCAAATCACACTGCCACGTGTGTACCTATGCAACAATCTTGCATGTTCTTCACATGTAACCCCAAACCTAAAATGCAATAAAAAAAGAGAAATTCTATTTAATTAAAAATGTTTTTTAATCTCTTGTTTGCCTTTCAATAAATGGCTTATGTCTGTATCTTGTATTTTACAGGACAATTTATAAGATAACATAATTTTTGAACTTTCATTGGTGATTATTTTAAAGAAGCTGTTCTCAAACCTTAGTGGTCATAAGAATCACCTGTGGTACTTGTTAAAACGCATATTTCTGAGCTCTGTCTTCAGATGTTCTGATTAACTAGATCTTCGATACTGGCTGAGGTATTATGTGGGGGTTACATAGCACAGGGAGGTAAGTGCTGTCTTAATGGAAATTTAGAATATCATTTAGCACAGTGTTAGTCAAACTACAGAATGCTGGAAAATCTTTAATTGCATTTAGGAGAACTTTTAAAGGCAGCTTGTAAAATCTAATGATTCTTGTGCTTACAAGCTGAAAGTCTAGTTTGATTTTATGTCAAAATTCAGCAGGCAGCAAAGAGGAAGTTAAGACCAGGAGAGAAGAAGAGAGCTCCTACCCCTGAGCTGGAAGACAGAAAGGGTAGAAGACTTGTCAGCTGTGTGTTTGAGATGATGAGAGATCTGGAGGCGATAAAAGGACTCAAGAATCATAGATCAGTACTCTGCTCCAGCTACAAAGTGATGTGATAGAGACAGCAAATCTATTTCATTTCTTAAGAAATCTAAACAGCAGTTTCAATAAAAATAGAGTGTCTAAACATGTTTAGTCAGCTTTATAGTTTGACAAAACTAAGGGCTTAAACTCATGTTCAGCACTTACAAAAAAAAAAAACAAAAAAAAAAAACAGTATTTCCACCTCATCAGAATAAAATATCTGTTCATTTTTCATACCTTCCCCAAAGTCATTGGGGAATAAAAGTGCGATTAGGACGCAGTATGTTTTTTTTGTTGTTGTTGCATTTTAGGTTTTGGGGTACATTTGAAGAACATGCAAGATAGTTGCATCGGTACACACATGGCAGTGTGATTTGCTGCCTTCCTCCCTTTCACCTATATCTGGTATTTCTCCCCATGCTGTCTCTCCCCAACTCCCCACTCCCCACTGTCCCTCCCCTATTTCCCCCCAACAGACCCCAGTGTGTAGTGCTCCCCTCCCTGTGTTTGGGACCCAGTATGTTTTTATATGATGTTCTCTTATTTTTAGTGTCCATCGTGAACCTCAAAGCATTTGTCAGACTGTTCTTTTTCCTTTATTTCTCAAAATAAGCATTGAGTGGGCAGATATCATTCCTATTTTGTAATCACAGAAAGAGAAGCACTGAAAAGTGAAACGCTTTGCTTGTGGTTCCGCATCAGCTAATTGATCTTCTACTGAAGTATGTAGGACTGAGGTCGTACTTCTTTAGCTTTTTAAGTGCTAATTCAGGCTTAGCCCTGCTGGGGGAACTTTTCCGTGGATCTGTCACATTTCTGCATGTCTTAGGATCAGAGATATCGACTGTCTATTGCTCAAGAATGTATTAAATGAAGTTTGTACAGCAAACAGCCTTTGAAGACTGAGATAGTGTCTCTCTTTGGCGAAAAGACCGGGCTTGCTGACTGTCCAGTATAAAAGATTCAAGTTCTCTAAATGCAGGGTTCCTTTCCTGAAATACAACCCACTGCACGTGGAGGCATTCATCTGATCCAATCTGCATTGCTCCATGGGACCTGGGGACAAGGATAAAACTGGGGAAAATAGGCTACTCATGCTGCTTGCTGTGCCATCAGTAATAAAGTCCATTGTCTTTGACTCAAGAGTCTCATGTCATCAGCCAGCATCTATGAATCTGTGGCTGGTTAACTTGTTAGCTAATCAATGGGGTAAAATCTCACAGCCTTCACAGTTCTTGACAATCACATAGTGGTGTTCAATTAAAGACTGAATAAATGAATAAGACCCAAATAATAGAGTATAAGTCTTCTGACTGTAAATTCATGGCACTTGGAGAAATCTGTACTACCCTATAAAGTGCAGCCAGAGAAGCAATAACAACCACACGTGCCCTAGGGAGAAAAAGATAACCCATTTTGAGTAGAATAACTGCTGACAAAGAAGGTTCATCTAATTGTATTTGAAACTATTAAACTTGGAGTTACAAACTTGAATGGATAAGGAATGTTCTTAAAGTTACTGAGCTGGCAGGAAATCTAATTTTTGTCCTTGTTCTCCTTTTCTTTCAATCTAGAGGTTTGCATTTTGCCCAGAAAATGGGGGCAGAGCCAGTATGGCCCATGATGGTCACTTCTGATCTGATCTTTGTCTAAGCCAGTGTGGTGCCTTGAAGCAGCTGATTCTGTGCTTCTGTGCCGATCTTGGCATGGGCATCTCTGCTGAGGCTCCACTCAGGGAGGGAAGTGAGTTCTCAGGCTCCTTGCTCTTTCTCCAGATGAGAGGAAACCCTCTCTCTCTGTTAGGACAACTTCTCATTATACACATAACAGAATATCTTCAAGGAGCTCATAATTTTTGAAAAACAAAATCAGGAAGGAAACATACCCTGGAGCAAGGGAGTCCAAAGTGTTCTGGCTCTTTTTATGGAAAGGGTATGAAGAGGAAAAATAATTTGAGAATAAAGCACAATTAAATATCCCAATAAATCATCCACCTACACTGTGTTTTACATCTTTTCCTTCTTTATGTTCTTCTTGAATCCTTTCCCCAATAAAAATGGGTGACCATTTTTGGACTGTTACATGGATGGTTTTTTTTTTTTTTTTGAGACTGAATCTCTGTCACCTAAGCTGGAATGCATGATCTCAGCTCACTGCAACCTCTGCCTCCTGGGTTCAAGTGATTCTCCTACTTCAGCCTCCCAAATAGCTGGAATTACAGACATGTGTCACTTTGCCCAGCTAATTTTTGTGTTTTTAGTAGAGATGAGATTTCACCATGTTGGCCAGGCTGGTCTCAAACTCCAGACCTGAGGTGGTCCACCTGCCTCGGCCCCCCAAAGTGCTGGGATTACAGGCATGAACCACCATGTCTAGCCTTCATGAATCATTTTAAGGGTTCAAGTTCTAGGACAGTAGCCTGGAAGTTGAAGTGGAGTTTAAGGAAAGAAGTGGCACATACAGAGAGTGAGCAATACAAATAGAAAGCCTTTAAGTTAGTCTCTTAGGCTTTAGCCCTCTTAGTTCTCTTCAGCTAGTAACCCTTCCTCCCCATATCAGGCTCTCAAGGTAAAACCAACCAGCAAAATGCCTGCTTAACCAAGAATTTTACAATTGAAGACTATGTAAATGACAATAAAACACTGGCAATATGTGCAGATTCTCTTGCATACTAGATTCAGAACAGAAAATATGGTCTGTCTTGACTCTCACTGCTGTCAAGTGTTTAAATTGTCCTTCCAGCATATATTTAAAACACATTGTCATTGCAATGTTACTAAACAGTGAGCAAGTCAATGTATCTGAGACCACACAATGATTGACATTTTATAAGTCAAACAGAGACATGGAACCTCATTCTGTGACTGCTGTTTCCAGCTCTGGGGACTACTGATACAGTTTCTGACAGTGTGGAGAGATGTGTAATGTTGGTTCACAACCACAAGCTGTAGAGTCAGAAGGTAGCCTCAGCTCTTTGGTCGCTTGGCACACACTCTTTCCTGGAGTGAGAGAGAACTAACTCAAAGGACAGTGATGTAACTAACACATTTTCAAGCAGTTGTTCTTTTTTGTGTGAATGTTGGGGTATTCTGATTTTGCTATTTTCTGTATTTAACTTCTTTTGGGTTTGGAAAAGATGAGCTTATCTGGGTTACATGTAGGGCCACTTATAAGATCACAGAGCAAGGCAAGGGGGAAACACAGACCTTCTAGGTCATGACACATGATTGTACATGGGTGAGCAAGGTTCTTGTCCTCAGTTCAAATCATCTATCAAGTTTCTCACATATCATCAGAAAAATTCAACTAAGATTCAACTTTCAGAAATTTAACTTGCACCTGAAATGAAAGGACAGACTAACCTCTTTAGTTAGAATAAAGTTCTATCCAAGCAGCTGCCCCAACTGAAATGCCTCAACTGTTAGGGTGAGATATTTTTCATCCCTAGATTGTGAGCCATTGCAGAAGGCAGAAACTACATTTTTAATCTTTGTATCCTAAAAGCATAGCTCAGTGCCTGGCACAAAATACATGCTTGATAAATTTTTATCAAATAAGAGAATGAATACCAACAATTGAATAACTACAAATACAAAAAGAGCCTTTTAGGTTTCCTGGGTCTTGTTTTCAGGGGTTACTCTTTCTATTGACATTTATTTTCAGCTTGAATAACTACATTTCATTTTATTACATCTTTTTTTCTTTTTTCTAATTAAAGTTACCATGGTTCACAAACCCTGAGAAAATAGCAAGGTTATCCACTAGAGAGTGTTTCTTGACCCTTATTCCCTTAATAAGCATCCCTGGCAATGTTTTTGACTTCCCAAAAGAGTTGTTACATAGATTTCACATTATTTAGATGGAGAAAGAGGAGAACAACATGATCAATGAAATTAAGGCTTTTGCATAATTAGGGGAAAAAACACCCTTTGCCTGGCACAACTTCAATCTTCTTTTCCACCAGCTGCTAAGTCATTTTCATATCCCTTGCTGCTTTCTCCAAGCACAAACACACCTGTTCTCCCAGCTCAGTACCCATTTTATGCTGGCTCCTGTGAGCAGGAGATGTGAGTGTGTTTTGACTTGCGTCAGAGAGCTGAATAATCATCTCTTTATTCTGAAATGACAATAGCCCTCTTTGGCAGAGGTAGGTAGCTAAGTACTGTTCAACCTTGGAATTTTTCTCCTGAGACTGTGAGCAGGACAGTTCACTTACCAAACCATTTGTAAGATAACTGTAAGCTTGAATTTCTCTGGTCAACTTGTTGTTGTAGCAATCTGTGAAAACTCCTCTGGTCTGTTATACTTTATGCAATGGCTAGAGATTAGCGTTTGGTGACCTCACCAGAAGCAACTATTCTTATGCTTCTAGTCTGCTGCAGATGAAGTTGCCACCAGATTGGGTGACTGGCAGCCAGCATGGCATCTCTTCCTTTGACACTCAAGGAAGAAACTTGATCTAATGCATAAAGGCTGCACCGTTTACATATAAATAGGAACAAAGCAAAAGCGAGCGTCAGGGCACAAGATTAAGAGAGACCAATGGTAGAACAATCGGTGTGCTGATAGACAATATTATTTAGCAAAAATAGAGGCTATTCCCATCTCTGCTATTCTTTTATACTTCCATTCAGTATGGATGAACTATATGGAATTCAGGCATTTTGGCTCAGAGCATTTTTAATCCTTATCATAGGAAATTCAGGAGTGACTGGCTCATTTTTTATTGGGAGTTGATTATAGGACCCCAGTCCCAGCTGATTTATAATGTCATTCTGAGGATTTCGCTCCATTGTTCCACTCTGTATCCTCCCATCTGGTTAATACGCCACTCATCTTAATTAGTAAAATGCCATCCAGTCTGGTTCTCCGTTGCCAGAAAGTCATTCAGCTCCCAAGTCACTTCTTCACCTCCATCATATAGTTTAGTATTTTGCAACAGGAAAACTGTAACATAGCACATTCTTCCCCTCACTGGGAAAAGTGAAACCCGCTACAGCAATGCTAATTAAGCAGAGCTTAACATTAGCTTTAATTTAAAGCGGCTCTCCTGAGACTTCTTAGCATATACCCAGGGTGTCATAAAAATATGAAGCCACACTCCCTCTCAATTAGCATCCTTTTATTTGGGAACAACACTAAGCAGCAATAAACAGGCACAACCTGTTCCTTTCTCTCATATTCTGCCTGGCAGCAGCCTGCTTATTGGATAGTTGCTTCATAAGAAGTGGCATCTTCTAGGTGACTGGATTAAACCAAATCGGAGCCAGGAAAAATACCTTGCTAGGCATTTTTCTCAAATCTTAGGCATATTTTTCAGTTTTAAGCTGCATCATGGCAGTGAGCTAACTGCTGAAATAACTTGCGTTAAAAGGAAGAAGACTATATCACACTCAAACTGGATTTGGCTGGGCCAGAGGTGATTGTAAGCAGAAAGCAAGCAGGTGGAGGCTGCCAGACCGATACTGTCACTGGGCTGGATCTATGAAGCAGGCTTTTAGAAACTTTTCCTATCCTTGCTGTAATACCTCCACCTTCCAGATCTAACCCTCCGTCAGTCTTCTGTCTCTTGGCAGCTAGTGCTTGCATTATTGAACCTTTCTGATTTCCCTCCCCCAAACTGTAAGTGACTAGTGTATCTCTGGTCAGTAGTTAATGAGACACTGCTAGTTTAGTCTGTAGTGTTCATGCTAGACCTCCTAGATAAACATGTTTAGTATAGATGAGGCTTTTAAATTGTTTTCTTTCCATTTTAGTTGATGAACACCAAAAAAAGAGGACATTTTTAGAAGAAAGAAAAGGAAAGGAACTTAGAATTCTATCTATTGGCCTGCATCAAATCCTGGCACATTGGGTAACTGATTAATCCAACTGTGTTGGTTCTTCCTACTGGTAAAACTCAACACATTTACAAATGCATAGAAGTAATACATTTAAAACTGTCTGGATAAGGTGATCTTGGTAAATTCAACCCGAACACAGAAGCCTTCTGCTTTTTGTTGTGTAGATCAGAGCTAGAATTTTAATAAATAATAAGAGAGGTGAGAAAAAGAACAAAAATTGAAGGGAAATATCAGTAATATCAAACATCTTCTAGGCCCCATCTGTTGCATAATCCATTAGCTGAGAAATAGCAGAGAGCCCTAATAATAGTACTTGAGATTTAAATAGCATGTTTCAAACAAAGAGCTTTGCCATCACTAATCTCTTCTATTCTCACAACATTCTTTTAGGGTGAGTGCCTGGGACAGGTATTATTATTTATATTTTACAAATAGAAACACCATGGCACAGAGTTTAGTGATTTATGCAAGGTCATATTGTTAGCCAGGGCAAATATAAGATGGATACCGAGTGGTATAACTATAGTACATCATTATAGCAGCTACACTGTTCAGCTGTACGCAGACATGGTCCCAGATGTGATTTAATGACCTAAACAGCACTGTCCATAAACTACTTGTGGAAAAAGATTAGATCTTCTTTCTAAGAGAATGCTGGTTGCATATATGACAATATATGTTCTTTGTAAATGCATAACAAATGTCCTTTGTCTGGATGAAACACTTAGAGTCCTTTCCCTAGTATGCATCTGTCCTTCCCCCAACCCCAGCCCTGAGATGGAGTCTCACTCTGTAACCAGGATGCCAGGCTGGAGTGCTGAGGCCTGATCTTCGCTCACTGCAACCTCTTCCTCCTGGGTTAAAGCAATTCTTCTGCCTCAGCCTCCCAAGTTGCTGGGACTACAGGTGCATGCCACCACGTCTGGCTAATTTTTGTGTTTTTAAGTAGAGACAGGATTTCACCATGTTGGCCAGGCTGGTCTCGAACTCCTGACTTTGAACTCCTGATCTGCTGGCCTCAGCCTTCCAAAGTGCTGGCATTACAGGTGTGAGCCGCTGTGCCCAACCACATTTGTCCTTTTGCTGGGAATATATGTTGATCACAGTCAGTGTCATATATACATATGTGTGTGTGTATTTGTATGTGTGTGTATGTGTGCATGTGTGTGAGGAGATATGTATGTGTTTATGTGTGAAATTTTTTGATATGCTGGCCAAATCTGAGACTGAGCTACTACTGTCATTAGAACAAATTTAGATAAAAAGCAGCAGGAAATCTGGTCAGAGACAAATATGTAACAAAGTTCTGTCAGTCTCAGATGCACTCCATCAGGTTTCCTCAGAGTTTGCAGTTGGGTGTTATCTTCCACTAATGGAAATATTCCTAGTTGGGGGTCCAAATAGACTTGGCTGGGAAAAACCATGGTGTTTCACAAGAAGAATCATGGGGAGAACAGTGGGTCCTTTCATATTTGAGAAACATTGAGCATGTCAGAAAAGAAGGGCAAATATCACATTTTAAAATATTTTCTAGATTTCTCAGTTTTGCTCGTCATTATAACTTTGAAAGCAAGTATTTAACAGAATTAGTGAGTTCATTCAGCCAGTCAACAAATGTCAGCTAAGCTTTTACTATGTGTGAGATCTTGACCTGGGAGCTGGAGGAAGATCATTTAACGAGACATCCTAGGTCCCTGTCTGCATGAAACCAATGTTCAAGGGGAGACAGGTAATAAGCAAGAAAAGAATGGGGACTACAGAAAATAAACACATAGAAAAACAAAGAAGATAATAAAGGATCTTTTAAAAAGTGCTCTGAAGGAAATAGGGTTAGGGAGGTGAGAGAGAAACAGACAGAGAGATGAACTGAAAAAGGCCCCTTTGGACAAGGCGATCAGAGAAGACTTTTTAGAGGGTGACTTTGAAGCTGAGGCCTAAAGTCATTTATAACATGATATTTGTGATAGTTCTGTGCTCCTTAATCTCTACTGGGTCCCACATGCTGAGAAAGTAGAACAATATTTAATTATTACTGCCTTTGAAATAAAGCTTGCTGTTCAACACACACTTTGGTTCTTATAGAGTCATGGTTCTCAAACTTTTAAGGATACCTTTACACTCTTAACAGTTGTTTATGTGAATTATATTAAGATTATGTGTATTTGAAATTAGAGAAATTTTAACATATGTATTGAAAAATATGGTTTTATTACTGTTAACATAAGCAACATAGTTATATATATTTACATATTATAGATTTATATATATTTTTTTCAAACAAACAACTAGTGAAGAGAGTGGCATTGTTTTACATTTTTGCAAATCTCTTTACTGTCTGGCTTAATAGAAGACAGCTGGATTTGCATGTCTGCTCCTGCGTTCAATCTGTCAGGAGACGTTTCGGTCGAAGTATATATTTTTAAAAAGCCCATTCTCACACAACTATGTAGTAGGAAAAAGGAGGATCTCACATTCCCTTTGAGAACCCACTGTCACAGAGTAGCTTTTAGCTCAGAGTATGTAAAGCAATTCCAGGACAAGTGAAAAATCTCCATGGGAAGCCAGATATCTGGTGACCCTAATCATCTTCACATTTATTACTTTTCAGTGGCTTACCTCCTTTGTTGTTATGGGGATGCATCAGGTTAAACTCACATAGCAATAAAACTCAAATTTGACTTCCAGCAGCTTGTTCGTTTTTGAGCAATTTGCAAAGTGACTTTTAAATCTCTGAACGTAGAAAATTTAGCAGGTGGTAGGAATTTATACAATATAACTCCTATTTTCACTTTATTACCTACAACTGATTTCATTGTACTCTGGAGACCTCATTCCCACCGATGGCAGTATGCACTGGCTACGTCAATGACGCATACCCTCACCTCTGCAGGTTCAAAACAGTCTCTTCAGTAATTACTCAGCTTTCCAGTATCTCTTCTCAGAGGCAAGTTTATGGGAATTTTATGCTTCAGAGCCCCTCATTTGCCCAGGACCATTTCGAGGCCTAGGAGGGGCCTGAGAAATTTTCTATTTATAATTTTGTATTCTTTTTCCTAAAGAGGAGTCTATAAATTGTATAAACTTAAGGGATGGCAGAACCTGGATTCTCCCCTTTCCCCTTCTCTGTGCCTTCCTTTTCTTTGCCTTCTCAAGGTGGCAGCTAGAGGTGAGAGGGGATAGTAACTACCCATTTTTTAAAAAAATTACTATACCTTTAAGTTCTGGGAAATGTGCAGAATGTGCAGGTTTGTTACATAGGTATACATGTGCCATGGTGGTTTGCTGCATCCATCATCCAATTATCTACATTAGGTAATTCTCCTAAAGCTATCCCTCTCCTAGCTCCCACCCCCTTCTCTTCCTCCCCTATTCTCCCACCCACTAACAGGCCCCAGTGTGTGATGTTCCCTTCCCTGTGTCCATGTGTTCTCACTGTTCAGCACCCACTTATAAGTGAGAACATGCAGCATTTGTTTTTCTGTTCTTTTGTCAGTTTGTTTAGAATGATGGTTTCCAGTTTTATCCAAGTACCTGCAAAGGACATGAACTCATCCCTTTTTATGGCTGCATAGTATTCCCTGGTGTATATGTGCCACATTTCTTTATCCAGTCTATCATTAATGGGCATTTGGGTTGGTTCCAAGTCTTTGCTATTGTGAACAGAGCCACAATAAACATAACATGTGCATGTGTCTTTATAATAGAATGATTTATAATCCTTTGGATATATACCAACTAATGGATTGCTGGATCAAATGGTATTTCCAGTTCCAGATCCTTGAGAAATCACCATACTCTCTTCCACAGTGATTGAACTAATTTACACTCCCACCAACAGTGTAAAAGCATTCCTATTTCTTCACATCCTCTCCAGCATCTGCTGTCTGCTGATTTTTTAATGATTGCCATTCTAACTGGCATGAGATGGCATCTCAATGTGGTTTTGATTTGCATTTCTCTAATGACCCGTGATGATGAACTTTTTTTCATATTTGTTGGCTGCATAAATGTCTTTTTTAAAGAAGTGTCTGTTCATATTCTTTGTTCACTTTTTGATGGTTTTTTTTTTCTTGTAAATTTAAGTATTTTGTAGATTCTGGATATTAGCCCTCTGTCAGATGGGTAGATTGCAAAAATTTTTTCCCATTCTGTTGGTTACGGGTTCACTCTAATGATAGTTTCTTTTGCTGTACAGAGGCTCTTTGGTTTAATTAGATCCCATTTATCAATTTTGGCTTTTGTTGCCATTGCTTTTGGCATTTTAGTCACGAAGTCCTTGCCTGTGCCTATGTTCTTAATGGTATTGCCTAAATTTTCTTCTAGCATTTTTATGGTGTTAGGTCTTATGTTTAAATATTTAATCTATCTGGAGTTAATTTTTGTATAAGGTGTATGGAAGGGATCTAGTTGCAGCTTTCTGCATATGGCTGGCCAGTTTTCTGATTTATTAATACTAAGCAAAAGAAGAAGAAGAAGAAAAAAAAAGCTGGAGGCATCATGCTACCTGACTTCAAACTACACTACAAGGCTACAGTAATCAAAACAGAGGTATAGACCTCTGGTACCAGAACAGAGGTATAGACCAATGAAACAGAACAGAGGCCTCAGAAATAATGCCACACATCTACAACCATCTGATCTTAGACAAACCTGACAAAAACAAGCAATGGGGAAAGGATTCCCTATTTAATACATTTAATTTAATAATATTTAGTAATTAGCCTTTTGGCAATGGGAAAGGAATGTCTGTTTTTGTAAGGGATGCCTGAGTTCTTTGTGAATGAGCTTCTGAAGTGCTCTTAGCCCCTGGAACTATGATGGAAACTCTTCTTCTTTGCTAACTTGGTCCTCACCTTAGCAGTTGCAGTGAGATAAATCTTCTGGGGTCTGGCTGTGATCCCTGACTTAGCTTTTGCTTTGGGGTCCTCTGATGAACAGTTATCTCATCCATGAGCTTGGTAAACCTCTCATGAGCTTCACAGTCAGCACCCTGAGCTACTGTGACTACCCAGGTCACGTGCTGGCCCTAGGGAATGGGGTACTCTTTGAGGCCTATCTGGTGGACACTTTCTTTAGTTACTTCTCCTCTATTGCTCAAGTGCCATGTCAGGTGAGGCCCCATGATGACTGGGATTTCTCTGAGAAGCTTACAGCCTAACCAGGAGAAAGGCTCCTGTTTGGGGATCCTACTCTCATCAGCCAGTTTGTGTATTTCTACCATACAACCCATCTGAAGTTTAACCCTAAGGAGGTAAGGTAGAAGCAAGTATATTTGATCTGATCTCTTGCCCTTCTCTCTCTCATTTATTTATTTATTTAGTTATTTTTTGCTGCCTTAACCATTTTTGAGTATAGAGTTCAGTAGTGTTAAGTATATTCATTATTGTGAAACAGATCTCTAGAACTTTTTTATGTAGCAAATGTAACACTTTATACCCATTAAACAACTCCTCTTTTCTTCTTTTCTCCATTTCCTGGTAACCACCACTGTATTTTCTAATTCAATAAATTTGACTATTCTAGATACCTCATGTAAGTGGAATAATAGAGTATTTGTCTTTTTGTAACTTATTTTCCTTAATGTCCTCAAGTTTTATTCATGTTGTAGCATGTGACAGAATTTCCTTCCTTTTCAAGGCTGAATAATATTTCATTGTGTATATATATATATATATATATATATATATATATATATATACGTGTGTGTGTGTGTGTGTGTGTGTGTGTATAACTTTTAAAAAATCCTTTCATCTGTTGATGGACACTTGGTTTACTTCCACCTCTTGGCTATGTGAATAATAACATGAACATGAATATATGCAAGTATCTCTTCTCAACTCTATTTCTAATTCTTTTACATATATACCCCTAGTAGAATCACTGGATCATATGATAGCTCTATTTTTAATTTTTAAAGAGGCTGCCATATTATTTTTCATAGTAGTCATACCATTTTACAATTCTACCAGTAGTGCACAAGTGTTCCAACTTGTTCACATCCTTGCCAACACATGATTTTCTGTTTTTTTTTTTTCAATGTATAATGACCATCATAATGAGTATGAGGTGATATCTCACTGTGCTTTTGATTTGCCTTTCTCTGATGAGTAGTAATGTTGAACATCTTTCCATATGCTTGTTAGCTATTTGTGTATCTTCTTTGGAGAAATGTCTATTCAAATTCTTTGTCTGTTTTTCTTTTCTTCTTTTGCTGACATCTCTTACCACCTTGTGAAAAGTCTTTCTTTCCTGGCTCAGGAAATTCCTATGGCTAACAGTCTTATCTCCCCTGCACTGTGGTTCCTGGTAAAGCTCTATGCTCCAGTTTTTTCTACCTGTTAGAGAAAAGTCAAGTTTTGCTTCACAAATAAAGCCTGGAGTTTGCGAATCAAAATAACTTATTTAGACTATTGTTCTCCTACTGACCCAAAAGGTGATGAATTCCTTAGTTGAGGACCTATTATAGAGGGATATTCTCCCAAAGCAATATATGAATCCACTCAATAGGGTGCCTTAATGGTACCCATTTCCTGCTCTCCACTCCACCCCCACTTAACTTCCATCTTTCTTGCTGCAGTTCTACTTTAAACCCTGATCATTTGTCATGTGAACTCTGTGTTGTTTCTCCACGTCTGATCTTGATCCTTTCAAGCTATCTTGTTCCTTATTGCTAGAGTGCTGCTATTTACAAAATATGATTTTGATAATTGCTCAATGCTTAAAACTTTTCAGTGGCTCTTGTGGCCTGTAATAAAAAGTCCAGATTCCTTAGGTCAGTATAAAGGCTACTTATCATGTGAGTTTTGACTACTAGTTTGTCTCTATCATACTCTGAATATCTTTTTTTTCCATAGCACTTAGGTCTTCCTCCTCCTCTCATAGCCTCTTGAGGGAAGGGTCTTATAGTACACATATTTGCATCCTTTTATCTCACATAGTTTCTGATACAAGATAGGTGATAAGTATTTGCTAAATAAATTAATGGAAGTAAATAATTACGCCTAATTGTTCATTTTATTATTTTGAACTTTATTATATTGGCTTTTCTTAAGCTGAAACATATATGTTATGTATATAATTAAACTATCTTTTCCTAAAGCCACATACATATGGCTTTAGAAAAGATACAGGATAATATGATAGAATATATATGTGTATCTGTATATATGGACACACACATATATCCTATTGTATTATCCTATATATTTTATCCTATATTATTTCATATATTATCCTGTATATTTTCTAAAGCCTTATATATGTGGCCTTAGGAAAAGTGAATTAATTATATACATATATATTCCAGCTTACACCCACCCACCCACACACACATATATATATATGTCTTATTAAGATATATAAGTACAGGGATACATAATATTTTATCAAATTCCCTCATCCTTAAAACCAACACTGATAAACTAATAAAATTTAGAGACTGAAAAGAAATGAAATTATGTGATTCATGCCTCCAAAAGATTTACAATTTGCTAACAACCTCATAGCAGAGTTTTAATAAAATATCCTAAATAAGCAAGGAATTACCTAGGAAGAGGGAGTCATTCCACTTTTAATTTCATCTTTATAATTTTAATGGAATAGCTATTGTTGTTTGCACTGTCCATTTCTTCTTGTCTCAGACTCATGGTTCAAGGGTTTAATCATTTAAGGCATGAGGATCTTCCATTAGAGAAGGATATTTAAGAGATACCCTTTTAAGAGATATTTAAGAGATATTCTTCCTCATTATACTATGACTTGACTTTGTATGCTGAACCAAATATGGCAGAATCAAATAATGCATTATGCATTTTCAAAGTTATTATTTTTTACTGAGTAGAATACCTATTTGGACCTCTCAGTTCCACCCCCTATCATGACTGACCATCAGAAAGCATCGTGGGGGCTGACGTTCAGAAAACTCTTTCAGCTACACTTCGTATATTCTTTCTCAAAATATTCCTGTGCCTCGTATTCCTTCGCCAATATATACCTGGCAGGGAAATGTGTCTTATCTCTTTTGTGTAGCTCATTAAAGTGCTGCACAACCATAAGGTGATTTCATTCTGTTTTCTGCCCTGCACCTGTGACTTTGACAGGGAGTTCTTGATAGGCCTGGGAATAACTTGCAGATGCTTATGTACCAGCAGTACCTTAGGATTCAGTCTGAAAGCTAACAAGTTTCTGGTGCTGGCACCCAGGGCTAGATGTTTCTCACGTTTGCATTCTTTCTTACATTTCTTCCTGTGTGACCCCAGGTTTTCCAGAATCACGGTTAGGTTTATATCGGTTAGGTTTTTTGTTTGTTTCTTAAATCTTCCTCTGTAGTTTAAAAACCTGAAGATCCTCAGAGCTTGAGCCTTGGCCTTAGATTTGGAGAATCTGGGGGCTGTGCAGCTGTGATCCTACTTGAGTAAGTTTGGGTAAATCATGTGATGGGAGTCTCTGTTTCTTTTTCTGTCATATGGGTTTATTATCACTTGACGAGAGTTTCTTTAAAGTTTCCATGAGATTATTTGTGAGCGAGCACTTGAAAAATGTAAAGTGTTGTACAATTTTGACCTGGTATAATAATGATGTATTTTTTAACCTATGGCTATTAAATTCCTGTGGGCAATTATATGGGATGAATCTTTGCTATATTACAATAACAAACCATTTCAGCTAATGCAGCCAAACATCTGGTCAAATCCACTGTAATGATATTTTGACTGAATTGGTTAATAGACATGTATAGAGAGAGTCCAAAATAGCCTCAAAATTTAACTTTGCTTTTAACAAAGAAGCTTCCTGTTTGTCTCATTAATGGCACCTGTCTGACTCACTTCTGAGCCAGATGTTGCACTTCATCGTTTCATAATGTGTCATTCCTGCACAGCGACTTTCTTTTCATAGTTTCTGAAGCAAAATCTATTTCATCCCATCACCAGGATATTGTTGGTGACAGCTGCAACACCTGAATAGGTAGCTTTAGCTTTCACATGGACATAGACATGGAAAATGTTCTCAGAATCGAGCCAGCAGGAAATGAAACATATGGCAGGCAGTGGAAGAAGTGAAGGCTCGTTTCTATAACAAACCCCTCCGAGTTTTGACAAGGCTCTCTGATAACTGTCAAACCACCCCAGGGCTGAGAGGCAGGTAACTCTTCTCTATCTCTAGTCTGAGCACTATGATTTGCCTGAGGAAAGAACTTTCTTACACTGTTATCCAAAAACTGTGAGTTCTTCCTGATTAGATACAATAAAGAAATAGTTTGTAACTACTAACTGCTCATCAGAGTCACCTGCATAGATACCTGGAACTCTCCCCAATTCTCACCCTCTGCATCCTTTCATATTTTAATTCAGTAGGTTAGGGGTGGGGCTTAGGCATCTATTTATTTTTATTTTTTTAAAGTTCTTCTGGTGTTTCTGATGTGCAAAAAGCTAGCCAGAAATGTATTAGAGAATCTAATCATCAAATCAACGATTGTTCTAGAAGATGGAACTTAAAGGCCTTTACCAGTGGTGAGTATGTAAGAATGGATGAAGATAAATCTTCCTTTGCAGGGGGTCAAAGTCTGCATAAAGGAACTAATAGATAAGGTGAATGTGAAGTGTGAAGTGGCTTCTGCAATATAATTGGTAGTGATGGGGACTGTGGCAAACTGGAGAGTGAAGCGCTGTTGAAAGGCACTCCAGCTAACAAAATGTAACTGTGGACAGATTTGGCCTTTGTTCTCATTTACCTGACTGTAAAGTCTTCCTGCCTGGAGTTTTCTTCAGTTTCTCCTGTGTGAAATACTCAGTGTTATTTTCTTTTTGAGGTTTAAAAAATAATGTTAAAACATTAAATGTAAGAGGGGTATCTTGTAGACTGCTTTTCACAAAGATGGAGAAGAGTATGATTAAAATGGATCCATTTCATTTTCTCATTTTATCCTCCAGCTTACCCCATCTGACTACGTGGATAGCAAGTTTGAGTTGGATGAGGCTAAGCGGGGCATAGTGAACTTGACATTCAGTTTATTTCAATTTCTTCTCCTGGAGTCCCTCCTAACCTTGTAGGACAGTGTTAAGAAAAATGTCAGTAAAATAAGAAATATAAACGAATTAGGAAGTACTTTAAGAAGACTATTTTAGAGTTAGAAGTATTTTAGGGGCATCTGCTGAAAATGTTGCCTAACTGTGGTGTTTCTTTTTTTCACTCTGGGGCAATGAAATTTTATGAGTCACTAAATACATATTTTGACATCTGGCTTCACTGCCTTTTTTTTTCTGGAATTCTGTAAATTCTCATCATGAGAGTTTACTTCTTGTCAGTCTTTTGATACTACATTCTCAGTCATTTTCTGGATGATTTACTGATGGTGGTACCTAATTGCCTTAGGCCTTAGTTTTCTACTAATTCTCCAGGCTAGGTTAAGGCATAGGGCAAAAAATGAAAATGTTAAATTTTATGTAAAAACAGGCTTAAAATTTGACCTTGCTTAATGATGCAGTTTTTATCTTTGTGCTTGTTTCATTTGTTAATGTAAATTCTTATATTTAGCACTATTTAGACATGACTTCATAGAGACTTGAAAATTCTCTTGACTTAAAATTTTGTTCTGACACCTCTAGTCTTAACTACAGCTACCAGTTTTGGAACTCTGATCCATGTGAGATCCTGAGATGTTTTAATTTAGAGTTTGTTGATTTTCTTTTGTAAAGAAATTAATTTTACATAGATACAAAGTAACAATTGCTCTTTTTATAGAAGTAAATTTTTAAAATTTTAACTGTTTATGAACAACAAAAGGAGTTTTAGTTTCCCTGCATGTCTATGCTGTTTGATAGATGGACAATGTGGATGAGCAATAGGTACTAGTCATTTTCATGTCTATGAAATAAAAATTTCTTCTATGACTGTGCATTTTAAGTTATTGGCTCAAAGATAAGGAAAGGACCAGATTATCTAGTTCTCTGCTTCTGATCATAGTGTTTTTTTCTCCCTGTGGCTATATTGCCTGATTGTTTTCTAATTTTTATTTTTTATTG
This sequence comes from Saimiri boliviensis, assembly GCF_048565385.1. Classification (NCBI taxonomy): domain Eukaryota; kingdom Metazoa; phylum Chordata; class Mammalia; order Primates; family Cebidae; genus Saimiri; species Saimiri boliviensis. The sequence continues at coordinate 78,481,602 of NC_133453.1, forward strand.
GGGTCCTGGTTCTGTATTTGTGAACTTATGTTTTGACTTACGAAGTTTTATATTAAGAGCTAGATGGTGAATAGAAAATGATACCACCTCAAAACTGGTGGCCTAGAGTGTATGTATTTTTGTCTCTCTTATCTCTCACTTTGCAAATTGTATGGATTCCTCTAGAGTATTTTAAGAGTTTCATTGAAAACTGATTACCCTCATAGTGAGAAACATCTATCACCATTAGGCAACCTTGTGGGGAAGGTTCTGAAGTGAGTTTGCAATTACATGTGCTAGGAAATTTAGAATAATGTGAAGTCCAGCTCTTTAATAACCATATTAATTAGTGAAAATGTGATGGAGAAAATGTGATGGAATCCTGCATATGTATGTAAACTTTTAGATAATTAGCCCTCATGCATACACTAACATCTCAGATGTCAACACTGAGTCCTGGCTGGTCACATTAGTACCTTAAATGGTACTGCCTAACCTTAGGTATTGCTGCCAGAGTGTGAAATAATGCATTTTGGGTGAGTTATTCTTTGCCTTTACCAGGAAAACTCCTTGGGGTGTCTAAAGGCACAGAGTTAATTGCTGAAGCAAACTGCAAGAACTCTTAGGACCACAGCATTCTTAGGATGGCAGTGGGAAGCTTGAAATGGGAGATCATCTTGAGTTGCCAACATTTCTCAGCAACTGGTTTCTAGTTGAGAACAAATAGGCATTTATTTTAGAATCTGTGGAGGCGCTTTCACTTTTTTTGGTTTTATTTTGTTTCCGCTTTTGACTTTGGAATTAGTGAGGGAGGTTTTGCCAGCAAAGAATAAGATCCTAACATGCTAGAATCCTAATTAGTTGCTTCAGGAAAGATATTCAACCTACTTGCATGAGAGGTAATGACCAATTTTGTTTTCCTGACTTTCCTACAGAGAACAGCTTTCATATGCAGCCTGGATTTGGCCAGGGCATAGAAAAATAGGCCCAACTTTGAGGAGCAATGCTTGAGTGACTCAAAGTAAAGTTGTTTTTGTTTTTGCTTCCCCTACTCCCATAGGATGCCTCCATGCCACTCACTGATTTTTGCTTTCCCAAATATCACATATATCAATCCTATAATATTTGATTAAAATATTAGAATAGTTTTGAATTTTATTGCCTCTTGCATCAGAGCATAGCTTACCCAGACAGCCACAGCACAATGAGCACATTATTGATTATTTATGAAGACACCCTAGGCATTATAATTATTAGCTCTTCTTTAAATCGAATAGGCATACTCATATAATTGAAAAGATTAATAGGAGCAGGGGCTGTAAATGAAGAAACGGAAGGCCAACTTGCAAATCTGATTAAAATGTCTAGTATATTGAAATTGAGTAGATGTAAAATTAAGAAAGTTACAAGCAGGAAATGGCAAACACCAGCTGAGGCGATAGGGAATGCCATATGTTATATGTTCTTCATGCTTTTTTTTTTCTCTTTTTTTCAAAAAAGACTATATATAAAATACACACATTATATATATACATGCATACATTACCCTGGCACATGTATCATTAAGGATCTCCTTGGAAAGACAAGTTGATATATTTATTTTTTGGAAACAAAAATCCAAAGTTATTTTCTGCAGCATCAGGTTTGCATTTATACCAGTAATCCCACGACTCTATTCATTGTTGAAGATTTAAAATTCTAGTCAGTTTACTTTTGGTTTTCCTGCTAGATTTTATCTGTCCAAGTTCTGAGCTCTGCTGTCTTTCTGTGTTTCTGTTGATGAGCATCCAAGGAATAGTTTTGAAGCCTGTTCCAATCTATTCTTCCCACAATATTTGTTTAACACGGGATAAACAACTGATCACAAAGGATAAACAATGATAAAATATTCTTAATCTTATTGTATTAGGGCCATGCAAATCTGGGCAGCATTTATTACATGGAGGCAAATGCAAATTTTATGTCATTTCATAATGTGAAATTACTTTTGGATGTCAAAATGAAATATCCCATTTATATTCCCTGTTTAGATTTACTTTAAAAATTTGACATTTCCTTCTGAAATTCATTGTTCAAAACCCGTCTGCATATTTATATTGTTCATCATATACTGCTATAAACAATAATCAATAAAGCATCCAATAAAAAGTCTAGAATTAATAGTTGTTAAGAAAATCAACAACTTTTGAAAAAGGAGCAGCTCTTCATCCTATCAGCTCATCTACATCTCTCCAGGCCTTAGATGTCTTTGACCTCCCTAGTTTGTCTTCCAGATGGCAGTAGCAACTAAATTTTCTCTATATGTTCTGTATTCTGATTTCATAGAGCTCATTTAAAAAGAAACCTCTCAGCCTTGAACAATTTATCATTTAATAGATTTACAAAATTAGATCAATAATGCTCTTCCTGAGAGGAAGTCAACTTGTCTGTTTGCAGAGGACATGATTGTATATTTAGAAAACCCCATTGTCTCAGCTCAAAATTTCCTTAAGCTGATAAGCAACTTCAGCAAAGTCTAAGGATACAAAATCAATGTGTAAAAATCACAAGCATTCCTATACACCAATGAGTGAACTCCCATTCAATTGCTACAAAGAGAATAAAATACCTAGGACTACAACTTACAAGGGATGTGAAAGATTTCTTTAAGGAGAACTACAAACCACTGCTCAAGGAAATAAGAGAGGACACAAACAAATGGAAAAACATTCCATGCTCATGGATAGGCAGAATCAATATTGTGAAAATGGTCATACTGCTCAAAGTAATTTATAGATTCAATGTTATCCCTATCAAGTTACCCCTATCAAGCTACCATTGACTTTCTTCACAGAGTTAGAAAAAACTACTTTAAATTTTGTATGGAACCAAAAAAAGCCTGTACAGCCAAGACAATGCTAAGCAAAAAGAACAAAGCTGGAGGCAGCACACTACCTAATTTTAAACTATACTACAAGGCTACAGTAACCAAAACAGCATGGTACTGGTACAAAAACAGATATATAGACAAATGGAACAGAGCAGAAGCCCAAGAAATAGTGGTACACATTTAGAAGCATCTGATCTTTGACAAACCTGACAAAAACAAGCAATGGGGAAAGAATTCCCTATTTAATAAATGGTGTTGGGAAAACTGGTTAGCTGTGCAGAAAATTAAAACTGGACCCCTTCCTTACACGCTATACAAAAATTAACTCAAGATGGATTAAAGACTTAAACATAAGACCCCAAACCATAAAAACCTTAGAAGAAGAAAACCTAGGCAATACCCTTCAGGACAAAGGCAAGGGCAAGGCTTCTTGACTAAAACATGAAAAGCAATGGCAATGAAAGCCAAAGTTGACAAATGAGATCTAATTAAATTAGCTTTTGCACAGCAAAAGAAACTTTCATCAGAGTGAACAGGCAACCTACAGAATGGGAGAAAATTTTTGCAATCTCCATCTGACGAAGGGTTAATAACCAGAATCTACAAAGTACTTAACCAAATTTACAAGAAAAAAACAACTCCATCAAAAAGTGGGTGAAGGATATTAACAGACACTTCTCAAAAAAGGACATTTATGCAGCCAACAAACATATGAAAAAAAGCTCACTGGTCATTAGAAAAATGCAAATCAAAACCACATCGAGCTGCCATCTCATGCCAGTTAGAATGGTGATCGTTAAAAAGTCGGGAAACAACTGATGCTGGAGAGGATGTGGAGAAATAGGAACTCTTTTACGCTGTTGATGGCAGTGTAAATTGGTTCAGCCATTGTGGAAGACAGTGTAGCAATTCCTCAAGGATCTAGAACCAGAAATACCATTTGACTCAGCAATCCCATTATTGGGTATATACCCAAAGGATTATAAGTCACTCTACTGTAAAGACACATGCACACATATGTTGATTGCAGCACTGTTTACAATAGCAAAAACTTGGAACCAACCCAGGTGTCAATCAATGATAGACTGGATAAAGAAAATTTGTTACATATACACCATGGGATACTATGCAGCCATAAAAAGGGAGGAGTTTGTATCCTTTGCAGGGACATGGATGAAGCTGGAAACCATCATTCTCAGCAAACTAAGACAGGAACAGAAAACTAAACATCTTATGTTCTCATTCATAAGTGGGAATTGAACAATGAGAACACATGGACACAGAAAGGGGAACATCACACATCGGGGCCTGTCAGGGGATGGGGGGCCAGGAGAGGGATAGCATTAGGAGAAATACCTAATGTAGATGATGGGTTGATGCGTGCAGCAAACCGCAATGGCATGTGTATACCTATGTAACAGCCTGCATGTTCTATACATGTACCAGAGCTTTAAGTATAATAATAATAAAAAGAATGCTCTTCCTTTCTATGACAAAACAAATAGCAATGATGCTTTAGAAAGGAGCCTGCTGCTTAAATAACTGACTTGTTCCGTGGCTTAATTCTGTGCCATTTTGCAGTCTTGGAACCAGTAGGGACAGTTCTCTTTTTGGTAGACAGTAAAAGTGGGCTCTACTAAAACAAAGAAATACGCTTTGTAACCATCAGATACTTCATTCTGGATGTGACATTATATTCTGGAAGATGCATTTGTAGAAGGAAAGGTTTCCTAGTTCATTCAAGAATTGGCAGTGACCTGGTATGTCAATGTAAGCTAAACGTAGACTGCAACAAAAGCTCTTTGAATATTTTCTTTTTTGTTTGTTTTGCTTTTGCTGTCATTTTTTGAAACGGGGTCTCATTCTGCTATCCTGAAATGCAGTGATGATATCAGGGCTGATGGGGCTTTGACCTCTTGGGTTTAAGCAGTCCTCCCACCTCGGCCTTCTGAGTAGCTGGGATTACAAGTGTGTGCCACCACGTCTGGCTAATTTTTAAAAAATTTTTTGTAGAGACTGGGTCTCCTTTATGTTGCCTAGGCTGATTTTGAACTTTTGGGCTGAAGTGATTCTGCTCTGTAGGCCTCCCAATGTGCTGGGAATATAGGTGTGAGCCACCATATCTGGCTGAATTTTTTTTAATGGACATATCTCACTATGTCACCTAGGCTGGAGTGCAGTGGCTACTCACAGGCCTTAAACTCCTGGGCTCAAGCAACCCTCCCGCCTCAGGCTCCTGGACAGTTGAGACCACTACATGTAGCCTTACCTAGACCAGCATTACTGGTGTGGATAAAAGCATTGTAAAAGCTATTAATTCAGAATGCCAAAAGGTCTAGGATCTGGGGATTACAAAGGGTTGGGGATTATTTAAAAAGCTATGTCTACAAAGACGTTGATAATCTTTGGATTATTCTACAAATCCCTGAATTACTAGATGTTTTAGAAAAGTGCCTCCTTCACCTCTTCTTCCTCCTCTTTCTTTTTCTTAAATAAGTAAATTATCTACCTATGTTTCGATTGTCTATTGTATTTCATAAATGATAGTCTATGTCAGGAAAATGGAAGTTAGAAGTAAGGAAATTAAAGCTTTCTCTTTTTAAATTATAAATGAAATAGTGGTTATAAATGCAAAATCTCAGGATAATTTGACAAATGTAATCAGACCAAGCCAATTCTTTGTCTCAATCTTCACAATGGGAGATGCAGAAAAGCTGGCAGGAATCAATGTGCTCTGTGTTTCTCATGGGAAAAACAAGGAACTGAAGGAAATAAAGACTGTGCCAGGAGAGGTAATTAAGCAATTAGAATATTTTGAAGTCTAGAAGAACTGTAGTATCAGGAGAACAACTGAATGAGAAAATAAATTACTGTGAGTAAAGCAGTCTGTAGGTTTCAGGAAGATTTGTAGGTGTGTGAGAAACAAAGAAGACATTTTGAATCTTAATGTAAACCTGAGAAGTAAAATAGACCTGTATTCCTTTCTGTCACTCGCTTTTTCATTTTCTTCCTCTCCACCAAGCCATGATGTTGAAGGTCAATGAGAAGAGTCAATCCTGGCTGTTTCTCACGAAGGTGTAGATCAGTCATCCAGAATGACTCAGAGTGATTTTGATCCCTTACTCAGAGTGATTTTGATAAATGTGCTTGAATAAATAAACAGTCCCATTTCAACTAAATAATTTGGTGGAAATTATAGGTAAAATGCCACAGTAGGAACTAAGTCATATCACTGGTCCCCTGAAAAAGTGAAGGTGGAGTTTTTGTGCTTGTAAATACTGAAAAATGATGTTTCTATATCACTTGTTTTTATAATATTATTTTAATTCGGTGTGATGTCCAGGTTCTGAGTATCAGAGGGGTGGAAAGATAGAAGAAAGGACAGGTAAGAAAGGGGAAACATAGGAAAAGCATCTAAACATTTTGTAGTATTTTCAGAGTACTGGTGCATTTTTTTTTTTTAAAGCTTTTGTTAATTGATTTCTCTCTGTGCTTCTCAACAGAGCTTTCCTTATGAGTGAGGTTTTATATTTATGGTAGGATTAACATTATTGGGAGAGTTCTATTTCTTCCAAGTATTTTAGTTTCTCACTCTTTCAGTCTTTATGATTTAACCATTCAGAATTGATTTCTTTAGATCTTCAAAAATGTCCCAATGAAATGTAAATATGCCAGAAAAGTTAATACCTTGAGCTTCTGTTGGTTGAAACCAGGGTGTGAGTGGGTTCACTTCAGTGAGATAAACCCTGCTTGAATGTAATAACGGCTAAGTGTGAGGATGGGAGGACAGCCGTGTTCCCATACGATAGCTCAGCAGTAAGGTGAGAAACTTTTATGGAGACAGGGAGTGCTGTAACTTGCTGGGAGAACTAGTTAGCAGCTGATTACAGCTTCCATTCTAAAGTTGAACAGATGAGTTACTTAAAATGGTTGCTTTGGGGGGCAGGTTGAAGAATTTTATGTCGTTCATCATCTTTCTGAGAGTCATATATAAACAGGCTTACTTTCTATTTTAAAACAAAGAAAACAGAGGGCTCTGACAGAAGTACACTGTAATTGTGACCATGTGTGAAACCCAAATATAGGCCATAACAATATTTCTACCTGTCCCTATAGGAACTAAGACATTTGGTGAACTACTTTCTAAAATTTCAAATAAATTATAAAAATTCAGGAAATATAAGAAAGGAAAATGAAAAAAAAGTTGCATGGAGTCTTCCAAAGATAACTGCTGATAACATTTTAGAGTATTTATTTCCAGTCTTTTAAAAAAATTAATAATGTTTCAACTTATCTTACTATGAAAGAAATAGATGGCCACTGCGCAAAGTTTACACGATTCAGAAAGTATAGAGAAAAAAGTCTTTACAAACCCTATTAACTTAGAGATAGCCATAGTATTTCCTTCCTGCATTAAAAAAAAAATCTGTCCAAATGAGATGTGACAGACTACTGGTTGTCCCCAAAATTCATTCTGCTTTTCTTCCTGGACACATGACAATTCAATTGAAAACTAAATTTCCCAAGTTCCCTTGAGGCTTGCCGTGGCCACGCGACAAAGTTCTCACCAATGAAACGTAAGCAGAAGTCATGTATGCAATTTATGCCCATTTTCTGTAAGGTGATTGCTCTGGACTGTTCCTCTATTTCCTTCTCACCCATAGGGCCTGATGTTTTAGGAGGGAGCAGGAGTTCCAGGCTGATTGCAGGATAAAGTATCATGGCACATACACTTACCTCAGTCTTGGATTTGCTTACATTTTTCATCTTGGAGAATCCATGTGTTACAAATTCAAGCTTCCTTGTGCTTGAATATCCAAAAAGATACTCAAGCAGATACTCCAAAGAGATAATCAAGCAGAAAGAAGCTTGAGTTTGTAACCTTGTAGTTAACAGCTAATGATACAATGATCCCTTGGATTTAGTGGCCTTCCTTACAAACAAGCCAATGAGACCTAGGGGAGATTTGAATTTCTATGTTGATATTTTAAATAAATATTCTATACATTTATAAATACTCTGTAAATACTTAAATAAATACCATACATTTATTTTGGCATATATTCCTATATCATTAACTGTTTTTCGAAAACAATATTTAACAGTTGTATAATTATCATATGGATGAACTGTTTTTATTGGATATTTTAGTTTTCAATTTTTATTAGAATTTATATATATGTATGTAAATATTACTTTGACTTACTAATTTTGTACTTTGGATAAAATGCTGAAAGTAGAATTAATGGGTCATAGGGCATGTATATTTTAAAGACTGTTGACATATCTTGGGGTCAATAAACTGTGATCACAACTGTGAGGTACCAGGCTTGTATTTGCAAGTCTCTTTCCCAAAGACAAATTACACATATGGCTGCAATGGAAGGAATCATGGAATGCTTGCATAAGGATCATGAAAAATCCCTCATTATCAAGAAATTATGCTTGTTACCTCTCTAATGATTCTGTTAGAGAATAAAGTTGATTTTTTAGTGCACTGAATAAGTCAAATTTGAGATTGGATATTACCATGCATCTTGGTAGTGGCGTTATATTTTATAGATGGAGGAGTCACTCTGTTTCCCAGCTGGAATGCAATGGTATAATCATAGCTCATTGTACTCTAGAACTCCTGGGCTCAAACAATCCTAACTTATCTCCCCAGTGGCTAGGACTACAGATGTGCACCACCACACCCAGGCATCTTGGCTTAAATAATGTAAGAAATTGTCAGTCTCCTGTTTTTTGCTTCAGAGGAGGTGACTAAAGGGGACAGAATCTTTCTCCATTTGAAGCAATTGCCTACTTGCTACTATAAAGCTTGCTATATCTTTAGAGCAAATGCTTCCTTGATTAGGAAAAGCAAACCAAGAATGTCAGTCCAGAAGATCACAGACAGCAAAGAATCTCATCTTTGACAGAGGTCTGGAACTTGTGAGGTATTATCATTATAATACTGTTTAGCACTATCTGTGTTGAAAAATAAAGGCAGAACAGAAGCATTTGGCTTAAAACTTCTGTTTCACCACGATGAGAAAACCTAAGTAAAACAGCTCAGTATGAAGGAGGCAGCCTTGGTTCATTGTGGTAGCTCCTGACAACATTAGTTAAGGCTTCAGTTGAAGGCTTCAATTTCACATACAAAATCTATAGCATGGGGAAACCATTACAGCCTTCATCACACAGATGTGCTACTTGCAATTCTGAAAAATTTTTTTCATAGTAATTTCACTTAAAATAGTTGAAAACTGAAGTCAAGCCAAATGTTCATCAGCAGGTGAATAGGTAAACATATGGTGGTATATTCATACAAGGGAATACTACTCAGCAACAAAAATAGGAACATACTTCTGTTATGTGTAATATCATATCTTAAATTTTATACAAATGAAACAATACAAGGTGTATTCTGGTTTCTTTTGCTTAACGTAATGATTTTGAGCCCCATCCAGCTAGAGTCCATTTGCAATTGTTCACACCAGCGAATGGCACATATCTCTTTCCAACTCTACATTCAGTGACATCACATTAGCAGTTTGAAATTGACCATGATGGGAGTATTTGTATCATGGAAATTGGCAAATGCTACACAAACCTTGGCTTTAATAAAATTTCTATGAACATTATTGCACAAAAATAGCTATGGACATTTCTGCAGAAGGCTTTTTGTGGACATGTATTTTCATTCCCCTTGGGCAGATACCTAGGAGTGGAATTGCTGGGCTATAATGTAGAAATATATTTTACTTGACAAAAAACTATACATTATTTTTGAGGCATTAGGTATTCAAACTGGAAAAAGAAATGTGGAACCAGGGATGTCCAGCATCCTTTTCTTAGACTTGTTTCAGTGCTGCTAGTATCCACCTTCACCAACACTTCCCCCAGAGCAGAAGAAAGAAACTCATGTGCTATGGTCTGAATGTTTGTGTCCCTACAAAATTCATATACTGAAACCTAATCCCCAGGTAACAATATTAAGAAGTGGGACCTTTGGGAAGTGATCAAGTCCTAAGGGAGCAGCCCTCATAATAGGATTAGTGGCCTTATAAAAGGGGCCCCAGAGAGCTGCTTTGCTCTTCCTCCATGTGAGGATGAATCAAGATGGTGCCATCTTTGAGGAACAGCCCTCTCCAGACACTGAACCTGTTGGTTCAGTGTCTTAATCTTAGACTTTGCAGCCTCAAAAACTGGGAGGAATAAATGTTTGTTGTTTATAAGCCACCTAGTCTATGGCATTTTGTTACCATAACAAAATACGGTTATCCTGAACAGACTAAGACACTATGACAGTGTGTTCATGTAATCATTAATTAGTTCACTCAACAATACTTATTGAACATCTACTATGTGCCAGGCACTGTGGTATGCACAGGAAGTACAATGGTAAATAGCACAAGCAAGCACAACTTACAGTCTAGTGAATATCCAGCCTCTTTTGGACCTCTCCATTTCTGCCACATTTTTCATATGTAAAAGGGACAATTATAGAGTCACTGTCTTAGTCACTGGGATGGAGAATTTTATGGAGAGTGACTCCCTGGTTCCACATTTCTTTTTTCAGTTTGAATACCTAATACCTCAAAAGTAATGTATAATTTCTTCTCAATCTGACCATAAAATCCAGGCAGATTTGAGGCTTGTCATGAATGATAAGTTGAACTTGTTCAAGGTCACTTTTGCTTTGTTTTACTATCTAACCAGTGAATAGAAGTGTGCCAGAGGCTTGGGGGTGTCACAGTCTGGGCAGAGTAAAGAATCCACAAGGTCAAAGTAGCCCAGAACTGTGGATTCTCTGCCCTATTTCAGATAGCATTGAGGGATGGCTTTATGGCAGTCCTTAAAGCTTCAGTCTATTCTCATATCAAAATGAGTCTTGTTCTGCCACAGTTACCTACTTCCATGTTTCTTTTTTTTTTTTTTTTTTTAATGGTGTCACTGAGCCTACTGAAATTTTCAGTGCTGGAGACCCCATATGCTCATGTTGAATTTGCCAACATAATCACAATATTTGTTCTTTCCAACCCTCCTCATCTTGAAGGGAGAGAGTGTAGTGGATGTTATATCCTCCCTCTGGGCAGAGGTAAATAATGATAAGAAAACATCCCTCAAATAATTATGCTGCTGTTGGAAAATGATCATCTCTATTTTAAAAACAAAAAAACTGAGGCTGGGATTTATGTGTGCTATATAACAAATAGGATTTGAACTATGTGGTTCCAAAGTTGTGCACATTCGTGAGTCCTTGGTAGATAAATTATGGAGATCTAAGGTGATTGGGAGAGCTTTATGTCTCCTGGGAGACTCCATGGCTAAATGTCAAGCGTTTGCCTTTTTGGAGTTCTTGTAATGTTGGGCTAAAGTGACTAGAAGTGGAGTTAACTCCCAGACGTTTTGGCCTCATAAAAGGGCCCTTTGCTAAAGGCTAGCCTAATTCTTCCTTATTTTAGTTCTGTCAAGAAAACAGAGGCAAAATTGACTTGCCTATTTGCCTACTTTACAATGTTGCTGTGGCTGGCCCTTGTTATAGATTGCCAGTACAGATCCTAACTTGTGGGAATATCAAGCTATTAGTGGGTAATTAGACACATTGCCTGAGTTTTCTTCTTGAGGAAGTTCCATGTGGATGCTTGTGTTTGAAGAGGGGGAGCCTTGGGTAGTGTGCAGGGCATGGAGGAAGGTGTCTTGGTATGCGAGCTCTGCTTTGAGGCACCACTCACTGCGCCAGCATTTCCTGGCAATGTGTTGTTGGGTGAAAAAACTGTATGGTTTCTTCTTAATTTTTTTCTCTCTCCTTAAACAAAGCTTTATCTATAATCACAAACCAGCTGGAAGGGGGGGGGTAAATAAAACCCCTGAAGGGCTGAATTCAAACACCCGCAGTTATTTTGAAGACAAATGATTGACTGAACTTAACATTTCCCCCCAGCAACAAGTGCTGGTGTGAAGATGAAACCTGGAGAAGAGCAGCAAGTTCAAGGAGCATAAAGTAAAGCAGAAAAAACCTACTTTACTTTGGGTAGTTGTAATTACTCAGTTCAGGCTGTTATTGTATATAGCTTTAAACATTTAATATTTTGCTTTATAAACTTATATATAAACAAGAACTCACACAAGGCTTTGGGGCATTTTGAACTTCAAATACGAAATATGTCAATCTACACATATAATGTATAACTGAGAAAATGCCTTTTCTTACTCTTCAACCTTTTCTGTGTAGAGTCAGCTGAACATGAAAACACCAGGGGATGCACTCATCACATTTATTCCCATTGCACAGAAAGTACCTTGCTTGTTTACTTAGTAGGTCTGCAGCAATTCCATGTGTTCTTGTTTCTTCCTTGGCAATTAGCATATTTTTTCTAAGAGGAGCATATGGCATCCTCACTTGTAAACAAACCCTGCAAACCTCTTTCCAAGTTGTTGAGATCTGAACTGAGCTGTAATTTTATCAAGTCATAATCATGGAAGCTCATGCAGTCCCTAAGATAATAAAATTCAGCACACAGGCATAATTGGTAAATTGTCAGGAACTGGACAAATGTGGTCTCATATTGCTAGATGATTCAGAGTACATACAATGCACAGAACTAAGGGATGAAATGAGGAGACCCAATTGCAGCAACTTTAGTCTGTAAACAAAGCTAGAAAATGAAAGACCAAACAGAAATACTACCAATCTGGGTTCAGTGACTCTTTGAGAAAACTGAAGTTGTTTTTTACACGAAAGATTTTTTTGCTAAGATTCCTATTGTCTGAGGTAGACAGGGATAAAACATGATTTTCAACTACCTGTTTTGTCATAATGCAGTAGAAAAGGGGTGATGATATATGGTCATACTTTGGAGTCTGTTGTCTGAAATTGCACATGGAAATTTTGCTTGACAATCATATTCAATATGCTCATCACAATTGCAGCACACAAGTAACATTTATCTACTTCCTAAATATGTAGGTGTAGCAGTAGTCATTCTAACTTAAAAACAACGCACAACATTTAAAAAATTCTGGCTTTGAATTTGGGAGGCAAGTTGTACCAAAATCATACTGAATGTTCATAAATTGATCATAAAAAAAATCCTAACAGGACAATTCAAATCTGCTATTTTTCAATTGTGACACCTATCTATACCCAAGGGCAAAGGTGTAGGTGACTTAAGTAGTAAGGTTAGAGTGGGTGCTTGCCTTTTTGCCCAGGAAATCATTTTAGCACTTTGTGTTTTTGTGGCACCTTATATAAGATATATAAAACAGAAAATGTTAATTATATATATTAAAGAATAGTGGAAGGGGAGGAGTTAAAAACTGAGGAGGTTTTAGAGATTCTTCCTCATTCCCCACACCTGATAGCCATGCCTTGATGCTGCCATGCCCTGGACTTTCCTAAAGGCTGCATAAAACCAGAAGTACTCAAGATTCACATCAATTTATGTGCATCAACCTTAGCTGACTTCAGTCTCAGGGGTAGTGAGAATTTTGGGGCCTCTGAAAATTCTGAGCTAAGTGGTTTGACAGTAGGCTGAGAAAAACCAACAGATGTTACGGGGTGCATCAGAACCCTTGGGATAGCCTCAGGACTCTGAAGGAGGGAGTTGTAGATTCAGGTTGGGATATCTCAAACACCAGACCTGATAACCTAGGAAGAAGGTAAGAGCCAAAAGAGTTAGGTGTCTCTGGGGGGTGGGGAGTCATTTCTTCAATGGTTCCTATAAGTTCTGGCTCTCTGTTGGTCAAATAAACACAAAAAGCCGAAAGGTATATTACCTGAGTTAAATCTTATATTAGTGAATCTCAGCCTTGGCTATATATTGAAATCTCCTGGGGAGCCTTAAAAAATACTGGTGCCTGGTTCTTACTCTTAGAAATACTGATTTAATTGGTTAGGAATGCTGCGTAGGCTTTGGGAGTTTTAAAAGCTCTCCAGGTGATTCTAATGGATGGCCAAGGCTGAGAACCCCTGCCTATGACCTACATTGAGTCCGGGTAAATATGCTGCAATTCACCTTCTCTAAGAAAGTAAAAATATTTAGTTTTAACCTTGCACAAGTATTTCAAATATTTCAACAGCCTTTCAAGGTTTAAGAGTTGAGTAGTATACATTTGAGATGTAGTAATATCCCAGGGCCAGGTTCCTCTGGGACCTACCCTGGCTAACCTCAGCACGATGATGCTTGCCTGCCCTTCACCTCAAATCCTTGCTGCCCGGCTGTGTTCTGTCATGAGAGTCACAAGATACTTGGTGATTGCAAATCTGCGGGCTTATGATAAGTAAATAGTGGGCAAAGCAAAGGTTCTTAGGAGTCAAAGACATCTGTGGTGCCGTATTATCACTAAGATAATTTGGAACTTCATTGAATCATTTGTGTGTGTGTTATTAATACTTTGCTTTTCTTTTTCTAGATGAAAAAGATGTCTTACACAAAAATTGTCAATCAAACATAGCTGAGATATTTTTCTCAACAGATATATTGCCTCTTATGATTTAAATGGGGATTAATGAAAGACTTTGAAAATCTGGCAAGAAGAAAAATGGCTAAAACCCACTTTTGATTGCCCCTGAGTGATGGTGAAGGAAAGGGGGAATAAATGAAGTTGAGTGACTTATGGTTGTGCCATCTAATTCTATTGCATCTTGATAGACCTTGTCTTGTGACAATTTCAAAAGGGTTCTTGCCTTTTTATATCCAGAGTAGTTTATGTGGACCCAGGATTCCTACTCCAACTAGAGGACTAGCCTCTTGAAGGCCGTAATTACGATTTTTCTTCTGGAATTATTAGCAAATCAAGATGTAAGCAGTAAAGTTGTAATGTTAGAATAAATGAGGTGGAGGTAGAGAATTAGGAGTCGATTTATACCTGATCACCTAGGTAGCTCACTACCCCACTATCTCCAGAGTCTTCCCTGTCTAAGCCTCGGGATCTAACTGCTTCATGCATGGGAAGGATGTTAACTTGTCAAAGAAAGAAAACTTTAAAAAGACCACCATGATATATTCTTAGATCAGATTTTACAACCTTATTTACTGAGATTATTAGATTTTTTGGAGAATGTTTGTTGTTGCTGTTCTTCTTAGCAAATGGGACTATAGAGATCTTTAGTAAAGCCTTGTTATTTCGACAGAGAAAACCAAGGGCCAGGGAAGTTAAATTGGCCATAATCAATACTGTGAGTTTGTTTCAAAAAAAAAAAAAAAAAGTTAAGACTAGATCCTGGTTCTCTAGTACCAGATCCAAGGTTCTTTCCTCTGAGATGGTTGCAGTTTCAGAATAAGAGAAAGAACCTCTTAGTCAATCCCACAGTTTAAGAAAGCTGATTGGGAACAATGAAAATATTAAAACATGTTTGTATAGTATTTATGTTCAGTGATGTTCAATCAGCAATTATTGATATTATAAAAAATTAGAAATTGCCTGAATTGTCACAGAAAAGAAGGTTGCTTGGTAAAATACCATTTCCATTATACAATAAGACAGAATATAATTCAACCATTAAAAATACATTCTTGAAGCCTATTTAAAGATATGGAAAGTGGTTATAATAAATGGCAATTCACGACAGAAAGCAAAGGTGAAAAAGCATGGGTTAGACGCTAAGCATTACTTCTAAACTACTAGGCTTCATGTCTAGGGCTACACATTTCTGAAGTTTCTGGAGAGCCTTTAAATGTCAGCATCATTTTTAGCCCAGAGCTCTTTTCTTACACAACATCTAAAAATATCTATTAGTTTAAATTGTCAGCATGTAAAACATTTGCTATGGCTTTTCTCATCGCATCACTCAAATCACGTCAAAGCTAGAAAGAAGAAATGGCTTGGATAATCTGACAACTATATTTGCTGAGATTTCATGAGCATATTTAGTAGCAATTTAATAATGGTTATAAGAATCCTAATCAAACAGTTCTATTTACTGCGTATTTCCACTTAGATGTCCCATAAGCAATTCAAACTCACAATGTCCCAAACTAAAGTCAGTGTATAGTACCAGTATCCATTTAGTTCCTAAGTCATGAACTTGAATCACCTTCTAGTTTGTATATTTCTAGCCTGGATTACTGTGAAAGCATCTAATCTTCTCTCTAAATGTAAGCTTGACCCCCTCCAATCCATTTTCCACTCTGCAGATAGAGGGAATGCTCTAAAAAGGAAATCAGATTACGTTACTTCCTTGTTTATAAACCTTTATTGGAGTTCTATTGCCTCCAGGATAATATGAGCTCCTTGGCCTGGCCTTCAGGGCCCTGTATGATCTCTGTCCTGTTTTCACCTCCAGCCTCAAAGCTTTCTAGTTCTCCAGATATGCTACCCTCTCAATTGCCACAGGACTGACCTCTCATCTTTCTGGGCTCCACTTGTATGTTGCCTCCTTTGGGAATCAAGGCCAACTAAGTTCCCCATTCAAGGAACTTCCCTGGCACCAGGATATAACATTCTATGTTGTAATTGCCTATTTACTTGTGTACCTTCTCTCTTAAAACTGTCAGCTCCTAGAGGCGAGAGAGCTAGTTCTATCCACTCTGACATCATTAGCATCTATCACAGTGTGTTACTATCTAAAAAAGAATCCTTCCTCTTTCCATATTGTTAACAACATGGAGGATTGGTACAGAAATGGTTGCTTTACTCCCAGCCTGGGAATAAAGCCAACACATGAACAATGACTGACTGGAGAGGTGGAAAGGACATGGGCCCCTTCTGGTATAAACATGATTATACCACTTGGAGCCCACCAAGCTCCAGACTTCTTATATAGGATAATCAATTTTCTCATTGTTGAAGTAAATTTGAGTTGGGATCTTTGTTAATTGTAGCCAAATACCTATACAATGATAAAAAGATATATTAGAAATAGGCCTTGTTCTACTGATAAGAAAGTATAACACTAGGCTTCACATAATTGCACAACAGACCTGGAACAGCAAGATATTTTTGCCTTACATTCACATATAACCTATTTATATTTTCTTTTTGGGTTGTTTGGTGGCTTATACAGTACTCAAATGAAAACATATTTGATATTTTGGAATTCGAAGCAACAGAAATCTGACTGCAATTTAAGTTGCTGATGTCAGTATCAACAAAGTTAGATAACCTATAAATTAGCTACAAAATAAACCAGGTTCAAACATTTTTTAATGTATCTCTTTCACTTATTGAAATATGGGTAGACATAGAGTCTCTCAGATGCCAATAATTACAGGAAAATTAGAAAATAGAAACAATTGTAAAAGTAATGCATAGTTTTATTACACATAACTAATTTTAATACTTTGATGTATTTCCTTTTAATCTTTTGAAAATAAAAATATAAAGATACACAATACAAAAATATGTAAGTATATGAATAGCTTTGACTCATGTGTTTTTCACTTAGTATTTTTCATAAACATATTTCCATGCAATTATTTTTCCAAACTGTGCTTTTAAATGGTTATATAATACCCCATATCCTACATAGATAGATGTGTCATCATTTTTTAACCACTCATCTTGGTTGGCTCTTTTAGGGGTTTCTTAACACTTTTATCATAAGGCAATATTAAGATGAATATTTCTGAGAACAAAACTTGGATTATATCCTTAGGGTAAATTTTAATTTACACTGGTTTGACTTTGGTCCCTCTATTCTGTTTTATTGATCTTTCTGCCTGTTCTTCCATTAGTATCGTATCACTTTTTGAAAATTATAATAGCTTTATAATATGCCAATATCTAATAGAGAAAGTTGTTCTACATAAATTTTTTTCTTTTGAATAACTTTCTTATCCTCATGTTTTTCCTCTAGACAATTTCTTTAAAAATTACCCCAAACTCCAAAAAAACTAATTGAGCTTTTGATTCAGTTGTATTAAACATATATATTGACTTGGTAATAATTCACAATTCTGTAATATTGAATCTTCTTTTGTCATTTACTTGTATATTGCTTCACTTATTAAGGCTTCTTTTATGTCTCTCAAAAATATTTGTAGTTTTTCCCAATTCCTTTTAAAAATTTTTTCTGTTTTTCTTTAAATTTTTTTGTTGTTGCTATTGTAAATGGACAAAACTCTGAAAAGTACATTGTTGAAAGCCTGCCCTTTTAGCATCAGGCTATTTTTTTTTTTTTTTTTGAAGATGTTCACTTTGGCATTTTCTGGCCACAAAATATGACATTCATGAAGTATGAGGCAGGAATAGTCATATGCTTTGAGTCCCAGTTCTGTCACTAATGGTAACAATTTATAAAAAGCAAATCTCTTCTTATCTCATTTTATAAATCTAAAAATAAATCTTTAATTAATATGCCTTGAACATATGCCATTTAAACATTTCCATCATTGCTTTAATAAATTAAACCTGTAAAAAATTATACACTGGAAGAGGTAAATTTTAAAACAAATTTTTTCAATTTCTTCTTTATATATAAAGCAATATAAGACCAAGTACATTTGGTTTCAGAGACTTGATGGCTCACGTAATTATGTGAAACTAATTAATTCAAAATCTGTTTATCAACAGTAGTCTGTAGCTGCAGCATTTTCTCTCAGAGGCATTAACAAAGGCTTATCACCTGCTTTCTTGTTGCAGTTTGTCTCAAAGGCAAATCAATATGAAAAATGTAAAAATGCTATTCCCAGAACTAACACTTTCAGCAACTTACAAGAACTTTTAGTATCTGATACCAATTAGTTTTCTTAGCTTAAATTAAAACAGTTTGATTTTAGCAATGAAATGTGTCAAAATACTAAGGATTTTAAAGGCAAAATAAAGTTTTCCCAAAGAATTAAAAAAAATTTAGATTATAGATTTATTTATTTATATATATGCATACATTTTAATTATTATATTTTTTCAGGCTAAATAACTATAACAGATTGTTGGGGATAAGAGGATTTAAATAAAGCTATTACATACTTAATAGATTAAACAACATAATGTACATTGCACATACCCACATTACATGCATATGAAAATAAAATATATATGGGCAATATCTTCTTTTGTATAGTATCAATGAAATAGCAGAAATGAGTTATCAGTGAATGTATGTATCCGATTTTTGATAGGTTTCCCTGATAAATTAGATCCCCCAAACATTATTCAAATTATTACATTTCTGGAAGTTCATTGGATAGAACACTAGGTAAAATGAAACAATGTTTTGAGTTAGAAATATTCATTTGTTTTTACAGAAAAGAAAATGAGATTTCAGGAATTGAAATTCTCTCTTCCCCCTGTTTTTAAAAAAGATGCACCTATCTTTCAAAAAATTAAAAGTGCTCCTTGTAAATTAAATGAACTTACTCATTTTTATAGTTTATTTTTTTTTATAGTTGGCTTTACAGGCTGAAAGAAAGGGTTAACATCTGCTTCTTTTGCCTCAGGATGCCTGAGGATTTGACCCTTGGTCTTATGCTACTTGCAACACAACGCAAGGAACTGTTAACGGTTTCCCTATGCCAACCTACAGAATGGGAGAAAATTTTTGCAACCTATTCATCTGGCAAAGGGCTAATATACAGAAATCTACAAGGAACTTAAACAAATTTACAAGAAAAACAACCCCATCAAAACGTGGGTAAAGAATATAAACACATTTCTCAAAAGATAACTTTTTTTTTTTTTTTTTTTTAACGTTTGTTGCAGCCAACAAACAAAAAAAGCTCATCATCACTGGCAATTAGAGAAGTGCTACTCAAAACCACAATGAGACACCATCTCACACCATGTAGAATGGCAGTCATTAAAAAGTCAGGAAACAACAGATGCTGGGGAAGATGTGGAGAAATAGAAACACTTTTATACTGTTGGTGGGAGTATAAATTAGTTCAACCTTCATGGAAGACATTTCCTCAAAGATCTAGAATCAGAAATACCATTTGACCCAGCAATCCCATTACTTGGTATATACTCAAATGATTATGAATTGTTCTACTACAAAGACACATGTACACATATGTTTACTGCAACTCTATTCACAATAGCAAAGACTTGGAATCAACCCAAATGCCCATCAATGATAGACTGGATAAAGAAAAAGTGGCACATATACTCCATGAAATACTATCTAGCCTTTAAAAAAGGATGAGTTTATGTCCTTTGCAGAGAATGGATGAAGCTAGAAGTCATCATTCTCAGCAAACTAAGACAGGAACAGAAAACCAAATACTGCATGTTCTCACTCATAAGTGGGAGTTGAACAATGAGAACACATGGACACAGAGAGGGGAATATCACACACTGGGGTCTGTTGGGAGGTATTGGGGCCTAGGGGGCAAGGGAAGTGAGAGCATTAGGACAAATACCTAATGCACTTGGGACTTAAAACCTAGATGACAGGTTGATAGGTATACCAAACCACCATGGCACATGTATACCTATGTAACAAACCCACACATTCTGCGCATGTATTCCAGAGATAAAAGTAAAATAAAAAATCCAGTTCCCTATATGTTAAAGTATTATAAATAAAGATATATTTTTCATTGGAAAAAACAGTTTTCCCTATGCCGGATCTAAAATAAATGCAAGTTCTGTCTATGAAGCCTAGTACCTGTGCCTTGTCGTTAACATTGTTTATCAAGTAGTAAGCAGTATTGATGAGATGCAGCTGCACAGCTAGCTAGGCATGACAGGAGAAGGTATGCCAGAACTGATGGTGCTATGGTTTGAGTTTCCCCTCTAAAACTAATGTTGATATTCAGTTGTCATTGTGATAATGTTAAGAGGTGATTAGGGCCAGGAGTGGTGGCTCACGCCTGAAATCTCAGCACTTTGGGAGGCTGAGTTAGGCAGATCAGGAGTATGTTCCAGGTCAGAAGTATGAGACTAGCCTGGCCAGCATGGTGAAACCCCATCTCTACTAAAAATACAAAAAAATTAGCCGGGAGTGGTGGCACATGCCTGTAATCCCAGTTACTCGGGAGGCTGAGGCACAAGAATTGCTTGAACTTGGGAGGTGGAGATTACAGTGAGCCGAGATGGCACTGCTGTACTCCAGCCTGAGTGACAGAGCGAGACTGTGTCTCAAAAAAAAAAAAAAAAAAAAAAAAAAAAAAAAAGTGATTAGGTCATGGGGCTCTGCCCTCATGAATGGATTACAACCTTATTTCAGGAATAGGTTTGTGGTTGCAAGAGTTTGCCCTCCTTTTTCTCTGTCTTGAGTACTGTCATCCTTCTTACCATGTGATGCTTCCTGTTATGTTGTAATGCAGCAAGAAGGCCTTCACCAGGTATGGCCCTTCAATCTTGGACTTCTTGGTCTCTAGAACCATAAATCAAATAAGCTGCCTTTTAAATTACCCAGTTTGTGGTATAACAGCAGCAAAAAGCAGACATATGGCTTCCTTGATCTGAGAGAGTCTGCATCTACTCAGCTTCATCAGTCATTATGACCATACATGTCTCAAGTGTGTGGGATTTGGACATTGGGAGCTTTGCCTAGGAGTTGTGAGACCTCTACTATACTGTTAATTTATATACTGTACTGTTACTTTTTTATTATTTCTAAAATCAAAGTAAATTTGGACTTAAATGAAGTCTTTTGTGTCTCATGAGTTTGATTATTAATCTAAACCCAAGTTGAACCGAGTAGGTGTTACATTGGAAAATTTTCATAGCAATAAATTATCCTCTGTATTCTGCCTTAATACTTGTAGTCTCAACTGCCAAAGCCCAAAGTGGAAAAAGAGGAAAATCCTACTTGATAAATGAGTAGGTGGAGTCTCAGCATGACTTAACATTAATGTCCTTCCCCACATTACCCCAGCAACTTCAAACACTAAATTGTCAAAACACTAAACAGTTTTCTGAGATGATAGAAAGTACCATCATGAGAAAAAGAAAGAGGTATAAAATACACAAAGGGTAAAAATCCTGTAATAAAATGGCATGCAGTTGGCAGCCACTGATTCAGTTTCTCCTACTTGCCCACTAAAATGTATATGAAATATTGATAAAAGGCAAAACCTCACATTACCTCATGCTAAAACTAAAACTGACAGATAATCTATTGCTAAAACATATAAAAATTTTATCCATTTCCACAAGGAAATAAAAGCAGATTGAGAAAAACAATTTTTAGCTGAACTAATCATTGCCTCCTGAAATATAACCAGACAGCTAAGCTGAAAGAAGGTAAAAAGCCACGTATTTCTCTACTGAGCCCTGCTGATTGGTCCAGGGTTTAGAACAATCGAGGAAAAAATGGATGGCATGAGAAGTACTTCTTAAGGTATACTGTTTTTCACTTCTACTTTCTGCATCAATTCATAACCTCCCTGGAAGGGAATGGGATTGGTGGTATGATATTGCATCTGGGGAGATTTGGTCCCCACAAATCAAGTACTGTAGTTGAATGCAGTACTTAAGAGTCAGACAGACTTGCCACTTACTAGCTAGGTGACTCTGAGTGGTTTATTTAACCTCTCTTTACTCAATTTCTTCATCTAGGGTTGTTGTTAGTATTAAATGAGATAGTAAATGTATATCATAAAGCATAGTACCTCATAAAATGCTTTGTTCAATAAATGGTAGACATTTTCATTATGACAAAGGGGTAGAATATGGGGAAGTTCTAAGAGTTCTAGGAGTATGTGTGTTCACTGTAGATTGCAGCTTTGTTTTAGGCTCTCTCTATGTTCAGTGTGTCAGAGTATATAGCCATGGAGTAAGAGTGGGTTCTCTGTCAGTCTTACGCTGTCATACACAATGAATATCTGTCCAGGGACTCTTCATTTTAGCCAGATTTCCAGATACACAGTCAAGGAGGGGCTTGCACCAAGCTGAATAGATAGGGTTGTACAAGCCACAATTCCTGTCTTTGATAAAAGATAAAAACTAACATGACAACAAAAAGAAAGTGACGTGGGTTATAGGTCTATGAAAAAAATACTGCACAAAGAAAATGGCTTGGAATCCTAAATAATATACAAGAAGGCACAAACTCTAGGAAACAGCAACAAGCTAATTAGTCCCCTCAAACACTGAAGAGTTTGATACTTCATTTCCCCTCATCATCTCTACCATTTTACTACCATTTTGGGTGCCCTCTGCCTCTTCCTGGATGACCATTCTGTTGTGGGCTAAATTGTGTTTCCCGCTCCATTCCCATCAATATGTTTAAGTCCTAAGTTCTAGTGCCCCAGAAAGTGACTGCATTTGGAGATAGGGTCTTTAAAGAGGTAATTAGGGTTAAATAAGGTCTTTGGGGTTTGGCCCCAATTTAATATGACCCATGTCCTTGTAAGAGGAGATTAGTTCACAGACGCACACAGAAGAAAGAACACTTGAAGGCACAGAGAGAATATGGTTACCCACAAGCCAGGACAGGCCTCCAAAGAAACAAACCCTGCTCACGCCTTGATCTCAGAGTTCCAGCCTCCAGAACTGTGGGAAAATGAATTTCTGTTGCTTAAGCCACCTAGTCTGTGGCACTTTGGAAGCCCTAGCAAACTAATATGCCATCCAATTGCTGGCCTCTCAGTTTCTTTTCTCATTTTCAGGGACCTTCACTTTGTCTCTCTTCAGCCCCTCCTCCCAGGGCAGCACCCTGATGCTGTCATGATCTAGAACTGTAACCTTCTGAAATATTACATTCAAATCTGTACTGTTGGCAAATCTCTGACCATAGTAACACTGCCTTGTGACCTTTACATTTGGTATTTCCATGCAATCCTTTCTTTGATGTCACCCATGTCCCCAAATAAACCCGACTTCTTGCTCCCAACTCCCCCGTCATCTTCCTTCTCAACTGAGTCTCGACATTGTGGTTTATCACTTCATACTTCATTTTGTCAATATCTTTAAACCTCTGTTTCCTTCCATAGTGACAGCCTTGCAAAACCTCAACTCAGCTGTTTTCCCTGAACTCGTACAGTATTTCTGAGCAGCATTGAAGGAAACCACACAGCCACATGATGTGTTGTTCTGAGCCAGAGTAAAGTCATTTAGGTCTTCAAGGCTGTCTTGTCGTCTCTTCCCTTCTCTTCAGCTACTATTTCAAACTTCCTCTGCTCTGTTTTTCAAAATGTTGATCTCACTATGTCCAGCAGATGACTTCACCCAGGAGGTGACTTCACTTCCTGTTTTATAGGGAAAATTGAGGTCACCAGAGAGAAATTTCCCCCAATTCTGCCAACTAATCTGTAAACATCTTCATTCTCACTAGTCATTCTTTGTTACCTCATATTACACATGAATATGTGCTCCTCTTTGTTCCTGAGGTTAATTCCTTAATAATCCTTTGAATTCCATTTCTCATGGTTCCTCTAAGACCTCACACTTTTCACTGTTCTTTCGTTCTCTCTCATGTTTAATGCTCTTTCTACTTTCTCCCCTTATTTTTTCCTTCTCACAGTTTAAACACTCTCCAAGTATCCCAATAGCTCCTGCTACTTCAGGAAGTGTGCCTCAGGCCTCAGTGTGCTAGAGTAAACTGTTGGAATGAGCCCCTCTGACACATGGATATACAAAGTTTTTTTGTTTGTTTGTTTTGAGATGGAGCTCTGTCACCCAGGCTGGAGTATGGTGGTACAACTGTACAATCTTAACTCACTGCAACCTCTGCCTCCTGAGTTAAAGCAATTCTCCTGCCTCAGCCTCCCAAGTAGCTGGAATTACATGCTGCTGCCACCATGCCCGGCTAATTTTTGTGTTTTTAGTAGAGATGGGGCTTTGCCATGTTGCCCGGGCTGGTCTCAAACTCCTGACCTCAGGTGATCACCTCAGCCTCCCAGAGTGCTGGGATTAAAGGCATGAACCACCGCGCCCGACCTGGCATTGCTCTAAGTGTCTTTCATATTTTAACTCCTCTACTACACAACAGAGCTCTAAGGAAGGCACCATTTTCTCCATATTTGGCAGCTTTGAAAATAAACCATACATAACAACAATAACAAAAGCAAACATATGGCATCTAATATTAAGAATGCTGTACATTATGACATGATTTCTCACATTTACACTATGAGATTGGTACTATGACTTTCTCTGCTTTACAGAATGTGACTTCTAAGAATAAACAGTTGGTAAGTGGTAGAATCAGGATTAGAACCCAAGCAGTTTTAACACATTGCTTTCCTCTCCTCTATATGCATTTTTTTGAGAAAACCTTCAAGTAATCAAAAAGCAATTAAAAATAAGACCTGAAGAAGGAAGAAGTCATGGAATAAAAGGATCATTGACTAATTTCTGTCCTACCAGCTCCACTGCTTCCCAGCTCTGTGACCAGAGGCAAGTTGCTTAACCTTTGTGTGTCTCAATTTTCTCATTAAAAAAAAAAATGGAATAATAATATTATCTCCTTGGTTGTCATCAAGACAAAATATGTTAATTCACATAAAGTGCTTGTATCAATGCTTGAGAATGTAAGATGTGCTAAATTGGAGGTGTCCAATCTTTTGGCTTCCCTGGGCCACATTGAAAGAATTGTCTTTGGCCACACCAAAAACACACTAATAGTAACCATAGCAACAACAACAACAAATCACTTAATGTTTTAAGAAAGTAGGAATTTGTGTTGGGCCACATTCAAAGCCATCCTGGGCTGTATGTGAGATGAAGGCTGAGGGTTGGATAAGCTTATGCTAAATAATACTATTTTGTTTTTCTTACATATTCTCAACCATGCATAATTAACCATGAACAGGAGGTCAGGTGAAAAGGGGGCTGGCAAAATCTCTCCTGTAGAATTTACATACATGACTTAATTCCTTTTGGAATGTTCCTCTGCCTTGCTGCAAGGAGTACAGCTTTTAGCCTGGAAAAAGGAGTCTCTGTCCTGGTACTACACCTTAGAGGGCCCTTTGTATCGCATATAAAATGAATTCATTAAAGAACACATGGATGCCTCTGTCACTTGGTAACCCTAAAAGCTCAATCTCATGACAAACACCATTCAGGCCACAGAGAAATTCTTCTTCAGTTCTGCTTGATAGCCTCAAAACAAAACTCACCCGTTCAAATGGCATGAAGGTGTATGGGTTGAAACCCTATTGATATAGGAGACACACACTGCTTGGAATCCAGAAGCAGTGGGAACACTGAGTTAAGTGAAAATATAAATGCTTAACTTGTTAAATTCTTTCTCTTAATTAACATGCATGAAATAGATTCTTGTTATGATGAAGTATCCCAGTGCTGAATATCTATTTCCATGCTTCACTTCTTGTTCTAATTTGTGGTTCTAGAGGTACTCATAAATTAGTGCAATAATTAAAACAGTTGTACAAGGCTGTAGAAATTCTGTAGGGTTAGTTTATATGACTCAGATCTGTGTGTGTGTGTATGTGTGTGTGCGTGTGTATGTTTTAGCTTAAAATGTTTGAAGCATGTAAAAAATTGATTCTTTACATTATGAGATCTACATATTGCTTTAAGAGGTAATAAAAGTTGCAATTAAACAATAGCTATACATATGCAGTTAAAAATATTTTGTAATATTTTCTGTAATTTATCAATATATCACTTATAATATTTGGCAAGACAAGTATATCTTAATTCATTTCTAAATCTATTAAATTAATAATTTGACAATTCCTGCCCCTATTGCCTCAGCAGAGCCAAGTTTCTTCAAACAGGAATTAATAAAAATTTACTTAAAAGCAGTGACTCAAGAAAGTTTGTCTAATTTGGCATTACCATCAATATAGCACAAATAATGTGAAAATCTTGATTATAACCACATTATTTGTGATGCTCCTGAAACTAAAACAAGACAGGAATATTTTATGGAATAAATATGTAATAAATTGTGAATTATATGTCATTATTTTACTTGTCATCAAAACATTACTGACCTATGAACAGACATGCATGGCAAAATTAAATTCATTCTTTTTTCAATATTTTGCTTAATTTCAATTACTATATATAAAAATCATAGTGTTTCACATTCTTTAAATTTTATCATTATAAAGATGTGTTTGTCAAGGTATGAGAGTAGAATATCTTTTAGCTAACCACTAATAGCTTGCTTTTTACTTTTAAAACAATTGGACCTATGGTATGTGGGCTCCCATTTTTACTGTTGCCCTAGGTCCTGCAAATGGGGTGAGCCTCGGCTTAAGACCTGGGATTGTGAGTTCAGGAATTTGATGTGCACTCTCTTGAGAATGAAAGCTTAATACACAGTCAGCCCCTGTGACTGTTGATTCCACATCCATGGATCCAACCAGCGATGGGTTGGATTTATGTTAAAAAAACAAAAAATAAAAATAAAACAAAAAACAATACAGTATAATCATTTATAATACATTTACACAGTATTAGGTATTATGAGTAATCTGGAGATGATTTAAAGTATACAGAGGGATGTAGGTAGGTTATATGCAAATACTACACTCTGTTAAATAAGGGAATTGAGCATCTGTGGATTTTGGTATCCCATGGAGTGGGTGGGAATGGGCATAGAACCAATCTCCTGTGGATATTAAGGACGACTCTATATCTAAAAATATCATCTTGTAGATGTGTGGTGTTATTTCTAAAGTCTCTGTTTCTGTTCCATTAGTCTATTTGTCTATTTTGGTCACAGTATCATGCTGTTTTAGTTACTGTAGCCTTGTTGCATAGTTTGAAGTCAGGTAGCATGATGCCTCCGGCTTTGTTCTTTTTGCTTAGGATTGTCTTGGCTATAAGTGCTCTTTTTTGGTTCCATATGAAATTAAAAGTAGTTTTCCTAATTCTGTGAAGAATTTCAATGATAGTTTGATAAGAATAGCATTTAATCTATAAATTACTTTGGGCAGTATGGCCATTTTCACAATATTGATTCTTTCTATCCATGAGCTTGGAATGTTTTTCCATCTGTTTGTATCCTCTCTTATTTCCTTGAGTGGGGGTTTGTAGTTCTCCTTGAAGAGGTCGTTCATATCCCTTGTTAGTTGCATTCTTAGGTATTATATTCTCTTTGTAGCAGTTGTGAATGGGAGTTCATTCATGATTTAACTCCTTGCTTGTCTATTGTTGGTATGTAGGAATGCTTGTGATTTTTGCACATTGACTTTTGTGCAAATCTTCAACAAACCTGACAAAAACAAGCATTGGAGAAAGGAATCACTATTTAATAAATGGTGCTGGGAAAACTGGCTTGCCATAAGCAGAAAGCTGAAACTGAACTCCTTCCTATACCTTATGCAAAAATTAACTCAAGATGGTTTAAAGACTTAAATGTAAAACCCAAAACCATAAAAACCCTAGAAGAAAACCTAGGCAAGACCATTCAGGGCATTGGCATGGGCAAAGATTTCATGACAAAAATGTCAAAAGCAATTGTAACACAAGCCAAAATTGACAAATGGGAACTAATTAAACTAGAGAGTTTCGGCATAGCAAAAGAAACTATCATCAGAGTGAACAGACAACCTACAGAATGGGAGAAAATGTTTGCAATATACCCATTTGATGAAGGTCTAATGTCCAGAATCTACAAGAAACTTAAATTTACAAGGAAGAAACAACCCCATGAAAAAGTGGGCAAAGGATATAAACAGACACTTCGCAAAAGAAGACATTTATGAGGCCAAGAAACATTTGAAAAAAAGCTCAACATCACTATCATTAGAGAAATACAAATCAAAACCATGATGAGATACCATCTCATGCCAGTCAGAATGGTGATTACTAAAATGTCAAGAAATAATAGATGCTGGCAAGGCTGTGGAGAAATAGGAATACTTTTACACTGTCGATAGGAATTTAAATTAGTTCAGCCATTGTGGAAGACAGTGTGTTGATTCCTCAAGGATCTAAAACCAGAAATACCATTTGACCCAGCAATCCCACTACTTGGTATATACCCAAAGAAAATATAAATTATTCTTCTATAAAGACACATGCACATATATGTTTGTTGCAGCACTATTTACAATAGCAAAGACATGGAACCAACCCAAATGCCCATCAATAATAGTCTGGATAAAGTAAAGGTGGTACATATGCACCATGGAATACTATGCAGCCATAAAAAGGAATGAGATAATGTCCTTTTGCAGGGACATGATGAAGCTGGAAGCCATAATCCTTGGCTAAAAGCTAACACAGGAATAGAGAACCAAACACCACGTTCTCATAAGCGGGAGTTGAACAATGAGAACACATGGATACAGGGAGGGGAACAACACACACTGGGGCCTGTTGAGGGCTAGGGGGAAAGGCGAGGGAGAACATTTAGGACAAATAACTAATGCATATGGGGCTGAAAACCTAGATGACAGACTGACAGGTGCAGCAAGCCACCATGGCACACGTATGCCTGTGTAACAAATCTGCATGTTCTGCACATGTATCCCAGAACTTAAAGTAAAATTTAAAAAAATAAAAATAAAAACGACATCTTTACTCAGTACATTTGGTCTTTAATTCAAGATGCATTAAGCACCACACTGAAGATACAAAGATAATCACTGACTAGTACAAAGACAGACATTTGGCAGGGCAGTGACAGGCTTAAACACAGGTGTCACTTTTTTCCAGAAGCTTTCCCTAACCATAGGCTGTTGCTTTTCTGGCTCTTTTCTTTCCATGGTTTCTATTTCCATGGAACAGTGAGTGAGTTTCCTGACTTAGTAAGAAAATATAATTTTGAATCTTGACCTTTTCACTTACTGCCCATGAGGTCTTGGGTTAGCTAATCACTTGGACTCACTGAACTTCAGTTTTCATTCCAGTAGTATGGTAGTAAGAGAACTTGTCCCAGAAAATGTACAGCGTTGTTGTACGGGTATATACACATGAAGAGGAGCCATGTGCAAGATAAACAGTGAGCCTGGGAAAGGTGAGGTTCAAGGAATTACTTTTCAAATTGCTATTGAAATATGGAATGGTGATATTCTAAGAATCAAGTTCAATTTTTCTGAGATTTTCTGACTGTAACAAATTACTATGTGACCTCCTCTGTAGCATCAGTGTGACAAACTGAAGACTTTAGAGTGCTATGGAATTAAACTTTTCCCATAAATAGACTGTTTTCTATGTAGCAGTTTAATACAAATATCTTGTGCTAAATTGTTTAGATATCCACTTTTCTGGGTTTTTTTCTTACTGATAATTCCTCACTGAACTGTAAGAGGGAGGGAAGGGGAAAGAGAGAGAGAGAGAGAGAGGGAGAGAGAGAGAGAGACAGACAGACAGACATTGTGTCTCATTTCCTCAGTCTCTAAATTGTGTAATCTACCACCTTTCAGGCAGGTACTCAAAATTCGTATTTGGGAAAAGGCCCTAATAAGCAAGTGGAAGACGTTTTTATAAAATTAGGAAGAATAAACAGGTCAAACTTACAGTTGTGATAACCTAGCAGTCATTACTACCTTTGTAACCCTGAAGGCTGTTGTAACCCTGAGTTACTTGTGTGTGTATACTGCGTCTCCCATACGTATCAGTAAGGAGAGGCTGGTTCATATTGTGGTTACAAACAACCCCCAAGTGTTAGTGACTTAAAAAGGTTTATTTCTTGCTCACATAAGTTTATTTCCTCCTCCAGGAGGCTGTCAACAGAGCACCTGCTATGGACGCTTGCTGGTCTCCATGGCAAGGAAAGCTAACTCTGCAGACTCCCACATTGACCTAGAGTAAGTAA
The DNA here is from genome assembly GCF_048565385.1 of Saimiri boliviensis. Classification (NCBI taxonomy): domain Eukaryota; kingdom Metazoa; phylum Chordata; class Mammalia; order Primates; family Cebidae; genus Saimiri; species Saimiri boliviensis. The sequence continues at coordinate 78,512,009 of NC_133453.1, forward strand.
ATGCTCTGGCTCAGAACTATACATCACCCATTTCCCCAAACACTGGCGGGATAGTCACATGGTCCCACTATGAGCCAAGAAATAGAACCCTATCATGACCCAGAAAGGGAGAACCAGAAGTACACGGTAAGCATTACTAATGACTGGCATGCCACTGCTGCTTGCACAAAGAAGTATTGTGGGTTTCTAAAGTGAATTCAGCATTGCCCAGGAAGGCCTGCGGCTGATGTGGTGTGACTGTTGGCCTCAGTCTGCCTCTGCGCCCATCTCCTTTGTCCACTCTCCACAGTCTTTACCAGTGAAGCCTGTTATTTCTTTGTCAGAATGTACTCCTTATGTGAATTCTAGGCATAATTTTATTCCTTTTTAAAATGCATGTAAACATTAAGTATAGCATAATTTAGTCTGTTCATCTGATGGTTTGGGAGAGCTGGCTGATGCAGGGCTCTTGAGGATGGAAAAGTTTCTGAAGGACTAGAATCTCCTCTGAGGGAGGGAAAAAGGGATGTCTGAAGGTAAATCATTGGCATCAAATCATTTCCCAGAAGAGGTTCTGACCACCAGGGTGGGGATTTATAGGGCTGTCTATGATGTGTTCTTCAGTTGCAAGCCCTGGAGCAGTCACATAATCCATTCTTGTCCATTTTAGGAAATAGGCTTCAGGAATATCAGGTTTGGGATGCTTCCAGCACAAAGTGACAAGGTACATGCTGAACTATACATTGTCTGGTGCCCAACACAGATAGAATTTCCCTTCTGATAAATGTACAGGAATTAAAACATCATTTCTCTTGAACATTTAAAAATGCTTTCCATTATCTTTAAAAACATCTTAAAATATATTCCAGTTTGCTTTCTAATTATGCAATAAAATAACTCCTAGTTCTGGTGTGTTGGTTAAAAGTCAAAACAGCTTGTATTTGAATACAGCTATACACATTCAACATTCAAAAGCTGTTTTAGTCACGATAATTAGGCATTAAATTGTGATTTATATTGTTAAATACTGATTTAGAGTTAACCAACTAACAGTCTGGAAATTTTTAAGTACTTTTAGAATATTACGTTATACTAAACTATGCCCATAATACATCTCATTTTTTTCTTTCCTCTAAAATTTAATGCATTATTATAATTCACATCTTAAAATATCTTGGGTAGGTAATAGGTATACATAATACAACTAGCCAAAGTTACAAAATAATTTTTTAGTGAAAAAGAAGTATTTCTTTTATCCCTGTCCCCTAATCCTTGGATTTCCCCTTCAGATACAACCACTGTTATCAATTTATTGTGTTTCCTCCCAAAGATAGTCAATGTTGCTATAATTATTATTATTTTTTGAGACAGAGTCTCACTCTGTCACCCAGGCTGGAGTGTAAGCAGCACAATCTCAGCTCACTGCAACCTCCACCTCCTGGGTTCCAGCAATTCTCCTGCCTCAGTCTCCAGAGTAGCTGGCACTACAGGTGCACCCCACCATGCCTGGCTAATTTTTATATTTTTAGTAGTGACAGGGTTTCACCATGTTGGTCAGGCTTATCTCAAACTCCTTACTTCAAGTGATCTGCCTGCCTCAGCCTCCCAAAGTGCTGGGATTACAGATGTGAGCCACTGCACCTGGCCATTATAATTTTCAAGTGTGTGTGTGTGTGTGTATTTGGTTATCTGCTTGCTCTTTTACACTTTTTTTTTTTTCATTTAACAGTATATCTTGGAGATCATTTCATATCACTATGTGTAAAGCTGCTTTATTCACTTAACAACAACATAGTATTCTATTATTTTGATCTATTATAATTTATTTACTCTGGTCCCTATCAATAGATAATTACGTTGTTTCAAATCTTTTGCTATATAGACAATCCTGAAAAGTATATTCTTATATTTAATTATATATGTGTGTGTGTATATATATATATATATATATATATATATATATATATATATGACTTTACAGTTGACATAATCCTAGATGTGGAATGGCTAGATCAAAGGCAGATTTTCTTATAGAAATGTCGTTAGCATAAATTACATTTTAAACTATGGGACAATACAATTAAATACTTTTATTAAAAAAACCAAGTTGAGCCGGGCGCGGTGGCTCAAGCCTGTAATCCCAGCACTCTGGGAGGCCGAGGTGGGTGGATCATGAGGTCAAGAGATCAAGACCATCCTGGTCAACATGGTGAAACCCCGTCTCTACTAAAAATACAAAACATTAGCTGGACATGGTGGTGCATGCCTGTAATCCCAGCTACTCAGGAGACCGAGGCAGGAGAGTTGCCTGAACCTGGGAGGTGGAGGTTGCGGTGAGCCGAGATCGCGCCATTGCACTCCAGCCTGGGTAACAAGAGCGAAACTCCGTCTCAAAAAAAAAAAAAAACAAACAAAAAAAAAACCAAGTTGAAATATTTTTTCCCTTACTTGTCCAACTCTGGGCTAACACAGTCAAATGAGGCATGGTTTCAGACCTCACGGGACTGAAGTACTCTAGGTAAAATGATGGCAGCTGTTTAGAAAGTATATATATACCTTGAAAGCCATTTTGACGTCATTCTTAAAAGACTTGCTTATTAACCATGTAAATGGATCTAAAAGAGATATTCAAATATTCCTACTTACATACCTGGACTCTGAAAACTCCTAAGTATAGAACATTATAGTTATACATTATAATAATAGTTCTTCAAAGTGAATGCATTTATGCATTTTCAAGTAAGGTTCTGTTAAAAACATCACCAGGATTAATCATATCGAACCTGTCTTGGAATTTCGTAAACAGTTGACAAAGTCAAAACAGTGATGTGCTTTGTTAAAAAGGGCTCACTGAAAAAGCTAATTTGTAAATTGGTCATCACTGAATACATGTATCTAAGTTAGCTCAATGAGAACTTCTTTAGACAAGAAAATTCCCTGCTTGAAGCTTCCGAGAAGATACTTGTACTCTTTAGAAAATCTTGCGTAATTAGAGATGATTAAAGATTCTGTAGTATCTTCATGGGACAAAATTAGAAATCCATTTCCTCTTAGAGAAGAAAGGGTGTGGTTTCCCAGAACAGCACAGAAAGGGTTAAACTGTCATTCCTTCCTGATAATTTCATATCTCTTGTATAAGATTGCTAAATGTCAAAAAGTGTTTATTTTTTTGCTAACAGTATAAAACTGAACATACTGTGAGACATAAGGTAGCAGGTGTCTTGGCTCTAAACTATCAAGTCTGTGGGCATTCTGTTATAACAGGTGCTCCAAAAAATTTGAACAGATTTTAACAAGAGCTGTATGGGCTTTTTAATTAGCCTGGTTATTCAGCATGTGTAAAAAGCATTAGGTATATACTTAAAACATCATAGGGTCTAAAAAACAAATGCTTCATATAGTTACTCTCTCTTTCCAGCTTCTCTTTGCTTTCTTCTGTTACATTTGACGTATGAATTTCCCCAGCTGAGACAAGAGTGTGACGAAGAATGACCATCGGTAACAGTGATAGAGATTCAGAATACTCTTCTGGCTGTTACACAGACATGCTGTACACTTTTCATAGAACTCCAGTTTGATAGTATTGGGGGCATCCTAACCTTTCCTGGAATAGCCTCTTAGAAAGTTTATATGTCTCACAAATTGACTATTATCAGAAGAATTTTTATATCAACCTCTGCAATATGGGAAGATGAGCTTTTATTTGGGATTCATATTTAGGATTTTAGGGATAAATAATAAAAGTTAAATAACTTCTGCCTATATTGTAATTTCTCTTGTAGGTCATCATGTTAACACAGATGTTAATTTAAGACTACCTTTTTTCTTCTGTTTTTAATGTACTAATGTGACATTTGATCTTTGGGATCCAACTCTGCAGCATTAATTCGTTGGTCCAGTAAATATTTACTGAAAAATCTATTATGTTGAGTTTGTGTTTGTGTGCGTGTGTGTGTGTGGGCAGCAAAGAGGAATAAAACAATTTCCTATCCTTAAGGTACTTAACATAAATATGAATTATAAAGTGGAATATGTTTGACTTGCTAGTGATGTAAACAGAGTATGCCATAGGAGCTGAAAGAGTGGGGAGATCTACCTACATTTAGTGAAACTGAAGAAAGGTTCATTGAAGCAAGTGACATTTAATCTTGGCCTTGACAATTGAATAGAATTTTGAAGTCATGATAGAAGCTGGCAATTGGGGCTACATTACAGGCACAAATGAAAGTACATTATAGGGCGTTGATTTACTGATTATAGTTATTGCATATATGGTGATCAGTGTTTAACTTCTTAGATACAGATGTAAGGTACAGATTTATTTTAAATCAAGTGGAAAGGTACCAGTTGCTGATTGCTTAGTGTGTCAGATTCGATGTGCCTGGCTTTACCCACTTCGCCTCTTCTGTATGTATACGTGCTGTTTCCTTATTTTCCCCTCCTCCAGCCCCACATAAGAATGCAGTAAGAATGTTTATGACAACCCTCTGTGAAAGGTATCATTCCACCTGTTTTACTCATGAGGATACTTAGTATCAGTGAAGTTAAATAGCATATGCCAGGTCATGTGATAAGGAAGAGGTGGAGTCAGAATTTGAACTTAAACTCGTCTGTTACCTAAGTACACGCACTTATTCTTCACAACCCTGCACTATCCTCCTGGTTTTCAAGTAAGAAGGAATCTTGTATATGATTCTTGTGGATATAATTCATGCATTCTCTTGGGAGGTAAAAAAAAAAACCAAAAACCTGTATGTATTAAGTGCGGATATATATACAGTGCACATTCAGCTGTACAGTTTAACTGTGGCATTGACATTTTATGATGAAGGGTAATATGGGAAAAGAGTCTAAAAAGACTCTGTAGGGGTGTGATCATGGAAAAAGGTTGGGAAGCATTGATTTAACTCAAACTCTCTCACTTTTTAAGGAACAGATGTGGAATGTTGGAAAGTGAAATGACTGCCCCAGTTACACATGTAGTCAGTGGTGTATATGCATGTGTGTGCTTAAAAATAAATACACTGTTTTTAGGGGCAAAAGTCTCATGCACCTTTATCAAGCTCAACAATCTTACGTACTCTCCTTTAACTCGATTTCTTTCTGGGTTTGTAGGTGGGCTTACTTATGCTCTTCCCCTTAAGCAGTAACTCACTCCATTTCAAATTCTTGGAGGTCAACAATAAGGAGTAAAATAGCCCTGGGGCTAAGTCTCGACCCTGGAATGTATCATTCAAGCTGCGGTGTTCTGGGGGCGCTCTTGAGCTGCCCACTTGGTGCTTTGAGAGCAGCAAATAATTATAGTAGGTGCTCAGAGTTAAGAATTAATGCGTGCATATTGATAGTGGCAGAAAGAAAAGGGCTCGGAAGGACTGAGAACCGCTTGTCTTTTAAATTATTTAAGTATTAGTTAAACTTATTTCACATAGAAACAAGCAACACTGGCTCATTTGCAGCTGTCGGACATCTGCTGTCATGCTAAAAGTGGCCTGAGGTCTTGGAGAAAAGTTGGGGACTAAAAAGAGCTTTTATCTTGGGGTCACGTGGTCCACTGTGTCTCAAATTCTGTTACTGCTAGTGGCCTGGGAAGCGGCATCCTTAGCTTGTTTGGGGCCAGACAAGAGTTTCATCATGAAGGAATAACGTTAAACAATTTTACTGCACTCTTCCTAACATCAACACACAATTTATTACATTTGTTGAAGATAGAAGAGGGAATTTTTAGAATCTACTGACATAAATGATTCTATTACATTTAGTGTATATGTGCTATTTCCATATTTCCCCCTCCTCCAGCCCCACATAAGAATGCATAACATGTTTTCTTTCCACAATCTGCCTGTTTTCACTATTTCCACGGACCAATGCTATTACTTTCTTGGGTATTTTTTTAAGTTTCTTTATATTTAGAAGTCATATTATATTATTCTTAGATAACAGATATATTACTATTAGATATTAATAGATATATTAGGCCTAGCTCAGTGGCTCCTGCTTATAATCTCAGCACTTTGGAAGCTAAGGCAGATGAATCACCTGAGATCATGAGTTCAAGACCAGCTTGGCCAACTTGGTGAAACCCCATCTCTACTAAAAATACAAAAATTAGCCAGGCGTGGTGGTGTGTGAGTGTAATCTAGCTACCAGGGAGGCTGAGACACAAGAATCACTTGAACCCAGAAGGCGGAAGTTGCAGTGAGCCGAAATTGTATCACTGCACTCCAGTCTGGGTGACAAAATGAGACTCTGTCAAAAAAAAAAAAAAAAAAAAAAAAAAAAAAGAAAAAAAAAGAAAAAAGAAAAAAAGATATATTTTCTCTCCTACTGTAACTAAAAAGTACATACTATACATATTGTTCTATACCTTTATTTTTTTCTCCAAACAATTTATCTTGGAAATGCTCTGTGTTAGTACATGGAGAGCTTCATACATGTTTTTTCTTTCCTTAAGAGCTGGATCATATTCTATTATATGGAGGTGCTTTACTTAACTGTATTCTTACTGACTAACTTTTAGGTTATTTGCAATTTTGTGCTAGTACAAGTAATTCTGCAGTAAACATTTTGGATACATCATATATGTTTATAAGAAAACTTGTAGGTTATATTCATAGACATGGAATTTGCTGAGTCCTAGAGTATATGTATTTGTGATGTGATTAGTTTGTTAAATTGTACTTCCTAGGAAGTGTGTCAATTTATACTTACAGTAGAAATGTTACCAGTGCCCCTTTATTCATAACCTTGCTAAGAGGGTGTCAACAAAGTTTTAAATTTTGTCAGACTGAAAGGTAAATATAATATTTTAATGTCGGTTTAGTTTTCATAGCTCTAATTTTGAGTGAAGTCAACCACCTTTCTTGTGTTTAAAACCATTTTTAAAAAGTATGAATCATCTGATAACATCCTTTCCAATAATGAGTTGTTGATTTTTCTTATTGATTTCTAGGAAATCTGTATTTATTGCAAAGAGTCTCTGATATGAGGTTACAGATGTTTATTCCCCTTTGACATCAGTGATTTTAAACATTACATAATTAAACAAAATTTTATTTTTAAAATTTGCTAGCATGATGAATTGACATTGCTGAAAAACATTACTAGACATAATCACACTATGTCTCATATTAAAAACAAGTAAATAGGATACAAACAAAATGATTATATCTACAGAAGGAATTACAGCACACCATTTTGCATTACTTTATTTGCTTTGAGATGAATAAACCTGTCCAGAGAACTAGCTGCTTGTGCTGGGGTAGAAATAGTTTTGTCATTTATTTTGCCAGTTGGTCCCTAATAAATGACAAACCTAGAAAGTCCAGCTTTCTATGCTTGCCCTTATAATCAATTGCCAATTGACCAAGAAACCTAAGAAGATTATGTTCATAACTTGGCAAAGTGTCTAACACATAAGGCTTGAAAAACATTCATTTATTATAGAGGTGATATACTGAACCACCTTCCTACCTTGTTGTGCTTTACCATAGTTACTATAGTAGAAAAGATTTCCATTCTTGGCTGGCATTATAGGGCTCAGCTAAGAAGTTCCCTCCCCAGCTTACACTGAACTATATGAGTGCTTTATAGGTCAAAAATGGTTGCCTATTGACACTTTCATACAGTTCAGTCTATATCTGAAAGCCTGATGCAGTTAGAGAGGATTCAGCTCTCACAGCAAAAAGTTCAACATTTTCAATACTGGGTAGACTGGAGTTCCCAGTATCCCACATGTCTGCATTCGGGAAGTTGGCTCTCTTACTCGAAGCGAAGACTGCAGTATTCAGCAAACACCACAAGAGGGAGCATTTCTATTGGAAATGTGAAGGCTGATGAGGGCTTTCAGACTTAACCGGTACAGTCAGTCTGGGGGCGTGCCACTAGGCTAGCAATAAACATCGAATTGGGAAGAAGAGGGGCCAGTGATTATACATTAAGACATTGTCTATCTCAGAGGGAAAGTCAGCAGCTTTCTCTCTGGCAGGCTTAAAGTTAGGAATGCTGAGAACAGGTAAGCCAAAGTGAAGAGAGATTATAGCAATTGTGATTTTTGCTGGTCTAATTGTGGATTTGGTAGCCAGAATCAAAATATCAAAAATGACAAGTAGAAAGGGCTGAAGGTGTGCCTGTTACATATTTGAAAATATCAGCTTCTTGGGAAAATTCGAGATGACATAAGAGCTCTGCTGCTCTTTAAATAGCATATTCTTGTTGGAAGTCTGGCTGCCTTGCTAAAAATGCTGTGTCCTGTGCACAGATGTTACATGCCTTTACATTAGGCAGATAATGCAGAAAATATTTTCCTTTGCATTGGCACAGCTGTTAACATCTTCAACTCGAAGACTGTGCAGCTCTTGATTAACGGGAGATTTGTCTTTTGTTTGGCTATGGAAGTTAGCTTTAAAGGAGAGACTAGGCTATTCTTTCACCTGTGAAATGCCACATGGCAAATGCGTGCAGAGCAAGGGAGGTCCAGCCTTCTGCGGCTGGCTTGTGCAATCAATCTCCCACTAACCAAGAAACACAATCGCCAAGTCCCCTGTGTGTTGGAACATTAAGTGACCCTAAAGAAATTGTTCAACTAGACGGGTTCTTATTAGAAAATTAAGAAAAAACAAAATTAATATGATAAATTATGATACATTCTCAAAACCTTGAATTTAGCAGTCCTGGCCTTCTTTCATTGCCCAGCATCCTGGGTCAATTAGAATTCAGTGATTCTTGGATTTAGTTAGTATAATTGTTATAATCTGATAGTGAGATAATAAACAGGTAATTATTTATCTTCTGTATCTGCCTCTCCCCAACCCAAATCCTCTGAAATTTTCAAGCTAACTGGGGTGTTTTTCTTTGGTGGTTTGTTGGAATTCCTTCTCCTCCACATCAAAAATAAACCATCATGTTTTCACTTGTTTTTCAGAGAAACAAACATGGATGTTATATTAAAAAATGTGAGCTGTAGCTTGCTATTGTGTATAGGCATGAAAATGGCTGTCTTATACATTGCAGCAAGTGTAAGCTGTGCTATCTCATGCTGAATGAAAGCAATTTACCATTAATGCTGGTGCCAGATTAAGATTCTCAGTGCATCACAAATGAATTACCATGTCTATTATTTTAAAGGAGAAAAGAAAATGGCAAAAAAAAAAAAAAAAAAAAAAAAAACCAGCTGGGCTCGGTGGCTCAAGCCTGTAATACCAGCACTTTGTGAGGCCGAGGCGGGTGGATCACGAGGTCAAGAGATTGAGACCATCCTGGTCAACATGCTGAAACCCCGTCTCTACTAAAAATACAAAAAAATTAGCTGGGCATGGTGGCACGTGCCTGTAATCCCAGCTACTCAGGAGGCTGAGGCAGGAGAATTGCCTGAACCCAGGAGGCGGAGGTTGCGGTGAGCCGAGATTGCGCCATTGCACTCCAGCCTGGGTAACAAGAGTGAAACTCCGTCACACACACACACACACACACAAAAACCCACAAGAAACAAACCTAAATAAATAAATAAACAAATAAAGCCAAGAAATGTAAGAAGTAGGATACTGGGCAAGACTTTGGTAAAAGGCACACAATTCACTTTAGGTTATCAGCTGGATTATCCTGTTTCATTCCTAAAACAGATTTTGCAAGTAAGTTGTAAATAAGGAATTGTTGATTGCTCTTGGGGCTGTTTCTGAGTTCTTATGGCCCAGAGATGAGTAATATTCAGACATCAGGTCTTGCAAACTTTGTGTGTATGTTCTATAAAACCACATGTGGAGAGAAACATTTTAATATATTGATTTGTCAAAATAAGTGCTCAATAAATGTGTTATTAAAACAATGAATTAAAGGGATTCTTAGGGAACTCTACTATATATAGTGCGTGAAGTGCATCACAGATGATAAATACAATAAATAGGGTCTGAGAGGTAGATAGAGATGGTTTCTGCTGAGGAAAAGGGTTGGAAACAGTAGATGTCTTCTTCCAGCTCCAAGTGCTTGAAACACGAGCTATAACTTTCTCTTCCCCACAAATTTCACTTTAATTCCTAGAAAAAAATAAGAGAAAAGAGATAAGCTTTGGAAGAAGTGGAAAGGAGAATTTATTAGGGTACAGAGATGGTGGGGTGTCAGACACTGTGTTAGAGTTCTCTAGAGGGACATAATTAATAGGATAGATGTATATATGAAAGAGAGTTTATTAAGGAGAATTGGTTCACACGTTCACAAGCTAAAGTCCTACGATAGGTTGTCTGCAAATTGAGGAGCAAGGAAGCCGGTAGTGGATCAGTCCAAGTCCCCAAACCTCAAAAGTAGGGAAGCAACAGTGCAGCCTTCAGTATGTGGCCAAAGGTCTGAAAGTCCCTGGCAAACACTGGTGTAAGTCCAAGAGTACAAAAGCCGAAGAACTTGGAGTCTGATGTTTGAGGGCAAGAAGCATCCAGCACAGGAGAAAGATGAAGGCCAGAAGACTCAGCAAGTCTAGTCCTTCTACATTCTCTTGTCTGCTTTATTCTAGCTGCTTTGGCAGCTGATTAGAGGGTGCCCACCCAGGTTGAGAGTGGGTCTGCCTCTCCCAGTCCACTGATTCAAATGTTAGTCTCCTTTGGCAATACCCTCACAGACACACCAAGGAACAATACTTTGCATTCTTCAATCAACTTGATACTTAATATTAACCATTACAGACACCCTTGGAATAGTCTAGAGGCTTTAATTTTAATCCTTTCTTGGAGATTACTCTGACTACATCTGTTCACGCTGCTCTTCTATTAGCAAAGAGGAAGGGCAGTGCTTTCTGATAAAAGCCCACCTGGGGCCAGTGTGTCAAAGTTAGGGTATAGGAGGTTTGAGGCAACAGGTGTTTTCCATTATTATAATTCAGCCCTCACCTACACTCAGGATTAGCAAGACCTGCTGCAAGCATTCACAGCTGAGAGGGAAATGGAACATCTGGGTTGCTATTTTTTTTTTAATCTTGCATCTACATTTCAGAATGATATTTTGTTTCCTTGAAATGGAAATAAAGTTTTGGTTGAGGGCATGTCTCTATAGCTATTTGGATTTCACAGGAATGTGGGTTTTGTTACAAGGAATGGAAGAGTTTTAGAAATTCCCAGGTCTTGCTTATGAGGTTGGTAAGCCATCTGTGACATTATATGCATTTTCCACAAGGATTTCAAGAAAAAGAGATATGAGTATGTTCTGCCTCATCATATAACTCATTGTTGGGTCAACATAAGACTCAAATTCTTGTTAGTTTTCTAGTTAGAAGTATAGAGTGAGATGAGGCTTAGAATATTTAGTGTCTTGTTCATTTTGTGCAGGATATAGCAATTGCTTTGGATGCTTAAGAAAAATACTGAAGCACCGAGTAGAAATGGAATACAGTTCTTAGATGACTGTAAATATATATTATTATCTCTAAGTGAATTCCAAGGCCTGAAAGTGATATAATTCACTTCTCTACAATAGAGCTATCCTTAGTGAAATTCACACTAGGTTTTATCCTCAAGGATCAAGACCAGTGGTCAGTAGGATTTCTCCCTTGGGTCCACACCACTGCCATTGTGCTTGTTTGTTAAGACCAGATTCTAAAATCTGGACATGCCATTCTGGCACATGTGTCATGGCCACGAATACATGTTGATGGCTGAGTTAGAGAGGGCTTGTATATTCAAGATCTTTTTCAAACATTCCCCATATGTATCCCGACCATCGTTTTGCATCAATAAGCCAGTTTGTAGCACCCTACTAATATCCTATTCTTGAAATGTTTCAGGATTTTAGCCTGATGCTAACTTCCTATCTTACAAGAGGAAAAAGAGAAAAGAGGGGAAAATTTGAATTTTTATAAATTTTCTAAGGATAATGAAGATATGAAGATAAATTGTTGCTTTGGAGTCTTCAGTCAGGCTAGACAATTTTTCTTCCTACTAAGTGGGACGAGATATTCATAAGGGCATAAGGATGCTTTCCAGTTTCATGAGTACTACAGCTGGCATACCAAGTATGGTTTCTTTAGAATCTAGAGATTCTCCTTTAAGAGAAGTCTGAGCTAATGCTAGAATTATGAGGCTTTGAGGTTAGAAGTCTAGAAGTTACAAGCTTCCAGGTCAACTTAGCTAATAAAAACCTAGAACACAAACAGGACTGTCTCTGCCTAGAGCTTTCCCTCCTTGATGAACCAGTGCCTAACCTCTGGCCTCTGTCTGCCCTGGTGTCAGGCCATTCTAACTTGGCTTACTAACTCCAGGGCAACTCCTTGTTCCACGCTGTGTCCAGCTTTCTCTGACCTATGCCAGACTCATTGCCAACATCGAATATATGTATCCCTGTTGCCTGCCTCAGGTGAGGCTAGCAGTTTGCTTTCCCAAAACACACTCGTATTTCTTTTGCTATAGTACAAACACACATTGTTCAATGTTAGGAAAAATAACTCTTGAAAATCTTCAAAATCTGATGGACTAGGCAGCGTTCGTTTTTCTAGATGGGAACAGTAAGCTTAGTGGAGCAGGCGAGAATGCAAGATCTATGGCAGTAGCCTGGCACTGGTGGTTGGGATGGTAGATGGAGTCAGGGTGGGTCATAGTTCAGTGCCAGCTGGAGCCTGTGTCATAATAGTTTCATGGAAAATTCCTTGCAGTTAGGGTTTTATCTGGAGACTGAGGTAGTAGCTGCTGCTTTATTCCTGGTCACCCAAGTCTTCTCTGATTTATACTTAGTACCTAAAAGAGCCACCAAGATAAGTGTTGTTCCCTGGGAGAAGGATTCCTAGAGCCAAGTGTTCTTGGTTTCTGTGTCTAAACCAGAGTCAAGTCAGTACTTGGCATGTTGAACGTCTGTGGAATCTGATTCTTCTTAGGAGGATACACACCCTGACTCCTTCCTGAAAGAGAAAGTAACATTTCTGAAAGCCATTACTATGATCTAGACATTCTTTTAAGTATTTTCTATAGGCATAGAATTCTATGACATTCTGTGTATATTGTTGCCATTTTACTGTTATGGAAATTGAGGCTCATCAAGGTAAAGTAACTTGCACAAAGTCACGTAATCAGTGTGAAGCAGAGGTTGGTTTGAACGTAGGTCTGCTGGATTCCAAAGTCTGTGACTATTCCATGGAACAGAAAGAGAAATTTCTGCAATGGGATCATGATTAGATAGATTATTTACACCATAAAGGATTTTTTTCATATATACACACAGAATGCCTCTAAATAGTGAAATCTATTAGTAAGTCAAGTATCTGATTTTGAAAAGATCAAGGTATGCAACTTTACAGCAAAGTGCGTTATTGCATAAAGCAAGCTACAGCTTGCAACTTTTGCATGTCTGTTTTCTTGGCAATGTTCAAGAATGTTTTATTCTTCACTTAATTACTTCCTGTTCTTTTATTTAAGTTGCTTTATCCTTAATTTCCTCACATTATCATATTAAGCTTTTCAAATGTGATAATACCTTTTCATATATGCTCAGGAAAATGATGTTTTCACCACTGGGCTATTTTGCTCTAGAAACAGTGATAACTAATCTTGAATTCAAGAAGAAGCTTTGAATACTGGGAAGAGAAAGCAGCAACTCCAGAATAATGCCACCACCAACTCTTGCCCTCCCCCTCTGCTACACAGCAGCTTCCTCTGCTGGTGGCCTCGCTGGCAGGAGCTGATGCTGGCCCCCGCCCCACGATGGAGCCTAATCACATTAAGCCCATTAATGATCCATTTGTTTCTTCTCCTGCTTCCACAAAAGGAAATGCATTATTCATGGATAACCTTTCTCTCCTCTCCCTTTGTGTTTTAGCAATACGGTAGACCATCTGAATTTCACATTGTTGCATAGACTGATATTGGCTGTTTCAGTGTCTCTGATATGAAATTACTCCATTGTCATCAGACATTAACAGGGTTCAAGAAAACATTGGGTAGCAGCTTTTTGTTTCACTTAGAGCTCCAGCCGTCCCTCTTAATGACCCTCAACTGGCCCACTTCAGCAAGAAGTTGGTCGAACCTCTGTTCTATTCTCTCAGGGAGATGCCACTTGCTTCTTGTGTATCTAACAAATATCCTACCAGCTACTGAAACCTCCTCTGGAGGTACAGGAGTTGTGAGCACATTTTACTCCATATTATCTTTGATCATCAGCACCAACAAAATAAAGCTGTGTCCTAAGAGCTATAGTTCTATTTTTCATTGGTTGGGCCTATTCTACAGCACTTCAGGAACAGGGTCTTTGTATGCCAATAAAACCCCATTTAAAATGGTTGCTCTGACAAACATGAAAAAAAACCTCAACATTACTGATCATTAGATAAATGCAAATCAAAACCACAGTGAGATATCATCTCATGCCATTAGCATGGAGATTATTAAAAAGTCAAGAAACAGATGCTGGGGAGGCTGTGAAGAAATAGGAATGCTTTTACACTGTTAGTGGGAGTGTAAATTAGTTCAACCATTGTGAAAGACAGTGTGGCAATTCCTCAAAGATCTAGAAGCAGAAATAACATTTGACCCAGCAATCCCATTATTGGGTATATACCCAAAGGAAGAGAAAGCATTCTATTATAAAGATACATGCATGTGTATGTTCATTGCCACACTATTCACAATAGCAAAGACATGGAATCAACCCAAATGCCCATGAAGGATAGAGTAGATAAAGAAAATGTGTTACATATACACCATGGAATACTATGCAGCCATAAAAAGGAATGAGATTATGTCCTTTGCAGGAACATGGATGAAGCTGGAAGCCATTATCCTTAGCAAATGAACACAGGAACAGAATACCAAGTATCATATAGTCTCACTTATAAGCAGGAGCTGAGCCATGAGAATACATAGACACAGGAAGGGGAACAATACACACAATACACAGGAAGGGCCTCTTGTGGGGGCTGGCAGGGAGGAAGAGTATCAGGATAAATAGCTAATGCATGGAGGGCTTAATACCTAGGTGATGGGTTGATAGATGCAGCAAGCCATCATGGCACATATTTACCTATGTAACAAACCTGCACCCTGGTACTTGTATCCTGGAACTTAAAATTAAAATATATATATAAAAAGGTTGCTCTGTCTTCTTCCCAGCTGTATTTTGAATTTACATGAATAAAAATGAAAATTTTAGTTACGCCAGCCACAGTTCCAGTGCTCAGTAGCCACATGTGGCTAGTGACTGCTGTATTAGACAACACAGTGGAATGTCCATCATCTTAGAAAGTTCTAGTGGCTAGCACTGGTCTCACAATGCTAAGAATGCTAAGAGCTGAAGTTTTTTGAGTATATCTTATGTGCTGGGCACTGTTTTCAGCATTCTACATGTATGAATTCTCTTATTCCTTATGGCAAACCTATGAGTTAGATACAATTTGTCTGATTTATGGTTGAGCAGACACAGGCACAGAGAGCTTATTTACATCATAAAACCACTTCCATCACATCCTTAATATGTGACACAGACAAGACAATCGCATGCAGTCTGTCTCCAGAGCCCAAACTCTGCACCTCCTCTCTCTTACACTAGATTCATTACACAGAGCCAGAGCCCCAGACTATCTGTGATTTAAATAGATGTTTTTATTTTAAAAGAATGAAAGACTGTTAATCTAGTCATCATCCCTTCCTTGCCCTTCCTGGCTCTGACTCTGCTCTGAGCAGATGGTGGACCTTCCATTTGATAAAAAGGAAAGAGGCAAAACACCTGTTCCTTCAGCCATTTTCCTTGCTACTTGACTATTACTTGGCTTCTTCATCAATTTTTGTCTCCTTCCCTTTGTAGCCTCCTAAAAAAGTCTAATACCTTTACTAGCCTGCCCAGTTTCATCCTTTCCCACTTAACTCAGAAACAAGCTTCCACTGTTTACGTTATCTCTTATCAGTATTTTCTCTCCACCAAGATTCTTTGTCTTTGCAGAAAACATATGTGGTACTTTTCTCAGCTATGCCTTTTTTACATATGCCAGCCTGGCCTCTAGTCCTCCTTTCAGAGTCAACAGGTACCATCTTTTCAGGAAGCCCTTCACCCCTATCACCTCCAGTTTCCTCAGACCAGGCCAGCAGGTTAATGCTCCTCTTCCGTGCTTCCATAGCCTGCTGGTTACCTGGCTGCAGTTGTTACCCATTGGGTTGAGCAATGTATTTACATTTCTTTCTCCACTAAATTGTGTACTGCTTGAGAGTAAGGATCAAATTCTAATCATCTCTGGGTCTTGCCAGCCAGCTCAATGGCACAGTGTAGGCACTCAATAAATGTTGATTGGAAGACAACCATTTATTCTGAAAGAAAAAACAGCACCAAACAACTAAACATGTCATCTTTCTTTCGATTCTATTTTCTCCTATGCTATTGGCTTCTGGATTTTATCTTCCGACTTCTTGAAACATTTACCTGCAATTTTTATTTACTACCAATTACTCTTTTTTTTTTTTTTTTTTTTTTTTTTTGAGATAGCTGTTGTCCAGGCTGGAGTGCAGTGGCACGATCTTGGCTTACTGCAAGCTCTGCATCCCGGGAGCGATTCTCCTGCCTCAGCCTCCTGAGCAGCTGGGATTACAGGTATGCCCCACCAAACCCAGCTAATATTTTTTTAATTTTTAGTAGAGACAGGGCTTCATCATGTTGGCCAGGCTGGTCTCAAAATCCTGACATCAAATGATCCTCCCGCCTTGGCTTCCCAAAGTACTGGGATTATAGGCATGAGCCACCACACCTGGCCTACTACCAATTACTCTTCATGTCCTGACAGTTTGGTCTCTGCATGCCACGCAGCTTTTGTGTGTAACCATTGTGTATGTGTAAAAACGTTGACACTTCCTTAACAAATGAAGAGATGTCCTTTTTGTACATCTGCATTTGTGAAAGGCGTAATTTCTTGAGCTCTTGGCTGCTTGGGCAACTGCTTGTGCAGTTGTGACCCATTGCAGTTTTTGATTGATTTAGTTGAAAGGCTTCATCGCAGTATGTCAGAGGACTGTAGTTATAAATCTGAGTGTACACAATTACTAACCATGTTGCCATGTGTTTATGTGTTTCTCTTTTATTCTATTTCTTTATGCATATGGCTGTCTCAACAAAAAAGATATACCTGTTATACCTGTTTGACTGTTGTTATTATATGAGAACCTTTATGTTTGCAGCAACAATACCTATGTTATTATTGCCTATATTATTGTGTAAAGTGGCCAATGAAATGTTCTGTTATGTTTCTCCAATAAACTCCTCTTTTAAAATGTGAATAAATATCTTTTAAATAACTTTTATTTTTTCCAGAATTATATTTCTGGGATTTTAGACCTTAGGGATTTTCATCTTTCAGGATTTCAACATTTGGGATTATGGTGTAGAGGATTGTATCTTACAGGATTATAATCAGCTTCCCCTTGATAATACATTTTTGGAATTTAAACTACTTGATATTAATGACCCCACCTTGAGGTTCTCCTCTCTCTTACATTCTATTCACTTCAGCATTTGACTCCTGCTGCTGCTTTGGTCAAATCACTTCTTGCTCTTGATGTTCTTGGCTAGCTTCTGTTCCTCTACCATTCATTAATTGCGGTGGACATTCCTTAAGCTTTAGGAATTCTTTCCCTTTCTTTGTGATGGTATACTTTTCTATGACTTCAATTATTTTCTCCATGGGAATGACTCTTTCATTCACATCCTTCTTAGCATCTATATCCTGCTGGTTCTTGAAACTTAACATTTGTAAACTAGGTTAATCATTTTTGCTGTAAAATGTTATCCCTCCTCCTGACTTTCCAGATCCTTCCAAAGGCATCACTATTTTGCATTACCATATTTCAATCTCAAACTCATCTCTGATGTCTCCTATGTCTTCAATCCCATATCTCCAATATGTCATTATATCCTATTGAGTTTTCTTTGAAATTTCTCTCACTTCTTTTATCACATGCCTTTCACATGGCTGCCTCACTAATCAAGACCTTTGTTTAGCTCCTGTCTGTCCTATTGCAATAATTTTCCAGCATGTAGCCTCTCTTGCCTTCTAATATATCTTTCACACCACTGCCAGAGTGATCATCTCAAACAACTCTGATTATATCTGATTATGTCTTTTCTATATTCAAAATATCTTTAATGACAGCTTCATGTCTAGTTTAAGAAAGTCCATACCATTTACTTGACAGTCAAGAACGAAATACAACAATTTTTCTTTTCATTTTTATCTGCCATGGTTCTTTGCATATACCCTGAATGTCTCATTTCCCAACATACTTTCTAGTCTTTCACCTCCACACTTAAAAATTTTTTTTTTCTTGATCCTGCTTAAGTTGCCCTGGATCACTCTTCTGTCTTCTTCACCTCCAGTTGTACTTATTGAAGTGCTTTCTGTTTAATGCCCTGTTCAAATGCCATCTGCTCCATGCAGACTTTCCTGATGACTGAAGCTAGGAATGATCTCTCTAGCTGGGCCACATGAGAAATACTGCCTTCTGCTTGTCACTTGATCACATGTCTTCTATGAGGCGGTATCTCCTTAAGCATGAATGCATGTCTAATTATTCTTCGTATTCCTCACAATATTTTGCTGAAGGCAGATGCGGAGTCAGTATTTGGTAATGGTGGGAAGCCCCCAGATTTTCACTGCACTTCTTTTGTCCAGAGTATTGCATTAGCATCTCTGCTATGAGAACTTCAGCAGGAATAAACAAAGAAGAAACTGAAAATCTGTCATTTAAATAATAGGTGGCAGCTCTGTGATATGTCTGCCATTTAATGTGTCTTAAATTTATTTCGGATGGTAAGAGAGTCTAGGTAATAAATCAAGAATTGAAGAGACGAAAGTTAAATCCTGATTTTTGCCTCACCACTAGTCTTTCTGCAATATGCACACATCCTTTCCATTCTTCAGTTTATTCTTCAAAGAAACTGGCATCACTGGGTTACTTCAAAGGAGCCATGGTGATAAGTACTGATTACTTTGACACTTTAAAGTGTTAAAACCATGTGGCTGTCACTGGCCCACTGCACTCTCTTCCTTTTGAATTGTCATTATTTTTCCTGGATGCCTTGCTTACACAAACTATAATGTATTGAATGGTAGTCCTGCAAACATGTACACATCCTAATCTCTGGAACCTGTGAATATTACCCTATGTGGTGAAAGAAAAAGGAAATATTACCTTATATGACAAAAGATGTGATTAAGAATCTTGAAAGGAGGGGTTTATCCTGAATTATCTGAGTAGGCACTAAATGCCATCACATATATCTTTTTTTTTTTTTAAACCATACATCCTTATTATTGTTAAGTCGTAAAGAAGTATCAAAATTGAAAGCAAAAATTACAAGGTAAGACTTAACAAAACTACTAGGAGCGTCCAAGGAAGTGAAAATGGGACTAGGCGCAGGGAAATATGAATTAATGAACATGGGAAGGACAAGGATGGGGAGAACAGTGAGCATGTGCTGAAGACACTAGGGGAGAGGATTTGGTGAAAAATTTGATCTTAGACAAGTGCCTAGGTAAAGAAGTAATGGGATAAGATTTCTAAACCCCACTATGTGCTTAAGAGTCATCCTCGCCATTGGCACTGTCTCTGTCATCCTCTCCTTCCTCAGCCTCTTTTTCATCATCCTTGATCAACTCCAGCTGGTCATTCCCCCATCTTCATTATCATCATCATCCAGTGGGTCCCCCTCGTCAGCAGAGTCATCTGCACCCCCCTCAGACTCCATCTTCACATGAGTCTCATCTTTCTTCACGGAGCTGCTGCTCTGCTCATCTTCTGACTTATCATTCTTCATCTCTGCTACTTGTTTGCTTTGTTCCTTTTCAGTTTTTTCCAGGTTTTCCAGGAGAGAATCCACTTTTTGTTTTATCTAGGTTAGTTCCTTCTTAATGGCCTGAAGGTCATCTCCTTTCAACTTTCCAGACTTGGAAGATCCCCGCTGTCCACTCTTAGAATTGAAGTCACTTTTGCCCCTTCGTGAGGTGTTTCCTGATACATGCTGACGTTTCGAGGGCACTACAGCCTGAGCAATAGGAGGAGGAGGAGGTACACGTGCTGGGTAACTGTATGTCCGATCATAATAATCCCGTTGAAAGTCATAGTCCAAGTCAAAAGAGGAGCCGTACATGTCCACTGCAGATCGTTTCACACCTGCTTTTCCTCGGTTCACTTTTGGCTCTGCAGCCAGGTTAATACCTAAAACCTGGCCAGCAACCATTCTGCCATCTTCTCCTCCTGCAGCAGCCTGGGTATTTCTCTCATTAACATATTGAACGAAGGCAAAGCCCTTAGGAACAGAGCAGCCCACAATTTTGCCATACTTAGAAAAGACTGCCTCCACATCAGAGTTCTTGACCATGAGAGTATTCAGATTCCCAATGAACACAGGGAGCGAGGATCTGTCCTGTTGGTGACATTGCTGGCCATTGTATTTGATGATAAGGTTTCTCACAAAGCCGAAAATGTAGCTGAAGATCAAAAAAATCTCACAGGCGGGAGGAGGGAGAAGAGATTTGATTCTGAGTCTCCTACTCCTGGGTTCTACATGGAGAAACTGATTGCTGCTCGAGGTTGGCAACGCGGACACAACCGCTTAGTCTTCGTCTCTTCACAAAAAGGCCCACATATATCTTTATAAGATAGACACACAGAAGAGAAGGCAATGTAAGGAAACAGATAGAAATTGGAATGCTGCGATTCCAGGGAACCCTGGGATTGCCAGCTGCCATTAGAAACTAGGAGGGAGGCATGGAAAGAAATCTACCCTAGAATGCTTGGAGGAAGCACGGACCTCTCAGCATCTTGGTTTTGGACTTCTGACCTCTAGAATTGTGGGAGAATGCATTTCTGTTTTGAGCCACCACATTTGTGGTAGTTTATATAGCAGCTCCAGGATGTATCCTGTGATACATCTGATGCTGATATTTAATATTTGCATGCATATTTTGACTTTTTTACAAGCTACTTGAGGAGTTAACAACCACCATACTTAAATTTTTTCCTTTCAACAGGTATTTATCGGGATTCTACTACAAGTCAGGCACAATTTTAGGTCAAAGTTACAAAACCGATAAAGATCTCATTCCTGCTCTCAAAAACGATGTAATGTTTAGGGAGTAAGGCAGTCTAAATGAAATGGGGGCAGGTAAGGAAGCTTCTTAGATGACGTGACACTATACTGAGTTCCAAAGGTTGAATTAGAATTAATTAACTAGGCTGGGGGAGTTAGGAGATAGAACCGTTTTAGGCAAAGAGAACAGCATGAACAATGTCACAGAACCCAGATCTCATGGTGTGTATCTTGTGTGGGCAGGGATTGGTGGAAACTGCAGCTGGAAAGTTAGGGAATGGCCAGATCAAAGAGGCCTCATGTGCTGAGAAGAAGGGGAAAAACCGAGTTTTAATCTTAAACTACACATAGCAAGCGGAAGGTTTTAACCACATAGTCAGTACTCAGTAGATGTTCTCTGAATGACTGTGTATTAAAATAGATGCAATTTATAATAAAAGTTGGTAGCGTTGGTATGAAAAATGTTTTCTTACTGAATAGTGTCTAAATCTGTTGGTCATCATCTGTAAGAGTGCAATGAGGATAATTATAAGATAAATTAATTTTTTTTTTTTTTTGAGATGGAGTTTCGCTCTTGTTACCCAGGCTGGAGTGCAATGGCACGATCTCGGCTCACCGCAACCTCCGCCTCCTGGGTTCAGGCAATTCTCCTGCCTCAGCCTCCTGAGTAGCTGGGATTACAGGCACGTGCCACTATGTCCAGCTAGTTTTTTTGTATTTTTAGTAGAGACGGGGTTTCACCATGTCGACCAGGATGGTCTCGAACTCTCGACCTCGTGATCCACCTGCCTCGGCCTCCCAAAGTGCTGGGATTACAGGCTTGAGCCACTGCGCCCGGCAAGACATGTTTTTAAATACTGAACAGTATAATGGATATTTTACAACTTGCTACCTTCTAGCTTGTTTATATGAGAACCATAAAACAAGTTTGTTCAGTGCCATGCATATTAATGAAAAGCCTTTTGGAGAGCAGAGGACCTAACCAGTGGTGCTGCTGTGAAGATATGAAGGTGCCTCCCTGGGACCACATCTCACCTATGGTGAAACTCCTGTGCAAGAAGATGGAGAAGCAGAACTTCAAATGGTGGCAGTGAAACCTAAAGCCACAGGGGACCTCAGATGTGAGCCTATCAGAGACTCAAAATGGAGATGTGCCAGAAGAAACAGTGGGAGGTGGAGAAGTTAAAAAAAATTCCTAAAACATTGTGTGATTGTGAGCTTGTCAGAAGCCCCAAATGGAGACATGTTTAAAGAAATAGTAGAAAATGTAAAAGTTAAAGAAAACTAGAAATCTACCATATTAACCAGTGTAGAAGCAGCAATGCAGTCTCTAGATTCAGAATCAAGGAAGAAAAGAAGAACAAGAGAAAAATGGTGACTAATGCTGGGTGTGATACAAAAAAAGCAAAAACTGAAAACAAAGGGAAATCCAAAGAAGATGGCATCAAGGCTCCTAAAGAAACAGAAAACTGTGGGGAAGTCAGTCAAAGAGGGAGTTGAAGATATTTCATTTGCTTCTCTGACTAATTTAGTCAGTGAAAACACTTTGAAGGCAATAATAGAAATGGGCTTTACCAACATGACTGAAATTTAGCATAAAAATGATGGACCACTAATGGAAGGCAGTATCTTCCAGTAGCCACACGAACCAGCAGAGGCAAAAACCCTGGCATTTCTCATCCCTACATTTGAACTCATTGTTAAGTTAAAATTCATGTCCAGGAATGGAGTCTTTATTATCTCACTAATTGAACAGCTTGTCTTGCAGACTTTTCGTGTTCTTAACGAGCTAATGACTCACCATGTGCACATGCATGGGTTGATAATATGCGGCAGTAACAGATCTGCGGAAGTACAGAAGCTTGCAAATGGGATCAGCACTGTTATGGTCACAACAGGCCATCTCCTGAACTGTATGTGGAATTCCACAGGATTTAAGTATAAAAACCCACAGTGTCTGGTTATGGATGAGGCTAAATGGTATCTTGGATGTTGGGTTTGAAGAGAAATTAAAGCAAATTATTAAATTTCTTTGAACATGGAGACTATGCCCTTTTCTGCCACACAACTAAAAAACTTCAAGACCTGGCAAGGATAAAAAAAAAAAAAAAAAAAAAAAAAGGAACAAACAGATGCTGGTGTTGACAATGATAAAGCTACTGTAACAGTCGATAGTCCTGAGTGGGGATATGTTATTTGTCCCTCTGAAAAGAGATTCCTTTTGTTCTTTATATTTCTTAAGAAGAACTGAAGGAAGAAACTGATGGTCTTCTTTTCATCTTGTAGGTCTGTAAAATACCACTATGAGTTGCTGAACTACATTGTCTTGCCTACCTTGGCCATTCATTCGCAGAAGCAAAATTATGTGTACAATTACATTTTTCCAGTTCTGTAATGCAGATTCAGGGATATTGTGTACAGATAAGGCAGGGAGAGGGCTAGATATTACTGGCTGGATTGTTCAGTATAATTCTCCAGATGACCCTAAGGAATATGTTCATTGTGGGAGGGTAATAGCCAGGGCCCTAAATGAAAGAGGACATGCCTTGCTCATATTTTGCCCAGAAGAATTGGGTTTCCTTTGTTACCTGAAGCAACTCAAGGTTCCATTAAGTGAATTTGACTTCTCCTGGTCTAAAATGTCTGACATTCAGTCTTGGTTTGTAAAATTAATGGAAAAGAACTACTTTCTTCATAAGTCAGCCCAGGAAGCATATGCGTCATATGTAGGAATGAATGATTCTCATTACCTGAAACAGACTTTTAAAGTTAACTTAAATTTGCCTCAAGTTGCTCTGTCATTCGGTTTCAAGATGCCTCCTTCTGTTGATCTGAATGTGAACAGCAATGAAGGCAAGCCTAAAAAGAGAGGAGGTGACAGTAGATTCAACTACCAGAAAACCAAAAAAGTTAAGCCCATAATTTTTAAAAACATTAGCAAGAAATCTGTGACAGCAGGCAGTTCTCTCACTGAAGATACACTTTTCTTTCATCTTGAATAACTGTCCTGAGGTGGAATTTTCCCCCTTTTGCTCTAACAAAGGAGTTTCTGTAGGCTTTAGAATTTGAATGGATATAATAACAGTGTAAATTGGCTTTGGTTGCGAGCACTGAGCATTGTTATTTCCAGCAAGTCTCTTTTGTATTTTTGGGATTAAAAACAGATTTTAACTTTTCTTGGTTGCCCAAGGGCAAAGCAAGGAATCTTCATCTTTCTTGTGATGACATGATATTTTAATTTTAAAGACCTCCCAAATTTACATCATTTTAATTTTTTGTACATTAAAAAAACAAAAGCCTCTTAGAATCGAGACAAAAACTTCAAATTCTCTGTATTTTATCTTTTTCTATTTTTTTCTTATTTTTAGAGATGGTCTCGTTCTGTCACCCAGGCTAAAGTGAAGTAGAATGATCATAGCTCACTGCAGCCTAGACCTCTCAGGCTCAAGTGATCCTCCCACCTCAGCCAACCAAGTAGCTGGGAATACAGGCATGTACTACCTTGCCTGGCTAATTTTTTATATTTTAATTTTTTTGTAGAGATGGAGTCCAGGCTAGTCTTGAACTTCTGTCTTCAAGAGATTCTCCTGCCTTGGCCTCCCAAAGTGTGTGAGGATTACGGGCATGAGCCACAGTACTCAGCCCAACTTCTCTTTAATATGAAAAATGAGAGCTTATTCTTGAGAGAACAACAGGTTTCATTCTTTTTCTGGTCTGTCTACTGTAATGAAAGCTGAAGATGTTATTTAGGCAATAAGACACTGCATGTTCTCACTCATAGGTGGGTGTTGAACAATGAGAACACATGGACACAGGGAGGGGAGCATCACACACTGAGGTCTGTTGCAGGGAACTAGGGGAGGGACAGCAGGAGGTGGGGAGTTGGGGAGGGATAACATGGGGAGAAATGCCAGATATAGGTGATGGGAAGGAAGGCAGCAAACCACATTGCCATGTATGTACCTATGCAACAATCTTGCATGTTTTTCACATGTACCCCAAAACCTAAAATGCAATAAAAACACACACACACAATACTGCTGTCATTAGAGTTGGTGAGCTGTCCCCACATGGTATAATTATGATTTTCATGTTGTCAGCACTGAAGTCCTCAGAAACAGGATAAAGTGGGAAAGCAGGTGTTAGGTGAGAACTCTGACTTGCAAGGAGTATCCAGTTTATAGATACGAACGCAATTAAGTACTTCCTGTCACTGGATTATATCTGTTAGGACTCTGCACATCTGATCCATGATACAAGCTAGAATCAACTATGCTGTGAAAACTTTTTTTCAAATTTTGTCATTTTAGCAAATTAGAAAATATTCTCTATATGTAAAAATCTCTAGGTGGGCATTTTAAAGTAAAGTGAGCAAGTACCTAAGAAATGTTTCCTATGTTTCTGTTGTTTTATGTTTTGCCAGAAACGAAGGAGATGTATTTTCTGCTCACAAAGGGCTTAAAGTGTTGTTGGGAAAGAAAATGATAAAGACACTTGACGAAAGTATGTATTTTGTTTGTTTGTTTGTTTTTCTTCAGAGACAGGGCCTCACTCTGTTGCCAAGGCTGGAATGCAGTGGTATGATCATTGCTCACTGCAGTCTTGAAATCCTAGGCTCATGCCATCCTCCCACCTCAGCTCCCCAAAAGCATTGAGATTGCAGGTGAGACCCACTGGGCCTGGCCCCCAAAGTATATAATTTCTTTGAAGCATATTGTGATACTTGGAAGTCCCTAAGTGGAAAGTCATATCAAGCAACCAATTAAAAAGTGAGAGGTGGGACTTGCATCTACCTAAGCCTTGGAGCACCAGATTTGAATTGGTATGGCAGGAAAAATGGCTTGAGTGGAGGGGCAGTGTGGGATTAAAAACAAATGAGCATGTTTAGGGACTGAAAGGAGACCAGGTTGACTGGAGCAGTGGATTCATGTTTCAGAGCACTGGGATGTTTTGGATACATAAGTTGGACCCAGATTGCTAAAGGTATTGCTTTGCTTTTTTATTGCTGCCATAACAAAGTATCACAAATGTAGTAGTTTAAGACAACACAAATGTATTATCTTATAGTTCTCTAGGCTGCCTGAAGTCTAATGGGCTCAACTGGTTTCCCTGCTTGGAATTCATAAGACAAATATGAACGTTTTGGTGCAGTTATGCTATGAAGGAGAACCTGCATCTGTGCTCATTTAGGTTGTTGGCAGAATTCACCTCCATGTAGTTACAGGACTAAGGGCTCTGTTTTTTTTGCTGGCTGCTGGATGGTAGTTGTTCTCAGCTTTTGGAGACCACCTGCCTTCTTCAATCATGGATCCCTTGCTCCATCTTCAAAGCTGGCAATGGTGGTTTGAGTCTTTCTCATACTTTAAGTCACTCCAGTGCCTCACTCATCTGTTGTATCACTCTGATTCTTCTGCCTTTCTCTTCCACTCTTAAGGGCCCTTGTGATTATATTGGGTACAACTAGAGAATACAGAATAATCTCCTGATCTCCCTGTTTTAAGGTTCAGAACCTTACTTCTATCTGCAAAGCCCTTTTGCCATGTAAGGCAACATATTCATGGGTTCTAGGGATTAAGGGCCAAGCTGAGGAGTTTGAATGTGATACAGAAGGTAATAGAGATGCACTGTAGATTCTTGAACAGAGGAAATGTATGTAGGTACACAGGATAGATTGATGATATGACATACCTTCAAGCCAGTATTATTTAACTATTCATGCAACGTTTATGTAGAGGAGAGACTGAGCAAGACATAGGGAAGAGATGAGAAAAAGAACCACTGGTGGCTGTTTTTAACCTCTCTTCATTAGACCCAAGCAAATTGACTCAAACCTGAAAACTCTACTCAGTAGAAGATCCTTATAGTGAATACTTACCCTTCTTCAGGGCAGTTTAGCCAACACCTCTTGTGGAACGGTGGCTCATCCTCCCCCTGACTTATGTGGTTTATCAAAGTATTCCCTCTAAACATTTGCAGAGGAATTCTAAAAGAAATATTCTTTATCTCACCATCTTTTCAGTTAAGCTTCAGCCCCCTTTTATAGATGGCTATCTTATACCAGCACCCCATTGTACCCCCCAGCCATAAGCTGGCTATGGAGATATTCATTCATTTTATTCATTCATGAGCATTTGCTATGTGCAAGTACTAATCCAGGTGCTGGGGTTACTGCAGTGAACAAAGTCCCTTTGGCCTTGGAACTTACCTTCAAGTGGGAGAACAAAGTCAGCAATCAAACATACATCCGATGATACAAATATGAAGAAACTAATTAAGTAGGTTAGGAGGATAGAGAGTGATGGGTGAAGATGGAAGGTAACATTGGAGGAGACACTTAAAAGAAGTGAGGGTTTAAGCCAAGTGGCTGTCTGGTGTCAGAGTGTTTAAGGCAGAGGAAACAGCAAATGCAATGACTGTAAGAGGGGGACATGCTTGGGACTTTCATGGAAAATAAATGGGTCTAAAAGACTATTCACTGGGTACATTGCTTATGTGATGGCTGTACCAGAATCTCAGACATGAACACTAAAGAACTTAGGTAACCAAACACTACCTGCTCCCCAAAAGCCTGTTGAAATAAAAAAAAATTGGTCTAAATGTCTGGAGCAGAGTGAGGGGAGAGGAGTGTTTGGAAAGGCAGTCAGAGAGGTGGCGGGCAGTGCTGGAGTAAAGTCATCTGTCATTGGTCCTCATTAAGCAACATTCTAAAATTGGGCCTGCACCCTCTCACACACTGTTTACTACAAAACTTTAGTCTTATTACCACACAGAAGGATTTGTCTCAAGAAATTTGGGCCAAATAATAAAATCGCATATTTCAATTTCTGGGTATAGATTGCTATGAAAAATTAACTTATGTGCATTTATTGACTATTGTTTATGACATAAACAAAGCTGCTCTTCTTTTATAATAAGAGTTGATAATATTGTACCTTTTTTATTTTCTACCTTCAATATTATTATACAATAAAAGAGCTGAATATATACTGCCGAGAGGGTAATGAGCAGGATTCAATCGCACATTTAAGTGAATTTTTAAAAAATCTGAACCATGTCCAAGTTCTTCCATCTAAGCATTACTTAAGAATCTGTTTGTTCAGTTGAGTTTCATCTCTGCAGCTGCCAAGGCACTTCAGTTCTGCCAGCTCAACTCTCTGATTGCAAAATAAAGGGTGGTCACTTAACAGTGGATGTGAAGAATAAGAATGTTCTGTGAAAAGAATGACATTATGAGAAACCCTGATAATGGAAAACTGGAGGCTTCCCTCTTGTGCCCCCCCTTAGCCTGAAGGCAGTTAAATGGGAGGGTATTCTCACCTTCCTGAATCTCAGCAGCCTTTGGCGGGTATGTGTGCTTTTGGAAGATGGATGCACTTTGCTGCAGCTTACATTCATAAATACTTTTGTAATACAATAGGTTGTCAAAACAAATCTGTGTTTTCCATTTGTGTGTGTGTGTGTGTGTGTGTGTGTGTGTGTGTGTGTGTGTGAGTATGCCTCTTCATCTTTTTGTCCATCTAGAGGTGGAGCACAAATAGTTTACTTTCTTCATTGTGGATTTTTCATTACAGTATAGATTTGTGCAGAAGTGAGTCATGAGGAATAGGTAAATAAATGGCCATATAATAGGTGGGAACAGCTTCTGTGTCTTTGTTTTAGCAGTTCTGTGCTGAAAATCTGTGGTTCTTTTTAAGCACTTTTGATAGAGAATCCTATCTGAAGCTTGGCAGTAACTATATTATTGAGCTGGGGAGGGAAGGCCAGGTGGTCTCGTTGACAACACAGTTGTGCCTGTGGAAATGTAGCATTGTATTCAGAGGAAAGGCACCAAGTTTCATAGAGCTTCATCACTTGTTAGCTGTGTGACCTTAAGTGGTCTACTTAACTTCTCTGAGACTCCATTTTTTATTTTGTAAAATGAAGAAAATAATGCTTACATCCTGCAGTGATTATGAGAATTACATGAAGTAATGCAAGTATAGTGCTTAGGGTAGTGGATGCACCTGCTAAATGCTCTATAAATGGTAGCCATTTTTACTATGATTTTTCTTTGGCTTATTTCATTCTGACGGCACAGCATGTAGACTTGGCATAAAGCAGCAGTCTTTCTGGTGCATGGAAATATAGTCCGTTAGAGGCTAGCACATGAAACCCTGCAACTCAGTGTATACACTCCTTCGAATTTTTCACAATATTTTTATCTCTTCAAGGAAACCTGGAGAAAACATTTTGTTGCGTGCTGCCTGAATTGACCAGCAATTCTAGTTTTCAAGGAGATTGTAAATGGATGTATTTATGTATGCTGATTTGCCTCAACTTTAGAAGAATTCCTCAGGGAATTCTTTAAAAGACACAGAACATAATGGAAATGCTTTTATTTTTTCCATAAGCCATGGAAAATTTGTGTGTGTGTGTGTGTGTGTGTGTGTGTGTGTGTGTGTGTGTGTCTGTCTCCTTAGTGATTTAAAAGTTACTTAGAAGTGGTCAGGCAAAATGGAAAGATTTGCTAATGAAAGATTTATCTCCCCATGACTACAATTTTATGTCCTTTCAGATTAATTTATCTGAGTTTTTTTCTATTTAGAAAAGCATTTAGCGCAATTTGGAATTGCAATTAGGATAGTCTATACCATCTGCAGTGCTTGATGTAATTCTCTAGCTTCACTATGGTTACATCACAAAGGAGGCTGGAGCTGAAATCTGCTCTTTCACTCTAGAAAACCCAACAGTACCCACGCAATGTCTATCCTTAATAGGTATTCAATATTGGTTAATTGATAATAAAGTTTTACTCCTGGTGCAGTTTCCATTAGTGCTTGTGGTGAAAAATTGTGCATTAGCATTTTAAAAATTATGGATTGATGGACAGAGGATGCCATTTTCAAAGGCTCTTGGTTCTAATTCTAGATTGACAATAGCCCATATGGCATTGACCCAGGCCTCTCTTAGTCATTCTGTTTTCATTCAATCAATTGTCAGATGGGATAATAAAACTGATACAGTTTCTAGTATTTTAAGGAGAGTTATTGCTGTTGTTTTTTGCATATCTAAATATTGAAAATTTTAATTTAGAGGTCAATGTCATTCTTTTCATAGGACACTCTTATTATTCAAATCTGCTATTAAGTGGCCATCCTTTATTTTGCAATCAGGGAGTAGAACTGGTAGAATTTAAGTGCCTTTGGTACCAGGATTGATTGACTCATTCATTCATTGATCACTCATCCTGTATTCATGCAGCACTGAGTGGCACAGTGCGGTGTAAGCTTTACAGTCAAGACTTGGGTTTGCATTTAAGCTCTCTTACTAGTTTTGCGATCTTGGTAAAATTACTTCACCTTTATGAGCTTCCATATTGACAACTATGAACATAGTTGTTGTAATGATTATAGAAGAATAAAGAGGTGAAATGCCTGCACAGTGCATATTGCTTAAAGATAGGAGGTGCTCTACTTCCCTCCTACTGTGCACACTGGCATCTCATGGAACAGACTGACAGTCCTTAGTCTTAAGAGAGTTTACAGTCTAAATGAGGAATACATAAAAAAGAATATAACATTAAGAGTTAGCAGTAAGTATCCTGGTCTTATTAACAAATGGGTCTGTGGATAGTTTGAGTGAAAACAGTGAGTAAAAACCAGGGTTCAAAAAGAAAGTCTAAATGACACATGATTCACAGCCAACTTTAACTTCTCGTCCTGGAGCTGGCTTTGCCAATGCTTTCTTCATCAATGGCTGAGTTTTAGTGAGATCACAAAAGCGAAATCTCTCATACCTGCTTCCTGATCAAGGGGATTACATTTAGCTATACATGAGTTGTGCTAGGTTAAGTATCAGTAAAGAGTTTGTTATCTCAGCTTCTCCTAAATAGATTAAGTGGCACATTAATATGCCTTTAATTCCATTATCTTTAATATTTTTAATTTAAAATATATGCAATGGGTTGGGAATGCTGGGGGATGTACCCAGCCCCCACAAGCAGATTTGTTACTACCCCATCTGCCACCCCAAATGCTAAATCCCAGGAACACCACTGCTTTGCAGTATGTTCTATTTTACAAGACTTTGAGGAAAGAGAAACACAGAAAGACAGTGACAATCACTGCAGGGTTAGAGAGAGGGAGAGCGTAAGGTTAGAGCTAAAACTTCTAAAAAGCAAATGGAGTGTTGGAAAAAAGGAACAGAGGGAAGAATCAAATACATTTACTATGTAATTAATGAATAGGCTAAAGGTATTTATGTAGGCAGAGAGCATATGGAAAAGGGGGAAATGAATCATGGAAGAAGGCAGCAAGTCTTAACACACGAGTTTTTTCATCTTGAGAAGTGTGTGTGTGTGTGTGTGTGTGTGTGCGTGTGTGTGTGTGTGTATATAATTGGAAGGAGAAACAGTTACTGGTCCAGTCCCTACCACAGGAGAAAGGAAAAAGTGTCTTCCATGAGGTTGTCATGACGGTTAATGTGTTCTGAAGTGTTATATCAGAGCTCTATCTTGTAGAGGACTTCTGTAGCAAGTATAAAGAGAAAGCCATAGAGCAAGGGGAGGGGCTGCAGAGAGCTGAGATCTGTATGAAGATGGTGAGCTTCTCCACTTGTGGGCACTTTTATTGCCCCCTCCCCCTTCCTGGTTTTAAGACTTGCTGTCATGCTCAGTGATTGGTGTTGCCAAGGCCCAAATAGCTTCTGGTATTGGTGTCTCCTGTAAGAATGATTGTAAAGAAATGGGAGGCTTGGAGAGATTGTGGGATTTTGAAAGACTATGGGTTTGAAAATTTCTGCAACTTGGGGCTCTAGAGATACGGAGGGGAAGACAAACTTGTTCCTAAGTGTTTCTGATGAAGAGTATCTTGGCCAGATGTGGTGGCTCATGCTTGTAATCCTAGCCCTTTGGGAGGCTGAGGAGGGTGAATGGCTTCAGCTCAGGTGTTTGAGACCAGCATGGTCTCCATGGCAAAACCTCATCTACAAAAAAGACAAAAATTAGCTGGGCTTGGTGATGCATGTCTGTAGTGTCAGCAACTTGGGAGGCTGAGGCAGGAGGATTGCTTGAGCTCAGGAGATTAAGCCTTCAGGGAACCAAGAATGTGCCACTGTACTCAGCCTGGGCGACAGAGTGAGACCCTGCCCTCCCACCCCCCCAGAATGTCTTGCCTCATTAAATGTAATTGTAACATTGGGGACAGAGTTCTGGAGAGTATGTGGCACAAGTGAGTGTGGGGAAGCGATAAAGCACA
Organism: Saimiri boliviensis; assembly: GCF_048565385.1. Taxonomy (NCBI): domain Eukaryota; kingdom Metazoa; phylum Chordata; class Mammalia; order Primates; family Cebidae; genus Saimiri; species Saimiri boliviensis. The sequence continues at coordinate 78,544,252 of NC_133453.1, forward strand.
TGGGAGGAGCCTGAGAATAATGCAGAAAGGAAGATGCCAAATAGGGCCCAGAGCAGTTGAATAAAATGGCTGAACCTAGCTGATAACGAGAAAAGGCTCTAAAAAGATGGGTGAATCTGAGGCCAGAGGATGGCCAGGAGCGAAACTGCCCTGCCAGTCTGCAGCAGAGCCACCTGAAGTGAGAGCTGAGCGGTCAGCACAAGGCCAGGAGTCAGGGCAGTGACATCTGTACTAAACTCACAGGCTAAACTTGGGTTGCACCTGCAGAGAGTGGGCTTGGAATTGAACTTCCCCGGGGGTGATCTCTACACAGATGCCTGAGTGGGGCCTGTGTACTGGTACTATGCTCCCTGCTCAAAGCCTGTATGTGGAAATTATAATCTAGCAGCTTATTTTTGAAATCTTGAAAAATCTTCTGACCGTAATAAGTTCATAGCTAAAAGCCTCCGGATAGACAGTAAAGCACAATTTAAAAAAAGAACTTACATCTAAGGAAGTAAAAAAAAAGGAAAGAAAAATTTTATTAAGCTCAAAAATGTAAGTACATTTAATAACTTCAAAGAGATAAAGAAGTGAAAGTATATATACATAGACATATAGCTAGCTATATTGATATATAGAAATATGATATGGGTTGTTATGGAAAAGAACCAATTAGAAATAATGGCAATGAAATATAAGGTTGTTGATGTAACAAGACATAGTGAACTAGACATAATTGAAGAGTCAATTAGTGCATCATAAAATTGTGTTGAAATAGTAATCTTATCTGATATTCACTGAGTGTTTATTATGTGCCTGGCATTATTCTAAGTATTTAATACATATAATTTCATTTAATCCTTGCAAGAATGATATAAAGTAGGTTATCTTTTCATTCTCAATTTATCGATTAGGAAATTAAGGCAAAGAAGATAAGTAATTTGCCAAAAGTCACATAACTAGTCTTGAATCTAAAAAGAGCCCTTGTGTTTAACCATTGCACTATAACATTAACTCCCAAGATTTCTCAAAATGCAGCACAAATAGATAAAGAGATAGAAACTAAAGGAGGAAAAATTAAGAGGGGATAAATTTCAGACATAATGAATGAAAATCTGAATTTTAACAAATCCACAGGTGATTCATAAGCATTTTAAAGACTGAGAGCTTTGTTTATTCCCAAGTCTTTTTTCTTAAGATAGTAATGAACAAAGCTCTTCTCTCATCCTCTATTGGATGCTTCTCTGAGTAATGACTCAGATTCTGGGAGAATCCGACAAGGGAAGCTCACTATTCAGTCCCTAGGGTGATTTGGAAGCATAGATCTTCTGAATGCCAATTTCAAATGATTGCTAGTGGTTTACCCATTTTACAACTGAGGAAACAAAGACATTTGCAAATTTGTACATTTTAGAATGTTGAAAAGAATTCCGAGGCCACATCTGGTCATAGCAGGAAAGAATACTGTAATTAGTGACATGTGTCATGGGCAAGGGAAGGGTTAACATGGGAGAGAGGTAGCAATATATGGCCATATATTTGGCCTGGAGAGAACTCCATATGCTAACCATCTTTGGAGGCCAATGAAAGACATGATTGGGAGAGCCATGAACAGATAGTGAGGGCCAGTTCTTTTATAGAGATCTCAAATGCTGGGTTACCAAACTTTCTGGAAACTATCTCTGTTTTGAGGTAATATAAGCAAATTATTTTTGTACAAACGTGGCTTGAGACCTTCTCAAACTGATCCATATATTTGAGATTCTAGCACTTGAGAGAACCCAATAGAACCAGCTGATTGGGGAACATCTGTACCAGCTTATGTGAACTTTATTTCTAATATCCTAAAATCTCTATTGACAAGACAGGATTTCTGACAATTTGTCACCATTCATATTAGTGTGCAGAACTGAAAACGACTATTAATCTGTCAGGACTTTCCATATTCCTCCTCATTTCTGTCCTATTCTCCTCAAGCTGACCTGGGTTGAAGGGCTGAAGCAGGTTTCAGCAAACTATGCTCATGGCCCGCCACACTTGTCAGGCCATAGGATGTTGCATCACTAAAGATTTTACTCAGGTAGTTTTTCTTCTAAAGTATTTTAATTTCCTAAAATATTTTAGAATCTTTAATATTTTTCAAGAAGGCAAACTCTTTCTAGAAGCAAGTAGTTTATTAATACAAAATAAAAAGGTCTAATAGTGGTAGACAAGGGGCTTTAAGAATGGAATTGAGAAGTCAGGGATCTGTATGAAATGATAATACGACTGTCTTTGGATGAATTGCTGTGTTGGAAAAATCAGGAAATTTGATATCAGGTCCAGGTAGAATTTTGACTATTCTAAAATGTACAAATTTGAGAATATCTTTGTTTCCTCAGTTGTAAATGGGTAAAATAATACTTCCCATGCAGTGCCATGTGTACAAATGTGTGCCACATCAATAACATCTAAACAAAAATGAGAGTTTTCTTTTCTTCTGTTATCTGGTTTCATTGCACATGAAATGTTATCAACATCAATTTTAAGAGTTCAGAGGAACATCATGCCAATAGTTTAGTGTTCAAAGTTCCAGTTAGGAAAGTGACATGTTATCTAATCCAAATCTCTCATGTTTTAATTTATTCTGTAAAATATGAAAATAGCAAATTCTTATGCTGGTCAGGTTGCCCCTGAAGACATGGATGTGGGGACTAAGAACCTTAAAGCTCACATAGACAGGGGAGCTGAGTTGGTGTACGTTAGCCAGCAGGATAAGCTGCACTCACCTGCCAGGCTGCAGAAGGGAGATGAAGTACCCTGATCACTCTTGTCTTGATTCTGAGTCCAGCCAACACTGCCTTTGAAAGTGATGAGGATGTGCATTAATTGTCATAGACTAAAGGAGAAATGTCCTGTAAAAATAAATCTTGCACTTGCAGACATCCTAAAGTCTCTAAGGTAAGGTCTTTTCCAGTCTATTTGTACTGTGAAAAGGAGACTGAAGAGGAAATTGAGGCATACTCAGCTGTCAGACATGGAGCTAAGGATACACATAGCTGCCTGATTCTAAGTCATGCCAACCAGTCTGCCTCTTGATTGCTCTAAAGGATTTATGAACAAAATCATGTCTTTATGTGGTACTCCTAAGGTACCTACCATAGTCCTGGCATCTAGAAAGTGCCATGATGTCTGACTATCGTCTCAGAAAGTCGCTTTCTTTTTTAAATTTTTATTCTTTTAACTACAGTAGCCATCACAATCTAGGGACGTTTGGGATTCAGATAGACTGTTTTCCCTTCTCCCTTAAGCTTAATCTGGTCAGTAGGAAAGGAAACTTGACCGTAATGCATCCTTAAGGAAATCTTCTGTAAAATGACATGTGGTGAAGACTTAAGCACATGGCAGAAATTATTATACAGTCATCTTCAGGAAGTTTATGACTGGATGTGGGAACTGGAGAACTTGGGATAATTAGATCAGGTTGTGATGTACTGCAAATCATTTGTGGGTTTGGTGGCAGCAAATGTGCTAGTAAGAACAAACCAGTCACAACTAACTGCAGTAGGCCTATTACTTGCAGGAAATAGGTTCCCACAAGAAGCTCTTGATGAACAAGTAGCTTAGTGGTACCATAAAAACCCAGAGACTGTAGCCTGAGGTCAAAGATGCTTACTAGCAACCAGTTCTTGGTCTTGATATTGAAGGAAAGAAAATATCTGAAAATCAAAAGAGGAATTCACTGGATCAGTGAAGGAGGCCAATTAACCCACTTTGCAACCAAAACTAAACAAAACCAAACAAGAACAAAACCACCATGCCCAGAAAGTTGAGAAAAAAAGAAAATTAACATAAGTGTATCAGGCTTTGTGAAACTTTGGAGCATCCTAGGAAGACTATTACCAGCTAATTACTAGACAGTATCTGCTGCCAGAGCCGGGGAAACAGAACCAAGGAGGAATCAATCTCCCCTCCATGAAGTGCTAATTTCAAAGCCCAATTAGGTTTCCACAGCACTGATTTCTTGGCTATGGACAAAGTGTGTGGTGTTCTCACACTTTTCCATGCTGCTGCCAAGCTTGTCCTACACTGTGTCCTTAGGTGCCCACTGATGATATCCTGAACCTGACACACCTGAGGTCACCCCTGCTCAGATAGAGCTCCTGCCAAACTGCCTTAGATTAAGATTGAATTTTCAATTCTCACTTCTGAGAGAGACTTATTCCCTGGTTCAGACACTGGGAATCGCTGGTCTTTTCTCAACCACCTCCACACATCTATGCGCTGAGGGCCTTTCTTAGAAGAGGTGTTTGGTCAGCATCTCAGCTAAGCTAAGCAGCTGTCTCTGAGGATATCAGGAAAGGCCTTCAAAGTCTCTGTGTCCCTGTGACCACCCTCCTCAACATATATACCTCACTGCCATGATGCCAAGTGACAAGATCAAATGGCATTTCTCCATATATGGGACATAAGGACAGAAATGACATTTAGGGCACAGGAAAGGATGGGAAAATTTTCTTTTCCTTAAGTGTCTCATGGCTCTAGACGGATTGTACAGGTTTGGGAGTCAGAAAAGCTGGACTCTAATTCTGGCTCTGCTAGCCATTTAACTTGAGAGTCTCATGTTAGATGCATAAAAAGAGGGAGTTGCATGTGGAAAGCAGTATGGCAATTGCTCAAAGAGCTAAAAGCAGAACTGTAATTCCACCCAGCAATCCCATTGCTAGATATAGCCAGAGAAATATAAATCATTCTACCATAAAGACATATGCAGACGAATGTTCATTGCAGCACTGTTCACAATAGCAAACACATGGAATCAACCTAAATGCCTGTCAGTCACAGATTGGATAAAGAAACTAGTACATATACACCACGGAATACTATGCAATCATAAAAAAGAATGAGATCATGTCTTTTGTGGGGTCATGGATGGAACAGGAGGCTATTATCCTTAGCAAACTAATGCAGGAATGGAAAGCTAAATACCATGTTTTTACTTACAAGCTAAATGATGAGAACTTTTGAACACACAAAAAAAGGAAATAACAGACACTGGGATCTACTTGAGGGTGGAAGGTAGGAGGAGGGAGAGGAGCATAAAAAAATAATTATTGGGTACTGGGCTTATACCTGGGTAATGAAACTATCTGTGCAATAAACCCCTGTGACACAAGTTTACCTGTGTAATGTACATGTGTTACCTATGTAACAAATCTTCACATGTACCCCAAACCTAAAATAAAAATTTTTTAAAAGAGGGGGTTGTGTTAGATAATTGATAGAAGGATCTGTTTCAGTCCTAACTGTCTTTAATAATCTGTTAATATACAGTCAAGAAGGAGGTTTCAGGCATTCATCGCATCCTCTTCCTGTCATTTGCCTTTCTTGACTTTCATGTTCTTTCCCTTCATTGAACCCATATGTACTTTGTTCCCCCTTTATGGCATTTACCATATTCTGCCTTATAGTCATTTGAATTCTTGACTTCTCACCTCCTGCAGATGATAAGTTTGGGAGTATCAGGGATGGAAATTTATATACCTTGGTTTTGCATCAATGTACCAAGTGAAGTGCCTGGGACATAAATATTTAGGAAGTTAGATTCTCAATGTCCAGCATAAGATCCATGACAAATCAATGGTTTCTGCCTTCTGGCAGGTGCCTGGTGTCTGGGAACAATTCTTAACTCACTGTTAAGTTGTCACATCTCAATTAATATGGCAGCCATGGCTGGTCTGATGAGTGGTAGTTGGAACCTTTTATTTCAAGTTGTTTGGGGTCAACTTGTATGTTTGTGCTCTTTGGTAGCCTCTTTAGATTATGGATCTAGGGCTTTTTAATTCTCATTTCTCTCGGGTGTTTGTTTGCTCAGCACTGTGGTGCTAAAGACGCTGTACATCAATTGTTGTAACCTCAGTTGTCCTGAAAGCAGCAGGCTTTGGTAAGAAAGATTTGAGACTTAATTGAACAGTGACTATGAAGGAGTAAAGAAAGTATTATAGTGCAAAGCAGCCACTTGATTAATGGACGCAAAACACCTTTTCCCTTCTTTTACTGTTTTTCTTCCTGTTTTGCCTTAAAGTTGAGAGACCAAAAGAACTTATTGTAGTTATAGTCATCTATAAATTCTTTGGTTTTCGGTTCCTTAGTAAATTTGTGGACTACCCTGAACCTCTGTACTGCCAAAGAGATTAAAGAGAAAGGGATTCTGTGATGCTAATATTCTGATATGCCAGTGAGAAAATAGCTACATTACCATTTTTCACTGCTATCTGAAGCCCCATTTTTAAAATTAGTCTCCAGAGCATCACTTTGATAATTTATGATGTCGGCAGAGAGCAAGTCTTCAGGGTTCAGTGGTGCTCAGTTCTGAGAGGGATACTAAAGAACTGCAAGTCATGGACGCAGGAGACATTTGTCTTGAGTTTTGACTGCCTAGTTCTTGAGCACCCTGCCTAGGCTTACAGGAATTTTCCTCATATAAAGCAATGTTTCTCATGACCAAAGAAACTGAAAATGCCAAATACTTGCTTTCTTGCAGCTAGAGAATGGTCATGTGACTGGTTTCTACCAACTGGGTGCAGTCACCTCTTTTTTGGAAACTGATGAAACAAAAAACCTCAGAATACTTGAATTTTTATCTTAGGGAGGGTGATGGTCACAGCAGCAACCTAGAGGTTTCTGAAGTGGTTTGAGAACAGTTTATCTGCCATGTCCAGTAATGTGGTTGTTGGGAGGACTGTGTCCAGTGATGCTATTTGTTTTTCATCACAAGACCAACCAGTGAAGGATCTGTGGTGGATCTGAGGCCTTGTTCTGGGCTGCACAGCCTCTAAGCTTGGTTCTCCAGCTCCTCTGTAGATTGTGTGAACTATGTAATATATTTTAATAAATCCTGTTTCTGCTTTAATTAGCCAGAGTTGGTTCCTGTTGCTTGCATCTAAAAACTGTGATTGATATATTGGTTCATTCCCCCAGAAGATTTCTCATTTTTGGGTGGAGGTGACTAACATAAAAGAAACATTTGGAATATATAAGATAGCATGTCAGATTATATCCAATACATTGGGCTTCATACTAAAACTACTACAGGAATAGGGAATAGGAAGAGAAAGCACAGTGTAGTGATTCAGACTCCAGACTAAATCCAGGGATTACCACCTCGGATGCCTTGAAGGGCCATGCTGAGAGAAGTAAAAGAATGCAGCAGTTGGGCTTTAGGGAAAATTAAATGAGACAATATTTATAAAGCTCAGTGTACTGTTTATAATAAATGGACAGAGCAGGTACCATGGTAATAGCAATAACAATAATGAGGGCTAAACCAATAAAAATTGCTAATCTTTACCTATTGCTTACTGTGAGCTGGACCTTGTTCTAGAGCTTTATTCTTAGGGTGCATAAATTATGTATTAAGCTTGCCTGGGAATGTCCTGCTGTATCCTGTTCAGTTTAGCATTTATCCTGGATCTTTCTTTTCTCTTTCTTTCTTTTCTTTTTTTTTTTTTTTTTTGAGACAGACTCTTGTTCTGGTGGCCAGGTTGGAGTGCAGTGTTATGATCTTGGCTCACTGCAAGCAACCTCTGTCTCCCAGGCTCAAGTGATTCTTCTGCCTCAGGCTCCCCAGTAATGGGATTACAGGTATGTGCCACCATGCCCGGCTAATTTTTGTATTTTCAGTAGAGTTGGGGTTTCATTCACCACGTTGGTCAGGCTGGTCTCAAACTCCTGACCTCGAATGATCCAACCACTTCAGTCTCCAAAAGTGCTGGGATTACAGGTGTGAGCTACTGTGCCTGGCCTCCACAGTGCGGTTCCTGATGGCCATTCAGTGGACCAACCAGTTGTGCCAAGGCCTGTGAGACACAGCTTGCAAGAAAAGGGACAAATATAGCTAAGCAACTGAGTAAAGTACGTGAAAATGTCACAGCATGAATATTCTGCTTGTATTGTTATTATTTTAATATTCAGAAACCAAAAAATTAAGGCTTAATGTATACTGATATATATTGTTTTAGGGAAAAAATTATTTCTGAAATAGTGTTTGAATAAAACTAATTTATAGATCTACCTATTCATTTCAAAGATTTTTTGAGGTCAGTAAATAAGTTTAATTGAACTGTGTATTATTATTTCAAAAATAATATGCATTTTACTCATTTTTAGTACCTCTTTTCACTCTCAGAAATATATTGTTTTGTGATGAGTTCGTGTCCTTTGTAGGGACATGGATGAACCTGGAAACCATCATTCTCAGCAAACTGACACAAGAGCAGAAAATCAAACACCGCATGTTCTCACTCATAGGCGGGTGTTGAACAATGAGAACACATGGACACAGGGAGGGGAGCACTACACACTGGGGTCCATTGGGGGGAAATGGGGGAGGGACGGGGGGGCGAGGAGGTGGGAAGAGATAGCATGGAGAGACATGACAGATACAGGTGAGGGGAAGGAAGGCAGCAAACCACACTGCCATGTGTGTACCTATGCAACAATCTTGCATGTTCTTCACATGTACCCCAAAACCTAAAATGCAATAAAAAATAAAAAATAAAAATAAATAAAAAAAAGAAATATATTGTTTTGGACAATAAATTATAAGATCATCTTATATGTTTGTATTGCTTAATCCTCTCAACAACCCTCTGAGTAGATTATTTTTAACAATTTCTGTTCACAATTGAGAAAACTAAGGGCCAGCAAATTATAGGAACCTGCAGCAAGCTGAGATTTTAAATTTGGTAATCTGGCTCCAGAGTCTTTGCTCACAACCATTACTCAAATGTAGGCCTCATCGGAGAAGTAGGATTTTAGTCCAAAGACGTGTTCTCTTCCACTGAGACTCTTCCTGGAGTGTAACCTGGGGCAATTTACTTCCCCTCTTTGAGCTTCTTGTCTTTATCTATAAAATGGGGATGTTACTCTATGTCATAGAGTTGCTGGGAGGAATCAATGAATTAACGTGTAAGGAAGTGCTTTTTTAGGCTTAAAATGGTGTACATATTTAAGATAATCATGTGTGGCCTTTTCCACACATCTAAGGCAGCATTTTGTGGGATGATGCCCTAAACCACAAGTTGGGGTGCATGCTGGGCAATAGTCAATGACTCTGAGTTGCTACAAGTTCTATCTCCAACTGGATAAAGTCAAAGATAACACAGATGTGTGTAGAGAAACACACTATGGTGTTATATGTTAAGAATCCTCATACTGGTGACATGAAGCATATGCATGTGTGGTTGAATTCTTCTGGGTTTACAAAGAGTCATAGGGCCAAGGGATCAGAAGATTTAAAATCTGTTCTATTTTTTTAGAAGTGGCTGCCAGCAAAGAGAAATCATTTCTGCCTTGTGTCTCTGATTTCTGTGTAAAATCTAGGTAGAAAATGGGGCGGGGGGAAGGGGCGGAAACTGGGTCATTGTGGCTGACCGATGGACTCTTTAGTAATCCCATAAAGGTATTTCCTGTCCTCATGGCTATTGTTCAGGCTCTAATCGCTATCCTCTCAACAATGGCAGGAGTTGGAATTGCCTCAAGTCTGAACTCCTCTGACCCGTTTGGTTTGCTGCTACTGCGCAGATTTTTCTCAAGTGCAAATTTGATCACTCCACTTCCCTGCTTATAATCCTTCAATGATTTTCTTTGTCCTTACGATAGCTTAAAGCCCTTTGCATGGTGGGGTGGACATCCACTATTTTGCCCTGCCCCACTCTCACTCCACATAGGATGTATTTGACTGAATTACTTGGAACTAATTATGGACATGTGACCCAGGCCTGGCTGATTAGAATATTAGAGATTCATTTAGAGATGGGCATAAGATCCAATTCAGGCCACTGCAAAGTTAAGCCTGAGTTGAAGGAAACTCCTGATGCACTATATTTCCCTGCCTCACTCTTCACTCCATGTTGCATGGATACTAAATTACCTGTAACTAACTGTGGGCACATGACTCAGACTTGGCTAATTAGCGTGTTAGAGATTCATTCAGGGATGGGTACAAGATCCAATTCAGGCCACTGCAAGTTAGGCCTGAGTTGAAGAAAGATTTCTGATGATCAGCCAAGTACTATAACCAGCCATGCTGGAAAACTCATTACCTCTTAAACTCTCCGGTATCTGAGTCACTGCATTCTGCATTTTGCTGTTTGGATATACAGTGTTGAATTTCCCAATTCAGCATGCTGTTTTATGCCTCTGAGCTCTCTGCCCAGAATGTCGGTCATCATCCTACTCTGCTTCATCTCCTTTCTTATTCTATTCATCATTCAAAATGCCACTCAAAAATGTTATCTTCCCAAAAGCCTCCACTGAAACCCCAGTCTAGGTCACTCCTTCCTTGTGCTTGCTCATATCACTCCACCCTGTAGCCATGGGTCTACTTCTCTGACATCCTTTCTAGATAAAAAATTTCACAGGAAACAGCCTATGTCTTATGTCTCAGGGAAAGGGATCCCATGTGTTACAAAGTTCAATTTGTATTTGTTAAATGAATAGAGGCAATTCACATTTGACTGAAATTTTCTCTAGTTTAGATAATATTTGGCATACTGAGATAATTTATCTGACTGACAATATTTTTTGGAGCAAGGGATTCCATGCACATTCTAGCCAGATTCTGTTCAAACTAATTAATATTTGGACCAAATGACCCTTCATACTTTAATATCCTAAAATTACTTCCGCCCCAGGACATGGGGAATCTTCTGCTTTATAAGTCTAAGTGTTAGGTTCTTTATCAGCATGAGATAGGCCTAGGCTAGGCTGGACTTAGAGTGGGTTGCTGGCAGAAAATCTCTGAACTCTTACAGGTTGGCTTGAGAGTGATTGAGTTTGATGAACTCAGGAAGATGATGCTGTAACTAACAGTACAGTAGTCCCCCTTAATTTGTGGGGGGTACGTTCCAAGACTCCCAGTTGGATACCTGAATCCATGGATACAGTGGTACTGAACTCTATGTACTACATATTTTTCTCATATATACATAGCTATGATAAAGTTTAACTTATAAATTAGGAACAGTAAGAGAATAACAACAGTATACTATGATATACTCCAATAAAAGTTATGCCAATGTGGCCCCTCTCTCTCTCTCTCTCAAGATAATCTTATTGTATATCATATTTTCAAATCGTGGTTGACTGTGGATAACTGAGACCATGAAAAAGGGAAACTGGATAAGGAGGACTACTATCCTAAAGAGTTACTCACCTTCCACTCAATTCTTGGACCTCCTACCTCTTCCCCAGAAACAACTTTTATGGAAATCATCAATAACTGATTGTCACAAAGCCATAGACATATTTGGTTCCACAGGGCTGAGTCCTGGCTTTCTTCTATTGATATTCTACATTCTCTTACTATAGGGTTTCATCCACATCCTTGACTTCAGTGATCTTCACCATGTACGGTCACTCACAAATTTTTATGTCTAACTCAACATTTTATCTAAACATCAGACTTGTAGGTACAACTGTTACTACTCAGTATCTTTAATTAGGTGACATGTCAAACTCAACATGTCTAAAGCCAAATTCCAGACTTGTTCCAAACTGAGTCCTCAGCATGCATTCTCAGTTTCAATGAGGGACATTCATCTTACATCCATTTACTGGAACCAGAAACCAAGGTGTCATCTTTGATATCTTGTTCTGCCTTTTATTTGATCTGTTTTCAAAACCAATTGATTTTTTGGGGATATCTTTTGAATTTTCTCATCTCTTTATATTTCCTGCTACTACTACTACATTGAAGTGTTTTCCCCTACTAAAATAACCTCCTGAATGATTTCCCAACTTACACTCTTTTTCCTCTCCAATCCTGTATTAGAGCGATCTTTTCAAAATGCAAATTTGCTTTGTGTCACCTCACTGCCTAAAAACATTTAATTATATCCCATTGTATCCCATTGCTCTTGGGTAGAGATAAAATACCTTAACTTGGCCTTCAAGGCCTTCCATGGTCTGGCCTCTATGTGTATTTCCTGCCTCGTCTTGTGTCTGTACATTTTGATTTCTATTTGTTGGGTCACACTGTGACCTCATTTAACTCTTCCTGTTTTTCATCTTCCCTTTCTGTGTAGGCATTTTTACATACTCACTTCACCCTCCTTTTGGTCTGGTTAAATCCTACTCATCCTTAGATCTTAGATAGGTGGTAGTTTCTTCAGGGGAGCCTTCCCTAACATCCCAAATTAGTTCTCTTGTGTACTTGCATAGCACTGAAGATCTCTCCTTCATAGCGCTAACCACAGTTCTAACTTTACTTTTATTTGTATATTATTAGATGATAGTCTTTCATTTAGACTACGCTGTTAGCCTGGTAAGGACATGGCTATTTAATTTTGCTAACTTTTCTTGTCAATTAGATAATGCTATATAATAAATGACTCAAAAATTTAGTGACATAAAACATTAACCATTGCATGATAAGATTTGCTTAGTATCATTAGTCATTAGGTATGTGCAAATGAAAACCACGATGAAGTACCACCTCATACCCAATGACATGGCTATAATAATAATAAAAAACAGAAAATAACAAGTGTTGGTGAAGATGTGGAGAAATTGGAACCCTCATATATTGTCAAGGGAATGTGACACGGTCCAGGTGCTGTGAAAATAATTTGACATTTCTTTAAAACGTTAAAAATAGAATTATCATATGACACCATAGTTTCAATTCCAGATTTATACCCAAAGGAACTGAAAACAGGTCTTCAAACAAGCACATGTATACATTATAGTCGAATTATTCACAAAAATCAAAAGATAGAAACAGCCCAAATGTCGATCAATGGATGAATTGAACAAACAAATTACAGCAGACAGGCATACCTTAGATATATTTTGGGTTCAGTTCCAGACCACAACAATAAAGCACTTCACACAATTATTTTGTTTCCCAGTGGATATAAAAATTATGTTTCTTTATTTAACTTTTAGGATTAGGGGTACATGTGTAGATTTGTTACAGAGGTAAATTGTGCATCATGGGGATTTGGTATATAGATTATTTCATCACTCAGGCAATAAGCATAGTACCAAATAGGAAGTTTTTCAGTCTTCACCCTGTTCCTCCCCTCTACACTCAAATAGGTCCTGGTTTCTGTTGTTCCCTTCTTTGTGTCCATGTATTATCATTGACTAGCTCCCACTTATAAGTAAGAATATATGGTGTTTGGTTTTCTGTTCCTGCATTAGTTTGTTTAGGATAATGATTTCTAGCTCCATCCATGTTTCTGCAAAGAACATGATCTTATTCTTTTTTAATGGCTGCATAGTATTCCATAATGTATATGTGCCACATTTTCTTTATCCAGTCTACTGTTAATGGGCATTTAATGTCTTTGCTACTGTGAATAGTGCAACGATGAACATATGTGTACATGTGTCTTTATGGTAGAAAGATTTATATTCCCAATAACGGGATTGCTGGGTTGAATGGTAGCTCTATTTAAAGCTCTTTGAGAAATCTCCAAACTGCTTTCCACAATGGCTAAACTAATTTACATTACAACGTGTAGTATATAAGAGTTCCCTTTTCTCCACAACCTTTGCCAGCATGTTATTTTTTGACTTTTTAGTAATAGCCATTCTAACTGGTATGAGAGAATATCTCATTGTAGCTTTGATTTGTGTTTCTCTAATAATTAATAATGTTGAGCATTTTTTCATGTACTTATTGGGCATGTGTGTCTTTTTTTGAAAAGTGTCTGTTCTTGTCCTTAACCTACTTTTTTTTTTTTTCTTGTTAAGTTCCTTTTAGATGCTGGCTATTAGACCTTTGTCAGATACATAGTTTGCAAATATTTTCTCCCATTCTGTAGGCTGTGTGTTTATTCTGTTGATAGTTTCTTTTGCTGTGCAGAAGCTCTTTAGTTTAATTAGGTCCCATTTGTCAAATTTGATTTTTGTTATAATTGCTTTTGGTGTCTTTGCCATGAAATCTTTGCCAAAGCCTATGTCCAGAATGGTATTTTCTAGGCAATCTTCTAGAGTTTTTTTATAGTTTTAGGTTTTACATTTAAGTCTTTAATCCTTCTAGACTTTATTTTTGTATATAATGTATGGAAGAAGTCCAGTTTCAGTTTTCTGCATATGGCTAGCCAGTTATCCCAGCACCATTTATTGAACAGGGAATCCCTTCTCCATTGCTTGTTTTTGTTGATTTCATCAAAGATCAGATGGTTGTAGGTGTGCAGCTTTATTTCTGGGCTCTGCATTCTGTTCTATTGATTTATGTGTTTTTTCTTGTACCAGTATCATACTGTTTTGGTTACTGCAGCCTTGTATAGTCTGAAGTTGTGGTGACACCTCCAATTCTGTTCTTTTTGCTTAGAATTGCTTTGGCCATTTGGGCTTTTTTTTTTTTTTGTTCTATATGAATTTTAAAATAGTTTTTTCCCCTCTAATTCTGCGAAGAATGTTATTGGAAGTTTAATAGGAATAACATTGAATCTATAAATTGCTTTGGGCAGTATGACTGTTTCGACAACATTGATTCTTCCTATCTATGTGCCTGAAATGTTTTTCTATTTGTCATCTCTGGTTTCTTTCAGCAGTGTTTTGTGATTCTCATTGTGAGATCGTTCACCTTCCTGGTTAGCTCTATTATTCCTAGTTATATTACTCTGTTTGTGGCTATTGTAAATGGGATTGCATTCTTGATTTGGCTCTCAGTTTGGAAGTTGTTGGTGTATAGAAATGTGACTGATTTTTGTATATTGATTTTGTGTATCTTGAAACTTTGCTGAAGTTGTTATCTGATCAAGAAAGCTTTGGGCAGAGACTATGTGATTTTCATCTGCAAACACAGATAGTCTGACTCCCTCGCTTCCTATTTGGATGCATTTTATTTCTTTCTCTTGCCTGGTTGCTCTGACCAGGACTTTAAGTACTATGTTGAATAGGAGTGGTGAGAGTGGGGATCCTTCTTTTGTTCTGGTTCTTTAGGGGAATGCTTCCAGGTTTTGTCCAGTTAGTATGATGTTGGCTGTACGTTTGTCATAGATTGCTCTTTTTATTTTGAGGTATGTTTCTTTAGTGCCTACTTTTTTTGAGGGTTTTTAACATGAAGGTATGTTAAATTTCACTGAAATGCTTTTTTTTTTGCATCTATGGAGATGATCGCGTGAGTTTTGTCTTTAGTTCTGTTAATGTAATGAATCACATTTATTGATTTGCATATGTTAACCCAAACTTACATACCAGGGATAAAGCCTACTTGATTGTAGTGGATTAGCTTTTTGATGTCCTGCCAGATTCAGTTTGCTAGTATTTTGTTGAGGATTTTTGCCTCTATGTTTATCAAGGATATTGGCCTGGAGTTTTCTTTTTTTGTTGTGCCTCCGCCAGGTTTTGGTATCAGAATGATGCTGGCCTCATAGAATGAGTTAAGGAGGAGTCACTCCTCCTCTTTTTTTGATAGTTTCAGTAGGAATGGTACCAGCTCTTCTTATATATCTGGTAAAATTTGGCTGTGAATCCAAATGGTCCTGGGCTTTTGCTGGTTGGTAGGCTTTTTATTACTGATTCAATTTTGAAACTTTTCATTGATCTGTTTAGGGTTTCAATTTCTTCCTGGTTCAATCTTGGAAGGTTTAAAAGTTATATTTAAATTATACTATAGTCTATTAAGTGTAAAAGAGTGTTATGTCTGAAAAATGTATATACCTTAATGAAAAGGTACTTCATTCCTAAAAAATGCTAACAGTTATTTGAGCCTTCAGTAACTCATAATTTTTTTTGATGACAGAGGGTCTTACCTCTATGTTGATGGCTGCTGGTTGATCAGAGTGGTGGTTGCTGAAGGCTGGGCTGGGATAGCTGTGGCAATTTCTTGAAAAGTAAGACAACAATGAAGTTTGCTGCATCAATAGACTCTTTTTTTCAGAAAAGATTTTTCTGTTGCATGTTATGTTGTTTGATAGCATTTTGCCCATAGCAGAACTTCTGTCAAAATTGTAGTCAGTCCTCTAAAACCCTGCAACTGCTTTATCAACTAAGTTTATATAGTATTCTAAATCCTTTGTTGTCATTTTAACAATGTTCACAGCATCTTCACTATCTCAAAATGCCACTTTCTTTGGTCATCCTTAAGAAGCAACTTCTCATCTGCCCAAGTGTTATCATGAGAATGCAGCAATTCAGTCACATCTGCAGGCTACCCTTCTAATTCTGGTTATCTTTGTTATTTCCACACATCTCCAGGTTCTTCTTCCACTGAAGTCTTTAACCTTTCCAGTTTATCCATGAGGGTTGGAATCAACTTCCAACTCCTGTTAATGTTGACATCTTGATCTCTTATGAATCACAAATGTTTTTAATGACATCTAGAATGGTGAATCCTTTCCAGAGATTTTCATTTTACCAGATTCATCAGAAGAATCACTATTTATGGTAGCTATAGCCTTATGAAATGTATCTCTTCCTTTTTTGAAATAGGGTCTCACTCTGTAACTCAGGTTGGAGTGTAGAGGCATGATCATAGCTCACTGTAGCTTTGAACTCCTGGACTCAAGTGATTCTCCTTCTTCTAACCCACTGGAGTATCTGGGACTATAGGCATGTGCCACCACAACCAGATAATTTTTTCTATTTTTTGTTTAAATAGAGATTGGGTTTCCCTCCTGAGTTGCCCAGGTTGATCCTAGACTCCTGGCCTCAAGCAATCCTCCCACCTTGGCCTCCCAAAAATCCTGGGGTTACAGATGTGAACCACTTGCCTGGGCAATACAATGTATTTCTTAATAAGACTTGAAAGTTAAAATTACTTCTTGATCCATGGGTTCCAGAAAAGATGTTATGTTAGCAGGTCTCAAAGGAACATTAATTTCCTTGTACCTCCTCATCGGAGTGCTTAGGTGATCAGGTGCATTGTCAATGAGCAGTAATCTTTTGAAAGAAATCTTGTTTTCTGAGTAACAGGTCTAAAACTAGGCTTAAAATATTCAGTAAACCATGCTGTAAACAGATGTGCTGCCATTCAGGTTTTGTTGTTCCATTTTTAAAGCACAGACAGAGTAGACTTAGCATAATTCTTAAGGGCCCTAGAATTTTCAGAATGATAAATGCACATTGACTTCAAATTTAAGTCACCAGCTGCATTAGCGCCTAGAAAGAGAGCCTGTCTTTGGAGCATTTACTTCTCTAGTTCTGAAAGTCCTAGATGACATCTTCTTTGAATATAAGCCTGTTTTATCTATGTTGAAAATCTGTTGTTTAGTGTAGCCACCTTCATCAGTGATCTTAGCTGGATCTTCTGGATAACTTACCGCAGCCTCTCCATCAGCACTTGCTGCTTCACCTTGCATTTTTATGTTATGAAGATGCCTTCTTTTCTTAAACCTCATTAACCAACGTCTGCTAGCTTGAAACTTTTCTTCTGCAGCTTCCTCACCTCTCTTTTTGGCTCTGTGTCCTCACCCAAATCTCATCTCGAATTCTAATACCCACGTGTCAAGGGAAGGACTGGTAATCCCTACATATCAAGGGAAGGAGGTGATTGGATCATGGAGCAGTTTCCCTATGCAGTTCTCATAATAGTGAGTGCACTCTGATGAGGTCTGATGGTTTTATAAGGGGTTTCCCCTTTTGCTCACTTCTCTTTCTTCTGTCACCTTGTGAAGAAGATGCCTGCTTCCCCTTCTGCCACGATTGTAAGTTTCCTGAGGTCTCTCTAGTCATGTGAAACTGTGAGTCAATTAAGCCTCTTTCCTTTATAAATTATCCAGTCTTGAACAGTTCTTTATGGCACTGTGAGAATGGACTAATATAGGCTTAATGCAATCAAAGAGGTTTAGCGCATTCCTCTGAATTAGGCTTTAGTTTAAGGAATATGTCTAGTTAGATCTTCTATCCAGACCACTCAAACTTTCTCTGTATCACAAATAAGGTTGTTTTGCCTTCATGTCATTCATGTGTTCACTGGAGTGGCACTTTTTCTTTCCTCCATTAACTTTTTCTTTGTATTCACAATGTGGATAATGAATTGTTTGGCACACTGTGCCTACGCTCACGCCTGTCTTGCCTTTTTACATGCCTTCTTCTTCACTAAGCTTGATCATCTCTAGATTTGTGTTTAAAGTAAGAAATGTGTAACTACTCCTTTCACTTGAACACTTAGAGATCATGGTAGAGATATTAATTGACCCCATTTCAGTATTGTTGTGTCTCAAGGAGTAGGGAGGCCTGAGGAGAGGGAGAGAAATAGGGGCATGGCTGGTCAGTGGAGCAGTCAGAACATACACAATGTTTATTGATTAAATCTGCAATCTTTTATGGGCATGGTTTGTGGTACCCCAAAACAATTATAACATTAACATCAAAGATCCCTGATCACAAGTCACCAAAACAGGTATGAAAATAATAAAAAAGTTTGGGCTGGGCACCATGGCTCATGGCTATACTTCTAACACTTTGAAAGACTGAGGCGGGAGGATTGCTTGAGGCCAGGAGTTCAAGACCAGTCAGGGCAATATAGCAAGACCTCATCTCTACCAAAAATTAAAAAGAAAATTATCTGGGCATGGTGGTGTGCACCTGTGGTTGTAGCTACTTGGGAGACTGAGATGTGAGGACTGTTTGAACCCAGGGGGTTAAAGCTGCAGTGAGCCATGATTATGCCACTGGACTCCAGCCTGAGTGACAGAGTGAGACTGTCTCAAAAAAAAAAAAAGTTTGAAAGATTGTGAGAATTACCAAAATGTGACACAGAGACACAAAGTGGGCAAACGCTGTTAGAAAAAAATGGTGCCAATAAACTTGCTTGATGCAGGGTTGTCATAAACCTTCAATCTGAGAAAAAAAAATGCAGTATCTGTGAAGTGTCATAATGTGAAGCACAAGAAAATGAAGTATGCCTATATATGTATGTATATGGTTAAGCCATAAAGAGGAATGAAGTAGTGATATATGCTACAATATCGATGGACTTCAAAAATGTTATGCTAATGAAAGAAGCCAGATACAAAATTTCATCTGTTTTAGTATTCCATTTATATTAAATACCTAAAACAGATAAATCTATAGAGACAGAACACAGATCGGTGGTTGCCAAAGGCTAAAGGGATTGGGAAATGGGGAGAAATTTGCTTAGTGGAATGTTTCTTTTTGGCATAATAAAATATTTTGGAGCTAAATAGAGATGATGATCACACAACATTGTGAATGTACTAAATGCCACTGAAATGTTTACTTTAAAATGGTTAATTTTACATCAATAAGTTTTCTTTTTTTTTTCTTCTTAACATAAGTTCTCAGTCCGTTGCCCAGAATGAAGTGCAGTGGTGTGATCTTGGCTCACTGCAATCTCTGCCTCCCTAGCTCAAGTGATCCTCCCACCTCAGCTTCCAGAGTAGCTGGGACTAGTGCATGCCATCACACCTCACTAATTTTTATATTTTTTGTAGAGACTGGGTTTCACCATATTACCCAGGCTTATCTCCAATTCCTGCACTCAAGTGATCTAGCTGCCTTGGCTTTTCTTTTCTTTCTTCCTTCCTTTCTTCTTCTTCTTTTTTTTTTTTTAAAATATATATACTTTAAGTTCTGTGGTACATGTGCAGAACATGAAGGTTTGTTACATAGGTATACACATGCCATAGTGGTTTGCTGCATCCATCACCCCATCATCCACATTAGGTATTTCTCCTAGTGCTATCCCTCCCCTAGCCCCCCAGCCTCCAACAGGCCCTTGTGTGTAATGTGGCCCTCCCTGTTTCCATGTGTTCTCATTGTTCAACACCTGATTATGAGTGAGAACATGCAGTGTTTAGTTTTCTGTTCTTGTGTCAGTTTGCTGAAAATAATGGTTTCTAGCTTTATCCATGTCCCTGCAAAAGACATGAACTCATCCTTTTTTATGGCTGCATAGTACTCCATGGTATATATGTGCCACGTTTTCTTTATCAAATCTATTTTTGATGGGCATTTGGGTTGGTTCCAAGTCTTTGCTATTGTGAACAATGCCACAATAAACATATGTGTGCATGTGTCTTTATAATAGAATGATTTGTAAACCTTTGGGTATATACCCAGCAATGGGATTGCTAGGTCAAATGGTATTTCTAGTTCTAGATACTTAAGGAATTGCCACACTGTCTTCCACAATGGTTGAACTAATTTATACTCCCACCAAGAGTGTAAAAGCATTCCTATTTCTCCACATCCTCTCCACCATCTGTTGTCTCCTGATTTTTTAATGACCACCATTTTAACTGAGATTGTATCTCAGTGTGGTTTAGATTTGCATTTCTTTAATGACCAGCGATGATGAGTTTTTTTTCATATGTTTGTTGGCTGCATAAATGTCTTCTTTTGAGAAGTGTCTGTTCATATCCTTTGCCAACTGTTTAAGGGGGTGGTTTTTTGTTTTGTGTGTAAATTTGTTTAAGTTCTTTGTAGATTCTGGATATTAGCCCTCTGTCAGATGGGTAGATTGCAAAAGTTTTTTCCCATTCTTTTGGTTGCCAGTTCACTCTAATGATAGTTTCTTTTGCTGTGCAGAAGCTCTTTAATTATGGGCCATTTGCTTATTTTGGCTTTTGTTGCAGTTGCTTTTGGTGTTTTAGTTATGAAGTCTTTGACCATGCCTATGTCCTGAATGGTACTGCCTAGGTTTTCTTCTAGGATTTATATGGTGTTAGGTCTTATATTTAAATCTTTAATTCATCTGGAGTTAATTTTGGTGTCAGGTATAAAGGAAGGGATTCAGTTTCAGCTTTCTGCATATGGCTAGCCAGTTTCCCCAACACCATTTATTAAATAGGAAGTCCTTTCCTCATTGCTCATTTTTGTCAGGTTTGTCAAAGATCAGATGGTTGTAGATGTGTGGTGCTATTTCTGAGGCCTCTATTCTGTTCCATTGTTCTATATATCTGTTTTGGTATCAGAACCATGCTGTTTTGATTACTGTGGCCTTATAGTATAGTTTGAAGTCAGAGATTGTGATAAAAATCAATGGTAGTTTGATGGGGATAGCATTGAATCTATAAATTGCATTGGACAGTATGATCATTTTCATGATACTGATTATTCCTAATCATGAGCATGGAATGTTTTTCCATCTGTTTGTGTCCTGTCTTATTTCCTTAAGCAGTGTTTTGTAGTTCTCCTTGAAGAGGTCCTTCACATCCCTTGTAAGTTGTATTTCTAGGTATCTGATTCTCTTTGTAGCAATTGTGAATGGGAGTTTATTCCTGTTTTGGCTCTCTGTTAGTCTGTTATTGGTGTATAGGAATACTTGTGATTTTTGCACTTTGTTGAAGTTGCTTATCAGCTTAAGGTGATTTTGGGCTGAGACATTGGGGTCTTCTAAATATACAATCATGTCATCTGCAAATAAAGACAATTTGACTTCCTCTTTTTCTTTTTTTTAATTTTATTTTATTTTATTGCATTTTAGGTTTCGGGGTACATGTGATGAACATGCAAGATTGTTGCATAGGTACACACATGGCAGTGTGGTTTGCTGCCTTCCGTCCCCTCACCTGTATCTGTCATTTCTCCCCATGCTATCTCTTCCCACTTCCCCACCCCCCGCCCCTCCCCCATTTCCCCCCAACGGACCCCAGTGTGTAGTGCTCCCCTCCCTGTGTCCATGTGTTCTCATTGTTCAGCACCCGCCTATGAGTGAGAATATACGGTGTTTGATTTTCTGCTCTTGTGTCAGTTTGCTGAGAATGATGGTTTCCAGGTTCATCCATGTCCCTACAAAGGACGTGAACTCATCGTTTTTGATGGCTGCGTAATATTCCATGGTGTATATGTACCACATTTTCCCTATCCAGTCTATCATCGTTGGGCAGTTGGGTTGGTTCCAGGTCTTTGCTATTGTAAACAGTGCTGCAATGAACATTCGTGTGCACGTGTCCTTGTAGTAGAATGATTTATAATCCTTTGGATATATACCCAGTAATGGGATTGCTGGGTCAAATGGGATTTCTATTTTTAGGTCCTTGAGGAATCGCCACACTGTCTTCCACAATGGTTGAACTAATTTACATTCCCACCAACAGTGTAGAAGTGTTCCTATTTCTCCACATCCTCTCCAGCATCTGTTGTTTCCCGATTTTTTAATGATCGCCATTCTAACTGGTGTGAGATGGTATCTCAATGTGGTTTTGATTTGCATTTCTCTGATGACCAGTGATGATGAGCATTTTTTCATATGTTTGTTGGCCTCCTATATGTCTTCTTTTGTAAAGTACCTGTTCATGTCCTTTGCCCATTTTTGAATGGGCTTGTTTGTTTTTTTTCTTGTAGATCTGCTTTAGTTCTTTGTAAATTCTGGATATCAGCCCCTTGTCAGATGGGTAGGCTGCAAAAATTTTTTCCCATTCTGTTGGTTGCCGATTCACTCTACTGACTGTTTCTTTTGCCGTGCAGAAGCTGTGGAGTTTGATTAGGTCCCATTTGTCTATTTTAGCTTTTGTTGCCATTGCTTTTGGCGTTTTGGTCATGAAGTCCTTGCCTACACCTATGTCCTGAATGGTTTTCCCTAGATTTTCCTCTAAGGTTTTTATGGTGTTAGGTCTGATGTTTAAGTCTTTAATCCATCTGGAGTTAATTTTGGTGTAAGGTGTCAGGAAGGGGTCCTGTTTCTGCTTTCTGCACATGGCTAGCCAGTTTTCCCAACACCATTTATTAAACAGGGAGTCCTTTCCCCATTGCTTGTTTTTGTCAGGTTTGTCGAAGATAAGATGGTTGTGGGTATGTTGTTTTTCCTGTGAGGCCTCTGTTCTGTTCCATTGGTCTATATCTCTGTTTTGGTACCAGTACCATGCTGTTTTGATTACTGTAGCCTTGTAGTATAGTTTGAAGTCCGGTAGTGTGATGCCTCCTGCTTTGTTCTTTTTGCTTAGAGTTGACTTGGCTATGCGGGCTCTCTTTTGGTTCCATATGAAGTTTAAGGTGTTTTTTTCCAGTTCTGTGAAGAAGGTCATTGGTAGCTTGATGGGAATAGCGTTGAATCTGTAAATTACTTTGGGCAGTATGGCCATTTTCACAATGTTGATTCTTCCTACCCATGAACATGGAATGTTTCTCCATCTGTTTGTATCCTCTCTTATTTCATTGAGCAATGGCTTGTAGTTCTCCTTGAAGAGGTCCTTTACGTTCCTTGTTAGTTGTATTCCTAGGTACTTTATTCTCTTTGTAGCAATTGTGAATGGCAGTTCGTTCTTGATTTGGCTCTCTTGAAGTCTATTACTGGTGTACAGGAATGCTTGTGATTTTTGCACGTTGATTTTGTATCCTGAGACTTTGCTGAAGTTGTTTATCAGTTTCAGGAGATTTTGGGCTGAGATGATGGGGTCTTCCAGATATACAATCATGTCATCTGCAAATAGAGACAATTTGATTTCCTCCTTTCCAATTTGAATACCCTTTATTTCTTTTTCTTGCCTGATTGCTCTGGCTAGAACTTCCAGTACTACATTGAATAGGAGTGGTGAGAGAGGGCATCCTTGTCTAGTACCAGATTTCAAAGGGAATGCTTCCAGTTTTTGCCCATTCAGTATGATATTGGCTGTTGGTTTGTCGTAAATAGCTTTTATTGTTTTGAGATACGTTCCATCAATACCTAGTTTATTGAGGGTTTTTAACATAAAGGGTTGTTGAATTTTGTCAAAAGTCTTCTCTGCGTCAATTGAGATAATCATGTGGTTTCTGTCTTTGGTTCTGTTTATGTGGTGAATTACGTTTATGGATTTGCGTATGTTGAACCAGCCTTGCATCCCCGGGATGAATCCTACTTGATCATGGTGGATGAGCTTTTTGATATGCTGTTGCAATCGGTTTGCCAGTATTTTATTGAAGATTTTTGCATCTATGTTCATCATGGATATTGGCCTGAAGTTTTCTTTTCTTGTTGAGTCTCTGCCGGGTTTTGGTATCAGGATGATGTTTGTCTCGTAAAATGATTTGGGAAGGATTCCCTCTTTTTGGATTGTCTGGAATAGTTTCAGAAGGAATGGTATCAGCTCCTCTTTGTATGTCTGGTAGAATTCCGCTGTGAACCCATCTGGACCTGGGCTTTTTTTGGGTGGTAGGCTCTTTATTGCTGCCTCGACTTCAGACCATGTTATTGGTCTATTCAGGGTTTCGGCTTCTTCCAGGTTTAGGCTTGGGAAGTTGCAGGTGTCCAGGAATTTATCCATTTCTTCCAGGTTTACTAATTTATGTGCATAGAGTTGTTTGTAATAATCTCTGATGATGGTTTGGATTTCTGTGGAATCTGTGGTGATATCCCCTTTATCGTTTTTTATTGCATCAATTTGGTTATTCTCTCTTTTCTTTTTTATTAATCTGGCTAGTGGTCTATTTTGTTGATCTTTTCAAAAAACCAGCTCCTGGATTTATTGATTTTTTGAAGAGTTTTTTTGTGTCTCTATTTCCTTCAGTTCTGCTCTGATCTTAGATATTTCCTGTCTTCTGCTAGGTTTTGAGTTTTTTTGATCTTGCTCCTCTAGCTTTTTCAATTTTGATGATAGGGTGTCAATTTTCGACCTCTCCTTTCTTCTCATGTGGGCACTCATTGCTATATATTTTCCTCTAGAGACTGCTTTAAATGTGTCCCAGAGATTCTGGTATGTTGTGTCTTCGTTCTCATTGGTTTCTAAGAGCATCTTTATTTCTGCCTTCATTTCATTGTTTATCCAGTCAACATTCAAGAGCAAGTTGTTCAGTTTCCATGAAGCTGTGTGATTCTGAGTTAGTTTCTGCATTCTGAGTTCTAACTCGATTGCACTGTGGTCTGAGAGACTGTTTGTTATGATTTCTGTTCTTTTGCATTTGCTGAGGAGTGATTTACTGCCAATTATGTGGTCAATTTTAGAGTAGGTGTGATGTGGTGCTGAGAAGAATGTATATTCTGTGGATTTGGGGTGGAGAGTTCTGTAAATGTCTATTAGGTTTGCTTGTTCCAGGTCTGAGTTCAGGTCCTGGATATCCTTGTTGATTTTCTGTCTGGATGATCTGTCTAATATTGACAGTGGGGTGTTAAAGTCTCCCACTATTATTGTGTGGGAGTCTAAGTCTCTTTGTAGGTCATTGAGAACTTGCCTTATGTATCTGGGTGCTCCTGTATTGGGTGCGTATATATTTAGGATCGTTAGCTCTTCTTGTTGCAGTGATCCTTTTACCATTATGTAATGTCCTTCTTTGTCTCTTTTGATCTTTGTTGCTTTAAAGTCTATTTTATCAGAGATGAGAGTTGCAACTCCTGCCTTTTTTTGCTCTCCATTTGCTTGGTAGATCTTCCTCCATCCCTTTATTTTGAGCCTTTGTGTATCCTTGCATGTAAGATGGGTTTCCTGGATACAGCACACTGATGGGTTTTGGCTTTTTATCCAGTTTGCCAGTCTGTGTCTTTTGATTGGGGCATTTAGTCCATTGACATTTAGGGATAGTATTGTTATGTGTGATTTTGATACTGTCATTTTGATGCTACCTGGCTGTTTTGTTGGTTAGTTGATGCAGATTCTTGATTGTGTCGATGTTCTTTTACCATTTGGTGTGTTTTTGGAGTGGCTGGTACTGGTTGTTCCTTTATAAGTGTAGAGCCTCTTTCAGGAGTTCTTGTAGAGCAGGTTTGTTGGCGATGAAATCTCTGAGCGCTTGCTTGTTCACAAAAGATTTCATTTTTCCTTCGCTTATGAAGCTTAGCTTGGCTGGATAAGAGATTCTGGGTTGAAAGTTCTTTTCTTTAAGGATGTTGAATATTGGCCCCCCATCTCTTCTGGCTTGTAGGGTTTCTGCTGAGAGATCTGCTGTGAGTCTAATGGGCTTCCCTTTGTGGGTAACCCGACCTTTCTCTCTGGCTGCCCTTAGCATTTTCTCTTTCATTTCAACCTTGGTGAATCTGACGATTATGTGCCTTGGGGTTGCTCTTCTTGCGGAATATCTTTGTGGTGTTCTCTGTATTTCCTGGATTTGAATATTGGTCTGCCTTGCTAGGTTGGGGAAGTTTTCCCGGATAATATCCTGAAGAGTATTTTCCAGCTTGGATTCATTCTCTTCATCACATTCAGGTACACCTATCAGACGTAGATTAGGTCTTTTCACATAGTCCCACATTTCTTGAAGATTTTGTTCATTCCTTTTTGCGCTTTTTTCTCTGTTCTTGCCTTCTCTTTTTATTTCATTGAGTTGGTCTTCAACCTCTGATATCCTTTCTTCTGCTTGGTCAATTCGGCTGTTGAAGCTTGTGCATGCTTCACGAAGTTCTCGCGTTGCGTTTTTCAGCTCCATCAATTCACTCATACTCCTCTCTATGCTGTCCATTCTCGTCAGCAGTTCGTCCAATCTTTTTTCAAGGTTCCTATTTTCTTTGCGTGCGGTTAGAACATGTTCTTTTAGCTCGCTGTAGTTTCTAACTACCCACCTTCTGAAGTCTGATTCTGTCATTTCATCACTCTCCTTCTCCATCCAGTCTGGTTCCCTTGCTGGTGAGGAGTTGTGATCCCTTTTAGGAGGAGAGGTGTTCTGGTTTCGGGAGTTTTCATCCTTTTTACGCTGGTTTCTTCCCATTTTTGTGGGTTTATCCACCTGTTGTCTGTCTCCTCTGCACTTTCACTGGGAGCTGAAGTCCTGAGCTGTTCTTAGGCGGCCATCTTCCCAGCATTCCTGACTTCCTCTTTTTCTAACTGAATACATTTATTTCTTTTTCTTGCCTGATTGCCCTGGCCAGAACTTTCATTACAATGTTGAATAGGAGTGGTGAAAGAGGGCATCCTTGCCTGGTGCCAGTTTTCAAAGGGAATGCTTCCAGTTTTGGCCTATTCAGTATGATATTGGCTGTGGGTTTGTCATAAATAGATCTTATTATTTTGAGATACATTCCATCAATACCTAGTTTATTGAAAGTTTTTAGCATAAAGGGCTCTTGAATTTTGTTGAAGGCCTTCTCTGCATCTATTGAGATAATCATGTGGTTTTTGTCTTTGGTTCATTTATGTGATGGATTACATTTATACATTTGTGTATGTTGAACCAGCCTTGCATCCCAGGGATGAAGCTGACCTGATCGTGATAGATAAGCTTTTTGATGTGCTGTTGGATTTGGTTTGTCAGTACTTTATTGAGGAGTTTTGCATCAATGTTCATCATGGATATTGGCCTGAAATTATCTTTTGTTGTGTCTCTGCCAGATTTTGGTATCAGGATGATATTGATCTCATAAAATGAATTAGGGGGGATTATCTCTTTTTGTATTGTTTGGAATAGTTTCAGAAGGAATGGTACCAGCTTCTCCTTGTACCTGGGTAGAATTCAGCTGTGAACCCTTCTGGTTCTGGAGTTTTTTTGTTTGGTAGGCTATTAATTGCTGCCTCAATTTCAGATCTTGTTACTGGTCTATTCAGGGATTTGACTTCTTCCTAATTGTCTTGGGAAGGTGTCCAGAAATTTATCAATTTCTTCTAGAATTTTCTGGTTTGTTTGCATAGAGGTATTCAGAGTATTCTCTGATGGTAGTTTGTATTTCTGTGGGATCGCTGGTGATACTGCCTTTATCATTTTTTATTGCATCTATTTGATTCTTCTCTCTTTTCTTCTTTATTAGTCTGGATAGTAGTCTATCTATTTATCTGTCTTTAAAAAAACAGCTGCTGGATTAATTTTTTGAAGGGATTTTTGTGTCTCTATCTCCTTCAGTTCTGCTCTGATCTTAGTTATTTCTTGTCTTCTGCTAGCTTTTGCATTTGTTTGATCTTGCTCCTCTAGTTCTTTAACTGTGACATTAGGGTGTTGATTTTAGATCTTTCCTTGTTTCTTTTGCGGGCATTTAGTGCTATCAATTTCCCTTTACACTCTGCTTTAAATGTGTCCCAGAAATTCTGGTATGTTGTATCTTCATTGTCATTTGTTTCAAAAGACATCTTTTATTTCTGTCTTCATTTCATTATGATTTCTGTTCTTTTGTATTTGCTGAGGAGTGTTTTGCTTCTAATTACGTGGTCAATTTTAGAATAAGTGCAATGTGGTGCTGAGACAAATGTATATCCTGTGGATGTGGGGTGGAGAGTTCTGTAGATGTCAATTAGGTCTGCTTGGTCCAGATCTCAGTTCAAGTTCTGGATGTCTTTGTTAATTTTCTGTCTCGTTGATCTGTCTAATAGTGACAGTGGGGTGTTAAAGTATTGTGTGAGAGTCTAAGTCTCCTTGTAAGTCTCTAAATACTTTCTTTATGAATCTGGGTGCTGCTGTATTGGGTACATATATTTAGGATAGTTAGCTTTTCTTGTTCCATTGATCCCTTTACCACTATGTAATGCCCTTCTTTGTGTCTTTTGATCTTTGTTGGGTTAAAGTCTGTTTTATCAGAGACTATGATTGCAACCATACTTATTTTTTTGCTTTCCATTTGCTTGGTAAATCTCCCTCCATCCCTTCATTTTGAGCCTTTGTGTGTCTTTGCACATCAGGTCGGTCTCCTGAATACGGTACACTGATGGGTCTTGACTCTACTCAATTTGCCTGTGTTTTCTAATTGGGATATTTAGCCCATTTACATTTCAGGTTAATATTGTTATGTGTGAATTTGATCCTGCCATTATGATGCTAGCTGTTCATTTTGTCTGTTAGTCCATGCAGTTTCTTCATAGCATCAGTGGTTTTTACAATTTGGTATGTTTTTGCAGTGACTGGTACTGGTTGTTCCTTTCCATATGTGGTGCTTCCTTCAGGAGCTCTTGTGAGGCTGGCCTGGTGGTGACAAAATCTCTCAGCATTTGCTTGTCCATAAAGGATTTTATTTTTTCTTTGCTTCTGAAGCTTAGTTTGGCTGGATATGAAATTCTATGTTGAAAATTTCTTTCTTTAAGAATGTTGAATATTAGCCCCCACTCTCTTTTGGCTTGTAGGGTTTCTGCCAAGAGATCCGTTGTGAGTCTGATGGGCTTCCCTTTGTGAATAACCCATCCTTTTCTCTGGGTGTCCTTAGCATTTTTTTCTTATATCAACCTTGGTGAATCTAATGATTATGTGTCTTTGGGTTGCTGTTCTCAAGGAGTATCTTTCAGGTGTTCTCTGTATTTCCTGAATTTGAAGGTTGGCCTGCCTTGCTAGGTTGGAAAAGTTCTCCTGGATAATACCCCAAAGA
Source organism: Saimiri boliviensis (assembly GCF_048565385.1). Taxonomy (NCBI): domain Eukaryota; kingdom Metazoa; phylum Chordata; class Mammalia; order Primates; family Cebidae; genus Saimiri; species Saimiri boliviensis. The sequence goes on from NC_133453.1 coordinate 78,573,323, forward strand.
GTGTTTTCCAACTTGGTTTCATTCTCCCCATCACTTTCAGGTCAATGATCAAACGTAGATTTGGCATTTTCACATAATCCCCTATTTCTTGGAGGCTTTGTTCATTTGTTTTTACTCTTTTTTTCTCTAATCTTGCTTTCTCACTTTATTTTATTAAGTTGATCTTCAATCTCTGATATCCTTTCTTCTGCTTAATTGATTTGGCTACTGAAACTTGTGTATGCTTCACAAAGTTCTTGTGCTGTGTTTTTCAGCTCCATCAAGTCATTTTTGTTCTCCTTTAAGCTGGTTATTCTAGTTAGCATTTCATCTAACCTTTTTTCAAGGTTCTTAGCTTCTTTGCATTGGGTTAGAACATGCTCCTTTAGCTCAGACATATTTGTTATTACCCACCTTCTGAAGCTACTTCTGTGAATTCATCAAACTCATTCTCCATCCGGTTTTGTTCCCTTGCTGGTGAGGAGTTGTGATCCCTTGGAGGATAAGGGGCGTTCTGGTTTTTGGAGTTTTCAGCCTTTTGTGCTGGTTTCTTCCCATCTTCATGGATATATCTCCCTTTGGTCTTTAAAGTTGGTGACTTTTGTATGTGGTCTCTGAGTGGACATCCTTTTTGTTGATGTTAAAACTATTTCTTTGTTTGTTAGTTTTCCTTCGAATAGTTAGGCTCCTCTGCTTCTGGTCTGCTGGAGTTTGCTAGAGGTCCACTCCAGACCCTTCTTCCCTGGGAATCACAAGGCAGGCTGCAGAACAGCAAAGATTGCTGCCTATTCCTTCCTCTGGTAGCTTTGTCCCAGAAGGGTACCTGCCAGATGCCAGCCAGAGCTCTACTGTATGAAGTGTCTGTCAGCCCCTGCTGGGAGGTGTCTCCCAGTGAGGATACAGGGGGCTCAGGGAGCCACTTGAGGAGGCAGTCTGTCTGTCCCTTATCAGAGTTGATCACTGTGCTGGGAGATCCATTCCTCCCTTCAGAGCTGCTGGGCAGAGGTATTTAAGTCTGCTGAAGCTGTACCCACAACTGCCCATTTTCCCAGGTGCTCTGTCTCAGGAAGGTGAGGCATTATTTATAAGTCCGTGATGGGCTACTGCCTTTTTCCAGAGATGCCCTGCCTAGCACGGAGGGAGTCCCGTGACTCAGTCTGCCTGCAGTGGCCTTGCTGAGCTGCCGTGGGCTCCACCTAGTGGCTGTGCAAACTTCCTAGGGACTTTGTTTACACAGGTGAGGTTAAAACCACCTACCTGAGCTTCAGCAATGGCGGGCACCCCTGCCCACACCAAGCTCAAATGTCCCAGGTTGAGCTCAGACTGCTGTGCTGGCTGCGAGAATTTCCAGCCAGTAAATCCTAGCTTGCTTATTTTCATGTGAGTGGGACCCACCGAGCCAGATCACTTCGCTCCCTGGTTTCGGCCCCCTTTTTCGGGGGAATGAGCAGTTCTGTCTCATTGGGGTATGAGAAGAAAAAAAACCCGCCGTGACTAAAATGGCCACCCAATTTTGTGCTGAAAACCCAAGGCGTTGGTGTTATAGGCACTGGAGGGAATCTCCTGGTCTGCAGGTTGTGAAAACCATGGAAAAAGTGCAGTATCTGAGCCAGTGTGCCCCAATGCTGGGAAAAGTCCCTAATGGCTTCCTTTGGTTAGGAGAGGGAATTCTCCAGACCCTTGAAGAACAACCTCCCAGTTGAGGCGACGCCCCACCCTGCTTTGGCTTGCCCTCCTTGGGCTGCACCCACTGTCTAACCCATCCCAGCGAGATGAACCAGGTACCTCAGTTGGAGATACAGACATCAGCTGCCTTCTGTGTTGCTCTCACTGGGAGCTGTGTACTGGAGCTGTTCCTATTTGGTCATCTTGCTGGAAAATCCTGCCTTGCCTTTTCAAAGTGGTGGGATTACAGGTGTGAGGCACTGTGCCTGGCCTCAGTAAGTTTCTTAAATAAACTTTAGCCATTTATTTTACAAGAAGTTGCACAGTTGGCTAGACTTAGTTCTGTTGATCTGGTTAAGGTTCACTGATCTCAAGTGGGTTCATTCATTCATTTGCAGTTAGCTATGGGGTCAGTTGGAGGTTGGAAGATCTAGGATGACTTTGACTTGGACAACTTGGGTCTACTCCATGTACTCTCTCATTCTCCATCAGGCTACCCTGGCTTGTTTTCAAGGCAGAGGCAGAGGTTAAGACAGCAAGGCCTCTTAAGATGTAAGTGCAGAATTGGCATCCTTACTTCCCCTCCATTTAGTTGGTCAAAGCAAATTAGAAGACAAGCTGAGATTCAAGGGGTGGGAAAATAAACTTTATTCCTTAATGGGGAAGCTGAAATGTTACTTTATCAAAGAGGTAGATACAGGGAAGGGTTGGGGGAATTTGCAACTGATCTGTCATAGTTTTTTAATCCCTAATGCATGGCTCACACTCAATAAGTATTTGTTCATTTAATGAGTGTTATCAAATTTAGCCCAGAAGGGGGTCTAGGGTCCCAATTCAACGTTTGAAATTATGAGTTCCCATGATCTGGAAAGAAAAAACAAACAAACCAGAATTCTTGGAGGTATTGAGACCTTCTCAGATTAGCCTAACTTTTCCAATCATAAATCAGAAGCTCTTTCACTATCTTGTAAGGAGGATGGAATACCCCATCCTCCTCTTCTCTGGCCCAGCTTTCTCCTTCTCCTCCCTGTTTTGGTTGGGATTTTAAGGACTTTCTGGTGTTAAATTCTGAGTTAACACAAAGGTTGTTAGCTATGCCAGTGATGTGGCTCTCTTAAAAAAACAAACTGGATCTCTTTAAAAAAAAGTCTGATTTACATTGTTTGCCAATTTCTATGATGTAAATATTCCCATGATGGTCAATTTTAAGCTACCACCTTAAAGTCGCTGAATGCAGATCCGAGAAAAGATGTACCACTTTTGAATCTTGGGAGTCAACAAGAGCCAACTCTAGCTTACCACTGGATGACTTTGTGGGGCATAGCTCAGCAGCACCTTGCCTGCCTTACCCTCCTGTTCTTCCAGGACCATCAGAGCCAACAATCTGCTCTGTTTTGTTCTTCTGCCATTTTAATTGTTTCATTCATTTATTCAATGATAATTATTGAGCAACTCTCATATACAGTTATGTTAGGCTGTGGAGATACAATGATGAACATAGGAACATGGTCTTCACTCTCATGGAACTCCCATTCTCTCTAACTGAGGGAGTCCTGCATCTCTAAAATTTTGTTCACTGATGCTCTGAGAACATGTTAGTGTGGTACCATTTTAATCCAGAGAAAGAGGATCCCTATTAAAAAAAAAAAGTATTCCATCCATAGGATGATGGTATGGTCACTCACAGAATTGATTTTTACCAGTTTTTTGGGACTGCTTCTTTCTGGATTGGAACCTAATATTCAATTATAGAACAGATTCATAATTCAGTTTGATGTCTTTGCTTCATCACAATCTGCAAAATTGGAGTTTGTTTTAGCACCACACAGAACCCAAAGAAATCAGAAGGCATTTTAACGGCTTTACTGCATTGCATAGTATTCAGCGTGGTATAATCAATACATAGCACTCTGTAGAAATAAACCATTCAGATTCTCACACATCTGAGAAAAGAGGAGATCATTCTGAGAAGTGCTTTCTTTCCACTGACTAAACAATAATGACACCCTGGGGGAATTCATTTAAAGACAAATACTAAGGCATATATTATCTTTTATTTTCAGTTGTATATAGTGCTTTTTTGGTATACTGTTAACCATGGACATATGTTTTCTATTTCATTCTGTTACCAAAACACAGTGTTTTTTTTTTTTCCTTTTTCCATAGAGGGTGGAAAGTGAGGATAGCAGTGGGAGTGGGCAGGTTGGGTGAATCAACATATAACATTTAACCATATATACACATACATTTCATATTCTGTTATATTTTATATGTTGATAATATGAAATATGTCTGATATATATATTTCAGATGACTGACTGAAGTTCCTAACACAAATTATGCTTTACCGAACAAAAAAAGATACGTGATTTATTTACTGTGTTCAGGACCCAAACATAAAGCTTAATACAATCAGTCATCTACAACACTTACAGCTTTAATATTAATTGCATTTGGAAAAGCAGCATAATAGCAATCTTTGTGTGGGACAGGCAGCTGGAAGGCATATTTTCAGAATACAAAGCAGCTGGTTACCCTTGGAAAGTGTAAGGAGGTTGACTTGGGAAACAGTAACTCATTCCAGAAAAAGAATGCACTCCATTCAGCAGTCAAGGTCATAGAGCCTGGAGTCGTCCTAGAAAATAGACATACTGCTGGGGCAATTTGGTTTAACAAACTGTTATTTCCCCATGCAAAATACATTGCCCTCCTGCCAAGTCTCATGAGCAAGTAAAGAAAAATAACCACTTGTACCAATTGCTTTGGGAACCAGTGTTATTGTGAGCTGTGAGTGATGGGTTGCAGTGAAGTTCTGTGGAGAGCCCCTCAGGGATACAGAATAGAAAGATCTGTGTTCTGCTACATTCCATGAGAACTTGTGTGAGTCTTAAAACCAATTCCTTGGCCAGCCTCACCATTGGAAGGAGGCTTACAGAGCAGTGATCACATGTTTCTATTTGATTCAGAACTGCATGTTAGAAGACTTGGCTGGGGAGAGCTCATGTGGGACTCTTAATGTCAAAATTATTTCTGTTTGCTCTATGTTCCTATAGCGCATTATTCCACATCTAGTGGCACATACTCTCCGTTCAACCTGAACTGAGTGTCTCTAGAGATTGGAGACCATCCTAGTTTATCTTAATATTCTCTCTGTTCTTGATAGGTATAGAGTGAACATTTGTTCAGCTGAAGTAAGAGGAAATTTAATTATTTTACAGGCTTTGCAGTCTCCAGCTGATCACACATTTTCTGTTTAATTAATGGGGCCTTTAGTGAATCTGCTGCCTTGGCTACCTTTGGTACACTTGTGCCTCTTGGGTTTCACCTCTCTCTCTCTTTCTGTGGGAATAATCCTGTCTGTCTTATCTGTTTGACAGGGTTTTTGGTAAAATCAAATAATAGCATATATAGAATTCTGAAAAATTTGGGAAAGGACTTTGAATGCTTGTTGTCTTAAATTTTCCTCAAGCAGGGAGCTCCTACATTATCTCTCCTTAGTAGACATCTGGCTTCTGCTTGAGAGGTGCTAGTGATTCTAGTGGACAAGATGTTTCAAAGCTATCAAGTGAGATCTGCTAACAATATCACTTTCTTTGTTTCTCAGTAATTAGGAGTGTCTCTCCTATGTCCTCATTCTACCTAGTGACAGAAAAATGAGTTCAGATTTCTTAGTCATTTTAAGCTCAGCCATTTCAGCCAAACTCATCTCTCTGGTGGAAGACTTTAATGCCATGCATGCTTATACAGTATTGGGCTTCCTGGAGGCATCTGTTCCTGAAGAAATGCACTGCACTGGCACCACTGTGACCCACAGTACTGCTTGATTCCTAGGCATAGCCCCTTTCACATTGGTACACACTAGGATGCTCAAGTTCCCATTTATCTCAGATCATCAGCCTAGACCAGCAATTCTTGAACTTTTTGGTCTCAAGACTTATTTACACTATTACAAATTATTGAAATTCCAATAATTTGTTTTTATGTGTTATGTCTATCAATATTTATCATGTTAGAAGTCAAAACAGAGAATTTTGAAACATTAGTTCAAATACAAAGACTACTATGTGCTAACATAAATCACATGTTGTTTATGAAAATATATTTTACAAAATAATGTTGAGTAGCTTTAAAAAATTTCTCCCAATGTCTGTAATATTTGGCTTAATAAAAAGTAGATTATCATATCTGTTTCTGCATTCAAACTGTTGTGATATGCTGTTTTGGTTGAAATATATATACATAGCCTGGCCTCATAGATATGCAGTTGGAAAATAGAAAAATATTTAATAGCATTTTCAGATACTGTCCATATTCTTCTCAATACTATACCAAAACTCAGCAAGTGGTAGTTTTTTTTTTTTTTTTTTTTTTTTTTAATTGTGCTTGAAGTTCTGGGGTACATGTGCAGAGCATGCAGGTTTGTTACTTAGGTGTACACATGCATGGTGGTTGACTGCATCCATCACTCTGTAATCTACATTAGGACTATCCCTCTCCTAGTCCCCCACCCCTGACTCCCCAGTGTGTGATGTTCCCTCCCCTGTGTCCATATGTTCTTACTGTTCAATTTTCACTTGAGTGAGAACATGCAGTATTTGGTTTTCTGTTCTTGTTAGTTTGCTGATAATTATGGTTTCCAGCTTCATCCATGTCCCTGCAAAAACATGAACTCATCCTTTTTTAATGGCTGCATAGTATTCCATGGTGTATATGTGCCACATTTTATTTATCTAGTCTATCACTGATGGGCATTTGGGTTGGTTCCAAGTTTGTGCTATTGTGAACAGTGCTGCAATAAACATATGTGTGCATGTGTCTTTATAATAGAACAATTTATAATTCTTTTGGTATATACCCAGTAATAAGATTGCTGGGTCAAATGGTATTTCTAGTTCTAGATGCTTGAGGAATCGCCACACTGTCTTCCACAATGGCTGAACCAATTTACACTCCCACCAACAGTGTAAAAGAGTTCCTACTTCTCCACATCCTCTCCAGCATCTGTTGTCTCCTGACTTTTTAATGATCACCATTCTAACTGGCGTGAGATGGTATCTCAGTGTGGTGTTAATTTGCATTTCTCTAATGAACAGTGATGGTGAGATTTTTTTCATGTTTATTGGCTGCATAAATGTCTTCTTTTGAGAAGTGTCTGTTCATATCCTTTGCCGACTTTTTGAGGGAGATGTTTTTTTTCTTGTAAATTTGTTTAAGTTCTTTGTAGATTCTGGATATTAGCCCTCTGTCAGATGGGTAGATTGCAAAAATTTTTTCCTGTTCTATTGGTTGCTAGTTCACTCTAATGATAGTTTCTTTTTCTGTACAGAAGCTCTTTAGTTTAATTATGTGCTATTTGTCTATTTTGGCTTTTGTTGCCATTGCTTTTGGTGTTTTAGTCATGAAGTCTTTGCCCATGCCTACGTCCTGAATGGTATTGCCTAGGTTTTCATCTAGGGTTTTTATGGTTTTAGGTCTTATGCTTAAATCTTTAATCCATCTTGAGTTAATTTTTGTGTAAGATGTAAAAAAGGGGTCCAGTTTTAGTTTTCTGCATATGGCTAGCCAGTTTTCCCAACACCATTTATTAAATAAGGAATCCTTTCCCCATTGCTTGTTTTTGTCAGGTTTGTCAAAGATCAGATGGTGGTAGCTGTGTGACATTATTTCTGAGGCCTCTATTCTGTTCCATTGGTCTATATATCTGTTTTGGTACCAGTACCATGCTGTTTTGGTTACCTTAGCCTTGTAGCCTGGTTTGAAGTCAGGTAGTATGATGCCTCCAGCTTTTTTTTTTTTTTCCTTAGGATTGTCTCGGCTATGTGGGCTGTTTTTTGGTTCCATATGAAATTTAAGGTGGTGTTTCCAATTCTGTGAAGAAAGTCAATGGTAGCTTTATGGGGATAGCATTGAATCTATAGATTACTTTGGGCTGTATGGCCATTTTCATGATATTGATTCTTTCTAACCATAAACATGGAATATTTTTCTATTTGTTTGTGTCTTCCCTTATTTCCTTGAACAGTGGTATGTAGTTCTCCTTGAAGAGGTCCTTCACATCCCTTGTAAGTTGTATTTCTAAGTCTTTAATTCTTTTTGTAGCAATTATGAAAGGGAGTTCACCAATGATTTGGCTCTGTTTGTCTGTTATTGGTGTATAGGAATGCCTGTGATTTTTACAGATTGATTTTGTATCCTGAGACTTTGCTGAAGTTCCTTATCAGCTTAAGGAGATTGTGGGCTGAGATGATGGGGTCTTCTAAATATACAATCATGTCAGCTGCAAATATAGACAATTTGACTTCCTCTTTACCTGTTTAAATACCCCTTTATTCTTTCTCTTGCCTAATTGCCCTGGTGAGAACTTCCAAGACTATGTTGAATAGGAGTGCTGAGAGAGGGCATCCTTGTCTTGTGCCAGTTTTCAAAGGGAATGTTTCCAGCTTTTGCCCATCAGTATGATATTGGCTATAGGTTTGTCATACATAGCTCTTATTATTTTGAAGTACATTCCATTAATACCTAGTTTATTGAGAGTAGTTAGCATGAAGCATTGTTGAATTTTGTCAGAGGTCATCTCTGCATCTATTGAGATAATCATGTGGTTTTTGTCTTTTATTATGTTTATGTGATGGATTATTTTATTGATTTAAGTGTGTTGAACCAGCCTTGCATCTGCAGAGTGAAGTCGACTTGACTATGATAGATAAGCTTTTTGATGTGCTGTTGGATTTGGTTTGGCAGTATTTTATTAAGGATTTTTGCATCAATGTTCATCAGGGATATTCGCCTGAAATTTTCTTTTTTAGTTGTGTCTCTACCAGGTTTTGGTATGATGATGTTGGCCTCATAAAATGAGTTAAGGAGGATCCTTCTTTTGCTATTGTATGGAATAATTTCAGAAGGAATGGTACCAGCTTCTGTTTTTACCTCTGGTAGAATTCAGCTGTGAACCTGTCAGGACCTGGACTTCTTTTGGTTGGTAGGCTAGTAATTGCTGCCTCAATTTCAGACCTTGTTATTGGTCTATTTAGGCATTTGACTTCTTCCTGGTTTAACCTTGGGAGGGTGTAACTGTCCAGAAATTTATCCATTTCTTCTAGACTTTCTATTTATGTAGAGGTATTTATAGTATTCTCTGATGGTAGTTTGTATTTCTATGGGATCAGTGGTGATATTGCCTTTATTATTATTTATTGCATCTATTTGATTCTTCTCTCTTTTCTTCTTTATCAACAAAACAGATAGACTGCTAGCCAGACTAATATTTTCGAAAAACCAGCTCCTGGATTCACTGATGTTTTGAAGGTTTTTTTTGTTTTTTTGTTTTTGTTTTTTTTTTTTTTTTTTTGGTATCTCTGTCTTCTTCAGTTCTACTCTGATTTTAGTTATTTCTTTCTTCTGCTGGCTTTTGAATTTGTTCTTGTTTCTCTAGTTCTTTTAATTTTGACATTAGGGTTTCAATTTTAGATCTTTCCTGCTTTCTCTTTTGGGCATTTAGTGCTATAAATTCCCTCTAGACACTGCTTTAAATGTGTCCCAGAGATTCCGGTACATTGTGTCTCTGCTCTCATTGGTTTCAAAGAACATCTTTATTTCTGCCTGCATTTAGTTGTTTATCTAGTAGTCATTCAGGAGGAGATTGTTCAGTTTCCATTTAGTGGTGCAGTTTTGAGTGAGTTTCTTAATCTTCAGTTCTAATTTGATTGCACTGTGGTCAGAGACTGTTATGATTTCTGTTTTTTTGCATTTGCTGAGGAGTGTTTTATTTCCAATTATGTGATCAATTTTAGAATAGGTTCAATGTGGTGCAGAAAGGATGTATATTCTGTTGATTTGAGATGGAGGGTTCTGTAGATGTCTATTAGGTCCACTTCATCCAGAGCTGAGTTCAAGTTCTGGATATCGTTGTTGATTTTCTGTTTTGTTGCTCTGTCTAATATTGGCAGTGAGTGTTAAAGTCTCCCATTAGTATTGTGTGGGAGTGTGTCTCTTTGTAGGTCACTAAGAACTTGCTTTATGAATCTGGGTGCTCCTGCCTTGGGTGTGTATATGTTTAGGATAGTTAGCTCTTTTTGTTGCATTGATCCCTTTACCATTATAATGTCCTTCTTTGTCTCTTTTGATCTTTGTTGGTTTAAAGTCTGTTTTATCAGAGAGTAGGATTGCAATTCCTGCTTTTTTTTTGCTTTCCATTTGCTTGGTAAATCTTCCTCTATCCCTTTATTTTGAACTTGTGTATGTCTTTGCATGTGGGGCTTCTGAATATAGCACACCAATGGGTCTTGACTCTATCCAATTTGCCAGTCTGTGTCTTTTGATTGGAGCATTTAGCCCATTTACACTTAACATTAATATTGTTATGTGTGAATTTGATTCTGCCATTATGATGCTAGCTGGTTATTTTGCCCGTTAGTTGATGCAGTTTCTTCCTAGTATCGATGGTCTTTACAATTTGGTATGTTTTTGCAGTGGCTGGTACTGGTTGTTCCTTTCCATTTTGAGTGCTTCCTTAAGGAGGCCTTGTAAGGCAGGCCTGGTAGTGACAAAATATCTCAGCATTTGGTTGTTCGTAAAGGATTTTATTTATCCTTGGCTTTTGAAGCTTAGTTTGGCTGGATATAAAATTCTGTGTGGAAAATTCTTTTCATTTTTTTTTTTTAAATTGTACTTTAGGTTCGGGGGTACATGTGCAGATCATGCAGGATTGTTGTGTAGGTACATACATGGCAATGTGGTTTGCTGCCTCCATCCTCCTGTCACCTATATCTGGCATTTCTTCCCATGTTATCTCTCCCCAACCTCCCTAACCCCACCAACAGACCCCAGTGTGTGATGCTTCCCTCCCTGTGTCCGTGTGTTCTCATTGTTTAATACTCGCCTATGAGTAAGAACATACGGTTTTTGATTTTCTGTTCTTGTGTTGGTTTTCTGAGAATGATGGTTTCCAGATTAATCCATGTCCCTACAAAGGACACGAACTCATCGTTTGTGATGGCTGCCTAGTATTCCATGGTGTATATGTGCCACATTTTTCCTTGTCCAGTCCATCATTGATGAGCATTTGGGTTGGTTCCAGGTCTTTGCTATTGTAAACAGTGCTGTAATGAACATACATGTGCATGTGTCTTTATAATAGAATGATTTATAATGTTTTGGATATACACCCAGTAATGGGATTGCTGGGTCAAATGGAATTTCTATTTCTAGGTCCTTGAGGAACTGCCACACTATCTTTCACAATGGTTGAAATAATTTACACTCCCACCAACAATGTAAAAGTGTTCCTATTTCTCCACATCCTCTTCAGCATCTGTTTTCTCCAGATTTTTTAATGATCGCCATTCTAACTGGCATGAGATGGTATCTCAATGTGGTTTTGATTTTTATTTCTCTAATGACCAGTGATGATGAGCATTTTTTCATATATTTGTTGGCCTCATATTTCTCTTCTTTTGAAAAGTGTCTGTTCATATCCTTCACCCACTTTTGAATGGACTGTTTGTTTTTCTTGTAAATCTGTTTTAGTTCTTTGTAGATTCTGGATATTAACCCTTTGTAAGATGGCTAGATTGCCTAATTTTTTCCCCATTCTGTTGGTTGCTGGTTCACTCTAATGATTGTTTCTTTTGCTGTACAGAATCTCTGGAGTTTAATTAGATCCTGTTTGTGTATTTTGGATTTCGTTGCCAATGCTTTTGGTGTTTTAGTCATGAAGTCTTTGCCTATGCCTATGTCCTGAATGGTTTTGCCTAGGTTTTATTCTAGAGTTTTGATGGTGTTAGGTCTTATGTTTAAGTCTTTAATCCATCTGGAGTTAATTTTAGTGTAAGGTGTCAGGAAGGGGTCCAGTTTCAGCTTTCTGCACATGGCTAGCCAGTTTTCCCAACACCATTTTTTTTTTCTTTTTTTTTTTATTGCATTTTAGGTTTTGGGGTACATGTGATGAACATGCAAGATTGTTGCATAGGTACACACATGGCAGTGTGCTTTGCTGCCTTCCATCCCCTCACCTGTATCTGTCATTTCTCCCCATGCTATCTCTTCCCACCTCCCCACCCCCCCGCCCCTCCCCCATTTCCCCCCAACAGACCCCAGTGTGTAGTGCTCCCCTCCCTGTGTCCATGTGTTCTCATTGTTCAACACCCGCCTATGAGCGAGAATATACGGTGTTTGATTTTCTGCTCTTGTGTCAGTTTGCTGAGAATGATGGTTTCCAGGTTCATCCATGTCCCTATAAAGGACGTGAACTCATCGTTTTTGATGGCTGCATAATATTCCATGGTGTATATGTACCACATTTTTCCTATCCAGTCTATCATCGTTGGGCATTTGGGTTGCTTCCAGGTCTTTGCTATTGTAAACAGTGCTGCAATGAACATTCGTGTGCACGTGTCCTTGTAGTAGAATGATTTATAATCCTTTGGATATATACCCAGTAATGGGATTGCTGGGTCAAATGGGATTTCTATTTTTAGGTCCTTGAGGAATCGCCACACTGTCTTCCACAATGGTTGAATTAATTTACATTCCCACCAACAGTGTAAAAGTGTTCCTATTTCTCCACATCCTCTCCAGCATCTGTTGTTTCCCGATTTTTTAATGATCGCCATTCTAACTGGTGTGAGATGGTATCTCAATGTGGTTTTGATTTGCATTTCTCTGATGACCAGTGATGATGAGCATTTTTTCATATGTTTGTTGGCCTCCTGTATGTCTTCTTTTGTAAAGTATCTGTTCATATCCTTTGCCCATTTTTGAATGGGCTTGTTTGTTTTTTTCTTGTAGATCTGCTTTAGTTCTTTGTAAATTCTGGATATCAGCCCCTTGTCAGATGGGTAGACTGCAAAAATTTTTTCCCATTCTATTGGTTGCCGATTCACTCTACTGACTGTTTCTTTTGCCGTGCAGAAGCTGTGGAGTTTGATTAGGTCCCATTTGTCTATTTTGGCTTTTGTTGCCATTGCTTTTGGCGTTTTGGTCATGAAGTCCTTGCCTACACCTATGTCCTGAATGGTTTTGCCTAGATTTTCTTCTAAGGTTTTTATGGTATTAGGTCTGATGTTTAAGTCTTTAATCCATCTGGAGTTAATTTTGGTGTAAGGTGTCAGGAAGGGGTCCTGTTTCTGCTTTCTGCACATGGCTAGCCAGTTTTCCCAACACCATTTATTAAACAGGGAATCCTTTCCCCATTGCTTGTTTTTGTCAGGTTTGTCGAAGATCAGATGGTTGTGGGTATGTTGTATTTCCTCTGAGGCCTCTGTTCTGTTCCATTGGTCTATATCTCTGTTTTGGTACCAGTACCATGCTGTTTTGATTACTGTAGCCTTGTAGTATAGTTTGAAGTCCGGTAGTGTGATGCCTCCCGCTTTGTTCTTTTTGCTTAGAATTGACTTGGCTATGCGGGCTCTCTTTTGGTTCCATATGAAGTTTAAGGTGTTTTTTTCCAGTTCTGTGAAGAAGGTCATTGGTAGCTTGATGGGAATAGCGTTGAATCTGTAAATTACTTTGGGCAGTATGGCCATTTTCACGATGTTGATTCTTCCTACCCATGAACATGGAATGTTTCTCCATCTGTTTGTATCCTCTCTTATTTCGTTGAGCAATGGCTTGTAGTTCTCCTTGAAGAGGTCCTTTACGTTCCTTGTTAGTTGTATTCCTAGGTACTTTATTCTCTTTGTAGCAATTGTGAATGGCAGTTCGTTCTTGATTTGGCTCTCTTGAAGTCTATTACTGGTGTATAGGAATGCTTGTGATTTTTGCACGTTGATTTTGTATCCTGAGACTTTGCTGAAGTTGTTTATCAGTTTCAGGAGATTTTGGGCTGAGATGATGGGGTCTTCCAGATATACAATCATGTCATCTGCAAATAGAGACAATTTGATTTCCTCCTTTCCAATTTGGATACCCTTTATTTCTTTTTCTTGCCTGATTGCTCTGGCTAGAACTTCCAGTACTATATTGAATAGGAGTGGTGAGAGAGGGCATCCTTGTCTAGTGCCAGATTTCAAAGGGAATGCTTCCAGTTTTTGCCCATTCAGTATGATATTGGCTGTTGGTTTGTCGTAAATAGCTTTTATTGTTTTGAGATACGTTCCATCAATACCTAGTTTATTGAGGGTTTTTAGCATAAAGGGTTGTTGAATTTTGTCAAAAGCCTTCTCTGCATCAATCGAGACAATCATGTGGTTTTTGTCTTTGGTTCTGTTTATGTGGTGAATTACGTTTATGGACTTGTGTATGTTGAACCAGCCTTGCATCCCCAGGATGAATCCTACTTGATCATGGTGGATGAGCTTTTTGATATGCTGTTGCAATCGGTTTGCCAGTATTTTATTGAAGATTTTTGCATCTATGTTCATCATGGATATTGGCCTGAAATTTTCTTTTCTTGTTGAGTCTCTGCCGGGTTTTGGTATCAGGATGATGTTTGTCTCGTAAAATGATTTGGGAAGGATTCCCTCTTTTTGGATTGTCTGGAATAGTTTCAGAAGGAATGGTATCAGCTCCTCCTTGTATGTCTGGTAGAATTCAGCTGTGAACCCATCTGGACCTGGGCTTTTTTTGGGTGGTAGGCTCTTTATTGCTGCCTCGACTTCAGACCATGTTATTGGTCTATTCAGGGTTTCAGCTTCTTCCAGGTTTAGGCTTGGGAGGTTGCAGGTGTCCAGGAATTTATCCATTTCTTCCAGGTTTACTAGTTTATGTGCCTAGAGTTGTTTGTAATAATCTCTGATGATGGTTTGGATTTCTGTGGAATCTGTGGTGATATCCCCTTTATCGTTTTTTATTGCATCAATTTGGTTATTCTCTCTTTTCTTTTTTATTAATCTGGCTAGTGGTCTGTCTATTTTGTTGATCTTTTCAAAAAACCAGCTCCTGGATTTATTGATTTTTTGAAGAGTTTTTTGTGTCTCTATTTCCTTCAGTTCTGCTCTGATCTTAGTTATTTTCTGTCTTCTGCTAGGTTTTGAGTTTTTTTGATCTTGCTCCTCTAGCTCTTTCAATTTTGATGATAGGGTGTCAATTTTAGATCTCTCCTTTCTTCTCATGTGGGCACTCATTGCTATATATTTTCCTCTAGAGACTGCTTTAAATGTGTCCCAGAGATTCTGGTATGTTGTGTCTTCGTTCTCATTGGTTTCGAAGAACATCTTTATTTCTGCCTTCATTTCATTGTTTATCCAGTCAACATTCAAGAGCAAGTTGTTCAGTTTCCATAAAGCTGTGCGGTTCTGAGTTAGTTTCTGCATTCTGAGTTCTAACTCGATTGCACTGTGGTCTGAGAGACTGTTTGTTATGATTTCTGTTCTTTTGCATTTGCTGAGGAGTGATTTATTGCCAATTATGTGGTCAATTTTAGAGTAGGTGTGATGTGGTGCTGAGAAGAATGTATATTCTGTGGATTTGGGGTGGATAGTTCTGTAAATGTCTATTAGGTTTGCTCGTTCCAGGTCTGTGTTCAGGTCCTGGATATCCTTGTTGATTTTCTATCTGGTTGATCTGTCTAATATTGACAATGGGGTGTTAAAGTCTCCCACTATTATTGTGTGGGAGTCTAAGTCTCTTTGTAAGTCATTAAGAACTTGCCTTATGTATCTGGGTGCTCCTGTATTGGGTGCATATATATTTAGGATCATTAGCTCTTCTTGTTGCAGTGATCCTTTTACCATTATGTAATGTCCTTCTTTGTCTCTTTTGATCTTTGTTGCTTTAAAGTCTATTTTATCAGAGATGAGAATTGCAACTCCTGCCTTTTTTTGCTCTCCATTTGCTTGGTAGATCTTCCTCCATCCCTTTATTTTGAGCCTTTGTGTATCCTTGCATGTAAGATGGGTTTCCTGGATACAGCACACTGATGGGTTTTGGCTTTTTATCCAATTTGCCAGTCTGTGTCTTTTGATTGGGGCATTTAGTCCATTGACATTTAGGGATAGTATTGTTATGTGTGAATTTGATGCTGTCATTTTGATGCTACCTGGCTGTTTTGTTGGTTAGTTGATGCAGATTCTTGATTGTGTTGCTGCTTTTTTACCATTTGGTGTGTTTTTGGAGTGGCTGGTACTGGTTGTTCCTTTATATGTGTAGAGCCTCTTTCAGGAGTTCTTGTAGAGCAGGTTTGGTGGTGATGAAATCTCTGAGTGCTTGCTTGTTCACAAAGGATTTTATTTTTCCTTCACTTATGAAGCTGAGTTTAGCTGGATAGGAGATTCTGGGTTGAAAGTTCTTTTCTTTAAGGATGTTGAATATTGGCCCCCAGTCTCTTCTGGCTTGTAGGGTTTCTGCTGAGAGATCTGCTGTGAGTCTAATGGGCTTCCCTTTGTGGGTAACCCGACCTTTCTCTCTGGCTGCCCTTAGCATTTTCTCTTTCATTTCAACCCTGGTGAATCTGACGATTATGTGCCTTGGGGTTGCTCTTCTTGAGGAATATCTCTGTGGTGTTCTCTGTATTTCCTGGATTTGAATATTGGTCTGCCTTGCTAGGTTAGGGAAGTTTTCGTGGATAATATCCTGAAGAGTATTTTCCAGCTTGGATTCATTCTCTTCATCACATTCAGGTACACCTATCAGACGTAGATTAGGTCTTTTCACATAGTCCCACATTTCTTGAAGATTTTGTTCATTCCTTTTTGCGCTTTTTTCTCTGTTCTTGCCTTCTCTTTTTATTTCATTGAGTTGGTCTTCGACCTCTGATATCCTTTCTTCTGCTTGGTCAATTCGGCTGTTGAAGCTTGTGCATGCTTCACGAAGTTCTCGTGTTGCGTTTTTCAGCTCCATCAATTCACTTATTCTCCTCTCTATGCTGTCCATTCTCGTCAGCAGTTCGTCCAATCTTTTTTCAAGGTTCCTATTTTCTTTGCGATGGGTTAGAACATGTTCTTTTAGCTCATTGTAGTTTCTTACTACCCATCTTCTGAAGTCTGATTCTGTCATTTCATCACCGTCCTTCTCCATCCGGTCTGGTTCCCTTGCTGGTGAGGAGTTGTGATCACTTTTAGGAGGAGAGGTGTTCTGGTTTCGGGAGTTTTCATCCTTTTTACGCTGGTTTCTACCCATTTTTGTGGGTTTATCCACCTGTTGTCTGTCTCTGTCCCAGGGAGTTGGAGCCTTATGAGTTTCCCTTGCACTACTGCCTTTTTTGATTTTTTTTTTTTCAGGTCGGACCCGCCCAGCTAGCAGCACGCCTAGCCTCTGCCTGCCCGCAGGGGCTTTGCTGAGCTGCTGTGGGCTCCGCCCAGCTGCCCTGAGCTCTTCCCTGTAGTCCTTTTTATATGGGCGTAGTTAGAACTGTCTGGGCAATGGTGGCCCCGCCTCTGTTATGGGGGACTCTCTCTGTTGTGGCAGGTTGCCTCGGCAACGGCGGGTTGCCTCGGCAACGGCAGCCTGCCTCCGTAGCGGTGGAGAGTCTCAGTAATGGCGGAAGCCCCTCCCCCACGGAGCCGGACTGTCCCGGTTCAGCTGTGCTTGGTTTGAAGGGCTCAACCCAGAGGGTTTCCAATTACTGTTTTTGTTTTCGTTGTTGTTGGGGGTGGAGGGGTGGGACCAACCGAGCCTGATCACCTGGCTCCCTGACTCAGAGTCTTTTCTTTTAAGTTGAAGGACCCCGCGTTCCGGTCGCTTGTTGAAAAGGCGCCGGGATCTCCCGTGCTGCGACTCACGGAGTGGGCTCGAACCGCGGCGCCGGCTCCTGGCGGATTTTTTGCCTAGGAATCTCCTGGCCTGGCTCGCTATTTCAGATGAATGGGCTATTCTGCCGTCTCAAGGCTCTGCTCGCCAGCTAAGAGGGCTCCCAGACCAGTGGCTTTTGTACGGAGAACCGCAGCAACAGGGAGTGGTCACAGCAGCCGCGCGGGCGGAATCAGCCCCGCAGGGGCCAAAACAGCCGCACAGGCTGGGACTGCGACGCTGGCGACCCCTCTGCCTGGGTATCTCCTGGTCTGTGGGCAATAAGAGTTCGTCTGGAAATGCGGCGTCCACTCACCCTCTGCACTTTCACTGGGAGCTGAAGTCCTGAGCTGTTCTTAGGCGGCCATCTTGAAAGTCCCCCAACACCATTTTTTAAACAGGGAATCCTTTCCCCATTTAAAGATCAGATGATTGTGGATGTGTGGTGTTGCCTCCAAGGCCTCTGTTCTATTCCATTGATTTATATCTCTGTTTTGGTACCAGTACCATGCTGTTTTGATTATTGTAGACTTGTAGTATAGTTTGAAGTCCAGTAGTGTGATGCCTCCTGCTTTGTTCTTTTTGCTTAGAATTGACTTGGCTATGTGGGCTCTCTTTTGGTTCCATATGAAGTTTAATGTGGGTTTTTCCAGTTCTCTGAAGAAGGCCATTGGTAGCTTGATTGGGATAGCATTAAATCTGTAAATTACTTTGGGCAGTATGGTAATTTTGACAATGTTGATTCTTCCTAACCATGGGCCTGGAATGTTTTTCCATCTGTTTGCGTCCTCTCTTATTTCCTTGAGCAGTGGTTTGTAGTTCTCCTTGACGAGGTCCTTTACATCCTTTGTTAGTTGTATTCCTAGGTATTTTATTCTGTTTGTAGTAATTGTGAATGGGAGTTTGCCGATGATTTGGCTGTTAGTCTGTTATTGATGTATAGAAATGCTTGTGATTTCTGCACATTGATTTTATATCCTGAGACTTTGCTGAAGTTGCTTATCTCTTTCAGGAGATTTTGGGGAAATGTTGAATATTGGGCCCCACTCTTCTGGCTTGTAGCGTTTCTGTCAAGAGATCTGCTGTGAGTCTGATGGGGTTCTTTTTGTGGATAACCCGACCTTTCTCTCTGACAGCCTTTAGCAGTTTTTCTTTCAACCTTGGTGAATCTGATGATTCTGTGTCTTGGGGTTGCTATTCTTGAGGAATATCTTTGTGGTGTTCTCTGTATTTCCTGAATTTGAATGTTGGCCTGCCTTGCTAGGTTGGAGAAGTTCTCCTGGGCAATATCCTGCAGAGCGTTTTCCAACTTGGCTTCATTCTTTCCTTCACTTTCAGATACACCGATCAGACATAGATTTGGTCTTTTCATGTAATCCCATATTTCTTGGAGGCTTTTTCCATTTCTTTTCATTCTTGTCTTTAATTTTGTTTTCTTGCTTTATTTAATTCAATCTTCAATATCTGATATCCTTTCTTCTGCTTGATCAATCTTTCTATTGAAATTTGTGTATGCTTCATGAAGTTCTCATGCTGTGATTTTCATCTCCATCAGGTTGTTTATGCTCTTCTCTAAGCTAGTTATTCTAGTTAGCATTACATGTAACCTTTTTTCAAGGTTCTTAGCTTCCTTCCATTGGGTTAGAATGTGCTCCTTTAGCTTGGAGAATTTTGTTACTACCCACCTTCTGAAGCCTGATTCTATCAATTCATCAAACTCATTCTCCATCCAGTTTTGTTCCCTTGGTGGTAAGGAGCTGTGATCCCTTAAAGAAGAAGATGCATTCTGGTTTTTTGGAGATTTCAGCCTTTGCACTGGTTTCTTCCCATCTTTGTGGATTTATCTTCCTTTGGTCTTTGAGGCTGGCAACCTTTGGATGGGGGCTCTGAGTGGATGTCTTTTTTGTTAATGTTGAAACTCTTTCTGTTTGTTAGTTTTCCTTCTAACAGGCCCCTCTGCTGCAGGTCTGCTGGAGTTTGCTTGAGGTCCATTCCAGACCCTGCTTGCCTGGGAATCACTAGTGGAGGCTGCAGAACAGCAAAGATAGCTGTCTGGTAGCTCTGTCCCAGAGGGGTACACACCAGATGCCAGTCAGAGCTCTCCTGTTTGAGGTATCTGTTGACTCCTACTGGGAGGTGTATACCAGTCAGGATATACGGGTGTCAGAGAGTCACTTGAGGAAGCAGTCTGTTTCTTATCAGAGCTCAAACACTGTGTTGGGAAATCCACTGCTCTCTTCAGAGCTGCCAGCCAGGGAGGGTCAAGTCTGCTGCAGCTGTACCCACTATTACCCCTTTTCCCAGGTGTTCTGTCCTAGGAAGTTGGGGGCTTTATTTATAAGTCCCTAATGGGCTGCTGCCTTTTTACAGAGATTCCCTGCCCAGCAAGGACATCCAGTGAGACAGTGCCTGCAGTTGCTGAGCTGTGTTGGACTCTGCCCAGCTTGGATTTTGCAGCAGCTTTGCTTACACCGTGGGGTTGAAACCACCTGTTGGAGCCATAGCAATGGTGGATGCCCCTCCCCCACCAAGCTCAACCGTCCCAGGTTGAGCTCAGACTGCTGTGCTGGCTGCAAGAGTTTCAAACCAGTGGATCTTAGTTTGCTGGTCTCAGTTGGGGTGGGACCCACTGAGCTAGACCACTTGGCTCCCTGGCTTCAGCCCTGTTTCTAGGGGAGTGAACAGTTCTATCTCACTGGAATTCCAGGCACCACTGGGATATGAAAAAGAATTGCTGTATCTAGCTTGGTTTCTGCCCGAATGGCCACCCAGTTTTGTGCTGGAAACCCAGGACCCTGGTGGTTGTGTAGGTACTGGAGGGAATTTCCTGGTCTGCAGGTTGTGAAGACTGCGGGGAAAGCACAGCATCTGGGCTGAAGTGCAGGAATGGCTTCCCTTGGCTAGGAGAGGGAGTTCTTGGGCCCCTTGCACTTCTCCAAGAGGCAACGCCCAACCTTGCTTCGGCTCCCCCTCCTTGGGCTGTACCCACTGTCCAACCAGTCCCAAAGAGATGAACCAGGTACCTCAGCTGGAAATTAGAAATCACCCACCTTCTGCCTTGCTCTTGCTGGGAGCTGTGCACTGGAGTTGTTCCTATTCCACCATCTTGCCCCCATCCCCAACAAGGGGTACTTTCTTAAAGGTTAGTTGTAATGTGGAAGCTGAAATCATAGCAATAAATGTTTTCTATTCTGTCACATTAAAATCCATTGGTTTATCTTCTACTTAGGATAGATCTTTTACTCATGTCTAATTTCATAACATGCCCTGGTCTTTTGGAAAATTGGTTTACTCAGTTATGCAGATGTTCTAAGTGCTGACACATTTCATTATATAACATCAAAACTCACAGTCACTAATATCATCAACTCATTAATATCATCTGTTTCATGACAAAGGTCATTAAGTACCAGGAAGCTATCAGGCTCACAGTGGTGGATATAAGTTTTCAAAAAATTTTTAATTGAAAGCAAAAACTGAGTTATGGGCAACAAATTATGTTAATTGTTTTCTTTGATGTGCCAGACTCAGTTGATTAATTTTCAGGAAAATAAAATATATTCAAGTCTGCCAAT
The DNA here is from genome assembly GCF_048565385.1 of Saimiri boliviensis. Taxonomy (NCBI): domain Eukaryota; kingdom Metazoa; phylum Chordata; class Mammalia; order Primates; family Cebidae; genus Saimiri; species Saimiri boliviensis. The sequence goes on from NC_133453.1 coordinate 78,594,205, forward strand.
ACTGAAATCTGAATAGTCATAATCTGTCTTTCAGTCTTTCATGGGAATAAAAATGCTATTCCATGAAAAAAGCACCTAGTGCAGCCTGCAACTCAGTTGTACTTCTGCTTTACCTTTTTTTTTGTTTTTTGTTTTTTGAAACAGAGTCTTGCTCTGTTACTTGGACTGGAGTACAGTGATGCAAAAATAGTTTATTGCAGCCTCAAGCTCCTGGGCTCCAAGCATTCCACCTGCCTCACCTTCCTGATTAGCTAGAACTACAGGAATGCACTACCATGCCTGGCTATGTTTTTGTTTTTGTTTTTAGAAATGGGGTCTTCTTACATTGCCCAGGCTGGTCTCAAACTCTTGGCTCAAGTGATCTTCTCACCTTGGCCTCCCAAAGTGCTGGGATTACAGCTGTGAGCCATTGAGCACAATCCTCTCTGTTTCCTCTGCACAACTATTGCACTTTGAAATGCAGCAGAAGTGCTTTATACATACTGTCTGTTTTCATCTGCTTTTATGCTGCTGATAAAGACATAGAGAATGGGAAGAAAAAGAGGTTTAATTGGACTTACAGTTCCACATGGCTGGGGAGGCCTCAGAATCATGGCAGGAGGGGAAAGGCACTTCTTACATGGCAGCGGCAAGAGAATAATGAAGAAGAAATAAAAGCAGAAACCCCTGATAAACCCATCAGATGTCATGAAACTTAATTCACTATCACCAGACTATCATGGGACAGATCAGGCCCATGATTCAATTACTTACCCCTGGGTCCCTCCCACAACATGAGGGAAGTCTTGGAGATACAATTCAAGTTGAGATTTGGGTGGGGACACAGCCAAACCATATCACTATCCATTTCCTCTCATGAGATATTAAAAATACTCAATAGATTTAATAAAATTTTAATTTGTACTGTATTATCAAAGACATTCTTAAGTGAAACTGGCATTTAAAAAAATAAATGTGAGTGTGTGGTGACAAAGGACAGAGTCACAACTAGTATAGTTTGGTGCCACTGCCTTGATTCATGCCAAGGTACCGGCAGTTTAACTCACTATTCCTTTTTCATCATGAATTCAAATATCAGCACCATGAAAAAGGAAACCAACATGTTAATATGCATATGAGAATAGTTTCAACCTCATGGATGCCCCAAGAGGATCTTAGTGACCCTTGAGATTGTGAACCACACTGATTACTGCTAACTGGGAGGCTCCCAGTCTTTCATTCTAACTGGGATGCTCCTAGTCTTTCCAGCCATCTCATAGCTGTGTTCAAACACTCGACTTTGGGGAAAGACACTGGTTTGTTCCCCATGTTTGTAAGGAAACATGAGGAATTTGCAAGGCTCCCTCAGGCCCCTCATGCCCAGCATCATGGTGCAGTCTGTTATTTTTTCCCTTATGCTGTGGTGAAGGTGTCCTGTGAAGGTCCTTATCATAATATAGTCCTGTCAGCTCTGAGATCCCCAGCTTTGTGTATGAGTGGGTTTGTTATCATTAATATCAGAGTTTGGTGGGCCTTTACCCTCTCAGGCACACTTATCAATATCCTAATACTGAACCTAAATCTGCATCTTATTATATTCACACATTGACATAAATCCCATCTTTTGGACTTACAAAGAACAATTTGAATCCCTTTACAGAAAGAGCCCTTTTGATTTTTTCCAAAAGGCTGTCAACCTTCCTGTCACTTCCGTTCGCAAAACCTAAATGCTATGACGGGAATAATATGGACATGGGTTTAAGTTTTGCATAGTCACCTGAACTGTGATGTTGGGAAAATCACTTCATTTCTTTCATTTCTGGTTCATTATCTGTAAAATGGGGATAATAATTCTTAACTCATAAAGTGCTATGGGGATTTCAGTGTTTTAAGGTAAGGTTCCCAGCCCCAGGGCTGCAGACTGGTACCAGTCTGTGACTTGTTAGGAACCAGGCGGCACAGCAGGAGGTGATCCGCATTACCACTGCCTCCTGTCAGATCAGCGGAAGCATTAGATTCTCATAGGAGTGCAAATCCTATTGTGGACTGGCATGTGAGGGATCTAGATTACATGATCCTTATGGGAATCTGACTAATGCCTGATGATCCAAGGTGGAGCAGTTTCCTCCCCAAACCATCCTCTCTCTCTTCCCTCCAAGTCCATGGAAAAATCATCTTCCATCAGACTGGTCCCTGGTGCCAAAAAGATTGGGGACCACTGGCCAGGTGCGGTGGCTCATGCCTGTAATCCCAGCACTTTGAGAGAACATGGCTGGTAGATCACGAGGTCAGGAGATGGAGATCATCCTGGCTAACATGGTGAAATCCCTTCTCTACTAAAAATACAAAAAATTAGCCTGGTGTGGTGGCTTGTGCCGGTAGTCCCAGCTACTTGGGGAGGCTGAGGCAGGAGAATCACTTGAATCCGGTAGTCGGAGGTTGCAGTGAGGTGAGATCACACCACAGCACTCTGGTTTGGTGGCAGAGCGAGACTCCACCTCAAAAAAATTAACAAAGATATCCAGGACTTGAACTCAGACCTGGAACAAGCAAACCTAATAGACATTTACAGAAGTCTCCACCCCAAATCCACAGAATATACGTTCTTCTCAGCATCACATCACACGTACTCTAAAATTGATCACATAACTGGAAGTAAATCACTCCTCAGCAAATGCAAAAGAATGGAAATAATAACAAGCAGTCTCTCAGACCACGTGCAATCAAGTTAGAGCTCAGAATTCAAAAACTAACTCAGAACCACATAGCTTCATGGAAACTGAACAACTTGCTCTTGAATGTTGACTGGATAAACAATGAAATGAAGGCAGAAATAAAGATGTTCTTCGAAACCAACAAGAATGAAGACACAACATACCAGAATCTCTGGGACACATTTAAAGCAGTCTCTAGAGGAAAATATATAGCAATAAGTGCCCACATGAGAAGCAAGGAGAGATCAAAAATTGACACCCTATCTTCAAAATTGAAAGAGCTAGAGAAGCAAGATTAAAAAAGCTCAAAACCAAGCAGAAGACAAGAAATAAGTAAGATCAGAGCAGAACTGAAGGAGATAGAGACACAAAAAATCTTTCAAAAAATTAATAAATCCAGGAGCTGTTTTTGTGAAAAGATCATAGACCACTAGCCAGATTAATAAATAAGAAAACAGAGCATAACCAAATAGATGCAATAAAAAACGATAAAGGTGATATCACCACAGATTCCACAGAAATTCAAAACATCAGAGATTATTACAAACAACTCTATGCACATAAACTAGTAAACCTGGAAGAAATGGATAAATTTCTGGACACTTGCCTCCTCCTAAGCTTAAACCAGGAAGAAGTCGAAACCCTGAATAGACCAATAACAAGGTCTGAAGTTGAGACAGCAATTAAGAGCCTACCACCCAAAATAAGGCCAGATCCAGATGGGTTAACAGCCCAATTCTACCAGACATACAAAGAGGAGCTGGTGCCATTCCTTCTGAAACTATTCCAAACAATCCAAAAAGAGGGAATCCTTCCCAAATCATTTTATGAGACCAACATCATCCTGATACCTAAACCCAACGGAGACTCAGCAAGAAAAGAAAACTTCAGGCCAATATCCATGATGAACATAGATGCAAAAATCTTCAATAAAATACTGGCAAGCCGATTGCAATAGCACATCAAAAAGCTTATCCACCATGATCAAGTAGGATTCATCCCGGGGATGCAAGGCTGGTTCAACATACACAAGTCTATAAACGTAATTCACTGCATAAACCGAACCAAAGACAAAAACCACATGATTATCTCAATTGATGCAGAGAAGGCCTTTGACAAAATTCAACAGCCCTTTATGCTAAAAACCCTCAATACACTAGGTATTGACAGAATGTATCTCAAAATAATAAAAGCTATTTGTGACAAACCAACAGCCAATATCATACTGAATGGGCAAATACTGGAAGCATTCCCTTTGAAATCTGGCACTAGACAAGGATGCCCTATCTCTCCACTCCTATTCAATATAGTACTGGAAGTTCTAGCCAGAGCAGTCAAGTATGAAAAAGAAATAAAGTGTATTCAAATCGGAAAGGAGGGAGTCAAATTGTCTCTATTTGCAGACAACATGATTGTATATCTAGAAGACCCCATTGTCTCAGCCTAAAATTTCCTGAAACTGATAAGCAACTTTAGCAAAGTCTCAGGATACAAAATCAATGTGCAAAAATCACAAGCATTCCTATATATCAATACCAGACTTAAAGAGAGCCAAATCAAGAATGAACTACCATTTACAATTGCTAAAAAGAGAATAAAATACCTAGGAATATAACTAACAAGGAACATAAAGGATCTCTTCAAGGAGAACTACAACCACTGCTCAACGAAATAAGAGAGGACACAAACAGATGGAGAAACATTCCATGTTCATGGTTAGGAAGAATCAATATTGTGAAAATGGCCGTACTGCCCAAAGTAGTTTACAGAATCAATGCTATCCCCATCAAGCTACCAATGACCTTCTTCAAAGAACTGAAGAAAAACACCTTAAACTTCATATGGAACCAAAAGAGAGCCTGCATAGCCAAGTCAATTCTAAGCAAAAAGAACAAAGTGGGAGGCATCACACTACCAGACTTCAAACTATACTACAAGTCTACAGTAATCAAAACAGCATGGTACTGTTACCAAAACAGAGATATAGACCAATAAAACAGAACAGAGGCCTCGGAGGCAACACAACATATCTACAACCATAGGATCTTTGACAAACCTGACAAAAACAAGCAATGGGGAAAGGATTCCCTGTTTAATAAATGGTGTTGGGAAAACTGGCTAGTCATGTGCAGAAACCAGAAGCTGGATTCCTTCCTGACACCTTACACTAAAATTAACTCCAGATGGATTAAAGACCTAACACCATCAAAACCCTACAAGAAAATCTAGGCAAAACCATTCAGGATATAGGCCTAGGCAAGGGCCTCATGACTAAAACACCAAAAGCATTGGCAACAAAAGCCAAAATAGACAATGGGACCTAATCAAACTCCATAGCTTCTGCACAGCAAAAGAAACAGTCATTCGAATGAATTGGCAACCAACAGAATGGGAAAAAAATTTTGCAGTCTACCCATCTGACAAAGGTCTGATATCCAGAATCTACAAAGAACTAAAACAGATTTACAAGAAAAAAAATCAAGCCCATTCAAAAGTGGGCAAAGGATATGAACAGTCACTTTACAAAAGACATACATGAGGCCAACAAACATATGAAAAAATGCCCATCATCACTGGGCATTAGAGAAATGCAAATCAAAACTACATTGAGATACCATCTCACACCAGTTAGAATGGCGATCATTAAAAAATCTGGAGAAAGCAGATGCTGGAGAGGATGTGGAGAAACAGGAATGATTTTACACTGTTGGTGGGAGTGTAAATTAGTTCAACCATTGTGGAAGACAGTGTTGCAATTCCTCAAGGACCTAGAAATAGAAATTCTATTTGACCCTGCAATCCCATTACTGGGTATAGATCCAAAGGATTATAAATCGTTCTACTATAAGGACACATGCACACAAATGTCCATTGCAGCACAGTTTACAATATGTTGCACATATACACCATGGAATATTATGCAGCCACCAAAAACAATGAGTTTGTGTCCTTTGTAGGGACATGGATAAACCTGGAAACCATCATTCTCAGCAAACTGACACAAGAACAGAAAATGAAACACTGCATGTTTTCACTCACAGGCAGGTGTTGAACAATGAGAACACATGGACACAGGGAGGGGAGCATCACACACTGGGGTCTGTCCAGGGGAAATAGGGGAGGGACAGCACAGGGTGGGGAGTTGAGGAGAGACAGCATGGGGAGAAATGCCAGATATAGGTGATGGGGAGGAAGGCAGCAAATCACACTGCCATGTATGTACCTATGCAACAATCTTGCATGTTCTTCACAAGTACCCCAAAACCTAAAATGCAATAAAAAATTTAAAAATTAATAAAATTCTTTATATATTTATGAGCTTTTTTCTATTTTGAGAATATTTTATTTTTATTTTTTTACTTTTTAAACTTTTTTGTTAAAAACTAAGACATAAAAACACAGTCTAGGGCTATGCAATGTCAGGATGATCAATACCCTGACTTCCACCTCTATATCTTGACCCACTGGAAGGTCTTCAGGGGCAATAACAAGCATGGAGCTATCTCCTATGATAAAATGCCTTTTTTTTGAATACCTCCTGAAAGGACCAGAAGGCTATTTTATAGTTAACGTGTTTTATGAGTAGGTGAACACTCTAATATATTGATAAATGGTGACTCACACCTGTAATCACAGCACATTGGGAAACAGAGGAGAAAGGATCACTTGAGCCCAGGAGTTCAAGACCAGCCTGGGCAACATAGCAAGACATTGTCTCTACAAAAAATAAAAATAAAAATAAAAATAGCCAGTCATGGTGGTGTGCTTGTAGTCCTAGCTACTTGGGAGACTGAGACAGGTGAATAGCTTGAGACTAGGAGTTCGAGGTTGCAGTGAGCTATGATTATGCCACTGCACTCCAGCCTGGGTAACAAAGCAAGACCCTGTCTCTAATAAAAATAGTAAAATTTTAAAAAGTTAAAAATTAATGATAAAGAATATAGTATAGCAAATACATAAACCAGTAATATAGTTGTATCAAGTATTATGTATGTTTGTATAATTATATGTGCACTTTTATATGACTCGCAGCAAAGTAAGTTTGTTTATACCAGCACCACCACAAATACGTGAGTAATGCGTTGTGTTATGAAGTTATGATGGCTACAACACTACTGGGTGATAGGAATTTTTCAGTTCTGTTATAATTGTATGAGACCACCTTTTTATTAAATTATGTGATCTATCATTGACTGAAACATCACTATGCAGCACATGACTGTGTTTTGAAAACAGCTATATCTTGAATTATCAAGGAAAACTTTAATAACACTGAAATGTATAGAAAATAGGCTGTGGAGTAAATTACACTATTCTTTTACATCCTCTGCAACAGAGGATGTTTCTCCTTTGTGTCAAGAAACCTCTGCAGTATTTGCAACAATAATTTGTAGGTTGACTGTGTAGCTGAAAATTGTCACTAGGGGGCAGCCTATCACTGAAATGTGGGATGATACTTCCTGCATCATCTGATTTCCATAAGAAACTGGCCCGGGGAGTCACACGTTCTCGGCACAGCTTCTACAGGAAAATTGATGCATCTATAAATGTTGAATCAGCACAGTCACTCGGTGGTGAGCAAAGGAAGGAAAAAGGCTTGCGTAACATTAAAAGCCCCGCATAAATCAGTGGTTAGGCATACAAATGTTGTGTGCTTTGATCACAAAACCTTTATGATGCATGTATGCTGAGTAGGAGATTATGGGCTACTGTCAGGTTTTAAAAAAGAGTCATAGTTTAACTTTTGTTATTCTCTCTCTCTCTCTCTCTCTCTCTCTCTCTCTCTCTCTCTCTCGTTCTCTCTTTCTCTCTGAATTAAAAGCCACTGTGCGAGTGAACATTTTACAATTGGGAAGGAATATGAAACAAGTAGAAATTGATTAATTCCTTAAGCTCTTAAACCCTAGATTTAAGCTGAGCAGAATGCTATGGCCAGGCAGTTCCTCCTCTGCTTGGTGACTTTTGCTTGATCCTATATTTTCGTCTATTGTTTTTCCTCTTTGCTGCTCTTTGTCTTGCATTTTATATTCCTCAAGTGATCTTACCTAACAAAATCAACAGCCCCAGCTCTGAGGAGAGTTGTTGCATTGTTTTTTTTAACAAGGCTCCGAATGGTCTCAGAACATTGCACAGAGGCAATATTTGAAATGGGATCCTGCCCAGTTCTCCTGTGAACAGCAGTGCTGTTGGATGCTAACGAATCTATGATCATAAAAGGTCTCTGAGAACCGTAAAATCTCTGAGTGACTGGTGTGACCTTGTGTAGTCTGGGAACTGGGACAGAGCTGAGGGTAGCCTGACACACTATCACCCCAGGCACGTGTGCAAGCATAAGGTGGCCCTGGGGTGCATGTAGAAACTTGGGGCCAGACCCAAAGCCTGTGATGCAAATGGAGCTTTAAAATGAAAAAAGAAATCTATTAGACTGGAGGTAATAGAAATCCACAGAAACTTAGGCCTATAGAATTAGCAGTTATCCATTAAGGCAGAGGCTAGAATATGTGGCAGTAGTAGACATGACTGGGTGTGGGTTCTCTAGCCAGACTAGGGCTTGAATCCTAGCTCCGTCTCCTGCTACCTGGATGACACTGGGTAAGTTACTTAACATCTCCTTGCTTTAGGTTCCTCCTCTATAAAATGAGTACTTGAAATACTGCCTGGCACATAATGAATTCAGTGAAGGTTAGCTACTATTATTAATGATACAGAGATGAGAGAAAGAGAGTTAATAAAAATCTCAGTTCCCTCATCTGTGAAATGGGATAATAGTAGAATCTACTTTATAGATTATAGAAGTATGGGAAGAATTATAGAGTCATCATAAAAATTACAGAGATGGTGGCCAGGTATGATGGCTCACGCCTGTAATCCAAGCAGTTTGGGAGGCCGAGGCAGGTGGATCACCTAAGGTCAGGAATTCAAGACCAGCCTGTGATGAAACCCTGTCCCTACTAAAAATAAAAATTAGCTGGTCGTGGTGGTGCACACCTGTAATCCCAGCTACTAGGGAGGCTGGGGCAAGAGAATCACTTGAACCCCGGAAGCAGAGATTGCAGTGAGCTGAGATTGCATCATTGCACTCCAGCCTGGGCACAAGAGCAAAACTCCATCTCAAAAAAAGAAAAAAAGAAAAAAAAATTATAAAGATGTTAATAAGAATTACATAAGCTGTTATATAGGAAGTATTTAGACTAGTACCTGGCCAATAGTAAATGCTCAGTAAATGTTAATTATTATTATTGTTACTGTTATGAGAAAACCTGAATGGAGATAATGCTACTTTCCACTGTAAAGGACTAAAAAGGGTTGTGAGGAATTAATGTTTTCAGTGCCTCATAAATATCCAGGATGCTCCATAAATGTCTACTCTTTTAATTACTTAGCTTGAGAATTCTGTTGCTGAGGTTGTTCAATATCCATGAAACCTAATTTCAGCAATGGAAGCCTAGAGTTTAAGAGCATTAGTCCCACAAAGCAGTGGGTCAACTGTTCTATGTCCTGGAATCTCTTGGATAATCTGAAGATATCTATGGATTCTGATCCCAGAGAAAACATACACCTGTTCACAATTCCATATACACATTCAGGAGTCTTTAAGCATATCTTGAAACCCATCCAGGGATTCTGTAGAAATCAATGGGTCCAGAGCTACAATTTCTATAATAGAAAAATGTAACTAAAAGAATTGATTATTTTTGTTTGTTTGTTTTGAGACAGGGTCTTACTTTGTCACCCAGGCTGGAGTATGGTGGCATGATCTTGGCTCACTGTAACCTCTGCCTCCTGGGCTCAAGGGACCATCCCACCTCAGCCTCTGGAGTAGCTGGGACTGCAGGCGCATACCACCATGTCCAGCTAATTTTTGTACTTTTATTAATAGTAGAAACAGGATTTCACTATATTGGCCAAGCTGGTCTCGAACTCATGGCATCAAGTGATGCCAAGTTCCACCTTGGTCTCCCAAAATGCTGGGATTACAGGCATGAGCCACTGCACTTGGCTGAAAGCATGATTCTTTACAGATTTTATTATCAAAAATAGGGTTGGGGGATGGCCCAAAAGTCAGCACAGTCCCTAAACCAGTGGTTCTCAAACTGCTGGTGATGGAAATTCGATAATAACCTGAGATATTCATTAAAATTAAGATCCTTGGGCTGTTTCATTAGACATTTTAGGTTAGTAGGTCTTTGGAGTGGCATAGCCCAGAAAATCAAATTTTAGCATGCATCCTATTAATTTTTATGCAGAAGGCCCTTGAAACACACTTTGAAAACTGTTAACTTAGCTTTGGAAAAACTTAAACCAGGTCTTATAGCCACTGGTTCTTAGTAAAGTAGAATTACAAAAGAAAATAGATAGAAATCATGTCCCTCTTAAAGCTCAGTATACCATTCATCTAAACAAAGTACCCAGCAAGCATGAAGAAGAGGAGTGAAACTGCAGCTCTCCGGAAGGGCCTGGTAGGACTGGGGAATAATTTTCTCAAAAATAAGTTTTGCCTGAGAGACATAAGTTATACTACCGAAAGATTAGATGACAGGAGGCATTTTGATCCAAATACCAATCTTATTACTAACGTAGCTGTCTACCTTTGCGCTAATGGAGTCAGCATGTACTCTGTTATTTCATTTATAACTCACTTATTCCCCAACCCTTATCTGCTGGTTATGACTGCTTTTCTCAGCCAGGTGGGAAACTTGAGGGCAGGAACTGTATTTGGTTATTTATCTCTATCCCTGGTATAGGGCTTAGTAGATATTGTTTCATAGACTCAATAACTGTTTAATTAACTTACTACATAAGATGGTGAAAGGCAATAATATGGACCCTGTGGTTGTAAATCAACATGCTTTTGGCCTCAGCAATGTAGAAGGGCTTTTTGGTAAAGTGAACAACTCAAACTCATTTTGATCACATCCTTTATCAGAGGTTTCCTCTCCCAGCACACAGGTGGAGGATGAAATAAACACCTTGAGGCTTCATTCTCATTTGACCATTCTACACAGTGTTGGGAAACATTCTCCTTACATGGACATGGCTTTTGTGGGGTCACTTTCTCTGGAGTTCTCCTGACTTCTTAAATGTTCCCAAGGTCAGGGTGGTATTACTTCTTTCTCTCTTGTTAAACAAATGACATTGTGAATGGTGAACTCCATATAGATCAAGAGCCAAGGACATGTTGTCTTCTGACCCTCTGAAGCAAGTGTGGGACAATGACCTTCAGGGTGACTACAGAAACCTAGACAGTGCCTGCAGACTCAAAACCATCAGCCTCCAGAAAAATGAGGTTTTCAGGGGCTCAGAGTTATGATCAGCGATTTACCTCAGTAAACCAGAGTATGTGGCTCTGAAAACAATTGATATCGTAGATATCATTTATAGCTAAACTGTTGTTTTAATACAAGAAGGCCATGTGTAAAGAATTCTCAAGTATGTAGTACTGGGCCATGTTTGGAATTACCATCAGCCTCATTACTTCTGAGCTTCAAATTAAATTCTCTGCTTTTACCTGAATGCAGTTGCCTAAGGGCTTATAAAAAATATTTTTTTTTTCTTGGTGGCCATTTCATAAATGGGCTTTAAAAAGTCTGAAGTCTTAGGAATGTTGCACAGAAATGTAGGCAAACAGAAAGGCAAAGTAACATAAGGCGATGTTTTAGGCAAATATATGGTAACATAAGGAAAGCTGAAAAATGAACATTGGTGCTACCTGGCAGTGCACATCCTGTGTTTCATTAAGCCCCAAACATCTGAAAATCATTTTCTGGAATTCATTGCCTTTAACTCCCAGAAGAATCTGCCTTTAAGTGACAGACAACATTATCCCCATGCCTGTGGAATCTGCTATGAGCATTGAGCAACGAGAAGGGGAGGGATGAGATGGTGCCAGTAATGAGGAAACTCAAGCCATTTTTGAAAAATGAGCAGAGATCAGATGAGCTTTTACTGGCAAGAATTGAGGAATCTTTTTGAAAATATGGCTCTGCATCATAATAATCTCAAGGGAAGCCAAAGTGTTTTTAAACAAAAGAACACAAGTAAAATCTTGCAAAGATAACACATACAAGCCTCCCCAGATATTCACTGGTATTTTTTTTGACACTAATAAACCACTGAAGATGCTTGAAGCAGGCTAATCAAATTGAATGGAAGGATATTTTCTGAAGTTAGTTGTAGGAGTGATGAGAGGTGAGACTTCAGCCAGGTGCTCTTGGTGAATTCTAATTCCCAGTGTTCAAAACTATCACCAGAAGGAACTGTCTATTGTCCCACCAAAGCTGTGATCATGAAATGCACAAAAATCAATGGGCTTGTAACTGACATTTCTAGCTACTGTTCTTTTCAACCCCTACAATCGCCCCTCAGAATTATAGTTTTAGTGGACAGACTGCTCAATGGAAGACAATAGCACAAGAAATAAAAGCACCTGGCCACATTCATTCATTCACATACTTTTCCAGCTGTGGGCTGGTGACCATTCTATCAGTCAGGCTCCTTCTAGGAAACAAGCACAATCAACTAAGAACAGGATTCCCCAGGTCTGGGGAGAGCTGGAGCCCTGGAAAGAGGGGCTGCTATGGAATGCTGCTATTGTCAGAACTCCAAGTGGGGAGGGTGCAGGGGAAATAGATATCAGTTTCTCCCCTTGCCCTCTGATCTTGGCCAATTAATCCTGTGGGACAAACCCACCTGGAAGTCAGAGGGCAAGACAGCCCAGTGATGTACTAAATTCAAATCAGGCTTCTAGGGCAGAGAGCAAAGTGAAGAGTAGAGCAGAAAATGGATGAGGGCGGCAAGCAAAAACAAATGCAATCATGCTTGTGGAACCAACCAGACAGTGCAGCATGGTGTCTATGTGCTATTTTTTAAAAATCAATTTATAATAAATCAGATATATATCCCTTCCCTTCTCTATAAACCATTATAGTACATCTTCACTAAAAATTCTGCTGAAGAATGTTAAATCATGTGGTGTAAGTTTATTCTAGTTGCTTTACTTCTCTTCTCTCACCATGAGTAGGGCAGAACATATATGAATATATTTTCAGGCATCTCTGTCTACTCTTAGATCTGCTTTAATATAAATTCACCAGTAGCAAAGACTACAAGGTTGTACAATTTGGGCTTTTGCTAGGCAATTAGCATGCTCCCTGTAAACAAAGTTAATGATGCTGGTAAGATCTTGCAACCCAAATTACTCATTCATCCCCCTATGTTAGTATCTCAAAGAGGATTATAATCTTGGACTTTGTATAGGATGTAGGAACTGGGATTTCAAGGCTATTGTGGAGGTAGAAAGCTGGCTGGCTAGAAGAGAAATTAGAGATTCACTCATCTCTTCAACAAATATTTGTGAACCCCTACTTAATGCTAGACACTTTGCTAAGTGCAAGGAACACAAAACTAGAAAATGCTCATGAAGCAGACCAGCACTCCAAGGAATTGCAACTTAATGTGATATGTGCTTTAATAGAGAAGTGAATATAGCTCTGTGGTGCCATGAAGCAGAGTGTCTGGGGAATCAAAGGATTTGCAGAAGAGGTCACAAGTGAACTGGATCTTGAAGAAGGAGTAGTGATATGCTAACAGTAAGGTCTGAACAGGATCATCTTTTAGGGCAGCATGGCTGTGATTGAGATAGGTGCTAGAAGACAAGGTCAGAGAAAAAAAAATCAGTACCACTTGGAAAAGTCTTCATTATCTCCCATATTTTGGAGTTTTTCGAACATTTCATTTAAACATCATACATGGGACTTTTTTTCCCCCACATGGCACATTTTTAATGTTAATTTTTAGTCTTTCCTCATTCAGGAAATAAACACCTTCTATTTTCTTTGGTCATTACAGTTCATCTTCTTCTCTGCTTCATGCAAGTTTTCATCAAAATTTAGTATTAATTTTACTGAGAGTAACTGCTCAATGTTTAGACCTGAGTCTAAACTTAGATTTGGATAAGTCTTTTGCATTATTTTTCCATTGCTTAAGCTACTGTTGTCACCAATTTACTATTGCACAGATTCAGGCAAAGCTGGAATGTAAAGTTTGTTTTCCTTTAGAACATTCTTTACAAATTATAAGCTGATGTTGAAAAACCAGGTAAGGTTTGCTTCTAGGTCTCTTTGACTTTCTCCTCTCTTTAGGGAAGAGGGAAATTATGATGAATGGACAGGTTAAAGTGTGCTTTAAGTCATCACTAGTGGGAGTCACAAAATGGAAATTATAAAGTTTTAAACTTATTGGAAAAGTGTAAAACAATATTTCTCTAACATAATAAAATTCAGCAACTCTGTTCTCTAAAGACTGTCAAGCTAGGGAGGCATTTATTGGGGATTTTTGGAATAAGATCATCTCATGTAGGCAAGAGTTTAAGCAGCTTTTATCACATGATGAGTGTGGGCATGGCTTAGCTTTTCCATACCAGACCATTTCCCAACAATAAAGTCATTGATCAGGTACCAGGATAACAGGATTAACCAGACTCTCCAGCTTGCCTCAGTTACTCATGTATTAATATATAGGACAGAAACTCCCCAAAATGCTACTATTTCTCAGATGATGTCTCAATAATGCTGCTTTAAGTAGATGAGGAAGATGAATACATAATAACCATTCACATTTACATGCCATGTTAGAATTTTTATTTACTTATTGGTGTTATATAAAAAATTACCAACCATGACTGAGCGGGTGGTCAATCTGGGTTGCCTCTATTATGAAATTTCTGTTATGAATGAGTTTGAAAAGATTTGAGGCCTATAATATTTAAACATTTAAAAACACAATAGGTGTGAATACACTGATTGATTTCATTTTAATCCTCAAGTGATTCCATAAATAAGAAGAGTACTTACTTTATTCTCATTTTATAAATGAGGAAAATGAATCCCATAGGGTATAGCTGATTTGGCAAAGGCTGTGGAAGTGAATGAAACAATAGGAAACTGAACTTTCTTTTGTTGACCCCAAGGCCTCATGTTCTCCTTTTGTAAACCTTTGACTGAGGTAACATTCCCGATCCACCAGGAAATGGGCATGAATGCTGAGCTGCTCTTGCAAAGGTCATGTGTTTGCCAGGGTCTAGTCATACACTCTCCGAGCTCTCCTGGTGACCATTTGCCTATAATGGTGAGGTGACTGAAGTTACATTGTGGTCTAAGGTAAAGAAACAGAGAAAGGCCGATGCTCAAACAAGAGAGGAAGCACATGAGCAAAAATCATGCTGGAGAAAATTGTGATCCAGTTTAACAATTCAACACTTCATAAGCATGTGCTGTGTGCCAGGACCACTGCCAGGAGCTATTAATAGAGATGAAAGGCACAATTTCTGCTCTGGAGAAACTCACAGTTTGGAGGGGTAGATAATTAGAAGACAGCGTGACAAATGCAGTATGCAAAGGGTGTTATGGAAGCCCACAGTTAGAAATCTATACTCCAGCTGGAGCTAGGGAATAAAACTGGGGGAGGGAACTAGGAAATGCTTTCCAAAGAGTCAATCTGAGAAGAATCTTAAAGAAGTAGAAGTTAGTCTTGCAAAGGAGGAAAGGGAAGGAATGGACATTTCACATACCAAGGTATGGGGGTAAGTGAGAGCGCAGAAGATTCAAGCAGGTACCAGTTGCATTAGTCTGTTTTATTTATTAGTATGAAAAAGACATACCTGAGACTAGGTAATATATAAAGACAAAGAGGTTTAATGGACTTGCAGTTCCTTGTGGCTAGGGAGGTCTCACAATCGTGGTGGAAGGCAAAACTCACCTCTTACCTGGTGGCAGACAAGAGATAATGAGAACCGGCCGGGCGCGGTGGCTCAAGCCTGTAATCCCAGCACTTTGGGAGGCCGAGGCGGGTGGATCACGAGGTCAAGAGATCGAGACCATCTTGGTCAACATGGTGAAACCCCGTCTCTACTAAAAACACAAAAAATTAGCTGGGCGTGGTGGCGCGTGCCTGTAATCCCAGCTACTGAGGAGGCTGAGGCAGGAGAATTGCCTGAACCCAGGAGGCAGAGGTTGCGGTGAGCCGAGATCGCGCCATTGCACTCCAGCCTGGGTAACAAGAGCGAAACTCCGTCTCAAAAAAAAAAAAAAAAAAAAAAGAGATAATGAGAACCAAGTGAAAGGGGCTTCCTCTCATCAAACCACCAGATTTCATTAGACTTATTCACTACCACAAGAACAGTATGGGGTAAACCAGGCATCCCCAAACTACGGCCCGCAGGCTGCAAGCGGCCCCCTGAGGCCATTTATCCGGCGCCCCGCCACACTTCAGGAAGGGGCATCTCTTTCATTGGTGGTCAGTGAGAGGAGCACAGTATGTGGCGGCCCTCCAATGAATGGTCTGAGGGACAGTGAACTGGCCCCCTGTGTAAAAAGTTTGGGGACGCCTGGGGTAAACCATTCCCATGACTCAGTTATCTCTCACCAGGTCCCTACCACAACATGTGGGAATAATGGGAGCTACAATTCAAGATGAGATTTGGGTGGGCACATGGCCAAACCAACCCCACAGCATAAGCAAAGCTGCTGGGAAATTTGAACTGGGCAGAGCCCAACATAGCTCAGCAGCTGCAGGCACTGTCTCACTAGATGTCCTTGCTGGGCAGGGAATCTCTGAAAAAAGGCAGCAGCCCATCAGGGACTTACAGATAAATCCCCCACCTTCTTGGGACAGAACACCTGGGAAAAGGTGCAGTAGTGAGTACAGCTTTAGCAGACCTAAACGTCCCTGCCTGACAACTCTGAAGAGAGCAGTAGATATCCCAACACAGAGTTTGAGCTCTGATAAGGGACAGACTGCCTCCTCAAGTGACTTTCTGACCCCTGTGTATCCTGACTGGGAGGCATCTCCCAGTAGGGGCTGTCAGATGCCTCATAGAGGAGATCTCTGGCTGGCATCTGGCTGGTATCCCGTTGGGACAAACCTACAAGAGAAATGAACAGGAAGCAATATTTGCTGTTCTGCAGCCTCTACTGTTGATTCCCAGGCAAGCAGGGTCTGGAGTGGACCTCAAGCAAACTCCAGCAGACCTGTAGCAGAGAGGCCTGATAGAAGGAAAACTAACAAACAAGGAAATAGTTTTAGCATCAGCAAAAAGGACATCCACTCAGAGACACCATCCAAAGGTCACCGACTTCAAAGACAAAAGGAAGATAAATCCACAAAGATGGGAAGAAATCAGTGCAAAAAGGCTGAAAACTCCAAAATCTAAAACACCTCTTCTCCTTTAAGGGATCATAGCTCCTCACCACCAAGGGAACAAAACTGGATGGATAATGAGTTTAACAAATTGACTGAAGCAGGCTTCAGAAGGTGGATAATAACAAACTTCTCCAAGATAAATGAGCATGTTCTAACCCAGTGAAAGGAAGCTAAGAACCTTGAAAAAAGGTTAAATGAAATAACTAGAATAACCAGTTTAGAAAAGAATATAAATGACCTGATGACAATGAAAAACACAGGATGAAAACCTTGTGAAGCATATACAAGTTTCAATAGCCAAATTAATCAAGTGGAAGGAAGGATATCAGAAATTGAAGATCAACTCAATGAAATCAAGTGAGAAGGCAAGATTAGAGAAAAAGAGTTAAAAGAAATGAACAAAGCCTCCAAGAAATATGGAAGTACATGAAAAGACCAAATCTATGATCAGTGTACCTGAAACTGATGGGGAGAATAAAACCAAGTTGGAAAACACACTTCAGGATATTATCCAGGAGAGCTTCCCCAACCTAGCAAGGCAGGCCAACATTCAAATTCAGGTAATACAGAGAACATCACAAAGATACTCCTTGAGAAGAGCAACCCCAAGACACATAATAATCAGATTCACCAAGATTGATATGAAAGAAAAAATGCTAAAGGCAGCCAGAGAGAAAGGTTGGGTTACCCACAAAGAAGCCCATCAGACTCACAGCGGATCTCTCGACAGAAACCCTACAAGCCAGAAGAGAGTAGGGACCAATATTCAACATCCTTAAAGAAAAGAATTTTCAACACAGAATTTTATATCCAGCCAAACTAAGCTTTATAAGTGAAGGAGAAATAAAATGCTTTACGAACAAGCAATTGCTGAGAGATTTTGTCTCCACCAGGTGTGCCCTAAAACAGCTCCTGAAGGAAGCCCCTTTCATGGAAAGAAACAACCAGTACCAGCCACTGCAAAAACACACCAAATTGTAAAGACCATCGAGCTAGGAAAAAACTGAATCAACTAATGGCAAAATAACAAGCTAGCATCATAATGGTCGGATCAAATTCACACATAATAATATTGACCAGAAATGTAAATGGCCTAAATGTCCCAGTTAAAAGACAGACACTGGCAAATTGGGCAAAGAGTCAAGACCCATTGATGTGCTGTATTCAAGAGACCCATCTCATGTGCAGAGACACACATAGGATCAAAATAAAGCGACAGAGGAAGATTTACAAAGCAAATGGAAAGTGAAAAAAAGCAGGGGTTGCAATCCTAGTTCCTGACAAAACAGACTTTAAACAATCAAAGACAAAAAGAGACAAAGAAGGGCATTATAATGGTAAAGGGATCAATGCAACAAGAAGACCTAACTATTCTAAATATGAGATAGTTATGTATATGCACCCAATACAGGAGCACCCAGATTCATAAAGCAAGTTCTTAAAGACCTACAAGGAGACTTAGATTCCCACACAATACTAGTAAGACTTTAAAACCCCATTGTCAGTATTCGATCAATGAAACAGAAAATTAACAAGGATTTCCAGGACTTGAACTCAGCTGTGGACCAAGCAGACCTAATGGACATCTACAGAATCCTCCACCCCAAATCAACAGGACATACATTCTTTTCAGTACCACACTGCACCTATTCTAAAACTGACCACATAATTGGAAGTAAAATACTCCTCAGCAAATGTGAAAAAAAAAAAAAAGGAAATCATAACAAACAGTATCTCAGACCACAGTGCAATCAAATTAGAACTCAGGATTAAGAAACTCACTCAAAACCACACAATTACATGGAAACTGAACAACCTGCTCCTGAGTGACTACTGGATAAATAACAAAATGAAGGCAGAAATAAAGATGTTCTTTGAATCCAATGAGAACGAAGATACAACATACCAGAATCTATGGAACACATTTAAAGCAATGTCTAGAAGGAAATTTATAGCACTAAATACCCAAAACAGAAAGCAGGAAAGATCTAAAATTGATACCCTAACATCAAAATTAAAAGAACTAGAAAAGCAAGAACAAACAAATTCAAAACCCAGCAGAAGACAAGAAATAATTAAGATCAGAGCACAACTGAAGGAGACAGACACACAAAAAACTTCAAAAAAATCAATGAATCCAGGAGCTGGTCTTTTCAAAAGATCAACAAAGTTGATAGACCACTAGCTAGACTAATAAAGAAGAAAAGAGAGAAGCATCAAATAGATGCAATAAAACATGGTAAAGGTGATATTACCACTGATCCCACAGAAATACAAACTACCATCAGAGAATACTATAAACATCTCTATGCAAATAAACCAGAAAATCTAGAAGAAATGGATAAATTCCTGGAAACTTACACCCTCCCAAGACTAAAGCAGGAAGGAGTCGAATCCCGAATCCCTGAATAGACCAATAACAAGGTCTGAAATTGAGGAAGCAATTAATAGCCTACCAACTAAAAAAAGTCCAGGACCAGATGGTTACACAGCCGAATTCTATCAGAGGTACAAAGAGAAGCTGGTACCATTCCTTCTGAAACTATTCCAAGCAATACAAAAAGAGGGAATCCCCCCAATTCATTTTATGAGGCCAACATCATCCTGACACCAAAACCTGGCAGAGACACAAATTAAAAGGAAAATTTCAAGTCAATATCCCTGATGAACATTGATGCGAATTATCCTCAGTAAAATACTGGCAAACCGAATCCAACAGCACATCAAGAAGCTTATCCATCATGATCAATTTGGCTTCATCCCTGGGATGGAAGTCTGGTTCAAAATACACAAATCAATAAACATAACCAAAGACAAAAAGCACATGATTATCTCAATAGATGCAGAGAAGGCCTTTGACAAAATTCAACAACACTTCATGCTAAAAACTTTTGATAAACTAGGTATTGATGGAATGTATCTCAAAATAATAAGAGCTATTTATGACAGACCCACAGCCAATATCATACTGATGGGCAAAAACTGGAAGCATTCCGTTTGAAAACCAGCACAAGACAAGGATGCTCTCTCTCACCACTCCTATTTAACATAGTATTGGAGGTTCTGGTGAGGGCAATCAGGCAAGGGACAGAAATAAAGGGTATTCATATAGGTAAAGAGGAAGTTAAATTGTCTCTATTTGCAGATGATATGACTGTATATTTAGAAGACCCCATTGTCTCAGCCCAAAATCTTCTTAAGCTGATAAGCAACTTCAGCAAAGACTCAGGATACAAATCAATGTGCAAAAATTACAAGCATTCCTATCAACCAATAACAGACCAAGAGGTAAATCATGAGTGAATTCCCATTCACAATTGCTACAAAGAGAATTAAATACCTAGGAATACAACTTACAAGGGATGTGAAGGAAGAACTACACACCACAGCTCAAGGAAAAAGAGAAGACACAAACAAATGGAAAAAGATTTCACGCTTATGGTTAGTAAGAATCAAGATCATGAAAATGGCCAAACTTCCCAAAGTAATCTATAGATTCAATGCTATCCCCATCAAGCTACCACTGACTTTCTTCACAGAAATGGAAAAAACTACCTTAAATTTTACATGAAACCCAGAAAGAACCCACATAGTCAAGACAATTCTATGAAAAAAAAAAAAACAAAAAACAACAAGATGGAAGCATCATGCCACCTGACTTCAAACTATACTACAAGGCTACAATAACCAAAATAGAATGGCAGTGGTACAAAAACAGATATATAGAGCAATGGAACAGAACAGAGGCCTCAGAAATAATGTCACACACCTACAACCATCTGATCTTTGACAAACCTGACAAAAACAAGCAATGGGGAAAGGATTCCCTATTTAATAAATAGTGTAGGGAAAACTGACTAGCCATATGCAGAAAGCTGAGACTGAATCCTTTCCTTATACCTTATACAAAAATTAACTCAAAATGGATTAAAGATCTAAACATAAGACCTAAAACCATAAAAACCCTAGATGAAAACCTAGGCAATACCATTCAGGACATAGGCATGTGCAGAGACTTCATGACTAAAACACCGAAAGCAATGGCAACAAAAGCCAAAATAGACAAATGAGATCTAATTAAAATAAAGAGCTTCTGCACAGCAAAAGAAACTATCGTCAGAGGGAACAGGCAACTTACAGAATGGGAGAAATTTTTTGCAGTCTGCCCATCTGACAAAGGGCTAATATACAGAATCTACAAAGAACTTAAACAAATTTACAGGAAAAAAACAACTCTATCAAAAACTAGGTGAAGGATATGAACAGACACTTCTCAAAAAGAGACATTTATGCAGCCAACAAACATAGGAAAGAAAGCTCATCATCACCGGTCATTAGAGAAATGCAAATCAAAACCACATTGAGATACCATCTCATGCCAGTTAGAATGGCGATCATTAAAATGTCAGGAAACAACAGATACTACAGAGGATTGTGGAGAAATAGGAACACTTTTAGAATATTAATGAGAGTGTAAATTAGTTCAACTGTTGTGGAAGAGAGTGTGGCGATTCCTCAAGGATCTAGAACTAGAAATACCATTTGATCCAGCAGTCCCATTACTGGTTATATACCCACAAAATTATAAATTGTTCTATTAGACACATGCACACATAGGTGTATTACAGCTCTGTTCACAATAGCAAAGACTTGAAACAACCCAAATGCCCATCAATGATAGACTGGATCAAGAAAATGTGGCACATATATACCATGGAATACTATGCAGCCATAAAAAAGGATGAGTTCATGTCCTTTGCAGGAACATGGATGAAACTGGGAGCCATCATTCTTAGCAAACTAACACAAGAACAGAAAACCAAACACCGCATATTCTCATTCATAATTGGGAGTTGAACAATGAGAACACATGGACACAGGGAGGGAAACATCACACACCGGGGACTGTCAGGGGTTGGGACACTAGGGGAGGGAAAACATTAGGAGAAATACCTAAAGTAGATGATGGGTGTTGGATGCAGCCAACCACTATGGCACATGAACACCTATGTAACAAGCCTACATGTTTGGCACATGTACCCCAGAACTTAAAGTACAACTTTTTAAAAAAGGCACTAAGGTCATTACTGCTTTGTTTCTTTAAAATCACATGCAAGTACATTAATTACTTAACTTTATTTGGATCCAGAACCTGACCTGGAAGAGATTAACGAATGTGATTTTTAGCTATGCAGCCCCAGGAGAAGGAACACACACATTAAAAGGAATAGAGAGCAAGGGACAATTGACCCTATTCAGGGCCTGAAATAGTTGAGACATGTCTTCTGTTTTTATTTATTCCTTTGATTGGTGATTTTATTACACCAGAGTCAAAATTAGAAAAACAAAAACCTTACAGATCATTTCATCCCGACCTTTAATTTTTCAGATGAGGAAATTGAGACCTAGAATATTCAAGTGACCTATTCCAGATCCCACAGATAATTAATGGCAAATCTTAACTCCTTGTCTAGAACCTTTTCTTTTAGCTAATTTGTTTATATCCTCCTATGTTCCAAAGAAAATCTAAAGTGGATTACAGACATAAAAAACAATACAGCAGAATACAATTAGAAAAGTATGAAATATGAGACCCACAGGAGGGAAGGGACCATCACACCAAGGAGCCAGGACTTCAGCACATAAAACTGGATAATTTAGAACCCTGAAGAGCAAAGAGAAAGCAAACACTCATTCTGGGATTGAATCTCATTCAAGGTGCTTGGGTAATGAATTTAACCTGAATTTTTGTACGTTAAAAAGAGTTTCTTTATGTTTTAGCATAATTATAATAATTTCTTAGTTTAAAAAGAGATTAAAAATAATAGTGCTTTTTAAATGCTAGTTTTTTTGTTTTGTTTTGTTTTGTTTTAGCCCAGAGAACCCAAAAGGCTAAATCACTGAGGCAGCAGTGATTTGTTCCATGGAGGTGGTAACATTACCCTTAAACAGCTGGAAGAGAAAATGCCAGTATCTGGAATTAACATAGGTCAGCATTTCACAGTCAAGGGCTATCTGCGCGCATGTCAGAATTGTCAGCTGAAGGCTGCGGAGATGATTTGAGAGGGAGTGACATGCCAAGCAGCAGTTTGATTTCATGATTAATTTAAAATTGGCAAATAAAATTGCCTGTCAATAACCAAATAAGAAAAATAGAAGAAATACCAAGTGTAAATTACGAGCTATATGTTTCTCTACAATGTATTTTGGAAAATTAATACATTACAATGAAAATTACAATGTATTTTGGAAGTTAATAACTTCTTTTCTTCTTACCACCTAGCTCCCTTCCTTCACATTATTTTTTTCCCCCTAGAATGCAATTTGATGTTCTCTCCAACCTGTTCTAATTGCAATCATACCCTGGGGAAGTTATCTTTTCAAATGCCAGAAAATAAGTTAGTGCCCAAGGGAATGGCAAAGCTGGAAATGTGATGTGAGTAATCACCAGACCAGCCTTTTCTCCTCCAGAACAAAAGAAGGTCTGGGAAGATGGTATCACCCACAAGCCTCACATAGGAAGCCCTAGTGTTCATTTTCCCAAGAAAATAATTGTTCTGCATTCTTTGGATCATCTGACAAACTGCTTTCTGGTCTATTGATTTGCTGACACACTGAAAAAGTAATAAATCAATAGCCAGCTTTGTTTAGAAAGCAGGGAAAAGTAGTGCTTCCTTGAGGAACCACATAAGACTAGAATAGGGATTAAGCCCTTGAAATAAAGGAAAATAATAATAATGCATTTGGGAGGACCTTTAATGACTCAACAAGAAGGCCAAATAATAAGAATTGAAGAGAAACTTACATATAGTTAGTCCCAGACAAATCTCGTTTTGCACAGGTTGGTGTTGCAGGCAAGATGCTAACAATCCATAGCTATACTGGAATAGTGGTCCATGAACCAGATAAGATGGTTAGACATAGTCACATGGGTGAGAATTGTAAGTTCATGCAAGCTCGTGGCATGAAGAAAACAAGTAGCTTTGCCATCAGAGAGGCGTGATTCTGAATCACAGCTGTTACATACTAGCTGAGTTTGCCTGAGCAAGTTACTTAAACTACCTGAGCAACAGTTTCCTCATCTATAAATCTGAAATAAGTCTTCTCCCATGCTCTTACAAACATAATGCAATGTTTCAAAAGTGACTGGTACATGATAGGTGATAAATAGTAGCAATTATTGTTAATAAGAAGACTTTTTGAGCCATGGGACTTGATCAGGAAAGAATAGGAAGAAAGTTGAATTTTTTTTTTTTTTTTTGGTCAATTGAGCAATTTCTAGATTACAGAGAAACTCTTAAGATGGATTAAAGACTTAAACTTTTAAGACCTAAAACAATAAAAATTCCAGAAGAAAACCTAGACAGTACCATTCAGGCCATAGGCATGGGCAAAGGCTTCATGACTAAAACACCAAAAACAAGGGCAACGAAAGCCAAAATTGATGAATGGAATCTAATTAAAATAAAGAGCTTCTGCACAACAAAAGAAACTATCAACAGGTGTGAACAGGCAACCTACAGAATGGGAGAAAATTTTTGCAATCTGTCTGACAAAGGGCTAATATCCAGAATCTACAAGGAATTTAAACAAATTTACAAGAAAAAAACCCCATCAAAAAGTGGGCAAATGATATGAATAGACATTTCTCAAAAGAAGACATTTATGTGGCCAAAAAACATATGAAAAAAAGCTCACTGCTCATTAAAGAAATGCAAATCAAAACCACAATGAGATACCATCTCATGCCAGTTAGAATGGCAATCATTAAAAAGTCAGGAAACAACAGATGCTGGAGAGGATGTGGAGAAATAGGAATGCTTTTACTGTTGGTGGGAGTGTAAATTAGTTCAGCTATTGTGGAAGACAGTGTGGTGATTCCTCAAAGATCTAGAACTAGAAATACCATTTGACCCAGCAATCTCATTACTGGGTATGTACCCAAAGGATTATCAATCATTCTATAAATACACATGCACATGTATGTTTATTGCAGCACTATTCACAAAAGCAAAGGCTTGGAACCAAACCAAATGCCCACAAAAGATAGATTTGATTAAAAAAATGTGGCACATGTATACCATAGAATACTATGCAGCCCTAAAAAGGATGAGTTCATGTCCTTTGCAGGGATATGGGTGAAGCTGGAAACCATCATTCTCAGCAAACTAGCGCAGGAACAGAAAACCAAATACTGCACCTTCTCACTCATAAGTGGGAGTTGAACAATGAGAACACATGGACACAGGGAGGGGAACATCACACTCCAAGCTGTGTCCAGGTGGGAAGCTAGAGAAGGGATAGCATTAGGATACCTAATGTAGATGATGGGTTGATGGGTGCAACAAGCCACCTGGCACATGTGTACCTATGTAACAAATCTGCATGTTTTGAACATGTATCTTACAACTTAAAGTATAACAATAATAATAAGAAAAAGAAAATGAAAAGCACATGGTAAGTTGCTAGCATCACTGGAGGGAAGTCAATTATTTAGGTGAGGAAAATGGTGTCTGATTTATCAGGAGAAAATGATTTGACATTGTGGGAAATGTGAGAAAAGTCAGGCCAAAATATAAAAATGTGGAAATTATTAACTGAATGAGATTAGGTGCTTGGTGGTATGTGGGGGGTATGAAATAAGTTGTCTTATTAAGGGTAGGAAATGGTATATCTGGGTTGGAGTTCAGGGATTTGTATCATTCTTTGTGAGGAAAATTACCATTCAAAATGACACCAAAAATTTTTGTAAACAAGTATTCCTTCTGAATAAAGCATAAAGGAAAGAAAGGATATTGACAGTCAGTTTTACCAAGGAAACTGGGGAAGCTGAAAAGTTAGGCCAGGTAAGAAATTAAAAACTTCTATTATCTACCTGCCAGTTATCAGGCTACCTAATTCAGGAGGAAATGCAGCAGTGAGGTTTTCTGATGAGACAAATGACTAATTCTAACAACGGGGAATAACCCCACATGGCATGAAGTGTTTTTGTCATGAACAAAAACTGGTTTAGTCAGGTATGCCTGTGTGAGCCTTTAGGTAATCATAGCACAATTAAGTCCAACATTTTAGCAAGGTGGGGTAAAGCCAAAGACACCGATTTAAATACAACTCATGCACAGATCAGAAAAACTTGGCTGAAATGGATTTGAAAATAACTTTTAAAAAAGCCTAGAGGCTAACTAAAAACATTAATGCAAACACCTGAAAATTGTTTGCCAAAAACAAATCAAAATATTCAGGTATTATGGGTGAACTAAAGATTAAGTGACTAAATATATAATTTTAGAAGCACATTGCAAAGTTTTCTGAAATCAGTAATGATTATTTTTAAATACATCAAATCACAAGCTATGTAGATACAGAAAAGTTACACATGTGGTTAGAAAAGAAATAATGTAGATCCAATGAAATCATTTATTTTTCTCCTGACTAGAAAAGTGATCAGCATATAAAAAAGAATTAATTCAGAAAGGACAGATTTTTTCTCCCTTTTTCAGACTTTTTATTATCTGAAAAATTTGAAAACACTTCGAATTTGTAATGAAACCCAGTTTTTTTTTTTTTTTTTTTTTTTTTTTTTTTTTGAGACGGAGTTTTGCTCTTGTTACCCAGGCTGGAGTGCAATGGCGCGATCTCGGCTCACCGCAACCTCCACCTCCTGGGTTCAGGCAATTCTCCTGCCTCAGCCTCCTGAGTAGCTGGGATTACAGGGATGCGCCACCATGCCCAGCTAATTTTTTGTATTTTTAGTAGAGACGGGGTTTCACCATGTTGACCAGGATGGTCTTGACCTCTTAACCTCGTGATCCACCCACCTCGGCCTCCCAAAGTGCTGGGATTACAGGCTTGAGCCACCGTGCCCGGCCAATGAAACCCAGTTTTAAGGAAAACTACTTGAAAAAGTTCCATAGTGTTTTAATTTTTTTTTTATTTCAAAGGAATGTGGTAGAGAAAGATGTCAAGGCTGAACTCCATTTCCAAATTAATATAGGAAGCAGGTAGTTGTGAAGTATGAAGGAAAAAGTCAGGGCACAGCAAGATCACTGGAAGTGGCTGATACCCACCCAATATCTTATAATGGACTCCAGATAGGGCAATTATCCAAGATATAACAGCTGTGCATTTGGCCACTGTGGCAGTGGCTACCATGTGACTCCAAATACTTTGGGAGTAGTGGTTAGAACCTGCTGGTAAGCCTATAAAGTCTGTGATGAAAGGTGGGATTCCAAATGTCCAACAGGTGAAATCTTTTTGGGGGGTCTGGCAACAATGCTAAAACAAAGAAAACTGTGTCTGATTAATCTGCTAGTTATTTCTAGAAACAGTTTTATTAAAATTTGTTTTCAATCATAAAAGCAATATATCCTCATTGGGAAGGAAAGGAAATACAGAAAATTATAAAGAAGACAATAAAAATCAGTTATCATCATCCTACTACTCAGCAATACCCATAATAATGTCTTGAAGTGTATGCTTACAGTTTCCCCCATACATGTTTTCTGTCTTTTGTAAATTTTGTATAAAAAATAAGATAGTACTGTTTTGTAGTATGTATCTTTCACATAAAAATATATAAAATGCAAATCTTTCTATGTCAAAAAATATAGCTATATATTGTTTCTAATAGTGGTATTGCTTGGATATTATGTAGTTTTTGCAACTAATCATCTATCTTTTAAATATGTAAATTATTTCAAGTTGGGTAACTGAAATTATTTACTTTAAAAATTGATTAGATATTTGGCATTCAGTATATTCTTTATTTGTATTAATCCATACATTTTTCTGAATCATATTAAACTCTCAGAGTATAATATGCTCTGTGTAGCATCTAGCATATCAGACAATGATAGTATCTTTATCCATTCCCTGGAAGAGAAAACAATGCAGAGCCAAACATCCTTGCTTATTTCTTAGAATAAATTTCTAGAAGTTGAATTCCCAGGCCAAAGGGAATGCACATATTTAAGGCTTTTGCTACATACTGCCAAATTGGCCTCTTGAAAGGTAAACCAGTTCACACCCACATGCCATTTCCTCACACTCTTCTCAACACTGTATAGATCACCATTCTATTTAATCTTTATGAAGCTGATGGGTTAAAAAATGCATCTCATCCTAATTTGCAGCCCTTCAATTACTAATGAGGTTGACTATCTTCTTACAGCCATTTGTCTTTTTCTTAGGAAGTGTTAATACACATTCTTTCTGTGAAGTTTCTGGGGGTATATTATGTGGTGCAAACAATGGGAGAATCCACTGATTTAATTTATTTTTATAAGAATATTATGTTTCTTGGAGGAAAGGCCTTGTCAGCAATGAGTTTGTCTCCTGGACTCACTGCTGATTTGTGTTAAAGATAGGGCCTTAACTTGTAGGGAAAGATGGATTTGACATCGTAAAATATGATCAGAAAAGGAAAGGGTGCCATGGGTTTGATGATACACTGTTGGGAGCAGAATACAGGAATGGCTCCTGAGACTGTGTGAACAGATAGAAAAATGGTAGCTAAGACTAAAACATTACTGATAAAGTATTATAGTGATCGCAGGAAACACTTCCTTCAAATACTTACTTTCAAAAACATTTCAATTCTCAAAGTTTTAAAAAGCCAATTGTTCAAAGTTCTCCAGATTACTGCTTTTTAAAATAATTTAGTTAACATACAGTAAAATAGACTTTTTCATGGTGTTAATTCTATGAATTGTAACACATGTATAGATTTAACCACCACCACAATCAGGATGTGGAAACTTACATCTCCCCACAAAACTTCTTTGTGCTACCCTTTTGTACCCACACTTGTCCTCTTGGCAACTACTGGTCTGTTTTCTGTCACTTCAGTTTTGTCTTTTCAACAGTGTCATATAATTTAGTATTCCAATCAGCAATATATGAGTGATCCAGTTTTCCATTTCCTCACCAGAACTTGGTATTATTGTCAATATTTTTTATGTTAGCCATTTGGATAGGTGTATGGTAGTATGTCATCATCATTTTAATGTGTGTTTTTCCAGTGGCTAGTGATGTTGAACATCTTCTATTTGCCACCCATATCTCTCCTCTGGATAAGTCTCTGTTCAAATCTTTTGCCTATTGTTAAATTGGGATATTTCCTTACCGTTGAGTTTTGAGAATTTTTTTTATACATTCGGGATATGTAGAGACTCCCCTCACTTCTTATTTCCAATATCCCCTAGGGATATCCAACTTTCAAAATGCAGACTTCTAAATTTTCATAAGTCCTTTGTAGGATATGTAATTTGCAAATATTTTCTCAGTTCTTCTATTTTCTTAACAGTGCCCTTCATAGAGCAAAAGTGTCAAATTCTGGTGAAGTCTCAGGATCTGTCTTGAATATGCTATGTGGATGCTGGTGGATGATTCAAACTCCCAATCTCAAGCTCCCCCTCGTCTCATACCTATATAGTATCTAGTCTCCACACCCAATTCTCAGGACTGCCCCTTCACTCTCCTGCTCACAAAAGTCAAATTCCATTGTTAATTACGTAATGCAAATAAATACTTGATTTACTTTTAAAATTAATTCAGCATTAGGCATGTTTATTATATATTTATGTATATATATGTTTACCCTTTTCTGAGTTATATACCTTAGGGAAGTTGACACTTGGTCTTCTATTCTTGCCTGAACAACACCTGGAATATCAGAAGATGATAGAGTATCATCACTGGAAGGACTTAGAACCCTGGTGATAAACATGTGGCCTGTGGATCAGCAGCATCAGCATTGCCTGGGGCCCAGTAGAAAGTCAAACTCTCTGACCCTACCCCAGGCCGAAGAGTTGGAATTTGCATTTTAATGAGATCCCCAGGTGCACATTAAAGTTTTTGAAGCACAGCTTAACAGCTCATCTGGTTCTCACTCTTACTTTTCAAAGAAAGATACTGAAGTCTAGAGAGAACATGGCTGGCCTTCCAGGATAGTGGCAGGTAGGGCTACAACCAGGGTGAGAACCCAGCCCTCTTTCTCCACCGCCATTGTGTTCTGCACAGCACCACCTGCCTCCAGCATTTTGGATGACTGTACATCTCAGCCTGTATGGGAAGCATCAACATTTGTCTTAATGTGGTCTTTCTCCAAAAAGACTTCCCTCAATTCTTATTTCCAATATCCTCAGGGATATCCAACTTTCAAAATGCAGACTTCTAAATTTTTATAATGAAATAAACTAAACACTCTTTGGGGGAATAAAGTGATTTTTTCCCCTTGCATTTGTTTACTTCTCTGTAAGCTCCTGAGATGGCTAACACACTAGTTGTTAATCACACCATCTGTTCAAACAGCACTTCTAAATCATTCGATTCATACTTTCCTTTTTAAGGAATTTTTTTTTCCTGAACAATATGTTTGTGCCTGTGTTACTCCCATCATTTGGCAATGCAGTTTGAGCTATTTAAACTTTCCTATTTATTGTAAATGGCTTTTCAATCAGCAAATATTTTTTAAATGTGCATACACCACCAAAAGCTGTGTCTACTAACTTTTCAAACATTGAAAACAGTAGAAAAATCTGTTCCAGTCTGTCTGCTGTCAAATTTTTAACCATCTGATTATATTTCAATAAAGTGTTTAGGAAGATGATTTATCTGGCTGACCCTGGGAAATTTTCCTCATTGGCCCTGAAGATGGCAGTGCTATGCAATTCAGTACAACTTCTTACTTTTTTTTTTTTCCTCCCCTCCTCTAAAAGGAATTTCTGGAATGGCAGAAAGTGGGGGAGGATTCACCAAATCTGAACCTTCTAACACTTAGCATAAACCTCTTCTGAACTCTGGGACAATTTGGTTTATCTTTTGGTTCCTTTTTGTTGTTGTTGTTTAAAGCTGTATCCAATGCGTTTCCTGTTTCCAGTCCAGATTAGAAATGGAAATAGTTTAAAGGTTATTCTCATATCACGGGTAACCAGGAAGTGCCTATACAGCTTACTGAGAGGCTGATTTTCACAAGACTGCTTAGTTTTAAAAACAAACAAAAAATCTAACAAAGGCTCAATCCAAGATAAGCAGGAGCTAAGAATACTGGCGATTCTGAATTCCTACTGGGACCACAGCTCTGGAAGCCCGCCTCTCCTGGTTTCCTTTTCTTAACCACGGAGGCCTGCTGCCTGCTGACATTCTTTACATTTCATTAGCGGGGTCTGGAGAAGTGGGTTTAGAGGGACACATGCTCAGGCTTCCGGCAGGAGAGACCAGAGGGCAATTTCTTGGTCCTGTCATTGTTTGGGTATGGACATGGGAACAGAGGTGGGGACAGGAGTGTGTAGATTCACCCAACTTGTTTTTAGGATTCTCAAAGTTCAGTGACAGTTCAGCTAGCCAGAAAACATTTATTAAAAACAATTAGGGATGAGGCCTTATATTAAGTATTATTATAAATAATAACTAGCAATGTTACGTGTCATAAGCCAATTCCCTTGCTAAATATTTTAGCAACATCTCATTTAATCTTCACCCACAACTGTGCAAGGTAGGTAATACACTTGTTTTTTAATTTAACATATAAACTGAGGGACAGAGGGGATAGAAAATGTGGTTAAGGTCCCATAACTTGTATGCAAAGTTGTTAAGTAAAATGTGCCATGCATTACCTAGGGCGCTCCTCAAAGTGTGGTCCCTAGACCTGCACCATGAGCATCACTGGGGAACTTGTTAAAAAGGCAAATTCTCCATCTGCACCCTGGACCTGCTGAATCTGAAACTCCAATGTTGGAGCCCGACCATCTGTGTTTTAACAAGCCCCTCCAAGTGATTCTTATACACATTAATGTATGAAAACCACTGGAGTTATCTATAGTAACCTGGCAGAAAATGATGGAGCTCCAGTGCCAAAATGCATGCTGTGGAAGGAAATTCCTCACTAGTTGCCAGTTTGAAGGATGGACAGGTAGTACAGCCCTAATGTACGTCCTTGTTTGGGTGGAGGCTGGCTGGTTTTAAACTTGCTATTACTCTTGTCCTTGAGGTTAAGGGCATCTTCCAGGAGGACCTTTCTCTCACATCACTTCCCACCACCTATTTTCCCAACCCTCCCCCAGGCCCGGCAAATTCTTGGCTTTGAGGGGGTGAAGGGATCGTAGATGGAGGTATAAATGAGGACGACTATCAAGAAATCATCTCATTTTCTTCTAAATCTTTCATCTCGGCTATTGAAAGTCCGAAGCCAGGAAAAGACTCCTTTCTGTGATCTTACCCTCTATCAGACAATGAGCTGAGAATAGGTGGAATGGAAGGTGAAGAAAGATAAAAGTAGGAAGAAGAATATACTGCTTAGTGTTTCAAAATTATTGCAACGCACTGGAATGCAAACTACTAGGTTTTCATATTCCTCCTCAAAATGCCTTGGGCAGAGATTCAGCACACAGAAACTAGAGGTAACTCTTGAGTTGTTGAAAGTGATTTGAGAAGCTCCACTTATATCTTCTCAGTGGAAAAAATACCTTTCTTCTATCAAGGATCGAATGTAACCTGTTTCTTCTTAGAAGTTTGCTCTTTTAAGTAAAGCTGAGATCTATTTGGACATTTATTATTTAGAATGCAAATTTCTTCCTAGAGAATACACCTTAGTTTGCCAGATGCTTGCTGGGAATACCCTTCTCTTTCTTTCCATCTGTCTTCTCTAAATTCCTCCTTCAGCATCCATCTTAATTCTAAACTATTCTTTTACATATCTACTGACCATTCCAGCCAGTATTGCTCCCTGCCTTTTCTTACCACACATATCACTTACATGTTCACTTTAGAAAACTTCTTTTATACTGTTTAGAAACTTCTTTTATACTGCCTTACTTTATTTTCTATTTCAAGTCAGATAATTTCATATGTAAACATGTTTTATCTCCTCTACAATATTATAATCTTTCAGGGATGGGAATTCCTGAAAGATTAAGGAGGAACGTCTTCCTCTCTATCAGTTCATGCTTATGTGAATGCTGAGGTTATTATTTTATATTAAGATTGTGTTATACTGTGGACCTGTATTTGGGACTAGGTCATACCCACACCAGGGATGCAAGCACAGCTGAAAAGTAAGGTTAAGCCTAGTGTCTGTCACTAGGGGAAGGAACATATGTATTAGACCAGCCCAGATGGTGCAGGAGAGAGAGAGGGAGTGCTGTCCTGGGCTTGACTTTGAGGGAGGGTTGAGATATCTATGGTGTGTAGAAGTGAAGGGGAGGTGGGGAGATTGTGATCTTGTGTGTATTAAAGCCAGTATCTGCCACATAAAGGTCTCTACTTAAGGTTATTTTTAAATGATGCTCAGAGACTTTTTGGGTTTCCAGAAGTTTCCAGGGAGGCCTCTCAGGGATATCCTTAAGATGAAGGAAGGTCAGTAGAAAAGTAGAACCTGAAGGAGTTTATCTCTTCACTTACTAGAGCAGCTCCAAGATTTTCTGTTTGATTTGTTAGGGTTTGTGTAAGACTCTGCTTTAAATAAAGGTTTTTCCTGCTGAAAAAAGACTAGGAGGGACAAATGGTTTTCTTTATAATCTGAATTGTTTTGATATCTGCATTCTCAACATTATTTATTTGTTATTTATTTAAGAACAAGTCTTGTTCTACTGCCCAGGCTGGAGTGCCGTGGCTTAATTTTGGCTCAATCCTGCCTTGACCTCTGGGGCTCAAGTGATCCTCCCACCTCCGCTTCCTCTTGAGTAGCTGAAACCTCAGGTGAAGCCACCACTTATGGCTAATTTTGTTTACTTTTTGTAGAGACGGGGTTTCACTATGTTGCCCAGGCTGGTCTCAAACTCCTGTACTCAAGCGATCCTCCTGCCTTGGCCTCCCAAAATGCTGGGATTACAGGCATGAGCTGCTGTACCCAGCAACTCCCAATATTTATTTTTCTTAATTCTTGGAATTTTGAGAAGCTTGGTTGAAAGCATCTCAACTAAGCTATGGGACAAGTTTTTGCCCACACAGAGTTTACTCTCAGAGGTGACCCTGGGGGTGACAAAGGAAACTAGAGGGAAAAGCCTCCAGGGTGAAGGCAACATCGGCAAGAGGGGAAAAATTCATTCAGGTCACACAGCTCCTCCCCTCTGTGCCTCTCCCTGCCCTGCTTTCTTATTCCAGTGCTAAAGAGAGTTTATTATAAAGATGCTATATATTATACATATATACATATATTTCTTTTCCATATATAAATACTTCTTGAATTGAATTAAATTAAGAGTCCTGGTGTTTTAAAGAGATATGAATGTAGGGGGAAAAATACAAAAAGGAACGGATCATTGAAGATGAACTTCTCTTGTTTACAGAGGGTTGCAAGGAAATACCAAGGTCAGACATGAAAATCTACCCCCAACTCTTCCCCTGCTGCCCACCTTCACCGTTCCCCTCCCACCCAAGCTAGATGGAACATTTGGTCTTATTAAGGGTGATATTTTTAAAAATCATAACACAAAATCTGACAGGGCCTTAACAGTGGAGTGCAGTACACCTTAATGCCAAACTGGGTCCTGGAATTCTGATGTTTGGATTCTTTTTAGTGAGTCAGTGGGTATATGTGATTTCATTTCAGACTCTGATGGTTCCTCAGACTGCTTCGAAAAGCAGGCTGTCATTCTTTTTTTTTATATTAATGCTTTAGGGAAATCTCTTTTGGCTTTCCTTGGTAAAGAGATTTTAAAAAAGGAAAGACATTTTGCAGCAGTGGCAACAGTGACGACGGTGGCTGAGCAGCCACCTCTGCCCCAGCTGCCGCCATGCTTCATAAAACTATCTCAAATAGGGTGAGTGCATTTAGCAGAATGATCAATTCGCTGCTGCCATATCACTTCTATTTATAATCTTGGCAGAGCTACAAATTTCAAGGGTTTTTGAAGACAGAAGAACTTGCTACATGAAATGATTTTAGCTCTGATCTTTTCAGAGTTTGAATTCAAGGGAGTGGGATTTTCCAGCCTCTAATGGAATTGATGTTCCTGAGGAGCACAACACGCTTCCTGCTCACAGGTGATGACTTTTAATACACGCAAGGAAGAGGCTCACAGGGGCCTTTCTTCTAAGGCATCCTTTTATGATTACAAGAAGTTTATAAGATAGAGATATATTTCATGTCTTTTAAAGTGTTTATCCACAGATAATGTCCTTAAATCACCTAAGGGTTTGTCTCACACATCTTTCTCTGTCTTGCCTCAAATTATTCATTTCCAATACTGGCCTCTGTTAATTAAATGATATGTCTATGGGGGCATTTCCACTTGAATGATAATTAATGTGTTTTTTCCCAATCCAGCTGCCCATGAACTCTACTAGATAAATTGTTTTGTATATAGCATATATTCAAAGCTGGGCTTGGATAATGATGTCCTGCTCAAATTAAAGAAAAAAAAAGAAAAAGAAACATCATCCAACACATAAGATCTCTTCTTTACCCTTTTACAATCTGGGTATGTTGGAGAGGAGGAAAAATATTCATAAATAAGAGCACCAAAATACCACAGTAACCATGGTGGAAGCTACACTGACCTTTTGGTTGATTTTCATAATCATTTTACATCCTTTCCTGTGTCCCCTAGTGGTTTATAAGCATATGGTTTCTGAGACATGTATAAATTAAGATTAGGTTATTTAAATATTTTTGGTTCCAGAAATATGCTAAGCTTGTGACAAATTTACTTCATAATGCACAGTTTTCTTTTTGATTTTATGTATGCTTCTAATGCTTTTTTAATGAGAGACAGAACATGTTATAGTGGTTAAAGGCATAGGATCTGACATGAGATCTGCATTCAGATCTTGACTTCACCACTTGACAACTAGGAGACCTTAGGTGAGTTCTTAATCTCTTTGTATCTGTTTTTTTTTCTCATCTATAAAGTGAGAATAATAATCATATCTCTCACATAGGGCTATTGTGAGGATTAATACTATTATTTTTATAAAACAAATAGAACAGTGCCTGGAAGATAGTACTAATTACATGAACTATTAACCAGTATTCTAAAAAGGAAATATTGTAACATTTAAGTGGATTTACTGAAAAAATTGCAAAAATGTGTCTTGTTTTATACCACACTCTCAATCGATTGACAAAAGTCTCAGAAAGTGAAATTTTAGCTCCAGCATACTATAATTTCAGCAGATGAATAGTGTGGACATCAGATTTGTAGTTTTAATGAATGTATACCTTGAAGAGAGGAGCTATAAATCTAAATGGCAATACAGGGGAGAATTGCCCATCCCAATAGGTGAGTGTCTAAAAGGGAGCTTCATCCTACCCCAAGGGACAGGAGTGGCCTTGGGGCAAAATTCCCATCAGAGTACCTTCCTTAAATAAACCCTATTATTTTTCAGTTCTGACTTGGCCTCCCCTTACACAGAGCAAAAATGATATAAAAATTACATAGCTAGGAAAAATTTTAAAAACATTGGCCTTACAATGCCTACTCCTGATTCAGAATAAGATTGGGGAAAGTGACATTGAAACTGGGTTATTCCACCTGCTGATGCCAAATATGTTTTTAGAACTTTAACCTGTCTTGATCATTGATAATGGGACCTGAGTCGGGGAGCTTCTAAACCAAAATGTTAGTATTGTTGCATAATAAATATCCAAAAAGGAAACTGAGATCATCACAGTTAGGGAAGCTTTAGCGAGAAACAGGTAAACTGGATTTCTTCTGGAAAGAATTGTCTTCAGAGCTTTAGAAATGCTATTAGATGGTCACTTTTTTCAATGCTCCCAAATTTGCTTAAAGAAATTAGGAACTCACAGATTGACCTAGTTAAAGTTTATGAAATAATTCTGAGTGCTGAGCCCTGTGTTATGCACCTTATATTTTATTTTGTGAAATCACTTTGTAATCTTAATTAATATTTTCCACTTTAAAGCTGAGGAAGCTGAAGTTCAGACACAAGGCTGGTATGTAAGTGAAGCTGGGATTCAAATCCAGGTTGTCCAATTTAAGTCCATGAGCTGTCTTAAGCACCCTATTCCCTTCATGATCTCACAGAAAGTATAAAAATGAGACTTGATAGGTATCTATACAGCTTCATCATTAATTCTAAGACCGAGGAAATAATTATGCTATGAGATTTCCATAGATATTAGTAATAATGCCAACAATTGGACTAAAATGTCAAACAGCAAACTTTACCACACTGGGAAATCATAGTCTCCTCTCACAATTACTGAGATCAATTTTCTTCTGTTGAAGAAGTGGGCAAATCACACAGATGAAGATAGTCTTGAATGGAAGTGTTCCAGTAATATTAAGGATCAATAGTAGCACCTGGAGAAATAGCACAGCAAAGCTACTGCTGATGCTGGGCACTGCACTGACCTGATATTTGAAACTGTGAGTTTCACAGTCTGCTTAATAATTAAAGCAATTTATCTTCAGGTGAATCTAGGCCATTTTGTTATTTCCACATGAAATTCTTGGGGAATAGAGGTGCCTATAGAGAATCTCTGTTGTGTAAATACTAATATGGAAAGTAGGTAGTAACTCTTGAAATGCTGTCAACTATATGGCCACTAGAACTTTGTCCATGATCAGAACTAATGCCACTACAACTGACTGGAAAAGACTTAGACACTGTTAGCAAGGTAACTTACCAGAGGGCTGCCACCACTTTGCTGAACATGCAGTGTAGATGAAACAATAGTTATAGAAGTCTTTATCCTGTTCCAAAGGCCAAATTAAAAAACAAACAAGATACAATAGTGACTTCAAAGGCTAAAGAATTCTGAAATTATACGGTATGCCATTTGAAGACAGATTTGCTCCATCCAATTTGATAGATACTAGCCAGTAGCATGTTGGCTATTGGGCAATTGAAATGCAGTTAGTTCAAATTGAAATGTGCTGCAAGTGTAAAATATATACCAGATCTAAAGCCTTAGCATGGAAAAAGAACGTAAAATATCTCAATAAAATATCTTGTTAAAAATGTGTTGAAATGATATTTTTGATTATTGATTTAATTAAAATATATTAATAAATGTATTTGACCTGTTTCTTGTAGGTTTTTTAAAAATGTGACTACTATAAAGTTTAAATTGCATATGTAGCTCATATTGTATTTCTTTTTAAAAAACATTTCTTATATTTTAAGTTCTGGTATACATGTACAGATCATGAGGATTGTTATACATGCCAAAGTGGTTTGCTGCATCCATCCCCCTCACCTACATTAGGTATTTTTCCTAATGTTATCCCTTCCCAATCCCCCCACCTCCTACTGTCCCCCCCAGGCCCCCCATGCCCCAATAGGCCCCAGTGTGTGATGTTCCCCTCCCTATGTCCACGTTTCTCATTGTTCAACTCCCAATTTTGAGTGAGAACATGCAGTGTTTGGTTTCCTGTTCTTGTGTCAGTTTGCTGAGAATGATGGTTTCCAGCTTCATCCATGCCCCTGCAAAGGACATGAACTCACCCTTTTTTATGGCTGCATAATACTCTATGGTATATATCTATGGTGTATATGTGCCACATTTTCTTTAACCAGTTTACCATCGATGGGCATTTGAGTTGGTTCCAAGTCTTTGCTATTGTAAACACTGCCAAAATGAACATACATGTGCATGTGTCTTTACAGTAGAATAATTTATAATCCTTTGGGTATATATATACCCGGTAATGGGATTGCTGGATCAAACAATTTCTGTTTCTAGATCCTTGAGGAATTGACACACTGTCTTCCACAACATTTGAACTAAGTTACACTCCCAGCAACAGTATAAAAGCATTTGCATTTCTCTACATCCTCTCTAGCATCTGTTTTCTCCAGATTTTTTAATGATCACCATTCTAACTGGCGGCTCACATTATATTTCCTTCAGGCAATGCCAGTAGGTAATCTATACCAGCAGCAGGTGAGGAATGAAGATAGCTTTGTCCCACATCATGGACAGTGAAGGACTCTTAAGGAGTCAGAGGGAATATTTTGGTGGCCTCATCATCTCTATTGGTTTTGAGTTTTTAAAATTTCATTAATTCTGCTATTATCTTTATTACATCTTTTCTTCTACTTTCTTTGCATTTATTCTTTTCATCTCCCAGTCTTCAATGGAATTCTTAGCTATTTATTTTTTATTTTTCTTGTTAAGTAAACTCAAGGCTAAAATATTGCTTTAGTAACATGCGCAAATTTTTAGTATATAGAACACTATTATTGTTGTATGTTTTCAGAGTTTTTTGTTTTGTTTTTGAGAGGGGCTTTTGCTATGTTTCCTAGGCTGGGCTCAAGTGATTCTCCCACTTCAGCCTCCTGAGTAGCTGGGACTACAGGCACATACCACCACATCTAGCTAGGTTTTTTTTTTTTTTTTTTTTTTTTTTTTTTTTTAAATAATTTCCTCATTATGATTTCCTCTTTGATTAGCAGGTTATTTTGTAATATAGATATGTAATATAAATAGCTTTGTGGCCTGGTATGTAGTCATTTTTTTCAGATAGTTCTACTTAGGCTTGAAAAGAAAGTATGTTTTCTATTTTTCTATTTATTACATATAGGTTTATATGTATAGAATATCTTTTAGATTAGCTCTTTAATTGCGTTGCTGAAATATTTTATAAATATTCAGTATTTTTCTTTGCTCTGCCTGATATATTAGATCCTGAGAAAGATAAATGAAAATCTCCAACATGATTGTAGATTTGCCAATTCCTTTTTGTAATTTTATCATTTTTACTTTATGTATTTTGAGACTATATATTGTTAAGTACATAAAAGTTCATGACTATTTTGTTTTCTCATTGAATTGTTCTTTTTATCTTATGTGTCTATTTTCTATTAATGCCTCTTGGCTTAAAACTCTATGTTGTTTGATTTAAATATTACAATACCAGCTGTCTTGATCAGTATTTACCTGGTCGATGTTTGTCCATCCCTTCTTGATCATTATGTTTGGGGTGCATCTCTGTTTTTTTGTTTTGTTTTGTTTTTTTAGAGACAGATTCTCACTCTGTCACCCAAGCTGGAGTACAGGGGTGCAATCATCATAGCTCACTGCAGCCTTGAACTGAAACTCTTAGGCTCAAGTGATTCTCTTGCCTCAACCTCTTGAGTAGCTGGGAATACAGATGTAAGCCACCATGCTACTTAAAAAAAAATTTTTTTTATGGAGTTGGGTTGTCATATGTTGTCCAGGCTGGCCTTGAACTCCTGGCCTCAAACAATCCTCCTGCTTCATCATCCCAAAGTGCTGGGATTATAGGCATAAGCCACCATACCCAGCCTGTATGTATCTCTTTACATAAAAAAATAGCTGGATGCTATTCTCTCTTTAAAAAATCCAATTTGGGTGAATTCAACCTTTTGCATTTATTATGACTATTAATATATTAATGGTTATTTGTCCTATCCATTTTATGTTTCTTTCTCTTTCCTTGGTTCCTATTGAATTGAGCAAATTTTATTCTCTCTACTTCTTCTCAAATCATTTGTAATTATACATTTGGTTTTTGCTCCTTCTAGTGGTTAGCTTTTAAGTTTCTTTTTTAATTTTTTGAGACAGGGTCTCACTCTGTTACCCAGGCTGGAGTGCAGTGGTGCAATCATGGCTCACTGTAATCTCAAACTCCTCAAGTGGTCCTCCCCTCCTGGACTCCCAAATTGCTAGAGTTACAGGCCTGAGCCACTTCAACTGGTCTACCTTTAAGTTTCTAACATGCATATCCAACTTAACAAAATGTAAAGCTAACCAAGTTCTCTATCTTCTTCCTGAGCAAATGTCAGGACTTAGAATGATTATTCCATCCAAACTTTATTTATATTTACAAACATGCTTACTAGCTTCTTTTTCTCCTCATTATTTCTTGTGTCTACTCTTTTCTTCTAAGATTACC
This sequence comes from Saimiri boliviensis, assembly GCF_048565385.1. NCBI lineage: Eukaryota > Metazoa > Chordata > Mammalia > Primates > Cebidae > Saimiri > Saimiri boliviensis. The sequence continues at coordinate 78,634,922 of NC_133453.1, forward strand.
TCTATTCTTGCTGAATAATGTTATTTTGTTTTTTTAAAAAAATTTTTATTTATTTTTTTAGTTAAGCTTCTGTGACTAGTAAATTCTTTCAGTCTTTATATCTAGTTACTTTCACTTGACATAATTCAAGTGGTGGATAGTTACTTCCCTTTACCACTTTGAAAATATTACTTCATTGCATTCTAGCATCTGTTGCTGCCAATAGGACCTCTTCTGTCAGTGTATGTTGTCCTTCTACACACATGGAATGACATTTTAAACTCCTTTGTTTGTGATAGCTCCAAAGTCCCTGCCCTAGTAGGTTTCATATCCATTAAGGATACAAACCATGAGCTGCTTTGGCTTAAGATTCTATTCACTTCTCTGATTTTTGTTGCTCATTTTACACTCAAGGATTTCACACTCTGGATTTGGCCATGTAGCTAAATTTTGTTATTGTTGGAGTTTAATTTTTCTACAAAGGAGGGTTCTTTACTGTCAATTCAGTCCTCCATATTGACTAGACATTCCTACTTATCTCATTACTGCTACATTCCATAGCCTCTGGAGGTGAGGTACTCCAGATTGTAAAGACCAACAAAGATGCCCACTTGACACAATGGGCTTTGACCTATTGCCTGGAAGTCAGAGTTATGGAAATGAATTTTAAGAGTCGAAGGCTCAGGGCACATATACTTGCTGAGAGCACTCGTGATGCCCCCCTGATGTTCTAGTTGAGGGGAAAGGAAAGGACCACAGGTCCTTTCACCTTGGTTGGCTGCTCTTTTAGACAGATTTCTATTTTGAATACTCCCTGCCTGGCATTTCTACCACGGATTCTACATCTGGTTCCTGAGACATGCCTCTTTGACCCAGTGTGGGAGTGAATTGCATTTACACCCCAGCTGCAGCCCACTGTGTGCCGCCATGGACTGCTTGCAATTTATCAGTTGAGTCTAGTTCCTGTTGACCAAACCTTACAAATTCAGGAGACACACACTTCTGAGAGAAGTGGCAGTAACTCCTTCTACTGGAGAAAGAGAGGATAACGGAAATTTTCAGCTTGCTCCAGAAAACCTTTTCACAAAATTCCCTCTCTCTGCCCTTTGACCTTTCCTAATCTTCCTACAGGTTAACGAATTAAACTTTCTTCAGCACCTGCTCTGACATATTCACATGATTTCATTATCCCATTCTCTTTATTCTCACCTCTCTTTACTCATACTAAACAATACCCTTAATTTTAAGGTTCTGATATCTTTCACATTTTAGTGCTTATTTATTCTAGTAACAGTAATTTGTGAGTTAATAAAAATATCTAAAATTTACCATTATTCTTCTTGAGATTCTCCTTTAGTATTTGTTATTATGGAATATTTTTTCTTAAAAGTGGAAGTACCTATGAGCTACGGCCACCTATGTAGGACATGATTTTTAAAAATTTGAATGGAGATTCTGTACTTTTTTCAGAATTCTGGCATCATCCATTCTCTTCACACTAGTGGTCCAGCAGATGCAAGTTACATAGGACAGAGCTTGGGTCACCTGTGGTGCGATTACTTTCCCAAAGGTCTTCACTGGCAATGGTACACTGCCATATGGCTAAGTACAGCATGCAGGTGTCACAGATAAAATCTTTCTGAAACTTTCATGGGCTCAAAATCCAACAACCTGCTTTGGGAACATTATGTATTTCATAAGAAAATTTAGATACTGGTCCACATGTGTCTCAAGAACTGTGAATTATTTAGAATGAAATGGGATATATAGAGGAACATCTTCTATATTGTTTCTTCTTAGCATTAAGCACAGCGTTGAACAGGTATCAGGTATAGGCGTTTACATTTTAAAACTTATTCTCCCAAGACTTTACATTTTTCAGTCAAGTTTGCTACAGTTTTCCATCTGTTTGTGTATGGGAAAAATATGACATTAATGGTACTTCTGAGTTATATTTGGTATCTTATCAATGACCACGGAACAAATTGCTTGAGTTCTGGGACTCACTGTTTCTATAAAGAAGCATACTTTCTGTGAAGGCCCGCAGCGGGTGCTGACACGATGTGATTTCTGCACAGTACTCTGAATGTCAAAGTGAAGAAATTCAATGAAGTGCGGGTAAACAGCGGGAGTAACTATGACTCTGTTCAGGTAGCCAATTGCCTTGTCATCTAATTAGTGATGCGCATGAATGGATGAATGAGATTCCCACTGTCCCTACTTACTATCCAGTGAAACCACAGCCAAGGGAATGGGCTTGGTGGAATCAGCGGTGAAAGAAGAGCCTGTTGAGCTTGACTCTAGTCTGGCACAGTGAAGAGACATGAGAGGTGTAGAATAAGTGGGAGGCCCCTGGCAGCTCCCACACCCATCCCTGTGAGGGGGCGGAGTGGGGTCCCCCAGCCTTGCACAGCCCTTTATTGCTAAACACTCTGAATAAACCAGGTATTGATGGAATGTATCTTAAAATAATAACAGCTATTTATGACAAATCCACAGCCAACATCATACTGAATGGGCAAAAACTGGAAGCATTCCGTTTGAAGTCTGGCAATAGACAAGGATGCCCTCTCTCACCACTCCTATTCAATATAGTATTGGAAGTTCTATCCAGAGCCATCAGGTAAGAAAAAGAAATAAAGGGTATTCAATTAGGAAAGGAGGAAGTGAAATTGTCTTTATTTGTAGACAACGTGATTGTATATTTAGAAGACTCCATTGTCTCAGCCCAAAATCTCCTGAAACTGATAAGCAACTTCAGCAAAGTCTCAGGATATAAAATCAATGTGCAGAAATCACAAGCATTTCTATACATCAATAACAGACTAACAGAGAGCCAAATTAAGAATGAACTGCCATTCACAGTTGCTACAAAGAGAATAAAATATCTAGGAATAAAACTAACAAAGAATGTAAAGGACCTCTTCAAGGAGAACTACAAACCACTGCTCAAGGAAATAAGAGAGGACACCAACAGATAGAGAAACATTCCATGCCCATGGTTAGGAAGAATCAATATCACGAAAATGGCCATACTGCCCACAGTAATTTATAGATTCAATGCTATCCCCATCGAGCTACCAATGACGTTCTTCACAGAACTGGAAAAAAACAACTTAAACTTCATATGGTACCAAAAGAGAGCCCACATAGCCACGTCAATTCTAAGCAAAAAGAACAAAGCTGGAGTCATCACACTACCTGACTTCAAACTATACTGCAAGGCTACAGTAGTCAAAACAGCATCATACTGGTACCAAAACAGAGATATAGACCAATAGAACAGAACAGAGGTCTCAGAAGCAATGCCACACATCTACAACCATCTGATCTTTGACAAACCTGACAAAAAAAAGCAATGGGGAAAGGATTTCCTGCTTAATGAATGGTGTTGGGAAAACTGGCTAGCAGTGTGTAGAAAGCAGAAACTGGATCCCTTCCTGACATCTTACACTAAAATTAACTCCAGATAGATTAAAGCATTAAACATAAGACCTAACACCATAAAAACCCTAGGAGAAAACCTAGGCAAAACCATTCAGAACGTAGGCATAGGCAAGGACTTTGTGACTGAAACACCAAAAGCATTGGCAACAAAAGCCAAAACAGACAAATGGGATCTAATTAAACTCCAGAGCTTCTGCACAGCAAAAGAAACACTCATTAGAGTGAATCCGCAACCAATAGAATGGGAAAACAGTTTTGCAATCTACCCATCTGACAAAGGGCTAATATCCAGAATCTATAAAGAACTAAAAGAGATTTAGAAGAAAAAAACAAGCCCATTCAAAAGTGAGTGAAGGATATCAACAGACACTTTACAAAAGAAGACATATATGAGGTCAACAAACATATGAAAAAATGCTCATCCTCACTGGGCATTAGACAAATGCAAATCAAAACTACATTGAAATACCATCTCACACCAGTTAGAATGGCGATCATTAAAAATTCTAGAGATGACAGATGCTGGAGAGGATGTGGAGAAATAGGAACATTTTTACACTGTTGGTGGGAATGTAAATTAGTTCAACCATTGTGGAAGACAGTGAGGTGATTCCTCAAGGACTTAGAAACAGAAATTCCATTGGACTCAGCAATCCCATTACTGGGTATATATCCAAATTTATAATCATAAATTGTTCTGTTATAAGGACACGTGCAAGCAAATGTTCATTGTGGCACTGTTTATAATAGCAAAGACCTGGAACGAACCCAAATGCCCATCGATGATAGACTGGACAGGGAAAATGTGGCACATATACACCATGGAATACTATGCAGCCATAAAAAATGATGGATTGATGTCCTTTGTAGGGACATAGATGAACCGGGAAACCACCATTCTCAGCAAACTGACACAAGAACAGAAAATTAAACACTGCATGTTCTCACTCACAGGTGGGTGTTGAACAATGAGAACACATGGACACAATTGGGGAGTATCACACACTGGGGTCTGTGGGGGTGAACTAGGGGAGGGACAGTGGGGGGTGGGGAATTGGGAAGGGATAACGTGGGGAGAAATGACAGATATAGGTGATGGGGAGGAAGGCAGCAAACCACACTGCCATGTATGTACCTATGCAACAATCTTGCATGTTCTTCACATGTACCCCAAAACCTAAAACACAATAAAATATATATTTTAAAAAAGAAGCATACTTTCTGTTCCACAAAGCTCTGAGTGTTATTTGGTAATAAAATGGGTTCTAGAGAGAGAATGTGTTAGGAACACCAAGAGGTATTATCCTCTGTCTTAGCCTCTATGCATGCTTAGATTTCTATGTTTGAATTCAGTAAACGGGAAGCAGGAACATGCACATCCACATTCTAAATGATTGAGAATGAAGGGGATAAACATGCCACATTTTGCAAAGCATTTTAATTTGGTGAGGAAGCTGAACACAGAAAAGAAAAGGAATATCAATAATGCCAAACTACAGTGAGCTATATATGTTAACATCCATGTTGTTCTCCTGGTTAATATAGGGATAACATCTTGTATTCTATAGCATAACTGTCACTTATGTTTCCATTTATGAAAAATTCTAAAACTAGAATTCTGAATTCCTCAAAGCAATTCTGAGTTCCTAGCATCAATTGTGCTGGATAATTGAGTGCATGAACTTTATCAGATCTACATGTATGTATATATTTACATGCATAAATATATATGGTGGTGGCACCTCTAAGACATTCTGGTTGCTGGGAATCAACAGTGAGTTGTATATATGTGTACATTTCAGCATAACTCACAGAAATAAGATGGTCAAAGTGAAAACTATTAAAAAGGAAGTATCTTGGAATGAATTTTGTGTTGTCCAGTAGAGGCAATTGAATAGAGTGATGGATTGTGGCTTCTGAGAACACAACAATAGAAAAATTATAAGAAAATATTACCAGGAGCATTCTAGTTACCTATGGCAGACGAGAGCTTACCATAGACAGGCCTGCCAAGTAGCATTTTCTAGTTATAATTCATGTTTTTAGAAGAAAGAGTCAGCTAGCTAGTCAAAAAGGGTAGCAATAGTTACATTCTCTGTCAGTGGGAAAATAGGAAAATGAAAAACAGGGTAACTCAAGTCAGAAAGGCAGAACTCAGCATACTCTGAAATCTCTCAGTTTGAAGTGAAAAGTGAACATCTTGTTTCTTTTGGAAGCAAGAAACAAGTTTTTTTTTTCTTCATAATGGAGCATTATCTCCTATAAAGAAAAATGAAGCAATGCTGTTTACATGTTTAATGTTTAAAAAAATAAAGACTGACAGTCGCCAGAATGATGGGACAGTGGATAAAGAGCAGACCCAAAGATTTCCTTCCTCCTCCGGACTCCATCCTGAGAGTTTCCCCAGAGAGGAGAACACAGATGTGAATCAGAGCTGGCAGGGTGGAGCTCTGAAAAGCCATCTCCCTGCTCTCTCAGAGCTTGGATCCCAAGGGGATGACGGGCAGCACCACTCTCGCCCTCTGGCTATATTTCTGGAAAGATTCCAGGAACTGCCAGGGCCAAAAAACCTCTTTAAGTCATATGATTTGGCTGCGAAAGATCCTGACGAGAAATCTTGCCTTGACTTGGGAGCCAGGGAGTGGAGCAGGGGCAGGGTGAATGGAGCCAGGAATGAATTATCAGAACGAGCACAAACATTTCTGCTTGCCTCTGTGTCCCTCTTCTGAAAGAGGCTATGCTTGGAATCCCAGTCGCATTTCTGGGCCAAGCCCCAGTGATTCAGCTGCGCCACCTCTGTGGAAGAACACAGTAGAGTCTCCTCACAGCTCTGCCCGTTCCTTCCAAAAGGAGCCAGGATGCTGCACCTGGTGCAACCAACCTTCCCCTACAAATCTACAAATCTGCTCTGCTTTGGGTTAGGCATTCTGGGCAGGCAATGGACAGGAAAAACCACTAAGGTGCTTGCTTTTCCACGTGAGGCTAAGATAGTCAGCTGACAACAGGAGAAACACAGTTCCCTGCCCCAGGCCTTGCTCAGGGTGATAATCAAATGCCTTATTGAAAAATAAAATCATCTTAAATGATTTAAAACTGTAATCAAGTTTGTTATTTAAATATTAATGATGCTATTTAATCTTTATCTAAATACAGTGATTATAATTAGGATATTAGCTGTCCTCATAAATACAGGGTTTCAGTATCTGACTTAGATGAGGAAGGAAATCGGGGTTTTATTTCCCAGAGGGAAGATGGGGATGCAGTGTGGGATGGGAGAAACAGCTCCAGCCTCACTGTCTTGCGTTTGAGGACTGACCTGGCCATACCCAGACTTTGGCCTACTCTATTTTTTAAGCAAACTTCCAGAACCTTCCAGCTCTTCCTCTCTAAAATGAGACTAATCATACCTATGTCATGAGGTTATTGTGAAGTTTAAATAAATCACCCAGGACAAGAACTGGTACATAGTAACTGGTTAAGAAATGGTGACTACATTTACATTATTAAAACAAAAGAGATAAAGGTATTAAAAATATAAAGATTTAAGTATCAACAGTAGTTAGCAGCACTCTGATATTATAGGATCATTTTTTATTTTCTCCTTCATTCTTCTCTTCATTAAAAACAAACAAGATCAATGAAGTTTATGATACTGATTTTCTACCTATAGCATATCTGTATTAACCTATGTCTCTCTATCTGCCTATGCAGACATACATAGAATTGAGTAATTGCATGCTTTAATTAAGGTTGAAATGGGTTCTCTCTGGATACCTACCTAGGACACCAGCAGTCACACTCCAGTGTGAGAGAAAACCCTTGCACAGGGCTTCAGTGATCTTGAGGCTGGCTAGGGTGTCCCCTCCCAATTAGCTGGGGAGCTTTTGGCTTTGTTCAGTTTTCTCTTTCATAAAATGCTCTGATCAGAGAGCATGATTCTGTAAGTCTTTTGGTGATCTAACGTAATGTTATACTATGATTATCACAAAGAGAGCAAACAACCACTTCCACAATTCCAAATCATACTCAGGAGTCCCAGGTGGATGGGAGAATATACATTGTGAACTGGTTTTCACATGGAGAAAATTATTCCCTGCAAATTTCCTGACCCCAAGCTGACGGGAAGGGAAGATGAAGACCTGGTAGCATTCCTCTGAGGTTTCCGATTCTCAGGGCCATTCATAATCACATAGCTGTAACTGTAGGCATTTGGTCAATGAGCCTCCACGTCAGTCTACCTGGTGAAGGGTGGTTCTGCCTGCTTTGTCAAGTGGGCGCCTGCTCTTCCGTTTCAGTGAACTAATAAATCATGAATACTTTCCTTAGCCATTTAAAAGTCATTTCCTCTCATTTTCCCTGGGCACCAGAGGCAATCTTATACTTGAAGGCTGGTGTGTGTGTGTGTGTGTGTGTGTGCGCGCGCATGTGCGCGTGTGCGTGCGTGCGTGCGCATGTTTTGATTGCTGCCTTCAAGAATAGGATGTGATAGCAAACAACTGCTAAGATTTTCCATCCAAAATTTATCAACGATCTAAATTCTAGCACTGCATTCATCAAAAAGCAAAGATGTATGCCTTGTATTACTTAACCTTTCCAAGCCACCTGCTTCTTATTATATTTTTTATTTTATATTCAACTTCCTATTTGAAATTCAAACATCTTATTATAATCATGTGTATGCTTTCTAAAGTGGAATATTCCAAAATTTGGTGTTTCATGTATAAAAATTGCCTTTGTGATCATTTATTCAACAAATACTAGTTTTTGCTAAGTGTAACCCAGTTTTCTAGATATGGAAAAGGAGTAAAGAAGGGGATAATGGCTGTGTTCATGGAGCTTAGAATTTTAGTGTGTCTGGGGTCAGGAAGGGAAAGAGACAACGGATAACTAATACTGTATATCAGACTATGAAGAGTTCTGGAGAGCAAGCAGGGAAGGAAGGTGGCAAGATCCAGGAGTGTTTGTACGTCGTGGCAAGGGGTGGGGCTCACATTTAAATAGGGTTCCTAAGGAAAAAGCCAGTGACAGGGTGACTTGAGAAAAGGTCTGAAGGAGATAAGGGAACAAGGCATGGGGGAACTTGTGGAAGCACTTCCTACTGACAAGGGGTAGCGAGTGCAAAGCCCCTGAGTCTGGAGCTGCCTGGCACGCTTGGCTGGAATGGAGTGAGTGATGGAGAGAGTAGCAGGAGATGAGGTAGGAAAGCAAAGATGACCAGATGAGAAATACAGAAGTATTTCCCAGAGGAAGAAATGATCAGTTAGTACAATTATTAGGAACTTGGACAACATCAGTAAATAAAACAGATGAAAAACTTATGCCTCCTGGAGTTCACATTCTAATGAGGGGCAGCAGAAGTTAATTAAAAAAAAAAAACAAACCGAATTGTATGGTATGCTAGAAGTGACAAATGCAGTAGGAAAAAAGTGGGGAGAGAACGGTGGGATGTGTGGGTGCATAGAAGTTCATTGTAACCTAGAACAATCTTAGAATGTAAACATCTCAAGCCTAGAGCCTAAACTCTTTGTTCTTTTTTATATTACCCAATTCTTAGTACATCGTGGGTAACTAATACAAAGTCATTGAAAATGGCCCTGCTAAATAATAGTCATTCTACAGATGTTTCTGTTCTGTACCAGAGATTGTAGTAGGTGATCAAACAGAGACAGAGCCTGCCTTCCTGGAGTGTATAGTTTTGCGGTAGAGATAACATTGCTCAAATAGTCACGTGAGTAAGTTAATATAAAGTTACAGTAGTGATAGTGCTGTAAATGAGAGGCATTTGAGAATAAAAAAGCATATGATGTAAAAAAGGAATGACAGTGTATTACTCTGCCTTCAGTGTTTCAGTAGTAATATTGGCTTTCCTAGGCAAATGGCATTTTGTAGTGATGGTGAAATAGAAACTAGAAAGAATGCAAATGTTTCTCACTGTTTAAAACACATACTAAGCCACCCTTTGGAGAGGCAGTCCTACCATCTCCTATATTAAGACTTTGCTTATTTGAAATTTGTCTAAACAGTAACAGCCTCTTGCCAGTATAGTTTAAACAATACTCAAAAGCTGGGGAAACTTGACTCATAATTTGGAAAAGGCCTTGGGTGTGCTTAGGGAAAAGGCTTTAATAGGTTCTGAGATACAAGTAAGATACTAGTGTTCTATTCCTTATATAAGGCCAGGAAGTCTGACTCCAGCTCAATAACTCATTTTAGATAAACCTATTTTCAGCTTTATTTGGAGGATGTAACTCTTGGTCATTCTCTACTGTCCATTATTTTCATTGACTGGTGATATGGTCCAACAACTGAACCAGAAATATATTCATTCACCAGCAGCAATGACGTATTTTTCTGCATTATGCTCGTCCTTGGCAGAGGATGCTTCAGCTGTTCCCTTTGCTGCCTTGCTGTCAGTGTGATAAACGGACAGACTTCCTTCCCAGCAGGGCTGCTGTGGTTCCAGGTTGCAGCACTGCCCACTTCAGCAGTCTGCAGGCCATTGTTCCTGCCTCCTGTGAGCTCACAGAGCCTATTTGGAGCTCACCAGGGCATTCCAAAAGACTCTCAGGCCGACAGCATCAGACCAGCACAAGGAGAAAATAAAGTTTCATTTTGTCCTGTTAAATGTCTCTGCCAGACTCTACAGAGACATGCTGCCAGAAGAATAAAGGGAAAGTTAATTCTGTCCATTGCACAGAGCTATTTTGAAAATTTACTGCCAGGACCTTGCAACGGGTAGATTTGTATATTTTAGCTTTTCCTTCAAGCAGTTCTCTAACTCAGTGATTCATTCATGTGCTGAATTTTTACAAGGCAGGAAGGAGTCAAATAGTGTATTGATGAGCACAGATTTAAATGATAAAGAGAGCGAAATAGGACGTGGCAGATCATGGAGACTAAAAAAAGGTTGGCCACAGAAAACCAGTCCCGTCCAGGCTTTTCAGCAGAATTGATAGCATTAGCTTATGTGAACAGACTGACTGTGGATTGATGATGTACCAGATGCTTCTTTTAGTTATATGCTCTTTCATGGTCTTCTTTAAGCAAAACCATAATCACAGAGGTAGTTGCATCTTTCATAGTATGCTCTCTTCCCACTCCCATCCCCATGATGTTCCTGTGGGAAGGGTAAGGATTTTAGTCACCAAAACTGAAGCTCAAGGACATCTAGGCCTTGGGTCAATTTCACCAAGCTAGCAGTGGTAGCAGGGATTTGTTCTAATGCCTTCCTGTGTCAAGAAGGAAGTAGGCCAGGTGACATGGCTCACCTGTAAACCCAGCATTTTGGAAGGCTGAGGAGGGAGGCTCACTCGAGGCCAGGAGTTTGAGATCAGCTTGGGCAAGATAGGGAGACCCCACTCTCTACAAAAGGTAAAAAATAAAAATAATTAGCCAGGCATGATGGTACATTCTGACAGTCCTGGCTACTTGGGAAGCTAAAGCAGGAGGATTGCTTGGGCCCAGGAGTTCAAGGTTGTAATGAGCTATGATCATATCCCTGCACTGTGGCATGAGTGACAGAGCGGGATGGTGTCTCAAAATAACAACGACGACAAATTTGAAAGCAAATAGAAAGTAAGGTGTTGAAAGCTCCTTTTCACTGTAGAAAAACAGAAGGTTTCTCTACAAAAATCAAGATATTGAAAATGTGAAAAAGTGGGCAGATATATCTTAAGCTAGATGGAATATTCATAGATTAATTTTTTCCTATTTTAATTTTTGTCTTACATATCTTTTTTGGATACATTTTATTTATTTTTAAATTTCAACTTTTATTTTAGATACAGAAGGTACATGTGCAGATTTGTTACATGGTATCATTATTCATCAGTATAGTCACCTGCTCTATCAATTTGAGAAGCCCCAAATGACAAAATAGCAGTCATAGCTTTAAATTTGGTAGAATTCTTTCTACTTTTCTATGTTATCTGGTGGAAGCCTCCCTGCACTGGCCATCCTCACCCCTGCACCAGGATTCAGAACTTTTAACCAGAAGAGCCTAAGGATGAGAATCACACTTCTTACATGTGTGTCATTGGGAGTGGTGATGAGAAGGGCCAATCCCATCCATGGACTTCAGGTTCATGTATTCTATTTACTTCACCATATATTGGCCATCAGTTCTGTGCACCCACAGAATCCTGGAGGGCAGCAGCCTTGTTGGGTGTGGTTCCCCAAGCTGGCTCCTTAGCTGGCCTTTCATCATTTTACTAGGTTGGCTTCTTCAAAGTGATTATGGAACCTGTGGATTCTCTACTCATGCACTCATTGCGGTACCTTCTGCTCTGTAAAATACATCCCTTGGTCTAAGGTAATGTTTTGGGAATTCCACATTGGTAAATCACATACTATTTAAGCCCTCAGATGATGCCAGTGGAGGCCCCTTGGGTAGCAAAGGCAAACTCATAATCAAAATAGGCATGAATTTTGGTAAGGATATATTGCTGTCTTTCTAGGATGGAAGGTGGCCAGTGTAATCAACCTGCTACCAAGTAACTGACCAGCTTTCTGGGGAATGTTTCCATATTAAAGTACTATATTGAGTCTTTGCTGCTAGCAGTTTAGAAATTCAGCAGTGGCAGTAGCTAGAGAAGCCTTAGTGAGAGAGTCCATGTGGTTGGGCTTATGCATGGCCTTCATCCTGCCACCAAGTCTGCTTCATGCATGGGATTTCTGCACAAGCAGTGGGTGGCTGAGGTCGGAGGCTCACTGCCATCCCCTGGACAAGCCATCCTATCTGTCTGTTGTCCAGTGCCTTTCTGAGTGCTGTAGAATGCCTTCCAGTGAACATTAACACAAGACAAAAATGCCCATACATGCTTTGCGCCATCTACCAGAGATTCATCCACAAACCTCTTTCTCAAACATCCTTGTCTTTAAACTCTTATTCTTGCGACTTTCAGCATCCTGATCAATCAGCGAACCCATTTGTCAGCCCAAAAGTTTGTACACATCTGTGCTTCAGGCATATCTCTCTGGTGTATGAACTAAGTTGCTTAGAGTTGTACCTCCTGGGATCATTACAATTTTACACCACCTTTGAGCAGGGCTCTATTGTGGTGGCACTCCATTTTCGGTTATCATAAATAAGTTGAGCTAATCTACTTGTAAACCAGGCTCACATATTTCCTCCTCTGTGAGTTGGTTTTATGGAAACCCTCATGGGAACATGGGTGTAAATTGAAGGAGAGGCATTGGTGTAACAGAGGAAAGTCACATGGAAACGAGAGCCACTTACTTATGCAACTTATTTGGGCCCAATTCTAAATGTACCATTTATATCATACAATGGATTACTGCTGTTACTGCATGATCTTATGACTTTGCATATCTCATAATCCCAACTCATTGGTTGGGCACAGTGACTCACACCTGTTATTTCAGCAGTTTGGGTGGCTGAGGTGGATGGATCACCTCAGGCCAGGAGTTCAAGACCAGCCTGACTAATATGGTGAAACCCTGTCTCTACTAAAAATACAAAAATTAGCCAGGTGTGGTGGCATGCAAGCAGTCCTAGTTACTTGGGAGGCTGAGACAAGAGGATTGCTCGAACCTGGGAGGTAGAGGTTGCAGTGAGCTGAGATCACGCCACTGTACTCTAGCCTGGGTGATAGAGTGAGACTCTGCCTCAAAATAAATAAATAAATAAATAAATAATAAAAGTAAAAAAAAAAAAAATCCCAGCTTATCATGGGCAGCTCCAATTGCATAATCACACTTAATGTTCTCTACTAGGGCTCAGAAGCACACCAGGGTTGCTTTTGAAATGATGAGTAATTCTCTGTCTTTGAAGGTTTAACCTTGCTCCAAAACCCAGGGGTCTGTGCTACAACTCTTACATTGGGGTTTAACGGAGACTCTGTACAGAATCCACTAAGGATTCTTCTAGCCTCATCCATCTTCTAGGTCATACCGCCTGAGCATCAGGGAAGCTTGTACTGTAGTCTGGACCTGTTACAGGTTCCTCTCTTGTTCGGAGCAGCATATACCGCTAGCTTTCCAGGTCATTCAATAAATGATTATCCAAATAAGACTACCAAGTACAGTCCCTCTTTCTTAGTGGTAGAAGGTGGGAGGAGGTGGGTGAAATAATTTGTCATTTATATTAAAGGGGAATTTTCCCACATGTTCCAGTTCATTGGATTTTTTTTTTTTTTTTTTTTTTTGAGATGGAGTCTCTTTCTGTCACCCAGGCTGGAGTGCAATGGTACAATTTTGGCTTACTGCAACTTCTGCCTCACAGTTTCAAGTGATTCTTCTGCCTCGGCCTCCCAAGCAGCTGGGACTACAGGCACCCACCACTCCCCCCCAGCTAATTTTTGTATTTTTAGTAGAGGTGGGGTTTTATCATTTTGCCCAGAGTAGTCTCAAACTCCTGAGCTTAGGCAATCTGGCTGCCACAGCCTCCCAGAGTGCTAGAATTACAGGTGTGAGCCACCGGTGCCTGGCCCAGTTCATCAGATCTTTAAAAACACCACATATATTGTAGGTCCTTGAAACTTTGAGGGTTTTATTATCTTCCTCGTAGCATGTATATATCTTACAAGGACACCCTGAGTACTTGCTTCTGTCCTCACCTGGTCCAAGGACCATAATGTCCTCATTGCTGTTAAGCAGCATCATGCTGGCTCTGTGTAATACCAAGAGAATGAAGGCCTCTGTGGGCTATACTGTGACTGACAGCAGAAGAGTTAACTGGGTCCTGGGTAAAACAGTAAATGTATACTACTCTCTTTTCTACATGACAGCAAACTGCTTTTGCTCCTGGTTTTATTGTATTGTCAACCTCAGCTGGCATGACCATGAACAAGCAAGACAAAAAACACACAAGAGGAAAAATCTGGGGATTATTTTTCTAGAGATGAAATACATACTTACAAATAAAATGCCTCAATAGAAGAAGCATTACCATATCTGGCATGGCAGATGTGATTGTGGATGCCATTTGGTTATGTTAACTTTAGTCCACATCACTCATGACGATCCTTCTAGTTTTTGCAGGGACCAAACAGGTGAATTGAATGAGGATATCCCTTCATCCTTCAAGTCTTTGATGGTGGTGCTAATTTTTGTAATTTCTTCTGAGATTGGGAAACTTCCCAATCTCAGTTTGGGGAACTTCCCATGTCCCTTCCAAAGACATAGCAGTGCTTATTTCAGTGGCCGAGGAACCAATCTTGATTGTACTAAGGGATCAGGCAAATCACCACATAGGTGGCCTGTGGACCCATTGAAGCACTATGAGATGGACATGAGCCAGGATTCTATTCATCACCTTGCTTCCACATGCCTCTCTCTAATGAAGGGTTACAATAGCATTTTGAATTCCTTGCTATCAGAGCCAACTCAGACTCTAAGTCTAACGGTCCTTGAATAGTTTGGGTATTTTCCTTTCCCCAGTGTACATCTGATATTCTGGTAAATAGCTTCAAGTCCCTTTGGGGAAGCATCAGGAGATATTTATTTTAAATTCTTGCAGTAGTGTTGCAGTATACTTCCAAATAGGACCTAACCTCTTTGATAGTCAGTGAGCTCTGGATCAGAGACTGAGTTCTAGGTCTGGGAACTGACTTAGATCTAGTAAATGGGTGAGTGAATATGATTTTCCATTGGGGCGACTGACACCAGTTTTTTGCTTTCCATATCTCTCTAGAAGATGTGAAACTCCAGTCGGCTGCCCATCCATCTTGTTCTAATGATTTATTAACAATTGCTACAGATTCCTATGGATCAAAGCACTGGGTCATCACTCTGACCTCACTGTTTATTTCAGAAATTATGACCACCCTATTTCTGTAAAGACAAAATTAGCCTCTCATATTTTAGAATCCTATCAGTTCCACTGATACCAGGGAGACTGGTTCCAACGTATCATCTCCCACTGTCAACAACACAACCAAGCTTCTCCACAATGGTGATACTCCCCTTATTCGGCATTCTTCATTGACCAAGAGTAAGCGTGTTCTCTGGACCCCCTCAGGCAACATAGTCAGGTGGTGAGTTCTTTGATGTAACGTAGTAAATCCATTCCAACATTTCCACCTCCCTGAGCCCTTCGACCCCTTCCCCCAAACCCTTCAAAGGCCTGACTTAACTAATTATTTTGATAATGACCAAGCCTGTAGGAACAATCCTACAGTGTATTAGGACCAGTTCTATGTGTCTTTGCTAAGACGTTGAACCCCATGTCACGGGAGAGGGTTCTAATGTCAATACTTTCTCCCTTCTCCAGCCTTATGCGCTAACCTTGTGTGTGGGCACTCTAAGATCTAATCCTATACTTGTTCCCCTGGTTTCTCCATTAACCAGGTCTTAAAATTCTCTGGTTGTACTACTTTCTTCCAAAGCTGGGATCATATACACTTCACAATGGTGCTGTGTCCTAAACATTCCTGTAATTATAGCTCTTATTCCACAGGATAGGAACCAATGAAGGGGGTCTTCGAATTGCTTAGTATGTACACTTAGAGATTAGAGAAATAACTTTCTGTTGGGTTCAGTCTGAAGACAGTGAGGGGAGATGGAAGCAGAACATGAGGAGGAGGAGGAGGAGAGTATGTTATGAAGCATCTTCTTCCGATGAGGTTTTTGCAGAGCTTCTAAGTCAAGGTTTCTCAACAATAGGACCATTGACATTTGGGCTAGATAACTCTTCATTGTGAGGGCTATAGTGTACATTATAAGATGTTAACAGCATCCTACAATGACCTCTACCTGTTAGGTACCAACAGCACCTCCCAATCTCAGTGGTGATAATTGTATCTCCCCAGTGTGGACTACTGATTAAATGTTAGAAAAGGGCTCTCTTCCTGCAGCCAGGATCCTGCAGGTATCTCTCGGGTGATGGCAGAATTCTCAGGTACAGCTGAGGTGAGCTATTATCAGGCTATTACTGTGCGCATCTGGTAGCCGTAGCAACAGCTGGAGAAAAAATGTGGGCTAAGAAGATGTGAGCCAGGGCATAAAATGTCTCTGACACAGAGGTACATAACACCCACTTCAATTCACAGATGGGAACACTAAGGCTCAGGAAGGTTAAACAACTTAAGTCAAAGCATTGGGTATAAATATATGTAAGACATAATACCTTCCTTTGAGAAATTTTTAGTCCAGCAAATTGTGAACTATTATATAATAAATAATTGCATATAAGTATTGATAAGGTCATACAACCATCAAGTGACAAAGCTAAAAATAGAATGAGGTCTATTTGACTTCCAAATCTGTATTCATTTTAGTATACAGATATGCCTAAGGATTTCTTAGTGTACCGCATACTAGAATTTTTGTTATTTGCGTGCCTGATATCATTGAACATTTGTAGAGATCTGAACAGTAGATATTCTCACCCCCCATTTTTCAGATAAGGAAGTAGCCCTTTCTTGTACGCCTTCATATGCTCTAGATGCATACACTTAAAGAAGACATTGCTTTGTAGAGAAGGGTGACCTCACACTGTTAAAAAATCAATGTGGACAAGTATGGAAACGCAGGCACAGGATAATGCAATGTATTGCTAGAAGCAGGAGAACCCGGTGACCGATTTTATTAACTCCATCTTCATCCTCCCACAGTGTGACTACTTAAGATATGGTCTGGTACTGAAAGCTCAACTCCTTTTAAGAGTGGCTTGTGAAACTGTGGAAACTATCTAAAAATATATAACTAATATGAGACAAATCATGTTGTTACAAGGGAATTGATAACCAAGGATAATGGGAAAAGCAAGAAATAGCAAGTTGGAACTAATTACCAGGGAAAGCCCCCTGACACTGAGAGTGGTGAGCCAGGATAATGGTCTCCTGAGGGGAGTGGCAGAATCACCATGAGTTAGTACATTTAAAAATAGGCAACAGAGTGCTAGAAACAGAGCTATTGGGAATAATCTTGCATTAGGCAGGAAAGGAGGTAATTGACTAAGTGACCTAATATTAAGAGCTTTCTTTCTTATGAATTTCTAGAATTCTAAAAAGAAAAAATAAAATAAAACCTTATAGGCTGTATACAAAAATGTAGGTACCTGATGACTGGAGATGCCTAAATATAGCCTCAAATTATTCATAAATGCAAAATGAGAGCAGTCATGCCCCAGATGGAGCATAATACGAGGGTCAGAGGAAATGGAGGAGACAGACAGGGAAAACTGAAGCACGGTTAGGAATCAGATTTCTCTGATACTCTCAGTTGGGGCTGTGCCCAAGTACATGTGAGCTGAAAGAAGGGTGTATTGGTTAATTACTTAGCTCTTTCCTCCTTTCCTAATTCGGTCCTACTCTACTGAAATGTAAGAGTTTACAAAGACTGCTATTTACGAAGACCACCTGTACCATCCCTATCTTCCAAGTCAGTATTTTCCTTTCCTTGAAATTGGTGCATGGCATGATCTTAAAGCACTCTTTCCCAAGGAGTAGGCAGTCCAAAGGCTTGAGTCTAAGCCACAGGAAGCCTTACTAAAAATGCAGATTTCAGGATCTCACTGCATCAGAGTGTCTGGGGAAAGACCTATGAATCTGCATTTTTAAGACATTCCCTAAGTCTTAAAAATATTGGCATTACTAAATTGGAGAAACTCCCCCTAGGGATGGGCACCCTGGCTAAACCAAAATAAACTACAGGGGAGGAAAGTGTAGCCCAAGCTTCCTCCCTGTTTTCCCTGATTTTTCCTTACTCCCAACCAAATAAGATTTCCTTTAACTTTCATACAACTCTTGTACTTATAAGCATGCACATACGCTCACCTATACTTTATGTTATGCCTACTTGCAAAAGGCTTTAATATAATTTTCTTGTTTGTCTAATATGTTAATTATTTCTCTGCTTTGTATTTGTGGTGCTGTTTTAATCCTTTGGAGGACAGGGGTTATGTTTCAATCATCTTTTTTTAAAAAAATCATCTTTCCGTCATAATTTTGTGGTAAAGGGTGGATATTCTTATTGAATGCAACTAAGTAAAAAAATGTATACAAAGTAATAAGAACAGGGTATGCAATAGAAACCCAGGGCATGTTAGCTTTGCCAATGTGAGAAGGCATAGTGTGAAGGCTGAACACTTAGCTTGGTGTCCAGGCTTGGCTTTTGTTTCTAGCTCTACCAATCATCCTGTAAGAAAATTTGAGCCAATCATAGTGTTTCTCAGTTTCTTCTCTGGAAGCCTGGGTAACAATCACTTTCTTACTTTCCTTACAAAGTAGCTGAGAGAGTAAGCATGATAATATCACTATTTAACATCATGTTTCACTTACGACAGCTAAAAATGACATCAATATTATCAACATCATCATTTTACATCTCCAAACCACTGAACAGGAGTTCAATTTGAGTTCTACAGAGATAATTATTTTACCTTATATCAGGACGTACAAGAATGATATAATAGGAAAAAACAAAGATTCTAAGAATTATATCTAGTTAAAATGTATATCAGTAATCAGTCTTCTAATTCAATTCCCCAGATAATGCTAGCTATAGGGACAGGAAAAATAATTGGCATTGTTTAATTTTTGACATGCTACCTAATGAACAGCTAAACCATTTTCATAGAAGGCAAAATTACAGTGCTGCTGCTGATGCAGTTACTGTATCTAAAGTTAATTGGATTTTCTATTATGATGAGGCTTGTTTTTCAGAATTTAATCTCAATTGCTCTCAGTCGATAGTGAGACAAGAGATACACAGGGCATGTCGGGGGAATCATGGGTTGGGGAGGAACCTCATTAGGTTAAAGAATCCTCAGGTTTATTGGGGTGTCACAATGTGGAAGCAGGAACTAGGATTTGTGTAGAATATATGTCTTCTCAATATGAAGATTTTCAGGAGGGAAAACTGACTACTTGTTATTACAATCTATCTCTTTCCTCCTTCCTTTTCTCCCTCCCCCTCCCTCTCTCTCTCCCTTTCTCTCTCTCTTCTTTCACCCCCTGTCTTTCTCTCTCATTTCTCTCCCCTAGGCAGAATAATGTGTTTTAGTTCCATTAGGATGTTGAGTATTATCTGTGAAGACTGGAACCAGCTAGCCATACCAACTTCTTTTCTAGTTCAAGGGATTGCTCTACAAATTACCTAATTTAGCATGAGTTTGTCTGCTCTGGTGTTTTGAAACATGAAAAGAGCTTTTAAACTAAGAGAACCAATTTGAAAAAGGCTCTAGCAGTTGGTAACAGGCCAGCAGACAATGGGGCTTCCCGAGTTGTGAAATGAAAACAGTGAACAGGGTATGGTCACATGTAAGTGGGGCTGTACACCTAGGCCTCGATGGCCAGAGAGGGAGTCCTTGGGCAGGGCTCCGGTGAGCAGATGGGTCCAGGGGTTCAGAGATCTGGAGGGGTTCAGAAAGGCCACTTGGCCTAGCTTTCTTTTTTTTTTTTTTTTTTTTGAGACGGAGTTTCGCTCTTGTTACCCAGGCTGGAGTGCAATGGCGCGATCTCGGCTCACCGCAACCTCCGCCTCCTGGGCTCAGGCAATTCTCCTGCCTCAGCCTCCTGAGTAGCTGGGATTACAGGCATGTGCCACCACGCCCAGCTAGTTTTTTGTATTTTTAGTAGAGACGGGGTTTCACCATGTTGACCAGGATGGTCTCGATCTCTTGACCTCGTGATCCACCCGCCTCGGCCTCCCAAAGTGCTGGGATTACAGGCTTGAGCCACCGCGCCCGGCATTGGCCTAGCTTTCTATAAAGGAAGCAGTGTCAGTTTAGAAATTTGACATTCTTTATGATAAAAAGCTATTCATTAAGTCACTGTGTCTATTCATATGTATTAAGGGCATTAATTCATTAAGAGTAAACATGTAAAAATATGTCATATTTTGTTAGCCTTATTGTGGTATTTATTTTGTAAGTTAAGAAGAGTCTTTAAAAAAAGTGACCATGGGTCTCTTTACACTTCCAGAGACCCTGGCCACATCTGGAGCCTGCTGGAGGGACTGCCTCAGTGAAGAGAGCCTGTATACAGGCTCTTTGCAGATGGAGGAGGAAGCTGAGGGAGAGAAACTGGGAGGGCAGCTGGTGAGAGTCATGGACTTAGGCAGGTTCCAAACTCTTTTGAAAGCACTTCCCCAAGTATCTGCCTTTTAATAGCCCCGACCCAAAAATACAGCCTCTGTCTCTATCAATTTTTACGTTAAACCTACTCAAACATTTGGTCTAATGAAAGAATACAAAAACATTGTCTGGCACTTAATTTACTTAAAACAATTGAATAACAATTGATAAAACTCCAAACTTAAATAAAAAGTAGGCTCCAGAAGCTGCAAATTGTAGTTCAATCACAATTTCCTGTTACAAAGTGTATCTTAACCATGCAATAGAAACAAACTTATATTTAGATAGCACTTTACAGTTCAGAAAGCATGTACATATATTTTATCTCAAGTTCCCTCAATAGAACAATACATAATGTTTACAGTGACACATCTGGGCTTTGCTTTAAGGGAAAAATTGGTCTTAGAAATATGTTTGGAGAGTCATAATTTCACACTACAGATGAAAATCTGAAGGTAGAGACCAGATTCTCAATCCTGTGGAATCTAGAAAAAAAAAAACGACTTTGCAGCTATCAAAGTATATTTTGGCACTATGTAGGTACATGTCTAGTTCCAGTGAATTCACCCAACAATTCGCCAAGGGCTACCTGCATTGTCATTGCATCCTATAAGTCAAACTGAAAGCAAGGTGAGGCTCTGCCTCCCCTACTCATCCCCTGGATGTGTAGAGCAATGATGTGCTACACTTCATTTCCTGTTATCCCCACTTCAGGGCCCCCTGCCTATCACAACTGCAAACCCAAAACTTCTCTCTATAGACAATACACGACTAGAAAATTGTCTACTGTCCCTTTACAATCTAGTAAACTAAACTATAGTCCCTGTCCCTTTAGCATTGCATTTTTGGAAGGCTTTTCACTTCAAATTTGGAAAATAACAAGGACATGTCAATAGCCTTTAAAAAGTCTCCAAGAAGTATTTCTTGCAGCGTCAGCCTCTCTACGAAACTTCTACTTGTTCTCTGCACTTTCAGAGGCATGCCCAGCAATAAGAATGTAATGATTGCATTTTAACACTTTATTCCTTTCTCTTTCTAAACGAAAATTAAATGAAGGATATTAAGTACCCTCCAAATGCTAAGAATTCTGGAGTGACTTCAGGATGGCAGAATATATGATTCTGCTCTTTTTCCATAGGTATTCAGATGTTGAATTTGGATTGTGTAAGTCTCTTCTAGACATAGTTTGAATACTTGTCTCCCATAAATCTCATGTTCAAATGTAGTCCTCAGTGTTGGAGGTGCAGGCTGATGGGAGGTGTTTGGATCATGGGGGTGGATCCCTCATGAATGGCTTGCGCGATCTCCTTGATGATGAGTGAGCTGTCACTCTGAGTTCACATGAGATATGGTCATTTACAAGTGTGTAGCATCTTCCCTACTCACCCCATCTCCCCACTCTCTCTCTTTTGCTCCTGTTTTCACCATGTGAGATGCCTGCTTTGCCTTTGCCTTTCGCCGTAAGTCAAAGCTTCCTGAGACCTCCATAGAAGCTGAACAGATGCCCATGCCCATGCTTTCTGTAAAGCCTGCAGAACTGTGAGCCAATTAAACCTCTTTTCCTTATAAATTACCTGGTCTCAAATTTTCTTTTTTTTTTGTTCTGAGACTGAGTCTTGCTCTGTCGCCCAGGCTGGAGTGCAGTAACCTCACTGCAATTTCAGCCTCTGAGGTTCAAATGATTCTCTTGCCTCAGCCTCCTGAGTAGCAGGGATTATAGGCACACACCATCACACCTGGCTGATTTTCTCATTTTTAGTAGAGACGGGGTTTTGCCATGTTGGCTAGGCTGGTCCTGAACTCCTGAGCTCAAATGATCTGTTCTCCTTGACCTCCCAAAGTGCTGGAATTCCAGGCTTGAGCCACCATGCTCAGCCTCAGATGTTTATTTATAGCAATGTAAAAACAGCCTAACACACTCTCATACACACTTGTTTCTTGAGTTTTCCTCACTCCTGTCTTTGTGATCCCACTGCTGTCTAAGCCACTCACATGCCCCTCTGGTCCTAGATTGCCTTTCTCGGTCTTAGTTCTGCTCCTAGGTCATCAGGCTCTTTCTCAAATCTTGTCCATGTGGCACTTGATAATCAATTCCAGAAAACCTTTTAACTAATAAAGGAGGAGAGGGTTATTTTGTTCAAACCACACTCTTCAAAAAATACACATCTCCCACTGTTCTACTTTGTTTTGGTGTAATGTAAATATTTGCACAGGGGCCTAACTTTCACTTTTTCACTAATAAACCTTTTTCCAATTACCACTGCTTGGTCTTCCTGAAACCAATATCTTTGCCCAGTTTTCCCAATGGAATCTTAATCTTCTTGAAAAAATTTCAACTTCTTATTAAAACGTCTAAATCAGGCGTCCCCAAACTTTTTACACAGGGGGCCAGTTCACTGTCCCTCAGACCATTGGAGGGCCGCCACATACTGTGCTCCTCTCACTGACCACCAATGAAAGAGGTGCCCCTTCCTGAAGTGCGGCGGGGGGCCGGATAAATGGCCTCAGTGGGCCGCATGCGGCGCGTGGGCCGTAGTTTGGGGACTCCTGGTCTAAATGATCACCATATCAATATAGGCAATGTATAATGATTCATTATCAGTATGTATCAAATATTATTCTTAATGTATAATTATGAGTACCTCCTACCTTGTACATGCTGCATCTAGTAATCTTATCCATCCCCAAACCAATCTTATTTAAAAGTAAGACATGGACAAGCAAGGTACAAAACCAAAGTCTTCTCAAGAGTTTCCCACTCAACACAACCCCACTGGGATGAACAAGTTTGGAAGACAATTCTAAGTAGTTCCAGAGCGACAGCTCAAGTGAACAATCAGAAAATAGTTTCGTAGTGAGACGTTTTTAATTTTTTGATATGGAGTTTCACTCTTGTTGCCCAGGCTGGAGTGCAACAGCATGATCTTGTCTCATCACAATCTCTGCCTCCCAGGTTCAAGTGATTCTCCTGCCTTAGCCTCCTGAGTAGCTGGGATAACAGGCATGTGCCACCACGCCTGGCTAATTTTATATTTTTAGTAGAGACTGGGTTTCTCCAGGTTGGTCCCTTGTCTCGAACTCTCGACCTCAGATGATCTGCCCACCTTGGCCTCCCAAAGTACTGGGATTACAGGCATGAGCCACTGGGCCCAGCGGAGAGATATGCTTTAAAAAATACTTGGGGTACTTTAATTCATGTGACATGGATATTTCATTACTTCAACCAGCCAACATTAAGGCATATCTAGGGATAAAGATTAAAATGGTAAAATTTCAGCCACCAAAGATATCACATTTTAGCAAACAACAACAACAACAACAACAAAACAAAACAAAACAAAACAAACTGCCCCCCTCAAAAAAAAAAAAAAAAAAAAAAACCCTGACATGTGATACAAATATCTAGAGACTTCTAAGGCATTTCAAAAACTGTCATTCTTCCTATTTTTCACAGAAAGAAACCACTGTATATTAGAAAGAGTAAAGGACTGTTCTAGGGTTACAAGACACGGCAACAAGTTGGCCAGGGTCCACACGGAAAAAAGGGAGACGGAGGGGACATGGTTTTCAAAGCACTTGAGACAGAGAAATTAGTCACAGACTTCCTCTTAACCACAAGAGTCCTTACAGGTTTTCATTAATATTTTTAGTACATAAAGTTGCATTTTAGTCAGACAGCTGGAACATAATATCTTCTTGATTGGATGAAAAGGTTTTTTCCCTGAAAATTATTATAAAAGGAACATAACACAGTCCCTAATTATGAAGGTAGTGAAAAAAATGTAGTGAATACTAGGTGTGGTAGTGGTGGTATGTGTGTACATGAGCACGAGATAAGTCAGCATTCCATTTATTCTGAGCGTATCTCTTTCCATTTGTTCCTATATCACATGTCATATGAACCCAAACTCTTGGTCAAAACAAGCCCTGAGAAGGCAACTAAACATAAACAAAGCTATCTGTAACAGGTGCAACAAGAAAAGCACCATTTTTTTTCTGAGCTCACCTTGCTACTCCCTGGAGCAATTCATAGTCCTTAGGTTAAGATTCTTTGCTTTCCTAGGAGATTTTTCTAAACAGTAGTCTTATGTATCAAAAGGCAATATCCTGGTGCATGTTCTAGAATTAGGAGTTTAAGTATATCAACATTAAGCTTTGCACTTAATGTTCTAAATTAAATAGCTGAGAAATTTAGAATGGTATTTCCTTGCCTTTCTTTTTCAGTTCAACCCCTAGAGCACAGTTAGCATTCACTTAGTATTTATGAGGGATAATCCTTACCAGTATGTGGCAAAGATCTGAATGTGATATTATACAAACAAGAGTCACACTTGATGCATACAGCATATATACTGCCTGCTGAAGTCATGTCTTGACAAGGGGATATATCTGGAGAAAATCGCTAGCACTCATTGTCTTCAGCATGCCTCACCATTCATTTATTGACTGACTTACTCATTCAAATATTTATCAAGCTCCTACTTTATTCCAGATACTCTTTTTGCCTACACAACAACTTTCCCCTTCTTCCATGTGGCACAGCCCAAATTTAGCTCTAACATCAACTCTTGCCACATATGGCTCAGCTAAAATCCAATTGACTTAAACCAATCTTGATCTTGTTCTTTTTGTAAGGGATTGATTTCATGAAATGCAGAAATCCCAGCACTGGCCAATGAAAACTGAGAGAAAGTCTGGTAGAGGACTTCTGGGAAAAGTTCTTTGCTCTTAAAAAGTCGTATAAGGAAGAAACTGTCTGTGATGGTTAGTTTTATGTGTCAAGTTAGCTAGTCTATAGTATCTCGTGGTTTGATTGAACACTAATCTAGGTCTGACTCTGAAGGTATTTTATAGATGTGCTTACCATCTACAAGCACTTGACTTTAAGTAAAGTTTGTCTTTGATAATCTGGGTGGGCTTCATCCAATCAGTTTGAATGGCTTTAAGAGCATAAATGAGCCTCTCTGGAGGAATGAGAAAGTTTGCCTCAAGACTGAAGCATCAGCTCCTGCCTGAGAGTTTCTAGCTTGCCAACTTATTCTGGATTTTGGGCTTTCCAGCTCCCCAAATCACATAAGCCAATTCCTTGAAATGATACATATCTCCTTCTAGTTCTGTTTCTCAGAAAACTTTAACTGACATATTTTTTCAGTCTCCAGATATTCAGATGAAAGGGTATAAACATGGGAAGAAAGTGAGTCTTTGACAATGTGATTGAGTTGCTGAATTAACCAACTCTAGACCTCTCTTATTTGGGACTCCTTGTGATGAGAGAACAAATCTCTTCATTCTTTACATCTTTATGAGTTGGGTCTTTTGTTACTTGAAGCTGAAAGCAACCACACTAACACAGAAACCGTCAGGAATAATGAGTACCATATACGTAGAATCACAATTAGCCAACCACAGAGAGTTTAAGATAAGACCATGATGTGAAGAACATGAAAGATTGTTGCACAGGTACACACATGGCAGTGTGGTCTGCTGCCTTGCATGTTTTTCACATGTACCCCAAAACCTAAAATTCAATAAAAAAATTAAATAAAAATAAAAAAAATAAAAAAAAATAAATAAATAACAGTTTCTTTAAAGGTTAAAAAAAAAAGAACATGATGGTCTTTGGGTCATTTTCTTTCAGATAATGAAGAACTCACTATCACTAAATAGAAGGTCAGACTAAGTGAGTGCAATTAACAGTCCAGAAATTAATTACCATCTCTTTATATTTATAGGACTGACATAAAAGTAGAAAAAGAAGTGCAGTAAAAAGATCTTTTCCTATGGTGATAGACTGTTTCATTCTATGGAAGGAAATCTTGAAAACAGTATTCATATTCAGAAAATAATAAAGCTACGCTTAATGCATTTAGAAATTACTGAATAATTATCTTGTTCCTTATTTTACAATTTTGAGGCCTTACCAAGAAAGGACTGTCTAAATGATTTCTCATTTTAATGGTTCATAATTGGCTATTTTAGTTCTATTCCACACTTGGGGTTACAGTTAGAGTAAAATTATGAGGAGCTGTGATTCCTGCCCCAAGATGTGTAGGTGTGTGCAAAATGCTTAATGTCTTCTGAACCAAGCAGGTGTTACATGGGCAGTGTATGCTGGAATGAAATAAATTCACTCTCAGGCTGAACTATGTAATCTCATTGAAACTATGTAATCTAGTTGCTTAAAATCTGGTGGTTTGAGTTACACATATATGAAATGGTGTGTATGACAGAAACACTGAAATACTCTTTAAAAAAAAAGAAGCCTACAGTTCACTGTTGCATCATCTTCACAAGTTAATCATTTCTAGAAAATTTCACTTACTTTGAATAACAACTACACAGAGTGCAAAACAGTAGGTGGGAGCCCGTGAGGAGTGACAGACGGCAATTTGCGGGGTTCTCTTTCCCAGACCCACTCAGTACATTTGAGGAACGTTGCAACTGCATACAATTTTAAAAACTTGTTTGAACTTTTGTTGGGTTTGGTTTTAAGTGGAAGGTTAACTTCCCTACTATAAAGGAAAGTGTTTTTTTTGTTTGTTTGTTTTTCTGTTTTTTTTTTTTTTTTTTTTTTTTTTTTTTTTTTTTTTTTTTTTTTTTTAGGAATGCAAACTATACTTTACAACAAACATTTAAACTGCACTCATTTTTCCTTTATGTCCAGTAATAAGATGGTGGCCACTGACATTTATGGGACACTTACCATGTACTCAGTGTGTTGGAGCTGGGGATACAAAGATGGAGAAAACTGAAGTGATTTCCAGTGTCAGAGGATATTGTAAAAAATAAAAATCTCTTCCTTATAAAGTGATGTTCTACATTTTTTGGGTAAACAAATGTTACCTTTAAGAAAAGGTAACATTGTAGTCAACATCTCTCTTCTCTACTGATTTGATTTTTTTTTTTTTTTTTTTTTTTTTTTTTGAGACGGAGTTTCGCTCTTGTTACCCAGGCTGGAGTGCAATGGCGCGATCTCGGCTCACTGCAACCTCCGCCTCCTGGGTTCAGGCAATTCTCCTGCCTCAGCCTCCTGAGTAGCTGGGATTACAGGCACAAGCCACCACGCCCAGCTAATTTTTTGTATTTTTAGTAGAGACGGGGTTTCACCATGTTGACCAGGATGGTCTCGATCTCTTGACCTCGTGATCCACCCGCCTCGGCCTCCCAAAGTGCTGGGATTACAGGCTTGAGCCACCGCGCCCGGCCCTACTGATTTTATTTTTAACATCCAGAAACAAAGGAAAGTCTTAGAGCTCCTGTTGAACTATGTCAGGTGATGAGTCCTAGCAAAAATATAAACTCCTATGGCTCCCACAGCCTCCAGGACACACAAGCCACTTGGGAAGAGGATCAAATGCCTTCTTTCCTCATGGGTTAGTCTGAACTTACTCTTAACACCCTTCCCATGATAACCTGATTAAGCTGATCATCATATGAAACCAGACTCTTTAAAATAACGTATTAATCTATCTAGAAATTAAATATCTGCTTCTGTTTTCTAAAAATGCAGCCCACTGACCATGTGTAGAAGACTCTTGGGATGCCCAGTAAAACAGTGCATTGCTGCTTTCCATCTCTCCAGGTCTACAAAATCAGTTTTCTGGGGTAGGACTCAGAACTTCCGTTTCTCACAAGCTCACTGGGGAGATTTTGCATTCACTGAAGTTGATGAATAGATAACCACTGCTATTGGGTCAGATCGATACCTCCTCTTCCCAACTCATTGATGCCAGAGGCTGACCTAATATGGAGGCATCCACTAGGATCTCCCCGTCTCTGGCTTCCGGTTGGCTTTGTGGCCAGTGGACTTCCCAGTAGCTAATTGCAGGAAAGGAGAAGGGTGAGTGAGGTATTTATTTCCTGGGCTTCCTCTTCGCTATGTTGCTTGCAGACGCCTTCTGCATCTCGTAGGACTTTCTCTTTCCCAATTCCCACAGTGACTCAGGCCTCTTGTCCCTTTGGACCCGGATGTGATAACAGGTCCTCTGATGTTACTCTCCCTAGAGCATTGCACTATTTCCCTAATTTTGCCTGTACTTTGTAAACAGTCCCTCTGTAAATAAACCCTCCTCCAATCTAACGTGAGTCTGCCATTTGCTTTCTGTAGAAATGTTGAGACTAAAACAGATATGGTTAGTAATATTTGGTATCTGTGTAATATTTTATGGTTTGTGCATTCCTTCTATTGTTTTAATTTTTACAACATAATGATTTAAGTAAAGTAGATTTAAAAAACATCATTTTATGAATAAGAAAATTGAGGCTAAGAGAAGTTCAATAAAACGTCATCTAGCTGGTCAGTGGGAGAACCAGAGAGCAAGTCTGGTTTGATGCCTTTTTTTAGAACTCTTTCACTTTATCAAGCGGTCAGCCCCCTTTGTTCCTTACCAAAAGTTACATAAACTGATACCATTACCTGATATAAGTACAATTGAAATTATATATTTTTTTGTAACATAAACACTGAAAGAAAGAATTCAATGTAATCTATGCACTTGTTTCATTTGAGGCTAAGACCCCTCGGAGGAGCAAAAGAGAAAGGCTCTCACAGGTGAGCTTCTTGGCAGTGGTACACATGGTCTTACGCATCTGCCTCTTCCACAACCTAGACTCTGAGGACCCTTCCATCCACCAGTGTCTTAACCCCTCACTCCTTGGGCTCCCTCTGTTCCAAGTCAGCCTCTACCACAGAATCTCTAAGACTTTCTTCTGTATCTCTAGCTCTTTCTTCAGATTGACAGCATGCAGGGTTCTACTTTTTTTTTTCCCATTTGCTACTATATCTCCAATTTGTAGCCTAATTCTGGGTGCACAATAGGTGCTCAATAAGTATTTGTTAACTGAATAAAAGAGCATCTATATGTCTAGTGCATCCATATGCCAGTATATTATAAAACCATGGAGCTAGGCACAGTGGATCATGCTTGTAATCCCAGAAGTTTGGGAGACTGAGGCAGGAGGATCATTTAAGCCCAGGAATTCCAGACCAGCCTGGACAATATAGGGAGATACCAACTCTACCAAAAATTTAAAAAATTAGCCAGATATGGTGGTGCATACCTGTGGTCTCAGCTACTCAGGAGGGTGAGGTGGGAGGGTCAACTGAGCCATCCCAAGGGAGGTTGAGGCTACAATAAGTTGGGTTTGTGTTGCTGCACTCAAGCCTGGGCAACAGAGTAAGACCTTGTCTCAAAGATAAAATAAAATAAATTATATTGGAGTCACTTCCTGCTACTCAGTCTTTCTTATCCTCTATTCTAGTCAGTTGCCGATTTCTGTTTATTCTACTTTTGGAATCTCTGTTAGATATATTTATTCCTTCTCATTCTTACTGTCATTACCCTAATCCAGGGTCTCAATGCTGTTTCCTTGAAGTCAATTGTAAGAGTTTTGTAATTTCCCCTTTTTGCCTGTACCCATGCCAGAGTGTTCTTACTAGAGTCCAGCTCTGATCATCTTACTCATCTAAACCTTTAAAGGGCTACAAAGCAACAATTAAGACACCTTAGCATATCATTCAATGCTAAGCACCTTGCTGCACATTTATTTCCCCAAACATCCTTTTATATCCTCTTCATTTGAGCCTCCTCAAATGTCATCCTGTCTGTCCTCTAGTGTATTCCCACCTCCATGCCTTTGCTGGTACTATTATAACATCTGAAATACCTTTCTTTCTCTGGTCCATTTGTGTACAAGGCTATAGCATGAAGCCACTTCTTCCATGAAATATTTCCCAGTCATGCTCTTGCTTATCCTTTTTTAGAAGTAATTTTTTTTTTCTGGTTTTGAACTCTCATAGTACCTTACCTATATCATTTTAGTAGTATTTAGTACCATCTACGTATTAGGATTATTCATGCTACTCCTCTGTGTCTTAATCTCTCAACAAGACAGTAAGATACTTGAGTTCAAGATACATATTTAATTATCTTTGTGTCTTTCTCATTATTAATATGTTTGGTACTTCATATTTAGGACATGCTAATAAATATTTGCTGAATTAATATGTGTAATTATGTAAAGCATGGACAAGAAATGAGGCATCTGTATCAATGAAAGGCTAGTGAATGAGGTGATTCTGAAGCCTGAATATAAATCAGAAGGATACATCACTGCAACAAAGACATAGAGGGGAAAAAAAGTGCTTGAGTCACTTGACCCCTAGAGATGGTGTACTAGTCAGGGTTTTCTAGAGGGACAGAACTAATAAGGTAGATATATATATATACGTGTCAAGGAGAGTTTCTTAAGTTGTATTAACTCACATGATCACAAGGTCCCACAATAGGCCATCTGCAAGCTGAGGAGCAAGAAAGCCAGTCCAAGTCCCAAAGCTGAAGAACCTGGAGTCTGATGTTCAAGGGGAAGAAGCATCCAGCATGGGAGAGAGATGCAGGCTGGGAGGCTAAGTTAGTCTAGTCTTTTCACATTTTTCTGCCTGCTTTATATTCCAGCCACACTGGCAGCTAATTAGATGATCCCCAACCAGATTAAGGGTAGTCTGCCTTTCCCAGCCCACTGACTCCTTTGGCTATATCCCCACAGACACACCCAAGATCAATACTTTGCATCCATCAGTCCAATCAGGTTGACATTCAGTATTAACCATCACAGAGGGCTTGCTTGCCTGAGTAAGAGATGAGAACAAGGGACACTGGACGTTTGGGGAGAAGACCAGGAAGTTCATGGAGATAAGTGAATTGGACTGGAGGGTGACGGGCAGATATTGAATGTGTTCTTTATGACAGAAAATGGCAGACATGTTTGCAATAGGCGGAAGATAGACTGGAAGTAAAGGAATGTTGAAGATAACAATTACACGGTACTATAATCAAGACCCAAATAACTTGATGTGGCAACAAGAACAAAATGGCTGGACTTGCATACCAACAGTGAGTTGATGTATGTGGGTGCTGATGGGAGGTTGAAAGAGGATTCAAAAGCAGGCAGAGGTTACATCAGGGATGACTAAACTGACCATGAGGGAAAGGCTCTGAGGCTCGAGATGCTCTTGGATTGCTAATATCAGAAATGTTCAGTAGCAGCATTGACTTTGGGGATGGAGATTGCCTCAGAACTGGAGAGAGGTCAGGGCAGATGCTCAGCTCTATGAAAGAAGTGATGGCACTCATGGACTTCAGAGGCCTCCTGTAGATGTGTCAGGCATTGGATTTCCATTTCAGATGGGAAATACTGATACTCCAAGTAGTTTGTCTATGTTACTCTAACAATTCTGTCTGGGTCACAGAAGAATTCCCTTCCTATTGCAATTAAACACTGAATGTCTGATTCCAAACCTAAGAGTAATTTAATATGGAGAATGAGGCCCTGGGAACCCCTGGATTTTTTTTTTTTCTAGGCTTTTAAATGCTTTACTGAACAAGTCTAATTGCTCAATTTCCCTGCCAGAATCTCATCACTGGTTAAATGAATTCAGTAGTATTCACTTCAAAGCAATATTGTGAAGCTTAATTAATGAACGTCTTATTTATAAATTCTTACAAAGAATTGTTTTACTTCAAACCTTCAGGATAAAACCAAATTGAACCTGTGTCTTTTTGTGTCAATGGCTTTTCAAAGAAAGTCTCTCTTTCTCCCTCTGGAGAAATCAGCATAAACACGTTTGGAATTTATCTAAACAAAAGAATGGGGGCATTTTTATCGTTTCACCATAAAATGGAATTTTTCTTGGAGGTGCTTTTGTATTCAATGTTCAATTTAGACTTGACTTTACCTTCTCCCACTGCCTGTCAATTATCGAGGACTAGGGAACACTTAGATTTAAGTGGTGAGCAGAGTTTATCCAGGGAGACAGAATCAGGGCAAAGTTGCACATTACATTCATCTTTAAATTTCTGTTCCCTTGGCTGTCTGTGGCCTGTAACTATAGCTACATGGTCAAATATTGTTTTTTCATATCTACCTCTCTTGGGGTATGTGGGTAAATGCCAAAGAACAAAATAGCTAGAATAGTTTTGAGAAATTTCTCCACATTTTAAAAACCCATTCATTGTATGGGAGAGATGACAAATCTATGTAGAAATCCTGTTTGGGCCTCACACAAAAATAACCCCACAGTTCTCTGTGGTATTTGGCCATCTCCTGTTTTTTGTTTCAGGGTGACACAAGGTTACATAAACCCCAAGCACCATTCTACGGAGTCAAAGTTACAGTAAAGAAAGAAAGGGTTGGGGAATGTCAAGGTCAGTGGTTGTGGAAAACAGAATGGGTGGTAAGCTATAAAAATGGGAGCTTGGTTTTGGCAAAATTGTGAAGCTGGTAAAGATTGCCGGCAACATTCCCTCCCTTTTCCTTTCCCTACACACCTCTACTTCTCCCCTTCACCCAAAGCCCATTCTTCACATGGCTATCTAGGTCTCCATGCACTTAAGTCTCAATGGAAACTAAAGTTCCATTGCTAAAGTGTTGGCTGATGCTTGAGAGATGTGTGGAGGGTGCCTGTGGTGTAGGTCTATGCCAGATGTCTGTAGGCCCCCTGACATAGATCAATAAGAGGGGAAATAGCTTTTGCTTAGTTAGGATGGGGTTGGAGGTGGGTGGAGTTTCTTGCTGGGAATAGGGGAGGAAGACTTAGAAACTCAATGGTAAAATTTTAGACCTATGCAAGCTAGTAAAAGAGCTTTATTTGAACCCTTTAAAGCACAAGATGTAGAGTGTTGCCTGAAAGCACGGAACAATAGATTACCAAAACTAGGAGAAAAGAATCACTTGTTTGGGACAATCAATGGCCCTTGTATTCAGCCCCAGGGCACTACATTTAATTTTCAGAAGTAAACCAAACATTTTCAGAGATTCAGAATCACCTTGATGTTTTTCATGTTTAGTTTCCAGTTGGAATAATATTTCAAGGTGCCAGAATTCTCATAAGACAACTACATTTTACAAATATTCAACCAATTCTGCAGAACAGAGAGCTTTGGATGACAGTTATTAACAGTCCTGATAAACTTCATGAAAGCATCCACAATTTTGGCTTCTTGTCCTGATGGAATTATAACTCCTTTTGATTTTTCATCTCTAGAACTTTTTAAAAGATTAATAACTTGACAAAATGCTTTAAAATTATACATTTTATATTCTATAAACTTATTCTGTATAAAGCTTATTGGCCCATCTTGGCAAGAAAAACTTTTTTGTTTTGGGCAGTAACTATAAATAGCTGTATCATTATAACACTGAAGAATCATGGGTTGAGAAAAGCTGAAAAGAAAATAAGAAAAATAAATTTCTGTTTTTAGCTTATAGGGCAAATAAATATTGAATTTCTCACAAGAGGCCTATAAAGTATTTTATAAGCAATAAATCCTTAATCTCTTAAGGAGGTTTCATGCTATGTTGGAAAAGGAATCAGAGGGCAGTTTGTAACTAGCTCTAACTAGCTCTGTAATATTGGGAGAGTGTGGCAGGTACTCTTGGTTGTCTACCCAAAAGCCATTATTCCATGCTAGTGGCTCCCCTCATTAGTCAGCTCTCCCACAGCTTGACAAATTCTCACCCCAGGGATACAATCATGATTGGTCCACGCTAGTCAAAGGACCACTCTCCTTTATCAATGAGTGGGTTAGTGATGACCATGTGATTCAAACTGGCTAATGAGATGAGAGGGGAAGACAGGTGGGGCCTCTCTTGAAAATATTTCTTTGCACCGTAAAAATAACCCAGAACTTTGGGAGACTGAGATGGGAGCACTTGAGCTCAGGAGTTCCAGACCAGACTGGGCAAAACAGTGAAACCTCATCTCAAAAATACAAAAATTAGCTGGGCATGGTGGCATGTACCCGTAGTCCCAGTTACTCACAAGGCCGAAGTAGGAGGATTGTTTGAGCCCAGGAGGTGGAGGCTACAGTGAGCTGTGATCATGCCAGTGAACTCTAGCCTGGGCTACCAAGTAAAACCCTGTCTCAAAAAGAAAAAAAGAAAAGAAAAGAAACACAAAAGACATCAACTTAACTAAGTGATCCAATATGGCATCACCAAAAAAAGAGTCAAAGAGGCATACAGAGTCGCCTGTTTCTTTTTTTTTTTTTCTTTAATTGTACATTAGGTTCTGGGGTACATGTGGAGATCATGCAGGATTGTTGAATAGGTACACACATGGCAATGTGGTTTGCTGCCTCCATCCCCTAGTCACCTAATTCTGTCAGTTCTCCACGTTATCCCTCCCCAACCTCCCCACCCCACTGCTGTCCCTCCCTTGGCCCCCCAAACAGACTCCAGTGTGTGATGCTCCCCTCCCTGTGTCCATGTGTTCTCATTGTTCATCACCCGCCTATGAGTGATCTTTGATTTTCGGTTCTTGTGTCAGTTTGCTGAGAATTATGGTTTCCAGATTCATCCATGTCCCTACTAAGGACAGAAACTCATCATTTTTTATGGCTGCATAATATTCCATGGTGTATATATGCTGCATTTTCCTTGTCCAGTCTATCGTCGATGGGCATTTGGGTTGGTTCCAGATCTTTGCTATTGTAAACAGTGCCTCTATGAACACACATGTGCATGTGTCCTTATAATAGAATGATTTGTAATCCTCTGGGTATATACCCAGTAATGGGATTGCTGGGTCAAATGGAATTTCTATTTCTAGATCCTGAGGAAGCACCACACTGTCTTCCACAATGGTTGAACTAGTTTATACTCCCACCAGCAGTATAAAAGCGTCCCTATTTCTCCACATCCTCTCCAGCATCTGTTGTCTCCAGATTTTTTAATGATCGCCATTCTAACTGGCATGAGGTGGTATCTCAATGTGGTTTTGATTTGCATTTCCCTAATAATCAGTGATGATGAGCATTTTTTCATATGTTTGTTGGCCTCATATATGTCTTCTTTTGTAAAGTGTCTGTTCATATCCTTCACCCACTTTTGGATGGGTTTGTTTGTTTTATTCTTGTAAATCTGTTTTAGTTCTTTGTAGATTCTGGATATTTACCCTTTGTCAGATGGGTAGATTGCAAAAATATTTCCTATTCTGTTGGTTGCTGGTTCACTCTAATGATTGTTTCTTTTGTGGTACAGAAACTCTGGAGTTTAATTAGGTCCCATTTGTCTATTTTGGCTTTTGTTGCCAATGCTTTTGGTGTTTTGGTCATGAAGTCCTTGCCTATGCCTATGTCCTGAATGGTTTTGCCTAGGTTTTCTTCTAGGGTTTTTATGGTGTCAGGTCTTTTGTTTAAGTCTTTAATCCATCTGGAGTTAATTTTAGTGTAAGGCCTTCTCTGCATCTATTGAGATAATCATGTGGTTTTTGTCTTTGGTTCTGTTTATGTGGTGCATTACGTTTATAGACTTGCATATGTTGAACCAGCCTTGCATCCCTGGAATGAAGCCTACTTGATTGTGATGGATAAGCTTTTTGATGTGCTGTTACAATTGGCTTGCCAGTATTTTACTGAAATTTTTGCATCTATGTTCATCATGGATGTTGGTGTGAGTTTTCTTTTTTTGTTGAGTCTCTGCTAGGTTTTGGTGTCAGGATGATGTTGGTCTTATAAAATGATTTGGGAAGGGTTTCCTCTTTTTGTATTGTTTGTAATAGTTTCAGATGGAATGGTATCACCTCCTCTTTGTACGCCTGGTAGAACTCAGCTGTGAAACCATCTGGACTTGGACTTTTTTTTGGTTGGTAGGCTATTAATTGCTGCCTCTACTTCAGCCCTTGTTATTGGTCTATTCAAAGCTTCAACTTCTTCCTGGTTTAGGCTTAGGAGGGTGCAAGTGTCCAGGAATTTATCCATTTCTTCCAGGTTTACTAGTTTATGTGCATAGAGTTGTTTGTAGTAATTTCTGATGGTAGTTTGTATTTCTGTGGAATCTATGGTGATATCCTCTTTATCATTTTTTATTGCATCTATTTGATTCTTCTCTCTTTTCTTTTTTATTAATCTGGCTAGTGGTCTATTTTGTTGATCTTTCCAAAAAACCAGCTCCTGGATTTATTGATTTTTTGAAGGGTTTTTTTGTGTCTCTATCTCCTTCAGTTCTGCTCTCATCTTAGTTATTTCTTGTCTTCTGCTATGTTTTGAGTTTTCTTGATCTTGCTCCTCTAGGTCTTTCAATTTTGATGATAGAGTGTAGATTTTAGATCTTTACTCACTTCTCATGTGGGCATTTGTTGCTATAAATTTCCCTCTAGACACTGCTTTAAATGTGTCCCACAGATTCTGTTACATTGTGTCTTCATTCTTATATTTTGTTAGATACCTTATATATTTCAATAAAACCCACATTTTCATGTTGTGTGTGTGCGCTAGATAAAGCGGTTTCTATAATTAACAATCAAAACAGCCTTGGCTAATGGGTATAAGTAAGGATTTTAGACATTCTTCTACTTGGCATCTGTCATAAAAAAGAATCCATTTCAATCCTTGTCTTATTCTAACAGGTCATGATTAGATTACTGGAAAGCACACACAATCTCTGACAGATACCTATAAATACAGTAAGTCCAATGTGTCTACCTGGTTGGTAGAACCCTTGCTATAGCAAGACAGCTAGCAAAGCTGGCTAGGCTCTAAGTCACATACTCAGTAGCAAGCACCTTCATTGATTCTGTAGCTAACAAACTGCTGTTGCAAATCTCTTGAGCAGTGCTTTTCTGGGTGTGGCTCAGGAATTTCATGCATCTGAATGTCATAGGGGATATTATTAAGATGCAGATTCCTGAACTCTATCCATACACAATCTCCAGTGTATGAAGCCAAGGAATCTGCATTTTAAAAGCTTCCTTTGTGAAGCTCTTCCTTATATTTGTATTTCTCAAACTTTAATGTAAATCTGGGATGGGGCATGAGGTTCTGCATTTTTAAGGTGCTCCACAGTGATGTTGCTAGTCAGTGCATCACACTTTTTTTTTTTTTTTTTTTTTTTTTTTTTTTTTTTTGAGACGGAGTTTCGCTCTTGTTACCCAGGCTGGAGTGCAATGGCGCGATCTCGGCTCACCGCAACCTCCGCCTCCTGGGTTCAGGCAATTCTCCTGCCTCAGCCTCCTGAGTAGCTGGGATTACAGGCACGCGCCACCATACCCAGCTAATTTTTTGTATTTTTAGTAGAGACGGGGTTTCACCATATTGACCAGGATGGTCTCGATCGCTCGACCTCGTGATCCACCCACCTCGGCCTCCCAAAGTGCTGGGATTACAGGCTTGAGCCACCACGCCCGGCCATCACACTTTTAAATGCATCACACTTTTAAGGTGCAAGACCTTAAAGCAAGACCTCAAACTGTGGTCTCTAGACCAGCAGCATCAGCATCTCCTGTAAACTTGTTAGAAATGCAGATTCTTAGCCTCTACTGCAAACCTACTGATATGTTTGTCTGTGTCTTCATCCAAATCTCATCTTGAATTGTAGCTCCCATAATTCCCATGTACAATGGGAGGTACCTGGTTGGAGGTAATTGAATCATGGGAGTAGGTTTTTCCCATGTTGTTCTCATGATAGTGAATAAGTCTCACAAGATCTGATGGTTTTATAAAGGAGAGTTCCCCTGGACATGCCCTCTTGCCTGCTGCCATGTAAGACGTGCCTTTGTCTCTCCTTCACTTTCTGCCATGATTGTGAGGCCTCCTTAGCCATGTGGAACTGTGAGTACATTAAACCTTCTTCCTTTGTTAATTACTCAGTTTTGGTATGTCTTTATTAGCAGCGTGAGAATGAACTAATACACCTAGTGAATCAGAAACTCTGTGGGTGGGAGTCACAATTTATGTTTTAACAAACCCTCTAGCTGATTCTGATGCTCACTAAAATATAAGAACCATGCCCTAAGGAATATCCCACTGATAGAGAGCAGCGGTTCCCAAGCACAACTTATTATCAGAATCACCTGGGGTGAGAATGTGCCTTCTACAGGTTTCTAGACATCCTCAGGAGATGCTAATTCTATAGGTCTGGGCTGGGCCCTGGTGACCTGAAACCACTGGTTTAGAGTGATTAGCAGGGCAGTAATGCAGAGGCAAAGCTGATGCAGTTTGATGGAGGATGCCTGGGTGGAAGAAGAAGAGGGAATCAAAAAGAAATTCAGTTACTTAAATGATTGCTATGTAACAAGTCCTGAGCTGAGTAGTTGTTGTTTTTAAGACAGGGTTTCACTATGTTGCTTAGGCTAGACTTGAACTCCTGGGCTCAAGAGATCCTTCTGCCTCAGCCTCCCAAGTGGCTGGGACTACAGGTGGATACCACTGCGCCCAGCTCTGGACTGTAGGTTTTAGACAATGATATTTAATTTTCCTTCTCCTATAGATGTGTTTTTCTCATCAAGCTGCCCTATATGGCAAGTATTATTACCTCCATTTGATACATCAAACACTAAAGATAAAACATGGCAAATAATTTGTCTAAAGTCATACAGCTAGTAAGGGAAGCAAAAATTGAAAATGGCTTTGTTACTTTGAATCGCTTTCCATTTTATTCAGTAATCACAAAAAGAACTGAAAGGAAGTCTGGAGATCATTATGAGGGGCTGAGGATGCCACCACAGGCTGTGCAGCATTGAGTTAATGGTATACACATCAGTTTCCCCACCTAGACAGTGGTTTTCTAGAAAGAGAGATCCATGTGGTCATTTATTCACTCAACAAACACTTATTGAAAATCTGTAATGCACTAAATGCTCTTCTCAATGCTGGGGATACAGTAGTGAGAAAAATGTCCAGGTATGTTATGAGGTTATGATTTTATTAATCATTACTTCTCAGTACCTACTGAAGCAGATGTCACTCCATAGATGCTATATGATTACTGCCTTATGCATTTTCTGTTATGGATAATCTAAAATTAACCGTAGAATTAGCCGTAGCTAAGCTACTGAGCCAATGTATTAACCAGTGTCTAATTACATAAAGCTCTAATGTTTCTTCCTACTCTGTTTTATGGGGGGTGCATATTGATGAAAATTAACAACTTAACTGTGTAAGACTAAGAAATGGAATTTCTTATTTAGCAGCCATCAGTAAAATTTTCTAGAAAGAAAGTTGTAAGTTCAACTGAATTGTTGTAAATGAGTCTTGGAAATCAACTAAAATGTCATTGATCTTAGTTTCTTACTAGGTCTAGCTGTGGGGCTAATAGAGAGATTGCTGACCATCTTTCACGTGTTTCTTTCAAATATACTTTCCTGAAATGTTCTTTTCAGCAAATCTTTAATTGCCTCTAGAGGGGAATTAGACACAGTAGTCAAGAACTTTTAAAATAAAGATATAATGAGAGGAGTCATGGAAAAAATAGACATTTAATATATTTAATTTTAAAAATCTGTGAAAGATTTGCCTTACTGTTATGAATGGAGTGCATAAAGAATACTGCTGGTAACAGTATTCTTCTCATTTGGAGATACTTCTCATTTGGAAAAGATACTGGTATACCATTGATATTCCAGGTTTTGAGTCTCACTCCATATTTTCTACCTCTTTCCCTTAGGAAGATCTTGAAAGAGAAATAGTAGTGTTACTGTTTAGGTAAGAAGATTAAGAGTCAAACCAGTAGCCATCTAAGAATCCTTGCAGCATTTGCTCACACTTAATAGTTACTAATCATTTTCCAAGTTAAGTGGGTTATTTACAAAGACTTCAACTTGCAAAAAGTACCTCCAGGTGGGAGATGTAGGAGAAGGAATGACACTTATGGTTATTTGCCATATAATATTCCCATTTTATAGGAAAGAAATCACCATAATAAGTAATGTTTTCAAGGTCACACAGCTAATAAGCATCAGCGTAGGATTGTCTGACTGTAACATGAGGTCATTCCGCAATATCTGAAGGAAGAATTCTTCAGAAAGGAATGTATTATACTTGAAGGAGAGATAAAAGGTTATGGTAGTTTCCGTTATTCAAAACTAGAATAGATTGTAATATATCTGGACTAATCCTTATGCTCCAATAGTTTGTTCCCCTCTCCCACTAAAAATGAGGGAAATGACACAGATCAAACATTGACATTGTTTTGGGACTGTAGAAAGCAGAGTTTGCTTTCCTGACTTTCCTTCTGTGACCGCTCTGTGCTGTTCATATACTTCCTGTAAATGTTCCTCCCATGAAACTGTAGCTTCCTGAGAGTAGGATGAAGCTTTCTTTATTCCTGCATCTCTAGTTGTTGGGAGAATGAATCAACAGTTTTACAGTGGTATTTTGATCTTTCTTTCTTATTTTAATTAATTTATTTCTTTTGTCTTGTTCTGTCACTCAGGCTGGAGTACAGTGGCATGATCAAAGCTCACTGCAGCCTTCAACTCCTGGGCTTAAGGGATTCTCCCACCTCAGCATCCCTAGTAGCTGAGACAACAGGCACATGCCACCACACCTGGCTATACTTTGATTATTAACAAGTTCAATCTTCTGGAAGTACACATAATTTTTCCAACAAAATTGATTGACTACCTGGTAAGTGTCACTGGAGGAAGCATGCTATTCATGGGACAAAATGCCAATGAGAAACCGTACTGTCCCAGGGCTTTCTTGATGTAGAGCTCCAGGGGCACCAATTACACACCATAGTCCACATGCCTGGACCTGTGCCAAGCAACCTGTGTGGCCAAAAGTGTGGGCCCTGATGTGACCCCTTACCTCAAACAGCCACAAATTATATGATTTTATGTACCAAAAATAAATAAATGTGCTGTGTCTATGCATGCGACTTGAAGGATGAGCATGTGTTTAACATTACCCCATCCTATCTTTAGATTCAGGGCCATCTGATTTTACAAACTGCCGTGGAAATTTTAATGAAGCATAGGGGTAGCCCAAGGATGTGTTATTTCAAAGAATCACATTCAACCTCCCCAATCAGAGCACTGTCCTTTCAGAAACGATAGCTTTGCAGTAATATTCTGAACTTGTAGCTATACTTATGCACAGTTTTCCTTCCTTCTCCATGCTGTTCTAGAATGAACAGTGGGGACAGACCCCACACCCTCAGTGATGGGAGCTGAATGCCGGAGACCTGTGTGCCTACTCTTTCCTCCCTTTTCTCTTTTTTTGTTTGCTGCTTCCCCCAATAATCTTTCACAATTTGAACAACATTGTAAGAGGTTTCTAGTGGATCCATATACTGTACTTCCAAAACAACATTTTATCTCCCTGACTCACAGGCGGAGAGGGAAAAAAACCATACCGAAACAAACCCCTACACATTCAAAATAATCTGCAAGGAAAGCCTGCATTGAAAATCATATTGCTGTATAATTATCCTGTTTACAATCTCTCATATGTCTTTTCTCAGAAAAAAATGCAGATTTGGAAACAAAGCAGGAAGAAGATGCCAGAAAACCCTGGCAAGGCTCTGACCACTGCCTGCTTAGGAATGGCCACAGAGGGAGAGAAATGTGTTTGCAATTAGGACGACCCAGAGCAGGTCCGATTACATCTGCACGCAGCCATGCCGAAGAGATTTCCAGAGTGAACTTACCGTGTGGGCCTAAGTGGATAAAAGGCAACTTAGGCTGGAGCCATTACAAGAAAAGAAATGGGGCCTCCCACCTTCCACTCTTGATCTGCCCTTTTCTGGGCTCACTCTTAGCTCTTGTGTGAAGAGGTACAAAATCATCATGATTCGGGGCCCTCTTATGTTACAGTTTACAAGATTTTCATGCATTTTTCAGCAACGGACCAAAAAAAGAGAAATAAAATGAGTGTTGTGAAGTGGTTTCCATGCCGACTATGATTTTCAGAATGAACAGTTGACGTTAAAGAGATCCCAGCAAGACCCTGAAGCAGCTCAGGGACCTACTTCTCTCCATCCAGGGACAGTATTCACACTTTGCTTCCAGGCTCTTAACACATCCCCCATTGACTCTCTTCAATAATTCCACATTGATATGGCAGGACAATTAGCTTAACCCACTCTCAAAAACAAAGCAAGGAGTTCTTGGTGAAGAACTAAAGAAATTAAGGGTTCTCTCCCTTCCTACAATGTTCTAACACAAAAATGGTGCAACACAAAAATGTTCCATCAAACTAGCTGCCACTCCCTTGATTAAAGAACAAAAACACACCAAAACTTTGAGCTCCTTGTAGTGTCCTGACTTCCCTGATGGGTTCTGGTTTTATTGTCTGAGTGCTTTTTGTCCCACACAGATCAGTCTATATTCTTCCGAGGCAGAAGAGGTGATGTGACTGCCATTCAGAAATTTACTTAACTCCGTCCATGTCCCTGGCCATTCTTTTGCTCATAGACTTTTCAAATAAGTCTGTATTATTGCTTGCTAATCCTTTTATATCAATTACAAGTTGTAATAATACTATGTTATATGACGTCTTTACTTAAAAGACCTCCTAAAGGCCTTTTAGGAGATATTAATAGTTTCCTCAACATGCACACATATCACCCATCCTGCCACCACCACTACTGCCCACACAAAAATGAAGAAATCTTGATAGCAACTTTTAAAGAATCAACATTTCTATAATATTCTACCTTTCATTGCCAATTTATCAGACTGATTATTTACTGAACAGAACCTAGCTATCTACGTTGTGTTTCTACAAACAAACGTTTAAAAAAAAAAATCATTCAGTCAGATGATTATCTTTTGTAAGTGGTCTTTGTCATAGAATGCCCATGTATTAATAATACAGAACCCAAACTGGGATATTTTAGAATAAGGAAGCACTATTTACAATTATTCTGGGGCAGCAGTCATCAACTGGCACTCACCTTATTTGTAGGTGACTTGTCTGAATTTATGGGTCTATGATTAACAGGGATCTCTGGGTTGTGAAACTCCATTTTTGTACATCCCTGCCTTCCCCATCCATTCCCTGATAGGGGTTATTCAGTGCTGTTGTCCACACCTGCAAGATGGTCATGATAAGGAGGGGCCCTGGGGACAGAGCTTCTGTAATTATTTGGAGTACCCTCATGTTTTCCGTGTTTGTCTGAAGGAGGTGTCCTGGGCAGTATGGAAAAACCATTGAGAGGGTGCTGTTAGGGAGCCTTGCTACATCAACACCAGAAAAAAATGACATTTACAACCAGTTGGGCAGCAAAAGCTCTTTGGAAGCCATCTTTTGTCCTTTCTGGAGCATCTTCTGGGAGTCTACCTTGGATGGGACACCTATGTTTGGATGTGGACTGATTGGGGCTGGCTGGCTTCCCAGTTAGTTATTTGAGGCCCTTAATTTCTGATGATCGACTCAGGCCCATGGGGTACTGCCTGCTCTGCTGGCCAGCTGGCTCAGAGACCATGACCCTGCTTCTCCCTGAACAAC
The DNA here is from genome assembly GCF_048565385.1 of Saimiri boliviensis. Taxonomy (NCBI): domain Eukaryota; kingdom Metazoa; phylum Chordata; class Mammalia; order Primates; family Cebidae; genus Saimiri; species Saimiri boliviensis. The sequence continues at coordinate 78,678,614 of NC_133453.1, forward strand.
TGTTTCCCATCCTCCTTTTTATTTGACTTGTCAACATGAATCTTTTCCCTGTATAGTCAAACGTGAAAATTTCTCTCTCAAATGTTTTTTAAACATAATTATCTTTGAGATTAGTTTCATTCTTATACAAATTCAGTATTCCATCAGTGTTAGTTTTGCTGAAATTCAGATTAAAAATTTCTGGAAGTTGTCATTTAAATACTGTAGGGTTAAAAATGGACTTCCCTGAACATAGCGTCATTTGGGATCAATATTTTCTCCCTCCTTGGATCAAAAGTAACTTTTTATTTGAAGACTGTGTGCCCACTGTTTAGCCTCATTTTATGGTTTCTCAAAATGGTCTTCAACACCCTTACGTCTTGATTTTGTTGGACACATTTTGCTTGTGGAGTAAGAATTCTCAGTTGTCTAGCTGAAGGACAGGGGATTAGTATGCCCCTCTAAATTTCTTGAGCACTGTTATAGCAGTGCCTGTAATAAATGAAGAATGCTACCTCTAACTGCCTCTTGCTGACAATTTTAGGGACTGATTAAATATTTTCATCGTGTGGCTATAGTCTTGCATAATGGCTGAGAGGTCAATGAAGAGCAGCCCTACCCTCTCTCTTTCTGTGGCTGATGAAAAGACATTCAGCATTAAGCTCAGTAGCACTATAATACAAAGATACAATATCTTTCCTCTAATGACTCATTACTATCTATTTTAAAATGTAAGTACATTTATATAAAATAATAATGTCACGGTGTGTCTAGGCTTTTCACATTATTGCTTTCTTTTCCCTTGCCATGTAGCCATGCATTATTTCTAATGGAAATTCAAAAATCAAAATATTATCAATTCAATTGTCAGGGGAAGCTCTGGATATTTGATTTAGTTCTTGCAGCAGTGGTAACGAAGGCAGAACAAGGAGGTCTTCTGGAATGCCAGAGAAAGTGTGACGAAATGTGGTGGGTCCAACTCTCTTTGATGTCATAGATCATTGCTTCCCGCAGTGGCACATCATTTAGCTAACATTGCTGGGGAATGAGGTGTTCCATATAGACATGTTTTTCAAAGCTGACACTTTTTCATGCCAATACTTTTATACTTTAAATGAAGAGTATGGATGAAAATGTAAAATATACAACAGTCTCTTGCCTTCTGAAGCAGAGCAAAGAAACTATAAGGAATATTTTCTTTTTGATCCAAGGGTATCTAATAGTGCACCAATCCTAGAGCAGGAGGAAGGGTCTGTGTTTTAAGTTTGTGTTATTTGTGGTAATTTATATCCTACTTATTCCTGAGATTACCTTGAAATGAAATACAATAAAACTGAACACAATAGGCCAGGTTAAGCTCTCTGACAAGTGTGTAGGGTGCAGATATATTTTATATTGAAACCAGATGTATATACTTTGAATATCAGACAGCAAAAGGATTGTTTGAAATCCAAAGATGTTGGTTTATATATTGTCCCTCATTTGGAGTTCTATCTTGCATCAGTATGGAGGTGGCTGAAGAGGGACGTTTGCTGATGCAGCTTTGAAGCAGTCTATGGCTCATTCTATTTCGAACACCAGTGTCAGCCAACCTTAAACTCTCCTCAATCACAATAGGTCATATTCCCAGCGTTCCCTATGCTTGCCCCTGGTCTGCCTCCCAACCCTCTGCCTCCCTCTTTCATCTTCCTGATTGTCTCCAAAGACTGATATACTATTACCTCTTCTTCAATTCTCATTCTCTTTCTCCCACCTCCTCATAAGCCTTCTTTGTCCTGTTTCACTTTAAGTGAACACCTCTACTTTCCCCATCCTTTCTTCCACCCAGAAACTAACTAAATTTATTTTTCCTTCTAATAAGATGACTAGAGACAAGTTATTTGAAGAGATTTGAATTAGTTTAGTGGATTAGTGGATTAGTTTAGTGGATTATGCAAGTTAATGGGTCAATCCATAGGAGAAAGTAAAGTATTGGTGTTAATAGGTTTTAAGGTTTATTTCGTAGTCTCTCTTGAAAAGAAAACAAATTGCTGATTGCTATAATTACCTGAAAGAAAACATGAGCATCACAACAATGCATAATGATAAAAGCACATGAAAATGAGCACCTGTTATCAGAAACATGCAAACCCTGAAAACAACAACAACAAAACGGAAGACAGAGATTCATCCACGGCTAGCTGAAGGAAAAAGGGAACTGTTTATTCACAGTTGCTCAACTCTCTCTGGATCTTATAAGGTATGTTGGTTTCATTTCTTTCATGTGGAGTACTCTGTTTGTCTTACAGTGACCCTAAAATTAAGCTTTCTAGTTAGGTTATGACTACTTAATGCTTATTACTAAGAACTACTTGCTTGAATTGGTCCATACATAACTCCAAATATACTTAACAAATTATTTAGCATGACTCAAATTTTGTATCAAGAAAATTGTCAAGCTGTGTATATAACTTCAGGAAATTCCACCAGGATTGTCAAGACTTTCAGAGATCTGTGTCATTTTGCTCCTGGGGCTTCCCTTCTTCTTGTGAAGACAGAAACAGGGAAGCAGCATCCAGATCAATGCTTGGGTTCTGAATCATCACAACCATTTTAAGGAAATAACCAAGTATTATTCTTCAGGAAAATATTAGAGATTCCTGATATAAGAAATATTTACATACTGGATACCTTATTCAGTCTCCACAATGGCTAGTGGAAAAGTAAGGCTACTGTAGCCTTGTAGTATAGTTTGAAGTCTGGTAGCATGATACCTCCATCTTTGTTCTTTTTGTTTAGGATTGTCTTGGCTATATGGACTCTTTTTTGGTTCCATATAAAATTTAAAGTAGATCTTTTCTAATTCTGTGAAGAAAGTCAAGCTCAGTATGGCCATTTTTGATATTGATTCTTATCCATGAGCACAGAATGTTTTCCCATTTGTTTGTATCTTCTCTTATTTCCTTGAGCAGTGGTTTGTAGTTTTCCTAGAAGGGGTCCTTCATGTCCGTTGTAAGTTGTATTCCTAGGTTATCTTATTCTCCTTGTAGCAACTGTGAATGGGAGTTCATTCATGATTTGGTTCTTTACTTGTCCATTGTTTCTATATAGGAACGCTTGTGATTTTTGCCCACTAATTTAGTGCAAACCTTCAACAAACCTGACAAAAACAAACAATGAGGAAAGGACTCCCTATTTAATAAATGGTGCTGGGAAAAACTGGCTAGCCATATGCAGAAAATTGAAACTGGACCTCTTCCTTACACCTTATGCAAAAATTAACTTAAGATGGATTAAAGACTTAAATGTAAAACCCCAAACCATAAAAACCCTAGAAGAAAACCTAGGCAATACCATTCAGGAAATAGGCATGGGCAAAGACTTTATAACTAGAACAAAAAAAGCAATTTCCACAAAAACGAAAATTGATGAATGGGATCTAATTAAACTAAAAAACTTCTGCTCAGCAAAAGAAACTAGTATCAGAGTAAACAGGCAACCTACAGAATGAAATAAATTTTTGCAATCTACCAATCTGATAAAGGCCTAATATCCATAATCTACAAGGAATTTAAACAAATGTACAAGAAAAAAACAAACACCCCATCAAAAAGTAGGCAAAGGATATGAACAGACACTTCTCAAAAGAAGACATTTATGCAGTCAACAAACATATGGGAAAAAAAAATCATCATCATTGGTCATTAGAGAAATGCAAATCAAAACCACAATGAGATAATCTCATGCCAGTCAGAATGGTGATTACTAAAATGTCAAGAAGCAATAGATGCTAACAAGGCTGTAGAGAAACAGGAATGCTTTTACATTGTTGGTGGGAGTGTAAATTGTTTTACCCATTGTAGAAGACAGTGTGGCAATTCCTCAAGGATCTAGGACCAGAAATACCATTTGACCCAGCAATCCCATTACTGGGTACATACCCAAAGGATTATAAATCATTCTACTATAAAGACACATGCACACGTATGTTTATTTTATCACTATTTACAATAGCAAAGACTTGGAATGAACTCAAATGCCCATCAATGATAGAGCAGATAAAGAAAATGTGGCACTTATATACAATGGAATACCATACAGCCATGAAAAATAATAAGATAATGTCCTTTTCAGGGACATGCATGAAGCTGAAAGCCATCATTCTCAGCAAACTAACACAGAAACAGAAAACCAAACACCTCATATTCTCACTCACAAGTGGGAGTTGAACAATGAGAACACATGGACACAGGGAGGGAAACAACACACACTGAGGCCTGTCAGTGGGTAGGCACTAAGGGAAGAAAGAGTATTAGGACAAATACTTAATATATGCAGGGCTTAAAACCTAGATGATGGGTTGATAGGTGCAGCAAACCACCATGGTACATGTATACCTATGTAACAAACCTGCACGTTCTGCACATGTATTCTGGAACTTAAAGTAAAATTTTAAAAAAATTGAAAAAAAGAAAAGGAGGGCATCTCTAATGTCCAATGCCCTCCCTCATACACATACAATACATTAGGATTGTGTATTCTAATGTGTATTAGGGAGAATAGCAGGAGGGAGACTGTTGTGGACTGAATGTTTGGGTCCTCCTGCAAATACATATGTTGAAATTCTAACCCCCAGGGTGATAGTATTAGGAGCTGGGGACTTTGGGTGGTAATTTGGTCATCAGGATAGAGCCCTCATGAATGAGATTAGTACCCTTATAAAGCAGACCAGAGAGAACCAACCATCTTTCTGCTATGTGAGGATACAATGAGAAGTTGGCGGTCTGCAACCGTAGAGGACCCTCACCAGAAATTGATCTCAGACTGGTATCCCCTGATCTCAGAACTGTGAGAAATAAATGTGTTGCATGCAAGCCACCCAGACTATGGCATTTGGTAACAGCAGCCTGAACTAAGTACTCACACTTCAGTCTACTTCTAATATTCATTAGATCAAATTAGTCAACAATATGACACTACCCCAGGTGATAATTTTACACCTACCAATGCAGCTTATGTAATTGCTTGAGTGAAGTCTTTTAAAGCCAGGTTATCATTTTATTATAATTTTATCAGATATTAATGTAATGGTTAATTGATGGGTAGAAATAATATTAATTGTACTCTATGTTAAGTCAGGGCTTACAAAGATAAAAAGAGGAGATCTTACTTTCAAGTTGCTTATAGTCTAGCACAAAGGTATATGGCCAATCAAACATTAAACCACAGAATGGTAATTGCTAAAGGGAAGTTGGCGTTTCCAAGTCCCAGATAATTAGTCTCTGAGTACTAAATTACTTTGAGAAGTAGATAATAGAGGCCAGACAGGAGTAATAAATGGCCTTTCTCGCTACTAATGGGCTGGAGAATATAGCTTGGATCTAAGGCCAGTAGGTTTTACATCCTCCCCACTCATTTGAATTGACATTGTCTGGTAATGGGCAGAGCAGATGCTCTGGTTCATTCACACAAGGCAACAGGAAGTAAAAAGGAAAATGTGGGTTGTTTGTGGGCAGCCAGGTCCAGACAGCATCAAAGAGGATGGATCCCCACTGAGGAGTATCGCCCTATATCCCAGTTCTACAAATCAGAGGCTGGTGAGACCCTTCCTCCTCTTCCTATGGCAGTAGTGAGAAGGGATGGAAGTGGTCTTCTAGTGCTATTCCTTCTTGGGCTTAACATTTTTTCTTCGGTTGGAAAGTTGGCCTTTGGGTGGTATGCACATAGTGCTCTACTTAATGGGTGGGAGGGAGGGGCAAAGAAGCAGGTGGGCAGCAAATGGAAATGCAGAGGAAGAGTTCCTGCAAGTGTCTTTCTGTTGATGTTCACAGAGCCTTGGGAGAGAAGTTGCAGGATGAAGTACAGGCTATATGTACTTTCCAAATTGAAACCTATATAAATCCTAGGCCTTCAGTTGTACAGCAAATAGAAAGCATTTGTTTGTCTATACTCTTAATGGATATTGCTTTGCATTTGTGTGCTCAGATAAAGCAAACATGCATACTATTATTGTACCAATGACTACAGTAACTCATCACATATTTATGCACACACAGTGTGACGCTAGTTCCTTTGTGATCTTTTTGTGATGACTGTGTAAGGAATTTTCTTCTAAAGAATTAAATTCTTTATGTGTAATTTTAGATTGAAATACAGTAGTAATTTATCTGCAAAAGACTTGCATATGTGATAGCTGCTGCTCCAAAATAAGTAACAGATGCATAAGGCTCCATTGAAATACAAATATGTACAAGGCATTCTTTAAACATGAAAATTTGCCATTATAAAAGATGTGTCAGGAATTTAGGCTTTTATGTCTGTCTTGTTTTATTTAGTCATGAGCAAAATATAATAGAGAAAGCCCCAGTGAACATCTCAGCTCAAGTTTGAAAGACAGTGGTCCAGATTAGCTTTGGGAAAATGTCAAATGTGAACTCTAAAGCAAATGCAGGCTAGAAACAAATGACAATTGTGAAATATTCAGTAAAGTACTGCCTCAGATGTCCACCCCCATTTTGACTTTAGACAGACTCTTTAGCCATGAAAATTGCTTAACAGTTTTAGAAAGTTGGGTTACTTTAAGTGCTGAATTCTTCAAGGTATATTCACAATCTTCACTACCTACCTGATTGGCAAGAACAGATTTAACTCATATTAGAATCAGTCATCAAAACACAGACTAACCTAGGAATTAGGATTATTAACAATATTTAACATAATCCTATTCAGTACTCTAGAAATAAGACCTTAGAATCCTTTGTCTTATAAAACTAAGATTCTTTAATTTGCCTCTTCCAAAATTGTATAATGTATTGGTAAATCCTCTTTTGAACATAAGCATATTTGGGGAATATGAAAACTCATTATATTTTATTGAAACAACTGTTCCATTGACACAAATGTGCACTTGAATTAGTACTTTTCAAAATGCATCAAGAAAGCACAATTTTTGGAAGGAGTCAGCAAATTTTATTTGCTCAAAATACCTGTAGCAGGCATTTTACCTCCTCATTAAAATGTTCTCTCTTCAGTCCTGTTTAATGAAATGATCTGCTATATAACCTGCCCTGAAAGACCAAATGATAAACAAGTAAATTAGAATGTCTTCCTTGTTTATATGAGAAAGAAACATCAGTGCCATCCCCACAAAAAATCATCTAGCAATGTAGGGAAAAGTTCGAAGTGTTGCAGTTGAAGAATAAGTTGTGTAGTGTCTTTTCACTAAATTTTCAGATCGTTCTAGCTGCCACTGTGGTTCAATTTGGAGCAATGCTACTCAGATGATAAGAATTAATTTTCTGTGGCCTATTTTCTTTAACATTTATATGACCTTAAGCTTTTTTTTTTTTGGCGGGGGGGGGGGGGTCTTTTTTTCTTTATTCTGCCATACTTCTACCTAGTGCAGCCATGGGTAACTTCAAAGCAATTTTCTGTCTAATAGTAGGTATTATTGTGTGGCTATTCATTCCACCACATAAAACATCATTTGCTTATAAACAGTCTCCCCCTCAAAAAGGGGCAAAATGAGTCATTAACATTTTTCCCATGTTTTTGTTAGCAGAGAAATGTTGGGAAGAGGAAGAATGTGGATTCTTTACATGCAGTGGCATAGTTTCTTCTGGCTATTTATAATTCACGTTTCTCCCCATGCCTTCATATTTCTGCTCATGCACATGAGGTGAAAGTCACTTTTTAAAACAGAGGCTATAACTTTTAAAACTGAAATAAGTAGTCAGAAATCTGTGCAAATAAATTAGGGCAGACACTTCATTGCTTCTCTTTCATGTTTTCTCTGCATGACCATTTTATTTTTAATACGTCCTCCAGGATACTTTTCACAAGTCTTTCATTCTTTCAAAGCTCATTACTTTTAATAAGTATAAACACATCCCTTTTACAAGTAATGATAATGAACATATAATCTACACATAAGTTGCATGAACAAGCCCCTAAGAACATGCTTAAAGTTAACTTTAAATTAAATGCTTACATACATCCATGCTTACATGTTTATTAAGTTGTAGGTTAGTATGTTGAAAAAATGGAGCACTTATAAATGCTGAAAATAACACAAAGCTGTAGCCAGACTGAGTTTTGGACATGGATAATCAGAACAGTCTGTAGCCCGTCTGTGGCTAATGCGATGTTTCTCCCAGCTTTGTCACCATGGCAAATACTTTATAATACACAAACATTTGTAGTGCTAAAAATCCACCCACTCTTTTTGAAAGATGGCCAGGTTTTGTAAAATTACATTCCAGCTAGTGCTACCCTGCTGATTTTTAAGATAAGTTTTTTTCTGTTTGCTATTCATGTACTTAACAAAAGACCAAAGGGAAAAATATATATGGTTTATAAAACATATATTGCACTTTCATAGTTCAATTACCTTGCAGAGAAATACATGTCAGCAGGTTTTTCTGATGGCCAAATTTTTGGGGGGAAAGAGTCTCTTTTGTAGTGGTGATGGTGGGGAGGGGAAATCTGTGGGTCTGTAATTCTAAACTTCATCATTTTCCCCACATAAACATAAAATAAAAGTGAAACACATTTGTGGGACAAATATAGCTTCAAGGCAAGCCCCTTAGTCCCATGGACAATCAGATTGCTGCCCTTAAGCTCCCTGGGAGGGCTTTGGGTATATGTCTTTATAGTGAATACCACCGGGGCCAGTATTTGAAGCCATAGTCTATCCCAACTTTCTATGTAGCCTCTGGAAACGGCTAGGAGCACCACATACATGGCCAAGAACATACTGGTCTCCTTTCTGACCCTCCTCCTTTCTTGCCAAGACAGCAAAGTGTAACACATACTCCAATTCATTCCTTTACTTAAAGGGAGGGGGAAGAAAGGCTTGGTAATACTTCATTGCGGAGCCAAGCAGAAATGCCAAAAACACTCAGAATATGTGTGACTGGGGGAGAATGTAGGCAAAACAGTCTTTCCCACAAGTGGGTGGAAGAGGACAAGTCACAGTTTTAAAAGCATATAACATCATGTAACATAGGTGTATAGTGCCAAAAAGGGCCAGTCTAAATATTTACATGCAATGGTGATGTATGAGGAAAGACTTAACAGAATGCTTAGAGAAAAAAGAATGTGTGTGTTACTGGAAGCTCTAGGCACAACAGCGGGTTTGTTGGCGACCTGTGTGAGTTTTACAAGCCTGTCTGCTCTGTCTGTTGCCCCAGCATCATCCTGCCACATCATATGGTCTTTCCCAGAATCTCACAGCATCAGACAGGAAGCCAGGAGACAAGGACATCAATATATGACAGTTATGAATGCCTTCTTGAGGGAAGAAACCCTCCCAACAACTGTTGTTCAATCTAATTATTGTTAACCTTCAGTAAAACCATAAATGTGTATTTCTACAAATCAGGCTCTGTAGAATCAAATGATGTACTTAGGTGTGACAGTTCCAAGTAGTAATAATTTTCTTTGGTTTTACTTTGGAAAGCATTTGGATGCTAATCCAGAATTTGCTTTATTCAGTCAGAGCTACAGCTTGAGACAGTGGATACATAAGAGCATCTACCAACCTTGCAATCAAGTTTTCCCTGTTTAAAATGCCACATGTAAATGATCAGTTCCAATGATATTGGCTGACAGCGGAAGCTTTTTAACAAAAGAAGGAAAGTTTTATATTACTAGCACTGGCATGATGAAGACTTCTTAGGAGAGAAGACTGAGGTTATTTTTCTTTTTGCAAGAAAAGATATTATAGTAAAACAGGAAGTAAGTCTTGGTAAATAGTAATAATTTTGCTGTGAGTTTAAATATTTATTTTATTGACCAATGCAAAACATCTATGTTCTTGATATTTCTAATGAATTAAATACATCAAAATTAGATTCTATGCAAGCAACACCTGGTGATTTAAGTTGCCCTTTTAAATAGCAATTTTAGCAACTCTCAAACAGAGATAGAAATACTGCCTTCTATTTTGTTTGAAATTCATTTCCTGTCTCTAGGATATTCACTGACCTTTCAATGTTGGCCATTTTGCTTTTTTATTTTTTCCAGTGAGTCTTATTCTAGTTCTCATTGACTTCATTCCATTCTTGACCTCTTTTCCCCTCAAGAAAATTAAATGCAGCCCAAACATGTTGGACCCCAATTAGTTTTATAGCTCTTCTTTCCTCCCTCACTAATGCATTCTTTAGTTTGTCGCAAGTCACTTGGCCATATACATTCAATCTCCACAAACACCTACAAAACAAACCCTATCTTAGATTGATTTTTCACCCTACAATTCTTATTTACGAAATTTGAAATCCCCTTAAGCTTGTATCAAAACTTCATGGTAACTGTTAATTATATCAGTTTTATTCAACATCCTTCAGTTCCTGGAAGCAATATTTGTTCCTATGGATATTTTTCTGTCTATCATATTTTTATTAAAACCCACAATAGTCTCTATTTTATCTTTTTCTTAGATAAGTACATTAAAGAAGAATAATGCAAATAAAAGGGATATTTTTTATGGGACATGTCCTGGGATCATACATCAAATAACTATAAATAAGCCAGATATGATCCCGTTTCACCTAAAGTGCTGAAGAGGACACAGCATTCTTATCTGCGTGATGAGATAATTTGTAATCTTCTCTTTTTCCTTAGGGCAACTAAATGCATGTGTAAGCTTGTTTGTGCTTCTAGAAATGTCTTTAATATTTCCCTGAACTCCACCACAACATTTTCAGTGAAAAATGGCTCTGCAGTTTGTTTCATCATGCTAATTGAAATGAATTATTATACCATGCAGAAAAAGCCTTCTCATCTAAATTAGACTTTGCAGATATCTCTGATTTACCTGCAATTGGATTACAAGAGCAAAAATAATGCTTCAGAATTATCTAGTTAGAAAGGGAATATGCATATTAGCAAAAATGAAGTGAGTAAAAAAGGCAGGCTTAAGAAAATGGTGTAAGTTCATTCTTATATATAGACAAATCAATTAGGCATTTAATTTGAAACAATTGTAGGATTTATATTTTCAGCACTTTATGACATTACAGTAGTGGTTTATTAAACTAAGATACACCGCTTATACATTCTACATTTATGAGCCTCTGGTCAAGGAATATGCATTTCCTTCTTCCATATTTTTCTTGTGATTTGTGTTACTCTGAGGAAGATGAGACTGTACGGTAGTCTGGTTTGCATAGTGCTGTTGCCTAATGAGTTAAATGCATATAACTGCCTCCTAGATTCTTTGGTCTGAATTTAGGGCTAACACTCACAGCCCTTACCAAGCCTGGCCCCTTTTCCAGGCTCACTTTTATCCAAATGTTTCCCACTCCTCGTGGTTTGAGGCTTCTCCAGATTCCCTGCTCCCCAGACATCTCATTCAAGTCCCGAGGAGCCTTGTGTTTAGATTACATTACCACAGACTTTATAAAATACACACAGTGGGGTGGGGTGGCTCACACCTGTAATCCCAACACTTCAGGAGGCCAAGGCGGGAAGATCCCTTGAGGTCAGGAGATTGAGACCAGCCTGGCCAACATGGTGAAACCCCGTCTCTACTAAAAATACAAAAATTAGCTGGGCATGGTGGTGGACACCTGTATTCCCAGCTACATGGGAGGCTGAGGCAGGAGAATCTCTTGAACCCAGGAGGTAGAGGTTGCAGTGAGTCAAGATTATGCCACTGCACTCCAGCCAGGGCAACAGAGTGAGATTCTGTCTCAAATAAATAAATAAATAAAAATTAAAAAAAATACATGCAAACGAAAACAAAATACTCTGGATGGGCTCCTCTCTGAAAAGTTTGAAATGTCAGGAGGCAAATGACAGCCAGTGGACAGTCATGAATGTTTCTTCTTCCCCTCTCTGGTATGGGCTACAGGTGAACACTAAGATGTACTATTTGTGGGTAACGTTGCCTTCAACCTGGGGGCCCTTGGAAAGTCCTTTTCAGGTTCCTCCCTTTTTCTCCACGTTCCACTCATACGTACATGCCTTTTCATCCCAGTTAAAAACTCATCTCAGCCTCAACCACTTATAGCAGGTGCTCTGGTGAAACCAATCCATCAAGTTTCATAATGTCCTGAAGAAGTGTTTTTCACACTCTGAGTCTTGGTTCATTAGTGGTCTTGAAACCAATTTTGTAAGCCCCAATACATTTATAATCTTTTTCTTACTTTCTATTTTGAAATTATCAAATTATTGAAATTTATTTTGAATTATTTTATTTTGAAATTATCATTCACAGAAAGTTGCAAAGAAATACACAGGCCTCACATACATTTCACCCCACCTTCCCCAATGCCAACATCTTGCATAACTGTAGTACAATATCAAAACTAGGAACTTCACTTTGGCATACTCCTGAGAGCTTATTCAGATTTCACCTGCAATGCATTCACTCATGAGTGTGTATATGTATGGATCTGTGCAATTTTATCCTATGTGTTCACATAACTACCAGCACAATCAAGGTGACTATTAAAATAAAATTAGTCTAGAAAACATCACAGGTTGTTAAGGTAAGAATTGTTCCATGAAACTGCCCAGGTTTTCATTAATTTACATCCATATTCACACATGTATTACATGTATGTGTATGAATGTATTATATAATATAAAATTCTTTTCTTACTGTGGGTCATGATCAACACATTTTGAAAGTCACAGTCCTAGACTCCTGCTACTCAAAGTCCAGTGTATAAACCAACAGCATCAGCCTCATTGAGAAGTTGCAACTTTAAGTCCCACCCCTGAAGTATTAAATCAGAATCTGCATTTTGAAACAGGATCCCCAGATTTGCATTACTGTCAAGTCTGAGAAGCACTGTCCTAGTGAACAGCTTCATTGAACCTGTAAGAGGGTAAGATATAAACTCTGTATTTCATTGAGAGCTGGGAATGAGGGCAATAACCTGCCACCTCTGGAAAGTTTGAATAGAGACCTGGCATAGTGGGCATTTTTCCTTGCCTGCTTTTATGGGAGGCAGGGCCAGAGTTGATAGGGCATGGGTTGCTGTGGAAATGATGATAGAATTCATATCAGGAAGCTCTGTATTTTGTTGGGGAGTTTGTAATGGTTTCCATGAGACACCAGGGTGCAAAACAAATTGTTGGTTCTTTTTAATTTCCATAAAATAGTGATTGATGTCTCGGGAGGGAGTTTAGCCCCTGGTATTTTCTGCTTCAATAAACCTAGTTGAAAAGCTGACTGTCCCCTGGCTGCTCAGTGCTACCCCCACAGAGAATGTTATTTTTTCTTTTCTTTTCCAAGTAGCTGACTGAAAGAATATATATGGGGGGAAAAGGAGAGAACAACTTGGCCTTGCTCATTAAGATTTGAATCCTGTATTATGTGTTCACAATTCCTGAGGTGCTCTTATTCTGTGAGCCTCATCATTCTTTATGAGATTAATAAAATGAATGAATATTATTTTTGTAGCATCTATACTTCCTTCTCAAAAACAATCCATGTGATAGCAATTCCATGTGAGTAGGGCTTTCAAAGATCTGAGCCCTGGTCTTTTTGTGGTGGGAAAGATGGGGCAGGATGGGGAAAGTTGAAAGGGAAGCAGGGGGTTGGAATAACAATGATCTAGCTCAGATTCATTCCACTAACTCCTAGCTGCTGTTCTTGAAGTAAGGCTAATTAAAGTAATTAACACACTTCAGACAAAATAACCCACCCAAATATTAACAAAACGTCTTTCATAAGAAAAACACAAAATGTGGTTCTGTCATTTTATTTCTGCTTGAGAAGGCAATATTATGAAGGAATGTGAAATCCTTTAATTAGACACAATTTAAAAGCCAGACAGAAAATTGAGATGCTGAGATTTCTACCTAGAGAAACAATATTCATACTGAAGAGCAGCAGACAATGTGCACACAGACAGATGTTTTACAGTGAATTAAGATTATCTCATCACACCAGAATATTACTCTGTTATAACCACATTAAGATATACTTCGATCACAAGTTATAGCTTCATAATGAGATTAAAAGTCTACCCTGGTAGATGCCTCAAGCCACATTTTAAAAAGAAGTTTTGATTTTTTCGGTTATAGGCATTTTTCTTGTATGCAAATACATTTTACAGTTAGGAAAGAGTGCAGGTGCTAAGAAGTGAATGAAGTTGAAACTGGATATTCAGAGTCTTGTGAACATGAAATTGAGAATTGCATGTGCCTCTGTACCTATTTAGTGGGTTATCAGAAAGAATATTGGCCTGGAAATCACCAACTTTAGTGCCTAGGCCTGAACTCTATCCCTAGGTTTTGCATTCCCAGATTCAACCAACCTGAGATGAAAAATATTTGAAAACAAAAACAAAAACCCAGCAATATAATAATACAAATTTTAAAACTGTTTAGCAACTATTTATATAGCATCTATCTTGTATTCAGTATTATAAGTAATCTAGAGATGATTTAAAGTAGACAGGAAGATGTGTGTTAGCTATATGCAAATACTACACACACACACACACACACACACACACACACACACCATTTTGTATAAGTGACTTGAGTATCTGTGGATTTGGGTAGCCATGGGGGTCCTGGAACCAATCCCCTACAGATACCGAGAGACAACTATATAATGTATAGTGTAAATAATAAAGAATTTTAGGATTTCAACGTTATCTAGGCTCAAAGCAGCTAAGCACCATCTAGGCCATGTGACCCTCCAATGTGATGTCCAGCCCTCACACTCTGATTACCGGTCCATTAGTGAACTAAATCTAACCTGCAGAGGCCTATGTTTAATGCCTAAAACCCCAATTAGTGATTCAAAAAACTTTCTATAGCCTTGTTAATTATGAAATAAACATCTTGGGTGTCTACCTACTCCCAACTCTCCATCTCCCTCCCTCATCCCCCCAAAACACAGACAGCACAAGCTACCTGGGAGGTATTTAAAACCTAGTCATAGATTCCACCTTCTACTTTAAGTAGATGTATTAAATAAATGGCTTTAGGGCTTTAAACTTTTAACTGCTGGAAGAATTAACTAGTTTCCAACCAGTCTCAAAAGAGGGTTTAATGACCTTTTAAAAAGTAAACGTGGGTCTTAATTCTATGCTCACCTGTGCTGATTGAGTTTTTTTTTCAGCAGATTTTCTCACGTTTTTCTCATTTACATTACCACCCTCACCCTGCCCCTACACCTACAAATTAAGATGAAATTTATGAGATTCTACTTGACTTAAAAGTGGCATCATCACAGATTAATGCTATACTTATATTACCACTTGGGACTGTCGCTGTGGACTTATTTGGAGAGTAAATATTTTAGATTTCTGCTATTTTCTAATAGATTGCAGCTTGTGAGTCACCCTTTAAAAGCTGTCAAGATTTATTGTATCTTTGCTCAAGACCCTGTGCTAGGCTCTCTTGTACAATATTATAAACTCTGGGTATTCAATAAACGGTTGACAATGACGAATGAGAATCAGTCCATGGAATACTTGGTGGCATCTTCAAGGGCCAAACATTACTCTTAGATAATGCTGAAACCTAAACTCAAATTCAAGGACAACCAGCTTTACTAGATTTTTACAGCCCATTTTAAGAACTGTAGATTATTTCCCAAGACAATTATGTGGTAACCAAAAGAGCTCTCATGTAAGCTTAATATAACAGGACTCAACGTACCTGCTGTATAAGTTATGAGCTGGCAAAAAAGATCAGCAAAATCTTTGATGACTACTACAAAAGTGAGCTGGGAAAACAAAAGTGAATGTTTCTGGTGGTTCCAAAGGTTGGGGAAAATATAAATATTGACATGTGCCCCATCTTTCCATACTAAACATACCTATTTACCACCACAGCTTTGGCCAGGACAAGAGAAAGGGGCATCAGGAAAAAAAAAAAAAAAAAACAAGAGAGATAAAGGAGCCAAAGAGAATAAGCATGGAAAAGGCAGATAGCAGGGCAGAGTAAGAAGGTTTTTAATCTTAAAGAGCATAAGCCACAGTTTATGTCTAAAACAGTGCCAGAACACAGCATTCTCTCTCCCCCACTGTACCCTGATACCCTCTCCCACCCCATTGTACAGGCCACCTGTGGGGAAAGAGATGCCAGTCACATGACACTTGAGGTTAGAAACCACTGTTCTGATTTTCTGATGATGTGCATCCTACTGACCAAAAAATAAAACTGAAATTGGGAAGAATAGTTATTCCTTAAAAATAGCTGTGATATTGATTATAAGGGCAATTCATTTTGCTTATTTTTTTTTTTCCAGACAGGATCTTGCTCTGTCACCCATGCTAGAGTGCAGTGGTACAATCATGACTCACTGCAGCCTTGATCTCCTAGATTCAAGTGATCCTCCTGCCTCAGCCTCCCAAGTAGCTGTAACTACAGGCACACACCAAGCCTGGCTAATTTTATTATTGTTGTTAGAGACAGGGTCTTGCTATGCTGCCCACGCTGGTCTTGAACTCCTGGGCTCAAGAGATTCTCCCGCTTCGACCTCCCAAAGTGTTGGGATTACAGGGATAAGCCATTACATCTAATCCACTAACAGTTTCTACTTATGAATCTGATCAAAATGCATTTGCTCATATGCTAAAATATTTATAATTATAAATTATTTCAATGATTGCAATGATGAAGAAAAACTATACTTAAAAAGTCAGATCTCATAAACTTAAACAATCCAAAGGATAAAATCTCACTCATAGAACCTTCTAGAAACTGATGAAAGCTAAATGACAAAGTATTTCAATGAGAATATTGAGAATAGTAATTTCATTATGTCCATTTAGAATAAGTGGAATTAGGCAGTTTCAGCTTGAGGGTGAGGAATATGAGCTCTTTGATCACAAGAAAACTGCATGTCTCTTGGAAAAAGGAACTGGGAAAAATGAAGGAAAAAATCATCTTTGGCTTTCAAAATATACAAATATACATTTTATTTACTGTCAAGCAGAGTGCACATGACTATATGCTATTAGCAATATGCAATATAGTTATAAAATTATATTGATAAAGCAAAGATGTAAGAATAGAGAAATAGCAAAGTGCGTGCAGTTTGCTGACCCTTCAATTATTTGACAGCACATTCCTAGCATAAACATTCTGTATGCATCACAGACAAGTTTTCAGCAAAGAAAGCCCTGCATTGGCCAGGAGCCAGAGAACACTTCAAGAACAAAAGTGAGCCCTGCCCCCATACCATAGTACCTATTTATAGGTCAGTCAGAAGGGATTGGGAACATCTAGTTTTTCCAAGATGGAATAAATATATCAAGAAATCTTGAGGCATTTGAAAAGCCCTAGGGAGTATGCATACTAGACCCTGGGAACAGCCTGGTTGATCAAGAATGTTGACATCAACTAAAAGCTTTGTTATCCCTTTACAGACTGGCTCAGTCCAGCTAACTGAGCTTTCAGCTAAATCACTGAAAGAAAGAAGATGAACCCATAAAGCCATCTACTTTCATTGTTTGTTAGTGGGGAGAGGAATTAGAAATTAGAAAAACTAACAACTATATAAATAAAGGCAAAAATAATCTTTATAATTTTACAATGATCTGGTACCTTACAGTTGATGAATGAACTTGAATTTTAGTAATTAATAATGAACTGAAATTTTAGTAATTTAATAATCACTCTGAGGAAAAGAATTTAAAAACTGCATTCAGTGTTAGAAAGGCAAACTAAGTTAGAGACGAGACAATATATTGCTCTGGAGAGATTTATGGATTTACCTTCTGTGACACCATTTGATTATATTATAGGATGGTGAAGGAAAAGTAGAAATGATTCTCTCTCCTCCCCAGAGATTTGTTTACATTCCAGAGTAGAGGTTTTTCTCCCTCTCTGGAGGGGAGAATGAACAGATATGTCAGTAATCTATAGAAGCTCTGAGCTTCATAATTTGAGGGTTCCTATCCTGTGGTATATGTGTGCATACGGTGCATATGCAAGGAAACATTAGGCCCTTATTGAGTTGCACTGTGAGGACTGAGGCACAAGTTTAAGACGCTTGGTCAATGATAAATGGTCCTTTCCCTGATTCAGAGATCTTGTGTTTTCTGCCCAAAAAAAAAAAAAAAAAAAAAGTATGCATGTACACACACACACACCCCAAACAGGACATCACCAACAGCTCTTAGGTCTGAAAGAACAACCCTCAAAGATAAAGTGTCACATGAATTGAAATAAATATATTGTTTATTCCCTGCTATGATGGTTAATTTTATGTCTGGGCCAGGGGGTACCCAAGATATTTGATCAGCACTATTCTGGTTCTGTCTGTGAGAGTGTTTGGGGGTGAAATTAACATTTGAATTGGTAGAGAAAGTAAAGCAGATTGCCCTCTCTAATGTGGGTGGGCCTCCTCCAATTAGTTGAAACTCTGGACTGAACAAAAATGCTGACCCTCCTCCAAGTAGAAGAGAGTTTTTCCTGCTTTGCTGCCTTCAAACTGACACATTGGCTTTTATCTTGCCTTTGGACTGAAACTGAAACATCAGCCTTTCCTAGATCTCAAGCCTGTTGGCCTCTGGACTGGAATGAAACCATCCGCTTTTCTGGGTCTTTAGCTTGCCAACTCACCCTGCAGACCTTGAGACTTGCCAGCCTCCATACTTTCATGAGCCAGTATCTTTCTATTTCAATGGACATATAGAAAGAGATTACAGAGAACACACATCACACATGTCCTCTTGGTTCTGTTTCTCTAGAGAACCCTAATATACTTGCCTTGAAATAAAACAAATATAATCAATAACAGACTCACTTGCTTTAAGCTGATGATGTCCCAACTTTTGCATACATCTATAGATTGAGTACATACAAATCTGAGAATTCTCCAAGAAGTTGTTAGTTCTCTTAAGCCTGCCCACACCTCTGTGAATAGTCCTTCCTTAGTCTCTTTATTTAAACCACTGGGGTAAATTCTTCTGGGCCATGATACATTTCACTTTGAAATTCAATGCCACAGTGGAAAAGAATAAGGTATATATGAATGATAAAAAATTAAAAAATGCATATATACATACATATACAAATGTGTGTTTGTGTACATATATAGATAGATATATATTTTACAGCAAGAACCATATTCCAAGCATGCAATGAAATGAACAGTCAGCCATGCACGGTGGCTCATGCTTGCAATCCCAGTACTTTGGGAGGCCATTGCAGGAGGATGGCTTCAGGACAGTAGTTCAAGAGCGGTTTGGTCAACATAGAGTGACCCTTGTCTCTACAAAATTTTGAAACTTAACAAGGTGTAGTGGTGTGTTCCTGTAGTCCCAGCTACTCAGGAGACTAAGGTGGGAGGATTGCTTGAGCCCAGGATATCGAGGCTGCAGTGGGCCATAATTGTGCCACTGTACTCCAGCCTGGGCAACAGAGCAAGATCCTGTCTCAAAAAATATATTAATTAAAATAAAATAAAATAAAATAAATGAAGAGCCAAGAAAGATAAATACTGAAAAAGATTAAAACTATCATGCTATGATTTGCTAGTCTTTTTGCATAAAAAATAGAAATGCTCTGGCTGGCAAGGAATGTCTATACAAGACCATCTTCTTTTATGCATGCTCTAGAAAAATAACTTCCATTTATGTAGTACTTCTGTGGGTCCTCAAGAGAATAAGTATGCCAATTTTTCTAATGATGGTGTGATAAATTAGTAAATTGTATAATATAACACAGCTAATAAATATAGCGATCTGGGTTTAAACTCAACTTGATGTGACTCAAAGCCCATGTTCTCTCCTCCACTTAACATGTTTAAAGTGGCTTGTGCTACCATTATACTGGTGTTCATGCCTTACTTCACGATTTTAATTCAATTGGTCTGGGGCAGAGCCCTTTCTAGGTACTGTTTTTATAAAGTCCCTCGCATGATGTTAATGTGAGAGCCATTGTGCCTACACTAAATGAGTGTGGAGAAAGTGACAGCAATAACATGGGCAGGAAGCATTTACATTTGGAAATCTATTATTGAAGAATCAATGAAGTAACTCAGTTTGATCAATGAAAATATCTGTTATAAGCTGAAGGGTTTTCTTCATTCAGAGCTTATGCATTTAGAAAAGTTTCTTGTCAATTATTATGGGGTTACAGCTTATATAATAGGAAGTCTAATCATTGCACTCTACTGGCTTCTTTGACCTAATAGGATAGTAATGATTAAGGCCAATCTAACACTTGGTATGTATTTTTCATCAAAGGTTGTCAATGAATACCATTAAGTCCACAACAAGAACAGGCTTCTTATGTAATATTCAGTTCAGATTAGAAATTTGACCCTTATAAAAGCTTAGAATAGCATGTAGGCACTATTTACTGAGATCTTATTCTAGGGCAGACAACTGTATTAAGAATTTTAGAAATGACTTTGTTTAATCCTCTCAGCATCCCTGTAAAATAGTAGTATTACCTTTATGCACAGGTAAGAAACTTGTATTCAGAGTTCATACAACTTGCTCAATTTCATAGCTGGAAGGGGACACTAGGATTAAACCCAGGTCAATTTGACTTGAAAACCAGTGCTTTTAATCTTGATTTTATACTGCAGAAATATGAAACATAATATTGGGATCATCATAATCCCTCACTGAAATTTAAAATATGAGAACATTTGAACATCATCCCGCCTGGCCTGCCCTAGCTCCATCTAGCTGCAAGAGGTAAACTTTCCATGTCTGTGAGAATCTGTCTGACAGGTGAGGTCTGGGTTTGTTTGCTGCCCAGGGCAGGGATTCCCAGGTGAGTCCCTGGGCTGCTGCTCCGTGGACCCCAGCATCAACCCCACACAGGTCCCTGGAATGCTATGTGAGGTCCCACACTGAGTGTACGTGCAGAGCCCAGGCAGAAACTCCAGTAGGCCTTTTCTTCCTCCTGGCCACCACCACCTCACCCCAACTGACTCTAACATTTTGTGTATTGATGTCAGGTCAAGCTTCTTCAGGGGTAACTACAGCCCTTAGGTGCTGTGAATTTTGTTTTTCATGGGGCATCCAGCCCTAGTCCCTGTAGGTCTGACAAACCCATCTAACCCATCTTTTCCGCAGATCTATTAGAAAACACCAGCCTGCTTAGGTTGGCAGATGAAATAAAAGATGCCTAATTAAGTTTGAATTGCACATAATAAACAAGAATGATTTTTCAGTTTATGTCCTAAATATTACATGGGACATACTTATACTAAAATTGTTTATTATTTACCTGAAATTCAAATTTAATTGAGCATCCTATATTTTTATTTGCTAACCCTGGCAATCCTAGCATGCTTAGTCACCAAAACTATGCAGATCTGAGCATCAATGTGGAAAAAAGAAGAAAAATCCAACCTCCTGTTGTAATGGAATACATATAATAAAGGTTCTAATAGAAAACTTTAAAATAGTTTTCTTGCTTCAGTGTCACACTTTTATAAGCATCCGTGAAAATTGACTTAATTATCTTGATGTGATGAAACATGCCACAGTTTGTCTTTCTCCTTTATATCCTGATGACATTCACAGTAAAATTGCTTTACTATACCAAAAATGTTTTTCTTGTGCTTTTCTCTCTGACTGAAATTTCAGATGAGTTTTCTTTTTTTTTTAAAAAAAAAAAAAAAACGTATTATACCTAGAATTAGATGGTGAAGAAGAAAAATCCTTGACAGTGACACTGTCAAAATAAAATAATATTTATGATAACGTAAAATAATAGTAGTGAAATTTATTGTCTAGAAATGCCAAGAGATTTTCGAATGTTTTATTAATCCTTGCAGTACTCCTTGGGGTGGATTATCATTGTCCAGGTTTTACAGATAGAAAAATGTAGGCACATAGAATTACCTTCTTTGTCTAAACTAGAAATCTGGGACACTGTGTGTTAGCCACATCTCAATACAACCTCCTTGTCCCAAATACTTTGCTCATAGCTCGCCAGCTTCTGAAATCCTGGCCTGATGGCCATGAGACTAACTGTCTCATTCCTTTAACTAAGGAATCAACAATAAAAAACTGAAGAGAATTCTGATAAGTCACTTTAGAAAAGTGTCAAGGAGTATCCCAAATGTTTAGCCACTCATCAAGTTCTTGAGGGGAGGAGGAAAAGAGGAAGAAGAGCATGTTCAGCACTTCCTCAAAGCATGAATATAAAATGTGCCTGGCCCTCAAGTGACCTGTAAAAAATAAAATAAAATCTGATATATGTAAATGAGCTCTAGGTTATTCAGCCTGGATGAATCATGATTTGTTTTTCCCAACACCGTATTTCTCTATCTTTTACAAGCTGCTAATGTACATATATTCAATATGGGAGATGATTCCTAAATGTCATCCCAACATGCCTATTTGCCCTCATAGGATCTATGATTTGAATTATTCCTCATGCCATTCATCTTCAAGATCCCATCCAAACATTGCTTAAACTGTGTGTATGTGTGTGTGGTTTTCACCAGGCATGAAGTGGCATTACAGCCAGGAGTCCTGTATGTGTGCCTGAGGTGGCAGGGCCACCTCTGGAGAGCCAGTGGTCTTCATTCTGCTTGGCTAGGTGACGAGCGGTTCCAACATGTACCCTGTGTTTGATAATGTGGCTATTTCTACTGTTCCAAAGTGCAAATGTCCCCAAGTGCGTAAGTGGCACATACTATTTCACAGAGAATTGAGACTTTTATCAGGGAGGAAATGACGCAAATTGGCATGTCTGTGAACAGATTCCATCAACACAAGCCCTTTAATAAAGACAGCCTTTGGTGGCGCTGCTCAGCAATAGGGTGGATGATAGGGAGGTGCACCCGAGACAATCTAATGGGTAAGCATGTGTCTTTGCAGCAGGATCCTGGCACGAAAATTACCCTTAGACCCAATAAATCTAGAGATTAGTCTGGAGTCTCTTGTGTGCACTAAAATTCAGCACTTTTTTTCTATCCCTAAGCCCTTTCCTGAAAATGGGTTTCTAATATTATGTCTGAATTCCTTGTTCACTGAACCTACAAGGAACGTATGGCGCAATGGAATTAAAAGATTAAACCTCAAGCCACTTGCACTAAGTCTTTAAATGCCTTATGAAGCACAGTTTACATAGCAACTGAGTCCACAATTGGAGTGAGCAGACTCAATTGCTTTTAGAGAGTCTTAAAACTCAGGTGTTACGAGAATTCTCTTTCTTAACCATTTTCCTGCTGTAGTAACAGGCCCAGTGGCATTATAATTTCTCTTGATGCACACCATTAAATTTCACTTATTGTATGTATTTAAGTTGTGTTTTGACTGCATCTTAAATATTACAAGGTGACTTCATGTGATCTGGACTTGGAGATTAGATCCTCTCTTGATATCATGTGCAGTCTCTTGAGTAATCTCATCTAAAAGCTTGTTAGAGCTGTATGCTAGCTCATTTGAAATGTATGCAAGCTTTATGACAAGAAAAGAGGCCAAGAATAGTAATAATAATTATAATAGTAATGGTAGTAATGGCAGTAATGGCTAGCATTTGCTGAGTACTTTCTGCAGGCTAGAAACAAATGCTTTTCCGGCATTATTTCTTTCACTCCTCAGAGTAGGCCTATGAGTTCTGTACTAGTATCTTCCTTGGTGTGTATTTTTGTGCCATATCTATCTCTTCCATGGGAGGACATTGGTGTGCCTTTCTTCCCTCTCTCTTCTATGTCAGCAGTGATTTAGCTGTCTACTAGATCATGCCCATCAGAAGGCAAACATTGTGTAAGCTCTTCCCTTTAAAAAGATAAAACTGCATCAAAAAACAAAGACTCCTCCTGACTCTACTTTCCATACAGGCTACCATCCCATTTTTTGTTCACTTTTACAGAAAAAAATCTTGAAATAGCACTTAGCTCAGTCAATTTATTTCCTCGTATTTTTTTCTTAAGAGTTACGGTCTCACTCTGTCACCCAGGCTGTAGCAATTTTTAAAGAGTCAACATTACTAAATCTGCCTATCAGTGCAAATTTATGAGAGCTGGTTCTTCACTGAGCAGAACCTATTTTAGCTTTCTACATTGTGCTCCTACATTCAAACTTTTTTTACATACATTTTTCAGTCAGAAGACCATTTTATTTTAATTTTTTTAGAGATGGGGTCTTGCTCCATCACCCAGGCTGGAGTGCAGTGGTGCAATTATGGCTCACTGCAGCCCTGAACATCCTGGGCTTAAGCAATCCTCCCTCCTCAGCCTCCTGAGTAGCTGGGAAAACAGGTGTGCATCACCAGACCCAGCTAAGATTTTTAAAAAATTATTATTATTCATTCTCTGGCCTAGCTTCCCAAAGTGCTGGTATTACAGGTATGAGCCTCCTTACCCAGCCAATGCATTTTTTTTTCCTTAAATAACTCCAGATTATGGTTTGCCCCTGCTACTCTGTCCAAATAACCTCCATGCTACTAAATTCACTGGCCAATTTTCAGTATCTCATCCACCAGCAGCTTCTGACAAAGTTACTTCCTCTTCCTTGAATCACTGTTTTCCCAGAACCGCACTTTTGGGTTTCCTCCTACTTCCCTGGTCACCACTATTCCCCAGCTCCTCTTCATGTTGGAAGGCCCCAGGGCTCGATGCTGAGTCTTCCTCCTTTTCTATCCATGTCTCATTCATTGCTGATCTCATCCGGAATCATGGCTTTACATAATCTTTATGCTTCATACTTTCTATAGGCTTCTCTAGATTTGCTCTCCAACCTTTTCCACCCTGCTCTCTGGGAAGGCATAGCAACACATTTCCTTGGCCTTTACTTTTCATTTGTGTTTGGCCCATGAGGGCATGGGCAGGTGATAGGAGGGTAGAAGGAAAGACAGATTGGAGTATTTATTCTCTGTCAATTGCAATAGATTGGCTGCATTTTTCTATTGAAGGTCACATTTCTTGTCAGGTCACCCTCCTTATATAGCCACCTTCTTCAGGTCTGATGGGTGTTCCTTTCCTTCCCCTTTTATACTAGGGATGTTAATAGCTCTAGACTACTCTACCATTCCTTGTTGATTTCCTTAAATCCTACCTGCACCTTAAAATATTTCTCGTCTCAATTACTCAATTTGAATATACCTTTATTTCCTACCAGGATCTTGATGGAAATATGTTCTAAATGCTGACACTCCCAAACTTCCATCTCCAGTTTAGATCTCACTTTTATGAACAGCAGACTCCCATATTCAGCTGCCTCCTCCACATCTTTGTTATGTTCAAAACTAAACCCTATATTTTACTTCCAAATCTGTTCTACCCACAGCCTTCACCATTTAATCAATGACAACTCTATCTCTCAATTGTTCAGACTAAACATCTTGAATCACCCTTGACACTTATTTTCTGTCAACATCACATCTAACACATCAGGAAATTTTTTAGGCTCTCTCTGGTAAATACGTCTAGAATCTAACCAATTCTCACTGCCTCCTCTCCTACTACCTTGGCCCAAGCTGCTAACATTTCTTCTCTTCATTTATTGCAATAACCACCTGCATTATTGATGGAGATTTCTTATTGGTCTCTCTTCTTTACCCTTATTACCTATACTTTATTCCAGAACACAGCATGTCGCTTCTCTGCTTAAAAGCCTGTGATGGATCCTGTATCACTCAGAGTGAAAGCTGACGTTCTTCCACTCATCTACAAGACAATACATGAGGTGACAACTTAAGACACCTCTGACCTTCTCTCCTCCTGTCTTCCTCTCTCTGTTCCAGCCACACTGATTTGTTTGCTGTTCTAGAACAGAATCTTTAATCCACTCTTCTCACTCTTAGAATGCTTAAAATCATTTAGCTAACTTCTTTAACTGCTTCAAGTCTTTGCTCAACAGCCCCCTCCAAAATGAAGCCTGCTGTGACATCCAAATTGAACTGCAACCTTTCTTCCTGCTAGCTCTCTCCATTTCCCTTCCTCTGCTCCACTTTTCTTGCTGGAAACCTGTATCATATACTAATATTCTAGACTATTTATTTAATGTTTATTGTTTATAGTCTACCTTCCCACCCCAGCCCCACTAGAATATAAACACCTCAAGGGCAAAGATCTTTGTTTTTTCACTAGTATGCTGCCAGTATCTAAAAGAGTACTTGGTTCATAGCAGCAACTCAAAAATTTTGTTATATCTGCCTCCCAAAAGTTTTTATATGTTTTAGATTCATTTTTATTAAACTAAAATATTTTCTAATTAGCCTTGTGTCCTCTTCTTTGATCCATGAGTTATGTAGAAGTGCACTGTTTAATTTTGAAGTATTTAGAATTTTCTGGATAGCTTTCTGTTTTTGATTTCTGTTAAACTCTGTTGTGGTCATAGAAAATAATTTATATTTCAATTTTTAAAATTTTTTTGAGACTTGCTTTATGGCCTAGACTGTGATCTCTCTTGGTAAATGTTTCATGTGCACTTGAAATGAGTATGTATTCTGCTATCATTAGGTGAAGGGTTTTATATATGTCAATTATGTCAAATTGATTGATGCTGTTTTCTTTTCTATCCTTACTGATTTTCCTATCTCCTTGTTTTACTGATTGCTGAGAGAGGGATGTTAAAATCTCCAACTATTATTGTGAATTTGTTTATTCAAATTTTCTCCTTTCAATCCTATTATTGCTTCATATATTTTGACTTTTTGTTGATACATAAACATTTTTGTATTTTTATGGCTCTTTAGTAATGGGCCCTTTATCATAATGTAATGCCCCTTCTTACTTTTGCTAGTATTGTTGTAAAATCTAATTTGTCTGGTATTAATTAACATAACCACTCCAGTTTTTTAAACTAGGTTTTCATGGTATATCTTTTTTCATCCTTTTACTTTTAATGTACATATGTCTTTATATATTTAAAGTGGATTTTTTATAGGTGGCATATATTTGGGTATTGTTTTTAATTCAATCTGGCAATCTACCTTCCAACAGAGGTATTTAGACTATTCATATTTAAACTAATTATTAATATGGTTTTATTTGAGTTGTTTGTCTCATCTCATTCCTTTTTCCTTTTTTCTTGTATTTTAAAAATATTTTAATATTTTAATAATTCCATTTTATCTCCACTCTTTAATTTTTCTAGTGATTACTCTAAAGTTTACAATATGCTCCTTTAAGTTACCATAGTCTACTTCCAGACATTATTATACAACTTCTCCTATAGGATAAGAACCTTGAAACACTGTATATGTTTTTCCAACTCTCATTTATTTCCTACTCCCATATTATTGTTGCTACACATTTTACTTCTGCATATAACCCCAACATACATAGTTAGTATTTTGCTTTAGATCAGGGGGCAGAAAAGTATGACCTGCAAGCCAAATCCTGCCCATGGCCTGTTTATTTTATACAGTCTGTGAACTAAGATATAGGTGATGTGGAGGAAGGCAGCAAACCACATTGCCATGTATGTACCTATGCAACAATCTTGCATGTTCTTCACATGTACCCCAAAACCTAAAATGCAATAAAATATATATATAAAGAATGGCTTTATATTTATAAATTGTTATATAAACAACAAGAACAAGGAAGAATATATAATAGAGACCTTATATAGCTCACAAAGCTCAATTATTATCTGGCCATTTACAGAAAACATTTTTCAGTTTCTTTTACAGATACTAAAATTAACAAAATTATCTTTTATATATACTCTTATTTTTATTATTTTTAATAGTCTTCATTTCTTTAATGTAGATGCAACTATGTAAGAGAAACATACTATCTTTTCTGGTGAACTTGAACCCAAAGGATGTGAGCCTGGAGTTGCAGAGGTCTTGATAAAGGGCTTCAGGATGAGGCTGACAGAGCAGAAGGCAAGACCCAGAGACTAGGAAGAACTGGTCACATCCTTTTTTTCTGGAGCCAGTGCTACCTTGAACTTTCAATTACATGAACCAAGAAATTCTCATTTTTGTTCACTATTTTGAGTTGAAATGTCTGTAACCTGTACACAAAAGATTCCTTCCTGACCAATATATTGACTTAGGAAAGCCTCTCTAGAAGCCAAAGCAATGAAAAGCAAAAGTGTTCACCTGAAACTTTATTTTAATGTCTAGAGTCTATTGTTAGTTGCTTGACTGAAGAAGTCAAGTTCGACAGGGTACCCTGGAAACTCACTTCAGGGCATTAAAGCAATTTTTTAAAATAAACCTTTCATTTTGGAATAATTATACATTTACAAAAAAGTTGCAAAGACATTACAGAGAGTTTTCAGATACTCTTTCCTGTTTTCCTCTACTGTGAATGTCCCACACGACCAAGACCCATTTGCCAAAACAGTGATACATTTATTTAACTAAACTACAGATTTTATTTGGATTTCACAAATTTCACAAATTTCTCACTAATGTATGTCCTCTCCCTGTTCTAGAATCCTGTCTAGGATATCACATTGCACATGTCCTAATCTCTGATCTGTGGCAGTTTCTCCACTATCCCTTGTTTTTCATGACCTTGACAGTTTTGAAAGATACTGGTTATATATTTTACAGGATGCCCTTTAATTTGAGTTTGGTGTTTTCCTCATGATTAGAGTGAGATGATGAGTTTTGGAGAAGAATGCCACAGAGGTGAGGTAAGGAAATATTTTAACACAGTTGATTAGGTGATAAGAAAATAAATGCTTCAAGCATTGAGTTGAGGAGGCCTCTGAGGGGGACATGGTGGTACATGGGGAGCCTCAGTGTTTGCCATTGTTCAGAATCATAGTGCATTGAATACTAAGCATGGCACTCTTTGCATTTCAAGGAGACAAATATGCATAGTGTTTTGCTGTGAATCTCTACATAATCATGGTAAATTTAAATAACTTTTTACTTTCTGAAAATTCAAGCCACAGATATACTAATTCGTTTCAATAACTTAAAGCTCATATTTCTTACTTCAATAAGAGAGGTACCTTTATTTTGCAGGGACCTTTCTGCTGTATGAGTCCTATGACTAGATTTATGCCATTGGCTCCAGTTGATTTTCATAAAATGTTTCAATCATGATGATTTTTTTTTCTTTCACACACATATGCCCACACACACTGTTATCAAAGGGTTACAGTTAGTCTCCAACTTACGATGTTTGACTTATGATATTTTAGGTTTACAAATGGTGCTAAGTGATACTCATTTAGTAGAAACCATACTTCAAATTTTGAATTTTGATCTTTTCCTGAGCTAGCGATATACAATACAATAAAATCTTGTGATGCTGGGGGAAGGGGTAGAGAGCCACAGCTCCCATCCAGCCACAGTATCATGAGAGTTAACAATCAATACCTCTACAGTGGACTGTGTTGACAGATGACTGCCTAATTGTAGGCTAATGTAAGTGTTCTGAGTATGTTTAAGGTAGGCTAGGCTAAGCTATGATGCTCAGCAGGTTAGGTGTATTAAATGTATTTTTGACCTACGATACTTTATAATAGGTTTATCAGGACGTAACCCCATTGTAAGTCAAAGAACATCTGTATATTGCTTCAAACAGAAATACATTATTAAATTGAGTTGCTGTATTACCAGGAAATAGTAACTAGACTGTCTACTTCCTCCCCTCTATTAATCCATCGATAATTGTGGTAGTTATTGAATATTCATTAGGAAGAACACTGGGAAAAGTCAGTACAAGAAAAACCAAAGGATGCTGCCGTTGTCCAAAAAAGGCCTCATGGTTTAACACATTTATGATTTGATTGTTCAAATTGGATCATGCAGGTGAAACATTGTAAGGTATTATGTAACAAAATTGACTGACTTTCAAATGAATTCTCTTGCTGTAGACTCATTAAAAAAAAAACAACAGCAAACAGCGTGCTCTGCATCCCATCAGAGTATATGTTGTTGGTTGTTTTTGTTGTTTTTTAATGACTCTGCAGCCCATTCAGCCTTTACTCCTAAGTATAGTGAATTTCCCTAAACTCCAGCTGGGGGTAATTGCATTTTTTGTTTGGTCTGAACAACATTTTGAAATATTTTGAATTAGTTAATATTTTGAAATTTGAGGGCATCCCCTTAAACTGTGTATTCTTAGCTTCCTGTTGAATCCAAAGACTTGGTATTGTTGGGGGGAGTGCATGTCCAGTGTAGACAGGGCATATAGTTCCTAATCTGTTTTAATCCTAACTAGCTTTACTTATTTGTTGTCCTGTTTGCTCAAAAGAAATGAAAACTCCTGCTCCAGAGATAATTAAGATGAATTGTCTGGAAGGTCAGATGAAATGGAAGTTTTGTGCTTTCAGAGTAAAGAAGAGAATAATTTAACCCCAATGGAATGGCATTACCCCGGCCCAGGAATGGAATAGAGACAAAGGGAGGGTAGCAAAGAGTCTTCTGGAAGGTTGTTGTCTGAGGCAGCAAGATGTGAAAGGGGTAGGAGCCTGTGATACCAATTGCTCTGCCTTGGTGAGATTCTCTAGTGACTAAGGTTGCCACAAGGGACTGAAGCCACCACAGAGCAGCCATCTTTTTCCAGCCCTCAGTGGCCTCTGCAGAGTACAATGGCAGCAGCAACTGCCAAAACCTGAGGTCCAGGCCTGCTCCTGTATTTTCTAGGACTTCATGTGCCCAAGAGAGTGAGAGAAAGTCCCAAAAATCTATTGATGCTGGAGCTGGATCTCTTGCCAATTTTGATAGGCAGAGAATTGGAGCTAGATTTGATTAGATTTAGAAAAGCAAAGAAATGCAACATTACCTTCATCCCAGGTTTTAGAACAACGTGTTCTTGTGCATAACAGTTAAATGTTGCTTTTTCTTCAAAAGAACCTAAGCTGATTTTATAAGAAGCACAGACTTATAGTAAGATAACAGTAATTGAGTTGATTAGGTTCAACTACATATGTGATTAAGCTCATCCTCAAGAATAAATGGCTAAATTACATGGTCTTCAAGCTCTCTCTCAGTTCTGAAAACAATATTGGTAATCTTAGGAAATATTCAGAATATAATTGGTGAATGGAGGTTGAATCATACAGGCTGGCAGGTAGAATAATTTAGCAACCAGGCATACAAGGATGGAGAAGCTGGTATCTATCTTCATTGTGAAGCCACTGTCACTTAGACAAATACATCCATGGCAAAGATTTAAATTTAATGGAAACTGTATTTCTTAAACTAAAATTGACAGTTTAGTATGTTAGAATTTACTACAGGCCTCTTTACAACTGTGAGTGATTTTATTTCTTTTTAACCTGATAAGCAGCTTTGCTTTCTGAGCTCGGGACTCATGGTACAATTGCTTAATGACATTTCCCCTGGCAAGTTCCACACTTGGAGAAATCTGACAAGACACCTAAGATTCATGTGATCAAAATGGTCCAAAAAATCCCCACTCCTTTTTCCTCTTTTATCTTTCTCCTTACTAAATTACCTTAACTGGATGCCTGGGAGCCACAATACGTCATCATAATCTCATGCCAAGTTGGTGGTCAGATCCTATGGATTCTATATCTTTATATTCAAGGTCATCGAGAGTTGAGAGCTGGGAGGCCCTCTACCCGCCAGCTGCTCCTTATTCCAGATATTCATTTTCTCTGGCCTGAACTATTGCAGCAGCCTCTTAACTAAACTTAAGCCCTTCTACTGTCTACATATTGACACCTGAATAACCTTTTTATAACTCATTTTAAAATGTATTGATACAGTCCCTTTGGGAGACAGTTTAGTGGTGTCTTACAAAGCTGAATATAAGTCTTAGCATATGATCCAGCAACTGTGCTCTTAGTATTTATCCAACTAGTTTGAAAACATATGTTCACATAAAAACTTGCACAAAAATGTTTATAGAAGCTTTATTCATGATCAATAAAAAGTGGAAGCAACAAAGATATCCCTCAACGTTGAATAGAGAGACAAACTGTGGTACATTCATAAAACAAAATATTATTCAGCAATAAAAGAAATGATTCCCCCTCCCTTTTGTTGTTTTTTGAGACAGGGTCCTGGTCTGTCACCCAGGCTGGACTCTGAGTTCCCGTAGTAATGAGCACTCTTAGTGCCCAGATTTTGTTTTTTAAATTTGTTTCTCCAATAAAAGGAGCCAGGGCTCATTAGAAAGTGGCAGTTCTAGAATTGGGGCAGGAAATATGTATGATGAGTTTGGAGCATATTCTTATTCCAGAAGGTAAGAAAGTGCAGAGTGATACACCACACACACACACACACACACCCACAATGGCCAAAGCTGGAACAAACTGAGCAATGAGATAAATGAATATAAAATAAATAAACATGCACTGATACTGATATAAATGAATGATTGAATAAATAGAAAAAGTGGGTGGGAATAGACAAATGTTTCTTGCAGGAAAAAATCCAAATAATTTATGCATATGTTTCACCCTCAAGGAGGTAGAGCATAAGTCACTATTCCTTACGTGTGAGCTATGCATAGTGACTTCCTTCCAAAAAGTCTAGTATGCAAACGGCAATAATAATAATAATAATAACTTTGCAGTGGAGAAATACTATCTCAGCCAGGTGGTTAAGGTTAACACGAGCAGTGATAAGTCATGTTGACCGTATGTTCCCTTGATATGATGTGATGAGAGAACGACAGTTGACTTTTGTGGTCTTCCTTCCCCAAACCTATAACCCCAGTTCAATCATGAGACCAGTACCAGACAAATCCCAATTGAAAGGCATTCAACATAATACCTAGCCAGTATGCAAGACTGTCAAGGTTATCAAATATAAGGAAAGTCTGAGAAGTGGTCACAGCCTAGAGGCACCTAAGGAAACATAATGACTAAATATAAGATAATATCCTATATGGGATCCTAAAACAGAAAATTGACTCTAGGTTAAAAACTAAGGATGTGTGAATAAAGAATGGGCTTTAAATAATAATGTATCAATATTTATTTATTCATTTATTGTGATGAGTGGACTATACTATTGCAAAATATTAATAACAGGGGTAACTGGGTGTTGAGTATATGGTAATTCTATCTTTGTAAGATTTCTGTAAATCTAAAGCTGTTTTAAAATTTAAAAAAAGATTATTTAAAGGAATGTATTTGAGTGTCTACTACGTGCCTGGAACTGCGACTCCAGATAATGAGCTCTGCCTTCATGGAAATTATTGTCTGACTGGTGAGACAGGCATTAGTAAATAATTACACATACGACTATATAAATATGAATTTATAAAAATTACTAAATTATCATTCAGTGATATTCTAATGCAGTAATTAACTTAGTCTGAAGGTCATTGAATTTTCCCAATAAAGTGACATTCAAACCAAGTAGGAGTTGTCCAGGTATGGATGGGGAGAAGAAAAACACCAAAAACAAAGGGAATAGCATGTGCCCGGGAACGAAGGTAGGAGGAACATGGCATTTTGATGGAGAAGAGAAACGACCACTGTTCTTGCGGTTCTGAGCTCAAGGTGGGAAAAAGGACAGAATAGGAACAGAAGCCAGCTTTGGGAGGCCGAGGTGGGTGGATCACAAGGTCAAGAGATCGAGACATTCTGGTCAATATGGTGAAACCCCATCTCTAACAAAAATACAAAAAATTAGCTGGGCATGGTGGTGCGTGCCTGTAATCCCAGCTACTCAGGAGGCTGAGGCAGGAGAATTGCCTGAACCCAGGAGGTGGAGGTTGTGGTGAGCTGAGATCGCACCATTGCACTCCAGCCTGGGTAACAAGAGCGAAATTCCGTCTCAAAAAAAAAAAAAAAAAAAAAAAAAAAAGAACAGAAGCCAGGTCCTTGAGTGGTTTCTTTCCTGGGATCCACAGACTCCTAATCTGCTGATGAGTAAAATTCTTTACCTCAATAAAATTCATCTCCTTTGTTACCCTTTATGTATTTAAAGATATTATTCTGAAAATGGGTTCATAAGCTTTAACAGACACCCAAAGGAAACCAACCTGCCACCATGTTAAGGATGTTAAACTTTATCCCAAGTACCACTGAAACATTTTTAGCTGCTTAGAATTCTTCATTGGTTCGATTTCCCTATAGAACAAGGTGCAAACTCCTTAGCATGAAATGATCACCACAGGCATTTTCAGCACTTTTGGTTGTTCAGAGCCTGATACTCCAGTATCCATTTTGTTCTATACTTAAATTCTACCGAACCTCTTGAGGTCATTAGGTAAGTCCTGCTGTTTTCTGTCGTCTTGTGTTCATGCTGCTTCCTATGCCTGCAAAACTCTTTCTTCCTTATCTACTTATGCTTCTAGACTTGGGTCAACAATAAGCTTCTCTCTAAACCTTTTCTTGTCTTTCCAGATTGAGATGAAGCCCCTTTCTTCTGCAGCCCATTATACTCGTTGTGTGCTAGACAGAATGATAGCCACCCACTCCCAACTGTGCACAAGGATGTCCACATTCTAATCTCCAGAACTTGTGAATATGTTATCTCGCATGGTGAAAGGAAATTTGTAGATGTGATTAATTCAAAGAGCTTGAGATAGAAAGATTATCTTGAGTTATCGGGCATATTCAATATAAGCACATGGAGCCTTTATAAGAGGGAAGCAGGAAGGTCAGAAGGAGATGGGACAAAGAAGCAGAGGAGCTGGGGAAAAGAGAGAGTAGGAGCGAGTGTGAGTGAGTGCTGAGCCTGAAGATGGAGGAAGGAACACAAGCAGGGCATGCCAGTGGCCTCTAGAAGCTAAAAAAGGCAAGGAAATGATTTTCCCCTAGACCCTCTAGAAGGACTATAGCCCTGCCAACACTTTGATTTTAGGACTTCTGCCTTCCAGAACTATGAGATAACAAGTTTGTGTTGTTTTGAGCAACCAAATTTGTGGTGATTTGTTATAGCAGCAATAAGAAACAAACGCACTAAGCATACCTCTGTTCAGGTTCTCTTATATGTTACTATACTTATTTAGGTCCCCTAATTAGTTATGATCTATTCAATTACCCACCCATTCAAGGGCTTTCTTTGGTCTCGGTACTGTTCATGCTGCTAGAAATCCAATAGTGTATGAAACAAATAAAGTCACTGGTCTCTTGAGATTACAACTCAATGTCTGGCACATATGAGGCTTTAAAAAATGTTTGTTGAATGAATTAATTATGGCAGTTACATAATTACAGACTTAAATAAAGGTAAGAAAAGTAATTGTTTATTGGTAAGAGACAGGGTCTTGCTATGCTTTTCCAGGCTAGAGTGCAGTGGTTTTTTACAGGTACAATCCCACTACTGATCAGCATGGGAGCTTTGACCTGTTCCATTTCCAACTTGGGCCAGTTGACTGTGTTGCCCTTAGGCCACACAGTGATCTCCTGCTCCTGAGAGGCCACCATTCTGATGCTCAACTTAGTGTAGACACCCGATTGGCATAGCGTACTACAGCCTAGAACTCCTGGGCTCAAGTAATTCTCCTGCCTCAGCTGCCCAAGTAGCTGAGACTACAGCTGTGGGCTATTTACTATGCCCAGCACAAGTAACCTTTATTTAAATAACAATTCTACAGAAAATAGTGTTATTGCAAATCGCCAGAAATGGTAAGACTATGCCCAAATTCATACCAAAGTAAATTTTACACCACTGTTTCTGAAAAAGAAGGAATTCATGGAGTACAAATTTGTACTATTAGTTTTTTCAGTTTCTGGGAAATCAAATGTGCACACCAAAGCAAACACTATACGGTTTACAGAGGCAGTTGATTCAAGGTGGTGATACTTGGGCAGATGAGATGAAACTTTGTGCCATTTGGTTGACTCTGCAGATTAGTAATAACATGAAAACAAATTCCAAGCAGGCAAATAATTGATTGGATCCTCAGATTTTTAGAAGCACATTTAGAGGTTGACACTTTTTGTAGTGGCTAAGAAATGTGACAAGAGTCTCAACAGTGTTCAGTAAACACAAAGCATAAACACTGCTTCTTGTCACAGTTTTCAGTGATAAAGCTAAGAATCTTGGAGGGGAGAGACAATTCAGTACAGGTTCTGAATTTCTAAATGACCTTCCCCTTTCTTAGGATTGTGCTTACCAAAAGCTGGATATCTAATTCATGACAAATTGCTTGGCAGAAACTTAGCTCCTGGGTTTCCTCAAGGCTTGGACAACCAGCTCTGAGAGCTAAAGTTCTCTCAGGTTCCATTTTATGGTCAGGGCCAGCCGTGTGTGCCATGGACAATTTGTAGAAAAGGGTATGTAGTAGGAGAATGAACCTCCACAAACGTGAGCTGCAGAGTAACATAAACCTGGTCATGGGAGGATATGTCTGAACAGTGAAGGAAAGCCTCTCAAAAGAGTCGAGAGACAAGTTTCCCATGGGGACTTGGACCAAACAGCAGTTTATACTGGGTAATATTGACTCTTAACGACCATTTAGCATTAATTCTTTTTTGATCTGAGCAAACAAGAAAACATGGCTTTGGAGACATTTGAACTCACAGAAGAGATGATTCCATTAAAGATAATTTCTTCTCTCCATCACCTCTCCAAAATAAGAAGAAATAAGAAATGTATAAACCCATCAGAACAAAGAGAAAGGAATATGTAACGTTAGTGAATACGGGTTTTTGTTTTTAATTTGCTTTGCCATGGGAATGGGTTTAATCTTTGGGAGGCTACATACACATTACTATTTTCCTCCTCTAGCGAACATACACTAAAGTAATCCATGATGTTTATTTAAAATAGAACAAAGAGGCTGATTCCAAGGACTAAGGTATCAATAATTCTGCTTGGTGAGCCTAGGATCACAGGTCCTATTACAGCAGCCTATGACCTGCTGAGGCCTGTAGGGCACATGTGAGAGTTCACGTAGTCAGAGAGCAGATGGAGGCCTGGTAACTGACTGAGCACAGGGATGAAGTCATGACTTACAGTGCTTATAGAAAAGAAGTCTGGATGAAGAGAACAAATTCGCACAGCAGAACTAGTGGGAAGCTCAAAACCTGGAGGGACCAGAGGTGGAAGTGAGTCACCAAATCGGGAAAATGGGAGCTAAATTAAAGACTATCTTAGAACATTGTCACATCCACACCAACCCCTCTGCACAGAGCCTCAGACAAATGCCTGATTACTGCACATTCACACCATCTCCAAGCAGGAGGATACCAGAGCTTCATTCTCCAGAGCAGAGAGAGACTTGCTGGGAAGGTAATCAAGCTTAAACTTCAAGGTCCTTCATCTGTATGGGCCCCTGCTAAGACAGCGGGCCTGAAAGAGCCCTATGATATGCTTACATGGCAAATATTTTTATAAACTTTGCAAAAGTAAAATACTTTAACCACAATTATTTACGACTGCTATTTCCTTGTAATTCAAGTTCCTCTCCATCATACTCCCATTTCAAACAGCTTTACAATGGCTATGGGCATTTTTGGGACATGTCCATGGGAGAGTTGAATTAGAGATACGTTTAATTTGGGTTTACCAGGATACATTTATGTGGTCTGTAGGCACTTCTGGGTATAAAGTGTTGCTCACCAGCCCAGTGTAAAAGGGACTACCTGTTGTATTAAGTATAACCCATTGTGGCCCAAAGGTGGAGGGTCAAAAGTCATACAACGGTGTGAATGTATCTCATGGTGCCCAGCATGGGGAATATGTAGATAATGAAAGATAAACAAGCTCATCTGTAGAAACATTTTCCAGTCACCAAATTTATGATTAGTAAACAGAGGATTCAGTTCCCACCAATGTCTGCTCAAAATCGAAATTCTCTCTTGTTGGAAACATACTTGATGATATGGTGTGTACAATTACAAACCCATCATATGTTTTTATGGGAATTGTATTAAATAGAATAAATAAAAATTCCTGTTTATGGGGAACACAAACATATACACAGCTAATAAGTATCTATGTGAAATACATGAGTTATGTCTCCCAATGGACCATATTGCCTTCAAGGCAAAATGGCCTAGAACAAGTGTTCTAGTGTCAAAACTCATCTATGTATATTCAAGAATAAGATGAAATACATAGTATGAGTATTTATTTAGAAACTGAGAGAAAATGTAGGTAAAAATGTAAAGGAATATGAAACAAAAGTGATAATAATGACAATTTAAATTGGTAGAAATTATCTTAAGGTAAAAAAGCAATCCAAACCAAATAATTTTGGGGACATACTAAGACAAGAATTATTAAGAAAAAGAAAAACTTATTTTTCTTTGTTATTTTAAATTGGTGCATAGTAATTGTACATATTTGTGGGATGAATGTGGTATTTTGCTACTTTCATAAATATGTAGTGATCAAATCAAGGTAATTAGGATATTTATCACCTCAAGCATTTATCATTTCCTTGTGTTGGGAATATTTCTAACATTCTTTTGAGCTATTTTGAAATATACAATAACATCACCCTACAGTGCCACTGAACACTAGAACTTTTTTCCTTCTAACTATATTTTCATAACCATTAACCAACCTTCTTATCTCTCCTGATACCTTTCCTGGCTTTTGGTAACCACCATTCTACTGTCTACCTCCATGAGATCACTTTTTAAGCTCCCACATGAGTGAGAACCTCTAATATTTCTGTTTTCCTTCTCTAACTTCACACAGTGATTTCCAGTTTCATGCATGTTGTGACAAATGACAAAATTTCCTTCCTTTCATGGCGGAATACTATTCCATTGTGTAAATATCACACATTTTCTTTATCCATTTTTATTCACTGATGGACACTTAGGTTGTTTTCATATCGTGGCTCTGTACTGCAATAATATGACTGCAATCAATATGGAAGTGCAGATATTGAGAAAGAACATTTTTGAGTAGAAGCAATGAGTGGGCTTTTGGATAATTTGGCAATTCAATTAATGAAGAAATGAGAATCATTTGAACACAATAAAAAATTTAATTTCTTGATGTTTTACACGCAATATTGATATTATAAAGATAACATAAAACTCCCAATATGCCACCATGATGAAGACACTGATGACAAGCTGGTTAATGAATATCATCAATTTAAAGACTCTTTAAGACTAGTCATTGCACAAAGCACCTTGAAATGCCCAGAAATCTTTCAGTTTATAATGGAAGAAATGTAATAGAGGGCTTTCCAAATTTGGCAGCAATCCTAATTTACATGACATTACCAATGAGTTGTGAAACCAAAAAAAACCTCTGAACTACCAATATGTTAAAAAAATTCAATAAAGCTAGAGGAAAAACTGAATTATTTTCCTGGCCTCTGTAAAGTAAATGATATTATAAGATTGTAATATAAAGAGACAAAGAGTCTGTAGCAAAAAAAAAAAAAAAAAAAAAAAAAAGAGAGAGAGAAAAAATATTACAGAGTGAACTAATAAAAAGTGTCATTTTCCTAGATTTGGTGACATTTGTGGAATTTGTCAGCTTTGTTAAATGTGCTATTGATTGTAATTTATTTTCCTATTATAAATAAATAGTCACTTTCATACTGAATTCAGATTCACGATTTTGTGCTATTTAAAATGATCTCACATTGCAAAAGCATCAGGTTCCACAAAACTGTATCTGCCCCTACTCAAGACATGCTGAAAGGGACAGGCTTGGGGCTCACAAGAGTTGCAGGGCTGAAAGCTGAACGTCTGCAGATGCAAAGATGGTGGCCTTTCTCTACTGACCTCTGCCTGGTCAGCCAACAGCAAAGCTGCCAGTTCATATGCCTTAGTCAAAAATGCAGAGCTCTGGTTAGCATTTTGATACATTTTTTAAAAAGTGAAACTAAAAATTGCAGAGAATACCATGATCACATGTGACACAGACTTATCACATATATCACCATTTTTTTCTATTCTCTTTGGATATATTCTTTAAATAAATAAAATATCAGGCCAACTTGGTGGGTTATGCCTGTAATCCCAGCACTTTGGGAGGCAAAGGCAGGCAGATTTCTTGAGTCCAAGAGTTTATGACCAACCTGGGTGACATGGAGAAACCCTGTCTGTATAAAAAATAAAAAATAACCTAGGTATTGTGGTGCATGCCTGTAGTCCCAGCTACTTGGCAGGCTGAGGCTGGAGGGTAACTTGAACCTAGGAGGTGGAGGTTGCAGTGAGCTGAGATCATGCCACTGCACTCCAGCCTGGATAACAGAGCCAGAACCTGTCTCAAAAAAAAAAATCATACTTACAGCTGAAGACTTTAAGTGAAAACCTCCTTTTTCCCTCCTATTGCATGAATTTTAGTTCTTGCTGGATTTGCTTCTCAAATATATCCCAAATCTGGTTACTTCTCCTACCTCTACTGCTATTACCATATCCCAGGCCCCCGTAGTTCACCTCTCTGGGAGATGAGAGCAAGTGCCTCATAAGTAGACCTTTTGTTTCTGCTTCTCTTAGAGTCAGTTCTCCATTCGGCACAATGATCTTTCACAAACTTAAGTCAGATTGTGTCATTATCTTTTTCTAAAATCTTTCAGTGGTTTTCCATTGCAATGAAGAATAAAATGTCCACACACTGCAAGAATCTTCATGGCATAAAAGCAGTACAGGCCTACTGTGTGAGCTCATCTCTCACCACTTCTTCACAGGCTCCAGTTGCTGAGACCACTTCAAACGAGTCAGCTGGTTCCACCTCTGACCCTCATGCCTTGTGTTTCCACTTGCCTAGACTGACCCTCAGACCTTTCTAGCACTGTTCAGGTTTCAGCTCAGTGGCACCTCCATAAGTAACATCTCTACTCTATGCCTTTATGCTGTCTTATTTTCTTTATAAACTTTTGAAATCTGTAATCATCTCATTTATTTACTATTACAATTTTTTGGCCTTATTTATACACTGGAACATAAGCTCTGTGAAAGTGGGAGATGTGTTTCTTTTTATATTGCTGTATTTCAGGCAATGCCTGTTACATTGCAGTCAACCAATACTTATTTGTAGAATAAATTCAAATTAAATTTCTCTGCAACATCACTGGATATTAGTTAATAAAGAAGCAGTAGGCCAGGTGGCTTACGCCTGTAATCCCAACACTTTGGGAGGCCAAGGTGGGTGGATCACTTGAGACCAGGAGTTTGAGACCAGGCTGACCAACATGACAAAACCCTGCCTCTACCAAAAATACAAAAGAAAAATAGCTGGGCTACTCA
Organism: Saimiri boliviensis; assembly: GCF_048565385.1. Lineage (NCBI taxonomy): Eukaryota > Metazoa > Chordata > Mammalia > Primates > Cebidae > Saimiri > Saimiri boliviensis. The sequence continues at coordinate 78,719,485 of NC_133453.1, forward strand.
CGAGGCTGAAGCAGAAGAACTGCTTGAACCTGGGAGTCAGAGGTTGCAGTAAGCCAAGATCATGGCACTGCACTGCAGCCTGGGTGACAGAGTAAGACCCTGTCTCAAAAAAAAAAAAAAAAAAAAAAAAAAAGGAAAAAAAAAAAAAAGCAGCAAGGACTTCAAAAATCTAAGAGAACATGATCTTCAGCTTGGAATGTCATATTCAGCCAAATTATTAATCAAGTGTGACAGCAGAAAAGGATACTTCCTGACATGTTGGGACTCAGAAAATTAGCTTTCTATATCCCTTTCTTGTGAAGCTGGGTAAGTTCCAATGAAAAGAAATACCAAAGCAAGAGAAGGGGGGACACAGAATCCAGAAGGCAGCAGATCAACCTCTTGAGCACAGGAAGGAGATGCCTCAGGGTGACAGTGGAACATCTGTCCTAGGGAAGAACTGGTCCAGAGAAGAGTTGGGACAGAGGGAGCCACCAGGAAAGGAACTATCTGATAAGAGATCCCCCCCCGCCCCGGGAAAACAAGAGAAAACAAAGCAAAAATAAGACATGCAGGTGGAAGATATTATGGTACTTTTGGAAAAAATTAAGAAAGAATATTTACATAGTCATAACTATGTAACTCAAAACAGCTGAATAATTCTATTGGGGAAATGGCCTCAGAGAACTAAACCCTGATTTATCGTAAGAGAAAGTTAATGTCTGAAATCAACAAATTGAATAGTAGCAGTATATATATAGTATTTGGGAAGTAAAATGTAGCTATCTGATGAAATAGCTAAGAGACTAAAAGGTAGTTGCATCTGGTGAGTCGAACTGAGAAGCTGGGAAGTGTGGGGGCTGAACAAGGAGACTGTTGCTTTCCTTTTCAGATTTTCAGTACTACCTGCTAGATGACTAATGAAAAGAAAAAGATACAAACATTTAAAAATTGTAATTTCTTCTGGTAACAGTGATGATAACAGCAACAACAAATAAACAACCCATGCTTTTGCTGGCTTCATTCTCTGAGTTGGGAAAAGATGTATCACTGTCTTGGAGATCTATTACATTTGTGGATTACACCCATTGACTCCTTTGGGATTCTGTGGTTTATTTTAAATGGCCTTAAAAACAAATTGTGCAATTAACTTTTCAATGCTGTATGATTTAGAAATTATGGACACAGGGAGGGGAGCACTACAACCTGGGGTCAGTTGGAGGGAAATGGGGGAGGGATAGTGGGGGGTGGGGATTTGGGGAGAGAGAGCATGGGGAGAAACGCCAGATATAGGTGAAGGGGAGGAAGTCAGCAAATCACACTGCCGTATGTGTACCTATGCAACAATCTTGCATGTTCTTCACATGTACCCCAAAACCTAAAATGCAATAAAAAAATAAAATAAAAAAAGAAATTATGTAGCTGTGTCGAGAGAGAGAGAGAGAGAGAGAGAGAGAGAGAGAGAGAGAGAATGTGTGTGTGTGTGTGTGTGTGTGTGTGTGTGTGTGTGTTTGTGTGTATGTGATGTTTTCGAGAAACGTCAGTAGATTTGGTTCAGAACAAGAGCAACTTGCATTCTTCTGACAGAATTCCCAATTGGCCTACAGTGGTAACGCTTATGGGAAAATCAAGATTGTGCATGTGGTAATGTCTAAGACTTTGGAAAAAACCTTTCAAATATTAGCCAGACTCTTTGAAGTGAATTCAGAAATACTGAAAACCAATTCACAAAGAATGTCCTTTTGAAAGTGGTGAGTTGGACAAGAGCAGGAATGGCTTTCTTTCATTTTTTATAACTTTAAAAAATTTTTTTTCAAATTTTATTTTAGATTAGGGGCATGTGCAGGTTTGTTGCATGGGTATATTGTGTGATGCTGAGGTTTGGAACACAAAAGATCCTGTCACCCAGGTAGTGAGCGTAGGACCCAACAGTCAGTTTTTTAACCCTTGTTCCCTCCTTTCCTCCCCAACCAGTAGTCCCCAGTGTGTGTTGTTGCCATCTTTCTGATATGACTGTTTTTGTAGGTAAACAAGCATATATTTAAATGAAATACAAAAAAGATTACAGTTGGATTTTTTGTGCTTCTAATGGTAATGGAAAACACAATAAGTAATAATAATAAACAGTAACTTCCAACTTGATTTTTGTCCAAACCAAATAGAACTTGAAATGTAGAAGTTTTGACATTTGTAAAATGAAGGATCATTGTACTTTTGCATCATCCTAAAAAGCTCCCCATTCTTAATGGAACATTTGCTAGGAATACAAATGACTGGACTGCATCATTTTTACTGTTATTGGTCAATGCAGCCTGGGTACATTCAATCACTATCCGTTGACTAGCTTTTTACCCACAGGAGTAGACTGAACTAACCTTGTTCTCTGTGGGTGAGGGAGCCTGTTCCTAAGACAAAAAAGTAGGCAGCTTCTGCCAAGACTCACTTCCTTCCTGAGTCATTTTGGATGCAAACATCCTTGGATTCATCTGATGGAGAGAGGATGAGATATCTATTTGTCAGATAAATGGGGTAAAGAGATAAAGAAAAAAATCACAACCACTTTTTTTGTAGGAAGCTAGGAAGGATGAGCGATAACCTTAGTTTTCTGTTTTATGGGAAAGAAAAAGAGACCAGGAAAAGATGTAGATGGGCAGGAAGCTGAGGTGGTCTATGAGTAGTGTTACCTGCTCAATCAGGCAGTTCTGGGAAAGGAATGCATGCTTGGGGTGTGCCACAGCCAGTAAAAACAAAATAAACAAGTAAGCAAGCAAGCAAAAACAGTGTCTGGATCTTGCAGGGTTTGGGATCCAGGCTGGTGCTAAGCAATATCTTCAAGTAAAAAATGTGTTGTGTACAGCTGTTTACTTTAACTTGCTCTTCTCTTACCTTTCCATCCCACACTCAGATACACACTGTGGAGTTTCCAATACGACTGTGCTAATCCCAGTAAGTGTGCCTGCTTATTAGAGGTGTGAGAGGGAGACCATGCAAGTGAGAACACTCAGGAAATTTGGAGGAGAGCATAACTAACAGGAAGTGACTGCACTCCTGAAGCCATTTCCAAGCCGGCTCTGTTTCTGGTTTGGTCAATAAAAACCTTTTTTAATTTCAAATAGTTCAAGTTAGGTTTCAATTTAAGATTGAAAGAGGCAGCCAAGAGTCTTGCCTTGAGATACAGTAATGATCTCAAAGGGAGTGAAAAAGTCAGTGATGAGTTTTCCAATATTGTAACACTTGGGCAGAGGACATTTACAGCAGTTTTCCTTTGTGACATACTGTCATAGCTGCCAAAGGGAAAGGGAACACTGGGTGCTTTTTAAAGAAAATATAGATTTACTGAGGGAAAATGGATGCAAAACAAACTACTCATATTGAGATATACAATTTGATGAGTTTTGATATATTAATGCACCAATGAAATAATCATCAAAATTAAGAGAATGAACATTCCATCACTCTCAAAAACTTCCTTGTGACCCTTTGTAATCTTTTCTCCACATCTTCATTTCCCACCCCAATCGCCAGGCAATCAATGATCTATATAAATGGGATCACAGTGTATGTACTCTTTAGGACATTATTTATTTTAAATATGTATTCTTTCACATAGTGTAATTATTTTGCGATTCATCCATGTTTTTATTTCCATAATGCTTTCTCTCTCTCTTTCTTTTCTTTGTATTGCTGATAATGTTGAATTGCATAGATATACTACAATTTGTTTATCCTTTCGCCTGTTGAAGGACATTTGGATTATTTCCAGTTGTGGCTACTAAAAATGAAGTTGCTATGAACATTCGTGTGCAAGTTTTTAGATACAGCTTTTCATTGCTCTTGGGTATATATGTAGTAGGAATAGGATTGCTGGCTTGTATAGTAAATGTTATGTTTACCTTTTTAAGAAATTACAGAACTGTTTTCCTAAGTGATTATATGCATTGTTTAAAATTTCTAGTTGCTACCAATCCCCATCAACATTTGGTATTGCCTTTCTCTTAGTTGAGCCATTCTAATGGGTTTGTATGGTTTTAATTTGCATTTTTTAAAACTTCTCACAATGTTTAGCTTTTTCATGAGCTTATATGCCATCCCTATGTATTATTTGATGAACTATCTGGTCTGTTGAAAGTTTTTACTCATCTTAAAAATTCCTAACTCTTTAAAATAGCCTTACTTAGGCATAATTTACATACCATAAAATTTACCTCCTTTAAGTATACAGATCAATGATTTCTAGTAAATTCATATAATTGTGCAACAAACAGCACAATCCACTTTTACAAAATTTTCATCCCATCAAAACGTTATCTCCTAGACAATTGTAATGAATCTTCACTCCCATTCCCAGCCCCAGATCTGTCTGCTTTTTTCTCTACGTATCTGCATTTTCTAGAAATTTCATATAAATGGAATCAGGAAAGATGTAGTCTTTTGTATCTGGCTTTTTTTTCACTTATAATATCTTTGAGGTTTACCTGTGTTGTATTATGTATCAGTCATTTGTTCCTTTTTATTCCTGAGTAGTATTCAATTGTATGTATTCAATTATATGCATATATAATATTTTGTTTATCTATTTGCCAGTTGATGGACATAAACTGTTTCTAGTTTTAAACTATGGTGAATAATGTTACTCTGAACATTCATGTGCATATCTTCGTGTCACATATATTTTCATTTATCTTGGGTAGGTACATAGGAATAGAATTATTGGGGTACATAAGTATATGCTTAACTTTTTAAGAAATGACCAAACTCTTTATTTTTCAAAGTGGCTGTTCTATTTTATATTTCCATCAACAAAATATAAGGGTTCCAGTTTCTGTATAGTTTTCTTCTACAAGATTCAAGTCAAATAACTCCCTGTGCTAGTGCATGTGGCCTTTTACTCTGGAAAACTGAACCAGGGATGGGGTCCTGGCCAATAGGTGCTATGCCAGGAGAGTTCTACCTATGAGGACTGATATAAATCAATAGGAGATCCTCTGTCCGGGCAAATTTGATGTAAAGAAGGAATAAAATGATTGGTGCAAATACATGCAGATGGAAGCAGTGACACAAAAATGCTGAGTCCTAAGAAGGCAGAACAATAGAGGAGAGCTTGGTGAACTACTCCAGGTAGGGAGGCATGAGAGAACTGGGTCTGCCCTGAACCTTGATGGATCTTCCCTCTGACACAGCCTCTCCTCTTCTCCATCTGAAACTCTTCTATCATTTCTTCTAAGTAGTCACTCATAGTCAGCAAATTCTCCTAAATCTTTACTGTCTCCTTGACCTATCGTATGTCTTCTCTAGAACCTGACTTTCTGTCCTTAAGAGATTCCTCCTTCTGCAGCACTCTCAGATTGAGGCTGCTCATCTACTCACAATTCACATTCATCAGGATTAAGAGGTAGAGTTTAGTGCTGTCTTCTCTCTCTCACTGCCTTGACTACACGAGTGCTTCCTGCTGCAGACTACATTTCCGTACTTTTGTTAATGAACAAATGCCTGTCCCCATAAGACTCAGCATTCGACCATAACACTCTCCACCGCACTCTTTATTTCTGTCTCCTTCTATCGCTTTATTAATTGAACACCTACAGTTCAGTTTTCCTCTTCTCAGACACTCCTACATGTAGATAACTTACTCAACCTCCTTGTTTCTGAGTCCCTTGACCTTCCCATCTCAAATGTCTGTCTCTGCCATTCCACTGTAGCCACTTTTTCCAAAGTTTCACTGTGGAGCTTGTCATCACTATGACTCTACCTCTGAAGTTATTAATTTAAGCATTTCCCTCTCTGACAACAACTTTCTAACTTTCCTACTTGCTTTGTAAAGTACTCCCTCTTCAAGTGTTCTGTCATCTCATCAGGACTTCCTTGATCAACATTGATAACTATCCTCCCTGTTAATCTATCAAAGCCCTGCTATCTTTACTTCCCATTCTCTCCAGCTCAGATTCCATGTTCCGTTATTTAAAACACTCCATTTCTATGGTCATATAATTTTGCATACATTGTTCATCTTCCACATGCACCTTTAATAAACAAGCAATTTGAGGAATTCCACCTACATCATCTTCATAGATTTTCCCAGGCAATTAAGGGTACAGATATCACTATATTTTATTGGTCTCCAGACTAAACTGGGGTCCCAACACTACCTGGTTACACTATTCTCCAATTCTCTTTATTTATTTTTATTTTGTTTATTTATTTATTTTGAGATGGAGTTTTCACTCTTGCTGTCCAGGCTGGAGTGCAACGGTGTGATTTTGGTTCACTGCAACCTCCACCTCCTGGGTTCAAGCCATTCTCCTGCCTCAGCCTTCTGAGTAGCTGGGATTACATACCACCACACCTGGATACTTTTTGTACTTTTCGTAGAGATGAGGTTTCATCATGTTGGCCAGGCTGACCTGAGGTTGAACTCCTGACCTCAGGTAATCCACCTGCCATGGGCTCCCAAAATGCTGGGATTACAGGCATGAGCCACCACACCTAGCCTCTACCATTAACAATTACCTCAAAGCTTGCTTTCTTTCTTCAAACCTTTGATCAATCTTCAACAATATGTGCCTCCCTATTCTCAGCATAAGACTGTCTTCTACATCATGAAAAATGTGGAAGCCTTTAGACACTAAGCTCTTAATTTACTACTCACCAGACCTACAGCTCCACTTATTAAGGATTTTGCATACACTTTCTTCCCTCCTATTGCAATGCAGGAGGCATCCTTTCCTCTGTACCTCCTTGTGCTCTCTGACTTTACACATAGCTACTTTCTCTGGAACTCCCGTCTCTCACTCATATCTTCAATTTCTAAATTTTTCTCTTTACCAGATTTTTCCCAATAGCATTTTAAAATACTACAGTCTCTTTAGTCTTAAAGGAAATCTTCCCCCTTTTATCCTTTACACACACACACACACACACACACACACACACACACACACACACACACCCCTGAACCCCACATCCATCTCCAGCTGCTGCTTTTCCCCTTCTTTTCCCTTCAGAACCAAAGTCTTTAAAGATTTCTCTATAATTATCTATTCTGGCTTCTGTTTCCTACTATATCACTGAAAATGTGTTCACTGAGGTCACTGAGAAATTCCATAAGGCTAAATTTAATGGATCCTTGGGGTCTTATCTTTTTTGACCATTTAACCCACTTCATATGTTGTTCACTCCTTTTATTCTTGAAACAAATTAGGCTGCCCAAGAGACAGAGTACACAGTAAAGCAATGCATTCCAACCAGGGAACCAGAGAGCTGGATTCTAGGCATCTTTTCAACCACCAGCCTGTCAACCTTCATTTTAACCACCAAGCCACTTAGTATCTCTGGGCTGAAGTGCCACATTTTTTAATGTGAAGAGAAGACTTCACGTATGGGAAAGTGGGGGTGGACCAGATGGCCTTTTGAGGTCCTTTTTAGCCCCGGAACCCATGGCTGCTGATTTTGAGTCACACATGAGTTAGCAGTCACATTAGTATGCATGCTTCAGCATTCCCATATTTTGAAGTTAGACATTTTATCTTGCTGCCTAAATTACTTCTAGGTTATAACTTCACCTTTGGAAGTAATATTAACTTTCAGGTCTCTAGTCTGTTCTTTACTAACTGGATTTTCTAGAAAGGAATAACTAGCCAACTGGAAGAGTAAGTTAGCTCCTTCAGCATACTAATATTCCTAAGCTTTTAAATTCATAGAAATGAAATTTTTACTCACTGGGTGAAAGTACTAAGGAGAGAATGCCTTTTGCCCCCCAAAGACTAGAGCTATCAGGAAGACGTATGCAATGTTTATACTGGCCTCAAGGTCTTATAAAAAGCCTTGAGGGGAAAAGGTAGCACAAGTAACAGAAAATAATAATTTCTTTTTATTTCTAGACCACCCAATGTAGTGCAGTAGGAAGAGAATGGACTTAGAGCTAGAACTGAATTTAGACTCAGTTCAGTCAGCAGTTGCTCTGTGAACCGGGGCAACCTATCTCAAGTAGCTCATATGTAAAATGGAGACAGTAATGTCTTTATTGGGTCTCCTAGCATGATTGTGAAAATATAATGAGCCTACAAATATAAAATACACTGAAAAGTATAAAGGGCTGTGCAACTTAAGATATTTACTAATGGAAAAATAACAATGTCCTGAGAAGAAAGGTCTACGGGGACAAGGACTTTCTGAGCATATTTGTAGTAGACAGGGCATTAGATTCATACTTCAGACTATTACATATGACATAGCAGAGTCAGAAACTGGTAGAATATTGACTTGTTAAAGGGAAGAGAGTTTTAGGTAGAAAGAAGTAGGTGAGAATCGTTCATTTCAATCTTCACTCTGCATGTAGGTCTTTCAGCCTACGGACGTTGATCTATAAACTTGAAAAAGATTGCTTATAACTTCTCAGCCATAGAGATTGCAGTTTGTAGAAGTTTTCCAAAAGAATTATTGCTTAAAACAAAGGAAGAATACAGAAAGAAATACAAGTCTAAACAGAGCAAAAAGGCAAAAAGTGAGAATATTTAGATTCATTAATTTCTTTCAAAATTTTAATAGATTGGAAAAATATGGTCCTGTGCCTCACTGGTACGTGTTGAAAGAAAGTATCTGTTTTTCCTTTCCTTAGTTTCTTTTTCTAAAAGACGTCATATATAAGAGAGGAAACTTTCCCTCTATCTGGTTTAAACTAATCTCAAAGATAGTAATATCAAAGTCAACCTAGGTACATTACAGTATATGAATTTAGCTACTTCATTTCCACATTATTGCTTCTTCTCACATAATCTTAACACAGGACATACTTGTCATATTTCTTCTTTTAAATCTACTGGGAAGATCCAATAATTAGGAACATTATTTTGTGCATAGAAATTTACCTTTCTCCCTTGGTATTCGTGATTTGAATCGGGGCCATCTAAAGCAAAAATTTTCATCCTCTTAATGTATTCTGTGAACCCACTGCTCCACAGATGGTAAAGGTCTGTGGTTTTTAAGTGGTCTTATGAGAAAATTGTTAAGTGATTTCATGGGTCACTCCCATTCAATCCAATTTAGTAAATAATATTTTGGTTTCCAGGATTTATGTGCTTTTTTAACACCCTAGAGTATAAAGAAAAAGAAAACGCTTTTTTTTTTTTTTTTTGTCTGAGAGTGAACAAGGGATAGTTCACTCTACCTTCTTGTGTCTGCAAGATTCTACTTTCCAATAACAGAACCCACTAGAGCTGGTTTAAGCAGAAAGAGCTCTATTAAGAATTATCAGATCACCTACAGAAATCTTTGGGACAGCCAAAGAGAAAACTATTTTAACAAAAGCTTCAGAGTAGACACATGACAGCATCCAACATCTACCATTTGGCACTATTCATGCTAGAGAATAGCATAGGGAACCTAAGTTCCATTACAACCAATATTGTTTTTGCCCAGTGTTCATTCTTAAATTTTAGTGGAGGGGGAATGTGAATCATTTTCAGTTTGTGAATAGACATGGGAAATAGGGTTTGAATGGGGACTTGGGAACGATTCTGGACTTTTTTCTCCCTTACTTTCTTTACAGCATTGTTTCTCCAAAACGGGACATCTTTCTCTGCCAGCCTTCAAAATGACTTAGGTAGTACAGGATTACGGCATGATATAGCCTTGAACCCATACTGAGGAGTGTCTTCTGTTTACAATTGTCTTTCAATCCTGATTATATTAGGACAAAGTACAGTATTTATGTCAGTGCTGTTAACACTTTTCTCCCCTTGCTGTTGTCCTTTTTAACAACAAATCTCACTCAAGCTTACAATGTTCAGCAGGTGGGCAATGGAAATGAGTTAAACTTTAATGATATTCTTTTGATCTTACTGTATTCATTTTTACAATTTATTTTTTATTCATGGTACTAATGCTGGTTTTCCATTTCCAGGTCATTAAAGTTTCCTTTCAAAACAAAAAAAAAAATTAAGTAAAAAAGTGAGTCAACTTACAGAGAATGTTAAATATATAACACATATGTGGTAAGTAGATATAGAAAAAGTCCTGAAGGTGGAGGGCAAATGACAAAAATCTCATAAATAATGCCTTATAGAATGTTTCTGATGCTTTACATATGGCCTTGGAGCAAGTTACTTAACTTATACCTGAGTTTTTCATCTTAAAATGGAGGTAACTTTAGCTTACAGAATGAAGTGGTTCGTGGAGATAATGATTGTAAACTCCTTCACAGTGTCTAGCACAAGGCAGAGATTCAAAATGTCGTGGCTATTATTATCAGAAAAGGTAGGTATCAGACTTCTCATTTTAAAGAGAAGAAAATTCTGATTCAGAGAAGCTATGTGACTACTATAAACTTAAGTATTACTTACTTTGGGTGTAGTCATTTCTTAAGCATTGATTTAAATTTCAAAAACCACATTTCATCTCATTCCTGATGAGTAACTGGGAAGGTATATGTAAAGACTGTCTCCAGTGCTGATTTGGTGCATGATTTTAATAAATTGCTAGTTACTTTAGATAGATGGTTATTAGTGTTGATGACATCATGTGTGTAAACTTGGTTCTTGAGAGATTCTTTATAATTACACTGTTTTGCTACTGCAGAGTATAGTTATCACTAAACTAAATGCTGTTGGTGACAAGAGGGACTGAATGAGAGAATACAATGATAAAAATTAATCTTCACTACTGGAATGCAAAACTGAAAGTAGGGACAATTTCTCCCTCCCCTCGCCTCCCCTCCCCTTTCCTCCACTCCCCTCCCCTCCCTTCCATTCCTCTCCTCTCCCCTCCCCTCCCACTACTGGAATGCAAAACTGAAAGTAGGGACAATCTTCCCTTCCCCGCCTCTCCTCCTCTTTCGTCCCCTCCCCTTCCTTTCCTTTCCTTCCCTTATGAAGACAGACAAGGATTGACTTTAGGAGCACTGGTTTAGGAGCAGTTATATACACATGCATGAAGAGACAGGACATCAGGACCAGGAACCATAGCAAGAATAATCTTATCCAGAATTACTATTATCCTGTGAGGCTACCATGCCACACAACTTCTACCATACCATACAACCAGACTAGCATATGAAACTGCACGCACTTTGATTTGACAAGTGCAGAGCCAGCAATCTCTAAGTGTGAAACTGTGGTGTTGCATTATTTCTGGCATTTCTAGAATAAGAAATGATCAGTTTTATTTTTTTAAAAAAGCACAGAACAGATTTAAGATCAGATCATAAGTCAGTAGGAAAAAAAATTCAGAGCTTGAAAATTTCAATTTACTTTTTATCAGTCTTAGGCTCAGGCACCCACTTCTTGCTTAAACACACATAGTTAATATAGTCTGAACTAAGTTTACTCAACAATTACATTCACTTGCTTCCCTAAGTGACAGCAGGAACTTATTATGGTATTTATCAGCATATATATAAAGCACACTTTTCAGTTCATTTTTTAAAAATAATTAAAATGAAGTTGTTTTGAAATTGTGTTTGTATCACATTGTTGGGGGAGCAATTCAATAGCAACTCACAATATTGCAGCAGGGATAATTATGAAGTTGCGTAAAGCATTAGCAGTACAGTTGAACATGGAAGTCTGTAAAGAGGAAAATCTGAAAAATCACAAACTGTCATCAGAGTAAGTGGTTGTAATTACCTCTAAAGGTAGAAGATAAATCTATTTTTACACAAATTGTTTAACCAATGTAACTGTAGTTTCTAGATGACCATTTATGTCATTTGTGATCAGATTGCTTGACAAATTAGACATGTAAACAGGAAATGATACTAATGAAAAACAGTGGTAATATATTTGTTCAAAGCTGCCTGAGACTGCTTTAAATGCAATCATGAAAAACACATGATTCTGGTGGAAGGGTAGAATTCCCATGAAATGGTTAATCTGTGAAAGATACCAAGCCATTTGGTAAATGCAGAGTGTTCAGTGCTAAGAGTGAAGCAAAGTGGCAAGTTGCCAAGGAGAGATGGAACAGGTTCACAGAGATGTTTGTTACAAGCATTTTGATTTGTGGCAAACTTGTTTGCCACAGGAAGTCACTGACAGTGGGGGAGGAAAGGGGGCAGATGCTACAGTTGTGTCTAACACTGATCCAGACACAACAACAATCAAAACCCAGGAGCTGACATTCAATCATTAAAGGATCCCAGTCATTGTACAGTACACCTATCTGGCCAACCCACAAAACAACTCAAAGAAAGAAGAATCTTAATTTCTCAAACTAGGAAATGGAAAACTGCAGTATCTGAACACTTGCATCTAAGCTCAGATAGGAGCAGTGATAGTATTAAAATAGAAGGGATTTAATAATAAATCTTGGCCATACAACTGCGATCTACAGAGTAGTAAATTTTTGATGTTCATTGGCTATGCCTCCTTTTAAACAGTATACAAGTGTACTATGTCTGCATATACAATGATGCCATTATATTGTGGCAGTAATTGAAGAAATGGCTGTGCCATGATTAACTGTAGAACAGAATTGCTTGACAGCAGAGCTGTCAAATATCAAAACACTTGCCAGGTTTTTTAATTGGACAAGCTGAGGAATGTATAGTGTTGTTGCTATAACTGAAATCAATCTGTAATTTGAATAAAAATTAACTCTTTAATACTGCCTTCCTCCTTACCTGCACAATGTCCAAAAAACCCCAACACAAACAAGCAGGCAAACAAACAAACAAATGAAAATCCTCCATTGAAATGTCTGCATGCAGACATACATTCATAATTGATGACTGATAAATAAAGGAGCGGTGTTTGTAAGGCTCTTTGAAGTTTGCAGAGAGCTTACATGTATATTATGTTGTTTAATTCTCATAATAACATCATGAGATGGATTGTGCAGGCATTTCAATTCAGTTTTCAATGAGGCCTATACTGACAAGGTTTTGTGCTAGACACTTAAGATGAAAACATAAATTAGAGGACATCCTTGTGGCAAATAAATTTGACAAAAGAGGAAACTGAGTCAGACAGAGAGAGAGAGAGAGAGAGAGAGAGAGATGGTCTAGTATGATGTTTTGCTGTAGAGAATAAAAGGCTGTATCTTTGGATGCAAGCTCCTATGCTTTTATCCTTTTATGATGCTACCACTGAACAGAATGAGGCCAAATTAGCCAAGAGAGAAATACATTTTTGTTGAAAGCTGGTTTCCAAGGTGCTCTAAATTTCATAGTGAAACCAGCTTAGCAGATAACTCAATTCAAAGATCACCTGCCTATTAAAGCCAGGTTTTTAGGCCACTGATTTTATATCCTTTAAGAGTGATGCTGAATAAGCTTGCTTTATAAAACAGTATATTTTTTCAGCTATGACATGTAACAAGCTTGGAAGACATCCCTCTCAGTCTTACAAGAAAAAGCTAGACACACCAAAAATCAATTATCTTTCTTGAACCTATCAGAGAACTTAACTTGCAGGTTAAACAGCCACCCCAAAATGTGAAGAAACAGGTGCATCCAGAGAGATACAGCTGTGATCTGTTTACTGCGAGCAGATGCTGCTGGAGCCGTAAACTGGTAAAAACATTTAATGAGGACTCTGTTGGATTTCTGGAGGCTTAGTGTGGACCAGCAAATACTTAAAAACTACTCCGGGGGGCTCGGCCTTTTGGGGCCCTATACATTTGTGGGTTTTACCTCCAGAGACCCTACAGGGTTCTCACTGTGAAAATTAGAGATAAATCCCCTTGTAATTTGCATGGGGGCAGGTACATAAAACCATATTGAAATATACCTTGGAAAAACTAGATATATCAAGCTGATAGTATATATCCTTCATATGACGTGATAAAAATGGCATTATTATTCTGTGCCCTTGCTCCCCAAAACTCATAACCATGAGAAAAACATTGGACAGTTCTCATTTGAGAGATACCTACAAAATATCCCTCAAAACTCTCATTAAATATAAGAAAAGTGTGAGAAACTGTCATAGCTATAAGGACCCTAAGGAGGCATGATAACTAAATGTAATGTGGTATCCTGGAATAGAAAAAGACAGTAGGTTTAAAACTAAAGAAATCTGAATAAAGTATGGACTTTAGTTAATGATAATATTTCAATATTGGTTCATTTATTGTACATAAATGTCCTAGACAAATATAAAGTGCTAATAATAGAAATTAGGTATGAGGTACATTCAAACTCTCAGTTCCATTTTTGTAACTTTTCTGTAAATCTAAAACTATCCAAAAAGCAATGGATGAAAATGTAAATAAGATTGAACCAGGTTCTGAAATAACTTCTTGAGCTCACAGTTTCTTGTGAAATATCTATGTCAGTAAGTGAAATTGATTATGCCCTAAGAATAGTTATTTGTCTCTGAAGGCCTCCTCTTTGACTTCTCAACTTGGGTGAGAAACCAGGGAGTTTTGAGGGAGAAAGTGGCCCCTGATGTGGTCACTCAGATTGATAAATCAGCCCTTAATATTCTGCAGTGATGGATTTTTAGAGAACAATATCTGGAAATAAATTCAGTCATGAAGGAAATGGACTTCTCCTGACTTACCGATGTGACCAGAAGCACCACAGATGTAGTCAAGTCTAATTCTCTTGCTTCTCACTTGAGGATATTGAGACCTGGGGGGAATGCATCCATGTTAGATTCAGGATTAGAACTCAGTTTCCTTTGTCACCAATTTCAAACAATCATTGAAAATGATGATAGAGTGAACACTCTATGCCCACCACTACATTGATTCAATGATTAATATTTTGTCATATTTGCTGCATGTATTTGCAAAACCATTTAAACATTTTGTGACACTTCATCTCTAAAGATTTCTGCATATATTTCCTAAGATCAGGATATTCTTTTATATACCATAACACCATTATAAAAATAACTAAAAATAATTCCTTAATGTGTCTAATACCTAGTCCATTTTCTAAATTTTGAAATGTGTGTCTCAAAATGTCTTTTATAATTTTTTTCCTCAAATTATGATCTAGTCAAGATATCTCAGTACATTTACTTCATCTTTATAATCTGTTTGTCTGGAACATTCCCCAAACATTTCTTTTTGATGTTAATGTTTTGTAAAATGCCCCATGGCATACTAGGGAAAGTGGCATACAAATCTGAGGCTTGAAGGTGAATAATTATGTGTCATCAGATGAAGAAGTATAGAAAAAGGGAAAATGTTTTCTGAGTTACTGTTTCTCTGTTCAGGCCACAATCCCAGAAGTCAGAGGCCCAACCTGAGTTACTGGGGAAAAGGACAGAATATTTGGTGCCCTTTCCAAGGCAAACAAACAAGATACCACCCTACAATTGAAAGGGACAGTATTTCTCTTATTCCAAGTATATTTGAGATAGAAAATAACATATTTCTTTTAAACAACAAGTAGTTGCAAATACAAACTAATAAAGATCCACATCTTTTTGGGAAGGAGTTAACAATCTCTTCAGAGTCATTCTGGGATTAGGAGATGAGGTCCTCTTTTTGCATGGAAACATAGATACCTCCCAAAAGATACTCACCCCTCCTGGTCTGTGGACTTTTAAAAATTAGGACTGCATTTTGTTCAATTTTATTCTCATGTCTAGCAGCTCAGTAAATATTATTTGAATGTATAAGTCAGTTATAAAGCCAATTGAATAATATTTGCATTTCTATGTTAAATACTTTGCTGTGCATAGCAACAACTTGTTTTCCTAAACTCCTCACCATGCATGTTCACTATATGCCCTGACATGAAGCCTTCTTTCTCATGGTATCTCTGCTGGAAAAATAATACAGAAAATGTCCTGACACAGTGATCCACAACCATCAAAGCTTGTTTAAAAAACAAAAACAAAAACAAAAACAACAACAAAAAAAAAACAAAACAAAACAAACAAACAAAAAAACCCACCAATGATACCTAGATGCTGCTCTTACTGTGTGATTCTTCGAGAGAGAACATGAATTCCCACAAAACTAGTTATTCTGAATAACACATTAACATTCATGTGCAGGCCCAGAAAACTGATTTATTCAGGACTAGGTTAAAATCTGGAGCCCTAAGCTGAGGAAATATTTGGCATCCTACCCACCCATGTTAAAAGAAAATAGTAACAATAATGAGACTATTGCTCTTACACTGTAAAATAAGAGCAAGGAAGTTCAATGAATTTCTGTTTTTAAAACCATCTTAAGTATTTTAAGGCAGTCTTTCCTTATTTATTGTGAAAAAATATACATAAAAGTTATCATTATAAACATTATTTATTTATTTAAATTATTTCATTGGTTTTGGGGGACCAGGGGATGTTTGTTTACATGGAAAAGCGCTTTAGTGGTGACTTCTATACATTGTGCCCAATACGTAGTCTTTCATCCCTTACCCTCCTTCCATCCTTTCCCATAAATCCTCAAAGTCCATTATATCATTCTTATGGTTTTGTGTCCTCACAGCTTGGCTCCCACTTACAAGTGAGAACATATAATGTTTGGTTTTCCATTCCTGAGCTACTTCACAAAGAATAGTGGTCTCTAACTCCATCTATGTGGCTGTGAATGCTATTATTTCATTCCTTTTTATGGCTGAGTAGTATTCCAAGGTGTGAATATACAAAAAGAACTTTATATATATGTGTGTGTATATATATATATATATATATATATATATATATATATGTGTGTGTGTGTGTGTGTGTGTGTGTGTATATATATATGTACACACACACACACACACATACACACACACACACACACACACACATATATCTTGTTCCATATTTTTGTAATTATGAATTGTGCTGCTATTACCATGTGTGTGCAAGTGTCTTTTTCTTATAACGACTTCTTTTTCTCTAGGTAGATACCCACAAGTGAGATGGCTGGATCAAATGGTAGATCTACATTTAGTTCTTTAAGGAATCTCCATAATGATTTTCATAGTGGTTATACCAGTTTATATTCCCACCAACAGTGTATAAGTGTTCCCTTTTCACCACATCCACACCAACATCTGTTATTTTTTAATTTTTAAATTATGGTCATTCTTGCAGGAGTAACTTGGTATTGCACTGTGGTTTTGAATTGCATTCCTTGGTAATTAGTAATGTTGAGCATTTTTTTTTTGTATGTTTATTGGTCATTTGTATATCTTCTTTTGAGAATTGTCTATTCCTGTCTTTTGCCTGGGATTACTTTGTTTTTGTTTTTGTTTTTTTTTCTTGCTGAATTTGTTTGAGTTCCTTGCAGATTCTGGATATTAGTCCTTTGTCAGAAGCACAGTTTGTCAAGATTTTCTCTCACTCTGTGGTTTGTCTATTTACTCTGCTGACTACTTCTTTTGCTGCACAGAATATTTTTAGTTTAATTAGGTCCCTCTCATTTATTTATTCTTGTTTTTGTTGCATTTGCTTTGGGTTCTTGGTCATAAAGTGTTTACCTAAGCCAACGTCTAGACAAGGTTTTCCATTTTATCCTCTAGATTTTTTTATGGTTTCAGGTCTTAGATTTAAGTCGTTAATCCATCTTGAGTTGATTTGTGTGTAAGGTGAGAGGTGAGGATCCAGTTTCATTCTTCTACATGTGGTTTGCCAATTATCCCAGTACCATTTGTTGAATAGGGTCTTCTTTTACCACTTTATGTTTTTGTTTTTGTTTGCTTTGTCAAAGATAAGTTGGCTGTAAATATTTGGCTTTATTTCTAGGTTCTCTATTCTGTTCCATTGGTCTATATGCCTATTTTTATACCAGTATCATGCTGTTTTGGTAACTGAAGCCTTGTAGTATATTTTGAAGTTGGGTAATGTGATGTCTCCAGATTTGTTCTTTTTGCTTAGTCTTGCTTTGGCTATGTGGGTTACTTTTCGGTTCCCTATGAGTTTTAGGATTGTATTTCTAATTCTATGAAGTATGATGATGGTATTCTGATGGGAATTGTACTGAATTTGTAGATCACTTTTGGCAATTATGATCATTTTTACAATATTGATTCTAACTATCCATGAACATGGGATGTGTTTCCATTTGTTTGTGTCATCTATGATTTCTTTCAGCAGCGCTTTGCAGTTTTCCTTGTAGAGCTCTACTGCCTCCTTGGTTAAGTATATTCCTAAGTATTTTGTTTTTTGCAGCTGTCATAAAAAGGGTTGAGTTCCTGATTTGATTCCCAGCTCGGCTGTTTTTGGAGTATAGCAGTGCTACTGATTTACGTACATTGATTTTGTATCCTGAACCTTTGCTGAATTCATTTACCAGTCCTAGGAGCATTTGGATGAGTCTTTAGGGTTTTCTAGGTATATGATTATATCACTGGTCAACAGCAACAGTTTGACTTCCTTTTCACTGATTTGGATGCCCTTTATTTATTCCATTTGTCTGATTATTCTGGCTGGGACTTTCAGTACAATGTTGAAAAACAGTTGTAAAAGTGGGCATCCTTGTCTAGTTCCAGTTCTCAGGGAGAATGCATTCAACTGTTCCCTATTCAGTATAATGTTGGCTGTGGGTTTGTCATAGATGGTCTTTATTACCTTGAGGTATGTCCCTTCTATGATGATTTTGCTGAGAGTTTTAATCATAAAGGGAAGCTGGATCTTGTCAAATGCATTTTTTGCATGTATTGAGATATCATATGATTTAAACAAATATTCTAAGTGATGTATCACATTTATTGACTGGCATATATTAAACCATCTCTGTATTCCTGATATAAAACCCACTTGACAATGGTTCATTAGTTTGTTGTTGTTGTTGTCATTGTGTCTTTTTCTGGTTTTGACATTAGAGTCATACTGGCTTCATTGAATGATTTAGGAAGGATTCCCTTTCTCTATCTTTTGTAATAGTTTCAGTAAGATTGATACCAATTCTTCTATGAATACCTGATGAAATTCAGCTGTAATTCCATATGGTCTTGGACCTATTTTGGGGGAAAACTTTTAAATTACTGTTTTAATCTCAGTGATTATTATTGGTCTGTTCAGAGGCTTTATTTATTCCTGATTTGATCTAGGAAGATTATATAGTTCCAGGAATTTATTCATCTCTTCTAGACTTTCTAGTTTGTGCACATAAAGATGTTCATAGTAGTCTTGAATGATCTTTTGTATTTCTGTGGTATTGGTTGTAGTATCTCCCATTTCATTTCTAATTGAGCTTATTTGAATCTTTTCTTTTCTTGGTTAATCTGACTAATGGTCTATAGATTTTGTTTATGTTTTCAAAGAACCAGCTATTTTATTCATTTATCTTTTGTACTTTTTTGGTTTCAATTCCATCTAGTTCTGCTCTGATCTTTGTTATTTCCTCTCTCTGCTGAGTTTGGGTTGATTTGTTCTTGTTTCTCCGTTTCCTTGAGGTATGACCTTAGACTGTATTCACAATCTTAGACTACATTTTGATGTAGGCATTTAATGCTATGAACTTTCCTCTTAGCACTGCTTTTGCTGTATTTCAGTGGTTTTGATAGATTCTGTAACTATTATTGTTCAAAGAATTTTTAAATTTTCATCTTTATTTCATTATTAACCCAAGGATCATTCAGGAGCAGGTTATTTAATTTCCATGTATTTGTATAGTTTTGAGAGTTCCTTTTGGAGTTGTTTTATTTCACTGTGCTCTGAGAAAGTAGTTGATATCATTTCAATTTTCTTTAATTTGTTGAGATTTACTTTGTGGTTTATCATATGGTCTATCTGAGAGAATGTTCCATGTGCTGACGGAAAAATGTATATTCTGCATTGTTGGGTAAATATATGTAAATATCTGTTAAGTTCATTTGTATATTTTGAGGCCATTTTTTGTTTGTTGCCTTTCTGTCTTGATGACCTGTCTAGTGCTGTCAGTAGAGTACAGAAGTCCCTCACTATTATTTTGTTGCTATCTCATTTCTTAGGTCTAGTAATATTGTTTCATAAATTTGGGAACTCCAGTGTTAGCTGCATCTATATTTAGGATGGTAATATTTTTCTGCTGGACTTATCCTCTTATATAATGTCCTTCTTTGTCTTTTATTAACTGTTGTTTCTTTAATGTCTATTTTGTCTGATATAAGAATAGCTACTCCTTTTTGCTTTTGTTCTCCATTTGCATGACATATACTTTCTCATCCCTTTATCTTAGGCTTATGAGTCCTTATGCATTAGATGAGTCTCTTGAAGACAGCAGATACTTGATTGGTGGATTTTTATCCATTCTGCCATTCTGTATCTTTCAAATGGAGCATTGAGGCCATTTATATTGAACATTAGTGTTAAGATGTGAGGTACTCTTTTATTTATCATGCTAGTTGTTGCCTGAATATGCTTTTTTCCCCCCATTGTGTTGTGGTTTTTATAGGCCCGTGAGATTTATGCTTTAAGGAGGATCTATTTTGGTGTATTTCAAGGTTTTGTTTCAAGATTAAGACTCCTTTTAGCATTTCTTGTAATGCTGGTTGGTAGTAGCAAATTCTCTCAGCATGTGTTTGTCTGAAAAAGACTTTATCTCTCCTTCCCTTGTAAAGCTTAGTTTTGCTGGATACAAAATTCTTGGCTAGCAACTATTTTGTTTGAGGAGGCTAAAGATAGGACCTCAGTCCCCTCTGGTTTGTAAGGTTTCTGCTGAGAAATCTGTTGTTAATCTGACAGGTTTTGCCTTATAGGTTACCTGCTGCTTTTGTCTCACAGCTCTTAAGATTCTTTCCTTCATCATGCATTTAGATAACCTGATGACTATATGCCTAGGTAATGATCTTTTTGCAATGAATTTCCCAGGTATTCTTTGAGCTTCTATCATTTGGATGTCTATATCTCTAGCAAGACCAGGGAAGTTTTCCTTAATTATTCCCTCAAATATGTCTTCCAAACTTTTAGATTTCTCTTCTTCCTCAAGAACACCAATTATTTTTAGGTTGGGCCATTCAACATAATCCCAAATTTCTTGGAGACTTTGTTCATTTTTTAAAATTCTTTTTTCTTTGTTTTTGCCTGATTTTGTTAATTCAAAAGCTTTGTCTTAGAACTCTGAAGTTCTTTCTTCTACTTGTTTGATTCTATTGTTGAAATTTTCTAGTGCATTTTGTATTTCTTTAAGTGTGTCTTTCATTTCCAAAAGTTGTGATCATTTTTTTCTTTTTGATAACTATTATTCTGGGGCAGTTTTCATCCTTATTCTGTATTGTTAAGTTCCTTTAAGTTGGTTTTCACCTTTTTCTGGTATCTTCTTGAGTAGCTTAATCATCAGCCTTCTGAATTCTTTATCTGGAACTCAGAGATTTCTTCTTGTTTTGGATCCATTGCTGGGGAGCTAGTGTGGTTTTTGGGGGTCCTATAGAACTGTGTTTTGTTATATTACCAGAATCACTTTTCTGATTCTCATTTGGGTAGACTATTTCAGTGGAAAAATCTGGAACTCCAAGGCTGCTATTCAGATTCCTTTGTCCCATAAAGTGGTCCCTTGATGCAGTACACTCCTCCTTCTCCTATGGATGGGGTTTCCTGAGAGCCAGACTGTAGTGACTGTTGTTGCTCTTCTGGGACTAGTACCCCAGGAGGGCTACCAGGCTCTGAGCTGATGCTAGGGAATGCCTGCAAAAAGTCCTCTGATGTGCTGTCGTCAGGTCTTCCACCTGTGAATACCAGCACCTGCTTTGGTAGAGGTAGCAGAAGAGTGACATAGGCTCTGTGAGATGAGAGTCCTTAATTATACACATGTTTAGTATGCTGAGTTTCTCATATGTTGGTTACACTAGCAGTGAAGTTGTCACATGAACAGACTCAGGACCTCTAGTTAGCCAGGATGTTGTAGGCAGTGGAATTAGCTGTTGTTTTCTCCTTCCTTGGAGCAAGGTTATTCTGTCATGAGTTGCTTTAATGTCCTGAGTTGGTTGCCCTGCAGCTCAGAGGTGGTTCTTTCAAAAGAGCACTAGCTATGATAGTAGAAGTGGGATATAAGATTGCTATAAGTTGGCCAGGTTAAGTATTCAGGTTTCTCAGGTGATAGGTGGGGCCATAAAGCTTCCAAGAGTTTATGTCTTTTCTGATCACCTAAGAGTGGGTAGATAAATACCATCAGGTAGGAACAGGGTTAGGTAGGTCTGAGTTCAGGTTCTCCTGGGCACTGCTTGCCGTGGCCACCGTTAGGGGATGAGGGGTGGTCCTTAGGTCAGTGGGGTTATGTTCCAGAGGGTATTATGGCTGCCTCTGTTGCCAGGGAAGTGGGGGAAAGCCAATGGTAATAGGCCTCAGCCAGCGCCTATGCAGTTGGCCAGTCTCACTGTGAGCCCTGCACTGTTAGCCATGGCCTGCTAATAGCATTGAATTTATTTCCAGGCAGCCTGTGTGGTGGGTGGGGGTGGCGGGATTGGAGTGGTGATGTATTCAGTCCTTGTCTTGGGCTATAAACCTCCCTACTAAGAAAGCAAGCATGGCTTTTAGACCACACCCGTCTACATCTGCCTACATTCTCAGCTGTGGCTCCTGCTCTCCTTTCTGCAGCAGGTCCTGTTTACCACAACCCCCACCCCCCGATTCTGCTTGAGAGTTTATGCCCAGTTAAAATTATTATAAAGTTCAGCTGAAAGCTTCTTTCACTGTGTGACCCAACCTGAATTCTGCTGTTCGCCTTCCCCAAGGGCCCCTGTGAGATATTGTCAGGGAAGGCCTCCCTGGGCTCAAGCTGGAAAATGGGAGGACCTACAAGGCTCTTTCTGCTGCTGCTTTTACTTTTATATTTCACCATAAATTTGTTTCAGCTCTAGGTATGTTTAAATTCTTCTATTATAGTCTGGATTTTCAGGTTCTCCAGTGGGGATGTGCATTTGCAGTCATGTTTTCCCTCTCTCACACTTTGGGAACTCACAGTTTTTGCCTGTCTCATGGAATTTGCAGCAGCATGCTGTGTCTTTAAAGGATCTGTGAATTCATTCAGTTTTCCTGGTATGTTCCTGTGGTCATTCTTGGAGAAAAACTCCATGATGTGTGTCTCCATACATGGTTCTATTCTTCTAAATGAAAGCTGCACATTAGCCATGTCTCCTATCCACGATCTTCTTCTCTCTCCCATTTTAACCACTTTTATGGGCACAGTTCTGCAACATCAAGTATATTCCATTGTTGTAAAACCCCAACTACCATCTATTTTTAGAACTTTGTTTCATTTTCTCCAATTGGAACTCTATATCCATTAAACACTAACTTTCCATTCTCCCCTCCTTCCAGCCTGTAATTCTGGAGGGTTTTTGTTGATTCTTTCAGATTTTCTACATAACCAATTATGTGATCTGAGAACAGACAGTTTTATTTCTGCATTCTCAATTGGTCTACTTTTTCTTTTCTTGCTATACTGATTTAGCTAGGACTTCTAATATGAGATTGAAAGAAGTGCTGAGCCTGAGGAGGGTCATTCATGACTTGTTCTTGATTGTAACAGAAAAGTTTTCTCACTGTTAAGTATGGCATTAGCTCTAGGGTTTCTGTAGATATTCTTCATGAAGTTGAGCACTTTCTCTCTATTCATAGTTTGCTAAGAGTTTTATTGTGAATGAGTGTTGTCAGATGCTTTATTTTTGCATTTATTGATATGATCATGGATTTTTTTATTCTTTAGGCTATTGTGGTTTAATTGATGCTCAAGTTTTGAACCACTCTTGCATGTCTGGGAATAATCCGACTTGATCATGGCATGTAATTTTTATACATTGTTAGATTCAATTTGCCAATATTTTGTTGAGGATTTTTGCATGTAGGTTCATATGAGATATTAGTCTATAGTTTTCTTTTCTTAAAATGTCTTCATTTGGTTTGGGTATTAGTGTAATGATGATCTCATAGAATGAGTTAGGAAGTATTTTCTCTGCTTCTATCTTCTGGAAGAGATTGAATAGAATGTATATAATTTCTTTCTTAAATATTTGAAAGAATTCACCTGTGAACACATCTTGGCCTAGTGCTTTCTGTTTTGGAAGGTTTTTAGTCATTGATTCAATATCTTTAATAAAGACCTATCCAAACTGTCTAATTCTTTGTGTGTGAGTTTTGGCAAATTGTGTCTTTCAAGAAATTTATCCATTTCATATAATTTACAAAATATGTAGGCATAGAATTGTTCACAGTCTTACTCTATCGTCCTTCTAGTGGTTTTGTTTTTTTCCCTAATAATTAGTGACTTAAGCATCTTTTGACAGGCTTATTGGCCTTTAATGCTTTAAAATATATATCAAATATATGAGTCTAGCAAATAAATTTCCACTTCTTTTTCTGTTCCCTGAGTTTATTGTTCTATTGGGGCAAACCAGCCCTCAGTTTACTGCTAGGGAAGGGAGAGAAACTGAAACATCACCATATGGCAGGTGCTTTTCCTCCATAATCCAGGTACTTACCATTTTACTAAAATGACAAGTCTTTTATGTTCAAATGCCTTTTTGAAGATAAATGTTTAATAAGCACCTTAAATAATAAATACCTTATACTCATGTAATCCTGCTATCATACAGGAATACAAAGACTAGGAAAATGCACAAGCACAGCCCATCACCTGAAAGAACCTCATCTTCCTTGGCACTGGAGTTGATTTTGAATGCACTCTAAGTCCAGAGGATAGTTAAGATAAGTTCTTCACTGTTAGCCTCAAATAGCCTCCCTATTGCACAAATTCTAGAAAAATCCCTCTCCTTTTTCCTTTCTACTATTCTATTGGACAGAACTGAGTGGGAGATTAGGCTTTGTTTCTGTGACTTGTGGTCAAGGTAGTACATTCTATTTGCCCTAATCCCTCTCCTCTCCACTTTTCAGAGTAAAACCTGTCTTTCTTTCCCTCCCTTTCTCTCCCCTTTCCCTCCCTCCCGCCTTCCCTTCCTCCCTGTCTCTCTCCTCTCTCTCCCCATTCTCCCTCACATTCCCTTCCCAGTGCTTTGCTACTGTGGGGCTGTAACTCTCAAGGCTAAAGAAAATAGACAGGAGGCCCACCATGCCACATTTAACTTATTTTAAAATAAATGTGGTCAGAAGACAATGGAGACAAACTTCTTGCCATGTTGATTCTGGGTTTCAGAGAACTATTTTTTCCCCATCGAACTATGTTTAAAAGATAACTAGAATTAAGCAATTAAAGAAGGGTACTTCCTATCCAGAATATATGCAAAGTTAAAAGAATATTATCTATGAAATGACTGCTTTGGTAAAAATTTTTCTTAAAAAGATGAGATTTAGAAGACAGCTGAATTCCATTTCTCCTCCCACCCTATCCACATATAGAAGATCTTCAAGTGTTCCTAGATTTGAGTGCAAAAGAGGACAATTTCTCTCCTGTTTATTCATAAAGCAGAGAACCAGGGTTCTGATAAAGGCTACAACTCTTGTCATTTCAATATCTTTTCACTTCCTTTGGAAGCCTTAAAACCAAGGAGATAACTTTTTTTTAGCATGCACTTATATTTAAACTCTGACTTTAGGGTGATGCTAACTTAGTTCTGAATCAACAAATATTTACCTTCTTTTTAAGCCTTAATATTCTTTGCCTATTTAATATCCTCCAACACTTTGTAATGATTTGTAAACATCTTAAAAATATAAGAAAAAGACAAAAAAGATGGGAAGAAGTTTACCCAGGAACTAAGCATATGGTTCAGCAGAGAAGTTTCTGGAGACAGCTGGTATTAGATGAGACAACAACAGAATTTTTTGTGTCATGTGCAGAGTAAACCTGTTTCCAGAAAAGCAGATAGGAGAAAATCTATATAGACATCATAACATCTTTGTCTGAGTGCATACTCTATCGTTTGGTAGCTATGTGGTCTTAATCATGCTACCTAACTTCTTCGAACCTTAGTTTTCTCAACTATCAATTGCAGATAATGTGGACTAAATGAAATAATTTACATCATAGTGATTAAGTTTTAAGTTCCATACTGCTGTGGTGTAAATGTGAAACAACTGTCAGGTTAGTATATGTCGCCCTTTCTCCTGCTTACACCTCGCTTCCTGTTTCAGTATAACTTATTAACTTATAGAGGTGAACGGACATTGCTGAGGCAGATATTGAGCCTGTATGAATATGCTTGCTCTCTATTCTTCATTTACTCACTGGCTTACTTTTCTATTTGATAATGATGTAATCTGTATTAGTTTATACAAACATGGTTGGTCTTCTTTATAATGCTGGTTCACATTTGTTAAATAAAAAGCTGACATTTACATGTTAGGTACAGGGCTTACCAAGAGAAGAAGGTCTCAGGCTTGTTTTCATTAACTCTGTGGGTTAGCCTGGCTACATTCCTGCCAGTATACCCAGTCAAATTAGCTGTGTTAGTAAGATAATGAGGTTCACAAAAACATGGTTTTTCTTTTTGATTGCATTTTCCTTGCACTGTGCAGACAATGACAATGGGAACAGGAGTCAGATGATACTCATCTGTTTCTCAACTACAGCAGCCAAATGTCACGGGCTTGTCCTCTAGTACTTTGGTGCTTAGACAAGTCTACCATGTTAGCACAAAAAAGCAGGGCACAATGTTGCCTTTGTTCCTAATCCTAGGCTGCTCTGGAAAGCCTTTTGGAATGTATACATTATTCTCAAGGCTGTTGAAAGAGATGAATGCTGTATACCCTCATGAATGGCTTGCTGTATACACCTTTCCTGGAAAGCCAAGGGAGATTCTCAGCCCCTGATTTCTGGCTGAGGAAACTACCTCCAATCTGAGATTATCTGTTTGTTACATGTGAAAAGAATGTGGGTTATGAATCACTTTACCAAGCATTCAGAAACCATGTACAAAAGCACCTGACCAAATATTTAGGTACCTACAGTATAGTGTAAGTGTATTTGTGTGTGTGTGTGTGTGTGTGTGTGTTATTCATTAATTCTGGGAGCTTACTTTGTAAACCTGTTTTTCTTTTGCATACTGAAAAGGAAGAAGTCCTCCCTAAGAATTCAATTATATTAGAATACAAATTGGAATTTCAATGCCTTTGCTGGTTCTTTGTGCTGTTGAAGGCTAGAGGTGATTGCGATTTGTTTATCACAGGCTCCCAGTTGTTTCTGGTGATGTAAATACAAACTAAGTACTTTTTAGAGGTTGAATGAGGGAAAGTGAAATTTCTGTGTACAAATATAAGTCTATTGGAAAACTGTCAGCTTGGAGCAGGAGAGGGAAAGAGAAGTATCTT
The DNA here is from genome assembly GCF_048565385.1 of Saimiri boliviensis. Lineage (NCBI taxonomy): Eukaryota > Metazoa > Chordata > Mammalia > Primates > Cebidae > Saimiri > Saimiri boliviensis. The sequence goes on from NC_133453.1 coordinate 78,746,532, forward strand.
GATGGGAGAGATGGAGACCAGAGAAAAGGGTGGCAAGCTTTGGCCTAAGGAATTCTAGCCAGTAAGGAATTCCTTTGGCAGGTAAAGGACACTGGCATTTTATGAGTGAGGTCTACAACTAATTTTGAAGTTACTTCCTAGAATATCCTATTCTATTTCCCTTGACCTTCAGTAAAACCTGATTTATACACACTCTAGTGGTTCACTAGGAAAATAAGTTTCCATGTTTTACTTCCATCAGAGGGAATGGAGGGTAGAGGAAAGAGGACAGGGGTATAGAAGGTGAGTTTCAGATAAGAGATCAAAATTCAATACAAGAAATTGGAACCAGAGGTAACTGGGGGAAATGTCAGGCATTCAAAAATCCTTGGAAAGGGGGAGAAAGAGAAATATTTGAGTTTCTATATTTGAATATTAAAGACAAAAAAGGCTGCCAAAATTAAAGCAGTTGGGGAGATAACCACTTCCATTGTTATATTTGGGAGATACTAGAGCTATAGGGAATACACACATGCACAAACTTTATTCCTCTATACACTTTTGCATTTACAACAAAATATTTGAGGAAGGAATCTGGTCACATCCAACCCTCAAACCCCCCTGATTTGTGATGTTATACTCTAATAAGGGTCAACATATGCCTAAGAGAACATTTCCAGATCGTCTGGCCTATTCTCAAATACTTTCTACCCAGAGTCAGATCCTTTCAGGGATGTAGTATTAAGTGATGTGGTTGCTGTGGTATGTTTCTGCTGCTAGCTCATGTTTCACATTCTGCAGCAATGGGGCCCACAGGGATAATCCCAGGAAACCTGTAGGCCCTGAATAAGACTGCCTCAGCTTCCACGGAATTCACAGTGTAGTGGGAAAGAAAGCCAAACACACACTTTATCACAATAAAATGTGATTAAGTTCTATAATAGATATCTATATCAGGTTCTGTGGAAGCACAGAGAATGGAGTCTTTTACTCTGCCTGGAGAGGACACAGGGAGACTAAAGGAAGCATTCCTCCACAAAGTGATGTCTGAGTTGTCATTGATGGAAAGAAAAGGGAGAGCGAGACATTCTAGGCTGAAGGGAACAATGCCCACAAAGACTCAAGGTGTGAAAAAGCTTGGAATATTCTGGGGACAGTATAGCCTGCCTGTTGGGGTTACCCAGAGGGAAATGGAGAAGAAATGGCAGAGATTATGAAGAAGTGAACATTCCACATTAGGAATTTGAACTGTATGGGGAGCTAGTTATTATTCCAAGACACCTGTGGGGATTAGTAGGTTGAGACAGCCATCGGAGTTTTTGGAGGAGTTTTTGAAGAAGTGGAGGACAGGCAGGTCTGCAATAGTTGGAAGAGCTGAACTAAAACATGGTCACTGCTGCCAACCTATACATTCGTTCCAACCTTTATCGTGAGTTTATCTACTTTTTTTTTTTTTTTGAGATGGAGTTTCACTCTTATTACCCAGGCTGGAGTGCAATGACGTGATCCCGGCTCACCGCAACCTCCGCCTCCTGGGTTCAGGCAATTCTTCTGCCTCAACCTCCTGCATAGCTGGGACTACAGGCACGCGCCACCATGCCCAACTAATTATTTTTGTACTTTTAATAGAGACGGGGTTTCACCATGTTGACCAGGATGATCTCGATCTCTTAACCTTGTGATCCACCCGCCTCGGCCTCCCAAAGTGCTGGGATTACAGGCTTGAGCCACCGCGCCCAGCTGAGTTTATCTACTTCTGACAGTTTGCTGTCCTTGACTGTAATTCTTCCCTATATCATTAATATACAATAATTAATGTTTAAGGCTCTGAGTCTGTCTTGTATGATAATTTTACAGATATCATCTGGATAAAAATGTTACTGCAGGCAGAGAGATCCCATAGTATTTCTTGTTTCAAAACTGTCTACTTATCCCACCCTACCTCCATCTTCATTATCATTTTTTGGATTTTTCAAAAAATAATAAAGCAGTCACAAAATAACTGAACTACAAAGTTGGGGGTGAGGCATTATTAGTTCCACAAAGATTATTTCACAATAATCATAATCACTTTCTCAGATATCACTATTGATTTCAGAACAATTTTCTCAGGCATCTATTGATTTAAGAATAGCCACAGAGTGTCACTTCATCCCTGGGATGCAAGGCTGGTTCAGCATATGCAAATCAATCAATGTAATCCATCACATAAACAGAACCAAAGATAAAAAATACATAATTTTCTCAATAGATGCAGATAAGGCCTTTGACAAAATTCAATAGCACTTTATGCTAAAAACTTAATAAACGAGGTAAAGATGGAATGTATTTCAAAATAATAAGACCATGACTATTCTTAATAGTCACATAGTGTGATTATGCTTAAATCAATACTGATATATGAGAAAATGTGAGAATTGATTATGGTCAAGATTATTTTAAAGATGAAAATTCTTATAGACAATGTTTGGCATAAAAGATACAGACATTTTCTTTTTGGTGCATGAAAATAAAAAAGGCCAATACTTCAAACATTTATTAATCTTTTTACTTGCAAATTATAACAACTGCAATATATAGTTGTAAGGAATATTTTTGGAAGAAATCTACCAATAAAGATGACAAATACTAAATATGTAAGTTAGGGTTAGGTATGGCTGCAAGTAATAGGCTCCCCTGAAAACAGCAGTCGAAACAATACAAAAGAGAATTTTTCTTTATATAACATTCTGGTATATTAAAGAGGGACTCTTAGAGAAATAGGTGCCACTACCAAGGTTCTTCCTTAGTTGCAGGAGCTTCAGGCATCATATCTGAATTCCAGTCAGAAGACAGTAAGGTACAAAGAAAAAAGAGCAAACTGTGCATGCTTTTTTTTTTTAAAGGAAAGTCCTAGCAAAACTTATATTGGTGGACCACTAACAGCCTTTGCTACATTCTTCCATGGTGTAGAATATTCATTTATTTATTTTGGAACTTCTATCGATTTTTGGAACTTGTTTTGTTGATATATTTGGAGAAAGGGGTAAGAAATGGAAAGAATGAAGTCTTCAAAGGGGGATATAGGAATAAAAAATGGCATGGTAGTTAGGTTTCTAATGGAGAGTCTCTCCTTTTTCTTTAAAAAATTTTAACCCAGAAGAAGTGAGAGAGAATGCTGGGAAGATGGCCACTTGAGAACAGCTCAGGACTTTGGCTCCCGGTGAAGGTGCGGAGGGTGGGTGGATGCCGCATTTCCAGATGAATTTTTGTCATCCACAGACCAGGAGATGCCCAGGCGGAGGGGTCACCAGTGCCGCAGTGCCGGCCGGTGCGGCTGTTTTGGCCCCCGTGGGGCTGATTCAGCCCGCGTGGCTGCTTTGACCACGCCCTGTTGCAGCAGTTCTCTGTACAAAAGCCACTGGTCTGGGAGCCCTCTTAGCAGGCGATCAGAGCCCTGAGACAGCAGAGTTGCCCATTCATCTGAAATAGCGAGTCAGGCCAGGAGATTCCTAGGCAAAAAATCCGCCAGGAGCCAGCTCCAATGTTTGAGCCGACTCTGTGAGTCACAGTGCGGGAGATCCCGGCGCCTTTTTAACAAGTGACTGGAACGCGGGATCCTTCAACTTAAAAGAAAAGACTCTGAGTCAGGGAGACAGGTGATCAGGCTCAGTTGGTCCCAGCCCCCCACCCCCAACAACAACGAAAACAAAAACAGTAATTGGAAACCCTCTGGGTTTAGCCCTTCAAACCAAGCACAACTGAACCCGGGACGTCCGGCTCGGTGGGGGAGAGGTGTCCGCCATTACTGAGACTCTCCATTGCTATGGAGGCAGGCTGCCGTTGCTGAGGCAACCTGCAACAACAGAGAGAGTCCGCCATAACAGAGTTGGGGCCACTGTTGCCGAGACAGTTCTAACTATGCCCATATAAATAGGACTGCAGGGAAGAGCACAGGGCAGCTGGGCAGAGCCCACAGCAGCTCAGCAAAGCCTCTGCAGGCAGGCAGTGGCTAGGCATGCTGCTATCTGGGTGAGTCAGACCTGAAAGAAAAATCAAAAAAGGCAGTAGCGCAACAGAAACTCATAAAGCCCCAACTCCCCGGGACAGAGCACCCGGGAACAAAAAGTGCTTTATGAGTTCAGCTGCAGCAGACCTAAACGTACCTGCCCAGCAGCTCTGAATGAACAATGGAGCTCACAGCTCAGGACTTAAGCCCCAATAAAAGATAGACTGTCTCCTCAAGTAGCTCCCTGACCCCTATAGATCCAAAGACTCGCCTCATAAAGGAGAGAACAGACTGACAGTAGGCGAGCATCCTTCTGGGATAAAGATAGCGGAAGAGGAAACTGGCAGCAACCCTTACTGTTCTGCAGCTGCTGCAGGTGATCCCCAGGCAAGCAGGGCCCAGAGAGGACCTCAGCAGTCCTACAGCAGAGGGGCCAGACTGTTAGAACGAAAGCTTAAAAAAAAAAAAAGAAGAAGTAACTTCAGCATCCACGAACTAGAAGCTCACTCAGAGACCCAATCTGAAAGACAGTAACTACAAAGACAACAGGTGGATAAACCCACAAAAATGGGAAGAAACCAGTGCAAAAAGGATGAAAACTCCTGAAACCAGAACACCTCTTCTCCTAAAAGGGATCACAACTCCTCACCAGCAAGGGAACCAGACCGGATGGAGAAGGAGCGTGATGAAATGACAGAATCAGACTTCAGAAGGTGGGTAGTAAGAAACTACAGTGAGCTAAAAGAACATGTTCTAACCCAACGCAAAGAAACTAGGAACCTTGAAAAAACATTGGATGAAATGCTAACGAGAATGGATAGCATAGAAAGGAATATAAGTGATTTGATGGAGCTGAAAAACACAACACGAGAACTTCATGAAGCATGCACAAGCTTCAACAGCCGAATTGACCAAGCAGAAGAAAGGATATCAGAGGTCGAAGATCAACTCAATGAAATAAAAAGAGAAGGCAAGAACAGAGAAAAAAGCACAAAAAGGAATGAACAAAATCTTCAAGAAATGTGGGATTATGTGAAAAGACCTAATCTACGTCTGATAGGTGTACCTGAATGTGATGAAGAGAATGAACCCAAGCTGGAAAATGCTCTTCAGGATATTATCCAGGAAAACTTCCCCAACCTAGCAAGGCAGACCAATATTCAAATACAGGAAGTACAGAGAACACCACAAAGATATTCCTCAAGAAGAGCAACCCCAAGGCACATAATCGTCAGATTCACCAGGGTTGAAATGAAAGAGAAAATGCTAAGGGCAGCCAGAGAGAAAGGTCAGGTTACCCACAAAGGGAAGCCCATTAGACTCACAGCAGATCTCTCAGCAGAAACCCTATAAGCCAGAAGAGATTGGGGGCCAATATTCAACATCCTTAAAGAAAAGAACTTTCAACCCAGAAGCTCCTATCCAGCCAAACTAAGCTTCATAAATGAAGGAAAAATAAAATCATTTGTGAACAAGGAAGCACTCAGAGATCTCATTACCACCAACACCAAACCTGCTCTACAAGAACTCCTGAAAGAGGCTCTACACATATAAAGGAACAACCAGTACCAGCCACTCCAAAAACACACCAAATGGTAAAAGAGCATCAACACAATCAAGAAGCTGCATCAACTAACCAACAAAACAGCCAGGTAGCGTCAAAATGACAGCATCAAATTCACACATAACAATACTATCCCTAAATGTCAATGGACTAAATGCCCCAATCAAAAGACACAGACTGGCAAATTGGATAAAAAGCCAAAACCCATCAGTGTGCTGTATCCAGGAAACCCATCTTACATGCAAGGATACACAAAGGCTCAAAATAAAGGGATGGAGGAAGATCTACCAAGCAAATGGAGAGCAAAAAAAGAGCAGTAGTTGCAATTCTCATCTCTGATAAAATAGACTTTAAAGCAACGAAGATCAAAAGAGACAAAGAAGGACATTACATAATGGTAAAAGGATCACTGCAACAAGAAGAGCTAACGATCCTAAATTTATATGCACCCAATACAGGAGCACCCAGATACATGAGGCAAGTTCTTAATGACTTACAAAGAGACTTAGACTCCCACACAATAATAGTGGGAGACTTTAACACCCCACTGTCAATATTAGATCAACCAGACAGAAAATCAACAAGGATATCCAGGACCTGAACTCAGACCTGGAACAAGCAAACCTAATAGATATTTACAGAACTCTCCACCCCAAATCCACAGAATATACATTCTTCTCAGCACCACATGACACCTACTCTAAAATTGACCACATAATTGGCAATAAATCACTCCTCAGCAAATGCAAAAGAACAGAAATCATAACAAACAGTCTCTCAGACCACAGTGCAATCGAGTTAGAATTCAGAATGCAGAAACTAACTCAGAAGCTCACAGCTTCATGGAAACTGAACAACTTGCCCTTGAATGTTGACTGGATAAACAATGAAATGAAAGCAGAAATAACAATGTTCTTTGAAACCAATGAGAATGAAGACACAACATACCAGAATCTCAGGGACACATTTAAAGCAGTCTCTAGAGGAAAATATATAGCAATGAGTGCCCACGTGAGAAGAAAGGAGAGATCTAAAATTGACACCCTATCATCAAAATTGAAAGAGCTAGAGGAGCAAGATAAAAAAAACTCAAAACCTAGCAGAAGACAGGAAATAACTAAGATCAGAGCAGAACTGAAGGAAATAGAGACACAAAGCACTCTTCAAAAAATCAATAAATCCAGGAGCTGGTTTTTCGAAAAGATCAACAAAATAGACCACTAGCCAGATTAATTAAAAGGAAAAGAGAGAATAACCAAATTGATGCAATAAAAAACCATAAAGGGGATATCACCACAGATTCCACAGAAATCCAAACCATCATCAGAGTTATTACAAACAACTCTATGCACATAAACTAGTAAACCTGGAAGAAATGGATAAATTCCTGGACACCTGCATCCTCCCAAGCCTAAACCCGGAAGAAGCCGAAACACCGAATAGGCCAATAACAAGGTCTGAAGTCGAGGCAGCAATTAAGAGCCTACCAACCAAAAAAAGCCCAGGTCCAGATGGGTTCACAGCCGAATTCTACCAGACATCCAAAGAGGAGCTGATATCATTTCTTCTGAAACTATTCCAGACAATCCAAAAAGAGGGAATCCTTCCCAAATCATTTTATGAGACAAACATCATCCTGATAGCAAAACCCGGCAGAGACTCAACAAGGAAAGAAAATTTCAGGCCAATATCCATGATGAACATAGATGCAAAAATCTTCAATAAAATACTGGCAAACCGATTGCAACAGCATATCAAAAAGCTCATCCACCATGATCAAGTATGATTCATCCCGGGGATGCAAGGCTGGTTCAACATATGCAAGTCCATAAACGTAATTCACCACATAAACAGAACCAAAGACAAAAAACACATGATTATCTCAATTGATGCAGAGAAGGCCTTTGACAAAATTCAACAGCCCTTTATGCTAAAAACCCTCAATAAACTAGGTATTGATGGAACGTATCTCAAAACAATAAAAGCTATTTACGACAAACCAACAGCCAATATCATACTGAATGGGCAAATACTGGAAGCATTCCCTTTGAAATCTGGCACTAGACAAGGATGCCCTCTCTCACCACTCCTATTCAATATAGTACTGGAAGTTCTAGCCAGAGCAATCAGGCAAGAAAAAGAAATAACGGGTATTCAAATTGGAAAGGAGGAAATCAAATTGTCTCTATTTGCAGATGACATGATTGTATATCTACAAGACCCCATCATCTCAGCCCAAAATCTCCTGAAACTGATAAACAACTTCAGCAAAGTCTCAGGATACAAAATCAACGTTCAAAAATCACAAGCATTCCTGTACACCAGTAACAGACTTAAAGAGAGCCAAATCAAGAACGAACTGCCATTCACAGTTGCTACAAAGAGAATAAAATACCTAGGAATACAACTAACAAGGAACGTAAAGGACCTCTTCAAGTAGAACTACAAGCCATTGCTCAACGAAATAAGAGAGGACACAAACAGATGGAGAAACATTCCATGTTCGTAGTTAGGAAGAATCAACATCGTGAAAATGGCCATACTGCCCAAAGTAATTTACAGATTCAACGCTATTCCCATCAAGCTACCAATGACCTTCTTCACAGAACTGGAAAAAAACACCTTAAACTTCATATGGAACCAAAAGAGAGCCCGCATAGCCAAGTCAATTCTAAGCAAAAAGAACAAAGCAGGAGGCATCACACTACCGGACTTCAAACTATACTACAAGGCTACAGTAATCAAAACAGCATGGTACTGGTACCAAAACAGAGATATAGACCAATGGAACAGAACAGAGGCCTCAGAGGAAATACAACATACCCACAACCATCTGATCTTCGACAAACCTGACAAAAACAAGCAATGGGGAAAGGATTCCCTGTTTAATAAATGGTGTTGGGAAAACTGGCTAGCCATGTGCAGAAAGCAGAAACAGGACCCCTTCCTGACACCTTGCACCAAAATTAACTCCAGATGGATTAAAGACTTAAACATCAGACCTAACACCATAAAAACCCTAGAAGAAAATCTAGGCAAAACCATTCAGGACATAGGCGTAGGCAAGGACTTCATGACCAAAACGCCAAAAGCAATGGCAACAAAAGCCAAAACAGACAAATGGGACCTAATCAAACTCCAAAGTTTCTGCACAGCAAAAGAAACAGTCAGTAGAGTGAATCGGCAACCAATAGAATGGGAAAAAATTTTTGCAGTCTACCCATCTGACAAGGGGCTGATATCCAGAATTTACAAAGAACTAAAACAGATCTACAAGAAAAAAAACAAACAAGCCCATTCAAAAATAGGCGAAGGATATGAACAGATACTTTACAAAAGAAGACATACAGGAGGCCAACAAACATATGAAAAAATGCTCATCATCACTGGTCATTAGAGAAATGCAAATCAAAACCACATTGAGATACCAATCTCACACCAGTTAGAATGGCGATCATTAAAAAATCTGGAAACAACAGATACCGGAGAGGATGTGGAGAAATAGGAACACTTTTACACTGTTGGTGGGAATGTAAATTAATTCAACCATTGTGGAAGACAGTGTGGCGATTCCTCAAGGACCTAAAAATACAAATCCCATTTGACCCAGCAATCCCATTACTGGGTATATATCCAAAGGATTATAAATCATTCTACTATAAGGACACTTGCACACGAATGTTCATAGCAGCACTGTTTACAATAGCAAAGACCTGGAACCAACCCAAATGCTCAACGATGATAGACTGGATAGGGAAAATGTGGTACATATACACCATGGAATATTATGCAGCCATCAAAAACGATGAGTTCACGTCCTTTGTAGGGACATGGATGAACCTGGAAACCATCATTCTCAGCAAACTGACACAAGAGCAGAAAATCAAACACCGCATATTCTTACTCACTCATAGGTGGGTGTTGAACAATGAGAACACATGGACACAGGGAAGGGAGCACTACACACTGGGGCCCATTGGGGGGAAATGGGGGAGGGATGGGGGGGTGGGGAGGTGGGAAGGGATAGCATGGGGAGAAATGACAGATACAGGCGAGGGGACGGAAGGCAGCAAACCACACTGCCATGTGTGTACCTATGCAACTATCTTGCATGTTCTTCACATGTACCCCAAAACCTAAAATGCAATAAAAAAAAATAAAATAATAAAATAAAAAAATTTTAACCCAGAATGGTATTTTAATGGGTTTGGTGGAAGGAGCCACAGGTCCAGGTTTAAGACTATCATAAGTAAATATATCAATTGTATGGGATGTCGTCCACTCTTAATAAGACATCCAGTGTACTCCCATAATATAAATGGTTTTATTAAAATCCTGGACTGTGAAGACACCAAAGGCAAGTGATGACCAAATCATTGCTACTTATAGTGTCCTGTGAAAAGAGACTTCTCTGGCTGCCTCAAGGTTGGGGTGCAACATAGACCAGCTGGTTCTTACTCAGGCTTGAGTTCTGAGCTAGGAAAATCTGATATGGAGGCAGATTCTGAGATTCTCTCCATATCAGACTCTAACTTACTAAAACTAGATGTGTATGTTAAAAAAGTAACTGTAAGTTCTATTTTCCAACATGATAGAACACAAGAAAATACCATCAGGGACACATTCATTAAACTCTGCTCTCTCTGCCTCACTATTCTGTGCACAGGATTACATTTCAGGCAGGGTGATAAGATTTCGTTTTTCAATCACACCATTTTCTCTCTCTCAGAGAGAACCTAATCTCTTCAAGAGCACAGTAATGCTTAATCTCTTCAATGTATAATGATTTTTAATCTATCTGGAGGCAAGTAATTATAAAGATATTCTAGAATCTAAGGAATATAAAGCTGGAAACACCTAACAGTCTAAATCCTGTTTAAGCTAATCTGTAGCATATATAACTATGATTGAGATCAATGAAATCTAATGAGGTGTAAAACACAATTTTTATGTAGAATTATGCTAACTTTTTATACATCACATTTAGTCACTTTGAGGTTAACTAAATTTTATGGCACTGATATTAAGCCAATCCATTTCATAATAATTTGGTCAATTTTAAATACTTTATAAAAGATGTATTTTAAAATATACTTAAATCCATTTTCAAAGACTTTTGAAATTGCCTGCCCCTTTGGGAAATTAAAAACTGAGAAACAAAATCAAGCAAGTGCCAAAAGTCTAGTTGGAAAACCTAAACAAAGTGAGAGTAAAAGATTACACAGGTCTGAAAAGTCTATAACTGAAACAAAAATTCTATCTGGCTTTTACACTAGAGCCATAATCTTTATCAGAGTTTGTTCTTAGGTTAGATAGAATAGATTTAATTACAGATAAAATTCCGTGAGGCAAGCAACCATTAGAAAGCGAAAGAAAGCCCTCAGGTAGTTCTATTGGCAATATCATATCTGACCTGTCTCCACTAGGGATGGCAAAGGGGAAGCTTTTTTTCTTCAAAAGATACATTATTGGCTCATTGCAATGCTGGAGCAGGAAAAGTGTTCTCAGAGAAATCTGCAGCCAACCAAAATGCATGTGCCCTCTACTGCTTCCTGGACCCAAGTTGTGGTGTACCAGCCAAAGCTACACGTCCATGCATGATGCAGGGATAAGTTGCCATGTTGGCCCATAGGTGTTACTGCAGAGGTGTTGCAAAATAAAATCTGAGATTGAACTATTAAGTGTCAAGGATTTACACAGATGTATACACTCCAGTCAGTAGACAATGTTTAACCAACTCTTTATACACCTAGCAATATCCTCCCCGAAAACAGTCAGCCTCACAAAATCCTTAAAATATGTACATCCTAATTTAAATCACTGACAGTCTAATCACACTTACATGGAACATGTGGATCAGTAACAATATCTTCAGGTTTTAGATGAGATTTCAGTTTGACTTTAAACATGGAGTAAAAATGGAGTTAGGGTAAACTATTGTTGAAAATCAATAGTGTAGCCTTTCATTCTTACACAGCAGCTAAAAGAAGCTGACTTTGGATGTCATCACTTTTTTACATTTCCTACTTAGAGTTCAAGGAAACTATACAAGGAGATTACTCATAAATCCTCTCTAAACCATCTCCGTTACTTTTCAATATTCTCTTTGTTGTTTCAACATTTAAATAATTTATCAAGTTTTTAAGAGGTAAAAATGACAACAGTTTTAAACGAATGAAAGATAAAGTGACTTACTGTTAGTTTATATCTTTAAGAACATTTCATTAGAAAAGAACCTTGTGGAGCCTCCAACACTTCTTAATGAGAAAGGAGCATATAGGTCTCTAAGAGGACCAGGTTTGTTTGTTTGTTTTGATACAGAGTCTCTCTCTGCCAGCCTGGCTTGAGTGCAGTGGCACGATCTCAGCTCACTGCAACCTCCGCCTCCTGGGTTCAAGCGATTCTTGTGAAGCAGGCCCAGTTCTACACCTAAAATGACTGGAATCTTCATTAAAGTAGTAGGATACTTTCAAGTCATCATTTCATCGTTCATTTCAGATCACAATAAAAATTACAGAAGAGGAGACAGTGAATGTTAATTTGTTTTAATTTTTTAAATTGGGAATTTGAATTTGCTTTCAAAAGTCTTCAACTGTTATCAGAGCTCTAGAGATTATTATTTCTATCTTTTTTTTTTTTTTTTTTTTTTTGAGACAGTCACACGCTGTCATCAAGGCTGGAGTGTAGTGGTGTGATCTTGGCTCTCTGCAACCTCTGCCTCCCAGGATCAAGTGATTCTTGTGCCTCAGCCTCCTGAGTAGCTGAGACTACAGGTATGCACCACCACGCCTAGATAATTTTTTGTTCTTTTAGTAGAGTCAGGGTTTCACCATGTTGGCCAGGTTGGTCTCAAACTCCTGACCTCAAAGGATCTGCCCACCTCAGCCTCCAAAGTGCTGGCTCATATAAACATGAGCCACTGCGCCTGGCCAAAAATTTTTTTTTAGAGACAAGATCTTCTTATATACCCAGGCTGGTCTCAAACCCCTAGCCTCAAGTCATCCTCCTGTCTCAGCCTTCCATAGTACTGGGATTACAGGTGTGAGACACTGCACTTGGCCTATTATTTCTCTTTTATTTAATATAATTATATCATAGGAGGAAAACTCAGCAGCTGTCATTTATCTAAACTAATATCCATTTACCACTTACTATATATCATTGTACTATGTATAGTAATGTACATTAACATATAGTAAATGGTAAGTGTATCAGTATGTACTATGTTTATCCCTATTTATTATAAATATATAACTATGTATATTCTATTCACTATGTACAATAATACAGGGTGATTCTGCCGTCAAGGAGCTTACAGTCAAAAGATAAAACAAATATATAAAACAAGTATATTACACATTAACTGTCTCTAGACATTAGAGCAAAAAGAAAAACAGAAAAAAGTAAAATTTTTAAGGGTTTTGTTTTCTGCTGTCATTCTACAGACCATTTTCCAACTGGTTAATATCTTTGGCTGTGAATTGGTCAAAACACATGTGTTGGTTAGTTTTATGTGTCAATTTGGCTAGGCCATGATACCCAGTTGTCTGGTCAAACACCAGGATATATACATATCCTTCACTTTCTCCTGAACTGTACATGTTGAAGAATCCCTGAAGAAAGTGATAGTTAGAAGACTAAACTACCAGGGAAAAATTCAAAAAATGCTTGCTTCTAGGAAGACAGAGTTTGGAGTTCAAGTTCCACCAAATTAGAGTAGCTTATAAAACCTGGGGCTTTTTATCAAAATCTCAGAAAGGCTGTAGTTTACGAGTAAGTATCAAGTTTCAGGACTAGTGTCTATGCTGTAGAACTAAAAACAAAACTGAAATACACCTCTTATAACAAATCCAAAAAGTCAAGATTTCAAAGGAAAAAGAATATGCTCTAGCAATTTATTGCCTGATAGGGCAAAAATCAGCATTGTTTTGAGAAATATAATAAATCCAGAGAATCTAAAACTTCTTATTCATAATGCTCAGTGTACAAGCAGAAATTACTAGGCACGAAGGAAGCAGGAAAATGTGGCTTATAAGCAAGAGAAAAAAGTTAACAGGAACAAATTCACAGATGGCTTAGTTATTGGAATTAACAAGACTTTAAAACAGAAGTTATTAATATGTTAACAAATACATAGGAAAAATAGACATAATAATAGAGTAAGATATGAAATTTTAGGAGAAATGGAGTCTAAGAAAATAATGGAAATTAAACTGAAAATGCAGTATTTGAGACTTTAAAAAAATCACCAAATAGGTTTGTCAGAAGATTAGACATGAAGAAAGAAAGGATCAGTGAACTTGAAGACATGTTAATGGAAATTATTCAAACTGACAGGCTGAGAGAAGAAAGAACTGAAAAAATGTAGTGTCTTAATGACCCTAAGATAATACTAGGTAATTTGATATACATGCAAATTGAGTTCTAGAGGAAGACAATAGGTAGGAAAAAAGTTGAAATAATGTTGGCTAAGAGTTTTTCAAATTTAATTGAAAGTATCCTCAGATCCAAGAGGCTTAATAAACCTTAAAATTAAAAAAAAAAAAAAAAATCCAGGCACATCATGATCAAACTGCTAAAAATTAAAAAAAAAAAAAAAAAAAAAAAAAGTCAAGGAGAAAACTCTTTAAAAGCATCAGGAAAAGAACATCCCTGATGGGAAAATCTAAGACATGACAGTGAACTTTCAATAAAAAACAAGAAGCAAGTTTATAATGAAACAACCTAATCAAAATTGTGACAGAAAAAATAATTTGTCAATCTAGAATTTTATATCTAGCAAAAATATGAGGTGAAATCAAGACATTTCCAAATAATGAAAGATGAGAAAATTCATAGCCAGCAGACCCATACTACAAGAAATTCTAAACTCGATTCTTTAGCCTAAGGGAAATGACATCAGACATAAGTTCAGATCAACAGAAAGGACTGAAAGGCAATGGAAATAGCAAAAAGGGTAAATACACCTTTTGTTTCTTTCCTTAAATTAGGAAAAATGATGATTAGAGTTTTAAAGCAAAATAACAATATATTGTAATGTTTATAATATGCATAAAAATAAAATGTAGGATTATAGTAGCATAAATGACATTGGGGTAAATAGAATACACTACGGTGAGATTCTTACATTATATGTGAAATGATATGATATGAATTTAAGGTAGACAAGGATAATTTAAGGATGTATATTACAATTCTAGAGTAGCCATTGGAAAAAAATAACATGAAAAAGTACAACTAATAAAAACCAGTGGAGACAAATAAATGCAATACTAAATACAAAAGAATGGAAAAGTCATCAAAGGAACAAAGAATAGAGAGGCCAAATATTAAACAAATAGTAAGACACTGGATTTAAACTTAACTATATTAATAATTACATTAAATATACAAGGACCAAACCCTCCAATCAAAAGGCAGAGATTATACACTGGATAAAAAGGCAAAACCCAGTAGATAACATTTATAAGAAATGCACTTTAAAGGTAAAGACATAGATAGATTAAAAATAAAAAGACAGTTCTAGTTTCTGGTCTGGCATGTGACAACATCTGGCCCTAGAAGTTGCCGCCCCATCAGAAAAGTAAAGCTGAACAAACTGAAAAATTGACACTTCTTGTTAGATTCACCAGAGAAGTGAAGTCATGCCTTCAATGAAGGATGCTTCACTGCTATCCCCCAGGTTGGAAAGTCAGACAGATAGATACAGATAATCACATTTACCAGAGCAGAAATACACTCTATAGAAACCAATACCAAGTAGGAAAATTGGAACTGTAACTGATAAATTTCTGGAGGCTCAGTGTGAGAAAATGTGAAATATGAAAACACCAGGTAAAGGCAGTAATAGATGGGCCCTCCCACTTACGAGTTTTATCTTCAGAAACTCTACAAGTTTCTCACAATGAAGATCAGAGAAAAGTCCCCACAGGATTCTTGCAGAAAGAATGGAAATCATTTTGGAATACACCAGAGCATTTTATTCTTCTTAACAGGGTCTTCCCTGAAGAGAAATTATTATATCAGAGGCTAACCTGCCAGGTTTTATCAAAGCCTAATTGACCTGAATGAAGGGATATACTCAACCTTAGTCCACTCTAGTCTTTCCCGTGGAAGAAAGAAAATACCCAAATCCAGCTTACTCTAGCTATCCTATCACCTAAGGGAGTGAGAAAAAAAAATGAGAGAGAGAAAACACTGAGATGCAGTTGTGAAGTTCATAACCAAAATACACATTTTTCTCAAGCTCATGAGAAATATTCACCAAGATAGATCACAGTCTGAGCCACAAACATACCTTTAAAAACTTAAGAGAAAGGAAGTCATACAATGTCTACTCTTAGAACATAATTTAAACTAGGAAGCAATAACAGGAATATAACTGTGAAATCCCAAAACAGTTGAAGATCATATAATGCAATTCCAAATAACACATAGGACAAACAAATCTGGAGAGATATTAAAAATACATTGAAATAATTGAAAATGAAAATAGGACAACAATATTTGTGGGATGCAGTGAAAGCAGTGCCTAAAGGAAAATTTATAGTATTGAATGCATATATTTAAAAAGAAGAAACATCTAAATCAATATTCTAAGATTCTACTTAGGAAACTAGGAAAAGAAGAGCAAATTAAGTTTAAAGCAACCACAAGGAAAAAAAATGTTAGAGCAGAAATCAATAAAATTGAAAACAGGAAATCAATAAAGAAAAAAACTCAGTGAAATCCAAACTGCTTTACTGAAATGATCAATCAAACTGATAAACCTGTAACAGGCTAATTAAAGGGGGAAAAAAAAAGACACAAATTACTAATGTCAGAAATGAACAAGGGGATTCTAACATCAGCAAGACAGCTGACTAGAAACCTCTAGTGCTTACTCACTTTATCTAAGACAGCCAAAACAATGAATAACTGCGTTCTGAAGAAAATAACTAAAGGCGGGTGTCATTACATCAGAGGAGTAACAGAAACCCTAGTCAGTCCCGAAACACAGGGAAGCCACACAGTACAAGGAAACACCTGGCCTCCACCACCCCATTCCCTGAGCTGGGCTCAGTTGAGAACCAGGAAGAACTTCTCCTGGCAAGGAAAAGGTAAGTAAGAGGATCCTAGAAGCCCCCATCAACACCTTAGACATGTATGACTTATCACTGGGGACTCCTGCAGTCCTCTCAGGCAGTAAGCTCAGCTGAGGGAGCTTCCCAGAGTTCACATGACTGTGTTCCCTCCAGAGAAGGAGCCAACACTGTATCCTATCCCCTGTGACTGCATAGTTAATGTGCTATGCCACCTTGGATCTAGAACTACTCCTGGAGTGTTTCGTGCTCCAGGGGTGAGTAGCCATGGCTCCTTTTCTTCCCTGAGCCTAAGCTGCCACCAAACCACCCCTGCCCTGTGGTCCAACATATACAAGACACCTTGCAAACAGCTGTTATTCTGTTTTATGTGGGGCCAGGCAGTAATGGAGTCCTTCTACCTGCCCCTTCCAGTCTCTGGGGCAACCTGCCATTAGGGGCCAGAGCTGACCCTGCACACTGCCTCCTGAGGAAACAGTGCCTTCGCAGAGCCACTCTCTAGACCTCTTTCAGTGGCCGTTGCATCCTGCACCTTTAGAACCATAGCTAAAGCTGCACACTCCCTCCTGGGGAAATGATACCTTGGTGGAGCTGCTCTGTCTATGCCTCCTAGTCAGTGTTGTGCCCTGCCCCTCTGTGACTGAGCTGAAGCCATGCTCTACATCCCAATGAAATAGTTTCTTGGTAGAACTGCTCTGTACACCCTTCCCAGTTGCTACTATTTCCGGTTCTATGGGATTCAAGATGAAGCTGTGTGCTGCCTTCCAGGGAAATGTTACTGTTAATGATACTGTGTTGGAGCTGCTCTATATAACTCTTTCAGTCACTACTGCACCCTGTCCTCCTGTTCTGGAGATAAAACCATGCATGAAATCCTGGATATACGGTGCTTCGGCCACTCAGAACAGCCACACTCTCCTGTGCCTGAGCTGAAGAGGCACACTGCCTCCTGAGAAAACAGTACCTTGGCTGCCCAAAGCAGCAGGGCCTCCCTAATGCCTAAGTGGAAGCAGTTTGCTGCATTTTAGGATATGGGGACTTGGCTGCCCACAGTGGTCACAAACTTCAGCCTGTAAGCTGAAGTGCCACCTTTTGCCCCAGGGAAATGCTGCCTTGGCATGAGCTAAAGCAGTGCATTGCCCCTGGGGAATTAGTGCCTTGGCTGAGCTAAGCAGCCGGACAACCAGGGCTGAACTGACATAATACAACATGTCCCAGGGAATGAGTAGGGGCTGTCCTGGGAGTCTGCACCTTAGAGGCTAAACCACTGTAGTACCCTGCTTCTATAGTGCCGGACTAGCCTCTTTGAGTACGAGCTGCTAAGAAAGCCCTCTCCCTGAGGAGTGGAAGATAGCTGTGCTGTTCCCGGGTTCCCGAGACCCAAATGACAGCTGTACTTTGTCATTCTGGGCCTTGCTTCTACTCTGCCTGGCCTCAAAGAATTTGGGATATTGCCAAACTTCCACCATCCTAAGGTCTAGAATTACCACTACATGGTACCTCATCCACTGGGATCCAAGTTACCATTGGCTCTGGCTCTCAAACTGCAGCCATACAATGCTTCCTGGGTCTAAACTTCCAGAGCATCCTTTCTTCCCTGGAGCTGGGCCAGTGCTCTGCTCCTCCAGGGTCAGAATCATAGATGCAGCTCAGTCTCCTGGCCCTGAGCTGCTAGAGACTATCTCGTAGTCACAGATCCTGGCTCTGTGATCAATCTACGTCCAACCCTAACACAGACAGTGAACAGGCACCCCAAGGCACAGATGCCAAAATGGTTTATGAGACTCTGAGCCTAAGATTCTGTCTCCACAGCTACTTTGAGCATCTGCAGCTGGAACCCAGCACTGCTGACATTAGTAGGCCACGTCAGACTATCAGAAATCCCTACGACTCCACATTACAGAGAAAAATGAGAATAGGAGGATCCCCCAAACCCATGCCACTGAGAATGTTAACCTATACTACCAATGCCACTGCCACTAACTTCTACATCCTAGGTCACTGAGGTATTCATAGTTATTACTGGCATTGACTGCAGCTAAAGAAGCTGCATGGAGACTATACCACTGCATCTATTTAGAACCAGAATCAACACATCACTTCCAACTGCCACACTAACACCCACCTACAGTTGAAAGTTTTTCTCTATTAAAGATAATCTAGAAAGTTTGGAAGAAGCAATTGTTCCAGCAGATGCATAGATATCAATGCAAGGATGCAAAAATATGAAAAATAAAGAAAATGTGACACCACAAAAGGAATACAGTAAGTTTCCAATAACAGACACCAGAGAAAAAGAAGTTTATAAATTGCCAGGAAAGGAATTCAAAATAATGATCCTAAGGAACCTTAGTGAGATACAAGATATTACAGATAAATAATTAAACAAAATCAGGAAAGCAGTTAATGATATAAAAGAAAAATTTAAAAAAGAGATAGTGTAAAAAAGAAAAAAGAACAAAATCTTGCAGCCAAAGAATTCAATGAATGAAATAAAAAATATAGTAGAGAGCTTCAACATCAGATTAGAAAAACCAGAAGAATCTCTAAACTTAAAAACAGTTCATCTGAAAAAAAAAAATCAAAATAAAAAGAGTGAAGAAAACCTAGATAATTTATGAGACACTAATAAGCAAATGAATATTTACATTACAATACTTTCTGTGCCTTTTCTCATCTCTTCTCTTCTTCAGGAGATGAGAAGAAAGGCACAGAAAACCCACTTAATAAAACAATAGTTGAATCTCTCCAAGTCTTGGGGAAATATAGACATTTAGATTCAGAAAACTCAAAATTTCCTAAATATATTTAACCCAAAGAGGGCCTTTCTGAGACATGTCATATTCAACTTGTCAAAAGTCAAAGTAAAAAAGAAAATTCTAAAAACAGCAAGAAAAACGGGTCAAGTCACATACAAGGGAATCCCCATTATACTAACAGCAGAAAACTTACAAACCAGGAGAAAATGAGATGATGTATTCATAGTGCTGAAAGAAACTGTCAGTCAAGAATACTACACCCAGCAAAGTTAACCTTCAGATATGAAGGAGAAATAGACTTTCCCAGATGAGAAAAATCTGCGAGACTTTATCACCACTAGACTGGTCTTAAAAGAAATGCTTAAGAAAGTCCTACAACTGGAAGTAAAAGGGCAATAATCACCATGATGAAAACCTGCAAAAGTTTAAGACACTGTTAAGGAAAGGAATACTGATATGAGAAGGAATACTGACAAGGAAAGGAAAAAGAAAAAACTTATCATTACAGAAAACTATCAAACCTCTATGATAAACAATAAGAGAAGAAGAAAGGAACAAAAGGTACATAAAACAACTAGAAAACAATGAACAAAATGACAGGAATAAGCCCCCACCTATGAATAATAATGTTGACTATAAACAGATTAAATTTCCCAATTAAAAGATATCAACTGGTACAATGGATAAAGAAACAAGATCCAACTATATTCTGCCTACAAGAAACTCACTTCGCATGTTAAACACAGAATGAATGTGAAGGGCTGGAAAAATATTCCATTCAAATAAAAAACAAAAGTGAGAAGGAGTAAACTATACTTAGATAAAACAGACTTTATGTAAAAAATTGTAAAATGATACAAAGAAGGTCATTATATAATGATAAAGGGAAAAATTCAGCAAGGAGGTATAATAAATACATATGAATCCAACACTGGAACATCTAAATATATAAAGCAAATATTATTAGATACAAGGGGAGAGAGAGATTCCAATGCAATAATAGTTGGGGACTTCAATGGCTCATTCTCGGCATGGGAAAAATCATCTATACAGAAAAACAACAAAGAAACATTTGATCAAAACTGCACTTTAGACAAAATGGACCTAACAGAGATTTATAGAACCTTTAATTCAACATCTGCAGAATACACATTCTTTTTATCAGCACATGGTACATCCTCCAGAATATATCATGTTAGGCCACCAAACAAGTTCTCAACAAAATTTTAAACACAAAATTATATCATTTACCTTTTCTGACCACAGTGGAATAAAACTGAATAACAGTAGCAAGTGGAACTCTTAAAACTCTATGAATACATACAAATTAAACAGCATTCTACTGAATGACCAATGAGTCAGTAAGTAGTTAAAGAGAAAATAAAAAATGAAAACAGAAGCACAACATGTCAAAACCTGTAAAACACAACAAAAGCAGTATTCAGAGGGAAATTTATAGCAATAAACATCTATATCAAAAGTAGAAATATTTTAATTAAATAACTTAACAATATATCTCAAGGAACTAGAAAAGTGAGAACAAACAAAACTCCAAATTAGAAGAAGAAAAGATATAATAAAGACTGGAGTACAAATAAACAAAATTGAGACTAAAACATAAAAAGATCAACATAACAGTTGTTTTAAAAATATATATATATATACATATATATATACATATATATGTATATATAACAAACTATTAGCTACATTAACCAATAAAAAATGAGAAAAGACCCAAATAAATAAAATCAGAAATTGAAAAGGAGGCTTTACCACTGATATCACAAAAATATAAAGAATCATCCAAGACTACTATGAACAACAATATACTAACAATTAGGAAAGCACAGAGGAAATGTATAAATTCCTGGACATATAAATACTACGAAGATTGAACCAAGAAGAAATAGAAAAAATGAACATACCAATTATGAGTAATAAGATTGAATCGGCAGTAAAATATCTCCCACCAAAAAGAAAATGCTCAGAACCTAATGATTTCACTGTTAAATTCTACCAGATATTTAAAGAATTGGTACCAGTTTTTCTAACTCTTCCAGAAAATTGAAAAGGAGGAAATTCTTCCAAACTTATTGCATGAGGCAAGAATTACACTTATATCAAAACCAAAGGTAAAACAAAAAATAATTACTATAGACCAATATCCCTGATAAAATTAGATGAAATAAAAACCCTAAAAAAAAACAAACCTGAAAAACCAAATCCAGCAGCACATTAAAAAGATTATTTTCCATTATCAAATGGAATTTATCCTAAGAATGAAAGGATTATTCAACACATGCAAATCAATAAATGTGATGTATCACGTCAACAGAATAAAGATCAAAAACCATATCATCATCTCAATAGACAGAGAAAAAGCATTTTTTGAATTCAACATCCCTTCATGATAAAAACTCTCAACAAATTAGGCACAGATGGACTGTACCTCAAGGCAACAATGGCAGTATATGACAAACCTGTAGCTAATATTGTACTGAATAGGTTTTCTTCAATACAAGGATCCCACTTTCACCACTCTTACTCACTCTGGAAGTGTAAGCCAGAGCAATTAGGGAAGAGAAAGAAATAAAGGGCATTCAAACTGAAAAGCAGAAAGTCAAAAGCAAAAATAGACAAACAGAATAATATCAAACTAAAAAGCTTCGGCACAGCAAGTGGAACAATCAACAGAAGGAAGAAAACCTGCAGAATGAGAGAAAATATTTGCAAACTATTCATCTGATAAAGGATTAATATCTATAATATACAAGGAACTCAAACTCTATAGTAAAAACAAATAATCTGGCTTTAAAAAGGGCAAATCAGCTGAATAGATGTCTCTTAAAAGACATACAAATGGTCAATGGGTTTATGAAAAAATGCTCAATGTCACTAATCATCAGGGAAATGCAAATCAAAACTACAGTGAGTTATTATCACTACAGTTAGGACAGTTATTATTTTAAAAATAAAAAAATCTAACAAGAATACAAAGAAAGGGGAACTCATATACAATGTTAGTGGGTATGTTAATTAGTATAGCAATTTTAGAAAACAGTATGTATGTTTCTCAAAAAAAAAAAAAAAAAGCAAGCTAAAACTGCCATATGATGTAGCAATCTCACTACTGGGTATATATCCAAAGAAATGGACTCTCATATTTATTGCAGCACTGTTCACAGTAGCCAAAGGAATCGACCTAAGTGTCCACCAACAGGTGAATGGAAAAAGAAAATGCAAGATACATACACAACAAAACACTATTTATACATAAAAAGGAATGGAATTATTTCATCCATTGGGCATATTGGTTATTCTGGGTCATTGTTTACATTTTATTCTGGTGGCTAGGAAGTTTACCCCATCATAAACTTCCTAGCCACCAGAATCACAAGCTAAATAAACTTATTTTTTAAAATAATTACCCAGTCTCAGATATTCTGTTATAGCAGCAGAAAGTGAATTAAGATATGCAGTAAGATGAGAAAGGAAATAAAAGGTGTATGGTTTGGGAAGGAATAAATAAAACTGTCTTTGTTCTCAGATTACATAATTGTTTATGGAGAAAATATAAGAGAGTTGACAAAAGAACTTCTGGAACTATTAAGCCACGTTAGCAAGTTTGCAAGAAACAAGGTTAATATTAAAAAGTCAACCATTTTTCTCTATACTAACAATGAACAAGTGGAATTTGAAAATAAAAACACAGTAAAAATTATATGAGGAGCCCCCAAAATGAAATACTTAGGTGTATAGTACTTAGGTATATATATCTAGCAAATACCTAAATACTTGGCTATATATATCTAGCAAATTATGCATAAAATCCATATGAGGAAACCTTAAAAAAAAAAAACCCTCATAAAACATGTCAAAAAAAAAACTAAATAAATGAAGAATTAATCTGTGTTCAGAGATAGGAAGACTCAATATTGTCAAGACATCAGTTATTCTCAACTTGACCAATAGATTCAATGCAGTTTCAGTCAAAATCTTAGAAAGTTCTTTTAAGAATATTGGCACACTAAATCTAAAGTTTAAATAAACAATGACCCAGAATAACCAATATGATATTGTAAGAGAAGAAAAAGTTAGACACTATCAAACTTAAAGATATACTATATAGCCATAATAATCAAGGCAATGTGGTATTGGTAAAAGAATAAACAAAAAGATGAGAGGAACTGAATAGGGAATGCAGAATGGACTCACACAAGTGTTGTAAACTCATATTTGACAAAGAAGCAAAGGCAATAGAATGAAACAGAGACAGTCTTTTCAACAAATGGTTCTTGGACAACTGGACATCCACATGCAAACAATTGAGTCCATATGAGATTTTATACCCTTTACAAAAATTAGCTCAAAATGATTGTCAATCTAAATGTAAAATGCAACACTATAAAACTCATCAAAACAAAATGGGAGAAAATCTAGATAACCTTGAGAAGGCCTTTGACAAAATTTAACAACCCTTCATGCTAAACACTCTCAATAAACTAAGTATTAAAGGAATGTATCTCAAAATAATAACACCTATTTATGATAAACCCACAGCCAATATCATACTGAATGGGCAAAAGCTGGAAGCATTCCCTTTGAAAACCAGCACAAGACAAGGGTGCCCTCTCTCACCACTCCTTTTCAACATGGTATTGGAAGTTCTGGCCAGGGCAATCAGGCAAGAAAAAAAAAAAAAAAAGCTTATTCAAATAGGTAAAGGGGAAGTCAAATTGTCTCTATTTGCAGACGACATGATTGTATATTTAGAAGACCTCACTGTCTCAGCCCAAAATCTCCTTAAGCTGATAAGCAACTTCAGCAAAATCTCAGGATACAAAATCAATGTGCAAAAATCGCAAGCATTCCTATACACCAATAAGAGAGAGCCAAATCATGAATGAACTCCCATTCACAATTGTTACAAAGAGAATAAAATATGTAGGAATAAAACTTAGGGATCTGAAGAACTTCTTCAAGGAGAACCAGAAATCACTGCTCCAGAAAATAAGAGAGGACACAGATGGAAAAACATTCCATGCTCATGGTTAGGAAGAAGCAATATTGTGAAATTGGCCATACTGCCCAAAGTAATTTATAGATTCAATGGTATCCCCATCAAGCTACCATTAACTTTCTTCACAGAGTTGTAAAAAAAAACCTTAAATTTCATATGGAACCAAAAAAGAGCCCGCATTACCTGACTCCAAACTATATTACAAGGCTACGGTAACTAAAACAACTTGGTACTGGTACTGAAACAGATATATAGACCAATGGAACAGAACAGAGATCTCAGAAATAATGCCACACACCTACAACCATCTGATCTTTGACAAACCTGACAAAAACAAGCAATGGGGAAAGGATTTCCTATTTAATAAATGGTGTTGGGAAAACTGGCTGGCCATATGCAGAGAGCTGAAACTGAATTCCTTCCTTATACCTTATACAAAAATTCACTCAAAGATTTAAATGTAAAACCTAAACCCATAAAAACCCTAGAAGAAAACCTAGGCAATACCATTCAGGACATAGGCATGGACAGACTTTGTGACTAAAATACCAAAAGCAATGGCAACAAAAGCCAAAATAGATGAATGAGATCTAATTAAGCTAAAGAACTTCTGCATAGCAAAAGAAACTATCTTTAGAGTGAACAGGCAACCTACACAATGGGAGAACATTTTTGCAGTCAACCTATCTGACAAAGGGCTAATACCCAGAATCTACAAAGAACTTAAACAAATTTACAGGAGAAAAACAACCCCTTCAAAACATGGGCAAAGGATATGAACAGACACTTCACAAAAGGAGACATTTATGCAGCCAACAAACAAGAAAAGCTCATCATCACTGGTCATTAGAGAAATGCAAATTAAAACCACATTGAGATAGCATCTAATGCCAGTTAGAATGGTGATCATTAAAAAGTCAGGAGACAACAGAAGCTGGGGAGGATGTGGGGAAATTGAAACACTTTTACAGGGTTGGTGGCAGTGTAAATTAGATTGTGGAAGATAGTGTGGCAATTCTTCAAGGATCTAGAACTAGAAATACCATTTGACCCAGCAATCCTATTACTGGGTATATACCAAAAGAATTATAAATCGTTCTATTATAAAGACACATGCACACATATGTTTATTGCAGCACTGTTCACAATAGCAAAGACTTTGAACCAACCCAAATGCCCATCAATGATAGACTGGATAAAGAAAAGGTGGCACATATACACCACGGAATACTATACAGCCATAAAAAAGAATGAGTTCATGTCCTTTGCAGGGACATGGATGAAGCTTGAAACCATCATTTTCAGCAAACTGACAGAGGAACAGAAAACCAATTACCACATGTTCTCACTCCTAAGCGGGAGCTGAACACATGAGAGAACATGGATATAGGGAGGGGAACATCATACAGTGGAAATTGTTGGAGGGTGGGAGTTTGGGGAGGAATAGCATTAGTAGAAATACCTAATGAAGATGACAGGGTGATGGATGCAACCAACCACCATACTACGTGTATATGTGTAACAAACCTGCCTGTTCTGCACAGGTACCCCAGAACTTAAAGTACAATAAAAAAAAGTTTTGAAATACTATCAACAAACCTGCCCCAACTGATATTTATAGAATGCTATAACAAGTCACTGAAGAACATAGTTCTTCTCAAGGGTACATGGAATTATCACCAAAATAAACCACGTGGTAAGTCACAGAGCAACAAAAGATTCCAAATGGCCAATAAATATACAAAAATGTTTATCAGATAAATACAGGTAAACTCAGGAGATATCAGTTTACATACACTAGAATAAGCAAAAATTGGGAAGTCTGATAATAGCAGATGTTGGCGAGCAAGTAGAACAACTGAAACTCTCATCATTTTTGGTAGGAAAGAGTTTGGCAGTTTATTTTAAGGATAATCATAGCTCTAAGAGAAATAGAAATGTGTTTGGGAAAAGTCATCTACAAAAATATTTGTAATAGGTTCTTACCAATAATTGCCACAAACTGCAAGCAACACAAATGACCATCAAAATCAGACTGAATAAGCAAATTGTGATATATTCACTCAATGGAATACCACTTAGAAATGCAAAGTAATAAGTTTCTAAAACCAGTAATAGCATGGATGAATCTCAAGAGCATTATATTGAGCAAAAGCCAGACATAAAAAGTATTACATAATCCAATTTAAGTTCTAAATAGGCAAAACAAATTTATGATCACAACCATAGTTGTTCCTTGGAAAAGGGAGTAAACCAGAAAGCAGTGTGAAACAGAACTTTATGGGTTGTAGATTACACTGCTGTAATTATTTCAAACATCATTGAATTATATGCCTAAAAACTCTGCTTTTTATTATATGCAAATCATAGTTCAATAAAAAAGAATAAGGGTAGGAGGAAAGGATATTTTTACTTTATTAAAAAAAGGAAAATGCAGTTCTCAGTTTTTCTGACATTTTTACCAAAAAAGACATCCATTTTCAAGAATTCTCTTTTTTTTTTTACAGAAAGGAGTCAAAATAAATTATCTGATGGGCACAGTGTTGAGAGGGTATTAGTTTATGTTGATATCAAGTTTTGATTTTGAAAATAGAAAGTCCAAAATAAACTGATTTGACAATTTTACCTCAGTTCACATCAAGATATAGCTTTGAAGTTTCAAAAATGGTAGAGCATATTCTCTCCATATATTGCAGAAATAAAAATGGATAACATTATTTCATAAAAGTGCCATTAATTTTTAGCTTGTTTTCTATTACTAATTTCCTATCTCTTTGCCTTCCCTTGGATAATCTATTAAGTAAAAAATTCCAAGCTCAAATTTTTGTTTCTACCCTTACCCATGGAATGTCAAGAAGATTTTTAGATTGTTACTGCTTAGAAAAAGAAACCAACATCCTTTGTAAGTAAACTTTTCTGCTCTTAATCTTGTTCTAACACTTTTTTTTTGCTCAGGAGGCCCTTATCCAAAAGTCCTTTTTACTAATTCATACATCAATTAACTCAGCAACATTTATGTCAAATAAGGAAAAGTAATTATTTCTACAACACATTCAATGCCATTTCAATCAAATTCCTCTAACCTGAAAAATTCTGACAGCTATTTTTTAGAGAATTTGATGACTCTTTTAAACTCTTTAGAAAGGAGGCTGCCAGATGTATTGCTGTGTTCACATATGTGCATGCATGAGTGAATAAAGTAATTAAATGATCCTTAGGTAGTTTGCTAAACCCTTACAGAGAGACTTTGTTAGAAAACTTGGCATCTTTACTTAGGCTACTGATCTTGCTTTCCTATTTGCACCAAAGCATTTGGTTTCTAAAAATTATGCTTAGGGATTAATTTGCCTTATGCCAACTGATAAGAGAGAATTATCTTAATTTGAATAAACCATAAATGTCCATTCATCAGTTATGATCCTTGTTAAGGCAAGCTGCCAAGAAACACCAGGTGTCTGGGCCAGAGTTTACTCAAATATAAGATGAACTCTTTTCCAATGTTTGAAAGCTATGAATCCTTCCTTTGACTTTGGGCCAAATGTTTAATGTCTTTTAGTCTTTGGGGGTTTTTTTGTTTTTTTTTGTTTTGTTTTGTTTTTGTTTTTTTGCCTGTGAAATAAAAAGGTTGATTACATGGGCTGTAAGTTTCAATTCTGTGAATTCAATTGAATTCTACAATTCTATGGACATATGATTGCTAGTAAAGGGAGGGATTATTGATATCACTGGCACATGACTTGACTCAAAAACTTGGTGTAAACATGGAAAGTTAAAGCCAAAATTATGCCTTCATCATGTATCAAAGTCTAATATATTGTTAAAAAGTAATGATGAAAATGATTTTCTTTAATAAACTTATCTAGCTTGGGCCATAAAGTAGACATAAACAAATAAAAACAAATGACAATATATAATAAAGTATAAAAGAATTACCTAAGTTCTAAGTGCCAGAGGAATGAACTCTGATTATAACTGACAACTGTTACAATTAAACCATTACAATTGTCTTGTCCCCAATGCCTCTTTCTTTGCCCGTAAAATATTCTAAAGTATAATGTAGAACAACTAATTCTTAGTAACCAAAAAGAATCATGGTAAGTAGAAAAAAATTGCAACCCAGTATTCAATGACAATTCACTGTGTTCTACATCATCAATCAAACGTTATACTAGCATTCTACTAAAAGAAAAATATAATTTAAAATGAAGAATTTTTTTACATTATGCTAATATTTTCTTTTGTTCTCTAGTTTCATACATTGAAAATGACTTATAAACACTATTTTGATTCACTGGTTCTGTTCTACAACTGAGAGAAAGAGAAGCCATTAAAATAGTCTTGGCCTTAATAGGCATGACATGTAATATTTATTACCCCTGTGATTACATAGCAGAAGTAGAGGATGGCTTTTACAGAAGATGCATGAATTCTAATGAAGTATAATGACTTATTTCTGGTCACTACTGTACTTTTGTTCAGTAGATTGCTGTACTCTATGTGTTAGTTTGCATTGCTATAAAGAAATACCTGAGACTGAGAAATTTAAAAATAAAAGAGGTTTATTTGGCTCATGGTTCTACAGACTGTATGTAAAGCACAGTGCTGATACCTACTTATGGTGAGGGCTTCAGGAAGCTTTCAGTCATGGCAGAAGGTAAAGGGGGAGCTAGTGTGTCACATGGCAAGAGAGGGAGAAAGAGAGAGAGGGAGGAGGTGCCAGGCTCTACTCTTAAACAACCAGATCTCATGTGAACTCACAGAATAGGAACACATTCCCATGAAGACAGCACCAAGCCATTCATGAAGGGTCCTCCCCTATGAACCAAACCCCTCCCACTAGGCCCGCCTCCAATACTGGAGGTTACATTTCAACATGATATTTGGAGGGGACCAACATCTAAACCATATCACTCAAATTTTGCTAATGCAAAGCAATAGGCAATAATTCTTGTTTCTAGTCACTTCAGACCACTCCTTTTCCCAATTTATCTTATATTTTGATGCTTTTAAATGGAGGAATTATATTTCTCCCTTTTTAAAAAATTATGTTTCTTGATCTTTTTATTAGAAGGATGTACAGAAATTAATGCCTCTTGTCACACTTAAAAAATGTTTTATTTGGCAGTATTTTTGTTAAATTTGGAGTACATTGTAATATATTTCATATAGATCTTTATCCAGCAACAGAATCTTTATGCTAAGCAATGAAGTTTTAAAAGTATCTTTCTGGTTTGTGCTTGGAGTAGATTCTGCCTATACCACAAATCCTTTCTGAATAAGTTTTCTATTCAGGATACTTTTAAAGTTGCTTTGGCTTACTAGAATACTAGGCAGAAGATGAGAGAAGGCAAATTGGAAGAGAAGAAAACAAAGGGTAACTGAAAAAAAGAAAACTCACAATATATCTTTTTAGTTCTCTGGAAAAGCAAGTTCAAAAACTAAAGATATCATTTGCGTGTTTTCTTCCTTTTTAAAAATATAGCATAGTACCCAAAGTCCAGCATTATTTTTGATTCTACAGTGTAATTTAGAATTTACTTAGCTCAGAAGCACCTTTAAAACAATAGATCCCAAATGGTTTCTTTTAAAATTCAACCCAGGTTTTCTGAAATTGAAATGCATATGCAACTCATTTGTAGGATTGAACATATATCTTATAGTACACATGCTGGCATTAAATTGAAACCTGAATGATGAGAAGTCATTTGCATGGGCAGTAAGCCAAATCATTCTTGAGTTCTACATGCAGGCAATAACTTACATCGACAGGTAGAAAACATGTTATGTGCTTTTGGAACAATGGCCAAAACGCTTGGCAATGACTCATAACTGAGCTATCATTTAAAAATGCTCAAAAACATGAAAATCATGGATGAAAACTTGCTCTTGTCTGAATTTGAAGGCAAAGGAGTCTTTGGGACTTGACAAAGTGAATCACGAACAGGAAGGAAGGAAGGAAGGTAGGTGGGCAAACAGACAACATTATGTTTTGGGTTTCCTCTCCTTCTTTTTTCTATTACCATAAGGGACCTGAAAGAAGAATTAATGGCATCTGTTTTTCCTATTCATTTTCTCCTTTATTTAAGATAAATTAAATATCTTTTTACCCTCTCCATTTTTATCACTGTGATTGGCTCTATCATTTTCTATTATCTCCTCTATATTTCCCATGAAATTGTCAACTATAAACTTAAAGCATATAAGTAATTTCCCTTAAAATTAGTGGTATCTACATTTTTCTGAGGCACCTAGTGGAAGCAGGATGGATAGATTAAATAAAGGAACAAACCACAGTCCGTGGCCCTCCCTATGCTAGAATAATCAAAATTCCAAGGCAATCTCCATCAGGATTACTGTAGACTTATAGTGAATACCACTTTTCTAGGGCCAAATTATTGGATTTCCCTGAATATCAGGAAGTAACATGCCTTTTTTCCTCTTGAACTTGTCCCACTCAGAAAATCTCTTATATGTATAATTTGGGGGGGGGCAAAAAAACTCCCCCCAAAAAAGATTTCAACTTTTGATCTAGGTAACCAACAAGGAATGAACAAGAGCAGTCACTACACATACCTAAAATGGCCTTATCTACAAGTGCCTTCAAATATGACAGCTGTTTTCCATCCAAACACACTACAAGGATGCTGCCATTACTGCCAAGTAACCAAACACATCAAATGGTCATCTTGCTGTGGTGTGGGTTCCAATGTACATGGCAAAGTGAAATCAGGCACACTTGTTGACATAACATGCCTCAGTTGCCAGTGTTGGGAAGCTGCTGGTGTCAGGAGCTGTTCCTCCCCAAAGCTGGGCTCAAAATATCTGAGTTTTGAGGGCAGAGGATCTCATTGGTATCTCTTTGGCAGTGCTCACATCAGCTCTCACATGACTAGAGGAAAGTTTAAATCTTGAATTCTGAAGAGTCTCAAGCAGTAACATTACAAGTTTCAACAGGTGGCACTGTTCAAATAGTCACATAAAGTGCTTCTTCTGCCATTAAGACCTAATTTGTGATCTCTGGAGTAAAATGGTATATTGTTTTAAAAATCCTGGAGTGGATCATTCCTTTAGCTAGGACAAAGAGAGATTTTTGTCTGATCCAGCATGGGAGGGCCATTGAATAAATTTGGTAAACAGTGACTTGTGAATAAGTAAAAACATGAACAACAGATGTTACTCAATTATCATTGCTGGTTGTGTTTAACTGTCCTCTACAAAATGTCTGTGAATATGAAAATTACACAGAGAAAATTACCTTCATCATCTGAAGTGTGTGAAAGGCATAGAACCGTATTTCTGTTTCAGCGCTTCTCTCCGTACCTAGATTATTTCCAGATACAGAGCAGGCTTTTGAATATGTGGTGAAGGAATAACTGAAGCACAGAATGAATTCTTTTGGCCCATGATCAACTCTTTTAGATAATGAGTTCTTTAGTAACATGTCTTGGTTCTCTGCAAGTTATGCAAGCCCAATTCATTCACAAATGTTTGTAGTATACCAGGAAATAGTATCCAATGACCTCCAAAATTCTTACAACCTTACCTACCAGAAAATATTTTATACTGTGTCAAAAACTGATCTCTAAAGCAAGAAACCCACTTACTGTCTATATATGTTGCCAAGTAGTTAAAAGAGACAGGTACCATTTAGATCAGCGTTTTAGGTTAAACTTACTTCAAAGGAATATTGAAATCTGGATTGTTCTTTCACTTATATAAGAATATAATTTCCCTTCTTTTCCACCCTCTTCCTCTAGTTCTGTACATTCAGTTCATGTTTTTCTCACTTCTTTCTATTAGCACTTCTGACAACAGTTCTATTCACATTACTGATCATCTTTCTCATAAGAAATACTTTAAAAGTTTTGTTGTTGTTGTTAAGATAATTAACAACAGAATCACTTCAGTGCCTTTTGGATTAATAATTCTTGCTAATTCACATTGCAATACTGCTATACCTAGTCTTTTAAAATCACTTTATGGAGAGCTATTACAAATTAACTAGCTTGATCATACAGTATGTCAATTGGGTCTAAAGGCAAATACTGTTTTTGTACATTGAGATGTATCCATAGCTTTTGCCTACAATTACTCTGCCATACCTGACACCAAAGGGCCACCAGGAAACACAAGTAGAAAGTATGTCATGGAGAAAAGCAGATGGATATACTTACTGGCTATTCTCAAGCTCCTTTGCATGCACTCTGTTAAGGGTTATACACACTAAGTATGCCATTTTTTTTCTTCTATGTCAAGTCTCTCAAAATATATTGACTGGGTTCCCATGCTCAGTACTAATGAGTTGTTGTGGGAGACCAAGAAAGTCTGTGTGGTTTATCTTTAAGACACTTATAATCAAAGTGAGATGAGAGTAATGAACAAGAGATACCTCAATTAATTTCAGATATATTTATATATAAAATGGAGTATAATCCAATGACGTAATCAAGATTGGCTAAATGATCAATGGGATCTAATGCAAAATGAAAATGAAGGGCACTTTGTCCAAAAATTAAGAATTTCAATTTGGTGACAAAAGAGCATTAAATCAAGTCATTTGATGGTGTTCAACCAGTAGATGAAAGAGTCTGTAGGGTCCAATGATCTTCCACTCACTTGTCTGCTGGGGCTGCTGAAAAGCTAGGCTCAGCTGGAACTGTAGCCTGAAAAGCCTGTAGACACCTCCAGCATAGCAGCCTCAAGATAGTTGAAATTCTACATAGTGACTCAAGCTCCAAGAGTGGTCTTGCTAGCAATGGCACTATTTGGAAGAATAGCAATCAATTCTCAATGATACACTGTTTGATTCAACATGAACCTTGAATGCTGGTTGCATAAAAAATATTTTGTATTAATAAAGTACCACTGTGGAAAAAATTCAAGAGCTAAAACATAACCAAGAACAGCAAAAGACAAATCTATACTTTGGCCCAAACAACAATTTTTCTGTGGCTGTGTCGTGCCCTGGCCCCCCAATGAGGTAGCACTCTTACAGTGACTCTCAAACACTGACATATTATATGATGGGTATGTATGAGTGCTAAGAAGAGAAACTGCATAGTAGTTAATTGTGCAGTCTCCTGGGTTTATATCACAGCTCTACCACTCACTGTGTGTCCATGAGCAACATGTATAACCTCTTGTGCCCCATTTACATTCCAATAGTACCCATCTCATATAATTTTGTGAAAATAAAGGAGGTAATACTCCTGGCTCATGGAAAGCACTATTATTGTTACTCCCATTATTACAGGCACAGAGCATGGGGAAGAATTCATCATCCTGGATAGAGGAAGAGAAATAAAATCAAGGAAAGTGACAAAGATATTGAGTTAAATTGATTATAGAAGTTTGCCAACTGGGCAAGACATTATTTAGGGACAGAGATGAACACTATTACAACCAGAACTTTACAGACCTAACTTATTCAAAGGCATTTCAAAAGTGATATATAAACATGTTAATAAAATTTTTACAAATTATGGGAAAAATCATGTCAAGTTAACTTCAAAGTCAAAAAAATTTAGAGAGAATATTATCTTTTACGAACCCTGGCTCCTTTGATGGGGGAAATGTTGAGCCTTTTCAAAGGCGAGGACCAGGTGTTTGTTGTCTTTGTACTCACCCACACTTATTGAATAAAATTAGTGTGAACTTCATTTTATTTTAGCCATGTCCCCACAATATGCTTCCTGCCAGTTGTAAGCAGGACTCACCTGCCTGCAACTGTAGGCAGAATTCATTCTGCAGTGACTCTTTCCTACTCATCTAATAATTCTGAACACCATGTGATAAGACAATCATTCACTGCAGCTCAGGGAACAATCTCTACACTATTATTTACTGCAAAATTCTGATTGATGACATTTTTGACTGAGTCAGGCAAATCTACGTATTCAAGGGAATAGACTTAGAAAGTTACTGGGCAAAGTCTTCAGAGATCGGATATTGGCTGATTTTATAAAAGCACTGTGCAATATAGGAATTTATCATAAGGTAGAAGCATTTCTTTTTCTCAGATAGACAGACCAAGGAATATTTTCTTACTCCAAAGGGTATTTTGGTATTAGAAAGAGGAGCTTATCAAATTAATCTTTACCTGGTGGACAGCACATTCTAATACAATGGGTTCCATGAAACGGAGGATTCTGACAGATTCATTCATTTCTGCTTCAGCAGGTAGCATTCTCCGGCTTCCCAACTACTTGTCACACAGGGGTTGATGTTCTAGAATAAATATAGATGACTTTCACATACTCCAAATCTTAAAATAACTTGCCTAGTGTAAAATGAAAAGTTCTATTTCTTATTCTTATATCTCCTTTTCAGATTTTAGGTCTTAGAAATTTTCTTAATAATGGATCCATTGAAAACTGGCATAAGACAAGGATGCCCTCTCTCCCTACTCCCTGGAATCTCTGGCCAGGGCAATCAGGCAAGAGAAAGAAATAAAGGACATTCAAATAGAAATAGAGGAAGTCAAACTGTCTCTGTTTGCAGATGATGTGATCCTGTATCTAGAAAACCCCATCGTCTCAGTCCAAAAGCACCTTAAGCTGATAAGCAAATTTAGCAAAGTCTCAGGATATACAATCAATGTACAAAAATCACAAGCATTCCTATACACCAACAACAGATATGCAGACACCCAAATCATGAATTAACTCCCATTCATAATTGCTCCAAAGAGAATAAAATAGCCAGAAATACAGCTAGCAAAGGAAGTGAAGGACCTCTTCAAGGAGAACTACAAATCACTGCTCAAGGAAATTAGAGAGAACACTTATAAATGGAAAAATATTCTGTGCTCCTGGATAGGAAGAATCAATATCATGAAAATGGTGATAAGGCCAAAATAGTTCATGGATTCAATGCTATTCCCATTAACTACCATTGACATTATTTACAGAATTAGAAAAAACTATGTTAAAATTCATATGGAACCAAAAGAAGAACCCATATAGCCAAGAAAATTCTAAGCAAAAAGAACAGAGCTGGAGTTATCACACTACCCAACTTCAAACTATACTTCAAGGCTACAGTAACCAAAACATCATGATACTGGTACAAAAACAGACACATAGACCAATAGAACAGAATAGAGATCTCAGAAATAAGACCACACATCTGTAACCATCTGATCTTTGACAACCCTGACGAAAACAAGCAATGGGAAAAGTATTTCCTATTTAATAAATAGTGCTGGGAATACTGGCTAGAAATATGCAGAAAATTAAAATTGAACCCCTTCCTTAGATTTTATACAAAAATTAACTCAAGATGGATTAAAAACTTAAATGTAAAACCCCAAACTATAAAAACCCTAAAAGGAAACCTAGGCAATACCATTCAGGACACAAGCATGGGCAAGGATTTTATAATAAAAATATCAAAAGCAATTGCAACAAAAGCAAAAATTGACAAATGAGATCTCATTAAACTAAAGAGCTGCTTCGCAGCAAAGAAACTATCATCAGTGTGAACAGCCAACCTACAGATTGGGCAAAAATTTTTGCAATCTATCTATCTGACAAAGGTCTAATATCCAGAATCTACAAGGAACTTAAACAAATTTACAAGAAAAAACAACAACTTATTTAAAAAGTGGGCAAAGGACAGAAACAGATACTTCTCAAAAGAAGACATTTATGCAGCCAACAAACTTATTTAAAAAGCTCAACATCTGATCATTAGAGAAATGCAAATCAAAACCACAATGAGATTGATTTCTAAAAGACCTAGAACCAGAAATACATTTGACCCAGCAAATCCCATTACTGGGTACATACCCAAAGGAACATAAGTCATTCTGTTGTAAAGATACATGCACAAATATGTTCATTGCCGCACGATTCACAATTGCAAAGACATGGAATCAACCCAACTGCCCATCAATGATAGACTGGATAAAGAAAACGTAGGATATATACATCATGGAATATTATACAGTCATAAAAAGAAAGGAGATCATGTTCTTCGCAGGGACATGGATTGAGCTGGAAGGCATTAACCTCAGCAAACTAACACAGGGACAGAAATACACTGCATTTTCTCATTTATAAGTAGGAGCTAAACAATGAAAACACATGGACACATGGAGGGGAAGAACACACACTGGGGCCTGTCTCTCAGGGGGTGAGAGGATGGAGAGCATAAGGTTAAATAGCTAATGCATGCTGGGCTTATTACCGAGGTGATGGGTTGATAGGCACAGCAAACCACCATGGCACACGTTTACCTACGTAACAAACCTGCACATCTTGCACATGTATCCCAGAACTTAAAATAAAATGAAATAAAATATTTAAAAAGTGAATTCATTCATATCGCAGAGAACTATTTTTCTAAATTCATGAGCTCTCTTTGAAATGTTTTCTGAAATATTAGCAATTTTATTCACCCTAATCACCCAGTATCAGGTAAAGCAAAATTAGCTTGTGTAGTTGTAGATATTTATATCCTATACAAGAATAGGTTGCAATGATCTATCTTTATTCATCTGTATGTGAATTTAAAAAGAAATCTGATGTCTACAAGACTTTTCCAGAAATAAGTCAACATATTGACTTTGTAAAAGAAAAGCTTTTGATAAATTTAAGAGTTTAATTGATCAGAGTATAATTTATGAATCTAGCAGACCCCTGAGCCAGAACAGATACAGAGTGACTCCAGTGCTGCCACATGGCTGAAGAAGGTTTATGGAGAGAAAAAGGAAAGCAGTGTACAGAAAATAGAAGCAAAGTACAGAAACAGCTGGATTCATTACAGCTTGGTGTCTGCCATATTTGAACGTGGTTTTTACAGTTAATTAGCTAAAACTTAGTAATTGGTAGATTACTAAGTTTTAGAGAGTAGATTACAGTTTATTTACACATCTAGTTGGGTTATAGTTCACTATGTACAAAGAAATATTTAGGCTGATCTTAAAATATGTCAGGAGGCAGCTTTAGGCTAAACTTAATTTAACAAGTCCAGGGAATTAAAATCGTTAAGAAAAATAAGGCTGGGTGGCAATCTGGTTACTTCTGAATGACTTTTTGGTGCATGCTTATTTTATAAAATAAGCATGCACCATTTGGGAGAGGTTTTTAAAATTAACTTTATGAAATCCTAATAGATATCAAAATAATATTAGGTGGTACAAAAGTTATTGTGGTTTTTGCCATTAAAAATAAAGGCAAAACTGCAATTACTTTCACACCAAACTAATAGATTCTCTTGTTTTACCTAATAATGAATCAATGATAAACACTCTTTGGGTGTATTTGACAATCATGTGTCCTTTATTTCTTAGCCCTCCCATGGCAACAATGAGACTTATATAAAATCTTCTAAATTTGTTGAGATAATTCAAGGTAGAGGTTAAAACAAACAACAACAAAAACTTGGCTAAAGTCTAAAGAAAAGAAACTTCAAGAGATCCAAAACTGCTAGATCCTAAAACTAAGACATGTATCTTTAAGTGTGTTTATACTAAAAAATCAAGAGAATTTATACAAGAATCTGGATTTCCAGTGTCTTAGTAATTCTGAAGGTGAAGCAACAATGAGCCTGAAACACTGTACTACCTTAAAACAATTCAGCAAAGGCTAAGTTGCTGCTGCTGTCTTTGGATGGAGCATGATTCTCCAGTCTCTGTTATTCAGAGGATATGTGGAAATTCAGTTATACCAGGCTTTGCTTCATTAGTGTATATTTTCTTCTAGACTCACTAGTTATTTGATAGGGACAGGGTAACAGAAATACAAGTTTCATAGTCAGTTATGCCATATATTTATTTTGTGATATTAGGCATTTTGTTGCATCTATCTTAGACATCTCATGTGAAATATTCCTGGTATTCAAGATTCTTCTCATTTCCTTCATCCCCTAACATTCTATGAATCCAACTATCTTTGTCCTCTCATTCATAGAGTTTGTGGCTTTACAGAAATAATGTAGGCACAATTTGCATACTACAGAATTTAAAATTCTATTTGGTTAGGAATTGGCTATTTGATGATTTTGTTTTGTTTTGTTTTTGATTTCCCCTATTTTGTATTTTTAGTTTTGAGATAATAATCATGTATCTGACACCTAATTTAAAAATAAGTGGACTTTTAAAATTTTTGTCATATGTACAAATGATATCTATCACTTTAAAAAAAGAGATTTGAAACATAATTAACATACCATAAACTCACACTTTTAAGGTGTACAGCTCATTGGGTTTAAAAAATTTTTATTTTACCAAGGTAAGAACACTAAATATCATATATATCCTTTTAATTTTTTAAGTGTACATACAATATAGTAGAGTATAGGTATAATGTTGTATAGTCAATCTCCAGAACGTATTCAACTTGCTGAACTGAAAATTTATGCCCTTCAATTACTAACTTCCTAATTTTCCCTCTTCCCAAACCCTGGAAACTACTATTTTGTTATTTTATTCTATAAATTTGGCTATTACTCATATCTCATATAAATGAAATCATACAGTATTTGTTTCTATGTGACTGGCTTATTTCACTTAGCATAGTATCTTTTAAGTTATTCCATGTTGTTCCATATTGCAGAATTTCCTTCTTTTTAAAAGCCTAGATAGTATTCCATTACATGTATTTACCACATATTCTTTGTCTACTCATCTGTCTGTGGACATTTAGGTTATTTCCACATCTTGGCTATTATGAATGGTGATGCAATAAACATGGGTGTGCTAATATATCTCTCAGATCTTGATTTTAATTCTTTTGGATAAATACCTAGAATTTAAGTGCTGGGTTATATGGCTCCTCTGTTTTTAATTTGTGAGGCACTGCCATACTGTTTCCCATAGTGGCTGCACCATTTTGCATTCCCACCAACAGTGTATGAGGGTCCAATTTCACCACACCTTCACCAATATTTGCCTTTTTTTGAAGTAGTCATCCTGACAAATATGAAGTGATATCTCATTGTGGTTTTCATTTGAATCTTCCTGATAACTAATGATATGAACTAAACTAAGGAGATAAAAGATTGCTGTACTGAAAACTCTTAAACATTAATGAAAGAAATTAAAGAAGATACAAACAAATGGAGGAACACCTGTGTTCACAGACTGGATGACTTTATATTGTTAAAATGTCCATAATACCCCCAAACTCTCTATAGATTCAAGATAATCCTTATTAAAATTGCAATGTGATTATTTACTAAATAGAAAAAAACAATTCCATATTGTCTATAAAGTATAAATGACTTTAAATAGACAAATTAATCTTGAAAAAGAAGAGCAAAGCTGAGGTATCACACTTCCCAATTTCAAAATATATTACAAAACTACAAAAATTAAAACAGTGTGGAATAAAGATAGACATGTAGACCAATGGAACAGAATAGAAAGCCCAGCAATAAATCCATGCATATATAGTCAACTGATCTTTGACAAGAATACCAAGAATATATAATGGGAAAAAGATATTAATAGTTTCTTCAAAAAATGGTGTTGGGAAACTGGATATCTGCATGCAAAAGAATAAAACTGAATGCTTATCTTACACCATACATGAAAACTCACTCTAAATTTATTAAATAAACATATGAATGGAAACTGTAAACAATTTAAAAGAACACGGGACATTGTGTTAGCAACGATTCCATGGATATGACACCAAAAGCACAAGCAGAAAAAAAATAAACAGGTAGAATTATGTCATCAAAAGAAGCAATCATGCAAGGTGACCCATGAAATGGGAGAAAATATTTGCAAATCATATATCTAATATGGGGTTAATCTCCAAAATATGTAAGGAATTCCTACAACTCAATTGAAAAAGAAATCCAATAACCAGATTTAAAATGCCTGAATAGACTTTTCTTTAAGACATACAAATGGCCGATATATAAAAACACTTCAATTTTTATTATGCTCACAGATATGTGCAACTATCACCTCAAAATGAAGTCCGTAGCTTTTAGCTATCATCTACCTATCTTTCCATCCCCATCTTCCTCCAAGCCTCATTAACAACTTACTGACTTTTCGTCTCTGTAGATTTGTCTGTTTTGTACATTAATATAAGTGGAATCATACAAACTGTAATCTTTAGTGATTGACTTATTTCAGCTAGCAGAATGTTTTAAAGCTTCATTCATTTTGTAGCATGTGTCAGTACTTTATTTCTTTTAATGGACTAATAATCTTCCACTGTATGGATATGTCACTTTCTACTGTATGGATATTACTTTGTAGGGACATACCACTTTTATTCATTTGTTAGTTGATGGACATTGAGATATATCCACCTTTGGCTATTATTAATAATGCCACCATAAACATTAATATACAAGCTTATGTGTGGACATGTTTTCATTTTGCTTGGGCATATGCCAAAATGTGAAATGTTATAACTGTATGTTCAACCATTTGAGGAGCAACCAGACTGTTTTCCAAAGTGGCTGCACAATTTTACAACCCACTTAGGAATGTAAGAAGGTTCTAATTTTTCCATATCTTCAATATCTGCTATTATCCCATGTTTTGATTCTAGCCATCCTAGTGCATATGAAGTGGTGTCTCATTGTAGTTTTGACTTGCATTTCACTGATAACTAATGAAGTTGAGAATTTTTTTCATGTGCTTTTTGATAATTTCTATATATTCTTCAGAGAATGTCTATTCAGATTTCTTGGCCATTTAAAAATTGGGTTGTAGTTTTATTATTTAACTATTAGTAATTCTTTTTGTATTCTAGGTATCAGTTCCTTATGAGATATATGATTTGCAAATGCTTTCTTCTACTCTGTGGACTTGTATTTTACTTTCTTATGTATTTTAATGTATAAAAGTTTTAAATTTGATTCACTTTAACTTATCTATAGTTTGTTTTGTTGCTTGGGTGTTTGGTGTGATATCTAAGAGGACTTTGCCTAACCCATATTCATGAAGATTTTCTTCTGTTTTTTAGAGATTTTTAATATCTTGACTCATGTTTATGTCTTTGATCCATTTTAATTTTTTACATGGATTGAGGAAGATGTTCAACTTTATTCTTTTGTTGGTATACAGTTTTTCTAGCATCATTTGTTAAAAAGGCTATCATCTCTCATGAATGTTCTTGACACCCTTGTTGAAAATCAGTTGATCCTATATATAGTTTTATTTCTAGGCATTCAATCCTATTTCATTGACCTGTGTATGTCTATTCCCATGCCAGTACTATGCTCTCTTGGTTATCATTGCTTTATTATACATTTTAGAATCAGAAAACATGAGTTCTACCATTTTCTTCTTTTTCGAGATTGTTTCGGTTGTTCTAGGACTCTTGTAATTTCATGTAAATTTTATAAGCAGTTTATCAATTTCTACAGAAATATCTAAGACTCTAATACGGGTTGAATTGAATCTGTAGATCAGATTGGGAAGTACTGATATCTTAACAGTGTTATATTTTCCAATGTGTGAAAAATATAACTAATCTTTTATTTATTTAGCTTTGTATTTCTTTCAACGTTATATTATAGTTGGTAGAGTATAAATTGGCACTGCTTTTGTAAATTTATTTCTATCTTATTCTGACACCATTGTAACTGAAACTTTTTAAATCTCATTTTGGGATTTTTCATTGCTAGTGTTTAGAAATACAATTGAATTTTGTACACTGAGTTTTTATCCTGCAATCTTGGCAAGCATATTTACTATTCGTAATAGTTTATTAGTAGATTCTTAGGATTGTCTATATACAGAAGCATGTCTCCTGCATAAAGAGATAGTTTGCTTCTTCCTTTCCAATCCAGATGTCTTTTCTCTTTTTGCTTCATTGCTTTGGCTAGAAAATCCAGTACAATAATAAATAAAACTGGTGAAAGTGGACATCCTAGTCTTTTTCCAGATCTTAGGGGGAAAGAATCTAGTCTTTTACCAGTAAGTATGATGTTATCTATGGGCTGTCTATAGATGCTTTCTATCAGGTTGAGGAAGTTTCCTCATATTACTAGTTTGTTAAGTGTGTTTATCACAAATATTGTTGGATTTTGTCAAATGATTTTTCTGGATCTATTGAGATGGTTGTACCATTTTTGTTTTTTATTTTGTTGATATGATGTAGTACCTCAGTCGATTTGAGATAGTAAATAAACATTCCATTCTTGGAACAAATCCCACTTGGTCATGGTATATAATCCTTATTATATTTTCCTACTATTTTGTTGAAGATTTTTGCTTTTACTTTCTTAAGAAATGTTGGTTTATGGTTTTATTTTCTTGGGATGTCTTTGTTTGATTTTGGTATCAGGGTAATACTGGCCTTATAAAATGAGTTGGGTAGTATTCCCTCCTCTTCCATCTTTTAAAATAATAATAGATTGGTTAAATTATTATTTAAGCATTTAGTAGAATTCAATGGTGAAGTTGTCTGGCTAGGCCTGGGCCTGGACCTGGGTTTTTCTTTGGGTGTAATTAAATCATTTTACTTTTGATAGGTCTGTTCAAGTTGTTTATTCTTCATGACTCGGTGTCAATAGTTTGCATTTTCTAGGAATTTTTCCATTTGATCTGTTACCTAATTTATTGGTGTATAATTATTTACACAACTCAATTATATTCCCTTTCATGTGCATAAAGTTAGTACTAAAGTCACTTCTTTCATTTCTGACTCTAGTGTTTAAGTTTTCTCTCTTTTCTTCTTGGTCAATCCAGCTAAAGATTTGTCTTTATTCTATTTATTTCCTGATATGGCTTGGGGCACTATTGGGAAGAGATTATTGTATTTTGCATTGTGAGAAGAATATGAGATTTGGGGGTCCAGGGATCAAATGATGGGGTTTGGATCTGGGTCCTCACAAAATCTCATGTTGAAATGTAATCCCTAGTGTCAGAAATGGAGCCCAGTGGGAGATATTTGGCTCATGGGGGCAGATCCCTCATAAATGGCTTACCAGCATCCCCATGGTGATGAGTGAATTTATACAAGATCTGGTTGTTTAAAAGTATATGGCACCTCCCTTACGATGCTTTCTTTTGTTCCTATTGTTGTCATGTGAGACACTAGCTCCCCCTTTGCCTTCCACCATGATTGTAACCTTCCTAAGTCTCACCAAAAGCTGAGCAGATACCAGCTTGTCATGTTTTCTCTACAGCCTGCAGAATCATGAGCCAATTAAACCCATTTGATCTAGAAATTACCTAGTCTTAGGTACTTCTTTATAGCAACTCAAGAATGAACTAATACATTTACTCAAATTTTTAATCAACTTCCCTTTAAAGTAAAATTTTAAAAAAACAGCTTTTACTGATTTTCTCTATTGTTTTGTAATCTCTATTTTATTTTCACTTTAGTTTTTAGTATTTCCTACATTCTGCTTGTTATGTTAGTTTACTTTTAACTTTTTCCAGTGTCTTAAAGTGTAAAGTAGATTATTTTCCCCCCTTTCTTAACTTAGGCATTTACAGCTATAAATTTCCTTTCAAGCACTGATACTGCTATATTCCCTAAGTTTTGGTATGACCTAATTTTCATTTATTTCGAAGTATTTTTTTCTCTTTTGTTTATTTTTTGAGACAGAATTTTGCTTGTTACCTAGGCTGGGATACAATGGCACAATCTGGACTCACAGCAACCTCCGCCTCCCAGGTTCAAGTGATTCGACTGCGTAAGCCTCCTGAGTAGCTGGGATTACAGGCATGTGCCACCATACCTGGCTAGCTTTGTATTTTCAGTAGAGATGGGATTTCTCCGTGTTGATCAGGCTGATCTTGAACTCCCAACCTCAGGTAATTCACCTGCCTCAGCCTCCCAAAGTGCTGGGATTACAGGATTCTCTCTCTAGTGTCCAGGCTGAAGTGTAGTGATGCAAATATAGCTCACTGCAGCTTTAACATAATGGGCTCAAGCAATTCTCCCACCTCAGCCTCTCATAGCTGGGATCACAGGTACATGTCAATATGCCTGGCTAATTTTAATGGTTTTTTTTTTTAATAGAGATGGTGACATGGTTTGGTTCTATGTTCCCACTCAAATCTCACCTTGTAGTTCCCATAATTTTCACATGGTGTGGGAAGGATCCATAAGAAGATAATTGAATCATGGGGGCAGTTTCCCCCATACCGTTCCTATGGTAGAGAATAAATCTCATGAGATCTGACGGTTTTATAAGGGGAAACCCATATTACTTCTCTTAATTCTCTCT
Organism: Saimiri boliviensis; assembly: GCF_048565385.1. Taxonomy (NCBI): domain Eukaryota; kingdom Metazoa; phylum Chordata; class Mammalia; order Primates; family Cebidae; genus Saimiri; species Saimiri boliviensis. Next base: position 78,791,080 of record NC_133453.1, read on the forward strand.
TGCCACTGCTATGTAAGAAGTGCCTTTTGCCTTTTATCATAATTGTGAGGACTCACCAGCCACACAGAACTGTAAGTTCATTAAATCTATTTTTCTTCCTAGTCTCAAATAAGTCTTTCCAGTCTTGAGAATATCTTGAGAGAGATGATTTACGGTACCTGGTGGAAGAAATTTCTAAGCAGCAAAGCATTTAAGATGCGACTTGGGTGCTATTAAAGGCAGTCAGTTTTAAAAGGGAAACAGAGTATAAAAGTTTAGAAAATTTGCAGCCTAACAATGCAATAGAAAGGAAAATCCCAAATACTGAGGATAAATTCAAGCCAGCTGCAGAAATTTGCATAAGTACTGAGGAGCCAAATGTTAATCACCAAGACAATGGGGAAAATGTTTCCAGAACATGTCAGAGATCTTTGCAGCAGCCCCTCCCATCACAGACCTGGAGGCCTAGGAGGAAATAATGGTTTGGTGGGCTAGGCCCAGGGTCTCTCTGCTGTGGGCAGTCTAGGGACTTGGTGCCTTGCATCCCAGCCACTGCAGCCATGACTAAAAGGGGCCAAGGTATAGCTCATACTGTTGCTTCAGAGGGTGCAAGGTCCAAGCTTTGGCAGCTTCCATGTTATGTTGAGCCTGCAGGTTCACAGAAGTCAGAAATTGAGGTTTGGGAACCTCTGCCTAGATTTCAGAGGATGTATGGAAACACCTAAATATCCAGACAAAAGTTTGCTTCAAGGTTGGGGTGCTCATGGAGGTCCTCTGCTAGGGCAGTATGGAAGGAAAATATGGAGTGCACACTCCGAGTCCCCACTGGGGTGCTGCCTGGTGAAGCTGTGAGAAGAGGGCCACTGTTCTTCTGACCCTAGAATGATAAATACACCAACAGCTTGCTCCATGTACCTGGAAAGGGTGCAGACAATGCCAGCCTATGAAAGCAGATGGGAGACAGGCTGTATCCTGCAAAGCCACAGGGGTGGAGCTTCCTGAGACCATGAGAACCCAACTCTTGAATCAGCATGATCTGGATGAGACATGGAGCTGAAGGAGATCATTTTGGAGATCAAGATCTGACTGCCCTGCTGGATTTTGGAATTGCACTGGGCCTGTAGCCCCTTCATTTTGGCCAATTTCTCCCACTTGGAAAAGCTGTATTTACCCAATGCCTACACCCTCGTTGTATCTAGGAAGTAACTAACTTGCTTTTGATTTTCCAGGCTCATAGTCAGAAGGGACTTGCCTTGTCTCAGATGAGACTTTGGACCGCGGACTTTTGAGTTAATGTGAAAATGAGTTAAGACTTTGGGGGACTGTTAGAAAGGCATGATCGGTTTTGAAACGTGGAAGACATGAGATTTGGGAGGGGTCGGGGCAGAATAATATAGTTTGGCTCCGTGTCTCCACCCAAATCTCATCTTGTAGCTCCCATAATTCCCACATGTTGTTGGGGGGGACCTGGTAGAAGATAATTGAATCATGGGATGTTTCCCCCAATACAGTTCTCATGGTAGTGAATAAGTCTCATGAAATATGACAGTTTAGTAAGGGGCTTCTGCTTTTGTTTCTCTCTCATTCTCTCTTGTCACCACCATGTAAGAAATCTCCTTTGCTTTCTGCCATGATTTTGAGGCCTCCCCAGCCACATGGAACTGTAAGTCCATCAAATCTATTTTTCTTCCCAGTCTCAGGTATGTCTTTATCAGCAGCATGAAAATGGACTAATACAGATAGGGTTTCACAGTGTTGTCTAGACTGGTCTCAAACTCCTGGGCTCTAGCAATTCTCCTGCCTCAGCCTCCCAAAGTGCTGGGATTACAAGTGTGAGCCACCATTCCCAGCTGCATTGCAAAATATCTTCTAATTTCCCTTTTGGTATCTTCTGTGACTTGTTACTTAAAACCATGTTAATTTTCATATTATTTGTGCATTTTCCAAATTTGTTATAGATTCCTAAATTTTTTCATTTTGGGATCCATGAACATAATTTAATCTTTTGTATTATTGAGGTTTATTTTATGGTCTGAGATATGATCAATCCTGAAAACTGTTCCATGTACACTTGAGAAGAATGTATATTCTGCTGCTGTTGGTTAGAATTTTCTATAGATGTCTGTAAGTTCTAGGTGATGTATACTGTCATTCAAAACTTCCGTTTCCTTGTTGATCTGTTGTCTAGTTGCTTTGTCCAGTATTGAAAGTGGATATTGAAGTCTCCAACTATTATTATTATCTGTTTCTCCCTTTATTGCTGTCAGTTTTAGCTTGGTGATTTGGTGTTCTAAGGTACATACACATATCTAAGTGTTAAATCTTTCTGAAAGACTGAACCATTTACCATTTTAAAATGTCACTCTTTATCTCAAGTAACCTTTTTGGTTTTAAAGTCTATTATGTCTGATATTAGTAGAACCACTTTATCTGTTTAGTGGTTGCTGTTTGCATGATTACCTTTTTTCATCCTTTTACTTTCAATTTGTGTATCTTTACATCTAAAATATATCTTCTTCTATAGAGAACATGTAGCTGGATCTTTTTTGTATTTAACATGACAGTTTTGCCTTCTAATTCACTGCTTAATCCATTCACATGTAATGTTTTTATTGATGAAATTAGATTTAAGAGTGCCATTTCACTTTATATTTTCTGTGTTTCATGTCCTTTTTATTTTCACTTTATGTTAAGAAGGAATATTTGCATTAAGTGAATATTTTCTAAGGTACTGTTTGAATTTATCTTCTCACTTCAGGCATACCTCAGAAATAATGCATTTTCTGTTCCAGTCCACCACAAGAAAGCAGGTATTGCAATAATCCAAGTAACACAATTTTTTTGGTTGCTCAGTGCATATAAAAGTTATGTTTATACCATGCTATAGTGTATTAAATGTACATTAACATCATGTCTAAAAAATGTACAGACCTTAATTTTAAAATACTTTATTACTAAAAAATCCTGATAATTATCTGAGCTTTCAGAGAGTTGAAAGCTCACCACCTTTTGCTGGTGCAGAGTTGTGATCTTTTTGCTGATTCTCAATGTTGATGGCTGCTCACTAATCAAGGTGGTAGTTGCTGAAAATTAGGTGACTGTGTCAATTTCTTAAAATAAGACAAAAATGAAGTTTGTGACATGAATAGACTCTTCCTTTCATGAAAGATGCTGTTTGACAGCATTTATCCATAGTAGAACTTCTGTCAAAATTGCAGTCAATCTTCTCAAACCCTGTCACTGCTTTGTCAACTGAGATTGTGTAGTATTCTAAATCCTTTGCTGTTATTTCAACAATGTTGACAGCATCTTCACCAAGAGTAGATTCCATCTCAAAACACTACTTTCTTTGATCATCTATAAGAAGGAAATCTTCAGCCATTCCAATTTTATCATGAGATTACCGTAATTCATTCACATCCTCAGGCTAACTTCTAATTCTAGTTCTCTTGCTATTTTTACCATATCTGCAGTGACTCCCTCCACTGAAGACTTGAACCTCTCTAAGTCATCCATTAGGGTTGGAATCAACTTCTTCTAAATTGCTGGTAATGTTGATATTTTGACCTCCTCCCATGAATCACAAATGTTCTTAATGGCATTTAGAATGATGAATCTTTTCCAAAGGTTTTCAATTTACTTTGCTCAGATCCATCAGAGTAATTATGATTTATGGCCGCTGTGGCCTTACTAAATGTATTTCTTAAGTAATAACACTTGAAAGTCAAAATGACTCCTTGATTCATGGGCTGCAGAATGAATGCTGTGTTAACAGGCATGAAAACTACATTAATATGTACATCTTCATCAAAGCTCTTAGATGACTAGGTGCATTGCCAATGAACAGTTTTATTTTGAAAGGAATCTTTCTTTTCTGAGCAGTAGGTCTCAATAGTGAGCTTAAAATATTCAGTAAGGCCGGGTACAGTGGTTCACACCTGTAATCCCAGCATTTTGGGAGGCTGAGGTGGGCACTTTACTTGAGTCCAGGAGTTTGAGACCAGCCTGGGCAACATGGCAAAGCCCCATCTCCCACCCCTCCACCAAAATGCAAAAATTAGCTGGGCATAGTGGCAGGTACTCGTAAGTCCCAGCTACTCGGGAGCCTGAGGTGGAAGTATGACTTATGCACAGGATCCCAGTGAGCTGCAATCACACTATTACACCCCAGCATGGGCAGCAAAGCAAGACGCTATCTAAAAAAAAAAAAAAAAAAAAAAAAAAAAAATTCAGTAAATCATGCTGTAAACAGTTGTGCTGTAATCCAGGCTTTGTTGTTCCACTTACACAGCACAAGCAGAGTACATTCAGCCTAATTTTTAAGTGCCTTTCAATTTTCAAAACGGTAAATGAGCATGGGCTTCAACTTAAAGTTGCCAGCTGCATTACCCTCTAACAAGAGATTCAGCCTGTTTCTTTAAACTTTAACTTCTAATTTTTATGAGTACATAAAAGATGTATATGTTTATACATTACATATAATATTTTGAGAGTGGCATGCAATGCGTAATCATCACATCAGGGTAAATGGGGTATCCATCACCTCAAGCATTTATCCTTCTGCATGTTACAAAATGTATAATTAAGTTATTTTTGACTATAGCCACCCTACTGTGCTATCAAATACTAGGTCTTCTTTATACTTCCCATTTTTTTTATATCCATTAACTCTCCGCACTTCCCCCAAATCCTTACAACCTGTTTTTTTGAAGCTTCAAAGTCAGGCATTGACTTCCTATATAACATCGTCTATATAAAGCTATGTCATCTACATTGAAAATTTATTGTTTAGTGTAACCACTCTCATTCAATTATCTTAGCTAGATTTTCTGAATAACTTGCTGCAACTTCTACATTAGCACTTGCTGCTTCATCTTGCACTTTTATCTTTTTTGTTAGATGCAGTTTCCTGGGCTGGAGTGCAATGTGCAATTTCTGCTCATTGTGACCTCCGCCTCCCAGGTTTAAGTGATTCTCCTGCCTCAGCCTCCCAAGGAGCTGGGATTACAGGCGTGAGCCATCATGCCCAGCTAATTTTGTATTTTTAGTAGAGACAGGGTTTTACCATGTTGGCCAGGTTGGTTTCAAACCCCTGACCTCAGTTTATCCACTCACGTTGGCCTCCCAGTGCTGGGATTACAGGCATGAGCCACAGCGCTCAGCCACACTTTTATCTTCTATAGATAATTTCTTTCCTTAATCTCATGAACCAACCTGTGCCACCTTCAAACTTTCTTGTGCAACTTTCTCACTAGTATCAGCCTTCACAGAACTGAAGAGGGTTAAGACCTTACTCTGGGTTAGGCGTTGGCTTAAGAAGATACTGTGGCCGATTTAAACTTCTATCCAGACCACTCAAACTTTTTCCACATCAGCAAGTAGACTTTTGTTTTCTTATCGTTCATTTGTTTGCTGGAGTAGCACTTTTTATTTCCTTCAAGAATTTTTCCTTTGCATTCACAACTTGGCTAACTGGTGCAAGAGGTCTAGCTTTCTGTTTATCTAGGCTTTTGGCATAACTTCCTCACTAAGCTTAAACATTTCTAGTTTGTGATTTAAAGTGAGATATATACACCTTTCTTTCACTTGAATACATAGAGGTCAATGTAGGAATATTAATTGGCCTAATTTCAATAGTGTGGTGTCTCAAGGAATAGGGGTCCCTAGGGAGAGAGAGAGAGATGGAGGAATGGCTGGTCAGTGGAGCTGCCAGAGCACACACATTTGTTGATTAAGTTTGCCTCATTATATGGGTATGGGTTTGTGGTGCCCCAAAATAATTAAAATAGTAATACAAAGATTGCAGATCACCATAAAGGTATAATAAGAATGTTTGAAATATTGGGAGAATTACCAAAATACATCACAGAAACACAAAGTGAGCACATGCCATTGAAAAAATGGTGCCAATAAACTTGCTTGACAGGGTTGCCACAACCTTCCATGTGTAAAAACTCCATTATCTGCAAAGTGCAATAAAGCCAAGTACAATAAATCAACGTATTTATGTACATATATATTTCTAGTTATTTCCCTACTGATTGCTTTAGAGTGTACCATATATGTGTTAATTTATCAGAATCAGCTTCAGATTTATTCTAAATCAATTCCAGTGTGATACAAATATATCTTATCTATATACTCTATATAGCTCTATACTTTTTCCCATTTAAATTGTTGATACAGATATATATATATAATCTCTAAGTGTTACAAACCTCAGAATACATTGTTATAATCATTTATAAAATATTATCTTTTTAAAAAGCCAAAATAAAATTTTATATTTATAGTTTTTAAAAAATATTAATACTCTGATTTATCATTTCTGAGTTACCATCTAGAGTAATTTCCTTAGCCCAATACTGCCCTGCTCTGAGTCACCCCCCATTACATTTTTATATGTATGGACCCAATAATTCAATATACATGTGCTTTTATATAATTGCTTTACAAATCAGTCAAGGAAGGATAAATAACATTTATACTGTCTTTTATAATGACAAAATTACTTTTACTAGTGCTCTATTAATGTGAATTCAAATATGGAATCACCTGCTTTTAGCCTGAAGAATTTTAGTATTTCATGTGAGATGGGTAAGATTTCAAAACATAATTTCAGTTTCATTTATCTACAAATTTTATCTTTATTTTTGAGAGAGCTTTGCTAACATAGGGTTCTTGGCTGACAGTTTTTTTCTTTGAGCACTTAGAATATGTTTGTGTTGAAAAAACTAGTTGTTAATCTTAGAGGTTCCCTTTTAAGTAATGAATCACTTTTCTCATACAACTTTCAAGATTTCATTTTTCTCTTTGGCCTTCAGCAGTTTTGCTATGTTTTGTCTACCTATTGATCTCTTTGTGTTTATCCTGCCTGGTGCTTTGAACTTCCTGGAGGAATACATTATTTTTTAATACACTTGGGAAGTTTTCAGCTAATAGTTATTTGAGTATTTTTATGCTCCCTTTGCATGTCTCTTTTTCTGTCTGGTACTCACACTGTATGTAAGTTGGTGTGTTTAATAGTGGCCCACATTCCTTTGAGACTGTTCATTTCTCTTCATACTTTTTTCTACTTGTTCTTTGAATTACATAAATTCAATCAATGTAACTTCAGATTTACTAATTACCTTTTTTGTCAGTTCAAATCTACTTTTGTGCTCCTTTAGTGAATTTTTTAGTTACTGTACTTTTGATGCAACATTGCCATTATATTTCTCTTATTTTTTAAAAATTACATTTATGAGATACATGATATTTTGATATGTGTGGAATGTTTAAATCAAGCTAATTAACATATCATCACTTCACATTTTTTTTTTGGTGATGAGAACTTTAAAAATTTACTGTCTTAGCAGTTTTGAAATATACAATTGCTATGGTTTGAACATGTCCCTTCTAAAATTCAGGTGTTGATATTTAATGGTCAAATGTGATGGTATTAAGAGATGAAGAATTTAAGAGGTAGTAGGTCATGAGGGCTCCTGCCTCATAAGTGGGACTAGGGCCCTTGTATAGGAGACTTTACATAGCATTTCACCTTCTGCCATGTGAGAACACAGCGTTCCTTGCCTCCAGAGGATGCCATAGCAAGGCACCTTCTTGAAAGCAGGGAGCAGAACTTCACCAGACAACAAACTTGTCAGTACCTTGATCTTGAACTCCCAGTCTCCAGAACAGTGAGAAAGAATTTTTTTTTGTTTTAAACTACCCAGTCTCAGACATTTTGTTACAGCAGCACACACTAAGGCAACAATACATTAATATTAACTATGATCACTGTGTTGTGTGATAGATCCAAAAAACCATTTGTCTCCTGTTTTATTGAAACTTTGTGTTCTTTGACCAACATATGACCATCCTCCCCTCCCTCTCCAGTCTCTGGTAACCACCATTCTAGTCTCTATGATTTCAGCTTCTATTATCTAAAAGATTCTACATGTAAGTGAGATCATATACTAGATACTTTACCTTTCTGTGCCTGCCTTATTTCACTTAACATAATGTTCATGTTCATCCACTTGTTGTAAATGAAAAAAAATTCTTTTTAAAAAACTGAATATTTCTTTGTATACATATAGGACATTTTCTTTGCTCATTCACCTGTTGATAGAAACTTAGGTTGATTCTGTATCTCGGCTACAGTGAAGAGTGATGCAATAAACATGAGAGTACGGCCATCTCTTTCACATACTGAGTACAATTCCTTTAGATGTATATCCAGAAGTCAAATTGCTTGATCATAAGGTAGGTCTATTTTTAATTTTTTGAAGAACCTCAATACTATTTTCCATAAACACTATACTGATTTACAGTCCCATTGGGATTATCCAAGTGTTTCCTTTCCTCCACATTCTCGTTAACACTGGTAACTTTCATCTTTTTGATAATAGCCATTCTAACAGATGTGAAGTGATATCCCATTGCTATTTTAATCTGCATTTTCCTGATGAATGGTGATGCTGAGCACTTTCTCATATACCTGTTGGCCATTTGTATGCCCTCTTTTGTGAAATGTCTCCTCAGGTCCTTTGCCCACTTTTTAATTGGGTTATTTGCTTTCTTGCTATTGAGTTGTTCAAGTTCCTTATGTATTTTGGATATTCACCCTTTATCAGATGTATGCTTTGCAAGTATTTTCTACCAATTCACAGGTTGTTTCTTTACTTCTTTAATCATGTTTTTTTTTGTTTGTTTGTTTTTAAGAAAACATACTTATTACTTTGAAGGTATTGTCTGTTAAATCTGACACGTGGTCACTCTCACAGGCAGTTTCTGTTGCTTTTCATTTTGTTTTGTTTTTCTAATGTATGGGTTATGTTTTTGTTTTTATTCCTCTCTCTCTCTCTCTCTCTCTCTCTCTGTGTGTGTGTGTGTGTGTGTGTGTGTGTGTGTGCGCGCGCGCGCATGTGCGTGTGTGTGTGTGTGTGTGTCAAAAACTAGATATTTTAGGTAATATAGCAGTTTGGGGTACTGGTCACCTCCTTCTGGGACTTGTTATTATGTTTTTCAAATTTTTTTAGTGACTTACTGGATCATTGTAGTGAATTCTATTCCTCCTCCCACTAAGTGTAAAGCCTTTAATGTTGCAGGGGCTGCAGCCTTGGGTATGCCTAGAGTCATCCTTGGATGACAGTGGCTTTGGCAGGACTCTCTTTGACTATCTCTTTCCCTGACCACCCCCTCCATAACCACCACCACCACCACCAAACACAGTTTAATCTCCATTGATTAATCTATTATTATTATTTTTTAATTCCCTGGGGCTTTAACAATTTGCTCCATGACTAAAAAATCAAATTTGGCCTTCTTTAAAAAGATTATTCTTGAAGTCAGTGTTTGACATTTGTTCTGACTTCAGCAGGCTTCTTCTAGCTGTCCCCAGTTCTTTCAGGCACAAACTAGCTGGCCTATAATTTAACTTATATATGTCTAATAATTCTACTAATATCATAGTTCACTTTCTCCACCCCCTCCACTGTTTGAGACTGTCCTACGCTTGAACTTCTCCAAACTCTTGAAAATAAAGTGAGTTTCTTCTGAAACAAATAGTAACAATCCCTTTTAAGGCCACTTTTCCTTAAGGAAACATTTCTGAAACTCAGCTGTGGCATTGAGGGTGGGGAAGCAGCATGCTTTTCCCTGAATGACACTCCTGCTTTAGCTGCTGAGAGCTCAGTAGGGGTAGGGAGTAACCTCATGTGTTTTCAGCTTGCCTCTCCTTGTACACAATCACCACTTTATGAGCTGGGACTAGGGCAAGTAAGATTCCAATATTCTCAGCAGCACCATGGCCAAGGAAGAGCCCCCATTCCATAAGTGGGTGCTGGGTTAAAGAAGGGAGCCCCCACCTTTCACCACGTTTCTCCTAAATTTAGCTTTGACAGCAAGCAGCTGGGGCAGAATGAGAGATGTTGATGTCCTGCCCCTCTGGGGAGAATGCCCTCTGCATGAGAGCTGAGGAGAGAGAAAGCACTGTATTCTTGGCTGCACCTGTCCGGTTTTGAGTTTCCATCTTGCTGAGTTAGAAGGTAAAAGATAGGGATTGGATGTTGTTTCAGATATCACAGATTCATGCTGTTCTTGCTGAATTATAATAGATTTTCTTATATAAATTTATTTGCTGTATGTCCTTGAGACCATTTAAATGGTTACAGTTTTAACGTATAATTTCCCCCACTTTCTCTGGAAAATAAATTCACTGAGCTCCTCACATAGCCATGCCCAAGATTCCTTCTTCTTCATAAATTTTCAAAGTGATGTTCCCCCCAAAACTTGACTTAGAAAAATACCACTATGTTAAATATGTGAAGTATATTAGGATGATATTTTTGCTTACATCATAAAAAGGCAAACATGAAAACACTTCATGTTAACAAGATGTTAACTTTTTAAAATGTTGGTATCTTGGTTGATTCTAGTTGTATTCACTCAATAGTCATGACTTCTCTACAAAGCCAGCTGATGGGGGATGAAAGAATAACATTATGTATGATAAATTAATTTTTTACATGCATCATAAATTTAATTCTAGTTACAAGGAAATCATCTAATACTACTTTCTTATGGTAATCATAATTGGATCATCCCTGCTATACCTCCCCTTATACAAATCTAATGGAAGATAGTAAAATATATCTCTTCCTACTTTTCTTGATCTTTATCTGCTAGTACCTATAGAATGAAAAATATTATTTTAAAAAATTTATATACATCATTGTGTTATCTTACCAGAAAAATCACTCCAATTATTAACAGACCTCTGTCATTTGACCTTTTCTAAATTTCTCCTCATCCTTAAATGCAATGATTTGCCATTGCATAAATGACACTGAAGTTCAGGTGTGCCACTTACATTTTAGCATAACCTTTCTGCTATTTTTTTTTTTTTTTTTTTTTTTTTGAGACAGGGTTTTGCTCTTGTTACCCAGGCTGGAGTGCAATGGCTCAATCTCGGCTCACCGCAACCTCCACCTCTTGGGTTCAGGCAATTCTCCTGCCTCAGCCTCCTGAGTAGCTGGGATTACAGGCACGTGCCACCATGCCTAGCTAATTTTTTGTATTTTTAGTAGAGACGGGGTTTCACCATGTTGACCAGGATGGTCTCGATCTCTTGACCTCGTGATCCACCCGCCTCGGCCTCCCAAAGTGTTGGGATTACAAGCGTGAGCCACCGCGCCCGGCCCAACCTTTCTACTATTTCTAAGAGTACCGTTTCAAAGCATGAAATTTAACTGATAATGTTCACAAACTGTTTAATAATGAGTTACAGAAACTTCAAAGCATGGAAAATTTGTTGCAATAATATGGCCTAAGTGAGCAATCAGGACATTTGCCTTCCACCTGTCAAGGTGATAATACAGTCAACCCCTAATTATCTAAGCATTTAGATAGTATTTAGATTTGATGTCACATCAACTTTTGGATGTAATTTTCCAGGGCATTTTTGCTTCATCACCTCTTGCCCTCAATTCAAGAAATGTAAGTGAATTTTAATAATAATCTTTAAAACATAAAATGGTGAGGAAGGATTTGCTCTCTTATTCCTGAAATAAGTCACATAATATATTGTACAAACATACAGAACCAAGGTTTGGACTAGCCCTATCATTTAAAAACACATTGCTATATCTATTATTAATCTGGGTAATTGAGAGTTTATGGGTGTCAGTACAATGTGAAAAAGGAGTTTGTATAATATTTGGAAAACAAAGATGTTTTTAACAATCCACAAATTAAGATTTATTAAGAGTTATTGGCTACTGTTGTAGAATTCCTTATATACCCAACTACTTTGGGATATCAAACTAAAACATATCAAAGAGACATGGAGAACTAAAGTCTATAATTATACATGGCTCAATTAACTTTTTAAAGTAGCATTAAGAATATTCTTAGGAGAGTTGTGCTATATTTAAGGGTGATGTTTACTTATTTCTACCAAAAGATTTTCCTAATTGTTAACTTTTATACCAAATAACCTCTATTATTTTAAATTGCAGACAACATAAATGCAGTGTCCATGCCATTTATATCTTTTTCTAACCAATGTCATACCCAACAATATTGCACATAATTGTAAAAAAAAAAAAGTTCAATTACTTATTTTCTATTTAAAAATTTTTTAATTTGTTAAAATTAAGAAATAATTTATCTACAGAGGGTAAAATGCACAAATGTTAAGTATATGATTCAGTAAGTTTTGACAAATGTTTATATCTATGTAAAAACACTGCAATCAATATATAGAACATTTTTATTACCACAAAATGTGTTCTCATACTCTCTTCCTGTCAATCATCACTATTCAAAGGAAATCAGTGTTTTGATTTTTACCAGCATACATTAATTTTTACTTTTCTAGAACTTCATATAAGCAGAGCTATTGATGTTTTCTTTTCTGTCTGGCTTCTTTTGTTCATCATAATTTTGAGATTCATCCAGTGTGTGTATCAGAAACTTATTCTTTCATTTTTATTGCAGAGTAGTATTCTAGTGTATGAATATATTACAATTGGTTTGTCCTTTCTCATGTTGCTGTATGTCTTAGTCCGCTCAGGCTGCCATAACAAAATACCACAGGCTGAGTAATTTATAAACAACAGAAATTTACAGCTCAGTTTTGAAAGCTGGGGTGTCCAAGATCAAGGCACCTGCAGATTCAGTGTCTGGTGAAAATTGCTCTCTACTTCAAAGATGACACTTTCTCACTCAGTCCTCATATGGCAGAAGAGGGTAGAAAATTTCCTTAAGTGTCTCTGATAAGGGTACTAATCCCATTCATAAGAGCAGCACCATTACGACCTAATGAACTTAAGGCCCCACTTCTTGACACCACCACAATGGGGGTTAGGTTTCAACATAAATTTTGAAGGGACACAAACATTCAGATTATAACAACATGTACATGAGATGTGTACAGGTTTGGCTCTTACTGGTAAAGCTTTTTTGTGGATATGTATGTTTTCATTTCTTTCTTTCTTTTCTTTTTTTTTTTTTTTTAAGACAAAGTCTTGCTTTGTCACCCAGGCTAGAGTGCAACAGTGCAATCTCAGCTCAGTGGAACCTCTGCCTCCAAGGTTCAAGCAATTCTCCTGCCTCAGCTTCCCGAGTAGCTGGGACTACAGGCATGTGCCACCACACCCATCTAATTTTTTGTGTTTTTAGTAGAGATGGCGTTTCACCAGGTTAGCCAGGATAATCTCTGTCTCCTGACCTCATCATCTGCCCTTGTCAGCCTTCCAAAGTGCTGGGATTACCGGCATGAGCCACCGCGCCCAGCCTGTTTTTATTCTTGTAATACTAAATACTTAGAATTGGTGTTAGAATTAGAATGGAATTCCTAATATATGAAGGTTTATTCAAACATACTACCAGTTTTTCAACATGGTTGTACCATTTTGCATTCTCACCAGTGGTACATGAGAGTTCCTATTGCTTCATATGTTTGCTAGTCCTTTTAATTTTAAAGCAAAGCAAAAGCTCATTGTGGCTTTAATTTATATTTCCCTGAAATAAAAGATATTGAGCACCTTTTCAGATGTCATTTGTATATTTTCTTTTGAAAAAGGTACCTTTAAGACTATTACCTGTTTTCAATAATGTGTTTTTCTGTTTATTATTGCCTTGTTAAGAGTTCTTTACATATTCTAGATTTATATATTTTGGATATAAGCCCTTTGGGTAGATACCTATGTTCCTACACTATTCTTCCATCTTTGGCTTGCCTTGTCATTTTCACAGTGAATCTTTTGATGAGCAGAGGTATTTAATTTTTATTGAGTCCAGCTTATCAAATTGTTTTCCTTTACAGTTAGTGCCATTTGTGTCCTAATACATCTTTGCCTACCCGACAGAGACATGACATTTTTAACTTTTCCTAGAAACTTATGGTTTTAGTGTTTACATTTAGGTTTATAATCACTTAATTTTTGTATATCTTATTGGGTTATTTGACTCTGAAATGGAGAATTCCATGAAAGAGACTTATTGAGATACACACACTTCAGCACCCTCTATGATCTGCCCCTTGCATAGCTTGGATCCATATATTTTGTATAATAGGGAATAGCATTTGTAAGCCTTCAGATATTGGTGCTGCTGAGGAAGGCAGATAGGAAAGGAAAACCTAGGAAAATCAACTTGCTACTAAGTGGCTGATCTTCTCAAGGAATAGTGTCATGTTAGGAGCTCAGTGTTGGTTTCTGTAGTTCCAAGTTGGACATTCTCCAGTGGCAGTAGCTAGATTGGCCATGGTAAGTTGGAATGCATGCATTTGATACAAAGATCTTCAGATTTTGCACTCACTCCTATAAGTCTATCCACATGCCTCTTCCCCAGACTTCCTTTCCCCAGTCTTATAACACTTCTCATTTCAAGCAACTGACCAACCAAACAAGCCATTCACATAATTTCATGTATATTACTACACTGGGCTGCATCTCCTTCCTCACAAAATGATGAAGTTCAGCACCCAAGCTTTGCCCATTGGCAAGATTTCCCCTCATTGCTGTCTTTGCTGCACTTCAAATGGGGCTATAGTTGAGCTGTTGTTGATTTATGGCCTGAATCTATACATCAAACTGATCTGTGAACCATGCTTGACATTTTTCCTCCTCTATCAGTTGGTCATAAGGAATTTTTAAAAAGCTACAGGTATGAGCAGAGAGTGAAATGATATGACATTACCATCTGTGCCACTTTTGCTGTGCAGCTAACATGTGTCTTCTGATCCTAGTTGTGCCCAACATTACTGTAGGAATACAATGGGTTACTGTTGGATCTGCTTAATCTGATGAGTTTGAGGTTCTGAGAAAACACAGCTCAGCTTTGTAGTTACCTGATATCTCATAATTAGATATTCTATCTTGGCTAGACCTCAATAACATGCTAGGACTTAATTCTAACAGGTACTATGCTTTCTTTTTCAGTGGTGGTAGGAATAAGATGATATAATTTGTCCTCTTGTTTGGAAAAAAATGCTACAGTATGGCACAAACTATAGAACCCCTAAAAATGTCACTGATGTGGTAGTCATTTAAATCCCTATGGTGTTTATAGCCAATCCTCTGCAGAACATGGGACTTACCAAGGTTTCTGATACACTTTCTACTTCTTGCCCATTTGGTCTGATTAACATGATGTAATCCAGATAGTAGACTGGTGTGATATTCTGCAAAAAGTCCAGATGGTGCAGATACTTTGGTACTATCATATGACAGATGGTAGGAGAGTTAATAGAGCCCCCGAGTAATACCATAAGGAACACTGTTGTCCACCCCATATGAATGCCAGCTTTTTCTGGTTCTCTGATAGGAATGGGAAAAAATGCATTTGCCATATAAATGGCCCCATACAATATGCCCGTCTGTCTCAGTCTTCTCTAGAAAATAGCCTTCATTTGTTTTGCCAGCTGAAATTGAGGCTATTAAGTTTATTTAGCCCCCTGTCATCCTCCAGAATCTGATTTAGGTAGGGACCATATATGTAAACTGAATGGTGGAATAATGGGCGCCATTTTATGCCCCTGAATTCCATAGGTCTTTAACATGGTACTGATCTCTGCCATTACAGATGGGATAGAATATTGTTTTTTAATTTAGTATCTTGTTTAAGTGGAAGATTCAGTAGTTTCTACTTGGCCTCCTACAGCTTCTTCTCAACAGGCTAAGAAACCAATATGGGGGTTCAGTTAACCGATGTAGGAGTTGAGTAAAATATCTTCATTTCAATTATACAGCTGATGGTTGAGGCCCATAGATCCAGGAGATCCACTGTGAGTCAGACCTGGATCAAGCCATTTATTTATCCTTATCCTCAAATGCTCTCATTCTAGCAGGACCATAAAGATGCTTTGAGTCCTAGATTTCATTGTTAACTTAGACTGTTTCTCATAACCCTCAAAATGTCAAAAATGTATAATTATTTCTTTTTTTAGAGACAGAGTTGCTGTTTCTCAGGCTGTAGTACAGTGGTATGATGGTAGCTTACTCTAAAACTATCAATATCCCACCTCACCTTCCTGAGTAGCTAGGACTACAGATGTGCACCATCTTGCTCAGCTAATTTTTTTAAAAGAAAATTTCTGTAAAGACAGGGACTCACTGTGTTGCCCAGGTTGCTCTTGAATTCCAGACCTCAAGTGGCCCCCTCACCTCAACCTCCCAAAGTGCTAGGATTGCAGTCATGAGCCACCATACCCAGGTAATTTTTTTCCCTTAATGTTTAGTTATCTGAGTAATGGTTAAAATGTTTCTTTGAGGAAGGACTAGGGAAATCATTACGTTATCCCTTGTTTTGATGTTGCTATGTCCTTCCTTTTAGAGACATAGCCCATCCTTTAGTCAATAGATTCTGGATCTAAAACTGGCTCATTTCAGGAAAGGAATTGTAATTTTAAAAACTGGAACAGCTGACTTAACCTCCTGATCATCCAAATTTGTCCTTTAGAACTTCCTGTAGAGAAATAAATGTTGTATATCTATACTGTCCAATATGAACCACTAACCACATGTGATTATTGAGCACTTGAAATGTGGCTAGTGAAAACTAGTTTTTTTATTTTATTTAAGTTTAACTGATTAAAATTTAAACGTGAATATCCACATGTGGCTAGTGGCTACTGTATTTGATAAGGAAGGTATAGATTCGAGCAGCATTCTTATCGACTGGCTACCTTATCACTGGGGGTGCCATATTCATTGCCATAACTCTTTCATTACTAGAAGTATGCCACCTTGTTTCTGAAGGTTGAATGTAACTTCGTCTTTGTTACTATTTTTTATTATTATCCTATCTTCCCTGTTGATATCAAGGAGACTACGTGTATAACATCATCTTCTACAATTGTATGGCCCTGGCCAACAGAGCAAATACCACACTGAACTCCCAAATGATGCCAGTGCCTCTTGTAGTAAACAGTGTCTTCAAGGTCTTCCTACCCAGCAATCAGCCGGTAACTTCATGACCTGAAAAATTATACCCACGCTAATATTCCTACTTCTCTATACCTTGTGAGTCCTTCTCATAATGTGTCAAGGTAGTCTAGCACTTCTACATTACTTAATGTATAACATCACTTTGTTTTAAAGCTTCCAAGAGCCAACCTATAATATTAACACTGTCTCCCAGAATTCTTGCCAAGATGCCAACTACTGTATCATGAAGCAGTGCTGCCGTATTTAAAAACTATTGTAAAGCTTTATATCCTGTTATCCTGTCTCCCTTGATCTAGCATCTTCATTATGCAGTAGTTACCGTATATACTCTTCTAATTCTTGCTGTTGGGTGTTGGCTAGATGTGCAGTCCTTCCAGTATATCATCTCATTCCTCTCTTAGCAGAATCACCACCTTCTCAGTCTGGTTACATTGTGACTCATCCTAGGACTTGTACATTCACACCATCTAGTCATTATATGGAAGTTGATCTCTAAGCAGGGTTATAAGCTTGGGTGGAAATCACTCTTTAACTGAATGCAATTTCTTGGGGGGAAAAAAAAGTCAGCTGTAAACCATCAATAGGCAACTGTATCTCCTCTAACTTTTATTTTAGGTTCAGAAGGTACATGTGCAGGTTTGTTACATGGGTAAATTTTGTGTTATTGGAGTTTGGTGTACAAATTATTTTATCAATCAGACAGTAAGCATAGTAGCCAACAGGAGTTTTTCACTCCTCACCCTCCTCCCACCTCTCCATCCTCAAGTAGCCCTTGGTGTCTGTTGTTCCCTTCTTTGTGTTCATGTGTACTCAATGTTTAGCTCCCAGTTATAAGTGAGGACATATGGTATTCGGTTTTCTGTTCCTCCATTAATTCTCTTAGGATAATAGCCTCCAGCTCCATTCATATTGCTACAAACGATATAATTTTGTCTTTTTGTGGCTGCATAGTATTCTACAGTGTATATGTACTATATTTTCTTTATCTGGTCCACCAGTGATGGGCATCGAGATTGATTCCATGTCTTTGCTATTGTGAATAGTGCTGTGATGAACATATGCACACATGTGTCTCTATGGTAGAATGCTGTATATTCCTTTGGGTATGTACCCATTTCTGAGATTGCTGGGTTAAATGGCAGTTCTATTTTCAGTTTTCAGAAATCTCCAAACTGTTGTTCACAGTGGCTGAAGTAACTTAAATTCCCACCAGCAGTATATAAGCATTTCTTTTTCTCTGCAACTTTGCAAGCATTCATTATTTTTGACTTTTTAATAATAGCCATTCTAACTGGTTTGAGATGGTATCTCATTATGGTTTTGGTTTACATTTTTCTAATGATTAATGACATTTAGCATTTTTTCATATGCTCGTTGGCCTTGTGTATGTTTTCTTTTAAAAAGTGTTCATGTCTTTTGCTCATTTTTTAACAGAGTTGTTTGTTTTTTTTTAATTGATTTTTTTTAAGTTCCTTATAGATTCTCAGTATTAGTTCTTTATTGGATGCATAGTTTACAAATATTGTCTCTCATTCAGTAGATTGTCTATTTACTCTGTTGATGGTTGCTTTTGTTATGCAAAACTCTTCATTCTAATTAGGCCTCACTTGCTAATTTTTGTTTTAGTTGCAATTCCTTTTGGAGTCTTCAGCCAGAGCTGATGTCCAGAATGGTATTTCCTAGCTTTCTTCAAAGATATTTATAGTTTTAGGTTTTACATCTATCTTGAGTTGATTTTTGTATACAGTGAAAGCAAGGTATTTACTTTCACTCCTTTGCATGTGGCTAGTTATCCCAGCACCATTTAATGAATATAAAGGTTTCCCCCCATTGCTTGCCATTGTACACTTTGTTGAAGTTGGTTGTAGGATTACAGTTTATTTCTGTGTTCTGTAACTTGTTTCATTTGTCTGTGTGTTTTAGTACCAGTACCATGCTGTTTTTATAACTGTAGACTTGCAGTATAGTTTGAAGGCAGGCAGTGTGATGCCCCTAGCTTTGTTCTTTTTGCTTCTGATTGCTTTGGCTATTTCAGATTTTTCTTGGTTCCATTTGAATTTTAGAATTGTGTTTTCTACATCTGTGAAAAATGTTATTGGTAGTTTGACAGGAATAACATTGAGTCTGTAAATTGCTTTGGGCAGTATGGCCATTTTAACAGTATTGATTCTTCCTATCTATGAGCATGGAATGTCTTTCCATTTGTTTGTGCCATCTCTGAATTCTTTCAGCAGGGTTTTATAATTCTTATTGCGGAGATCCTTCGCCTCTCTAATTAGCTGTATTCCTGGGTATTTTTTTGTGGCTATTGTTAACGAATTGCATTTTTGATTTGGCTTTCAGCTTGGATGTTATTAGTGCTTAGGAATGCTAGTGATTTTTGTATGTTGCTTTTGTGTCCTGAGATGCTACTGAATTTGTTTATCCAATCTAGAAGCTCTTAAGCAGAGACTATGGAGTTTTCCAGGTGTAGAATTATGTTTTCTGCACAGAGAGATAGTTTGACTTCCTCTCTTCCTATTTGAATGCCTTTTCTTTCTTTCTTTTGCCCAATTGCTCTGACTAGGATTTTCAGAATGATGCTTAGTAGTAGTGGTGAGAGTGGAGATCCTTGTGTTGTTCTGGTCCTCAAGGGGTTCTTCCAGTTTTCTTCCATTCAGTATGATGTTGGCTGTGGTTTCTCATAAATGGCTCTTACTGTTTTGAGGTGTGTTCCTTCAATTGCTAGTTTGTTGAGGTTTTAGCATGAAGAGATGTTTAATTTTATTGAAAAGTTTTTCTGTGTCTATTGAGATAATCGTGTGGTTTTTATTTTTAGTTTTGTTTATGTGATGAATCACATTTACTGATTTGCATGTGCTCAATCAACCTTGCATCTCAGAAATAAAGCCTACTTGATCATGGTGGCTTAGGTTTTTGATGTGCTGCTGAATTTAGTTTGCTGGTATTTTATGGAGGATTTTTGCTTCTGTGTTCATCAGGGATATTGCCTTGAAGTCTTCTTTTTCTGTTGTCTCTCTGCTAGGTTTTGGTATCAGGATAAGTTAGAGAGGAGTCCCTTCTCCTTGATGTTTTGGAATTGTTACAGTAGGATTGATATCAGCTCTTCTTTTTATGTCTGGTAGAATTTGGTTGTGAATGTCTGTTCCAGGGCTTTTTTGGTTGTTGGTGGTAGGTTTTTTAAATTACTGATTCAATCTCAGAACACATTATTGGTCTGTTTGGGGTTTCTATTTCTTCCTCGTTCAATCTTGGGAGGTTGTGTATTTCCAGAAATTTATACATTTCTTCTAGGTTTTCTATTTTCTGTGCATATAGGTGTCTCTGGTTTTTTATTTTTATTTTTTGTATATCTGTGAGATGGGTGGTAATGTCCTCCTGTCATTTCTGATTATGTTCATTAGGATCTTCTCTCTTTTTTCTTTATTAGTCTAGCTAGTGGTCTATCAATCTTAATCTTTCAAAGTCAACTTTTGGCTTTATTAATATTTTGTATAGTTTTTTGCATCTCAATTTCATTCAGTTCAACTCTAATTTTCCTTATTTTTTGTCTCCTGCTAGCTTTGAGTTGGTTTACTCATTTTCCTAGTTCTTTTAGTCATGACATTAGTTAAATTGAGATCTAACTTTCTGATTAGCTATCCAGTGTAAATTTCCTTCTTAATACTAACTTATCTGTGTTCCAGAGAATCTGATATGTTGTATCTTTCTTTTCATTTGTTTAAAATAATTTCTTGATTTCTGCCTTAATTTCCTTGTTTAATCAAAAGTCATTCAAGAGATTAATTTCTATGGAATTGTATGGTTCTGAGAGATATTCTTGGTGTTAATTTCTATTTTCATTACGCTGTAGTTTGAGAATATAATTGGTATGATTTTGATCTTTTTGAATTTTTAAAAAAATGCTTTCTAAGTATATGGTCTATTTTAGAGTATATGCCATGTGCAGAGAAGGAGTATGCATATTCTGTTGTTGCTATTGGGCGGAGTATTCTGTAGACGTCTTTTATCTCTATTTGTTCAAGTGTTGAGTTTAGGTCCTGAATATCTTTGTTAGTTTTCTGCCTGAATGATCTAATACTGCCAATAGGTTGTTGAAATCTCTCACCATTAATTTGTGGTTTTCTAAGTCACTTTGTCTCTAAGAACTTGTTTTTATGAATCTGGGTGCTCCAGTGTTGGACACATTTATATTTAGGATTAAGTCTTATTGAACTGAATCCTTTATCATTCCACAATGCCAGCGTCCTTTTTGATTATTTTTGGTTTAATGTTTGATTTGTCTAAAATAAGAATAGCAACCTCCACTCTTTTTTGTTTTCTGTTTGATAGATATTTCTCTCTCCCTTTACTTTGAACCAATGAGTGTCACTGCATGTGAGATGGGCCTCTCGCAGGCAGCATACATAGAGTTGGGTCTTGCTTTTTTATCCAAATTGCCACCCTGTGACTTTTGAGTGAGGTATTTAGACTATTTACACTTATGATTAATATTTATATGTGTGGATTTGACCTTATGTTATGTTGCTAACTGGTTCTTATGTAGACTTGATTTTGTAGTTGCTGTATAGTGTCAATGGTCTAAGTACTTAAATATGTTTTTGTGGTGATTAGTAACAGTCTTTTGTTTCCACTTTAGCACTCCTTTAAAGACATCTTATAAGACAAGTCTGGTGGTAACAAATTCCCTTAGCATGTGTTTGTCTGGAAAGGATTTTATTTCTCCTTGGCTTACAAAGCTTAGCTTGGCTGAATAAGAAATTCTTGATTGGAATTCCTTTTCTTTGATGATGCTAAATATGCCCCCTACCCCAATCTTTTCCAGCTTGTAGAGTTTCAGCTGAAAGTCCACTGTTAGCCTGATGGGGCTCCCTTTGTAGGTGACATGCTTCTCTTTAGTTGTCTTTAATATTTTTTCTTTCATGTTGACCTTGGGGAATCAGGTGACTATGTGTCTTGTGAATGGTTGTCTTGTATTTCACAGGGGTTGTCTGAATTTCTTGAATTCAAATGTTGACCTCTCCAGCAAGGTTGGAAATTTTTCATGGACAATATCCTCAAATATGTTTTCCAAGTTGCTTGCTTTCTCTCCTTTTCTTTTAGGGATGCTAATGAGTCATAGATTTGGCCTCTTTATCAGAAATAATCCCATATTTCTTGTAGGCTTTGTTTATGATTTTAAGTTTTTTCTCTAGTTTTGTGTGACTGAGTTGATTTAAAGAACCAGATTTTTGAGCTGAGATTCTTTTCTCAGTTTCATGTATTCTGCTGTTAATATTTCTGATTGTATTCTGATTCTTGGAGTTTTTCAGCTCCATCAGATCAGTTTATTTCCTTCTTAAAATGACCATTTCATCTTTCAATTCTTGAATGGTTTCACTGGATTCCTCAGATTCCTTGGATTGAGTTTCAACTGTCTTCTGAATCTCAATGATCTTAGTTGCTGTCTGAATTGTGAATTCTATGTCTGTCATTTTGCTATCATTAAAAACCATTGCTGGAGAGTGGATATGGTCATTTGGAAGAAAGGAGACACTCTGGTCTTTAGAGTTGCCAGCATTCTTATGCTGGCTTTTGTGGGGGTGAGGAGGGGGTGGGCAGATGATGTTCCTTCAGTCTTTGATGTTGTTATCCTTTGGTTGGGGCTTTTTGCTTTTACATTTTTTGATGATCTTAAGGATTTGAATAAGGAATGAGTTTAGTCAACTGGCTTCATTTCTGCATGATTTCTGGAGGCCAAGACTCGACTTAGCTCAGCCTTCCGGGCTGTGTGCTGTTACCTTGGAAAGCTGGGACCAGGCCCACAGCTCTGTTCTCTGGCCCCCTGAGGTTAAGCACCTGCTGCATTGCAGGGGCCGAGGTGTTCCTGGTCCACTGGCAACACTCCAGTGGAGGGTTCCAGCAAAAGCACTTCACTGAGGCAGTGGCAGTAGGTTCCACACATGTACATCAATGGTAGCAGGGTAGTGGAGTCTGTGTGTGCACATGTGCCAGCAGCAGTAGGGCAGTGGGGTCCACACATGTGTGCTGGCAAAGTGGTGGAGGGAGATTACGGGTGAATGGGCACCTGTCACGTAGTGGGGGGTGTCTGCTGATAGGTACAGCTTTATAACTATATGTTATAAAGCTCTCTGACAGGAAGGGTCTGCCAGCAAAAGAGCTATGGTGGTGGCTCTTGGGAAGCACCATGGTTGGGAATCTGAGGCTGTGCCGCAAGTGGGTATGGCCAAGCAGTGACCCTGGGAGAGATCAGCAGACAAGGGGTTGCTAAGATCAAATTGTTCCCACCTCATGAGCGAGATAGCCCTGTTCTGTCCATGTATAACAGTCAACAAAGGTCAAAGCCACCTAGAGGAGCATGGGGAGCCTTGAACATGAGCATCCCTGGCCATGCTCTGCTATAGCCCTTCCTGTACCAAACCCTCTGGGTTCCATACAGGATGGATTCTTGGCCTACCAACTCTCTCCAGGTGGTCCTTTCTTCCAGCTCAAGTGTCCATGTGGGCAGTGGGGTCTCCTGCAGCTTGGATTCCAGAGGTCCATGAAGAGTAGGCCACTTCATGCCTATTAAACTCATCCCTTTCCCAGAAGCCACTTGGGGCTAGGAACAAGTCCTGGTTGCTCAGCAATCCCATGCAGGGTTCCCAGCTTCCTCCTACTTCATCCCAGGCTCTGTGACCTCCCTCTGTTCACTCCTACTTTCCTTCTGAAGATCTGCTCAGAATGTCCCAATCTTCATGATAGTCTAATCTGTCAGTGGGAGAAGCTCTTTCTGGTTGCATCTAGTCAGCCATCTTGGCTCTAAGCTCTCTGTAACAAATTTACTTGGTTTTGATATCAATATTATGCTGAGCTCCCAGAACAAGTTGGGGAGTTTTCATCCACCTCCATTTTCTGAAAAAGCTTAGTCAGATTTATTAAATTAGTAGTTTGCAAACATTTTTGCTTCAATCTCTTTAAATTTTTAAAAATTATTTAGGCTTCTGTGAGTTCCCATTGTTCAACTCCCACTTGTGAGTAAGAACATGTGGTGTTTGCTTTTCTGTTCTTGTGTTAGTTTGCTGAGAAAGATGGTTTCTAGCTTCATCCATGTCATCAATAAGAACGCATGGACACAGGGAGGGGAACATCACACCAGTGCCTGTCAGGGGGTGGGAAACTAGGAGAAGAATAACATTAGGAGAAATACCTAATGTAGATGACAGGTTGATGGGTGCAGCGTATCACCATGGCATGTGTATACCTATGTAACATACCTGCACATTCTGCACATATACCCCAGAACTTAAAAAAAAATTATTTAGGCTTCCAAAGGGCTTTTGTTTACATAGGTTATGTTTATGTATATATTAAAAACTAAAACAGAAAACTTTCAGTTGATTTATTTAAAATAATTATTATAGTATATGTTTACATAATGTATTTATGAAATAAGTATATTTTTCAGAACAATTTGTGAGGAGAGGCATAGTTTTACATTTTTATCAATTTGTTTAATGCATAGCTTCAAAGAAAACAGCTATAGTACATCTGCTTCCGTATTTAATCTATGGCAATATTATAAATTATGTAGCCAATGAAAAACTTTACTTATGAAATAATAAAATTACAAAAGGCATAATTTTGATGTTGCACATCCCTGGAAGTGTCTTAACTATTGTAGTTTCACAATTGCTGTTTAAGGATTTTAGAATTCATCAGTGAAATACCTGGGTCTGGATTTCCTTTGTGAGACAGTTTGACAACAAATTCAGTTCCTTTAATAGATATAACACTAGTTTACTTGACCCTTTCCTTTGTGTCCATTTTTGTAAGTTGTGTTAAAGGAATTTGTTCACTTGCTTAAGTTGTCAAATACATTAGCATAAAGTTGTTTATAACACTCCCTGCTTGTTCCTATTTTATTTATTTTTTGAGAACAAGTTTCTTCTTGTTGCCCAGGTTTTAATGCAACAGCATAATCTCAGCTCACCATAACCTCTGCCTTCTGGGTTCAAGCGATTCTCCTGTCTCAGCCTCCCAAGTAGCTGGGAATAGCATGTGCCACCGCACATGGCTAATTTTGTATTTTTAGTAGAGACAGCATTTGTCCATATTGGTCAGGATGGTCTTAAACTCCTGGCCTCAAGTGATCTGCCTGCCTTGGCCTTCTAAAGCTCTGGGATTACAGACGTGAGCCACTGTGCCTGGCCCCTGCTTGTTCTTCTAATGTCAGTGGCAACTCTAGAATATCTCTCATTTCCCTTGTGCTATTGGTTATTTTTTTTCTCTTTTTTCTTAATTTGTCTAGCTAGTTATTGACTTTGTTAGTCTTTTCCACTGTGTGTCTACTAACTCTTTCATACATTTGACTCCCTTTTATGTTTTTTAGACAGGATCTCATTCTGTCACCCAGGCTGGAGTGTCCTTTTTATTACTTACCTATTTCTACTTACTTTAGACTTAATTTGATACTGTTTCCTAATTTACAATGTGAAAACTTAGATCATAATTATATATTATATATATATTTCTAATAGAAACCTTTAAAGATAAAATTTGCTCTATCCCTCATTTCACTAAATTCCAGAAATTTTAATTTCATTACTATTTAAATATTTTTCAATTTCTTCAAACAGTAGACTACTTAGAAGTCTGTCATTTAATTCCCAAACATTTGGTGATTTTCTAATTATCTCTGGTTATTCATTTCTAATTTAGTTCTACTGTAGTCAGACAACATACTCTATATAATTCAATCTTTTGAAACTTATTGAGATTTATGACCCAAAATATGGCCTATCTCGGTGAATATCCAATGTGTACTTGACAAGAAAGTGTATTCTGCTATTTGGTGTACTCATCTATAAATTTCTACTACGATATGTTGGTTGATATTGCTGTTCAGATCTTTATAACTTTTTTGATTTTTTGGTCTAATTCTATCAATTATTTAGAGAAGAATGTTAAAATATTTAATTATTGCTATGGTCTGAATGCTACCTGCCCTGTAAATTTATGTGTCGAAACTTAGTCATCAATGTGTTAGTATTAAGACTTGTATCCTCTAGGAGATGATTACGTTATGAAGGCAGAGTCATTATAGAAGGGGATAATGTTCTTAATAAGGGCCCGAGGGAGTGAATTCGCTCTCTTTAACTGTTCTGACATCTGAGGACACAACATTGAAGACACCATCCTGGAAGCCTCACCAGTTACCAAATCTGCTGGTGACTAGATCTTAGACTTCTTAGCTTTCAGAACTGTGAGGAAATAAATTTCTGTTTTTTATATATTACCCAGTCTCAGGCATTTTGTTTTAGGAGCACAAATAGACTAAGACTATGGTTCTGGATTTGGCTACTTCCCTATTTCTGTCAGTTTTCACTTCATAATTTTAAAGTTAGTATGTTATTAGATGCATATATATTTAGAACTGTTATATCTTCCTAATGAACTGAAACTTTTCTCACAATGAAATTTCTACTTTATGTCTTAAAGTCTTTGTTTTTTTTAAATATAATCACAACAGCTTTCTAATGATTAGCATTTGTACGTTATATATTTTAATCCTCTTACTTCCTACTTATTTATGTCTTTAAATTGTCTTTCTCATAGCACAAAGTGATATTAGAAAATCTAATCTGATAATCTCTTCCTCAGATTCCTCATTGACTTATTGTGCCCATCTTTTACTTTAGGTCTTTGAACATATTTACAAGTTCTCATTTTAAAGTATTTGAATACTAACTCCAACATCAACGTTATCTCAGCTTGTTTTTTTCCCTCATAATGCGTCATATTTTCTTGCTTCATCACTTATCTAGTACATTTTCATTGAATGTTGACATTATGTTACATACATTGCTGAGAGCCCAGATTATGTGTTCTTTAAAGGAGGCCCAGTTTTGTTCCAGCAACTAATTAAATTACTTATGGATCATTTTAATCATGTCAAGCTTGATTTAATTCTTTGTTAGTTTGGTTCTATTATGGTTTTGCCTTAGTTCTAGAATGTGACTGTACAGAGTATGGTGTATACTGTTCAGTTTGGCCTTTTGAGGTTTAAACCGATTATATAAGATATTCAGTGAGATCCCTCCATTATAGCTGGATTAGAACTCCGACATTATCTAGCATTGCAGTTTTATTGCATGACTTCTGGTGTCTTATTTCAGCTATCAGCCATTCAGGAGCTTCTCCTGGCTACTCTTCCCAGGTGTCCAGTACCCTTTCCTGCTAATTTTCAACAATTCACTAGCCCCTAAATCTGACCTCAGCCTCTTTCATTCAGCAAAGTGCCCTCTCTGCTTTGCTTCCAGCAACTTGTATCAGTTGCTAAGTGTCTTCCGGCAGAAAGTCCAGGCAATATGAGGCTCAACTTACCTGTTTTCCTTCTCTCAAAGTTTACAATCTTGCCATTCCTGCATCCAATTACTGAGAATAATGCCTCAGATATATTGTCTCATTGTAATGGCAGAACAAGTCTGGTACTGGTTACTCTGGTGTTGCCATAAGCAGAAATCCCTGCTCATCTTTTTTAAAAAATACTATTTAATAAATTATACTTTTGGATATAACATCAAACTATTTTATCATATGAATCAAGCTTTGAGATTCCAAGAAAGTAAAGGTTTTAATGCTGAAACAATTAATACCACTTAACTTCTCTGATGGCATGCTCAACTCATAGGGACTCTCAGAATTTTTAAATCCCAAATCTTCTTGTATTTGATTGAATGTCTTAGAACTTTCCAGCAACTTCTATGCCTGTTTCACATCTTTCTGTTCACTTAGTATTATTTATGCTCATATTATCCTATATCCTCTATAGCTGTTTCCTCTGATCATCCCTTTCTTCTAAATACTATTTCATTTTCTTCCTGAGTGCATTCATAGCCTCTACTCTTTCTTATCATTATTTCAGTATGCATATACATACAGATGCATATATTATACACAGACACACACAGACACAACACTCACTATAAGCCAAGACTGTGCTAGGTATTATAAATAAAGCAAACTACAAAAGGATAAATTCTCTAGCTCTAATGAGTTATATATTTTATAGTTTTGTAAGATATGTCTTAATTAGGTTCTCCTATAAGCAAGGCATAAAATAGTCTTAAGTACTGATTACTGATAAATTTGAGGATGTTTCCAGGAAGGAAAGGATGAGGAAAAGTGGAATGAGGTGAAAAGGGGAAAATAGCCAACATTAAGGTTGCTGCTGTAGGAACTAGGAGCTTGATGTCTGCTGTAACCTCCTAAGAAACTATAACGGTCCTCTCAGCCTTGTCCACCTGAGGACTGGGAGATCCGAACATTTATCTACAGATTCCCATCTCCTGTTGGTTGTGCTTGTGCTGGGACCAACAATTGTGCTGAGACCAACAACTTCCCTGTGGCACCAGAGAAAATCCTGGAACAAAAAGTAGATAAGAAGTGGGCCGGGCGCGGTGGCTCAAGCCTGTAATCCCAGCACTTTGGGAGGCCGAGGCGGGTGGATCACGAGGTTGAAAGATTGAGACCATCCTGGTCAACATGGTGAAACCCCGTCTCTACTAAAAATACAAAAAATTAGCTGGGCATGGTGGTGCGTGCCTGTAATCCCAGCTACTCAGGAGGCTGAGGCAGGAGAATTGCCTGAACCCAGGAAGCGGAGGTTGCGGTGAGTCGAGATCACGCCATTGCACTCCAGCCTGGGTAACAAGAGTGAAATGCCATCTCAAAAAAAAAAAAAAAGAAAGAAAGAAAGAAAAAAAAAAAGAAGAAGTGGAATATGCTTGAGGAGCGTCAGCATTTTGGAGATAAGCCTGAGTTTTCAGGGAATTGTCTATTGTAGCTGCAGTTGAAATCGCGTGAGGCCAAGGGATGTGACAAGATTTCTACCTGTGGCCCCACAGGCAGCTGCCACAGGTGGAAATACTAGATTACATACAGATATTCTCTCATAACTATAAATACCATATAAAGACTTAGCAATACAATAGAGTGAAATGTGTAAAGTGTGCATGTGTATGTGAATGGGAAGGGGTGAGTTCTGATTGAGTGATTTGGGAAGGACCCTCTGGAGAGGCAGCATTTGAGCTAATAGTTAAAGAAGAGAAAGTAAGTAGGATGGATGTAGAGGAAAAGGATTTGGGGCAGAGAAGGGGAAGTGTAAAGGCCCTAAAATGGAATGAGTATGCATGTCTGAGGAGCAAATGACTGAGACCTACTGAGAGCAGAGAGCCTCCAAGGCCATGGTAAGGAGTTTGCAATTTATTCTAAGTCCCTTGGAAAACCACTAGAAGGTTTTATGCAGGAGGATGCTATGATCTTATTTGTTTTAAATGATAGTATGAGCCTACAATGAATTTTTGTATTCCTACATGCCAAGTATTCCTGAAGATTCAATGCAGTTACACTAGATAACACTGAAAAAATATGCCTTATTTTGTCTTCATGCCCAATTATACATAAATCACTATCTTAGACTAAAATCCCAATCTCTGACATTTCACTAGAACAAAATTTAATACTGATACTTCAGAGTCCATTGAGAAAGCAGCAATAGCAATTAATGGATGTCATAATGTTTCACCAACTTGTAGCCAAAGGCTCATTAAAGTGAGTCAGGAAAAAAGTCAGTCAAACCATCATTTGAATAGGAGCCTGCCAAGATTATGTAGAGCCACATTTATGTCTAGCATAAAGATGGTTGATTTTTGGATATTAAAGTTTTAAAAATGTTAACACTCACAATTCTCACATAAAGTCTTAAGATTAATACAATTTGCTTTTTCATAAGCAAATTATTTTTATTGGTGATCCCATGGTTTAACAGAAATCCTGAACTGGAACATGGAATGTCTAGCTCTAACATTAATTTGTTCTGACAATGATTGATTGATCACAAAGTGATCACAAAGTATTTATTAAGAATCTATTGTATATGTGTTAGGAGTGATGAATTACAAAAATGTCAGACATTGTCATGCCTACAAGCATAAACATATATACCTCAAATTTCATGTAAAATGTGCAGGAAATACTCCATTGATACTCCAAAACATGACTCTTTAAAAAAGAAAAGAAAAGAAAAGAAAAAAACTAGGATTATACTAGACTCAGAAAAAATGTATCCTAATGATCTCTAATAAATGTGAGATTAGTTTTTTTTTTTAAGTTGTAAATCACATTTTCAAGAGTTAAGGCTTTCCTGCTTCATGAAATTCATTTACAGAAATCATAGTACACTGTTGCTCAGATATTCCACTACCAAATAATAGTCTATCTGAGGACAGTTGTAATCCTAATACTTTCACTAGAATTGCAGGAGACACTGAAGACATCTTCAATTCCTTGTGGCAAGTTCCTCCAGACTGAGTGCTAAATATGATTCTGGTCTGCCATATTCTGTCCCTGTGCTTGGGAAACCACAAGCTCAAGTGTTCAGATGCTCAGATCCATGTATATCAAGTAGCTTTTCTTGCTTTGCAGTTTTCACTGTCTTCAAATATTTGTAATTCATTTTGGTTTATTTGATTTATAAGTCAATATTTGAAAAGGCATAACTGCAAGTGGGTAACTTTTTCACAAGGTAGATTACTAGAAGAAATCTGGGATCAACAGGAAGTGACCATTTGAGTTGAAATTGTCTTACAAGAAAAGTGATACATACAGTTGAATATATCTATAAGTTTTCATAAGTTTAAGAGATTTGGTACTTTCTTTTATTTTACTATGCCCTT
Source organism: Saimiri boliviensis (assembly GCF_048565385.1). Classification (NCBI taxonomy): domain Eukaryota; kingdom Metazoa; phylum Chordata; class Mammalia; order Primates; family Cebidae; genus Saimiri; species Saimiri boliviensis. Next base: position 78,821,714 of record NC_133453.1, read on the forward strand.
CTCAGGATTTAGGAACAAAACCACCTAAATATTGAAGCTTATAACTGGGTAAAGTCATTCTATCATTATTTGTCATATAGAAAGTTATTCTATAATTATTTGTCATATTTGTCACATATTGCCATATAATCTATTTGGTAAATAAATAATTTCATAGGCTACTTCAAATAGCCAGCTTATAGACAGTTTATTACTCTTTATGTTAAAGTCAAGCTCAGACCTTTCTATGTGCAAAAAAAAAAAAAAAAAAAAAGCAGATCAATTCCATGTTTTATAGAGATAGAGCTGTAATTTGGGTTTGGAGAGTATAAAGAGGAATGGAAAAGAAAAGTTCACTTGCAGAAATGCAACAGGAAGCACCCATAAAGCAAAAACTAATAACTCAAACGCATTTTAAATTGATGAATTACTCACATCTGAACCTTCCTAACATTGCAGAGCTCAACAGGACACATTTCAGTGGAGGGAACTAAAGACCACTTGAAAAAGAATGAAAGTATTTTGCCCTAAGCCAGATTGCAGCAATATGTTGCTCTTGTTGCCCCTCTCCAACAGATATCCAAATAACAGTGAGTTTTTTGAGAAATCAAGCAGAACAATTCCTCTTAAAGCAACTCTTGGAGAAAACAACACAAATTTGACCAAGAGGAAGAGAAAAAATGGGGACTCACCCAGTGATTAAAGAAAATGATAAAAGATCTACCACTTCTTCTGCAACTCTGTGCAGAAGAAACTGAAATCTGGATTTTCACATAAGTATTTCAATGATCAAGGAAACAGAAAAGGATAAGCTCAGGAGGAAGAGGGAAGCAAGTGAGTTAACAGTTGAGAATAAATGTTCAAAAGTGAGAACTAGGCCAATCTCTTTGCCAGAAAAGCTCCCTGTTGCCTTGAAATTTCCAGATTGGTAGCTGGCCTTATCATGCCACAATCAGACAAAAATGAGCACATAAAGGTATTAACAAAATGACTCAAGCTGTCATCTGATCTTTAAATTTCCAGTTTGAAGTGCTGACACTTGTGATATTTATTAGATGCTATAAACTCTTTATAGGGAGTAGAGGAAGGGGCTGGACTATAGTCTTTCTCTTACATCCTCCAGAAAGACACTAGCATCAACATTTATTTAAGCTTAGCATTTTAGCACATCATGCCTCACTAATTACAGTCCCTCATGTAAAGACAATTGAATTCAGAAGCATTTCCTAAACTCCTATTTTTGTAGGATGACTATGAAGAAGAGATATTAAGGACACTTGCTGGCTACCATCTTGCAATTTTTAACGTATGCTTACAACTTCAGAGAATTATGGTATATGGCTCAGACACTGGAAAAAAAGAACCTTAATATAAACTTAAGCAGAAATGTAGCTGCAATACTGATCCTTATTTAGGAAGGAATTAGCAAAATTATAGATATAATATGCAAAATCTGTTTCCAAACCACATTAACTACTTAGATTTCTGGCAGTGTGGGTGTATGCTATTCATGAATGTATAATGCCATGCATTTTCCTACAATGCAAAAAATAAATTTCCAAATATACTTGCAAAAACATCCTTGAGCATGGAGTGTGCTGGCTTTCTTTTGGCATAATGATAAACAATACTTCGAAGTATGTATCAAGAGAAATTTGTAAAATCCATTATATTTTTAAAAACAATTGAATGTATAGCATCTTTTAATACTATACATAATACGCTCATGAGAAATTGAGTCTAAGTGCAAGAATCTTGTGTACGATTCCTCTATTATTAGTTAACAGAGCTTTTTGTTCAGACTCATCCCAAATTCTGTGAGAGTGTATATAATATGTATTCAAGAATGAAAGCTTATTTTAGGATGCTAAAGAAGACCCTTGAAACAGCTTTACAATTAAAAATATATACTATAACCATGCAAATCCTTGGAATGATGCCATGGTAACTTAAAGAGTTGTTTCAGCAATATGACAAAGATAACTCAGGACTTTGTTATATATGAAGACATATAAATGCTAGATATAGACAATCAGCCAATGTTTAATTACATACCTGAATTCAAAAACAAGAAAATGACAGATAAATAGGAGATACTTGAAGTCAAGAGTGGTAAATTCAGGACCTAGGACTTCAGCAACAAGAGGCAAATTGCCCAACATTAAGTGTTAAGGTATACCTAAAAGTGTTTTAAGGCCCATGTAGTACAGAAGACATGGCTTTGGGCTCAGGCAAGGTAGGGGAGCTAAAGTGTGACACCCACTATAAAGCTGGGTTAAGGAAAGAGCTGCTGCCTCAGTGAAAAGGGTATGAGAACAATTCTAGCTATCGGCATGGAAAGCAGAAAGGAAACTTGTCTTTGTTAGGATTCTGAGGAGATAAAAATGTCACCTATGAAAAATAAAAATTTCAAGCCTGCCCAAATTTATATCATTTATCGGTATGGACATTCCTAGTTTGAAACATTAACAATAAGACTCATCTAAGTTTGGTGAAATCCTTGGAACGTCCAGCAAAAACAAAAATGAAAACATTCCCAACCAGTATTTCCATGTATGCAGGAACTCCAATAGGAAAATAAAACTAAGACACAAGAATACTTGTCTGTTAAAATGAGCTCTCACACACAAATAAATTCCAAGCCATGGTGGAAACTGAGCACATACAACAAATATAAGAATTATGTACTTGTTCTTCCTGTCAAACATGATATAATCAAATCAAACAATGTGAAATAATCTATAAAACAAATTAGAGTAAAAAAAGGAAAAATAAAAAAATGACACTATAAAAATATTTGACCAAACTGAAAAAGAAAAATGACCTTTAGATATGAAGGAAAAGTCCTTGAATAAAAGCTAGTCAACATAAAGTTAGACAACTTAAAGGGGAATTAACAGATGGAAGGCACACAAGGAAATTACCCCAATTGCAGCACAAAGAGATAAAGAAATGGAATAAAACAAAGGCTTAAGCATGGAGGAGAGAAGATCTAATGTACGTTGAAGTAGGGGTTATAAAGAGAACACAGATAATGGGGGGAATATCATATTCAAAGGGATATTTGTTGATAATTTTTCAGAGTTGATGAAAGATATGAATCCTCAGATTGCAGAACATTGAAGACAACAGGAAAATCTTAAAAGCAACCAGAGAGAAATGACAGACTACCTACAAAGGAAGGATTAATTTCTCGGCATGTAGAAAGGAGAATAGAATGGGAATAGAATAAGCATTTAGTTGTATCTCTAATATTCTATTCCTTTAAAACATAATCTGGAGCGAATAGGAAAACATGACTGTAAAATAAGTGCAGTAGGTATAATGGTGTCTGTTATGTTATTTTCTTACTCATCTACTTGTTTGACATGTTTCAGAGTTAAAAATTAAAATACAAAAAGTTGAAAAGGAGTATGTAACATTTATCAATAAAATATTATTTTTTATCACAATAACATCTATTGCTCCATTTCCATGTACCAACTCCCCACCCCAGGAAATAGTAATAAAATGGAAGTGAGAGGGCTCATACCGGTATTCAGCTTGGAAGAGGCTTAGCAACTACCCTAATGGTAGAAATATTTAGATCAAAGTCTGTCAAACTATGACCCTGGGATAGCCATATAGCCATCTGTTTTTATAAATAAAATGTTATTGATATACAGTATACTTATTTATGTATTGTCTATAGCTGCTTTGACTCTATAACAGTGGAGTTATTGATGATTATAAGCCTATATTTATTAACTAGCCTTTTTTTTTCTTTTTTGAGACAGAATTTCACTCTTATTGCCCAGGCTGGAGTTAAATAGCATGATCTCAGCTCACTGCAACCTCTGCCTTTCGGGTTCAAGTGATTCTCCTGCCTCAGCCTCCTGAATAGCTGGGATTACAGGCATGTGCCACCACACCAGGCTAATTTTATATTTGTAGTAGAGATGGGAGGTCTCCATGTTGCTCAGGTTGGTCTCAAACTCCTCACCTCAGGTCATTCACCTGCCTTGGCCTCCCCAAGTTCTGGGATTACAGGCATGATCCACTGTGCCCAGCCTTATCTAGCCTTTTAAGAAAAAGTTTGCCAACCCACGATTTAAATGATGCTGTTTCTTGTCATTTCCCTTTAATGAATTAGCAGTATATTTTCAACTGATGTCACACATTTACATAAGTTTAAAATAATAATTAACTAAGTTTAAAGGTCTTAATTTCATACATAGAAAAAACTTGAGGTAAAAGTAAATACTGACTAAAGTATCTTTGAATGTTTATTTAGTTGGATTTTCCACCTTCAAGATTCTCAATAATCAAGCAAAACTGGTTTGGGTAACATGAAAGTTCAAATCAGTCATCGAATTTTGCAATACAACCCAACTAATCTTGTGTGTATTACACTTTCCCATAATCCCCACTTTCAGTCAAAGTTGTACTGATTTTACATTAGCTTAGAAAGCAGGAGAAAAAATGTATTTGTCTAGGCTTGTATTTTTTTTTAAATTCTCTTCCCATACGTATTTTAGTTTCCTAAGAAAGAGCTGGGAATATTGGCTCTTCATATATGTAAGATGCCTCAATACATATTATGATGTTTAAAGAGAATGATTCATCACTTAGTCATGACTGAAAAAAAAACTGGAGTTTTCACCTTAGGGTTTGCTTAAACCTCAGGAAATCTTTTTTCTTCTTTTAATTGGAGAAACCCAGATTTTATTTTTTACTAAAGACTGGAGATTTTACTGATTCAATCACTTGTCAATAAAAATTATAATAATAGCTTCTTTGAAGACATAAATTATTACTTAATGCACATATGGCAAGGAAAATTATCATCACTTTACTCCTTCCAGTCTCTCTGTCACCAGATTCTACCTCCCCTCTGTGATCTTACCGCATTCTTTGGACTTGCTCTTCCAAACACAGCCTATTCTACCCCCACCCCTCACTTATCTCCCACAGATCTTTGTAGTAAGTGCCTGTTTAGTGCCTTTTTTACATGCCTTTCCAATGCCTAGTTCCAATCTAGTAAGTGCCTGTTTAGTGCCTTTTTTACATGCCTTTCCAATGCCTAGTTCCAATCTCACCTATCTAGTGGTCATTTCACAAACGGGTATTAATTAGCTAATGTTTGTTAAATATTGATAACCTAAAATGATCATGCCTCTCTCTAAATTTCTACAGTTTTTAGTTTAAAAAACAAGAGCCCTACATTATTTTCCATTTTTTACATGAAAAGAGAACATTATCTCTTCTGCAAACTCTTTCAAGGTAGGAACAATGTTGCATGTTTTTAAAATAATAGCATTGAAAAGACTCAAGAAAGAGAAAACAAAGGCCGCAAAGAGCATCCCAGACAGTGTGACGAAGAACCTGGTATCTGTTTTAATACTACTTACTGATTTGCTGTTTTATATATCACACATATATTTGCTATTTGAAGATAAAATTACTTGCTAAATGTAGTAGTTTTTAAAAATCATATTACATTAGGGAGACATAACTTGAAATCCATTAGATAAATTTGTTAGGGTCAAATAAGTCTTCTTTAAACAAAAATCAAGTGCTGAAAAGAACAAAAAGCAAACAATGCAGTGCCACTCAGATTCTAAGTCCATTTACAAGGTGATTTATAGTTGGATTTATCTTCTAAGGGCTTGTGGAAGTGAGCCTGAAAACAGGCAAGTGTGCATAATTGTTCTACTTCAAGCCAGAAACTATTTTTCTTTCTCATTGAAGGTTAAAGTCAGATTTGTAACTTACAACTTAAGCCTCTTTACTATTTTTCCTACTTCATTTTTCATTTTTATCATCAGATTTTCTGAGGTGTTCAAATGGGTAATTTCCAAAGAACAATGACAGTCCCTAAAGCCGGTAATACCTTAAATTGTAAAATTATGTTTGTTTATAGAAAGCTTACAGATTATTACAAAGCCCTCACCTTGTACTGCAAACCACCTCCATCCCATTTTTCCCTCTATTTCTTTTCCTTCACCCCTGCCTAGAGTTCTTGGCTCAGTTTTGATCTGTAACTGCTTTACACTGGAATAGCCTTTCAACACACATTGGCTGTGCTGTCCAAATAAAATGGACCTGTGAGCTTTCCAACTTTTTTCAACAAAATGTCCAGAAACTCTGTTTTGCCTTTTGGGCAGGATGTCATAGAAGGCAGGTGGTTGAAAGGAAGGCTGGAGATGAAAGAGATAATAATAAATGTGTTCCCATTCCAGTACATACTCCTACCTTCCCTGGACAAAGACAAGTTTGGGAGTTTTCTTTAAAGAAGACTGGTAATACACTAATGGTGCAGCAAATCTGTCCCCAAAGAGTGGAAGTGAATGAGACGTAGGTATTTTCCATGGAATGATTCACCAGTGGTTCACATGGAAGGAAAAGGGTTGGAGAGAGACTAATGACCATAATTCATTCTGAGGCATCTTTGAAGACAAGAACTCTATTTTTCCATCTTTGACTCTCCAATAACTTAAATATTTGCTGTACAAATATTTGTTTAATGACTGAATTTTTATTCTGGGCTTTGCTAAATAGCACCAATACTAAATTCTACGTATGTTCAAGTGACTATATTAGAAGAGCTGCACTATATTTTGTGTTTGTGTGTGTATGTGTTTGTACTCACATAGATGTAGCATGAATGGGGAAATAAATATGAATAGGTATGATTTGCAGCTAAAGTAATTTCAACCAGCAAGCACAGGAAGTGATTATCACTTATTATTAATGGATGTGCCTATCAAAAGATGGAAAGTTTTATGTATTTATTCAGTCATTCAGTAAGAATTCAGTGGGAAGTTATTGTGTGCTTTAGCCCTGAGGTAGGTGGTGTGAATAATACAAATGTAAGTCAGATGTTCCCACAGGTGATTTTTCTGGCTATGCCATACCCACTATTATAAAGCACCAGACATCTCTGATCATCAGCAAACAGAATCCACTCCCACTGAGCTCCTCACTGGGCAATGTGGATTTTACTGAAGATTCCATCAGGGAGGCAGATAAAAAGTTTATACTGTATCTACCATAACCCTCAACCACTGATATACCTCGTTTAACATATTTCTTCTCTTTAGTCCTTATATCTCCTCTGAGCTTCTCTTTCCATCATCCCAGGGCACATATCCTCTATGACTTTTCTGGAGCAAACATGTACTGTACAGATGCCACCAGGGCTGTGTTCCTACATCCGCAGACCTTACCATTATGTGCATGTAGCCCCAGCTCCCAATACCAGCATCTCTTCTGTTTGCCTAAATCAGGATATATATATATATATATATGGTTATTTGGAAGGTGAAGGGAAGGGTGAGCAGTGAAGAAAGTATGCAATATCAAGTTTATTTTGCTATTCATGCAATTTATTTATATTGCTAATGGTTTATTTGGGTGGTGAAGGGAAGGAGGGTGGGCAGTGAAGAAAGTATGCAATGTGAAGTTGCCGCTTTAGGTAACTGGAGAGTAATCTTGCTGCACTTTCTGGTGGTCAGTATAGAGCACACACGTTAGAATTACTCTACCAAGGACTGAGCACTTGGTTGAGGCATTTATTGGTTGAGGGCTACCCCTGGGTGGTGGGTCAATCTCCTCACATTTCTGGCCTGCCATGTACGCAGGCAGAGTGGGATATGGCAGAGCAGGTACTGGCTGCCAAAGACAGCCCTTCTTTCAGAGGAAGAAGACAGAGGAAGGCTGTGCCAGGCTGACAGCCAGGGAAAGCTCACAGGCTCCAGAGGGCAGGGTACCTGGGGAGGACAGTGTACTGTTTGGACTAGCAGCGAGAAGGGTGTGGCCTGAGTCCTCCCTAAAATGGGCTCAGTATAAATGTGCCAAGGAGACTTTGAGACAGGGGAAGGGTTATTCTCTATCATTATCATCCCTCTTCAGTCTTGACTACCAGGGCTCACTTGGATTGTAGTAGAATTGGCATAGCTTCACTTCCTTGACTTCTTGCTATCACCTGGGAGTGGATACATTGTTTAATTTGGAATTATTAATAGAGATAATAGTAGCCAACAACATTTATTGAGCATTTATTATATGCCAGGCACTGTGCTAGATGCTTTTCATGCACTCACTTGTTTAACCCTTCCCTAAACTCTGAGAGGTAGATACCATCACTGGCCCTATATCAATGGAAGATGAGGCAGTAACTTCCCCCAGATCTTGCAGGTATGAGTGCTGGAGCTGATACTTGCAGACAGATAGCCTGGTGCCAGAGTCTGCACTCATTCACTATTGAGAGGCTGTTTATCCTAGGCCTCTTGCCTTTTCTCACACTATTTTGAGACGGTTGAGATTAGGCATGCTTAAATGAAGATGGGTCAGAAGGTGTGTTGCACAATGCTCCCATGACCCTCTGGGGGAATGCAGGGCTCAGGTTGGTTCTAAGAGACTTTTAGTCCTGGCACTCCTCACCCTATATTCACTACCTCCAGTGTTTTGCTACCATCTTAGAAGAGGAAAAAGAAGTACCAAATGGTCACCTTATGGGAATGGAGATAAAGAAGTTTAGTTCTATGATTTTGCCTTGTGTTAGCAAATTATAAAAGTCTCTCTCTCCTGCTTCTTCCCTGACTCAGGCCCCAACATTTGAAGCCAGAGTCCTGAATCTCATTTCACCTGAGAGAGAGCTTCCTGTCCTCTCTCTCCACTAGCCATGCTTAAGCTAGGGAAGGATAAAGTGTCTTTATGTGACTTGTCCTGTCTCAGCTCAAGAGTCATGACTTTGAACAGGAGAAACACTATTCTAGGCTCATTCCTAGCCTTCTGGTAATATTTCCCTTTTTATTATTCAGCAGTTTCCAGATTCTGCTATTCTTTGGCACATATCTGATTTTCTTTCATTGGATCTTTCTAAAAGATAGATGTTAACACGATTTCTACTCAAACTGATATCTTTACTCTGTCCTGAGAAATGTATGATCCCCTTCCACCTCACCTGACCCTGGAACTTGGCCTGCACTGATTAAAAAAAAAAAAGAAAGAAAAAAAGAAAAAAAAAGCCTAGGGAGTAGAGGCTCTTCTTTGTACTATAAATTAAGCAAGTTATAAATTCTGCCTCAACACAGTTTTGGGGATGTAGGAAGGTTATTACAAAAAAAAAAAAAAAGGAGATGAAGAATTCTTCAGCAGCTGTCTGATTATACATAGGACAAGTTATTTTCTCTGGATTAAAACAACTCCCATGGATGTTTCCTGTACTTTGATCTGTATACTGATTTATTTTTCTCTAAGTGAATTTAGGTAATGAGAAAGGTGCCTACTTGATGTCTCCAGGGAATAAATCCTTCTAATTATCCACAGAGAAGAGAAGCAGAAGAGGAGTCACAAAGCAGATACCTCCCACAATATTTTAGAGATGCATCTCAAGCCCGAACTATGCAAAAAACAACTAAATATTAGCAAATTACTTAGGCTGAGTGACTTAGGAAATATTCTGGCTATTCTAATAGTTTCTGGTAAACATGTCAATTACTATGACTCATGACAGCTGCCAGATGTGGGTAGTTTTTTTTAAGACTTGAAATGGAACCCCATTCCATGTAGCTCAGATCTCCACGCAGACATGAGATACAGATAGATAGATATGCCGCATCCCCCCACACCCAACCCTCCCATCCAGAGTTTCTCTACCTCAGCACTACTGGAAACTGGATAATTCTTTCTTAAAGGAGCTATCCCATGCATTGTCGGATGTTCAACAGCAACCCTGGTCTCACTACATGCCAGTAGCACCTCCTCCCAAATCCCGAGTTGTAACAAAAAATGTCTGCAGTCATTGTCAAATATCTCCTGGGAGCAAAATTATCCCCAGATGAGCACTCTGGCAGGGAGAAACTTTGAACTCGCCACTTGAGGTCCTGGAACCTGCCTATGTGCATATTCTCTGTTGTAGAACTTTTTTTTAACCAAATGTATTTCAATTCTTTTAGGGCTATTGCTTACCTAATTTCTCAGCTATATGATGTAAGATAACCCATAGGTATATTATTTATTTCAGTAAATACAGGTATCATTCTTTTTAATGGCTTTATAGTATTCAATTATGGGAAAATGCCACAATTTATTTAACCAGTTCATTGTGTTATTTCCTATTTTTTATAATTACACGTCTTAATTTGTTCCATTTCCAGCAACTGTATTAGGTGCTGTTAAAAAAGACACATAATCATGATCTATGCCTTCATTCAGCTTATATTTTAGCAAAGAAGAAAATAGATTATTAAGTACATAAAGTAACTACTAATTCTAAATAGATTCATAATTATATAATTCAGTTAGTGCTAACTTCCATGAAGGAAATAAAGGGATGAGACAAAGAGCAACTGATGACATCACTTTAGATAGGGTGGTCAGGAAAGATTTCTCCTGTTAGGGGACATTTGAGCAGAGACCTTAAAGATGAGAATGAGGCAGCTATCTGAAGAGCTAGACCAGTCTGAGCAAAGAGAAAAGCAATACAGTGACCCAGCAGGGAGAAATGGCTTGGGGTACTTGAGGAACAGAAGGGAGGCTAGTGTGGCTGGAGCACTGAAGGCAAGGATAATAGTGGAGGGACATGGGATGGGTCATATACCACCTGATATACTGTCAAATATATACCACCTCATATTGTCAAATATCTCCTGGGGATAAAATTATGGCAGGAAGTGGAAAAGGCAGAACCTTGTAGGCCATTATAGGGAAGAGCCTAGATTTTATTCTAAAAGCACTGGGAAGCCATTTAAGGTTTTAAGAAGAGTAGCATGATCCAGTTTATGATTTAAAAGATTACTCTGGTGAGAAAATGAACTATTAAAAGGGAAAAATTGAATTAGAAAAGGGCCTATTTAAATTGCCTAATTGGGATTTAATGGTAGAATTATTCCAATAAGGGCACTGGAAATAAACAGAAGTAAATGGATTAAAGTACAACAGTCATCGTGGAGGAGGATTGAGTGGACAGGCAAGAAGAAGAAAGTGTAATGGGTGATGACTCCTGGGTCTAAGTCTCAAACAACTGGGAAGCTGATGGTGCCACTTACCAAGATGGGCAAGGATGAATTTTGGTTAAGGTGAGGATGAAGAGTGCCATTTTTAATGTATTAAGCCAGCTATGCCTGTTAGAGAGCCAAGTAGTAATAGCAAGTTGGACCTATAAACTTAGAACTTAGCAAAGAGATACAAGTTAGAGAAATAAAATTGGGAGCCACGGCATCTAGATGTATTTCAAGCCATCAAACTGCTGAGGATCATGTGGAAAAAGAACTTAGATGGAAGGCAGGCAGGCATGAGGCAGATGTGCCTTCATTTGCCCTGAGGTCCTTTGGCATTCAGAGGTGTAGTAGAAGAGACAGAACTGTAAGACCAGGAAGAAATAGCTGGCAAAGTAGGAACAAACTAGAGGAGTAGAATGCCGTGAAAGCTGGGTAATGACAGTAAGCCAATAGAAGAAAATGACCAATGGAATAATAAACACATTTCTGTGCCTCCATGCAAGTCCTTCAGTAGGATAATTTCCTAAACATGAAATTCTTAATTGATGGCTATACATATAATCAAATTTTAATAAATACCACCAAGTTTTACTTTCCTACCAAGGTCTTAAAAACATTCCCTTATGTTTTCTTCTAGGAGCTTTATAGCTTTGCCTTTCACATTAAGATTTAAAATCCATCTGGCATTTATTTTTGTGTATATGTGAGATAGGGGTCAAGATAAACTTTCTTTTCTATATGGATCATCAATTGACCTCGCATCACTTATTGAAAAGACAATCCTTTTCCCTCTGCACTGTAATGTCACTTTTGTCATGAATCAGGTGCTCATAAATATAGTTCTGTTTCTGGAAGCTCCATTCTGTCCCACAGACTGTTTATTCTTGGTGCAATACCACACTGTCTTAATTATGGTAACTTTACAATAAATCTTGTTATCTGGGAATGGAAAGCTTCCAGTTCAGATCTTCTTTTTCAAGACTGTCTTGGTTATTCTTGGCTGTTTTCATTTTCATATACATTTTAGAGTCAGACTGTCAACTTACACACACACACACACACACACACACACACACACACACACCTGCTGGCATTTATATTGTGATTGCATGGAGATCAATTTTGAGGAAAACTGACACCAAGTCTTCCAATTCATGAGCATGGTGTGATGAATATGGAAATACTTTTTTACTCAATAAAGATTTCAGCCAAGGGCAGCTTTTGTGAAAAAATGGTCCACGATAACTCTCTAATTTGTTTTATTTTAAATGGAAGAGAATGTTTCCCAGGGCTTAACTGATCACCAGAAAAGTGTACTTGTGAAAATATCAATGAAGGTAACTTATATAGAACTAGCCTTTAATAAACTAGTGAAAACTTGGAGAGGCTTCACCAAAATACAAATCAGAAGAAACAGTCTGCAGGTCTTTTTGGCTAGCTAGCTGGAAGTTGCAATATGGACATTTCAGAAAAGAAGAGCTTTTATTTTTTAACCTGTACTCTTTTCTCTGCCCTCTGACTTAACACATGGCTGTACTAAAAATGGCTTTCCCCAGTGCTATGCTCCATACATTTGGCATACCACAGAAAACTTAATATTTTCCCAGCTGATATTGTTTATTATTAACAGTAATGTTTCTTATGAATCATTTCACTCTTAAAAATGCTGCACTAATAAAGTCAGCATCTATCAAAAAATAGTTTACATACAGTTTTAGTGTTCTTTAAATGTTCTGAAAACATGGTTTCTGTGTATATTCAGTACTCAGTGCATGATTTAACCATCAAACTTCCTATCTAAATATGCATTCCCATTTATACCCAAGAAAAGTCTTAAGGGATTTATTATAATATCAGTTTATATATTTTTTCCTATTGATTGTGGTTGTACATCTATCTTAAAATTCACCTACAACAATTGATAGAAATGTTGCTTATGACTCAAGTCTTAAAGTATGCATAAACCCAGCCATTTATGAGTGAATACCATCAGAGTCTTTATATTAATATATCTGATTTCAAGTATCAGTTCTTAGAGTGCCTCTATTCCATGCCCAATCTTATTTTGATAATTTTACTTTAGATATTTTCCTTTAAATTCTGAAAAAGACTGAACAATTTGAATTTCTCAATCTTTACCCAGTTTTTCTTCCTCCAGATTCTCTGGATATGCTCTATATTTCTGCTTCTTGGCTAAATCTCAAGATTTCTAACAAGCTAACAACAGAAATCCCAGAATTTGTGTACAAAAGTTCATGCTTCCAAGATTTCCTAGGTGGATATAAATCTTTTCTCCATGGGGTTCACAAAACTCAATACAAATTTAATTATCCTTCACAACATGGCCAAAAGGGTAAAAAATGAGATGAAGTTCAGATGAAAAAAAAAAATAAACAACCCCCCAAAATAACAACATAACTCTCATCAGTGTGTTTCCCAACATTAAATACAAAAGCTTTTAAATGATATTGTAATTAATCATTCATATTATTGTGTGACTCAAGAAACATTTGTCACTCATATATATTACAAAGCTAAATACTACCAAACAGCATATGAGACAGTATTTAGGAAGACATCTGGCATTCAGAGAAATGTATGTCCTGCTTTTAAAAGGGCATCCTAAATATATCCACCTAGTGAAATAAATTTTAACATATATAATTTTTAAATATATATATATATATATATATATTCATTCTCACAAATTCAATTTTGGAGGCAGATAGGTTTGATGAAATTAACTTCTTAAGATTTTCTCCTAATGCTCAAAGGTGGTTCTAAGTCATGCTCTGCATGTCTAAGTATGTCCAAAACCATTGTTGACATTTGACAAATTGCCTCGTGAATTTTCACTTGTGGGTTTTTGATTATTTTCCATTTTACAGTGTAAACTGAGATGCTGTGTGCAGCTGTTTGATCCAATATCATCAGGTGGCCATGTGCAGTTTCCACGGGAACCAGAACTTTGTCCAGCATATCATAGGCCACCATTTCTTCTGTTATAAAGAAGCTATTTTTCTATGTGGCGTACAGCACACTGCACATGTTATCCTTCAAACCACCTGCTCTCTGAGAAAGGAAAATGTTTTCACTCTTCTGAAAATTAAAAAATATTATGATTATGGTTCATAAGCCCAGAAGCAGAAAGAAAATAGTGTCATTATTTATTTAGTATTGATGAAACTAAGTGCTTGAAATATAACTTAGAAAATCTATCTAATGGGCTAAAAGCAACAAGCAGTAAAAGTAGTAAAGGCAAAGAACTCTGAGTGAGAAGCAAGTTAATTTGGAAAATTTACTGATAGGAAACAATTTTTTTCTCGATAACCTTCTCCAATGCCCTACCCTTAACACTTTTATTTTGTAATTTTTAGGAACTTTAATTAACATGTTTTAAGCAAGGTTCTGAAAATATAACATCATTAAGACGGAACTTGTAAGAGAAAAGAGTTTTGACTTTGGGATCATCGAGCCATGAGTGGAGAGTTGAAAGGACCCTGAGTCTTTAGGTTCATATCCCTTTTTCTGAAAACAAAGAAACTGAGAAGTATTAAGTGGCCAGTTCTAAGCCATGCTCTTATTTGATGGTGTAACTGAGACAATACAGATCTGCTTTCAACACCCTTCACATGTGATTTCGGTAGTTCTGGGACGTTCCCAAGTCACTGTCCACAGCAGCACTGGAACTCTGCTCCCCTGATGTTACCATTATGCAACCTAGTACAACTGTCCCTCTGTTATTCACAAATAACGTGTCTGTTACTTGAATAAATAATGTCTTCCATGATTCAGAAATAATGAGTTGTGCTGTCTCATGTATACTTGTGTTCCAAATGTTTATAAGTAGCTTGTTGCTTTCTGTGGGTCTCTCCTATCTCAAAGTCATTAAACATGCCTACTAAAGAATGCTTTTGTCTCCTTTTCACCAAACCATGCCTCTGTCTTGTTTAATATTCTGTGTAAGACTTGTCAATAACATAAAGCCTCACTAGGTTAATTCTTCCTCACTCCTCACTTAAGTGCTTCCTTCCTCTTCCCCGCATTCCTTTTCTGCCTCTCTAAATAGCATGTGTCCTTCTCTTAATACAATTTAAAACGGTTCTTTCATATGTCCATCAACTAGGTTTCTTTTCACTGCAATTAATTAAATGCCAGGGAGAAAAGGGTTGAAAAAATTACCCTTCAGGTATAATGTTCACTATTTGGGTAATGGGTGCATTCGAACCCCAATCCTACTGCATGTACATATACCCATGAGTCCAAAATAACATTTAAAAAATTAAATGCCAAACTAACAGTGGCTTAAAACATAAGGCCATCTACTATTTACATAAACAGAAGTCTGCAGTTAAGACTGTGCCTGGAAGACAGCAGATCAAATTAGACTCAAAGCTGTTTTATGGTTTCTGTGGTGGCAGAAACCAATCTGATTACTGTCAGTCTGGGCTGGCATGGTAATTAAAAATACCTAGCTGAAGTGGAAGATGTGTGGGCAGAAGCAACCAACAGACAGATCATTTCAGAATTGAGAATAACACATTCCAACCTGTTAAGATAGGCTATTGTGAAGGACTCTGCAACATCTGGGTCCCACAGAAATAATAGGCAACAAATTTGTTTTCTGTGAAAATCGGGGCTGGGACTTTAATGAGTAACTTATATTCATTCATCACACGTTAAATTACTACCTGTTATCACCCAGCCATTCTAGCCTCAGGAGCTCAGGAAATTGATGATTAAAGACTATCCTTGTCCTCAAGCTCATACTGTGGTTGAGAAGGCAGACATATAAATAATTACAATTTTGTGTTATGATCGTTCTAACAGTTTTATTTAAAATTGTATAAAACCCACAGCAGACAGAAGTTAATTCTGCCTGAAAGTGTCAGGGAAGGCACTACTGAGGGGATGACTTTTAAGAAGGGAAAAAGGAAGGAACACCAAAGACCAGAGCATACCAGAAACATGAAAACAGCAGCATGACAACATGAAGCATTTTTAGTGAAAAACAAGAAAGTTTATGTCATTGGAATGTACCAAGTACATGGGTAAGATTGGAGACGGGAAGCTGAATTTTAATAAGATGGCTTAGTCAGACTATGTTTGAGGATTTTCAGGGTCAGAGTAAAAAGTGATCAAGGGGTGAACAGAATCAATGAGGATGGAGGTGAGCATAACTAAACAAACTAAGAGTGGGTGTATATATAGGGAGAAAAGTGACATCAAATGAGAAAAAACTGCAGGTTTTGATAAGTTCAAAGAGTAGGTTTGGGATAGTCAAGCATGGAAAAAGTGGTTATGTAGATTTGTTCGAATGGTGGAATTTTTAAAATTTCATTATAAGTTCTGAGATACATGTGCAGAACATGCAAGTTTGTTACATAGGTATACACATACCATGGTGGTTTGCTGCACCCATCAACCCATCATCTACATTAGATATTTCTCCTAATGCTATCCCTCCCCTAACTCCCACCCCTGACAGGCCCCAGTATATGATGTTCCCCTCCCTGTGTCCATGTGTTCTCATGGTTCAGCTTCCACTTATAAATAAGAACATGCAGTGTTTGGCTTTCTGTTCTTGTGTTAGTTTGCTGAGAATGATGGTTCTCGGCTTCATCCATGTCCCTGCAAAGGACGTGAACGCATCCTTTCTTATGGCTACATAGTATTCCATGGTGTATATATGCCACCTTTTCTTTATCCATTCTATCACTGATGGGCATGTGGGTTGGTTCCAAATCTTTGCTATTGTGAACAGTGCCACAATAAACATATGTGTGCATGTCTTTATAGAAGGATGATTTATAATCTTTTGGGTAGATACCCAGTAATGGGATTGCTGGGTCAAATGGTATTTCTATTTCTAGATCCTTGAGGAATCACCACACTGTCTTCCACAATGGTTGAACTAATTTATACTCCCACCAACAGTGTAAAAGTGTTCCTTTTTCTCCACATCCTCTCCAGCCTGAAAAATGGGATTCTAAAGTTTAAGATTTCACATGTGGAACAGTCCCAAGGAACAAGAGCTAAGATGTGGTCTTGAAGACAAAAGTAACTGGACTATTAGGCAAAGAGAAGCTGTCTGTAGGGACTTCGAAATTATACTCATAAGTTGTGTTCCACTTGATGTAGATCTTGAAACAAGGATTTGAGTACATATTTATCTGGCAGAAAAATTCTACACTTTTACGTCGTATGCTTTTATAGTAGTGTGTCATTAAGTCACTAAGTCCTCAGCTCAGCCTTGCTGTACAGTCAAGTCAGCTGACATTAATTGATGTGAACAACTCAATAGAGTTGCCCTCCACAGAGCTATCAAGAACAAGATGGCTTTAGGAGCACCAGCTTCTCTGTTGAGGCTCATCCTCCCGGCCCCAACTTTGCTTTTTCAAACTCTCCTGTGGGACTCAGCAGGGCAAAGGAATCTCTCATTGAGGAACATTACAGAGGGGGCACCTCATGTAACCACTTCCCATGTGTCTCCCAAACCCCTTCTGAGTTAAGAAAAGATTTCACAGCTTGCTCTTGGTTCCTTCTGTGTTTGAGGAGCTGATCTCTGGTTTAGTGAAAGTGCCTTATAGATTTGCACATCTATTTTAGTGGCTTCTCTACTGTCTGTTTCTTATTCTTTATTTTCTTATCATTTTCAGTTTTAAGCCATCAATTCTATGGCTTAGAATTAAACCATTAAAAGCCATGGTTAAAAACAAAATGTTTTTAATCATAGCTATTGATGTATATAGTGTATAATGACAGTTCCCAAGTTACAAAGGTTCTTCAATGTACTATTTACAAATAAATAAATTTACATATAAACATATATTTATATATAAATCCCAACATAATTCTATTTTTGAAGTACTATGTTTTTAATCTATCAAAATACTACCAGATTTATCTATTCAAAATTCCCAAACTGAGCATCATAATCATTTCTTAGTATCTTAACACAATATTATGTGTATGTGTGTATGCTTATTATGTAAATAGTTTCTTATTAAATGAAAATGTAAAGTACAATACCACATACTTTGGCTCCTACTGGATTGATAGATGTCAATGGATTTACAATTATCACTTATTCCCAATCTCTTTCATCAACAGCAAAACCATATATACATTTACATACACACACACACACACACACACACACACACATATATATCTGTTTTTGTATCACAGGAAGGCTTTATTAAATTCACTTCTGTTAAGGCCATAAAACTAACATGTTTACAATACAAAGTTTCATAAGCTAAAGAAAACAGAAGAAACTATTATTCCTCATTCTCACTACAAGGAGCTGGTGAAAATTTCTGCATCTAAGTGACTCCTGTTATTTTTCAAAGTGATAACTCTATAACTACTGTACAAGTGTTTGTAGTTTGAATATGACACATGTCTGTAGTCGAAGAGTTACATTCAAGTTATTAACATGTATATAATCTCTTGTTCTACATCAAGCAATCTGACTGTATAACAGTGATATATATTCTACTTTCTGTGTTTGCTATTGTTTACAGAAACTCAGAAACTGTGTGGTGGATACAGTTGCTTCTTATGGGCTGCTTGGCAAAGTCAATGTTAATAATGTTTGCTTTAGGGAGTGAAATAAATGAGAGAATGCTTAAGCTGGAAAACTGAAAATCTCATCTAGTCAAAAGCTTACTAGTTCCAAAATACAAATCAAAGGTTTATTGTTTTTGTTTTTGTTTTTTTTTTTCCCTGACATGGAGTTTCACTCTGTAACCCAGGCTAGAGTGCAGTGGCAGGATCTTGGCTCACTGCAACCTCAGCCTCTTGGGTTCAGGCAATTCTCCTGCCTCAGCCTCCCAAGTAGTTGATATACAGGAATGTGCCACCACATCCAATCAATGTTTGTACTTTTAGTAGAAATGGGGTTTCACCATGTTAGCCAGGCTGGTCTCAAACTCCTGTCCTTAAGTGTTCTGCCCACCTCGGCCTCCAAAAGTGCTGGGATGGCAGGAGTGAGCCATGTGGCTGGTCACAAATCAAATTCTTAATCAAAGTTTTATGATAAGCAGTCTTAAATACCAAATAGCATGTTCTTTACTATCAGTGCAGTCCCCTAGAGTGTACAGTCCCTGTTTATGGTCCTGCTTCAGAAATAAAACTGTGCCTTTAATTCATCTACCAGTCATAATAAATATGTGGCACACTCTCAGCTTAATCTTCAAGCTAAATGAAAATTCTTTAAATTAACTGGTGAGGATATATAGAATTGCAAGCCCCATACAAGTAGACATCCAGATTGCATCTTTAGAAGATACAGAGCCCAGCTTTGTTCTGAAGCCATACTCAGTGAGCTTGGTCCTTACAGCTCTACTACATGAAGCAGCAGGAGAAGTCTGTCAGGAGCCTGATAGCTCCTGGAGGACCACTGCTTATCTAACCTGTCTTTTAGAAAAAAATACTCTCTTTCTACCTCCTGGGTTCATATTTGACCTATGACTTCTTAAGACTGAAAATTACTTTTCCTTATGTGTAATTGATGTTAATCATTCATAATCAAATTGCAACCATATAGCAGATGTACCCAAGCTGCTAGCATAGGTTAGATATTTAGTCACATGCAGGGAGGTTAAATCTTGTAAGTGGAGAACAAAGGATTACAGTAAATTTAAAGAGGATCTTCGACAAGGCAACCTTATGTCCGTTCTTGGATTCACTGAAGGTCACACATGGATTAATTCAGAATTCTCAACTTCAATACTATTGGCATTTTGGCCAGCTAATTCTTTGCCATGGGAATTGTTCTGTGTATTGTAGGATGCTTAGCCCTGGCCTCTGCCTTGATTCCAGTAGCATCTCCAAGTTGTGACTATCAAAAATGTCTCCAGATATTCCCAAATGTCTCCTGGGGCGTAAACCACCCTTTGCTGAGAGTCACTGGATTAACTGTAAGGTAGAAGGGAGCTACTTTGTTCACAAAAGTAATAAAACTCACACAGAACTGCTGGAAATGAACTTGTGCAGTGGAAAACAGACTGGCTTTCTTAGTTGCCCTCAACATCCTCAAGTCATGTTCTAGACTGCTATTTGAATACTGGCATCTATTTTTCCAGTTTTTTTTAAGCCACTGAAATGTTATGTGATATGGTACCCCACAATTGTCAAGTATGGGAACACTATGAGCTCTGGTCCAGTAGTTAATAATCTATATAATATTTCCAAACTAATTTTTGTGTAGGAGTCATTCAATGTGTTTAAGAAATTCTAAGTAAATGTCTTGGTTTAAAACCCCAACATTTTCAAAATAAGAATGACTCTTGCAATCAAAGATGGAAATCCATCATCTATAGACCTGATATAATTAAGTAATTCATAAAATCAAGAACAACAAAAAACAGGAGTTGGACACTGGGTTTTTCATTTCACTGACAGTCCCTGCAAACTCAAATGCTGCAGTATCTATTGTCTCAGCCTGAAATTGTGTTTGCCAGTTAAGGTCGCTTCAATGTGAACAGAAAGGGGTAGAATTCTGCTGTGGACATTTAAGAAAGTATAATTCTGCCATGGGCATTAAAAACAGTATTTTTTTTCACAGTCATTTTCTACCCATCTTCCCTCAATCCCCCAATATTCAAACATATGCTCAGTACTTTCAGGAAGGAAGGAAAGCTACCCAGGAGGTAGAAAATGAGCAAGATTCAAATGTTTTGTCAGCTGGAGTTCTAGCCAGCAACCAATTTTCACAAACTCTTGTATGTTATTCAAATTATCATAATATTATTCAAATAATCATAACACAGCATTGGGTCTTTGACCTATTAATTATCCTTTCATCCGTTCCCTCCCTGCTGCCGAGTTAATTAGTCAGATGGCGGGGTCTCTGCTTTATGTACATTATCTCAACCATAGAAAGCCACAAAGTTGTGTCAAGAACTGCAGTGTTAGAGTCATCCTTTTCCGTTCTGATAATCATGTATGCAAATTATTTTAAAACCTTTTCCTTCTTGCTAATAGCCTTACTATTCAGAGGAAAACAGGCTTCCCTTCATCCCTTTTCCAAACTGTGTGTGTGTGTTTGAGAAGAAATGAATGACAGCCAGCCACATACCACCCCAAATTGCATCCTTATCCCAGTTTTTTCTCTTTGAGACAGAGAAAACCACTTCTTAGACATGTGGAATTCTCTTTATCCTGCCCTTTGTGCCCCAAAGCCATGATTGAGTATTCTTGATTGGCACTGGCAGTGGGATTGGTGCTGTCCTCTGCTCCAACAACACCACTGGGCTCATCATTCAGAAATCTAATCCCCAGCAGTTCACAGAGTGGCTTCCTAAAATTCTTTTCTTATGTACCCATAGAGCTCACTCTATGACATCAGTCTCCATAGATAAATAACGAGCCACATATCTCATGTCAGAAATGCCACAAGGGTGCTAATTTTTTCTATGCTTCTCAAGAAACTGAATGGGTTTTCTGTCAAACTTTTTGTACATTTTTTAAAGTGTACAAGAGTCCCTTTCAGATTGATGAGGAAGAAAATTTTTGTGAATGCAAGATTGAAGTTAGCATAGCTTTATTCTCCATGCTGTCAGTGACAGTTAAGTCAGGAAAACAGAAACTACTGTAGCTATTTCAAACAGTGAAAATGCGATATAGTGAATTGGTTGCACAGTGATGGAAGAGCTAAGAAACCAATTAGGAAATGGAGGCAACCCAGAGATTAGTAACAGCAGGAAACCACATGTACCCACAGGGAGGACACAGTGATCCTAGAACCAAGAAGCCAGCTGAAGCTAGAATCATGGAGGGGCTTCCCAGGGGAGCTGGGACCAAACAGAAGTGCTATCATGGCAGGAAACCACCCCACGAAGCCAAAATAGAAAGGCAGAAATACCTTAGCTGCTTCCTTCTTCCTGCAGTCTAATCTCTCAGTAGGCCTCCACAGATGGAATTTAGCTAGAAGCCAGGTGCAAGGAAGTCTGGAAAATCTTACTTGAAGAAAAATGGGAGATGAATCTGAAAGTTGTATCCATCTTCTCTTGCAGTGATAGTTGAGTGAATACAGAGCTAATCAATAACACTTAAATGACAGACCTATATACAGGTGCACATAGAATATGCTCCAGTAATCTAGAATTTATGATAACTCACAGAAAGTTTAGTCTAAATAACTAAAGAGAAGCTAGGCAAATTAAAGTAATAAACAAAACCACCTAGGAAGCAACCATCTCAAGGATTCTGGTACCTCTGGGAATAATGTACATGCACATTTTTGGAGGGTCAAGTCCTAATCCTCACAATCTGTTCATATGTTACTTTACATGGAAAAAAATATTTTTCAGATGTGATTAAGATTAAGGACTTTGAGTTTACCCTAGATTATTTGGGTAGGTTTAATCAAAACACATGAGTCCTTAAAATTGGAGAACATTTCTTGGATGCAATGAAAGAAAGGAAGAGGATGAAAGGAGGTGTCAGAGAGATGTGAAAAAGACACTCCTTGCTATTGCTAGTTTTGAAAATGCAAGAAGGGAGTCAGGGGGCAAGAAACATGGGTAGCCTCTAGAAAGAGTAGCTGGAAATAGCAAGAAAACAGACTCCACTTATTCAAGCTTCTGCCATTCATCATTTTTTCCACTAGCTTCTCCATTTCCATCAGCAGCACATAACTTTGCTGTTAGTTCTTCCATATTACAAAAAATGAACTCAAAAATCTTCTCGTGACCTCCAACTCGCTATAGTCACTACTCCATTCTTTTGCTCCTCTGTGTAACAAGCCCCTAAAAAGAATTATTCTATACTTGTTGTGTTTAATTCCATATTTCCTAGTCTCACTTAAGCCCACTCCAATGAGGCTAACTGCCCCCTTTTCATGGTCAATTCTCAGTCCTCAGCTGACCTGACTTAGCAGCAGCATTTGACATGACTGATCATTGTCTCCTCCTTGGTGCCCTTTTCTCCCTTGACAGCTGAAACGTCAAGTTCTCTGGCTTTTCCTTCTTCCTCAGGGGTTGCTCCTCAGTCTCCTTTGCTGCTTGTCCTTCTTCTCCCTGACCTCTTATGTTGGCAAGCCCCAGGTCTCAGACTTTGGACATCTTCTCTTTGCTATCTACACTCATTCCCTTGATAATCTCATTCCTTCTCATGGATTTAAATACCACCCACACACTAATGAGTTTCAAATTTTATCCCCAGATTGGGATTCTCTGTAGAACTACAGACCCAGATATCCAACTGCCTACTTGCCGTTTCCATTAGAATGTCTAATAAACATCTCAACATGGCCAAACAGAACTCCAGGTCCTTTCTCCAAATGTACTCTAACTACCTTGGCCTTCTCTGTCTCATTTTGTGGTAACCCCCTCCTCCCATTAGCTTAGGTTAGAAATCTTGGAATCATCCTTGACTTTTTTTTTTTTTAATTCACACCTTCAAAACATACACAGATATCAAAAACAATGAGCATATCTGGCATCTACCTAACAATGTTCCATTGAAAGTAACCAGTAATTCTTGGAGATATTGTTCATTCTTGGACCAAAGCTGGCAAAGTACAAAATAAACATGGACTGTCTTAATGTGCCAAAAATTAGTTAAGTACTCAAATTAGGACAGGGACATGCCAAAAGGACGCAGTAACCAATTTAAAGGGCTCCCAGTGACCAAATCTGAGATAATTTGAGCATCTAAACAAATAATGATATTAACAGGTTAAGATTCATCGAAGGAAATAATACATGTTGTTAATTAATTAATAGAAGGAGAAGGGAAAATGTTCTGTTTCAGTAGAAAGCCAACTAGTAAATTTAGAAGAAATGATGGAATTAGAAAAGTCTTCATTCAGCATTGTAATAATGATCAGTTCATGGAAAAATTATCAATGCATGCTAAAACCAGTGGTGAAAGTTTAATGAGTGGCAGAATATTTATTGTATAGTTTCGAAGTAGCTTCCCAGAAGTTATTTTTTTATTAAAAAATTAGCGACTTCACATTGGAGAAACCTGACAGACACCACCTTAACCAAGTAACTTTAATAGAAATGGGATAAATCAATGACATGTGCCTTCCATTGCATGATGCACTGTGAAAGACATAGCATCACTTCTGTGCCAATAATGTATTCCTGCCAAAAATGCAGAACCCACACCTAATCATGAGAAAACATCAGACAAATTCAAATTGAGGGACATTCTAAAGACAAATGAAAAACTGGCCAGCATACTTAAAAAAATGTTACTAGGGACAAAGAGACTGGAACTATTCCAGATTAAAGGAAACTAATAAAACATAGCAACACAAACATCCAAGATTTTCTTTTGCTTTAATGAATGTAATTCAGACATACAGTGAGATCTGAATAAGGTCTATAGGTCAAATAATATTATTATATCAATGGTAATTTCCTGATTTGGATAATTGTTCTGGGATTATGTGAAAGAACTTGTGTGTGCATGTGCACGTGTATGGAGAAAGAGAGAGTGCAACAGTGTGTGCACATGCGAGAGAGAGGCTGCAAATGTACCTGGGAATTTGTATTATTCTTGAAAGTTTTTTATGACTTTAAAATCATGTCAAAATAAAAACAATTTAATTTTTATAGAAAAAATATATAAATCCAGATTCTTTCTTCTCACCATACCTGCTGCTGCCATCCTCATGGCAGCCACCATCATCTTTCACCCTACTCACCAAAGTAACCTCACTGGTCTCACTGTTTCTGCCCTTGTTTCTTGCAGTCTGTTTTCAATGCCAAGCTGGTTCTTTTAGAACATATGTCAGACCATAAAGATCATCTACTCTGCGGTCTTTAGTTGCTTCTTGTCAGAGCCAATTACAAAGCTCATACACCAAGGCTCAAAAGACCCTCCCTACCCCAAACGTGACTTTCCCTCTGCCAATCTCTTGTCTTTCATCTCATCTCACTCTCTCCTCTCTAGTCATATTGGCCTTCTAACTTTTAGGGCCTTTGTACTGGCAGTTTCAAGTGTCTTCATCAAGATAACCAAAAGGTTTTCTTCAGTCTTACTTAAATATTTCTCAGTGGTGCTTACCCTGCCATCCTATTTTAAATGACAACACCTCCATCTCCCTTACTTTGCTCTATTTTCTTCTATTTTCATCAACTTTTTTTAAACCTTCTATTATAACCTATGATTTTCCTATTCTGTCTACTGTAAATTTTCTATGTCCAACTATTAGAAGGTAAATTCCATGAGCAGAGAGAGATTTTTGTCAATTTTGCCTACAGATATATCCCAATACAATGTTTGTACAAAGTAAATGCTTAAATATTTCTTAAAATTAAGAAATATTTCTAGAATAAATTAATGACTGTGTGCTTCTCAGTCTTGCTTTTTTTTTTTTTGCTAAACATTAGATGGTACCTGGGATTTATCATGTTCTGATACATAGTTAGAATTTATTTAGTTTTCACTATTATGCAGTAGTCTGTTGTATGCATTTCCTAGAGTTTACTAAAATGGGTATTTAGTAATGGATATTGGGTTTGGATGGATATTGGGTTTTATGCAAGTTTTTTTGTTTGCTTACATTATTACTGTCGATACAGATACAATTAGACATATTCCCAGTCTACATATATAAGTTTTTCTCTGTGGCACAGATACAGAAATAGAATTCCTAGGTAATGGAATATGTGCATCTTCAAATTTACAAGATAATGTCAAACTGTTTTCCAAAGGCATTGTCCAGAACGGCATTTTAAAATTATGTATCAGATCATGTCACTCGTCTGTTCTAAATATGCTAATGGTTTCCTGTCATATAGAGAATAAAACCCCAGCTTCTTATTGAGGCCCCTGGTGTCTTACTTAATTTGATACCTTCCTATTTCTCTGACCTTGTCAATTACCTTTTGTCTTCCTTACTCTGTGCCAGCTGTCTGCATTCTTTCCCTTTCAAAGAGGAAACCTACAGTAACTTGACTTTGCCTGCAACACTCTTCCTCCAGATATTCACTTGGCTTGAGTCCTCACCCATTCAAATCTTAAGAAATTACCACTTAAAAGAGACTTATTTGAAGTACCTGGTGGAAGACAGAATACTGTTCTCCTAGAGATGTTCGTGCCCTAATCCCATGAAAACTGTGAATAAGTTATTTTATGTGGCAAAAGGGAATTAAGATTGTAGATGAAATTTAAGTTGTTAATTAACTGACCTTAAAATAAAGAGATTGTCTTGGATTATCTGGGAGGACCCAATCTAATCACATAAGCTCTTAAAATAGGAAAGCCCTTCCTGGCTGTGGTCAGGAGGAGATGTGACAATGAATGAAGGGTCAGAAAAATGTGATGGTGGAAGAAAAGGATCACAAGCCAAGGAATGCAAGAAACGTCTAGAACTTGGAAAAGCAAGGAAAGGGACTCTCTCCTAGAGCCTGCTGATGCCTTGATGCTAGTCCAGTGAGACCAGGCTAAAACTTCTAATCTGCAGACCAGTAGGACAACATTCAAGCTATTTTAAATCACTAAATTTGTAGTAATTTGCTAAAGCAGCAATAGGAAAGTAGTACACACCTAAAATGACAACTAACCCCAATTCTCTATACCCTACCTGTGCTTTATTTTTCTTCATAACTCTGAACACTACTTGCAATTTTACTGTATTATTATTTAATACTAATATCTGTCCCCAGTTAGTTACAGAAGACAGAGAGTTTGTCTGCCTTATTCTCTGTTGTATCCATGGTACCTGGTGCAGTACATGAACAAAATGGACATGTGTCAAAAAATGACAGCTCAAAAAATATTGAATTCATGAGTGTACCTTAATAGGAGTATTCATTTCTGAAGCTGCTTCTATACTATCAACCTGAAACAGCAGATTTAGAATTCACCATAACACCATCAATATACCCTTCAGGTTCTACCCTTAAAATTCTGTAAGGGTGAAGTTCATTTTCCTGCAGGAAAACTTACAAAATAGTAATAAGTTGATGTATCCAGGGCTGATTAGATTTAGGAAAACCCCCACTCATCAGCAGGAGGAACTCCTGAATCCACTTTAATAAATGAATAACATTTTACCAATTTCATCTACTGTTTAGAGAACCTCCTCCACTCATAAATCAGCTCTATGACCTAAGAACAGGACAGGGGATTGTCAAAGTCCCTTTACAGAGTAATTCCAGAAATGCCTTAGAGCTCAACAAAGGAGGAAGCTGACATTAGAAAGCTGGAATTTACAACCTAAGGGAAAGCCCCAGTAGGGAAAAACAAAACATCAGGCTGAACATACCAGGAAACCTGTTCAGTTTTTGCTTACAAAAAGTCTTTATATCTCTGTAAAAGATGTTTTTCAATGAAGCAAGTTAATCCACTAAAATTCAGCCTCAACTGGAACTATGACTGTAAATCTTTACCTTTGTCATGATTCTTTCTAATGTTCAGGAGGTGATCTTATAAACAAACTGCTGTAGGTCTGCTGGGCTGAAAAAGCAATGAAATGGCATTCTCCTGAGGACTTGACGGAAACCTTTGGATGCCAATGGTAAAGAGCTCAGGTCACTTTCTGTGACCTGTGAAGCTGCTTGAACTGCCTGGGTAAACATCAAGAAAGTTGAACACACCTTTTAACATGGCAAAGTGTTTCAGAGCAAGACTTTACTCAAGAGGTTATCTTTGATTTTTAACAAGGATATATTTTTCCAAGATAAAAAACCACAATGACTTCATCTGCAAACACATCATGTAGATTTATTACTTTCATCAAATGAACGAATAAAAGATTTTGATCTGTTGGTTTCTCTCTTTAGAGCAACAAGCATGCTATAGTTCTACTTAATTAAAAGATTCTAACAATTATTGTTACAAATCTTTACAACCTGTTCTTACTCAGCCTATAGAGTTGCTCATCTAAATTGCATTAAAACTAGGATTTATACTTAATTGCTAGTTTGCAAAATTTTGATTTGCACCTACATATAGGATACTATGTATATCTTTTGGATAAACTCATGTGAGACAGGCTTGGGGAGACTTTAAGACAACCAAAAATATTACATGAGGCTAAATCATAGTTTAATAAGCCGAAATATTGGGTTGTAGGCCACTGAGCAATTAAGCAAAAAATTATTGAAGAGTTATTCATTCTCATACTGAAAAGTATTTTTTACAAAAACATTTCTTATACAAAACAATCTTATTCTCATTAAACTTGGCTTTTCACATATCTGCTCATGATCTTATAACTTGGAGAATAACATCTTATATTTGTAAATAGGTAGAAGCTGTATGTTTTAACTTTCATCAATGACCTAGCTGAAGAAATAGGAAACTCATTGATTTAGCTGAGTTGGTCACCTGGAGAGAAAGTAAACTCCTTAATAGATGGGACTGGAATTCTAAATGATCTTGCTAAGTCAGAGAAGCAGATAGATCCAGTCAGAAAGACACCAAAGAATAATAAGCACAATAATTACCTTACAATAAGAATAGAGGGGGAAAAAAAAAGAGGTAAACGTGGTAAGAAAAGATGTGCTGTAAAAGGACCTGAAAGTTGAGCTGAAGCTAATTAAATAGCACAGAACAATTAATAGAGTAAATGAATAATTAAAGAATAATATGTACTACAGATTTATGTCCACATGTAGAAGAGGAGTTAAGTGAGATAAAAATAAAAGTTCAGAGAATGAAAATTAGCAGGATGAAAGTCTTACAGGAAGATTGTTTTAAAAGGGAATATTTATTCAATGCCTGCTATGTGTTAAGCAATGGAAATACAAAGGTATATTCCCATTTACTCTTTAAGAGACAATAGTCTAATAAAAGAAATATAAGCCAAAAAATTCAGCAAACAGATGTTTTAGATAAAAGACAAATACAATTTTAGCAATAATAATTAAGCAATTATTTGCTAAATAATTTTAGCAAAAATAATGTATACTTTAAGCATACATTATAGTAATAGTAGTGAGGCTACTAATGGAAAGAGAGATTAAGAATGACACAAGAGCAGAAAATCAAACACCGTATATTCTCGCTCATAGGCGGGTGTTGAACAATGAGAACACATGGACACAGGGAGGGGAGCACTACACACTGGGGTCTGTTGGGGGGAAGTGGGGAAGGGGCGGGGGGTGGGGAGGTGGGAAGAGATAGCATGGGGAGAAATGACAGATACAGGTGAGGGGACGGAAGGCAGCAAAGCACACTGCCATGTGTGTACCTATGCAACAATCTTGCATGTTCATCACATGTACCCCAAAACCTAAAATGCAATTAAAAAAAAAAAAAAAAAAAGAATGTTGCCTAAAGTTGGTAAGCAATAAAGGCAGAAATTCAACCCAAGAAATTTAATGCCAATAAATTTTACATTCAAGGGGTACATACATGTTCAGGTTTGTTATGTAAATATACTGCATGATGCTGAGTCTGGGCTTCAGTTGAGGCTGTCACCCAAATAGGTAACAAAACACCCAATAGTTAGTTTTTCAATGCTTGTCTCCCTCCCTCCTTCCCCCTTTTGGAGTCCCCTATTGTTTCCTGTTGATGTCCACACATACCCAATGTTCAGCTCCCACTTGTAAGTGAAAACATGCAATAGTTGGTTTTCTGATTCTGCATTAATTCATTTAGGATAATGGCCTCCAGGGGCATCCATGCAGCTGCAGAGTACATGTTTTTATTCTTTTTATGGCTGTGTAGTACTCGACAGTGTATGTAAACCACATTTTCTTTATCCAGTCAACCACTTATTGGCACTTGGGTTGATTCCATGTCTTTGCTCTTGTGAATTCGTGCTGTGATAAACATGTGCACGAAGGTGTCTTTTGAGTAGAACAATGTATTTTCCTTTGGGTGTACATATCCAGTAATGGGTTGCTAGGTCAAAGAGTAACCTATTTTTAGTTCTTTGAGAAATCTCCAACTAGTTTCCACAGGGGATAGACTGATTTACAATCCTACCAACAATGTGTGAGCATCCTCTTTACAACCTTGCCAACATCTGTTTGTTTTTACTTGTAGACCATTATGGTTATGAGACGGTATACCATTATGGTTTTGATTTGCATTTCTCTAATAATTAGTGATATGGAACATTTTTTCATGTGTTTGTTGGCTGCTTGTATTTTTATTTATTTTTATGTTTTTTGAGATGGAGTTTTGCTCTTGTTGGCCAGGCTGGAGTACAATGATGTGATCTTGGCTCACTGAAACCTCCACCTCCTAGGTTGAAGCAATTCTCCTGCCTCAGCCTCCCAAGTAAGTGGGATTACAGGCATGTGCCACCATGCCTGGCTAATTTTGTATTTTTAGTAGAGACAGGGTTTTGCCATGTTGGCCAGGCTGGTCTTGAACTCCCGACCTCAGGTGATCCACCTGCCTTGGGCTCCCAAAGTGCTGGGATTATAGGCATGAACCACCACACATAGCCTATGTCTTCTTTTAAGAAATGTCCATTCATGTCTTTTGTCCACTTTTTAATGGGGTTGTTTATGCCTGTCAACTTAAGTTCCTTATAGGTTCTGGGTATTAGTTCTTTGTTGGATACATTGTTTGAAAATACTGTTTCTCAGTAAGTAGGCTGTCTGTTTAGTCTGTTGATAATTTCTTTCACTGTGCAGGAACTCTTTCATGTAATTAGGTTCCAATTGTTAATTTTTGTTTTTGTTGCATTTGCTTTTCAGGGCTCATACATTTTTTGCCTAGGCCAGTGTTTGGCGGAGTATTTCCTAGGTTTACTTCTAGCATCTTTATAGTTTGAGGTCTTACATTTAAGTCTTTAATCCATCTTGAGAGTTAATTTTTTATATGGTGAGAGATAGAGACTGAGTTTTATTCTTTTGCTTATGGTTGGCCAACTTTCCCAAAATCTTTTATTGAATAGGGTATCCTTTCTACATTGCTTATTTTTGTCAACTGAGTCAAAGATCAGTTGGTTGTAGATGTGAAGCTTTACTTTTTGGTTCTTCATTCTGTTCCATTGGTCTATGCATCTATTTTTGTATCAGTACCATGCTGTTTTGGTTACTGTAGTGTTGTAGTATAGTGTGAAGTTGGGTAATGTGATCCCTCCAGCTTTGTTCTTTTTGATTCAGGTTTGTCTGTTCAGGTTCTTTTTTGGTTCCATATGAATTTTAAAATAGTTTTTTCTAATTCTAATTTCTAAGAATGGCATTGGTAATTTGATAGGAATAGCAGTGAATCTACAGTTTGCATTGGGCAATATAGCCGTTTTAACAATATTAATTCTTCCAGTACATGAGCATGGCAGGTTTTTCCGGTTGTATATAATTTCTTTTAGTAATGTTTTATAGTTCTTCTTATAGAGATCTTTCACCTCCTTGGTTAGTGGCATTCCTAGATATTTTATTCTTTTTGTGGTCATTGTAAATAGGATTGCATTCTTGATTTGGTTTTCAGTTTGAATGGTATTTGTATGTAGAAATGCTACTGATTTGTGTATGTTGATTTTGCATCTAGAAACTACTGAAGTCATATATTAGGCGTACAAAGCCTTTGGTGGAATCTTTAGAGTTTACTAAGTATAGAGCCATATCATCAGCAAAGAAAATTTAATGTCCTCATTTCTTAATTGGGTGTCTTTTTTTTTTTTTTTCCAACTGCTCTGACTAGGACTACCAGTACTATGCAGAAGTAATGATAGTGAACATTCTTGTCTTGTTCCAGTTCATAGAGAAAATGCTTCCAAATTTTGCAGTACACAGGCCATTTGTTTGTTGTAAACGGCTTTTTTTTTTTTTTTTTTTTTGAGGTTTGTTTCCTCAATGCCTACTGTGTTGAGGGTTTTTATCATGAAAGAATGTTAGGTTTTCCCAAATGCTTTTTCTGTGTCTACTAAGATAATCATATGGCTTTTGTTTTTAATTCTGTTTATGTGGTGAATCACCTTTATTAATTTGCATATGTTTAGCCATCCTTGCATACCAGAAATAAAACCCACTTGATCATAGTGAATTATCTTTTCGATGTCCTTCTGGATTCAGATTGCTAGTATTTTGTTGAGGAATTTTTGCATCTATGCTCATCAGAGATGTTGGTATGTAGTTTTCTTTTTGTTGTTGTTGTGTCTCTGCCAGATTGTGGTATCAACATGATGCTGGTTTCATAGACTGAGTAAGAGAGTAATCTCCCTTCCTTGATATTTTGGAATAGTTTCAATAGGATTGGTACCAGCTTTTCTCTGTGTGTCTGGTAGAATTTGGCTTTGAATCCATTTGATCCAGGGCTTTTTGTGGTTGGTAGGATTTTTACTTATTACCAATTGAATTTTGTAACTCTCTATTGGTCTGTGCAGGATTTCAATTTCTTCCTGGTTTAATCTTGGGAAGTGGTGTTTTTCCAGGAATGTATTAATTTCCTCCAAATTTTCTAGGTTGTGTATGTAGAGATGTTCATAGAAGTTTCTGGGGATCTTTTGTGTTTCTGTGGGATTGGCTGTAATCCCACTTTTATCATTTCTTATTGTGTTTATTTGTATCTTCTCCCTTTTTTTTTTTATCTAGTTAGCAGTCTATTGATCTTGTTTATCCTTTCAAACAACAAACTTTTCACTTCATTGATTTTCTGTATGATTATTTGGTCTCTTGTTTATTTCTGCTCTGATTTTAATTAACTATACTCCTAACCTCTGTATGCACTGCCCCCACCTCCGCCTTGTGTGAGACAATAAAAATTAAAGGTTGCAAAGATGGTGCATTAGTGACTACAAAGGTCTAATATCTAATGGTCAAGCTTAGAAAGCCAATTTCCACCAGCCCCTATACCAAAAAAGCTAGCCAAGCAGCTGGGATCTTGAAGTTAACAGGCCAATTCCACAGGCAACACGGAAATCCACACTCAGAGGCCATCATCCTTCAGTATTGGATACATTCTCTTTCTCTTAGTTCAATATGAATTTTGGAGGAGAAAGAAACAGGGACTTACCTATGTGAACCCAGGTAAAATAAGAGTTTATTCTAAGGGTAGAAATAGAAATGAGTAAAGAAAAAAAATGAAGTGAGTTAAACAAAAACTTCCACCAGACAGGACAGTACTTTTTAAAAGACACATAGAGAAATAAACCTCATATCACCACTGACCCCACAGATATACAAACTATCATCAGAGAATCCTATAAACACTTCTATGCAAATAAACTAGAAAATCTAGAAAAAATGGATAAATTCATGGACATATACACCCTCTCAAGACTAAACCAGGAAGAAGTTGAATACCTGAATAGACCAATAACAAGTTCTGGAAAAAAACAAAACAAAACAAAACAAAAAAAGAAACCAAAGAACAACAACAACAAAAAAAAAACCTCAGGACCAGATGGTTTTACAATCAAATTCTACTGAAGACACAAAGAGGAGCTGGTACTATTCTTTCTGAAACTATTCCAAACAATAAAAAAGGAGGCACTCCTCCCTAACTCATTTTATGAGGCAAGCATCATCTTGATATCAAAACCTGGAAGAGACACAACAAAAAAAGAAAATTTCAGTTCAATATCCCTGAGGAACATAGATGCAAAAATCCTCAATAAAATACTGGCAAACTGAATCCAGCAGTATATCAAAAATCTTACCTATCATGATCAAGTCGGCTTTGTCCCTGGGATGCAAGGTTGGCTCAACATATGCAAATCAATAAACATCATCCATCACATAAACACAACCAATGACAAAAATCACATGATCATAACAGTAGATGCAGAAAAGGCCTTTGACAAAATTCAACATCACTTCATATTAAAATTATCAATAAAAGAGGTATTGATAAAACATATCTCAAAATAATATGAACTATTTATGACAAACCCACAGCCAATATCATACTGAATTCAAAAAAGCTGGAAGCATTCCCTTGAAAACCAAAACAAGACAAGGATGCTCCCTCTCACCACTCCTACTCAGTACAGTATTGGAAGTTCTGGCCAGGGCAATCAGGCAAGATAAAGAAATAAAGGTATTCAAATAGGAAGAGAATAAGTCAAATTGTCTGTTTGCAGACAACATGATTCTGTATTTGGAAAGCCCAGTTATCTCAGCCTGAAAACTCCATAAGCTGATAAGCAACTTCTCAGGATACACAATGAATGTGCAAAAATAACAGGCATTCCCCTATACCAACGATAGATAATGAGAGTTCATATATGAACTCCCATTCACAATTGCTACAAAGAGAATAAAATACCTAGGAATACAGCTAACAAGGGATGTGAAGGACCCAAGGAGAACTACAAACCACTGCTCAAGGAAATAAGAGAGGACACCAACAAATAGAAAAACATTTCATCCTCATGGATGGAAAGAATCAGTTTCACGAAAATTGCCATATTGGCTGAACTAATTTATAGATTCAATGCCACTCCCATTAAACTACCATTGACATTCCTCACAGAATTAGAAAAAACAGCTTCAAATTTCAAAAAAGAGCCCATATAGCCAAAATGATCCTAAGCAAAAAGAACAAAGCTGGAGACATCATGCTACCTGACTTCAAACTATACTATAAGGCTACAGTAACAAAAATAGCCTGGTACTGGTTTTAAAACAGATATATAGATCAATAGAACAGAACAGAGGCCTCAGAAATAATGCCATGCATCTACAACCATCTGATCCTCAACAAACCAGACAAAAACAAACAGGGAAATGACCCCCTATTTATTAAATGGTGCTGGGGAAATTGGCTAGCCATATGCAGAAAACTGAAACTGGACCACTGCCTTACACCTTATGCAAAAATTAACTCAAAATGGATTAAAGACTTAAATGCAAAATCCAAAACCATAAAAACTCCAGAAGAAAATCTGGGTAATACCATTCAGGACATAGCAATGGGCAAAGACTTCATGATAAAAATGTCAAAAGTAATTGTAACAGAAGCCAAAATTGACAAATGGGATCTAGTTAGACTAAAGGGCTTCTTCACAGCAAAAGAAACTATCATCAGAGTGAAAAGGCAACCTACAGAATGGGAGAAAATTTTTGCAATCTACCCATCTGACAATGGTCTAGTATCCAGAATCTATAAGGACTTAAATTTACAAGAAAAACAACCCCATCAAAAAGTGGGCAAAGGATATAAACAGATAATTCTCAAAAGGAGACATTTATATGGCCAACAAACATATGAAAAAAAAAGCTCAACATCATTGATCATTACAGAAATAATAATCAAAACCAAAAAGAGGTATCATCTCACACCAGTTAGAATGGTGATTATTAAAAAGTCAAGAAACATGCTGGGCATGGTGGCTCATGCCTGTAATCCCAGCACTTTGGGAGGTCAAGGCAGGCAGGTCAAGGTCAGGAGTTCAAGACCAGCCTGGCCAGCATGATAAAAACCCCATCTCTACTAAAAATACAAAAAATTAGCCAGGCATGGCAGTGTAGGCCTGTAGTCCCAGCTACTTCGGAGGCTGAGGCAGGAAAATTTCTTGAAACCAGCAGGCAGAGGTTGCAGTGAGCCAAGATCACACCACTGCACTCCAGCCTGGGTGACAAAAAAAGAAAAAGTCAAGAAACAATAGATTCTGGCAAGACTATGGAGAAATAGGAACGTTTTTACACTGTTGATGGGAGTATAAATTAGTTTAACGATGTGGAAGACAGTTTGGCGATTCCTCAAGGATACAGAACCAGAAATACCATTTGACCCAGCATTCACATTACTGGTTATATACACAAAGGAATATAAATCATTCTACTATAAAGACACATGCACACATGTTTATTGCAGCACTATTTCCAATAGCAATGATGTGGAACCAGCCCAAACACCCATCAATGATAGACTGGCTAAAGAAAATGTGGTACACATACACCATGGAATACCATGCGGCCATAAAAAGGAATGAGATCATGTCCTTTGCAAGGACACAGATGAAGCTAAAAACCATGATCCTTGGCAAACTAACACAAGAAAAGAAAACCAAACATCAGGTCTTCTCACTCCTAAGTGGAAGTTGAACAATGAGAATACATGGACACAAGGAGGGGAACAACACACACTGGGGCCAGGCAAGGAGCAGGGGTTGAGGGGAAGGAGAGCATTAGGAGAAATAACTAATGCATGTGGGGCTTAAAACCTAGATGATGGGGTGATACGTGCAGCAAACCACCATTGCACACTTACATCTATGTAACAAAACTACACATTCTGCACTTGTATCCTGGAACTTAAGAATAAAATAAGTAAACGTACACACACACACACACACACACACACACACACACACACACACAAACCCTAGTCAAAACAGATGTTACAAAATCCATGCATGGCTTAAGCATTTTACTCAAAATTTTTTGAAATCTTAAAAAAAAATTAAATTAAAAAAGAAAAATCCCCTAACCTCATGGGAAAAATAAAAACTATGGAGGGTCAGCTCCAGAGAGATGAACAAGTTAGGGAGTTCATATCTAGGTTGGCCTTAGGAACCTTCTTGGTAGCAGGAGTTGATTGGCTGATTGAGCCTCTGTCATTAGAGAATGACTTGACTCTCTGGTCTTTGCTTTGCCTGATCCTAGAGCTGCCAGCCAACCAATTCACCCTCTCTTCCTTCATTCTTTCCCTATCTGTCTTAGTCACTTTGGGATGCTATTAAAAAATACCACAAACTGGGTAGCTTATAAACAACAAACGTATTTCTCACAATTCTGGAGATTGGAAGTCTGAGATAAGAGTACCAGCATGGTCAGGTTCTGGCAAGGGCCCTCTTCTAGGTTGCAGACTGCTAGCTAATTGTTGTAGTCTCACATGGTGGAAAGAGGGCAAATGAACTCCCCTGGGTCCCTTTCATAAGGCACTAATCCCGTATCACCCTCAAGCCTTAACCACCTTTCAAAGGCCCTGCTTCCTAATACCACCCCACTGGGGGTTAGGATTTCAAAATGCATGTTTGCCAGGAATATAGACATTCAGTCCATTGTACTGTCTCAGAGTTTGGGCTCGCTCATAGCCTCTGCATCCTCGTTTCAACTTATCTGCAGTCCTGACCACCTCAAACCTTGGCTTGTAAGCTTTTCATTCCTTTTATACATCTCATTTCAAATTTTTAGTGAAGCAGGTTCTGACTGGCCAGGCTGATCCCTATCTGGAGTGAGCTTTTTGTGCCAATTGACTTTATACATTGTAGAGCTGCCTATTAAATGTCTGACTCTTGCTGAATTGGCTGTATATCCATAGAGGTTTGTGAGGTTTGTGGGGGATGAGGAGGTGTGTGAGAAGCAGGGCAGGCCTATGTGGGTAAGAAGTTGACCACTTCTGCTTAAGGGATATAAACCATTCCTTATACTATTCAGCCAGACAGGATCCAAACATTTGTTGATCTTTAGAATGTGCTAAGTACATGCATTTCATTTAATCTCACAACCCTAAGAGATAAGTATCATTGCCCCCATTTGCAGATGGTAGAAGTGATTAAAGCACTCTCTATGACACAGCCTAGATTAAAATACATCTGCCTCACTCCAAAGATTTTGTTTCCTCCACAAATCCATGCTATTTCTCACCATTTCACCCCTAAACACACTGAGAACTGAGGGGACACTAAAGGTAATATAAATATAAATGACATGAGGCTCTATGGGGGAAAAAATCTAGATAAAACTGATATTCCCATATATTTTGTTTATTGGTGCCATAGAGAGTTTTTTTAAAAAGGACAAATAACAACCTTACCTTGCAGACACCAAATACTACTCAAATGCCAATACCTGAACCAGATGATCTTTCAAAGATACAAGAAAAGCCACATATTTGTGTAACATTTACTCTGGGTAAAAATCCTTTATTTGATGTATATTAACTCCTTTAAGTGTGACAACAACTTCATGAATTAGATATTTTACCTTATTTTACAGATGGGAAAACTGAGGCAGACAGAGGGGATGCCCAAGGTCCCCCAGCTGTCAACTGCAGAGCCAGGACTCAAATCCAGCCTGCTTAGCTCCATAGTTGACATGGGCTGTCCTTTTCAATTGCTCTGTGCTCTTCTTCAGTGTGTGCACAAATTCTTATTTCTGTATGTTCCAGCTGTCCACTTTAAAAATGAAAAATGTTTCATTTTTTAGATGTAATTTTTGAAATTTTGCTACAATAAAAGAGGTATAAATCTATCATGGATAAAAGCCTGTCATGGTGTTTTAAAGCAGCTCCATATACCAATATTTTAATTATTATTTCAGAATACCTTCCCATCTGTTTAAAGCTGACATGTGAAGAGCCATGAGTCACAAGGAAGTCTGTAAACAATATAGTATCAAGCATTAATTGTATCATTTACTCTTAAAAAAAAAAGATGATTTCTGAATGCTGAAGTGTTCTCATTGTTACTATAACAACTTCAGTTTGCTATTATGGTTTTCTCTGTTCAATGCAAATGCTCATGTTTAACAGAAATAAGGTTCATGAGGTTTAAAAATATTATGTATCTAATGTATGGCACTTAGCAAATTCATTTATCAAGAAAAATAATGAGCAACTGGCAAAAAGTAATGAATGAAATTCCTCAATAATTTCATTCATTCTTTGAATAAAACATGTTTTGTATAAAGCACTCTACTGACTGGGGCCGTGACTTATTTCTATCCTAGAAGGTAGTCAGCATGTAAGTCAAGACATGAGTGCTCTGTGCCTGTTGCAAACCCAGCACCCAGAACAACACCTGCCACAGACATTTGCTAAAAAAATGATAAATGAATGGTAGACTCCTCCCATTTAAGCCCATAGTCAGTCTTTAGTGTATTCAGTTTATGTCCCATTGATAGGAAATATAACACATGACACTTGCCTTAACACAGGGATTCAGATTTTCTTTTTTAGATTCTTGCTTGAATCTTGATTTTCCTAGACAGGAGATGTATCCTCAGCAAGTAATTAAACACTGATGAACTGTTAACATTCGAGAAAACAGACAAGTCTTATAATTTATAATATAGAAAAAAAATCAGTGATTTTTCCAAATTAAATAGCTAATTTCATCTTTATAGATGCCTTCAAATGTACACAAGTCTGGCCAGTAAGAGTGCAAGGTACAGGTCAAAGGCACCTAAAATCAAGCATACTGGCAGTATAGAGACAATCTTTCTGCAAGAGAGAATTTTCCAAGGCTCTACTGAGCCACTATCTTCCCATACTCCTATTCTGACAGTTGAAATGCTATTAGCCACTAGGGCAGGAGACAGACATTCCTAAATTACCTAGATGAGATATTGCTCTGACTGTAATCACTTGTAGATTACTCACAAGCCACAGCAAAAGGAAAGGAAGCAGATTCTAACACTACAGGCAACAAATTCTGCAAAAACCTGTGGGTATAAATGAAAAGGAAAGAGCCACTGCACCAACCCATCAATAAATGTGATTCTCTCATTGTCACTTCTCTTGTCTCACACACGTTGCACTTGAAGGCAGGTGCCCAAAGCAGTACACACCTGTGAGCATCTTTTGCCCCTCCTCTTCTCTTCCTACCTCTCCCCACTACCAACTACACACACACACACACACACACACACACACACACACACACACACACAATTAAGCATGCAAAACCAGGACAAAATTTCTTATAGGGGGTTCTCAGTCAAAGTTTAGAATACAAAATTGGAAGAGTTCAGGATGTTTGGAGGTCATGAGAACAATATTTGGAGTAGCACCAAAGAAATAGTGTAGTCAAATATCTCTGAAGGTCTTGAAGGAAAAATATGGTACCCACAAAATTATTTTTGGAATATCTTTATAACTCAATTCTAAGATGCTGTAAATTGTAAGATGTGTCATAGATTTCACATAGGCTTTTCAGAAGGAAAAAAAAAAAACAAAACCCTACAGGCTGGGTGCAGTGGTTCACGCCTATAATCCCAGCGCTTTGGGAGACCATAGTGGGCAGATCACAAGGTCAAGAGATAGAGACCATCATAGCCAACATGGTGAAATCTCGTCTCTACTAAAAATACAAAAATTAGCTAGACGTGGTAGCATGTGCCTGTAATCCCAGCTACTAGGGAGGCTGAGGCAGGAGATTCACTTGAACCTGGGAGGCTGAGGTTGCAGTGAGTTGAGATCGCTGCCACTGCACTCCAGCCTGGCGACAGAGCAAAAAAAACCCCACAAAGTAATTATACAAACATGTACTTTTAATAACTGACAAAAGTATGCACATATTCTTATAGTTAGAGACTAATTTTCTCTTCAGTGTAAGGGGTAAAGTTTGAGTCAAAGATCTGTTCAGATACATTATCTAAAGAACCTTTGGATTCACTTTGAGCCACTGACAGATATGCCTGGCATCATGGTGACAGGCTGTTTTTCATAACCAGTGCCCATCATTTTGGTTTCTTTCGCTCTTGAAGATTGACAGTATAATTCTAAGGGATATTGAAACATATCAGCATTTCTTCTGCGTTTTCTATTTTGTTAAACTAATAGTTTCATATTTTTCCTTCATTAAATTACCTATCACTGGAAATTAAACAGCTCTTCTTGAAAGTCAGTTCAAAGCTTTTGATAGATATGTTACTCATAAAAGTTGAGTCTCTTCACAGCCCATGTTGGCATGGTGTCACCATCCCAAGAAAAACCAGTCT
This sequence comes from Saimiri boliviensis, assembly GCF_048565385.1. Lineage (NCBI taxonomy): Eukaryota > Metazoa > Chordata > Mammalia > Primates > Cebidae > Saimiri > Saimiri boliviensis. The sequence goes on from NC_133453.1 coordinate 78,862,221, forward strand.
TAAAGTCCAGAAGTAATAAAAAAAAAAAAAAGCAATTTAAATTTAGTGTAATCTTTAAAAAATGCCCCAAAGGAATTTTTTTATATGACATTCAAACACATTTTAAATACTCTTTCTCCACCTCTCTGATTTGGGATTTATTTTTCTCTTCCCTAAGAAACCCTCTCTCCCTTCCAGTGTGAATTGCTAAGCTGGCTTTGTCTTCCTCTCACCAGTGACCTGATATTGTCCTATCAAGGGTAGGTATTTGGGGTTTGAGTAATGGCTATTTATGTATATCAATAGATGACTCCCAAACTCTCCTAGCTTTGAAATATTTTGTTTGTTTAGAATTTGGCAATTTTTTTCTGTCTTAAATTTGATCACCTGGCAGGCATTGGTCAATCATAACAACATGTAGCCAATTGTAATCATTTTGAGAGAATTTTAAGCAACACTCAACAAATCTAAGTTTAACTAAGGGTCAATATTAACTGTTCCAAGACTAATTTTATACATTTATAGATAATAACTACACTACAACTTACTGTTTACATGCAACTGTGATTTTCTCTTATCATTGGTTGTAAGGAATATCTTAATTTCAGAATGGTTATAAATTTGAAGAAATATGATATTTGGGATAATCTAAGGTTTCTGTGGGTCATATATACAATATTAAGAGGAAGTTGGTTATTAAGGGACTGAATTCATTCTGTTTTTCAAATTACACCCAAAAATTATAAGTTAGGATATTTCTAATGAGTTTAGTAGAGCAGCTAATCCTAAACAATGTTGCATTTTTCCTCCCATTTAAAAAATTAAGATATAATTTACACATAGTACTATTCACCCAGTTAGGGTACAGTTCTGCAATTTTTGACAAATGCATACAGTCACATAACCACCATCTCAATAAAAATAGAAGACACTCCCTATAGTTATGCCCTTTCCAGAGTCTCATATAAAGGGAATCACACACTACAGAGTAGAGTCTTTTAAATTTGACTCTGCTCACTTGCAATGTGCCATTCAAGATTCATCCACATTGTTGAGTGTATCAGTAGTTTGTGCCTTTTTATTGCCAAGTATTATTCTATTGCAATGTACCACAGTATGTTTCTCAGTTCTCCAGCTGAGAGACATTGGTTTGAGCAACTTTGTTTTGTGTCTTCCTCAAGGGGTCAACTTCATGTCATTTGTACCATAACTTTCAGTCCCTGATTCTCAGCTCAAATGTCCTCATATAAATTTCAGCTGATCTAATATAATTTAAAATAACTATTTTTCTAAATTTCTCATTTTCTAATTCACTTTTACTGACCATTATTTTTGTGGGGTTGTGAAATGAAACAAAGTAAATGGAGGAAAGTACAGAATTCAAAATTTTAAACAACCAGAATTCAAATTTAATACTCAACAGTTACTTAATCCCTTTACCTCTCAGTTTCCCAATTGTAAAGGGATTATAATGTCTATATACCATCTTGTGATGATTAATTATGGCAATACATCTGCAGGAATCAGAGCTCCTGGAAGGTAAAAAATACTTAATGACATTGGCTCCCATTAATACGCTCATGATCTGATTGTATAGCTCTTTTGAGATATTACTTTATGAATCTAATTTTTTTTTTTTTTTGCTCATTTGGGATTTGTTATTTTTGGTTTTGATTTGCATCTTTGTTTCTCTTTCCTTTCCTCTCTTTCCATCAAGGACTTAGCCACAAAAGAAATAAGTGTCAGAAGAAAAACACTAAAGTTCCCTATAAGTCTTTTTTTGCATTTATTTTACTAAAAGCTGCAGGCTGAGTTTCTTGGAAGAAATGTAAAGAAAGCTCTCCCCTCTACTAGAAGCCTTTCCTAAGGGAGGTGGTGGCAGGAGGAGTAGAAGGTGAGGAGTGTGGCACAACCCTACAGAGGAGAACCCCCCCTCCCCAAGAGGAAAGGGAGCAGGACACATATCCAGCAAAATGGACTTTCAGCAACCTGCCCCCAAAATGCCTGTACATCAAGCATGAGCAGGGAGTTGTGGGGCATCGAGACCTGATGAGGCTGATCAGACAGAAATTAAGTACATTTCGACAGCATTTTGTGGGTACTACTGACTGAAGTAAGAAAAGCAGCACCCTCTCCCCCAAATCTGGGCATTGTGTAAGTTCCCAGAAACTTGGCAAAATTCAAGAAACTGAAGGAGATGAGGAAAGAAAACAAACAGACAAACAAAAAAACACCCTAGATTTTCTCCCTTTTCTGCTCATCTGATAGAATTAATGCTTAGAGTCATAAATGGAGTTCAATCAGAGATATGTCTTGCACACCTGAGCTTGTGAACTCACTATAGTTGTAATTATAGAGGGAAAATGAAAACATAATTTCCCTTCCCGACTCATGTTGTTTCACATATTAATCAAAATGTATAAATGAGAGTGGCTATGAGGTGCATAGGTACTATCAACAGTCAAGGGGGTGATTATCAAAGCCATATTTCTACAATAAACCAGGAAATTCTTAAAATCCTTAATTGCTTCTAATAATCATTCTTTATGAACAATGCATTAAAAAATTATATTGCCCTAATCACTTGGAAAAGGAGCATGTTGAGAGTTGTTAACACTTTTTATATCAATCACCATTTTCCTCAGGTGAACACATTGGAAGTAAGCTGTTGCCATACATATAATCAATTGCTTCTCTGAATGTTTACTATTATATTTATTCACTATTTACTCATTCGTTCATTTGTTCAGCCACTCACTCATCAACTGCCTCACAGGTTCTAGACACTATGGTCAACACATTAACATCGTCTGGATGCGTGCTTTAACTACTTTAACTACTCTCATTTGACCTTTCTTTTATTCTTGACATGTATGTGACCTCCATTTTCTGAGGATGAAAATCAGGCCCAGGGAACATGCCTAAGACCCTGACAGAGTTCAAGGGTTCAGAGTCCTTTCATTAGGAGAAAAGAATTCTAAGTGGTGGGAGCCCCACTGTTAACCTACAGTGAATTCCCAGAATCCTACTAAAGGTACTTTAAAAAATAGATTTTCTGGAATAATGGAAAGACATACTAACACTGTCATTATACTTAGACCGTGGGGAGATCCTGAAACAGCACAGGCTGACAACTCTTTTGGGACAACGTAAGAACCACCCTGAAATAAAAACCAGAATTCAAACATTTGAAACAAAAAATTCAAACATTTGAAAGAAAAATGCTACAAATACTTGGTGATTGTTTTCTCGAAAGACCTTTTAAATTTGCTGGCATTATAAATGATTAGAATAAAAAAATTAAAGTATCTGAAGAAGAGTTGTTTTAAACCTCAAAATATATTTAGGAAGACATTAGTGCTTGCAAAATTCTGATCTTCCTGTTTTAAATTTTGGATATATGTTAGCCAAATAAAATTGACTCAAAAGTTCTTAGGCCTTGTCGCTAACTTTGCCCCAAGAAGGCAAATCTGAAAAATTAGTTGTGTGTTGCAAAGTAATAGTAATTTATACAAGTAAATTTTCCAGGCTGGCAGATAAAATTCTCAGAAACAAAGATAATTTGTGTGTGTGTTTTTTTTAAAACAACCTAAATAGAAATTTCTAAATACAATTTGGAAATTTGAATTCAAGATTAAAAATGGTAAGATCTGAAAGCGAATACAAGAATGTTGAGAAGTAGCTGAATAAAGGTTGGACATATATGGCACACCTCAAGATTAGGTCCTTGCACAGAAAGCAATTTATCTCTCCTTCCCATGGCCACTCACGAGTATCAACATAGATAGCAATTGGGGTAGATCTTACTCTTAAAATAACCATAGCAACAATATGATAACATAACTTACTCCATTCTGCCGACAGCAGGAGGAAAATAGGACCTGATACATGGAAGTTAGTCACGTAGCTCTTGGTCTTAGATTTCTCATCTGGGAATTGACAGAGTTGAACCTGATCTCCTCAACTCTATGCTTGTACTCAGTTCAAATAATTCTTATGTTAAATCACCCCAGATATTGAACTAATGTTTTCTGGATTTAAGAAAAGTTTCCTGAAACTCAAGATTCTTCTGTTGAGTAGTTTCATCGTCCCAGACTCCCATGGCCCCTTAGCCACACACTCAATATAGCTGTGATGTCCAATATCAAATAAGTATTTCTGAAGTAACTTTAGGAAACAAATATTATAACTCCCAAAAAAAAACACAAAGAAAACTGTATATAAAGTTCTGTTAGAGTCCAATGATTATGTGAATTCAGGGGAGAAAAGGACCTTGACTTCATTAAGAAAAACTCTCTGGAAAATAAATTAGCTGCGTTAATTTATGTATAGATAATATAGTCACATATATACATTGAAAAATGTACATATTATATGCTATCTATAATAAATTCACATTGAAGAAAAAAGATATATTAAAAGTAAAATGGAGAAAGATACACCATGCAAACCACTAATCAAAAGAAAACTGGAATAGCGATTTTAATTTCAGTCTAAGCAGATTTCAGAGCAAGGAAGATTATCAGGGATAAAGATGGATACAACATAATGATAAAGGAAACAATTCTCCCAGAAGACATGAAAATCTTAAGTGAGTATTTACTTAACGACAAATCTTCATAAAACATGAAGTAAAAATCTGATGTATATGAAAGGAGAAACAGACAAACCAACAATTACAGTTGGAGACTTCAACATCCTTCTCTTAGGAACTGACAGAACGAGTCAGCAGGAAATCAGTGAGAGAGCATCCAACCTGAACAGCGCAATCAACCAACTTGGCGCAGTTAATATTTAGCAAGCACTTCACCCAACAACAAAATACAAATTCTTCTCAAGTACATATGCATTCCTAAGATACACCATATTCTCAGCTATGGCAAAATCTTCACACATTTAACCTAATAGAAATCATATAATATATATCCTCTGATCATGGCAAAATTAAACCAGAAAACATTAATAGAAAGATATCTGGAAATTTTTCAAATATTTGTAAATTAAATAGAACATTTCTAAGTAACATGAATTAAAGAGAAATCTCAAAGGAATTTTTTTAAAAATTTGAACCAAATAAAAATACAAATATAAAAATTTGGGGGATACAGCTGGGCTATGCTTAGAGGGAAATTTGTAGCATTAAATGTTTATGTTAAAAAGTAAAAATATTTAAATTTATAGCCTAAGCTTCACTCTTAAATTAGAAAGAATAATGAATTAAATATAAAGCAAACAGAAAGAAGAAAATAATAAATATTCAAGCAGGAATCAATGGAATTTCCCCCTAAAATCAGGAACAAGTCAAGGATGTCCATTCTCACAATTTCTGTTCAACTTTGTACCAGAGGTAGGGCCAGGGAAATTAGGTAAGGAAATGAAACAAAACATATCTAGATTGGAAGGGAAGAAATAAAACTATTTCTATTTGCAGATGACATGATATTATATAAAGGTAAGGAATTCACTACAAAACTATTAGAACTCATAAATGAGCTCATCAAAGTTATGGGATATAAAAACAATATACAAAAATCTATTGCATTCATGCACTAGCTATGAAAAATCAAAATATAAAACCAAGAAAAACATTACATTTATAATGGCATCAAAAAGAACAAAATGGAGGCTGAGTATGGTGGCTCAATGCTTGTAATCTCAGCACTTTGGGAGGCCAAGGTGGGAGGACTGCTTGAGCTCAGAAGTTTGAGACCAGCCTGGACAGTATAGTGAGACCCCATCTCTATAAAAAATACAAAAATTAATCAGCTGTAATGGCATGTACCTGTTGTCCCAGCTACTTGGGATGCTCAGATTGGAGGATCTCTTGAGCCCTGGAGGTTGAGGCTGCAGTGAGCTATGATCACACCACTGCACTCTAGCCTGGGCAACAGAAGGAAACCCCTATCTCAGAAAAAAAAAAAAAAAAGAAGAAAATAGAAATAAATTTAACAAAGAAATATAAAGCATTGTTGAATGATATTTGAGAAAATCTAAGTAAGTAGAAGACACTCCAAGTTCATGGATAAGAAGATTTAATACTGTTAAGATAGTAATATGCCCTGAATTCATCTACAGATTCCATGCAACTCATATCAAATTTTCAGCTAGGCTTTTGCAGATATAGACAGGCTGATATTGAAAATCATATGAAAAGTCAAAGAACCTGGAATAGCCAAAACAATCTAGAAAACAATGAACAAAATTGGAGAACTCTGATTTTCCAATTTCCAAATGTCATACAAAGCCATGGTAATCAAAACTGAATGGCACTGACACAAGAATAGTGAATTGATTTTCATCAAGAGCACCAAGACAATTCAATGGTGAAAGAACAGTCTTTTTAACAAATGATGCTGGGACAACTGCATAATCATATGCAAAAGATAAAGTTTAGTCCCTTCTTCATATCATACACAAAAATTAATTCAAAATAGATCATACCTAACATCACACCTAGTAGAACTAGAAAATCAAGAATAATTAACCAAAAAGCTAGCAAAAGAAAATAATTAAACAAAACTGATACCAAAATTCTTAGAAGAAATAATCAAAACAAAAAGTTTGTTCTTTGAAAGGATAACAAAATTCATAGACCACTAGCTAGATTACCAAAAATACAAAAAATCCTCAGAGACTCTTATAAACACTTCTATGCACACAGATTAGATTATCTAGAGCAAATAAATTTCTGAAAACATATAAGCTTCCAAGGTTAAGCCAGAAAGAAACTGACCAGATCAGTATCAAGTTTTGAAACTGAATCAGTAATAAAAAAACTTACCACCAAAAAAAAAAAAAAAAAGCCCCAGACCAAATGAATTCACAGCCAAATTCTACCAGATATACGAAGAAAAGTTGATGCCAATCCTAATGAAATTATTCCAAAAGATAGAGGAGGAGGGACTCGTGCCTAACTCATTCCATGAAGCTAGCATCACCCTGATATCAAAACACAGCAAAGACACAATGAAAAATAACAACTGAGGGCTAATATCCCTAATTAACACAAATGCAAAAATCATCAACAAAATACAGGCAAACTGAGTCTGGCAGCACATCAAAAAGAAAACTGACCACAATCAAGTAAGCTTCATTCCTGGGATGCAAGGATGGTTCAACATATGCAAATCAATAAATGTGATTCACCAAATAAACAGAATTGAAAACAAAAATTATATGTCGCAGAAAAAGCTTTCAATAACATCCAACATACCCTCATGACAAAACCTCTCAACGAGTTGGTATCAAAGAAACATGTCTCAAAATAATAAGAGCCATATATGGACAAACCCACAGTCAACATCGTACTGAAAGGGCAAAAGCTGGAAGCATTCCCCTTGAGAACCAGAACAAGACAAGGACATCCACTCCCACACTCCTATTCTATGTAGTACTAAAAGTCCTAGTCAGAGCAATCAGGCAAGAGAAATAAACAAACGGCATCCAAATAAGAAAAGAGGAAGTCAAGTTAACTCTTTACACTGATGATATGATTCCCTACCTATCAGTAATAGGTTTGTACCTAAAAATAAAAATAAAAAGTGATTCTATCCCTAGAAAACCTTAAGGACTCTGCCAAAAGTCTCCTGAAACTGATTAATGACTTTGGCCAAGTTTCAGGATACAAAATCAATGTACAAAAATATAGAATTGCTATACACCAATAAAGTTCAAAGTGACAGCTAAATAAAAAATGCAATCTTATTTACAATAGCCTCAAAAAAATCAAATTACCTAGGAGTACCTCTTAATCAAGGAGGTGAATGATCTCTACAGGGGAACTATGAAACACTACTGAGAGAAATCACAGATGGTACAAACAAGTGGAAAAAGATTTCCATGCTCATGGATTGGAAGAATCAATGTTGTTCAAATGGCCATACTGTCCAAAGCAAGCTACAGATCCAATGCTATTCCTATCAACTAACCAACATCATTTTTCACAGAATTAAGAAAAACTATTATAAAATTCATAGGAAATGAAAAAAAAAAAAAGTCTGAATACCTAAAGCAATCCTAAGCAAAAAGAACAAAGTAGAGGCATCACATTATCCAACTTCAAACTATACTACAAGGCTGCAGTAATCAAAACAGCATGGTATTTGTACAAAAACAGACACATAGGCCAATGGAACAGAATAGAGAATCCAGAATTTAAGCTGCACACCTGCAGCCTGATCTTTGACATAGCACACAAGAATTAGCAATGAGAAAAGGACTCCCTATTCAATAAATGGTTCTGGGATAGCCGGCCAGCCATATGCAGAAAAATGAAACTCAACCCCTACCTTTTACCATATACAAAACTTAGCTCCAGGTAGATTAAAAGCTTAAATGTAGGACTTCAAACTATTAAAATCCTAGAAGAAACTCTAGAATATACCATTTTGACCATCAGCCTTGGGAAATAATTTATAAGTAAGCCCTTAAAACCAATTGCAACCAAAACACAAACTGACAATTGAGAACTAATTAAAGAGCTTCTGTACAGCAAAATAAACTATGAATAGAGTATACTGACAACCTACAGAATGGGAGAAAATATTGACAAACTATGCATCTGACAAAGGCTTAATATTCAGAATCTATAAGGAGCTTAATCCAACAAGCAAAAATCAAATAACCCCACTAAAAAGTAGGCAAAAGACATGAACAGACACTTTTTCAAAGAAGACATGCAAGTAGCCAACAAACATATTTTAAAAATGAGAAACATCTAACCATTAGAGAAATGCAAATCGAAACCACAATGAAATATTTTCTCACACCTGTCAGAATAGCTATTACGCAGAAGTCAAAAAATAATAGGCAAGTCAGTGAGAAAAAGAGAGCATATATACACTGTTGGTAGGAATGTAAATTAGTTTAACACTCTGGAAGGTAGTTTGGACATTTCTCAAAGAACATAAAACAGAACTACTATTTGACCCAACAATTCCATTACTGGGTATATACCAAAAGAAAAATAAATCCAGAAGGATGCATGCACTTATCTAGTCTACCAAAAACACAGTGCTATTCACAATAGTAAAGACATGGAATCAACCTAAGTGCCCATCAATAGTGGATTAAATGAAGAAAATGTAGTATGTTAGCACCATAAAATACAACACAGCCACAAAAAAGAATGAAATCATGTTCTCTGTGCAGCATAAATGCAACTGGAGGCCATTATCCCAAGTTAATTTACTAAGGAACAGAAAACCAAACACCACATATTCTCACTGGTAAGTAGAGCTAAGCATTGGGTATACATGGACATAAAGATGGAAACAACAAGCACTGAGGACTACTAGAATGGGAAGGGAGATAGATGCGCAAGGGCTGAAAAAGTACCTGTTTGGTATTATACTCACTGCTTGAATGATGAGATCATTTGTACCCCAAACCTCAGCATCATGCAATATACCCATGTAACAAAGCTGCATGTGTACCCTCTGAATCTAAAACACAAGTTGAAATTATATTTAAAAAAAAGACAAATGAATTTTAGCTTTAAAAAATGCATCATATACCTAAATGTAAGGGCTAAACATAAATTATTGAAGTATGAGGGTAAGGGTGGCTACAGTTAACAATATTGCATTTTATATTTAAAAATAGCTAGAAGAAAGGATTTTGAATGTTTTCATCATAAAGAAGTAAGTGTATACAATTATGGTCATGTTAAATACCCTGCTTTTGGTTCTCACACATTGCTTAAATCCATCAAAACTGTACCCCATAAATATGTATAATTATTGTGTGTCAGTAAAAACAAAGGAGAAAGAAAGCATGAGAGTACAACTTCAGGACTGCGGATGAGGTAAAGCCTCCTTAGAGATGACACTAAAAGCATAAGAAACAAAAAATGAAATGGATAAATTGAACTTAATTAAAATTTAAAACTTTTGCACATGAAAGGACACTTTTCAAAAAGTGAAATGGCAACCCACAGAACAGTATAACTAATATGCAAATCAGATAAAGGTCTAGTATCCAGAATATACATGGAACTCTTACAACTCAATAATAAAAACACAAATAGGCTAGTTTGGAAATTAGCAAAGGACTTCATACACATTTCTCCAAAAAAGATATACTAATAGCCAACCTGAACTTTTTTACTTGCTGATTCCAGTGATTTTTGTCTTTCCTCCACTCTTGCTTCCACATTGCCCTGGCTACATCCCCAAAGTGAACATCACAAGAAATTGTACTCTTTGAAATCTGAAGTACTTCAATCCCAGTGTCTCATCACTAATTGTGCCTATTTCATTGCTTTTTCAATCTCCTGGGCCCTCTCATCTCTTTTTTTTCCAGTCTATCAATGCTTCTCCTATATACACACATAAATACACACACAAAGGAATGATGCTGGGTATTATATCCCTAGTGATGGACAAATAAACAAAGTGACAATAATGACAATGATTCTGGGAAAGGTATACCAGTAAGTCATCAAGGGGATCTCTGGAATAAATTCCAGTCTTCTGGGTGGGAATGTACCATAACCCCTTTCCAAAATCAACAGAACCTGATCAAAGCAAAAGGATAGGGTTTATGCCTCAAGAAACCTCCCAGTAGCTGATAGCTTTGCCAGTGTTGCTGTTCTAAGCCCAATCACTTCAAATAAAATCATCATGCCACATTCTGAGACCTAAAGCATTTCCTGCCTCTGCTAACTGTGTCTCCTTTACTTCCTCACCCTCCCTTGAAAACCCCTTGCTTTCTTAGAGGTCCCCCCACCCCCTGTGTCTTCATCTTGGCTGGGAATGGAAGCTGGTCCCTTTGAGGGAAATGTCCCTTTAGCAGCCCTTGTTTCTCCATGTGTTTTTGGTCTCCACAGGCTGCTTCTATAACTTCTCTATACCTGCTCTCTAGACAGCTGATACTTATCAGCAGTGAAAACCTGCCCCAATATGATAAATATAATTTTTGTCTGCTTGGCAGCAGGTTACACACAAGAAAGTGCATAGAAAGCTGCTAAAAGGCACATATTCCCAGGGCTACCTGGGTTAACAAGCAATAATGAGGGAACAAAAGATCAAATGAAATGGATAAATGCAGTAAAAAGAGAGAAGATTCTCAATGATGAGAAATTGTAAAAGATGCAGGTTTTGTAAAAAAGTGGACCAACTTTAATAAAGAATATTTTTAAAGTTGTTTAGATTTGGTAACTAGCATATTTCAGAAAAAAACATGTAAAAACAAAAAATTTCTTGAATTTCCTGCTTAAATGTTTGTACCATTACAATTCTATTTTGTTAAGTTTTACAATACTCTTGCAATAAGAGAATTGGCATAAAAAGTTCCACCTCAAAAGATCCTATTCAGAACTGTTTTATCTGTCCCTCTTGTGTTTATACCAATTGGTATCCTCTTTCTGCAGGGGCCTTATATCTGTTACAAGCCACATCATTATGTAAATGCTCCGATATATGAGGTAGGAGTGGTTCCCTGGTGGTAGTCTATGTTTTCATGCCCACAATGCTTCTAGAAAACATCTGGGCCATATGGTGCTCAAGTCCTAGATGCCAGTTTGGATGCACTGAAAGAAAAACTGAAAGATAAAAACAGAGATGCCAAGCAGGAACCAGGGTAGGAGCAGACGAAGATTCTTAGGTTCTTCTCTTGGGGGGACCTTAAACCTACCAGACCACCCAGTACTGCAAAACCCTTCCTGGTAGGGCTGCAATCTGGAAGTGCAATTCCACACCTCACTCTAACGCAGGTCTGAACTACCACCCAGGGGGCAGGGGTCAAAGCTTCCCATTCATACCCACATTCTCTTATTTGCAATCTTACCCACAGCCTTCATGTTGTCTTTCAATTCAGAGAAAGCCTTTCAACAGGGCTACAAAGGTCAAGGAGAGGACTCAAGCTCTTGGAAAGGCGGAGTTTCCCATTTCCTGACTTAACATCTGCCACTCAGTTTGAGACTCTCTTTTTTCCTCTTAGCTTTAAAGAAGAAAAATTATTGAATCGCCTAGGGCTAGGGGTACCGAAAAAATCTCATTACTTCTTCTCTGCTGTCTTCTCTCAGAATGCATTTCCTGGTCAATATTCTTGCAACAAATCATTTTTAATTTGAAAGTCACACTCTTCCATAAAAATATACACAACTATTAGGAGGCTAGGCAGGGAATTGCTGTGCTCAGCATATTGTAAATACAAGAACTGGTTCCCTAATGCAGGAGGAATAAATTATCAATTTATCTTCCCATGGCTGTTTCATCTGGTTATAAATAATAACAGAGCTTTAACTAAATATAAACATTGAAGTTCATTACACAACTAAAATTTCATCCAAAAACAAAAAAACAATGGAAAGCTGGGATTTATGTTGCATCTAAGCAAATGAAAATAGGTTAAAAATTGGTTTCAGTTAAAGAAAATAATATTTAAATGGTGTTGGAAAAAACAAAGCAAACCTAAAGACTTAAAGATGAAAATGACCTTTAAATTACTTTTGCTTTATTGCAAATAGAATTAAAACTAGTTATTGGCCGGGCACAGTAGCTCACACCTGTAATCCCAGTACCTCGGGAGCCCGAGGTAGGTGGATCACCTGAGTTCAGGAGTTTGAGACCAGCCTGGCTGACATGGTGAGACCCCGTTTGTACTAAAAATACAAAAAAAAAAAAAAAAAGCCGGGCCTGGTGGAACGTGCCTGTAATCCCAGCTACTTGGGAGGCTGAGGCAGGAGAATCGCTTGAACCACGGGAGGCAGAGGCTGAAGTGAGCAGAGATCATGCCATTGCACTCCAGCCAAGATGGCGCCATTGCACTCCATCTCAAAAAACCTATGTGCAAATAATTGCTGAGATTCTATGAAGTTTAATTCTGCAAGTAATATTTGTATGTCACTTATCTTAGACTAAACTAGGAAGAATTAAAGTTATTTTTGTCTTTTTCCATGGACTGTTTCCAGAGAACACAGTCTGAGAGATACTTCATGAGTGAATTCAAGTAAAGGAGGATCAGTGTTTTACATTTCTGAATACGAATATGGGTGTGAGTGTGTATAAGTGTATACATTTATGTGAGGGGTAAGTGTACATAAATAAAAACACTTTAAGATTTTATTTACTTCTCTATAGTTTGAATTTTTTAAATCAAGCATATCTTATTAGGTAAACTAAAAAAAAAATTAATATAATATCTCTGCAAATCATTTGAGAATTGAGAAGACAACTTAGTATTTATCTTTTCCTCCCCTAAATTTACCCATAAGCCAATGAATACCCAGAGGCAGCCAGTGGTTCTCTTCAATGTACAGTGAAGAACCCAGGCAGACTCTTAGTGATGCAATTTTCATGGTGCAGTCTTCTCAGGGCCTTCCTATTCTTTGTTTGTTTCTACTTAACATTTCAATTTTTTTTTTTTTTTTTTTTTTTTTTTTTTTTTTTTTTTTTTGAGACGGAGTTTCACCCTTGTTACCCAGGCTGGAGTGCAATGGCGCGATCTCGGCTCACCGCAACCTCCGCCTCCTGGGCTCAGGCAATTCTCCTGCCTCAGCCTCCTGAGTAGCTGGGATTACAGGCACGCGCCACCATGCCCAGCTAGTTTTTTTTTTTTTTTATTTTTAGTAGAGATGGGGTTTCACCATGTTGACCAGGATGGTCTCGATCTCTCGACCTCGTGATCCACCCGCCTCGGCCTCCCAAAGTGCTGGGATTACAGGCTTGAGCCACCGCGCCCGGCCTAACATTTCAATTTTTTAAATAAAAAAGTATAAGAACAAAACCAAGTTTAATCCATATGAAAGAAAACCCATTTCTGCACACTCAGTGTAGTAAATGGTAGACCCTTTGCCCTCAGGTGAACATGTCAGTGATCAAGCTTTCATGAAAGCAACAAAGTTCACTTCAGAAAAACTCATATTTTAATTTGTTTTGAACATCTCAAAGATGCTACATATGTACACAAAGGAGCATCTTTTATTCTTATGAAAAACACTACTTTTGTGTAAAAACTTTTTTTTTTTTTTGCTAATAAAGTAGTTCTTTATAAGAAAGAGAAAGAAAGAGAAAGAAAGAGAGAGAGAGAGAGAGAGAGAGAGAGAGAAACAAAGAGGGAAAGGAAAAGCAAAGGAAAGAAATGCCAGGTGGGTTATTTACTCCAGGCCTTTGTGGGAGGCTACGAAACCAAACAGCAAGTATCAATCACAGTTGGTGGCAGGGAGAAAACTGAAGCATCAGAGACAGAAAAGCAGTTCTGAGTGTCAAGCATGAGGGATGAAGCAAGACTATAAATAGGCAAACAAGTCAAGGGGTTGCATAATAAATACAGGAAACAGCTTTGGGAAAGAGAACAGGAGTCCAAATTGTGTGTGGCTTTGGCTACGTGGCAAAGAGGGTTCAGAATATTTGTATATCCTCCTCGAAGTCTCTGGAGGATTCAAGGAGAAAAAGTAGAAAACATTCTCCCCAGTACTTCCATTACATCATCTCCATTGATTGCACGTAACAGGTACTGCCTCGGTCTTTGATCATTTTGTGTATTGGTTACGTAACATTTTCTCTGTGGATTCTTTGTCTTCTCCAGTTATAAACAGTTATAAATAAAGGCTATATTTTATATAATGCAACTATCAGGATGCCTAATAAAGCTGTTTAACAATAGGCACTTACAGTATTTCTTTATAAATTACCAAATTAACAGCAAGACTTTTGCAAGGCATTATTTAATTGATTATCCACCCAAAATCCAATCATATATTGATTGTGCATCTATTATGTGTCAACTATTGGCTTAGGTGCAGGGGATAAAGAAATAAATCTGGGAAAAAAAAAGGATCTCACCCTACGTGGGGCAGTCAGGCAAACACATCCTTATAACATCATGTGGCCAGTGCCATACCTAGAAGCAGTGAAAGCTAAAAACAGAGTATCCAGTCTCTCTGTGGAAGATCTGCATGGGGTTATCAGGGAAGGCTTCACAGAAGAGGAGACTTTCTTTTCACTGAGTTGGAAGGCTAATTAGGAGATTTTTAGAAGGACAAGTTGCAGAAGTGTGTAATACAACTCTTTAAGCACATCTCCATCCGAGAATTCTTGGTTTAAAATGGTGAAGGATGATGTTAGAAAATAGTCATGGACCAGACTGGGAAGAGGCTTAGATGCCACAATACAAAGTTAATCATCATCTCACGAGACAATCATTCCTAGACTTTTGGATTTTACAGACCAGTAAATTTCAAAGACATTTGAAGGTGGCCAAGTTTTTATGTTGCCAAATTAAATTGTTTTTTTTCAAACACACATTTGCAAATATCACCATTTCATTTTAGACATGATTTTCTTTAATACCAGAAAGTAGGAAAGACATGAGTTCCAGAAAAAAAGTAGTCCCTTAAAGAGAGTAAATTTATTTCTATGAAAAGAAAAACCTCAACAATTATTTTTTCTTTAGTTTTGATACATTGAAACTTTCATCAAAGAATGCTCATTCCATAAACCTGAATCTGAGAACCTCAGATGTAGCCAATGAGGAACCAATGAAAATTTCAAGTAAGAAAATTATAGAAACGTTTTCTTCCAAATAAAAATAACTTACATTCCATTTGGACCATTAGTTACGTGTTCCACAAATATTTCTATTTTATGTAATTGCCTACTTCACTGTCTTCACAATACAGAGACCAAGATGTCAAAGGAGCATTAAGCATGTGGTGACAGCTATATTGAGAGCAGCAAACCCAAGGGAGATCAGGTGTGGACTTCAAATTCCACATACACTGTTTAATTTCCTCATGGAGGCAGAGTAAAGTAATCTAGAGAGTCACATCACACTCCTCAGAGAATGCTGTACTTAAACCACTCGAAAAATATTTAAAAATATAAAGTTCTAAAAACATTTTGAGACATAAATCTGGATCATTTTACTCAGAGATCAATGTGATGTATTTATTGGTTTGTTCATTTTTGCCCTTTTAACTCCACAGAGGTTCCCAAGTAGCTACACTTCAAGGAATCTTGCATTTTTATGAATAATGGTGGCATCTAACCCAAAATCAGAGAAATGCAAAGAGATGGATGAAATTCTAAAGCTCTCCAAGTTCAGTCCACTTGGAATTCACATCAAAATGTACGGAGGCATATCCCAGGTTCATGCTGAAACTGCTAAATTGGGCAGTAAATCTAATGAGAGTTCAGCACATGAATTCTCTGGTATTTCCTGCCTTTAATTTGTCTGGAAATATTTCAAGGATAGCTTTTCTTATATTTCAGAACATGCTGTTGTAAAATGGGGACACATAGAAGATATTTGGCTTGTGTTAATAAAGTTGGTTGAAATTTGGCTCAAGATTAGTTGCTATATTATTGAGACCAATTCATACATCCCCTAACCAAAGGGAAAATAGAAAACTCTTCACTAATAGCAAAAAACTATCTTGTAAAGCAACATAAGATATTCTTTATTTTTTTGTGATGGGATCTTGCTCTGTCATCCAGGCTAGTGCAGTGGCACAATCTCGGCTCACTGCAACCTCTGCCTCCCAGGTTCAAGCAGTTTTCCTGCCTCAGC
Source organism: Saimiri boliviensis (assembly GCF_048565385.1). Lineage (NCBI taxonomy): Eukaryota > Metazoa > Chordata > Mammalia > Primates > Cebidae > Saimiri > Saimiri boliviensis. Next base: position 78,878,712 of record NC_133453.1, read on the forward strand.
CTACAGAGTAGGTGGGATTACAGGCATGAGCCACCACGTCTGGCTAATTTTGTATTTTTAGCAGATATGGGGTTTCTCCACGTTTGTCAGGCTGATCTCAAACTCCTGACCTCAGCTGATCTGCACACCTCAGCCTCCCAAAGTGATGGGATTACAGGCATGAGCCACTCACTGCACCCAGCCAAGATATTAAACAAACAAACAAACAAAAAAAAAAACAAAAAAAACAAAACAAAACAAAAAAACCTACTTATAAACCTGAAGTTATATCATACGTAAATTCAGAGAGACAGAAATAACATCATTTTTAGCTGGAAGAACAAAACTTTTTCCCCAAAGCCATCAAATTCTTCATATTTCGTCTACAATGCTTTTTTTTTTTTTAAATCATTCCCTTGCTCCCATTTTCCCTTTCTCTTTTTGGATAGTTCAAATATCAAAATTCACTGACTCTGCAATCTATACCTGGTGCCGTCAAAGTGATATGTGCACATTTTTCTTAGTTCAATGGTTTAGTCCTTTGAGGAGAAACATATGTAATCTACAAGCATATAAGGAGAGATGTAAGAAATGAACAACAAATAACCTACTTCAGCATTCACATTGATAATGTACTTGACTAATTGATAAAGTCTCCCCCTCATCTTTTTTTCAAATTCTGTCGGGATACAACCTGGGATTTGGTAAATGGTTCTAGATGGTTTAGTGGCTGTCCTGTATAAAACTTATGCCAGCCTCTTGGCAAATAGTAAATTTTAGGTTCTCAGGGAAATAAGCATCTGGTGGACTTCATACAGGGGCAGTTTCATGTTTTGTGGAATCTGGAGCTTACATAATTTGAAGCTCTACCTTTAAGAACATAAAACTACAAACACAAGACTAGGCACAAAAAGGATACATTTTAGAATGAGAAGAAGAATCACAAGAAATTTTCAGTCTTGGAGATTTCTTCTGAGATCTCCCATCAGAAATGCTTAATAAAATGCTTTCCAGATTGCAACCTGATTTTCCCTGCCCACTTAGAATGCAATCAGCAGCTCCCATATCACCAGGGCTGCTGCAAGTGAGGGGCCCTTTATCTTAGGAAAACGTCTTCAAGAATAAAAGTAAGACTTTTGCAGTTGTTACTGACTTTTACAAGCCTTTGAATGAGGCTGAATCAAACTACTTGAATTTAGAAGACTGATGTTAGACTCGGTGTGGTGGCTCATGCCTATAATCCCAGGACTTTGGAAGCTGATTTGAGAGGATTGGTTGAGGCCAGGAGTTCAAGACCAGCCTGTTCAACATAGGGAGACCCTAATCTCCACACATTAAAAAAAAAAAAAGTTAAAAAAATTGACATCGATGTCTCCAGAATTTTGTAAGAGTACTACCTAGTATAAGAGAAAAGGATGGTAGGAAAGGTCTCTTGACTGGGCAGTTAACAATTGCCAAACAATTAAAACAAAGATAGATTGTGCCTTTTCTCCCAATCTGATAACCATTTTTCATTATTTATCTAGCTATTAGGAGCCAACCTTTCTGTTAAATAGAAAATCAACAATTCCCTTATGCATAAGTAATGTAGTTTTAATATGAGAGTTTTAATATGACTTTAATTTTAAAAAAAGAAAAAGTGATACGTGGTCCATTTATTTGTCTAAATACACTAATTGTTTTCTTCACTCCACTTTGGATGAGACTGCCAGTTACTATACCCACTGATAATTCTAGTAACTGTTTTACTTTCTTTAAAAAAAAAAAAAGAAGAAAGAAAGAAAACTTGTCCTGCTGTATGAATATTACCACAAAGAAGGACTTTGATGATTCTAAAAGCTAAGGTCAACCATTCTGCAACCAAATTCATAATTTTTTATGATTCTCCCCAACTTGTAACTGGTTTATTGCTCATTATTTTCACATGGCAAATCTCTCCATGTGGTAACTTTGGATTATGTTTTGCAAATAATTATTTCAGAAGATATACCAAGAAGTGACAACTGTAGGTTTTCCTAGGAATATGAAAACACAGCAAGATGACTAATGCCTACAAATCACGTAGCTTTGGAAAAAGGCATCAGATTTTGGAATTGTGTTTGTTCATTTGTTTGCACTTTGGCGTAGGTTTAAAATTGATTTTGATAAAGTGAGTCCAGTATTGCCAGCGTGAGTCTTTGGCATTGTAGGTATCCATGCATTCAAGCATGTTCCTTGTGAAATCCTTAATTCAGAGCAAGGGGCCTACCTACCTCCACAATGCAAGTGCGCATGCACACGCGTGCACACACACACACGCACGCACACACACACACACATGCATCCCCACACACAAAGGTTGGCAAACAGTTAAGGTGTATAATTTTGTACTTATCCTGCATCCCAAGAAATTGTCCCATCTCAAGCACACTAGGACAGTAGCTTATCATACTTACATGAAAACAAACATCTTGTAAAGTAAGTCCTCACTCCTGATAAACTTCAAGAGTATAGATTGGGACTAGGTTCTTAACCTAGACTTTTCAAACTCTTAACTCTGTAACTCTTTAAATGGTTGGTAAAATTTGGTGTGTATGTGCAATTTTCTATCCAGAGGTCTGCAGTTTTCATAAGATTTTTAATGTAGTTCACCTAGAAAAGAGTAGAGGAAGCCTAGCTATGAAGGATTGCCTGAAAGATATGTGGTCCATTTATTTGTTTAAATATCCTAATTGTTTTCTTCACTGCACTTTGGATGAGACCATCAGTTACTAGAACCACGCAGAGACATCTGTTGCTGTAGGGATACTGACAAGAACATTGTTTTTCATGCAATAAAAAAACAATGGATAGACATATCTGTCTTGTCTTGCCATCAAAATTTATTTTCTTTTTCTGGATAAGTATGCTTTTCTCTTATGGACAAATAACTGACCACATCTCTCTCCTCTTATTGTCCTCTAGATATCTTAGAAAAGAATATCTGACCTGCCCGTAGAAAGCATATAGCACCACATGGTACACACTTTTAGTACACACCGTAGATTCCTGGTTTTGCTTTATGTTCCTGCCTATATTTTTCTTTTTCATATTTTTCACTGACTCTTATTCTATCAGTTAGGCATTAGAGTTTGTTGTAAGCATGAGAAACTCCTCAGACGGGTGTTTACAAAGTAGAGTCTTACTTTGTTCACATAGCAGGGAGACTTTCTCCCCAACAATTGTCTTGTGGTCTCAAGATGGCAGTTTTACTCCAGCACTGGATCCTCATTCCAGGGATGAGAGGAGAAGCACAGATATAAAAAGGCATGTGTCATTTCTGCTCGTTTTCATTATGCAGAACTTTATCATATGACCAACCCCAGCTGGAAGGGACCCTGGGAAATGTAATACCTTTTTTTTGGGCCCATTATCACGTGGACAAAATCAGGGGTTGACTGAGAGAAAGAGGAGGAAATTCACAACCTACAGTGACCACCAAAATTATCTTCTGGAACTTTCTGTTATCTTTATAAGCTACTTTAAGTCCTTTTGGGAGGGTGTCATAATAACAAATTACATACATCGAATTACAATGAGCTACTGCAAAAACTCACAAGTGGTTTCTGATATAATGTAATTACAACTCAGATGTGTGAGATACAATTCCTGACTAACCTAGGCTCTAATTCAAAATCTCAAAGTTGTTCCATGGTGAGAATTTAGGGTACTCAAGCAAAATTGAAGATACAGCTCTTATTTTCAGTAGCCTGCCAAAGAAAGAGATCCCACTCCTCATTCCCATTGAATAGCTGCCTTATGCCAGGCACTATGTTGGGTTCAGGGAATTTGAAAATTAACAAGGTTCAGTTAATTCTTACCCTGAAGAAGCTCAGTTAAGTATAAGCAACAGAGAGCAGACCCACAATTGTGACAATGTGACAATTACATGTTCATGGCACCACGGGAGCAGAGAGAAGAGGCTATAACCTGCCTGGAGTGAGAAGGGCACAGGAGACTTTCTGGAGGAGAGAACGCTTGACCTTGAGGATGACTTGGAATTATCACATGGATGTAGTGAAAAGAGGATTTATAGCCTGCTGTATGTACGTACATATGTTGCAAATAGCCCTGAAATATGCCTGAGATGGCAAGCAAGAGAATATTAAAGAGTTCCAGACAACAAAAGGCATGTACACTGAGCTAAGGGGTATGGATTTTATATTCCAGACAATGGGAAAAGTAGCACAAGTTTTCTCTCATATGGAGAAGAATCATGTCTATATATCTGAATATGAATAAGGCTATCTTGGCCGCTGTGTACTGCACTTAATGGAGACAGGAAGAAATGTTGGGAAGCTGCTGTAATGATCCAGGCAAGAGAAACTGAGAGACTGAACCAGGGCAGTATCTCTGGAGGTAGAGAAAAGGGACTGCTGTTTTGAAAGCTGTTAGGATTAGAAACTTGTCAGGGCATGATGACTGATCACATGGAGCAGGTGACTGTTACTAGAAGTGTTGTATAACACTATCCTCAGATTTATTATGTTCTAAATGAGGCTTCTGAGTCACAGGTTGATATCATTTATCAGAAGAGAAGATGCAGAGTAAAGAATTGGGGCAAGAGGCTGGGGAGGAAATTTCAGCAGATGGGTACTGAAAAGGGGAGAGATCATTTCCATTTCTGACATATTGGAAACAACTCTGCAACACCCATGTGAAGTTGCCTAGAGGTAGTAAGAATTCCATTTCCTTCTAACTTCTCCAGGAACCTCCTGCAGAAATTATCTCCTCTCTCATCTTTATTTTCAACTTCACCTTTTCTGTGATCTCTTTCCCTATAGTCTGCGATGTTCCTCATGTGACTCCCATCCCCATCTCCATCTCCACCTCAACCACTTCCCACCTTCATTCTCTGAGGTCTAGTCACACTACACTCCTACTGGTTCTGGATATGTGCCATGTACTGTCCTACCTCAGGGCCTTTGCATAGCTTTCACACTCTGTCTGAATGCTGTCTTTATTCTACTTCCTTCCTTTAACCTAGCCTAACTCCTAACCACCCCTCCCCAAACCCACAGGCAATCTTTGTTTTATATTCCCAGAGCACCTGATATTTCATGTCATTTTTGTCTGATTATAATGTTTTACTTAATTATTTATAATTACTTGTTTAATGCCTGTAATTCTTGATGGACTTGTGCTCCATGAGGGTAAGGACCCTCCCTTGCACAGAGCTTAGCTAAAGCACTCAGTAGACATTTGCTGACTGATGAGTTTTTCTCATTTTAAAAATGAAATAGGAGGGCAGAGCAAGGTAACCAAATAGAAACCTACGCTATTCATTTCCCCCACAAGAACACCAAATTTTGACAGGTAACCACACACACAAAAAAGCACCATCATAAGGACAAAAAAATCAGGTGAGCTATCACAGTACCTAGTTTTACTTTTATGTTGCTAAAAGAGGCATTGAAGAGGGTAAGAGACAGTCTTGAATCACCAACACCACCCCTCCTCAATCTGCTGGCAGCAGCCAATGGCATGGAGGGACAGTCTGTGCATTTGGGGGAGGGAAAGTGCAGCAACTGGTGGACTTCACATTGAACTCACTGCTGCCCTGTCACAGTGGAGAGCAAAGTTGTGCTGGGCTTAGCTGAAGCCTACACTTGGAGGGAGCATTTGTACCAGACCTAGCCAGAGGAGAATCACCCATCCCAGTGGGCAGAACCTGAGCTTCTCGGAAGGCCTTGCCAGCATGGGCTAAAGTGTTCCAGGGTTCTAGGTAAAGTTGAAAAACAGTCTAGGACACAAGGACTGCAACTCCTAGTGCTGGGTTGGGCTTAGAGCCAGTGGATTAGGGTGGCAAGTGACCTAGAAAGACAACAGATGTAGCACCTAAAGGAGTGCTTAAAGCACCCCTTCCCCAACCCCAAGCAGTGCCACTGGGAGCAACAGAAGTGACTTCTTTCTTCCACTTGAGGAGAAGAAAGTGAAGAATAAGAGGATTTTGTCCTGTATCTTGGATACTAACTCCGCCACAGCAGGACAGTTGTAAGTCCCTCCATCAAAAAAGAAGAAAATCCTCAAATAAATGACCTAACAATGCGTCTTAAAGAATCAGAAAAGCAAGAGCAAACCAAACCCAAACTTGGTAGCAGAAAAGGAATAAAAGAGCAGAAATAAACAAAATGAAGAAAACTATACAAAATATCAACAACAACAACAACAACAAAAAACTGGTTTTCTGAAAACATAAATAAAATTGACAAATCTTTGGCCAAACTAACCAAGAAAAATAGAAGACCCAAATAAATAAAATCAAAGATGAAGAAAAGAAGCATCACAACTGATACTGCAGAAATTCAAAGAATCATTAGTGGCTGCTATGAAATCATTCATTAGTGGCTATCATGAGCAACTATACACCAATAAATTAAAAACAGAAAGGATATGGATAACTTCCTAGACACATACAGTCAACCAAGACTGAACCATGAGGAAATCCAAAACCTGAACAGATCAACAACAACCAACAAGGTCAAAGCTGTAATAAAAACTCTCCCAGTAAAGGAACGCCTAGGACCCAATGGCTTCACTGCTAAACTCTACCAAACATGTAAGAAGAATACCAATCCTACTCAAACTATTCCAGAAAACAGGAGGAGGGAATACTTTCAAATTCATTATTTAAGGCCAGTATTATCCTGATATCAAAACCAGACAAAGACATATCAAGAAAACTACAAGCCAATATCTCCAGTGAATACTGATGCAAAACTCCCCAACAAAATAGTAACAAACTGAGGTCTACATTAAAAAGATCATTTATCTTTTATGACTAAGTGGAATTTATCCCTGGGATGCAAAATAGTTCAACATATGCAAATCTATTTTTTATGATACATCATGTATCAACAGAATGAAGGACAAAAACCATATGATCGTTTCAATTGATGCTGAAAAAGCATTTGCTAAAACTCCATATTCCTTCAGGACAAAAATCCTCAAAATATGTGTATAGAAAGAACATGCCTCAGCTTAATAAAAGCCATATTTGACAGACCCACAGCTAGCATCACACTTAATGGAAGAAAAACTGAAAGCCTTTCTCCTAATATCTAAAACACAACAAGGATGCTCATTTTCACCACTGTTATTCAACATAGAACTAGAAGTCCTAGCTAGAGCAATCAGACAAGAAAGGATATCCATATTGGAAAAGAAAAAGTCAAATTATCTTTATTTGTAGAAACACCTAAAGACTCTACCAAAAACTATTAGAACTGACAAACAAAATTAGTTAAGTTGCAGGATATAAAATCAACATACAAAAAATCAGCAGCATTTCTATATACCAATAGTGAACAACCTAAAAAAGAATTTTTCAAAAAAGTAAATTCATTCAGAAGAGCCACAAATAAAATTAAATATCTAGAAATTAGCTTAACCAAAGAAGAGAGAGAGATCTCTATGATAAAAACTATAGTACTCTCATGGAGGAAATCAAAGACTCCAAAAGAAATGAAACCAAAAAGATATTCCGTGTTCATGAATTGGAAGAATCAATACTGTTAAAATGTTCATTCTACTCAAAACAATCTACAGATTAAGTGCAATTCCTATCAAAATACCAATGATTTTTTTGCAAAAATAGAAAAAAAAATTCCTAAAATGTATATGAAATTATAAAAGATCCAGAATAGCCAAAGTTATCTGGAGCAAAAACAACAAAACTAGAATAATCACATTCTCTGTCTTCAAATTATACTACAGAGCTATAGTAACCAAAACAGCATGGGGCTCGCATAAAAACAGACATATAGACCAATGGAACAGAATAGAGTCCAGAAACAAATTCATATAGCTATAGTGAACTCATTTTCAACAAATGAGTTGAAATATGCCGAGACATAGTGGCAAAGGGTAGTCTCTGCAATAAATGGTGCTGGAAAAACTGGATATCCAAATACAGGATAATGAAACTTGACTCCTACCTTTCTCCACATTCAAAAATCAAATCAAAATGGATTAGACTTAAATCTAAGACCTCCTACTATGAAGCTACTACAAGAAAACATTGAGGAAACTCTGCAGGACACTGGTCTGCACAAAAATTTCTTGAGTAATACCCCACCAGCACAGGCAAGCAAAAGTGGACAAATGGGATATCAAGTTAAAACTTCTGCACAGTGAAGCAAACAATCAACAAAATGAAGAGACAACCCACAAAATGGGAGAAAATGTTTGCAAACTACCATCTGACAAAGGATTAATAACCAGAATATGTAAGAAACTTAACTCCACAGGGGGAAAAAAATCTAATAAGCCAATTAAAAAGCAGCCAAAAGATTTGAATAGACATTTCTCCAATGAAGACATACAAATGGCAAATAGACATATAAAAAGGAGTGCAACATCACTGATAATCAGAGAAATGCAAATCAAAACTACAGTGAGATATTATATCACCCCAATTAAAATGACTTTTTTTTTTTTTTTTTTTTGAGACAGTCTCACTCCATCATCCAGAAAGGAGTGCAATGGTGTGATCTTGGCTCACTACAACCTCTGCCTCCTGGGTTCAAGCAATTCTTATGCCATGGCCTCCTGAGTAGCTGGAATTACAGGCACATGCCATTACACCCTGCTAATTTTTGTATTTTTAATACAGATGGCAGTTTCACCATATTGGCCAGGCTGGTCTCAAACTCCTGACTTTGAGTGATGGGTGGCCACTTCAGCCTCCCAAAGTGCTGGAATTATAAGTGTAAGCCACTGAGCCAGGCTAAAATAACTTTCATCCAAAAGATAGGCAATAACAAATGCTGGCAAGGATGTGAAAAAAAGGGAACCCCTGTACGCCGTTGGTGGGAATGTAAATTAGTACATCCACTGTGAAGAACAGTTTGGAAGTTCCCCAAAAAACTAAAAATAGAGCTACCATAAGATCCAGTGATCCCAGGGTTGAGTATATACCCAAAAGAAAGGAAAACAGTATATTAAAAAGATACCTGCACTCCCATGTTTGTTGTAGCATTGTTAACAGTAGCCAAGAGTTGGAAGCAACCTAAGGGTCCATCAACGAATGAATGGATAAAGAAAATGTGGTACATACACACAATGGAGCACTATTCAGCAATAGAAATAAATGAGATCTTGTCATTTGCAACATGGATAGAGCTGGAAGTCATGAAGTTAAGTGAAATAAGCCAGGCACATAAAGACAAACTTCACATGTTTTCACTTATTTGTGGGAGCTAAAATTCACAAATAAATAATAAATAAAACTAATGGAGACAGAGAGTAGAAGGTTGGTTATCAGAGGCTGGGACAGGTAGTAGGAGGTGGGGGTGGGTGAGGAGGTGGATATAGTAAATGGGTATTTTTTAAAAAAAAGTAGAAAGTATGAGTAAGACCTAGTATTTGATAGTACAACAGGGTGACAATAGTCAATAATTACTTAATTGTACATTTAAAAATAACTAAAAGAGTAGAATTATATTGTTTGTAACACAAAGGATAAATGTTTGAGGAGTTAGATACCCCATTTTCCATTATGTGATTATTATGCTTTGCATGCCTCTATTAAAGTATCTCATGTATCCCATAAATATATACCTATGCATCCACAAAAATAAAATCTTAAAATTTTTTTAAAAAATTAATGAAAATAACTACCCTACCCAACCCAACATCCACCTTTAGTCTCTGCCATGTATTTCTCCTGTCTACCATCACACATCTTAAAGACATTCTCATGCAGACTGGGAGCTGGGCAGAGAAGAAAAGCATAGACCAGGCAAAGATGGTCTGAAAGAGGCCTGAAGGCTCCCCTCAGCACAACGTGTTCTACACTCACTATCTTCATAGTGTTTTCTACCACTTATCCTTTAACCCACAGACTTTGACTTTAAATTCCTGTCTCTCCACTAATTCTACTCGAGCAAATGTGACTATTGAACTAATCATTGTGAAATATAATGGTTGAATTGCAATTATTAAGTTGATCCCCCTGCAGCATGTAACACTGTTGACCTTCTGTTTCTTTGATGGCCTCTCTAACACTACCTTTTCCTGGACCCTGCCCCTCCACGTCCCACCCCCACTGATAATTTCTTCTCCATTAGTTCACTGCCTTTGTTTTTGACTATCTAATAAATGCCAGATTCTGTCCTTAGTCCCTTTAGCTTTCCTTTGTACACTGGACTAATCTCACTAGCAATCAAGTCACAATTTGGGGTGCCATCAAAATCCCCCATGATGCCCCTGTATGGATCGTATTTCACAGGAAGGAAATTCCACTTCTTCCTGTGAAATATAGGTCCATACAAGGGGGACTGTGGGGAATGAGATGGAAAAAGTCGAACTTAGATGTAGACAAATTTGAAAGGTAGAGGCTTAGAAGTTTGCCTGGTGGCCTCTACTTCTTGGTGAGGAAGACAGGAGGTCTTCTCCTGGGACTGAGTGTGGCATATGTGGAATAATGAGAAGAGAGGAAAATATGTGGAATAGAAACTGAGAATTGGAGAAGCACCTGCCCAGGAGCGTGTACTACATTGTCCAAGTACTACTCAAGCACTGAGGAGTGGGGGCCGCCACAGAACTACAAGAGTCTCTCTAGAAGTTTCCATGAACCACTTTGGCTTAGTTCAGAAAGTCATATTGGCTGGATCTGCCTAGGGCTGGAGATTGGTATGACAGGTTTCACAGGAAAACAAGGGAGAAAGGGAAATGACAGTGCTGGGGAAAGGATAGGTGAGCATACAGAATGCAGAGCCTGAGCTGCAGAGGGAGAAACAGGAGCCAGGAAGACACTAGTAGGCTGGGAAAAAATTTGTAATCAAAGAATGTCTAATTCCTAGCAACTGAAGGGCTGCTCTTGAAGGATTTATCTCCATAAAGAAAGAAAAAGGAAGAAGTAGCCAATTATCTTCCTTTTCTGACTTCAGCTTGCTTTCTGTTTTTGCATGTCCTCCTCTTACACCAGATTCATATGAACAATTGCATCATGAGCACTAACTTTGGAGTCATACAGGTCTGGCTCCTCTACTTACCATATGATCTTGGGCAAGTTATTTTACCTTTCTCAGCCTAAATCTTCTCAACTAGAAAAAGGTGATAAAAATGATCCTTCATTCATTAAGCTGGTGTTAGAATTAAGTGAGTCTACACATACAAAGTTCAGCAAGGTACCTGGTATGTAACAAATGCTCAATAAAAGTTAGTTCTTATTATCACTAACATCTGAAAAAATTGATTTTTGCTGAGGGTTACCTTGTAAACAGGAAAAATTTCAGATAATATTTCTATTATAAGTTGTAAATTCTAGAAAGGATTTTCCACCCTGGGAGTGGAATTGGCTTTGCTGAATTGGCAGAATACTTGAATTGGTGTGATTCATTTCAGTAGTCTAGGTCTAATTGTAAAATGCCCACCTGGGCTTTTATTTCAACCTTGGGAAACAGAAAGCTTGAGATTCACAAGCTTGTGGAGAAACAGGCAACTTTATTCTGAAAGCGTATTTCCTTGCCTAGGAGTGACGACTTACACTCCTCATTTGTCAAATTCATGTCCTCGGATTCATGACACCACTTCAGGGTGCCTTAAATTGGAATTTAGGGTAGCTAATAATTTTCTTGAGCTAACTATTGCCAATCACTGGAACCAAGCAATTTCTGAATTTGCTATATCAGCATGATACAGAATCAGTTGTCATTCTTCATAATCCTGTGAGAAGGAAGGCAGCTACTAGGGTGGTTACCAGGTTGTATTTGGGAGTCAGAGAGAGGTAGTGTCTAATTATGGCTATGCTTCTTACTGTCTTGTGATTTTGAATGATCTCTGTAAGCCTCAGGGACTTATCTCTAAAATGGGATGATAATGAGTGCCTACTTCATAGACTCGTAATGACTATCAAGGACTACGTTATATAAGAAACACATGTATACATACAGCTTAGTTTCAGGACTCAGAGAATGTTAGCTAATTACAATTTTTTTATATTTTCATCAGTCTAACTCATGTTGTTTTATCTACCAAGTAAAAAACAAAACAAACTGGGGAAAAAAAAAAAAAAAAAAAAACCTAGAGTTATGGAGTCAGTTCTACCAAAAAAAGAGTGTGGTTGTCTTAGCCTTCAAACTAAAGACTTCAGTAGCTTCGAAAGATTTAATAACTTTAAATATATATGAGTAAATCATAAAAATGGAACATTGATGTTTCAAAATAGTATGTGAATAAAATTTAAAATTTTCAGTCTATCTGACATTTCATGGATCAGGTGGTGCAATTTCCACGAGTGGGTTCAGCGGCGGTTGTGGTGGCTGCCACTGCAGTTGGTAGTTTTTCGTGCCTGTGGTTGTAGTGTTTTGTTCACTGCCATCACTAAAGAGACAATTCAAGGATCGGGGGTTCGGTATAAATCCAGAGAACAAGACAACCCTGTGTCTGCACCTGTGGTCAAATGCGTTTATGGGTCACTTCAGTTTGGCCAAGATTTCTGAGTCTTTTCTGACCAGGACTAGAGAGGGTAACACTGACAAATCCTTCAACACTTCATTGCAAGCAGAGCAACAGACTTAAGCCCATCTTTCCAGCTTGGACCTTGGAGATAATCCAGCTGTAAAACAGGACAAGGATATCCCCAATCATCGGGAGTTGTTGCTTAAGAGCTCTCAAGGATGGGTTCTTCTGATTTAAGTTGAGTCTCCCAAAGATCAAACTACTTCCCTGTGTTCTTTCCTTAAGTAGAGATAGAGGGCAGAAATATGGGCAGGCATCATGGAGAGTGAGGGGGAACTGCACATTATAATGACAGTCCACCTTTTCTATTTTATACTCTTAGAAACCTCAAATCATAGGGCCTTTTCATTTATATCCTTCGACATATGCCTCTCTTGATTTTGTAAACATTATTTTAATTTTTAATTATCTTAATATGAGAATTCAATAGCATTGTATGCATCAACTCTAAAAGTATGCTTTTTGAAAATGACATGCAAATTATACTTACTGTAACTGGGAAAATGATCATTTTCAAAAAAAAATAGAGCTATGGATCCCACCTAACTAGGTTCCATATACTGTTAAAAATAGACAATATTAATTTATCAGTTCATCTAAATAGCTGCTCAACTTCACTGGAGGTAAATTTACAGTTGGGATTTTACAGATCAAATTATATTGATTGCAACAGTGAAAAAAAAGTTATTCTAAGAATCTGTTACTATCTCTACTAAATAAAATATTTATGTAGCCTGGTTTCTGCAGAGCACAGAGTTTTCATTGATGACTGCTCCATGTTACTTCAAGGAGAGTAACATTCTGAGACTACTCAACACAGACCCAAAGTTCATACACATTTTGTTGTATAGATTTAATTTCACACTTATGTTAGTTTGTCATAACTTAGCAACAGAAATCCACACAAAAATTAGCAACTAAGACTTTGAACACACTTCAGTTCATAAACTGATATTTTCCAAACATGGGCAAAGGAAATCTTTTTGCTAACATCACAAAACCTAACTCATCCTATTGCAAGATTCAGGAAAATTCTGAACTCAAAGCACAGAGAGAAACAATCTACACGAATTCAGAACACCTCCCAGGCACCTCCCACGCACCTCCCACCTCTGAAAACTTAGGTCTCCCAAGGTCAAGGATGAACACCTGCCTGACTACTAATAGTCTATCATTTGTCCTGTGCAAATTACACTTTTGCAAACCTTCAAGGGAGGCTGACAGCAGAAAGAAAGAGAGTTTCACAGTCTTCCTCCAGAAAACTCACTAGAGTTTTAAGCAAGTTTTACTTAAGAGATTCTTCTTTGAATCTAAACTAAATCTTTAAGACACAGACCCCTCCCTTACCTTTTTCCTCTTAGATTTGCTTCAGCTTAGAAAATAATTCCTACTGTTTCCACTCCTAACAGGAGGGCATGGTAAGCAGACCAGAAAGTGGAGCCAACATCTCTGCTCAGAATGCAGCTATTGACACCTACAAAGGTCATGTTTACCATTTACAAATGATTTTGCAAGATGAATTTTTGTAAGGTACACACATATACAAATACTTATGCATAGACTAATTCTTAGAAACAAGCATTTTACACATTTTTGTGTGTTCTCAGTCCCTGGCCATGTGTGTGGCAGATGGTTCCAGCTGAAGGTGGTTGCAAAATATCTCCCATTTTGCATGCTCATCTGCATGTGCCTTTGCCACTCCCTCATCAAGAAGTGAAATCTCATTACTCTCTCTTGAATCTGGCTAGCCCTGGTGAGCTGAAAGCCAATAGGATGAGGCAGAAGTGATACCAAATGACTTCCACGAGTTGACCAGAAAAGGTCATACAGTGTCTGTCTGGCTCTCTTGAAATGCTAACCCTCCAGATAGGGTCAGCATATTAGTGACTAATGAAAGCCTTGTTTGGGGTATCCCTCTTAGAACACAGCCACCACGCTTGGAAAAACCTAAGCCACACGTGAGGCCATGCATACAGCTTGCAGACAGTAGTCCTAGCTGAGCCTACTCTTTGAGTCCTCCCAACACAGAAGCCAGAAAATGGAGAGAAGCCGCCAGATGATTCTAGACCTCGCTGATCCAGTCACCTCCAACCATTCAAGTTTTCCAAGCTGAGATATCAGACATTGTGACACAAAGAAATTCCCACTGACCTAATTCCTGAACAGAAAAAAAAATCTACAGGCATAATAAAATGATTATCGTTTCATACCTCTAAAATGTTTGCTATTTAGCAATAGGTAACTAGAAAAAAATGTGTGTGTTTTTCTTAGTTATAATCATAGAATGTATGATTTTTATAACCTTTGCTTTTTTCACTCGGACTTTTATTAATCACCAATATGTTTATTGTCATCTAAAGGACAGTTTAAATAACATGGAGAGAGTACAGGTTTTAGAATCACCAAGTCCTGGCTATCTGGATATCTCAGGCAGCTGAGAGATAACTACTTATTTGTTCCAAGTTTCTGTTTCTGCATCTGTTAGTTGGTGATACTCACATTTACCTATCGGAATTATTGGAAGGATTAAATGAGATAAATCTTATGCTTGACACATAGATTTCTGGAAATGGTTTCCTCTTCCTATGTAGGCTTCATGCCTATCACTTTATTGGTGTCATAATTGCTTTAAAAATACAATGATTTTGCCAACTTCTAGTTAATCAGCAGAATGGCATAAAAATAAAAATTTAATATTTTTTTAAAAATGAGATCTCAGGTTTTTCCCCCCTGTATAAGCTGAGAACTTAATATAAACCTACATTATATATGTGCTTTTTATTTCCCCCCACTGTTAATATATGAAAGAGTCTAGAAACCTGACTGGCATCTGGTGAATGCTTAGAAGTATTTAACTTTTGTTATCCCTTTCTACTTATTTCTATTGAGCTGTATTCTGTTGGCTTCTGACTAGTGTTCAAGTTTACTAAAGCAATTTTGAAGTTAGAATTTCTAGGCAAATATGTTCCCATAAGTGATCTCACTTATTCAGTCTTTTAATGTCCTGGCACTCTTATTTGTCCTGTTAAATATGAAACAAGGTAACTCATCACATAGTACCAAGCTCTGACTGTGGGACCACTTGCCTCTTACAACCTCTGTGATGGTACAGAAGTCTGAGAATACAATCTGTGTTTTCAAATCTATTTTGGGTGCTAGATTATTAATGAAAGTGCAACGTTAGGTCTAGAACTTAACCAACAGTAGTACTGTCTTTCAGATTATTCATTCCTACGCAGGTAAATTATTCAGGAAGAATTCCCCATAACCTCACAATGTTCCAAATAATAAGCCTCTCTAATCTCTGATGGTTCCATATTCCAGTGTTTCATACCCAGAAATTCCTAGAAAAAGAGGATTTTACTAACTTTTAACCTAAATGCCTCCTGCTGCAGATAAAGTTTATTCTCTCCTTGTTAAGTCATTCAGTACAGACAAGTTTCACAAAAACAGCATCCTCCCAGTATCGCGGCAACTCCTTGGGACCATTAACTGCCCCATAGCATTTTATCTGTGAGGCATGTATGAAGCTGGCTTTCAAACTTTAAATCATTTATATGTTCCTCTAAGTGTACAATGAACTAATAGTAATAGTTCTTTAATGTATTCCATAAATCACTTTGATTAGTATCTGTTAAAAGAAATCTGTCATATTGACCCACTCTAAAGTTTGTCATGCCAAAGTTTTGATGGTGATTCATCAGTATCTTTTTTTCTGAGGACTTAAAAATGAAATTTTAAAATAACACTTCCCAGTATATTTTGTACATGTGGAAATTAAACATTCTTTCATGCACTTCAGAGTTATCTTTCAGAATAATACAGTATTACCTTCCCAATACTCTTACTCCTCTCAAATTCTAAAAAGTGATAGCAGCTGCATATGTAATGATTTCAATGAATTCTTGTGGATATTTATCATATCCAATTTATTTTGAAATTTATCATCAGTTAATTCCTCATCCCTATTCATTCTGCAGATTCTGTTTCTTGTCTATGCTGATATCCTGATCTCCTAGAGTAAGTAAAAAAATGAATGCACAATGCCCAAGCTTCTAGTTGTTCATGTGTGATCTTATTTTTACCAAAGTTTATCTTTTATATTCATCTTTATCCTAAATGGTTGCATGTATGTGTGTGGGTACACATGTATGCATGTATGTTTGTGAGTTTGTATAATTTTTCTACTACTATCTTTTCATCAGTTATGGAAACAACATTTCTCAACTTTTTTTTTTTTTTTTTTTGGCCTTGATTAACCTTTTTCAAAGGCCTATATTTCTTTCAGGTCGCTTTTATTTTCTTTTAAGCTCTATCTATTTTATTCACTTAGTCACAATTATCCAGTAAATGTCCACTGAGTGTCATGCACAGTGGTAGGCATGAGACAAATCCCCAAAGACGTAGGTCAAGGATCATACGTGGGTAAGTGTTGGCCTCAATGCCTGGTCTGCTCCTGGCCCCACAAGATTGCTGCTGGTGAAATAAGATAAAGAGGAATATAAAAGATAGGCTTGGGTAAAAGATAAGGTCACACATGAACAACTAAACACTTCGGCATTGTGCAGAGAGCAGCAGAATCAAGATCAGAAACTGAGCGCATGGACTCCTTCCCTTCATGCAAATTCTCAGCATTGCTCCCGACATCAGCTGGCACTCACTTTCTCTCCCTTCCGGTAGGTCCCAGACTTCCTCTCCCCCCGGGGTCTAGGTAAATGTAATTTCTCCTAATTAGTTATATCTCATGCTTCAGGGGGCTGAAGGGAAGAACACTGGCCTCAGTGGAGGTGCTGTGTACAGCAGTCCCTAGGCTTTCTCCAGAGAATCACCAGCCTTGGTGCTCTGACTGTACCAGAGCCTGTGACACTTTTCTGTAGCTCTGATCCATGTTCAGTAGAGTCTCCGATTCTTCCAAAGCTGTTGAAGAACCTTGGGGCAAGCCGAATTCCTTCCCTCACCTTCTTGAGTCTTTGGTTCTCTGGCCCTTCCAGTGGCTTTTTAAGCACCTGAATTCCTGTCATTTCTTCCTTGAAATTCCTAAAAGGTTCTCTGCTTTAGAGACTAGACATTGATTGGTACACTGCCCCCAACTCCTTGAAATGACAGGCAACATATTTTAAAGTAGAATTAAACATACAATGTGCCATCAGCAGACCAGAAAATTTAAGTTATGCTTGAAATAAGGCGAGCAGATGGAATCAAATCTATAGAAAAACAAAACTGAAGAAAGTCATCATCTAAAAACTGTCCGTGCATGAGAAAACTGTTGTGAAGGTGGGACTGGCATAGGGCGGGTAGTCCAAATTTAGAACCACTGGAAACAGGGAGAGATTACATGGGACATTTATCAGGGCGATTAATCAGAGGACTGGACTTGCTACTGCCTATCAGTCTCCTTTGCCTCCTGCTTGTGCTAAAGCAGTGACGAGTAGTGGATGGTTTCAGGTCAAAGCAGCCAGGGCGGGCATGGAACTTAAGGAGGACAGTATTATTACTGGAGATAGTTGCCTGTCACCCAGAGGAAGTAGGTAGGTGGCTGAAAGAAAGACAAGTTACCTGATGTCAGTTTGTCTTGTCCCTTGCCTACAGTTGTCAGCAGAAATATGTAATAAGCGAAGAAAATATTCACAGAGGAGTAAACAGGATTTACAACTACAAAGATGAGTGGACAAACAAGAATCCTTTAAATATTTGTGGGAAGCCAGTAAATGCCATGAAAGAGAGGCCTGAAACTCCATTTACAAAAGAAGAACTTATCCCCAAGAAAAAAGAAATGAATACAGCAAGAGAGGACTTTGAAATCAGTAAAATTAATGTCTGCAATGAGATTTGAAAAGATAATGCCTCTGTGAAAATAATCTGAAAATTTCCCATTAATATTTTGTTAACATTAAAAATATGTTATTTGAATTAAAAAAAATTTACAGGTTAGAAATAATGTACTAGGATACAAGGTCATTATAAAGAGTCTGTCACGGAGCAACTAAAAAGAACAGAACTATGGAAAAAATGAGAGCTAAGTAGGAGACATAACTAATAGGCTCAGGAGTCCAACCTCTATGTAGCAAGAAATCCATGAAAAGAACAAACAGGATGGAGAGTGGAGTAGAGCAAGTGATCTACAAAATAATCAAATAAAATTTTAGCTGGAAAAAAACTTGGTTTCTCAGATTTAAGAGCTCAACAGAATTACAGAAATATAACACTTAGAAATGTCACAGTGAACTCAAAGCTACAGAGAAAATTCTCAAAGTCTCCAAGAAGAAAAAAATCATATAATCATATTAAAAAGACAATCAGATTGGCAGCAGTTTTCTTATTGGCAATACCAAGTATAAGAAAATAGTAGAGAGATTTATCAAAGTTAAAAAGAAAAAATATTTTTAATCTACAATCTTATGTTTTAAAGGCAACTGTGGTATTTTAAAATATCAGGCAACACCAGACAAAATATAATTCTAGGAAAAACATATTTTTAGAATGGGAAAATAAAGATACATTTTTCTGTTAATTACAAGTATAATCAATCAAGAAAATTCACACAAACAAAACTTTAACCATGTAACACAAAATAGGACAGGATTATAAGGAGAAATCAATAAATACGTAATCATAATAGACTCTTACATACCTCTCTCACAAATCAAAATAGCAATTAGATTGTGCATCTACACAATCAACAGAGTAAAAAGACAATCTACAGAATGGGAGAGAATATTTTCAAACCATATATCTGATAAGGGGTTAATAACCAGAATAAAGAATTTACCCAACTCAACAACAAAAACAAATTGCCTAATTTAAAAATGGACAAAGAACATTTCTCCAAAGAAGATACGCAAATGGTTACAAACACGGAAAAAGATTTACCAGCATTACCAATCATTAGGGAAATGCAAATAAAAACCACAGTAAGCTATCACCTCATCCCTTTAGAAAGACTGATATTAAAACACACACACACTCACACACACACACACACACACACACACACACACACAGAGCGAGCAAGCAAGTGAGCAAGTGAGAGAGAGAGAGAGAGAGAGAGAAAATAACCAGTGTTGGCAAGGATGTGAATAAATTGGAACCCTACACATTGTCACTGGGAAGGTAAATGGTGCAGCACTTTGGAAAATAGTATGGTAATTTCTCAAAAAATCAAAAATAGAATTCTTACATGATCCAGAAACTCCACTTCTGGGTAAATATTCAAAATAATTAAAAGCAAGGTCTCGAACAAACGTGCTCACCTATTCTCACAGAAACATTATTCGCCATAGTTCAAGAGGTGGAAGCAACCCATGCACTGACAGATAAATAGATAAACAAAGTGTAGTATATCCACACAATGGAATATTACTCTGCCTTTAAAAAGAAGGAAATTCTGACACATACTACAATGTGAATGAACCTTGAGGACATGCTAAGAAAAACAAACCATTCACAGAAGGGCAAATACTGCATGATTTTACTTATATGAGGTGTTAGAATGCTAAAATTCATAGATAGCAAGTAGAATTGAGGCTATCAGGGGCTGGGAGAAGGGAATAACGGTGAGTTGTTGTTTAATGAGCAGAGTTTCCATTTGGGATAATGAAAAAGTTCTGGAGACAGATGGTGGTGCTATTGCCACTGAACTATACATTTTTAAATGACTAAAATGGTAATTGCATGTTAGGTATATCTTACCACAGTTTAAAAAGAGAGAGAGAGAGAGAGAGAGAGAGAGAGAGAGAGAGAGAGAGAGAGAGAAAGAAACCATAAGTAAGGTTGGTAGAATCTTGGAAAAGAAAATATTTGTGCTTTACTTGTCGGAACATGGTTCCACTCCCTGCTGGGTGAAGATACCTACAGAAGTTCTTCCCCAACACAGATTTCCACAGTAGCATGGATATAGGGAAAATCAAGACGAAAAGAAGCCTACAGTTTCAAAGGGCCTCAATGAGTGCTGTACTTGAATTCTTTCTGCAACATCCATAGCTGTCTATTCCCTTTCTGGTTTATCTATTTGTGGGCTTGTTATTTGGTCCTTCCTACAAGTCTATAACATTCCTGTAATCTTCCTTCATTGATCTATGTTTTAAAAAGTGCTGGCTCTTAATATGGGCTTCATGAATATTTGTTGGATGAATAAATATTTTGAAAATGAATCTTAGTGCTTATAGGCAAGTATTTCTGTAAGATGAATTCTTGGAGATAGACAAGCTGCATCAAGGGGCATATGCAGTGTCGGTATTAGGATGGCCAGTGTCTCCAGATGGTTCAAAGCACTTGAAGTATTCAGTATGCATTAAGTGGGTTCCACATCTGGAGACCTCAATGTGCATGGGTTCATCCATGCATCCCCAGATGGTTCTAATGTGCAATCGAGATGAAGAACCACTCTTCTAGGCCATCTTCTATGTCGTTCTTATTGTAAAATACATGAAGGTTCAACTGGATGTGGTTTCCACATAACTGCTCCAGTCAATTAATCTACATTATTTAGTGATTTGTAAAGCCCAGGTTTTTATTTATAGATGTTGACACTGGCATTTCAGAAACAGAGAATAACTGTTTGCAAGAGTCATGTGGTTATCTAACATTTAATTACTCCGTTTTCATGAAGAAAAGTTCATGATTGGTGCAGCATATTGTGTCAAACACATGTCACCCATTTTGGCATTTAACTTTTTACATAGGTATGTTTATATAAGAAATGTGCATGCAACTGAGATGGTTACAGAGATGGGCTTTGGCAAATTCTGCTCATATGGTCCACAAATTGCATGTAGTTATGGACAATGGAATTCCCTTGCAAGAGCCCTATCTTTGTACTTACTAACTGTATGACTCGGAAGAGCAAAATTTTTAAATGCCTTAGAAATGAAATATGTGAATAAAGAACCAAAATGTGTTGGTGTTTTATTGATATTCAAAAATGGGCAAGAATGATGTGTGTTAACCCAGGAAAGTTAGCGAAGAAAACAATGGGTGAGATATAAAATGACAAATAAACACAGAAAATAGGGAGCCAAGGAAAAAATCTTAAATATTGGGGTTTACACACACACCAGGGCCTGTAGGGGGAGGGCAAGGTGGAGAGAGAATAAGAACAAATAGTTAATGTATGTAGGGCCTAAAACCTAGATGATGGGTTGGTAGGTGCAGCAAACCACCATGGCATACCTATACCTAGTAACAAACCTGCACTTTCTGCACATGTATCCCAAAACTTAAAATTAAAAAAAAAAATTTAAATTAAAAAATTGAGGTTTCCTGAAAAAGAAACTATAACTAATGAATAATAACAATTGTAAAACCATATAAAAATGTTTCTGAGGGAAACAGATATGTACACACACACACACACACACACACACACACACACACACAAAATCAAAACCAAACTTATAACTAAATAAATCCTGGAAAAATATCTAGATAACATAAAGGAAGAAACATCTCATAATTTTCAAGAATGCAAAACAGTATCAAATTATGTACAAAGATGAAAATCAGACTAGCTGCATAACTGTTCAGCAACCAGGATACCATTGTACTGTGAACCTAGAACTCTCGGATGTGTCATTCTTGTGTGTAAGCCATTATATAGTTGCACATGAGGGCTCAGAAAATATTTCATGCAAGAATTCTCTCTCTCTCTCTCTCTCTCTCTCTCTCTCTCTCTCTCTCTCTCTCTCTCCCCTCACCCCCACAGGATGTCTCACTCTGTCACCGAGGCTCTCAAGAGATCCTCCAATCTCAGCTTCCTGAGTACCTGGGACTACAGGTATGCACCACCATGCCTGGCTAAGGTTTGCATTTTTTTTGTACAGATGAGAGTTTTGCCATGTTGCCCAGGCTGGTCTCAAACTCCTGGTCTTAAGTGATGCACCCATCCTGGCCTTTCAAAGCTCTGGGATTAGAGGAATGAGCCAACACACACAGGTGCCTCTTCTTTTTCAAGAAAAAAAAATTACTTGAGAATATACTCCAGTTTACAAAGGAATTACTGAGATTAACAGTACCAGCTTTTAACCTATAAAATGAGCAATGATCAAAAAGCTAGATGGCACACACTGTTGGCAAGCATGTGATGGGACATAGGTAGTCATTTCTTACTCAGAGTATAATTTGGTGCCATCCCTTTTAAAAGTAATTGAAAATACTTAATGACATTTGAAATGAGTATATGTCCTGTAGTGTCTAGCAAACTACAAACTGCATGGAACAGATATAGGAGGAGGCATAGGATTGTCATGGCAAAATTCCAGAGACACCTTGGGTCACCAAGATTTGTACAAAGGGTAGAAGAGTAGTACTCATGGAGTAAAATATTTGGTAGAGTGCTGAGAAAATGGATTTTCAGCATCCAAATGGTTGTGAAGAAATCACCAACTACGGAGAGGCAGAAGCTAAAGATTATTTGGGACGGGTCAGAAAATAGTCATGGACTTGGAGAGTAATGAGAAACTGAGAAATCAAGATTCATTGCCACCTCTCCCTAGCAGAGGCCTAGAATCAGAGAAAGGACATGAAGGAAGTTGTGTTTAAATGGTGAGATTCTTTCATATGGGGGTCAGAGACGGAGGAGGAGACTCTTGCTATGAAGAAGAGCATGCAATGGACATTGAAGCTGTTTAACTTCTTCCTCTCCCTCTTTTATTTAATCATGGTGATCTCATCTCTTTCAACTGGTTCAGGATCCACTGAGAACTGGGGTTGGTTAAAGAATGGACATGTGACCAGTGAGAAGTGAGGAAAGATTTGCTGAGAGCTTCTGGGAAACATGTCCTCTTAAAAGAAACCCCTGGAAGACATCTTCTCTCCCTGCTTTGAGTGCTGTTTTGTATGTATGGGAAGTCAGGAACTTCTGTAGACTTTACTGGCCACTTGAAGAGTAGTGACAATAAAAGAGGGAGACAGGATTAAGCCAAACTTAAAGCCTACCCTACTTATTTATAAAGTAGTGTGAGTTAGGCTTTCTTCTTATTGACTAAGTCAGTCAATCACTTCCCCTTCTTATTTATAAAGTAGTGTGCGTTAGGCTTTCTTTCACAACTGTATGGCCTCTTAAGTGATACAGAGGTTACTGTGAGAAAGGCAAGATAGTTCTTCAAGACAGCTTGGCCGTGCCTAGCCCTTATACAGTGGAATGGGAGTAAGTTTAGCAATGCATCCTCACTCTCCTAAGGCCTTTTGAAAACTTTTTTTGATTAAAAGGAAGGGGACTTTACCTGGCACTGCGTAGCCTAGGTAAAAAGAGACTGAGATGGAGTAGAAGAGACTTGATATAGAAAATTAGGCCTTTAAGTTTCACGTAAAATGTGTTCCAAAATGTGTTCCAGGCTGTGTGCAGTGGCTCATGCCTGTAACCCCAGCACTTTGGGAGACTGAAGCAGGAAGATCTCTTGAGCCTAGGAATTTGAGATCAGCCTGGGCGATACAGTGAGGCTCTGTCTCAAAAAAACTCAAAAAATAAAACACCATATGTATACAGATGGTCAGGGTGTGCCTTGTTTATATTCTGCTAGAACCTTCTGGGTTCAAGTACGTATTACTGCTGCATTTATCATGCCCAATGTCTTTTTTCCCCTCATCTTCTCTTTTCGTTTCTGGGCACTGCCCAATCCCTTCTCTCTGCAAAGGCTGTGTGTAGCACACTCTACTGCAGGTGTGAAGCTACAGAGGACGTTACAGGGGAACAGAGTACAGTCAACAACTTAACGCCAAATCACAAACACCCATCTTCTTACAACATTCCCCTTATTTCTGGCTTTCTCTTCTACCTGGGCTTCAACTTATTGCTATATTGCTGATTCTCCTTTATCCTTTACCCTTCTTTTCTTCTCCCTAGCTCATTTACTTTCTTTTTAAAAAAAAAATAAATCTTATTTCTTACAGGAAACATTTTAACTATTTCATCAACTCATACAGCCTGTTCCAACTATGCCCGTAAAGACTTAACTATCTTTAAAGTAACATATTTGGCCGGGCTTACTGGCTCACATCTGTAATCCCAACACTTTGGGAGGCCAAGGAGGGAGGATCACCTGAGGCCAAGAATTCAAGACCAGCCTGAGAAATATAGGGAGATCCCACCTTTAAAAAAAAATTAAAACTTAGCTATGTGTGATGGCATACACCTGTAGTCCTAGCTATGTGAGGGATGGCTTAAGCCCAGAAGTTTGAGGTTATGATGAGCCATGATGGTGCCACTGCACTTGAGCCCGGGTAACAGAGCGAGACCCTGTCTCAAAAAAAAATAAATAAATAAAAACATATTTCTTATCCTTACACATTTACAAGAACAACCAAACAATCTAACTGCTCATTTAAGCAAGTGAAAACAATCTAACTGCTCATTTAAGCAAGTGAAAACAATCTAACTGCTCTTTTAAGCAAGTTACAGTCCATTTATAAAGTAGACTACCAAGCAACCATTAATATCATGTTGTAATCTTCCATTGAAATGGAAGTGTGGCCGACTGAACACATCTCAAAGTGAGAACAGTAAAGAAGTACAAAAAAAGACAAGTTTAATGGTCCCCTGTACCTGTTCTCCTACCTTCTCTTGGATTAAGGAAGACTAAAGCACCATCCTTTTTTTTTTTTTTTTTTTTTCTTTTTGAGATGGAGTTTCGCTCTTGTTACCCAGGCTGGAGTGCAGTGGCGCGATCTCGGCTCACCGCAACCTCCGCCTCCTGGGTTCAGGCAATTCTCCTGCCTCAGCCTCCTGAGTAGCTGGGATTACAGGCACGCACCACCATGCCCAGCTAATTTTTTGTATTTTTAGTAGAGATGGGGTTTCACCATGTTGACCAGGATGGTCTCGATCTCTTGACCTTGTGATCCACCCTCCTCGGCCTCCCAAAGTGCTGGGATTACAGGCTTGAACCACCGCGCCCAGCCTAGCACCACCCTTTTTTGGGGAATTAACTTCCTCTTTCCTGTGCTGGCCACAGGCCACACTGTTGGGACAGTGTGCCCTTTCTCAGTGATATTTTTGCAGTGTTCTTCCCTCCCTTGAGGCTGAAAGGAGATAACCACTAACCTAGGAATTCTGAACAAATTTTTATTACCTAAGCTGAAAAAAATTAAGTGCATAACAGTATTGTGAAGGAGAGGAGAAAATATCAGGGAACCAAGGCTTTTGATAAATCTCTGGAAGAGAGAATGTAGAATGGATACTGAAAAAGCTCCAAGAGGGGTAGGAGCCATTTTCTCAGCAACAAAGTAAGAGAGAGGCTCTAAGCTTGGAGGAAACTGGACTAAGAAAAGGGACGGAAATCAAGATGATTTAATCAGTGATGATTTATACAGCAATTGTACTACTTGGCCCCTTCCCAATCCCATCCCACGCTCTCTAACATGGCCACAATGTTTGCCTCCACAATAAAACCAAAGAACTAATGTCTAGACAAACTGACCAATATGCCGGAAGCACTTCAGAGCAAAGCTTCCCTCACTGGTATGAAACAGGACAGAGTTGGTCTGTTTACCTGCCTGCTTTCAGATCTCACTCTCTCTTAAGTAAAGCTTTTCAGTGACCATGTTCACACTCAGTTTTCAAAGATTAGGAGAAACTCATTGGTTCAACAAGACTAGACATCTATGAGGAAACTCAAACATGCTCCCTCTGTTAAACAGCTTGTCTTTCTGTCTGTTGTTAATAAGTATAATGAGGAAATAAAACAATGACCTCAGGAGAAACAGTGATAATTGAGGGAACAAATAAAAATTTCAACTTTAAAAATATTAGAGAACAAGTTGCCTATAGAAAACAAGAACACACTGCTAAGAAGAATATGCAATTAAAGAATACCAAAGAGTTCATGGAAATTTAAAAATGTCACTGAATGTATAAGAAATTCAACAGACTTTCTGAGAAAAAAACTAAAGAAATCCTCTAAAAGATAAAAAAAAAAAAAAAAAAAAAATAGAGCTTGGCAGAAGGGAATCCAAGATGGCCAAATAGGAACACCTCTGGAGTGCAGTTCCCAGCAAAAGCAGCGCAGAGGGTGAGTGATCACCGCATTTCCAAATGAGGTACCAGGTGCATCTCAATGGGACTGTGTGCACAGTGGGAATAGCCCAAGAAAAGGAGCACAGGCTGGGTAGAGTGCTGCCTCACCCCAGAAGTACAATCCCTGGAGGACCCCCTACCCAACAGAGGCCACTGGGGACTTTTCCATCCACTCCAGCACTCCAGTTCAGATACTGCACTTCTCCCACAGTTTTTACCGCCCACAGACCAGGAGATTCCCAGGCTGAAACGTGCCATGAGTTTCCACCATGGCTGTTTCAGCTAACACTGCAGATTTCTGCACAAAACTGACACAAATCTGGGTGGCCCTTTCAACTGGCACCTGGAATGCCTGGGAGACAGAGCCACCCATTCAACTGAAAAAGAGGGTGCTGAAAGCAGGGAGCCAGGTGATCTGGCTTGGTGGGTCCCACTCCCACAAAGACCAGTAATCAGAAACGCTCTGGATTGAGAGTTTTGCAGCAAGTACAGCTGGACGATGGCCCAGGTCTGTGGGGAGAAGGGCATTCACCATTACTGAGGAAGTCTGCCTACTGAGGCAGTCCGCCATTACTGAGGAAGTCTGCCATTACAGAGGAAGTCCGCCATTACCGAGGCAATCTGCCATTACTGAGGCAGTCCACAACTACTGAGGCAGTCTGCCATTACTGAGGAAGTCCACCATTACTGCAGAAGTCTGCCATTACTGAGGAAGTCCACCATTACCAAGGCATTCTGCCATTACTGAGGCAGACTACCATTACCAAGGAAGTTCTAACTGTACCTCTGTGAAGAAAAAAACACACACACACACACACACACACACACACACACACACACACACAAAGAAATTTCACACAGCAGCTGGGCAGAGTCTGCAGCAGCTCAGCAACACCTCTGCTGGCAGACTGTGACTAGGCTACCTCCTTAATGGTCAGAGCATCTCTGAAAAAAGGCAACAGCATGTCAGGAACTTATAAATAAAGTCCCACCTTCTCAGGACAGAGCACCTGGGAAAAGAGGCAGTTATGGGTTCTGCTGCAGCAGACAAATGTACCTGCCTAGCACCTCTGAATGGAACAACAGAGCTCCCAGCACAGCACTTGAGCTCTGATAAGGGACAGACTGTCTCCTCAAGCAGCTCCCCAACTCCCATATATCTAAAGAGGTACCTCATAAAGGAGAGCTCTGGCTGACATCTGGTGGGTACCCTTCTGGGACAAAGATAACAGAAGAAGAAACTGGCAGCAACCCTCACTGTTCTGCAGCCCCGCCGGTGATTCCCAGGCAAGCAGGTCTGGAGTGGACCTCCAGAAGTCCTGCAGCAGAGAGGCCTGACTGTTAGAAGGAAGATTAAAAAGGAGAAAGAAATAGCTTCAACATCAACAAAAAGGATGTCCACTCAGAGACCCCATC
Organism: Saimiri boliviensis; assembly: GCF_048565385.1. Classification (NCBI taxonomy): domain Eukaryota; kingdom Metazoa; phylum Chordata; class Mammalia; order Primates; family Cebidae; genus Saimiri; species Saimiri boliviensis. The sequence goes on from NC_133453.1 coordinate 78,906,598, forward strand.
CAAAAGTCACCAACTACAAAGACCACAAGTAGATAAATCCATGAAGATGGGAAGAAAACAACACAAAAAGGATGAAAACACCAAAATCCAGAACACCTCTCCTATTCCAAGGGATCCCAAATCTTCACCAGCAAGGGAACAAAGCTAGATGGAGAATGAGTCTGATGAATTGATATAAGCAGGCTTCAGAAGGTGGGTAATAACAAACTTCTCTGAGCTAAAAGAACATGTTCTAACCCAGTGCAAAGAAACTAAGAATCTTGAAAAAAGTTTAGACAAAATGCTAACTAGAATAACCAGCTTAGAGATGAACATAAACGACTTGATGGACCTGAAAAACACAGCATGAGAACTTTGTGAAGTATACACACGTTTCAATACCCAAATTGACCAAGCAGAAGAAAGGATATGAGAGATTGAAGATCAACTCAATGAAATAAAATGAGAAGGCAAGATGAGAGAAAAAAAAAGAGTGAAAAGAAATGAACAAAGCCTCCAAGAAATATGGGATTATTTGAAAAAACCTAATCTACGTTTGATAGGTGTACCTGAATGTGACAAGGATAATGAATCCAAGCTGGAAAACACTCTTCAGGGTATTATCCAGGAGAACTTCTTCAACCTAGCAAGGCAGGCCAACATTCAAATTCAGGAAATACAGAGAACACCACAAAGATAGTCCTTGAGAAGAGCAACCCCAAGGCACATAATCATCAGATTCACCAGGGTTGAAATGAAGGGAAAAATGCTAAGGGCAGCCAGAGAGAAAGGTCGGGTTACCCACAAAGGGAAGCCCATCAGACTACAGCAAATCTCTCAGCAGAAACCCTACAAGCCAGAAGAGAGTAGGGGCCAATATTCAATATTTTTAAAGGAAAGAACTTTCAACCTAGATTTTCACATCCAGCCAAACTAAGCTTCATAGGCAAAAGAGAAATAAAATCCTTTGCGAACAAGCAAGTACTCAGAGATTTCGTCACCACCAGGCCTGCCTTACAAGAGCTCCTGAAAGAAGCACTAAACAAGGAAAGGAACAACCAGTACCAGCCACTCCAAAAACATACAAAATGGTAAAGACCATTGACACAATGAAGAAACTGCACCAACTAATAAGCAAAACAACCAGCTAGCATCAAAATGGCAGGATAAAATTCATGCTTAAAAACATTAACCTTAAATGTAAATGGACTAAGTGCCCCAATCAAAAGACACAGACTGGCAAATTGGATATAAAGTCAAGACCCATGTGCTACATTCTGATGTGCTACATTCAGAAAACCCATCTCACATGCAAGGATACACACAGGCTCAAAATAAAGGGATGGAGGAAGATTTACCAAGCAAATGGAGAGAAAAAAAAAAAAAAAAAAAAAAAAAAGCAGGAGTTATAATCCTGCTTCTGATAAAATGGACTTTAAACCAACAAAGATCAAAAGAGACAAAGAAAGGCATTTACATAATGGTAAAATGATCGATGCAACAAGAAGAGCTAATGATCCTAAATATATATACACCCAATACAGGAGCAACCAGATACATAAAGCAAGTTAACAACCTACAAAGAGACTTAGACTCCCACACGATAATAGTGGGAGAGTTTAACACTCCACTGTCAATATTAGACAGATAACAGAGACAGAAAATTAACATGGATATCCAGGACTTGAACTCAGATCTGGACCAAGCATATCTGATAGATATCTACAGAACTCTTCACCCCAAATTCACAGAATATGCATTCTTCTCAGCACCACATTGCACCTACTCTAAAACTGACCACATAATTGGAAGTAAATCACTCTTCAGCAAATGCAAAAGAATAGAAATCATAACAAACAGTCTCTCAGACCACAGTGCAATCAAATTAGAACTCAGGATTAAGAAACTAACTCAGAACCACACGACTTCATGGAAACTGAACAGCTGGCTCCTGAATGTCAACTGGATACAATGAAATCAAGGCAGAAATAAAGATGTTCTTTGAAACCAGAAGAATGAAGACACAATGTACCAGAATCTCTGGGACACATTTAAAGCAGTGTCTAGAGGGAAATTTATAGCATGAAATGCCCATGTGAGAAGCAAGGAAAGATCTAAAATCAGCACCCTATCATCAAAATTGAAAGTGCTAGGAGCAAGATTAAAAAAAAAAAAAAAAAAAAAAAAAAAAAAAAAGACCTTCAAAAGCTAGCAGAAAACAAGAAATAACTAAGATCAGAGCAGAAGTGAAGGAGACAGACACACACACACACACACACACACACACACACACACACACACACAAAAAACCCCTCCAGAAAAATCAATAAATCCAGGAGCTGGTTTTTTGAAAAGATCCACAAAATAGACTAATAAAAAAGAAAAGAGAGAAGACTAACAAAAAAGAAAAGAGAACCGACCTAGAAAAAAGAAAAGAAGAATCAAATAGAGGCAATAAAAAACGATCAAGGGGATATCACCACTGATTCCTCAGAAATACAAACTACCATCAGAAATTACTAGAAACAACTCTATGCACATAAACCAGTAAGCCTGGAAGAAATGAATAAATTCCTGGACATTTGCACCCTTCCAAGACTAAATCATGAAGAAGTTGAAACCCTGAATAGATCAATAACAAGGCCTAAAGTTGAGGTAGCAATTAATAACTTACCAACCGAAAAAAGTCCAGGTCCAGACAAGTTCACAGCTGATTTCTACCAGTCATACAAAGAGGAGCTGGTACCACTCCTTCTGAAACTATTTCAACCAATACAAAATGAAGGAAACCTTCCCAAATCATTTTATGAGACCAACATCATCCTGATACCAAAACCCAGCAGAGACACTACAAAAACAAAACTTCAGGTGACTGCTGCTGATGAACATAGATGCAAAAATCTTCAATAAAACAGTGGCAAACTGATTGCAACTGCACATCAAAAGCTTATCCATCACAATCAAGTAGGTTTCATCCCAGAGATGCAAGGCTGGTTCAACATAAGCAAGTCTATAAATGTAATCCATCACATAAACAGAACCAAAGGCAAAAACCACATGATCATCTCAATAGATGCAGAGACGGCCTTTCACAAAATTCAACAGCCTTTTATGCTAAAAACTCTCAATAAACTAGGTATCAATGGAATGTAATTCAAAATAATAAAAGCTATTTATGAAAAACCCATAGCCAGTATCATACTGGATGAGCAAAAACTAGAAGCATTCCCTTTGAAATCTGGCACTAGACAAGGATGCCCTCTCTCCCCACTCCTATTCAATATAGTATTGGAAGTTCTAGCCAAAGCAGTCAGGCAAGAAAAAGAAATAAAAGGTATTCAATTAGGAAAGGAGAAAGCCAAATTGTCTCTATTTGCAGAGGACATGATTGTATATTTAGAAGACCCCATTGTCTCAGCCCCAAATCTCCTGAAACTGATAAGCAACTTCAGCAAAGTCTCAGGATACAAAATCAACGTGCAAAAATCACAAGCATTCCTATACACAAATAACAGACTTAAAGAGAGCCAAATCAAGAGCAAACTCCAATTCACAATTGCTACAAAGAGAATAAAACACCTAGGAATACAACTAACAAAGAATGTAAAGGACCTCTTCAAGAACCACAAACCACTGCTCAAGGAAATAAGAGATGACACAAACATATGGAAAAATATTCTATAGGAAGAATCAATATCATGAAAATGGCCACACTGCCCAAAGTAATTTATAGATTCAATGCTATCCCCATCAAGCTACAAATGACCTTCTTCACAGAACTAGGAAAAACCACCTTAAACTTCATATGCAACCAAAAGAGAGACCACATAGCCAAGACAATCCTCAGCACAAAGAACAAAGCTGGAGGCATCACACTACCTGACTTTGAACTATACTACAAGGCTACAGTAATCAAAACAGCATGGTACTGGTACCAAAACAGAGATATAGACCAATGGAATAGAACAGAGGCCATGCCACACATCTAAAATCATCTGATCTTTGACAAACCTTAGAAAAACAAGCAATGGGGAAGAATTCCTTGTTTAATAAATGGTGTTGGGAAAACTGACTAGCCATGTGCAGAAAGCTGAAACTGGACCCCTTCCTGATACCTTACACTAAGATTAACTCCAGATGGGTTAAAGACTTAAATGTAAGACCTAACATCATAAAAACTCTAGAAGAAAACCTAGGCAAAACTATTCAGTAGGCATAGGCAAGGACTTCATGACTAAAACACCAAAAGCACTTGGAACAAAAGCTAAAATAGACAAATGGGACCTAATTAAACTCCAGAGCTTCTGTACAGCAAAACAAACAATCATTATAGTGAACCAGTGACTAACAGTATGGGAAAAAAAATTTTACAATATACCCATTTGACAAAGGGGTAATACCCAGAATCTACAAAGAACTAAAACAGATTTACAAGAAAAAAACAAACCCATTAAAAAGTGGGCAAAGGATACGAACAGATGCTTTTCAAAAGAAGACATATATAAGCCCAACAAACATGAAAAAATGCTCATCATCACTGGTCATTAGAGAAATACAAATCAATACCACATTGAGATACCATCTCACCCTAGTTAGAATGGCAATCATTAAAAAATCTAGAGACAACAGATGCTGGAGAGGATGTGGGGAAATAGGAACACTTTGACATTGTTGGTGGGAGTGTAAATTAGTTCAATCATTGGGGAAGACAGTGTGGCAATTCCTCAAGGATCTAGAAATAGAAATTCCATTTGACCCAGCAATCCCATTACTGGGTATATACCCAAAGGATTATAAATAATTCTATTATAAAGACAACATGCACACATACATTCATTGTGGCACTGCTTATGATAGCAAAGACCTGGAACCAAACCAAAAGCCCATCGATGATAGACTGGACAAGGAAAATGTGGCACATATACACCATGGAATACTATGCAGCCATAAAAAACGATGAGTTTGTGTTGTTTGTAGGGACATGGATGAATCCAGAAACTAGCATTCTCAGCAAACTGACACAAGAACAGAAAATCAAACACTGCATATTCTCACTCAAATAGGTGGGTGTTGGACAATGAGAACACATGGACACAGGGAGGGGAGCATCACACACTGGGGTCTGTTGCAGGGGACTAGTGAAGGAACAGCATGGGGTGGGGAAATTGGGGAGAGATAACATGGGTAGAAATGCCAGATATAGGTGACAGGGGATGGAGGCAGCAAACTACCTTGCCAGGTATGTACCTATACAACAATTCTGCATGATCTGCACATGTACCCCAGAACATAAAGTACAATAAAAATTAAAAAAAAAAAATTTAAATAGAGCCTGGAAGAAAAGTTAAGGCACAGAAGGCCATGTCCCTTTTAGTTAGATCTCATCTAACAGGAGTTCCTAAATGATAAAACTAAGAATATAACAGAGAAGGAGAAAAGATAATAAAAGGAAATATTCTAAAACTGAGAATAATGTTTTTGAATTGAAAAGTCTAACTAAATGCATCTGGTAAAGTGTTTCCAAAGATGGTTACAATATCTCTTATTCCACATGACTGTTGCACTGAGACTGTTACTCTTTTCATCAAACTGTACTTCCCCTACCCTTAAACTTGCATTTCTCCAGAGACTTGCTTTTACCAACAGAATGTGGCAGCAGCAGCATTGGATAGCTCCTGGGACTAGGCAGGATGAGGCATTGTACCTTCTGCTTAGCCTTCTTTGGGGAAGCCAGCTGTCATGCTGCAAGAAAGCTCAGGTTAGACAGTCAAATAAAGAACACCATCTGGAGAAAGCGGCCATGTGGAGGAACACCAAAGCAACAAAGATATGAATGAAGCTTTCTTGGTCCTTCCAGCCCACCCCAGCGGTCAGCTGAATATAGCTAAGTGAGTGATCCCAGTTAACCCCGATGTAGCAAAGCAACAGCACTATTTCCTGGCCAAAAGAATCAGAAGAAATAGTAACTTGCTATTGTTTTAAAGCATTAGCTTTTGGGGTGGCAGTTTATAATTCTGTTAATATTTTTTAAGTGCCCTTACTTAAACATATCCAGCATTTTTTCAGAATTGTGATGATAAAGATTCTACAAGGTTCCAGAAAGAAAGAATAGTTATATATAAAGGACTGAGAACCGGAATGGTATCAGAATTTTTATTTGGAGCATTAGATATTGTAATTCAATTGAGCAATGCCTTTATACTACTGAGAAAAAACAATTATTTTGAATATATAATTCTATACCTGAGTAAAACATCAATCAGATACAAGTGCAAAAAAGATACAATTTTGGCTATGAAAATAATCAGAAAGTTTATCACAACCCACAGACTACCTCTGAAAATACTACTTCAGGATATAATACACTACAATGAAAAGGTAATTTGAAAAAGATATGAAATGCAATAAACAATGATACAAACTCAAAGATACAATAAAATCTCAAGTTGACAGCAGTCAGCAAGTCTATACAACAACAGCTTAGAACAGTCATAGCCTCCAACAAGAGACTATCTTCATGGGCAAAAATATTCCTAATATATGATTAAATATCTAAATTATCTTTGTAAAAAATATATAATAATGCTCTAATGAGAGAGAGGAAGAGAATGAAAATTAAAGCATCTGTTTCCCTCTTTCTCCGAATTTGTTTTTAACAATATTTTATTTGGATGTTGCAGACTTAGTGACATAAAAATACATGTCATATTTTCCAGAGACAATTTTTATTTTGTATTTTTAACTCTCATATGGCTTGAAATTTTGTTGTAAATGTAACTTCTACAAAATATTTTTATATATTGTTATCAAATATTTATAAATATTGCTGTAGAAAAAGTTTTTGTTATGGAGAAAATACTTTTTTAATTTAAAAAAGGATGTATGTGTAAATAAAGATATCTTTGGTTTAGGAAATTATTAATGATCTTTTTCTTTTGTGGTCTTACAGATTTTCTATACTAAAAACTAAGAATTACTTAAAAAAAACTTAGAGCTCTCAAGAATAATCAGTAAGTAAAAATTCATCAGGCAGATGTCAGAAAAATTGAAATGGTTTGTAATGGCCCATGTCTTCCATGCTTAACTCCTTGAAGCTCATATTATACCTTTTAGTATTAGGAGTTGACAGATCCATTTTTATATCAATTTTATTTCTAGCTTTTAGTGTCTTAAAACCTGTATGTCTAATGTATACTTAGAGCTCTTGACATATAATGTCCATAAGCTTTTACCCTGTTTAAAGTCTAAATACAAAAAAAAGCTGAAACTAACATACTTTTTGTTCTCTATGTAATTAATACTTTCAATTATAGAAAGAAGAGATGATGTAATTATCTTATTTCTTTATTTTTGTAAAGAATGGTTTATGTTAGTATTTGAGCCTTAAAATTTTGCCAGAGTCAAGAGCAAGCAGAGATAACAATATTAAGGTAATTGACTGGAGAATAGTTTAGTTACCTCTTAACATAATCCATCTGGACATGGAGGTTGTATAAATCCTGTAGGAACTAAAGTGATCTTTAGTTGAGGTACAGGAAATAAACCAATGCAAAATTTTTTAAGTCAAAGTGGTTTAAAGGAAAACATGACACAGGATAGAAGACCAAGGGGGTGCATGGTGGGTTATTTAATTCTGTCATATTGGTTTTGGAGACCAATTAGGACTGGACCCAAAAACATTTTACCAAAGCATCTGGTAAAGTACTTGAATTAAAATGAACCAAAATCCAGGGGAAAAAATGTGTTTTTGATTCACTCTTTCCAAATATCCTTTCCAAGTAACACCAATTCTAATAAAAGTTGTTTGTTCCTGCCTGGTTGGAGGTCAATAGGGCAAATCATGTTGGTTACCTTGAAATAAAAACAGCTCCTCTGTTATAAACCTTGGTTTGTAAAGCCCGGAACTATACATCTGGGTATAAGTGGTACCAAAATGCAGGCTTGGACTCCAACTTTGATTCTGGAAAACTGACTCCGGAGGGCAGATAAAGAAAGGCCATGAAATCACTGTAAGAATCCAATGCCCTCATTCCTGGTGGATGGTGCCATCGCAAAAGACCTTTAATCAAGCCCTGGCACCTTTCACTCTGGGGGATGGGACTCACCAAGATGAAAGAGTGCCCAGAAAGATCTGGAAAATGAATCAAAAAAGAAAAAGGGAAAATGAAAGAATGGAAATTGAAAAGACAGAAGAGAAAGAGAAGCGACAGAAAGGAAAAGGGAAGAGGGAGGAAGAAATGGGAGAGGAAGAAAAGAAATGCACCTGGCATGTAAAGTAAGCCCAGGGTGAGCTCAGGATGGGAGCAGCACTGTGCCCTCTCTCCCACTTTCTTGCAAGTACTGTGTTCTCACACGGGCAAGAGGCTCCCTGCTCTGGATTCTGAGTATTCCAGAGCCCTGTGCTGCTCCTCCTCCAGCTGTGCTCCAAGACTACAGGAGACAGGGCCAAGTGGATGTGGCTGTTATCCTCACTTCTAGATCTCATTCTGTGTCCTTTAGACCTTCTAACTGCCTACACTAATGGCTCCAGGATGCCCTACAGCCTGGGCAACATGGGCCTGTTCCCTGCACCATCTTCCAGAAGGTGGTCTGCACCTCTGATGCTTGTGCTTCTAGGCCTGAGAGATGGCCCAAGAACAATCACTTAGAGTATGTCACTGTATTATAACTGGAATTTGGATAAGGAGTGGGTTGTTCATATGTGTTATTTAAAGCCCTTCAATGTTGGATGGAGCTGGGGAGGGGAAGAGAAAAGGAGACAGGAGGTGGCAGTCAGGAGCAGCCTTTCCCATCACATTTGGCATAGAAATTCTTAAATTCCAAAATTCTAAATTGAAATCTGACATCCCAGGTTGTTGTAAAGGAATATTTGTCAAGGTAAAAGGAATAGAAATGATTTCACTTATGTTGCTAATTTGATTTGAAACTATTAAATATTTAAATATACGATATGTGGTTCTCCAGCTGCACTCTTGCTCCAAGCCTGCAAAGCTCATGAAATAAGGGCAGGACAGACAGACTGGATAAGTATCTACGTGATAGAGAACTTTTGAAAAGAGAAAACCTCATTAGAACTTCTATGTAATGTAGTATAGTTAAGTAGATCTATAATATACCTTGAAACATAAAATAAATGTGACTATTTTAAGTGTTAGAGAAAGATGCTTTTACATACAGTTACCTGATTTAGTAAGTTACTAAGTGTGGCAGATTGTGGTTTCCAAAAATGGCCACAACAATTCTTTTCATCCCATATGTTCTTCCAGATCCTTGCTGTTCCCTGATCAAGAAGTAAAGTCTGTGTCTCCTTTCTTGAACCCGAGTGAGCTTTTGTGGTTTCTTCAATTAATAGTTTATACCAAAAGCATCACCATGTGATTTTTTAACATAAGCTATAAAAGACAGTACAACTCCCTTCTAGCTGCCTTTCAGATCACTTGCTTTTTGAACCCAGTCACTATGCTATGAGGAACCCAAGAATATACATGGAGCAACAAAGCATAGGCATTCCTGCCCACATTTTTAGCTGAAGTCTTAGCCAACAGCACCTAACATACGTGTGAGTAAACAAGCCTTCCCAATATCCCGGCCTGCACACATCCACCCTGGTTTATATCACATGAAACAGAGATGTGCAGTCCCCTCCAACTCTGCACAAATCATTGATCTTGAGTTAAATAATGGATGGTTGTTTTAAGCCATTTAGTTTGGGATGCCATTAATCTATTATTTAGCAATAGATAAATGGAATCTTAAGTGTAAAATAATTTTATTTAAAAATGTGTTATTATGTAATACGTGTCTCATGTTTTTAAAATGAGCTTCAAAAAGGGATAGGCAACTTAAGCAAAAATTGAATTACAGCTTTTTCTACATGCACAGGAGGCATAATTCTATTTAATAATTTTAATATTTGAATGTAGTTAAAATTAACTAAGCCTGGGCACAGTGGCTCATGCCTGTAATCCCAACACCTTGGGAGGCTGAGGTGGGCAGATCATTTGAGGTCAGGAGTTCAAAACCAGCCTGGCCAACATGGTGAAACCCTGTCTCCACCAAAAATATAAAAAAATTTAGCCAGGTGTGGCTGTGGCATGTGCCTATAATCTCAGCTACTCAGGAGGCTCAGGCAGAATTGCTTGAACCTGGGAGGTAGAGGTTTCAGTGAACCAGGATCACACCACTGCACTCCAGCCTGGGCAACAGAGAGAGACTCAGTCTCAAAAAAAAAAAAAGAAAGAAAGAAAGAAAAAAAGAAAAAAAAATTAAGTACCACCTCACAACCATTAATGTGACTATTTTAAAAAATAATAAAAATTTAAAAACAGGAAATAATGAGTGTCAACCAGAATGTGGGGAAATTGATACCCTTGTGCATTGTTGGTGAATAAGGTTTAGCTGCTAAAGAAAACAGTATAGTGGTTGCTCAAAAATTCAAAGACAGAATTACCATATGATCTACCAATCCCAATTCTGGGTATATATCCAAAAGAAAGCAGAGTCTCAAACAGATACCCATGTTCATAGCAGCATTATTTACAATAGCCAAAAGATGGAAGCAACCCAAATGTCCCTCAACAGATGAATGGATAAGCAAAATGTGGAATATACACACAATAGAGTATTAGTCAGTCTTAAAAAGGAAACCCTGCCAAATGATACAACACAGGTAAAACCTGACATCATGCTAAATGAAATAAACTGGTCACAAAAAGACAAATTCTATACGATTTCATTTATATCAAGTGTCTAGAGTACTCAATTCATCATGACAAAGTAGAATAGTGGTTCCCAGAAGCTGAGGGCAGGGGAAATAAGGATATAGAGCTTCAGTTTTACAAGATTAAGAAAGTTCTGGAGATTGGTGGTACAACACTTTGTGTACTAACACTACTAAACTGTATGTTCAAAATTCTAAATTTTGTGCTATGTATATTTTACCACAACTAAATGTTTTTTAATCAATCAAAAGTTTTCTATCTCAATGATTCCAGAGTTCCCCCTACTCTTAGTCATTCTCATATCATATAGGCATAGCTAATATTTATTATTCAATAAAATCACCAGATTTCCTTCTAAATTTGCAGAAGCAAAATGGTTCATGAAATTTAATAATATTTAGGCCAATAAACAGTTTGGAAATCAGACACTTATCTTCTTGGTTCATTAATAATAATAATAATAATGCATTCTAGAACCAACATGTTGTGATACATAACATCTTTTTTAAGGCTGATGATCAGGGTCTTAGTCAGTGTTTATTTCTATCAAAGTTCACACCTTGTGGTCTATAAATCATTTATGTTTTATATTTCAAGTTTGAAATATATACAAAACTATCAGACTCTCATGCAGTTATATTTCTAGAGGTGATTTCATTGATGTTTATGGTAGAGGATTACAATTTACAAAAATGTAAAACCTGCTTTATTTGCCCTGTGCGGCAAGTAGTTCAGCTTTCTCATTTTACGTTGCTGAACAAGTTGAAAATATATTGCAGTTACTTTGGTTTGTTATTAATTTCAAAAAAGAAAATATTCTATCAGTATTTCTATGGGGACTTGTAATTTCAGAAGCCACATGCCCAATAGGTGGACTTTTCTTAAAGATACCCAAAAGTAGAGTTGAGGTTTGAAGAAAAAGAAAAATTACAGTAAAAACAAAAAATATTAAATTGTTTATTAAAATAAAAAAATCACGTAAGAAATTATAATGAAACTAATTTTATAATTTAAATTGTTCCCTGATGCCTTTTTATTTCTTTATATTGAAAGGGAAGGCCACTCATATCAGAGATATCTTTGCAATGACAGTGCTGAGTACGTGTTTTGACCTTAGTAATTCATAACTACTTTTGCTTTCTATCTTAATACTTGGGTATCATACACAGAAAAATGAAGAAGGGAAAAAAAAGAAAGGAATTTTCACTCAACATTCCCCAATTTTAGATTTTTTTATTAGGACTAATTCAGAATTTTGTCAAGCAATTTTTAAATAATACTACTTTTTGTGGTTTATAATACCATAATCCATGTGGTTTAGCCTCAGTGCAGTATTTTGGCCAAAAGTATACAGTTCTGGCAAACAAATTTATTTCAAAATAAATGAAGCCCTTTTCTTGTATGTCCTGAACACTATGATAAAGACACAGGAGTCTCAGGAATTCTTAAAACCATATTTTTTTCCCCTTCTACCTGTCACTATCACATGACATTTCTGTTCCTGGACCTTTCTCAAATCTCCAAAAATTTTCTCTGCTTTCAACCCATATGACTTTTTCTATTATTTTTCCACTACTTTCCCTCTTCTATCCCCTCATTATATAAATTAGCATTATATGTAAATGGGACATAAAATATATATTGACACTAAATCACTCTCCCTCATCCTCCTGCTATTCCAGTGTGTCTCTCTGCCTGTTATTCTAGTCTTTCACTCCAAAGTCAAGCGAAATGGAAAGATGCTTTTTTAAAGGGAAAAAATAATTATTGAACAAACCTGAAATTCTCTTTTGCAGACAGGTAGCAAGTATGAGAGAGTAACTAAAAATCTTCATACACCCACAATTTTTAGTTCGTTGCATTCTAATGGGTACAAAATTTACTGCCCTTTCAATGAAAGTATAAAGCTGTTCACAGAGAGTATCTAAACTTAAAATCCTGAAACCATCCTTCCATTCAGACCGTAAATTTAAATAACATCAGCAGCAAGCACTTAATAAACTGATGGTTCTCCTTACTTCCTTTTAAGTACCTCAGAGAATTTAAAACCTAGAAGAGAGAGTTAGTTCCACTGTTTTTGCTCTACACAATTTTGCTTTGGAGAGTTATAGTGGTTTGAGTTAAAATTTTGACCCTCAGCACTGTGAAATTCCCTCCCACAACGTGAGTCCCAAGAAACATCTGGAGATTTCTGCAATTAATCTCTAAATTTTCATTTCCCTATGCCATACACATACAGGTTGCACATTATGATTTAATCAGCTATCTAGAAAAACAGGCTCTTTGAATTCTAACACACTGGAACCAGTTGTGGTGTTTTTAAAGTAACAGCAGGACCACACTTACATCCTAAGACAGCACTCATTGAAGAGTTCTCTATATCTCTTTTACAGTTCCTCTCTTCATACAAAGTAAACTTTTCTTTCTTTGGTCAAAAAGACATAGGATGAGCTATTTAAATGAAAGCACAGTTCTCTTGTGTCTCATGAATCACTAAGTTACTTGGTTCAACATTAGGTCACTGTGGAACACAGACTGTAACAGAAACACATAAAAGCTCTAAAAGGGGAGGGGAGAGATGCTATTCTGGAATATCGTTGCCAGAGTAACATAAACCTTGTGTGTTTTCACAAGGAAATGAGTCACTTGTTTCTGTTGGCTAAAACTCTGTTTTCTTTAATTTCATATTTTAGCTGTCTAATATATGCTGAAGGAGCCCAGGGTTTCCAGTCTTCAGAAAGAGATAACTTGCTAATTAAAAGCTCAACAGAGGGTTTTGCATGGTAATTAAACAGAACTGGATAAAAGAAACACTCAAGCAAACAGGAGCACACAGAAAATACAAGGGTGAGAGCACTCAAACCACAATCAGTTCTCCAAGTGAGGGCCTGATGAGGGGAAGCTCTGCACATTGAGATAATTCAGAAGACAACAACTACAAATAACATTCACTGGACCCAATTCACTAAGACAAAATTGTAATATACTCAGACAAACTCAGGATACTTTGCCTGGAATCATTCAGTTATTTTCCCATTTTCCTTCTTTTTTTAATGATTTAACATTAGAAAGACTTACATCAGGGACTACACAGGAAGAGGCTCTCTGAGTTTGGCTGGTGACAAACTAGTGATGCAGGCTGGCTATGGGACAACAGGGGTGATGGGTACTATGGCATTCAGTCAAAACGTTTAAAATGCTATGCTTTGCATAATGTATTTAGTATTTTATCTGTGAGCCAGATTAATCCTATAGGGTACTAGATTGGGACCTCTATTCTTGAGCAGCAAGAAACACATGCTCCTTCATTTTTATTTGAAGACTGGCTTTTAAACATATCCACTGATAAAAATGTCAATATTCATTCAATATGAATATATGTGCATAATTCTCTTCCAGTTCCTCCTCTGCTTTTATGTCCCAAAGCATATAGCCATTTGGTACTACTCTAGCTATATTTTTTCTCCCTGTTGTCTTGATACTTCAAGTAAATAGTCATTACTACCTACTTTGAACGGGTTAGAGCCTCTTCTCCCACACCCCAGAAACCTATCCTCAACTGCCCACTTTACTGGAACTGTTGACCTAATAATCACCTGCCCTAATGGATTTTCCAGCCCTGATTCCCTTGGGCCTCCCTTCTCTGTTAGTCCTTACTAGGGCCACTCCTTGTAATACTCTCCTTCAGCAAATGATGTTAATTCTCCTCTTTATCCTTCAGTCCTCTGTTGACTTCAATATTTAAATTATCCAAGACTGCTGTCTCTCCCTAATTACCTTCTGAACATTTTTACTGATGCCCAGTAAAAATAATATTTTAAAAATCACACTCTTCATTTTCCTCCTCTGAACCAGCATCTCTTCCTGACTTTATTATGTCTGTCAATGGTACTATCATTCTTTCCACAAGGCAGTCTCAAACCAAGAAGCTGTCTTTGATTCTTCCCTTTCCTTTCTTTCACCTACACAGGAGATTAGTTGTCAAGCCTGTTGGCTCTTGTGAAGTAATCTATTCTGTGTCCAAGCCTTCTTTTTGATCTCATAGCCACACCCTTGACCAGAACTTTACTTACCACTTCATGCCTAATGTATTCCAACACTTTCCTAATCAGTCTCTGCCTGCAATCTTAGTGCTGCAATCCATCCTGCTCACTGCAGCCAGATATGCTGTATTTTAAAACTCCACTGTCATGGCTCACCCCTGCTCAAAGCGTCCATTGGCATCCTGTGCCTGTAAGAAGTTCAGATATGGCAGTGTAGTGTTCACGTTCTCCAGGAGGGGACCTCTGCTTACACTCTTTCTTTATTTTCCCTATCTCACACCTGAGGTCCTTCCCCTTCTGCACCATTTCACTCCTTGTCCTTCAGCCTTCCCACCACCCAAATGATTCCCCCCTCCTAGAAAAAAAAGTTTCCCATTTTACTCCTACCTACATTCTTGGCTTACCTCACTGACCATCTCCTCCCAGAAGCCTATCCTGAGCATATAGGCACTTTCTGCCATATTTCAGCTTATATTTATCAAAGTCTTCATGAGTTTGGGTCCTGTGCTCTTCAAGAATTCTTAGCCTTCTAAACACAAGTCTTGTTCAGGTATACTATAGTCACAACGATATAGTTGCAATAGCTTTTCTATAATTATTTTTTGAATAAATATGGGTATTTTCTTCATACTGTCATCTATAGCTATAAGTTGTACACTGAGTTGAATATACCTTTTATTGAGTGTGTTTTCAAGATTTTATAACCTCTTTTAGAGATATTATTTATTTTTCATGCATGTCTGAAAGATTTAAGAACATTAATGAAATGTCTAATCAATTTGTATCATAACTTCATTCGAATCCTTATTTAGCATCCATGTTCTTTCTTTTCTCCTTAGAAACATTTTCTTTTCAGCCATTTTTTTCTCCTACATTTGTATTTACATCATATATACTTCATCAATTCTCATTTTCATCTTTTTTAACCTGTTATTCAGCTTTTAGAATTCTAACTCATAATGCATAATGTTTATAATATCCCATTTTTCAATTGACTAGGATAGTTTCCAATAATAGAATTGCTGGGTCTAAGTGTGTATGAATTTGTAATTTTGACAGATACTATCAAATACCTATTTATAATAGAATGGACTATTTTACTCCCACAAAGATGATGTCTAAGAGTGCCCGTTTCTCCAAAGTGGGATTAATACAGTACATTATCAAACTTAGAGAGTCTGGTCAGTTTTATAGGTGAAAAATTAAGGGTAGTTTTTTAACAATCACCTTTGTTGCAGTATAATTTATATCATAAAATTTGTTTTTTAAGTATACAATTTTTTGAGTTTTAACAAACATATGATAGTATTAGTATAATCACAACCACAAACTTGATATAGAACATTACCCCCAAAATCCTTCATGCCCCCTTACAGCAAATGTCCCAACCCCATCCCTAGCCTCTGACAACCACTAATTTGCTTTTAGCCACCATGGTTTTGCCTTTTCTAATACTTCATGAGGAATCAGACAGTGTGCACTCTTTTCTATATAGCTCCTCCTTTTAATGTTTTTGAGCATCATCTGTGGTGATGTGAGTGCCAATCTTTCATTCTTTTCTGTTGTAACACAGTATCCATCTTAAGAATAAATTAAAATTTGTTTATTCACTTACCAGTTAATAGATATATTGGTTATTTTCTGTTTGGGCCTATTATGAATAAAACCACCGTGAATAATTGAGTGTAAGCGTTCCATGTGGACAGGTCTATGCAAACTTGCCCCCCAAAGCCTGAGGGAGCTGAGAGGCCAAAGAGACCAACAAATCCAGTTTCTTGAAAAGAAATATTTAATAGAGACTTATGAACAGAAGTGATGTCTCGGGGGCTGTGAGATAGTGGATACCCTGCCCTTTGGAAAATATCCTTTCCATAGCAAGCTTTTAGGGCAAAACATGTGCAGTTGGTCACATCTCAGATTTTCTCACCAACACTCATGACCTCTGGAGAGTTTGGCTAAGCATCTTTGTGAGGGGTTACTTACGTTTCAGGCATTGTTTTAAGACCTTGTTGCCAAACACCTTGGCACGCAGGAGTCAAACATTGGTCATTATGGCAGTTTTACCTGAAGATGGTGTCACTCTCGCCCTACAACAGGCTGTTTTCTACAGTAAGTGTTTGTGTGAAAATATATTTTCAAAAACAAATTTTTTAATTAAAAAAAAAAAAGCAGGCCAATTGAAGTGGCTCACATCTGTAATCCTGTTTGGGAGGCTGAGATGGGCAGATTACTTAAGTCCAAGAGTTCAAGACCAGACTGGGCAACGTGGCTAAACCTTATCTCCACAAAAAAAAAAAAAAAAAAAAAATCAGCTGGTCTAGCACACACCTGTAATCCCAGCTACTTAGGAGGCTGAGGTGGGGGATTGCTTGAGCCAGGAGGTCAAGGCTGCAGTGAGTCATGATGGCACCACTGCACTCCAGCCTGAGCAAAAGAGCAAGATCTTGTCTCAAAAAAAAAAAAAATTTTATAAAGAAAATATTTTCATTTCTCTTAGATGAATCACTACAAATGGTATTGCTGAGTTGTATGATGTGTATTTTTAACATTATAAGAAACTTCTAAATTGTTCTCTAAAAGTGCTGTGACGTTTTTATTCCTATCAGCAATATATGAGAGTTCCATTTGCATCATACCTTTGCCAACAGAGTGTTGTCAGTTTTCAACTATAGTCACTTTCGAGAGTATGTAATGGTAATTGAGGTTTTAATTTGCTTTTTCTTCAGACTAATGATGTTGAGCATCCTTTCATGTGATTATTTGCCATTTATGTATCTTCTTTGGTGAGTGTCTATTTAAATATTTATTAGTTTAATTATTGAGTTTAAGTATTCTTATATCTTCCAGTTTAGTACTATTTTAGAATCATATTTTACAAATATTTTCTTCCAGACTATAGCTTGCCTTCCATTTTCATAAGAGTCTTTTGCAAAGTAAAAGATTCTAATTTTATATTTTAATGAAATCCAGGGTAACAACTTACTAGTTTATAGTTTGTGTTTTTGCTTTTCTATCTAGCAAATCTTAGCTAACATAGGTCACAAAGATTTCTTCACGTGCTTTCTTCTAAAAGTTTAATAGTTTCACTTTTATAATTCTATAATCTATTTTGAGTTAATTTTATGTATAATGTGAAGGACTTATGAATACCTATTTGTTGAGAAGACCATATTTATCCAGTTGAATTACTTTGAAATCCTTGTCAAAAATTACATAATCATATGTGTTTATGTCTATTTCTGAGCTTTCTATTCTGTCCATTAATCTACATGTCTACCTTGATGTCAATATTGTACTGTACTAGTGACTTTATAATTAGTCTTAAACTCACATTGCAGAAGTCTTACAATTATGCTATTTTTCAAAATCATATTGGGTATTCTGGGTCTTTTATTTCCATGTACATTTTAGAATCAACTTGCCAATTGCATAAATAGTGCTGAAATATTGATTGGCATCATAATGAAATTACAGATCAATTAGAGAAAAACTGACATTTTAAGTCTTCTAATCTGTAAACATGACCTTTCTCTTCATTTATTTAGGCCTGTTTTCATTTCTCTCAGCAATGTTTTAGACATTTCATTGTATAAATCTTTAATATTTTTAAAAACTTAATCTTAAATATTTCAGATGTTCTTATAAATATTTCTATTTCCATTTCCAAATATTTGTTAATAGCATAGAAATACATTAGATTTTTGTACATGACCTTATATCCTGAATTTCTGATAAATTATTTTTCTGCATATATGATCACATTATCTAGAAATAGAATTTTCTCTCTCTCCCTTTGTCTTTATCATATTTCCCTAGCTAATAACTTCAGCACAATATTGAGGGGAAAAAAATGATGAGTTCCTTTGCCCTCTTCTGATATGAGAGGGAAAGCTTTGGTATTACATTATTAATTGGGATTGAAAATGTAGGGTTTTTTGTGGACAGATAGCCTTAATTATATTGAGAAAGTTCCCTACTTAGTTTGCTGAGTTTTTTTCATGAACGAACATTGAATATTTCCTGTCTTTTGTAGATCTATTGAGATGATGATTTTTTCTTTTATCGTGTATTGATATGGTGAATTGCATGGATTTTCAAACGTTAAAACAACTGTACGTTCCTGTGATGAACTCTACCTAGTCATGATGTATTATCCTTTTTATTGCTAGAGGTGATTTATCAAAATTTTGTGAAATATTATTGCTTCTATGTCTGAATATTATTGATCACTAGTTTAATTTTCTTGTCTTTCATGGGTTTGACTTTTATTGGTTGGTATTGGTATAACTTTGACCTCATTTTGGGGAAGTATTCTTTCCTAATTTGTTTTCTTCTCTAGTTTCTTAAGCTATCCATTAGGATCAATGATTTAAGACTTTTCCTTTTTTTTAAAATAAGCACTTACTGATATAAATTTTCTGCTCATAAACTGCATCTTACAGATTTTGTTTTGTTGTCTTTCCACTTTCACTCAGCTTAAAATATTTTCTAATTCACCATTGTGATTTCTTATTTGACCTATGGATTATTTAGAAGTGTGTCAACTAATTTTTAAATATTTAGACTTTCCAGATATCTTTCTGTTACCAGTTCTAACTTAATCTTGCTTTATGTAGAAACAATAGTTTTCAGGATTTTAATCCTGTATTTATTGAGACTTGCTTTTTAATCCAGAATATGGAGTCTATCTTGATAAGCATTCGGGCTGTGTTTATTTGAAAAGAATATATATTTTGTTGTTGTTGGATGCAGTATTCTATAAATGTCAATTAGGTCAAGTTGGCTGCTATTGTTTGAGTAGTCTATATCATTATCTGATTTTCTATCTGCTAGTTCTATCAATTACTGAAAACGGAAAGAGCAATGTTAAATCTCTGCCTATAACTGTGGGTTTATCTATATTTCTCCTATAAGTTCTATCAGTTTTGGTTTTGTGCATTTTGAAGCTCCATTATAAGGTACATGCACATTTAGAATTGCATGTTGTCTTGATGAAATGACCTTTTTAAAGACATGTTCCTCTTTCCCTGTTATTTCTTGTGCTAAAATCTATTCTGTTTGATATTAATAGAGCCACTCTAGTTTTTTATTTAATGTGTTTGCATGGTATAAGTTTTCCTTTTTTTACTTTTAACCTATCTATGTCTTTACATTTTGTATTGGTTTCTTGTAAACAATATCACTGGATTCTGCATTTTTATACAATCTGACAATCTGCATTTTAATTGAGGCATTTAGACTATTTACATTTAATGTGAATAACAACTTAGTTGAGTTTAAATCTACCATATTTCTACTTGTTCCTTTTTTCCCTTTTCTTAACTTCTTTTAGGTTATATGAGCTTTTCTTATGATCCCATTTTATATTAACTGTTGACTTACTAGCCATATCTGTTTCATTCTTTTAGTAATTGCCTCAGGGCTTGCAATTTGCTTCCTTAGCTTATCACAGTTTACTTTTAAACACTATTATACTCTTAATAAATATAGTATAAGAACCTTATAACAGTATACTCCTATTTCCTCTCTCCTGTCCTTTGTGCTACTTTTGTTGTGCTTTTATGTTACTACCATATGTGCTATGCCCTCCGCAATACATTGTTAGTATTTTTTACTAAAATAGATAATTAGCATTTAAAGAGATTTTAAAAGTAACAAAACTATGCCTATATATTACCCATATTCTTTCGATTTCTGGTGTTCCTCATTCATTTGCATACATCCAAATTTCCCTCTTCCCTGAAGAATTTTTTAAAATATTTCTTGAAGTCCAGGTCTGCTAATGATGAATTGTCTTTTTTTTTTTTTTTTTTTTTTTTAAATCTCTGTCTTTGTCTACTTTTCTTTTGACTGGTTAAAAAACTCCAGGTTGACAGATTTATTTTCTTTTAGTACTTTAAAGATATCTCTCTCCAGTCTTCTGCCTGTATAGCATCTGATAAGAATTCTCCTATCATTTCTAACCCTGTTTCTCTGTTTATAATGTGTCTGTATTCCCTGTCTGCTTTTAAAATATTTTTTAGTGGTTTTCAACAATTTGATTATGTTCTTTGTTCTGGGTTTTTTAAATATTTAATCTGCTCAATTCATTGAGCTTCTTGGATTTACGGGTTTATGGTTTTCATCAAGTCTGGAAAATTTTTGATCAGTATTTATTCAGTAATTTTTCTGTCCCTATCACCTTTGTTGGGACTCCAGTTAAATGCATATTAGATCACCTGATAGTTTCCTATAGGTCACTGCTGCTCTGGGCTTTTTAGTACTTTTTTTCCTCTATGTGCTTCACAGATTCTATTGCTGTATCTTCAATTCTACAGATGCTGATTTGCTATTAATCCTATCCAGTACATTTTTTCATTTCAGACACTGAATTTCATTTGAAAGCTTTACCCAAGCACTATTTTTTAAATGCCTTCCATTACTCTCCTTGTGATGATGTTTTCTTAAACATGTGAAACATATTTATAGTAGTTATTTTAATGTAATTTCTGTCTGTTTGTAAAGATTGAGTTTTGTTTTTTTTTTTTTTTCCTGGTTACTGACCACGAGTTTTGTATGTTTGCATGTCTGATAGTTTTGGGGAGGATTATGATATGTTGTGTGTTGCTGGATTTCTAGTATTCCTTAAAATAATGCTGAATTTTGTTTTTATGTACAATTCAGTAATTTAAAATCATTTGGATCATTTCAAGACTTGATTTTAAACTGTGTTAGGATAGGTCCAGTTGGACTTGAGTCTAGGATCAACTTTGCTCTACTACTTAGGATTCTACTTAATGCCCATGTATTATCTTTCCACTTGGGCTCATGTGAACACAAACTATTACCAGCCCCATGTGAGATCCTGGAATCTGTCTGTCCACTGATTTCCAGTGGTTTTTAACCCAGCCTGAAGAGTTTTCACTCATTCATCTGTAGATTAGCAATCAGCAAAATATTCAGAGGATTCTTCTGCATCCCTGAGAGACTTCTCCTGGAGCCAATCCCTCCACTCTAGTGTACTCCACAATTACTAGCCCTTGTCCTCCCCGAACTCCAATCTCTGTCTCCTTCTGACTATAAGCTAACCTAGCTTTGCTGGGTTTCCTCTTTCTGCGCTGCAGCCTGGAAATTCTCCAGGCACAAGAAGCTAGTGTAATTATACAGGTCTTTATTTTTCTTTCTGTTATTCTTTAATTATTGTTGCTTTTTCATTTTTCTCAGGGAGCCCACACCTGGGTTGCTTGTTGTCCAAAGATGGTAAAACTATTGTCTTATATTTTGTCTAGTTTCCTACTTTGTTAAGCAAAAGATTAAAGCTATTCTCTCATCCTCAGTCTTGACCAGAATCAGAAATTCTTGTGAGTTTTAACATGAATTTCTCTTGTGATAAATGAGGTTGAGTATCTCTTCATGTGTTTAAGAAGAGGCTTTAATATTTCTGCCTTTCTCTGTGAATGTGTTCACATCCTTCATCCATTTTTATTGTGTTTGGTTCTTTCATCATTTTCAATAGCATCATTTAGCTTCACTGATTCTTTATAGTTCCAAAAATAGTTTTTATTATCCTTTGATATTTCAATAGCTTTTCCTAAAATAATTTTCAATGCTGTTCTACTGTGTCTTAAAGATTCTTTATCCCATTTTCTTATCTGCATATTTTTATACTTCCAGTGTAAACATCAGTTAAACAAGCATTTCTTAAGTATCTAAGGCTCACATATAACTATTCTAAAGTAAAGAAGGAACAAATCAAGCAAAAGATACATTTTATGATCTTAAAGAGTTAATAATATAGATGTGGAGAGAGAAAAATATATTTATGTGTATCTTTTAAGCTGTGGGTCAGGGGAGGGAGACAAAGCCAAAATTATAAAATGAGTGAGGAAAAGTCATATAATTATTCTCGGAATAGATGAATCTTGAGAAAAACTTCGAGCAAAGTGATAAAATCTAAATATTTTCGATGAGGCAGGCTTTCTGGGGTCAATTGAAAAATGAAAAGGGGAACGAGAAGTGAAATGAGGGGGAAATAAGTCAGGGAGGTGGGCTTTGTGGTGTGGCAATCTCTTCTCAGACCTCACTTATATCTTGTCCATTAGAAGAAAATGAGGGTTCTGAGAAACAGAAGTCCAAATTCGCAGAAGCCTGAGAAAGCTGGTTTCAGAGATCTAGGAAAACACAACACTGCCTTATAAACAGTCAAGTACTAGATTTCCTCATTTAACAATATATTAATATTTTTATGGATATTGATGCAGTTATGGGTTTTATTGGTAAGTTTAATGCTGCCTTATTTAACTTAGGGAGCATAATGAGGTTTAATTGCAATTCTACATTTTTATAAAATTCTGGTCCTTATTACTAGTGATCTCTAGGCTCCCCACCCACAGAGGGATTGACCAATCTCCATTTCCAACCCCACACTTGTCAGCATTCCCTTGACCTTCTGGCCACATGGAACCAGATATTGTCTCCTAAGGTGGATCCAGGAAGACCTGGAGAGGGTGTTCACGCCAAGTCAGACTAAATGCCTGCATGCTGATCCTTTACTACATTGGTAGCAGAAGCCTCTTAATCTCATTTTCTAACCTCTATGGTTTGCCTTGTAAGCCCTCTGTGGCTACCCAGTGATGACATGGTCTCTCATTTGTGTTTTCGTGATCCTAACTTCTTTATGAATCCACTTGTTTCCACTCGTGGCTCAAATCCCTAAAATCTTATTAGTAGGAATGAAAATCACATCACCTCCTGAGGCTCATCAAGTCACTCATGAACTGACCAAAGCCCTGAGGTTTTTAATAGTTCAAAATAGGGGGTTGATGCAATACATAAATGTGTGTTTGATCAAAAGGGTGAAGAATAGGAAATACCAATGGTAGAATAGAAATCTATAAGAAAACTTGTAAATTGATAAAGGCAATTAAAGAATGAAAAGTTGATCAAACTTACAAAAACAAGAAGAAATAAGAGCACAACAAATTATACTGTAAGATTAAAATGGATGGAATAAAATCAAGTATGCCAATTGTAATACGGAATGTGACCAGGTTTTCCTATTTAAAGACAGATATTGTTATTTTGGTATTTAAAAATAAAAGTCTGAGCTATATGTCATTTATCAGAAACACATTGTAATAAATTTTTAAAAAAAAACTGAAAACAAAAGGGAGGCCAAAATACTACTCAACAATCACAAACAAAAATAGATGGCAGAAATCCAGGCATGGTGGCTTATGCCAATAATTCCAGCACTTTGGGAAACTGAGGCAGGTAGATCACCTGACGTCAGGAGTTCAAGACCAACCTGGCCAATGTGGTGAAACCCTGTCTCTACTAAAAACACAAAAATTAGCCAGGCATGGTGGTGCATGCCTGTGATACCAGCTACTAGGGAGGCTGAAGCAGGAGAATTGCTTGTACCCAGGCAGCAAAGGTGGCAGTGAGCTGAGACAGCCCCAATGCACTCCAGCCTGAGCGACAAAGTAAGACTCTGTCTCAAAAAAAAAAAAAAAATATTAACAGCCAAAGAAATATTAATTTCATGCAAATTAAATTTAAGATTCAAAGCACTAAGCAGGATAAAGACAGAATATGATGACAAAAGTCACAAGTTATAAAACTCATGTTGTGGGAGTCCACCTAGGAATACTGGGTGCTATAGGTTTAATACATCATTACTTCTTTAAAAAGTCGTATCTTCCAAAGAAAGTACCTGTAAATCTATATGCACAAAACAGCAGATGAACAAGAAAAATCTTTAGAAATGCATTAAAAAAGTATGTAAAAATGCAATTATAGTAGGAGACTTTAGAAATCCCTCTTTCAGAGTGGTCTGATAAGAAAAAACATTAAGTAGTACAGTGAATGAACTCATAATAATGTAAGTAGAGATTCTTCAAATAGACAATATCCTTTTTCTTCATACAAGCCCATAACACATTCACAAAATCGATTTTGTACTGGCTACAAAAAAAATTGCCCTTAGCTAAAGTTTTAAAATAGAGATTATATAGGCTACCTTCTGAAATCATAATCCAACAATGTTAGAATCATAAAAATACCCAAACAATTGTACCTACTTGGAAATTAATAACCATAATTCTAAATAATCCTTGTAAAAGAAAGTGACTTCTAAAAACGCTATGCAGTAGAAGAGACCCACGTACTGCATGTACCCAGCCCTCCCTGAGAGATAAGAAGTCATCCTTCATTCCCATCGGTCATTTTTATCTTTGGCAAAGCAGATACACCTATTCATTTTATCTCCTGGTGTCTGTCTGGGATTGATATTTACTTGTTTATTTATGTCACTGATTTTTGTCCTGTTAAAAATCAACCAGTAACGCAAGAACAAATTAAATTTTCCAACATTTTTTAATCATATAAAACGTGGTTAGTTTTGGTATTTTCAAATATGTAGTTTAATATACTTTTAATGCACGGAAGTTAATAATGTAAAACACTTAGGGCAGGGCACAGCAGTGTGTCCCACATGCAACATTAGCTATTGTGTTCATACATCAGTCCCTGTCTCCCCAGCTGAGTAGAAAGTCCTGCCTCCCCAACCCGAACCAACCTGTAGGTTCCTCCCCTAAAGTGCTCCAAAGTCTCCATGGTGCCTTTTTCTCCCCATAGGGCCAGTTGCCATTACTCCCAGTGGGCTCCTGGAGCTGGAATCTGGACATGTCTCCCTGAAGCTGGAAATACACCTGAGTACTTCATAGAGCAGTTAGCGCTTCCCACATAACACTTGACCCAGCTCCTCCTTTCTAACTGTGCTTGTTGCCTTCCTGAGAGAAACACTGGAGGGCCTTCTTTCTAGCTCTCTGGGAAATGGTCAGGACGTGGAAATGCACAGCCCTCTAATTTCAGGTTCCAATGTCTGCCCAGAGTTCCCAAGCGTGTGGGCCTCATGGAAATTACATTCTAATAAAGGCGACAGAAAATAAACAAGTAAACCAATAATAATATAATAACAGGTAGTGACAAGTGCTGTGAAAAACACATAAGCAGGAGAAATCAGTGAGGATCCAGCCAGGAAAACAGTCCAATAAAGAGTACTCCAGGATTTAATATGGGAAATTAGAACAGCATTAAAATGCTTAAAGAGCAAACATGGCAGTAAGGCAACCCAGAGATTTGCAATTGCCTATTGGGCTAGAAAATAAAGGAAAGAAGTGGTATTATTGAAGCCCAGAGGCCAAGGCCACTTTGCATATAAAATTATGGGGGAGATGCAGCCATATCAGGAGATGCCACCCAAAGAAGAGAAAGGTGAGAAATCTCCTGGATCTTTCTACTTCCTTCCTTTTCCTTTCCCCCAAAAGAGTGATGACCAAACTTAACTGGAAGCCAACTGGCAAAGGAGGCTAAGAGATGTGATTTGCAGAGATCAGCCTCTGCAGTAGAGAAAGTAGAGGAACGTGGGGCATGAGTCTGAGATGAAACAGACAAAATCCCAGCTTACTGACAGAGGGATTGCCAGTGGTGACAGGTGATGGGCGGGGACTATTCTACAGAGGATGGTTAGGAAAGATCTGTGAGGAGTTGACATTTGAGCAGATACCTGAATGAAGTATGAGAGTGAGTCATCTAAAGATGTGAGGAAACAGCACACTGGGCAGGGGAAGGAGTCAGTGCAGACACGTTGGAGGAGCAGTCAGGAGGTGGATGCGGGTGGGGCGGAATAAGCAAAGGATAAAACAGCAGGAAAGGAGATCAGAGAGGTGGAAGAGGCCAGAGCAGGCAGGGTTTTCTAGGCCAGTCTAGGCCAGGAAGTTGTAGTGACAAATATAAGAAGAAACCACGAGAATATTTTGCATAATATAGTGATGTGAACTGATCAACATTTTTAAGAGATTCTGTTCATACTGAAAATACAAGTAACCTCAGATGCTGAGCACACACTTGTTCCTGTGAATCTCTGTCATTCTGCCTCCCATCCAGCCCCTCTGGTGCCATCGCAGCAGCCCTGCAGAGCCAGGGTTCAAGGCTTCTTCTCAGAGTCCAGGACAAATACTCCTGAGTGTGCTCTTGTCTTTGGAAATGACTGGTTATAGGGAGGGAAAGATAACCTCTGACAGCTTCTCTGTGCAGCAAGACCACATGTCTGAGAGATGATTCCTGACACTAGTCAGGGAACCTAGTTCACTACATCAGCCGGGAATCCAAACCACCCTATCAAGAAAAAGAAACAAGTCATTTAAAAAGATTCTGTGCAGGGTGTAAGAAACTTGTAATCCAGTGTCCAAAGCCCTCCTTCCTTAGCCACTTCCCTGGAAACTCTTACAGTTATGGCCCTACACTCCTCATAAGGATCATTTGTCTGGTTCTGCTGAAATATCCAGCCCCAAAGAGCACATCCTCTATTAGTCACATACTAAACTGTTAAGCAGAACATCCCACAACTCTCATCTGGGATTTGCAAAACTTGATACAGCACAATTACAGCGTGGGCATAGTGTTGCTTTTTCCAGAGCAGCTCTATCATCACCATTGTCTGTCAGGCATTCAGATAGAAGCAGGCTTCAGGGGGATGATGACTGAGTTATCCAGGTTCTCTCAGTAGTAAGGCTTTCTACTAGTTGGGATCAGAACTATGAAAAGGTCAGAAACATTTTAATGAAGAACACAGGTTCTTGGGTTGAGGAATGCCAGACAGTTCTCTTCCCGCCTGAATTCCAGCTACTAGGAATCATTCACTCTGTCCTTTACAGAAAGTTAACTGAAATAAAAATATAAAGAAGTTTCATGTGTCACAAAATAATATTTTCATTATTTTCTTCAACACTTAACAATATAAAAACCATAGTTAGAGCCATATAAAAATGATCAGTGGGTTAGATTTGGTCCATGGGCCTCAGTTTGCCAACTCTGGTCTTACGATGGAGTCCAGCAGTTGACAAAACCTTCCTCCATATAGAAAGCTTCCCATAGCTTGTTTAATGTGAATGGAAAGCCAGAGATCACTAGATAGTTAAGGCAAGTCTCTAACACAGGCGTCCCCAAACTACGGCCTGCGGGCCGCATGCAGCCCCCTGCCACACTTCAGGAAGGAGCACCTCTTTCATTGGTGGTCAGTGAGAGGAGCACAGTATGTGGCGGCCCTCCAACGTTCTGAGGGACAGTGAACTGGCCCCCTGTGTAAAAAGTTTGGGGACGCCTGCTCTAACAGGTGAGTTAGAAACCAAAATTTTAAAAAACAGCAAAAGAGAGGAACTCACAGGGGAAACACACACACACACATACACACACACACACACACACACACACACAATGCAGAGAACAGGAAGAAACTGGCTTCAAGTCACATGAGTCCTTTGGAACATGAAACCCACATAGGTGGGTTTCTTCCTGTTCTCTGCATTGGCTTTGTTCAAAGGGACCCATGAGATTAAAAAGGAGAAATGTCACAGACAAAAGATCCAGAATCAGAATACCATTGGATTATTCAACTCCAGCAGCGGAAACTAGAAAACAACAAGGCAATTACTACAAAATGATAAGCAAAAATGATTTCCAACCTAGAATAGGTAGCAGGCCTTGAGAGTAATCAGACTGCACTGGAACATGAACATGGAGAGTTAGGAATGAATTAGGTATGTATAGATAACCAAGCTAACAAAAACAAACAATTATTAACAGGAAAAACAAGAAGGTGAACAGGAAAGGAAATATAGTAATACCATGCCACCTGACTCAGCTGTGACTAAAAATCCTTCACAACAATACAAACACTGAATTGTGATCTACCTTGAAATTACATAATTCTATAGAAAGGGTGGGACTGAGAAGAGTGTGGGTATTTAAGAAAGCTAAATTATCGTCTTCTGTGGTAAATAGGAATTCAAAAGATAGTATCTGGGAAAATCAAGTAAAAGCAGTTTAAATATGCAATTTTGAAATAGAGAGGAAATACCTAAAGGATGACTTTCAAAAGAGTCGAAAGTGGTTAGTACTAGAGACTGAGAGTGGAGGTTGGAGGAGGCAACTCTTTGTTATTCATGTGAAATATCCAATTTTGAGTATAATAAATTTGAGAGTCATATGAAACATTCAGTTCTAGTGCAAAAAAATAACTTCTCAGAACTACAGTTTAGTGGTGACCAGATTCTCTGATTTTCATAGGGTATTTCCCCATGTTTGAATCTAATTTTGGAAAACCACTCCTGTAAGATTAAATTTCTTGAGTAGCAACGATAAGGGACCCTTGCAGTGTTTCTTCTTCACCAGCCAGAAACCTCTGTGGCCAGTGGCGCCTTTCCCTGAGTTTTGCTGTGGCCCGCTGGGGCTCATTTTGCCCACTTGGTGTGGCAGGCTGCGTTCAGCTCCCACCACCAGCCTGGATCCCATGTCTTCCAAGGCTGAGCCAGGTATAGAGAGGTGAGGGGTGTGTGAGTGAGTGTGGTATCCGCCACTGTGCATAGCCAGGCACGCCAGCTGCAGCAGGGCAAGCACCTTCAGGTGCCAGCATGGGTACTAGCTCCCTGCCAGGCTGCAGCTGGACCAGGCGTACCATAAGCAGCTTCCACAGCTGATATTGGGGAACACAGTGTGGCACCCAGAATCTTGGGGATACCCAGAACCACAGAGCCCTAAAGAAGGTGTCACAGCCCTGACTCAGGGAGCTCCTAGGTCTGGGCTCACCAAAGGGCTGCAGCTTTTCTCTCCTTCTCGTTGCCCACAATGTGGTGGGCAAAGGGCCTGTTTCCACCCTGTTTGTGCTACTGCTCTTTTATCCCTGCCATTCAGTGAGTCCTGAGTTCCTACCCTGCCTCCAGGAAGAATTAGGTTTGCAGACAAGTGGAGGGTATGCAATATAAAGAAGAGCTTCTTTGAGCCATAGAACAGCTCAGAGGGGAACTACAGTGGACAGCTCCTCTCCTTAGCCAGAGTGTTTTGAGGAGCATTCAGTTTTCAGCGACAGGGTAGCTCCTCTCTGCTAGGCAGGTCATCCCAAAGAATGTCCAGCTCTCCACAGAAAGGATAGCTCTTCCCTACCACTGCTCACCCTATCATTTCTTTAGCTCTCCGCAGAGAGGGTATTTCCTCTTGAGAGTTCCTCTCCAGAGTTGGTCATCCCATTGTCTGCTCAGCTCTCAGCAGAGAGGAGACCCCAGCTGCTACTCTCTGCAGCTGGTCTTTCCATCGCCTCCTCTAGTCAGGCTGCTTCAGGGCTTTCATGGGCACTAGAGGGGAGGAAGTGTACACTGATCAGTCCATGGGCAGCCGTGGGAGGGCTGGTAAAGGCACCACTAGTTCCCACTCTTGTCTACAGAACTGGCAGCCCGGACCCCAGGCTTTACGATCTCGCTGGCTTCACCAGGGACCTGCCCCCTTCCACTCAGGAGGCTGTCTGCCTCCCGCCACTGTACAAGGAGCTCAGGCTGTTTGTGCCAAGGGGTACCTGCAGGCCAGTGCCAAATTTCCCTTAGTGCCCCTCAGTCTCCCTCCTATGCTTGTTTGTATCCAAAGTCCAGAGGTGGGCAAGGTGGCAGGGGGCTAGTGTGTTAATGCTACCCTGAGCGTGAGCACACCTGGCTGGGTTGTGAGAGCACCTGGGCTTGACTTCAACTTTGCTCTGTGATCAGAGCAGGCACTAACAGAGAGGAAAGGCCAGGCAACAGGGCAGACACCTCTAAGCCTGTGGGGGGAAGGGAGAGCTTTCCCGGCCTGGGAGAGTCCAGATGTGCCTGAGTCCTCATCTGCAACTTGGGCAGCTGTAGCCACACCTGGGAGGGTAGGAATCCTGCCAGCTCTGTGGAATGTGGCACTGCCCCAGCCCCAGCTCTGCCTTGGGACCTCTCTCTGCCTGCCCCTCTGTGCCTGACTGCGCTGCTCCCCCACTGGTGGGCAACTGGCTCAGCTGCCAGGGCAGCGAGTGAGATGCAGGTGGTGCTGCACTAGGGCCAACCTGGCACAAATGAAACTGATGCTCCTGGGACCGGCCCAAGTTCCACCGGGCCAGGTGCACGTGGCCCCCAGCAGGCAGGAAGTGAGGTTGAGGCCCCAATGGGAGCCAGGCCTGGGAGCAGGTGCTGCCTGGCCATGTGAGGGTGGGGGTGGGTGCAGTCGGCTGCCTCGGGGACACGGGGCACAGGAGACTCACTGCCACCACTGCTGCTCTCACAGCTGCTCCTGCTGCCACCTCTTGCACCTCCCCACTGCAGCCCACTTGATAGCAGTGGCCCCTCTGGACGGCCTGCCGTTGCCATCAGCAGAGGCGAGTCATTTTGTCAGTACTCAAGCCTATTTAAATGGTGTACCCTTAATGTGCACCTATTTAAATGGTATACCCTATTTAAAGGGTGTGCCTAGGGTTGTTCAGTGCACAACCTACACAATGCTGTCCACCTGCCACATACTTTTTATCTACTTCATGTTTACAAAGTATAAGATAAAATCCATAATGAGTGACACTGATTTGCTGAAATTAGACCATCTCTTTATGGAACAAGTTGTTACTGTTTTCATTTCATCTAGCCAATTATTTTAGAAAAAGCTTACTACTGAAAACCTAATAAACTGTATGGAGACATTTATGGATATGCCAAACCAAGCTAGAATCTAATCCTCCCCTAAAACAGTCATATGGAGAAAAGCAGTACCTGTGGCAAATAGCAACTTCTCAGAAGTGCTTTCTAGAGGCATATTCCAGTAGAGGCACTTTCTCTCCAACCCTCTGTGTTTGTACCTGAATCGCATCAGAGTAGCCAGATGCCAAGTCTCTGAGAACCACCAAAGAACATTGGACACAGACTGATGTCAAAATGGGGAAGCAAACCAAAGCAAAAATGCTACTTAACCAGAAGCTCAGATAGAAAATACCTGTATGAAAAATGACTAAGCCATTCAAAACACTCTGTCAATGTCTTCCCAAAGTCAGCATATGCCCCCAAACACAGTTGCAACACCCCTGAGCAGAGACTCAGAGAAAAGAGGGTGGTGCTGGGGCCAAAGTTGATTTTTTTTTTCCCCAAAGGTTAATTTGCTCCCTGCCTGCCTGACTCTAGCCCCACAGCCAGGACAAGGGCCATGTAGCCACTCCAGCCCCCGCATGGAGAATCACAGAGCAGACTCGCAGGCTGCTTGGACAACCTACATTGGCATCTTAACAGGTACCAGCCTGTCAGGTTTTATTACTTCTTACACAAACAGTTCTAAAGACCACAACTTCTGGGGAGTGATAAGCTTCAGCTGGTTAGCATGTTTAACATTCTTCTCCTTTCTTTCCCGAAAGCCTTTTCCACCAGCTCTAGGGCTTTCTGGGCTGGGCTCTCCATTAAGTCCCTTAACGAAGACTTTCTTGTTATACCATTACCTAGAGTCCTAGACAGTGTCTTTTTGTTAGGTGCTTCTTAATATGTATATTGTCTTAACTGAAATATGCAGGAATTTTAGCACCTGGAAAGACTGTTCTGTCTCCTGAATCTACCAGATCAAGTGTCTGTTTTAAAAGTACTAGACACATGTGGTTAAGCAATTCATCCAGTCTTGTCTAAGTTTTGTTATTGTATTGATGTGTTAATGCACCTGATTAGCATGGTATCTTAGCCAAGAATGCAAACAGGCAGTGTGAAAAGTATAGCTTACTACAGCACACACACACACACACACTCATAGGCACACCCACAATACTTGCTGAAGCAGATGAGAGTCTTGCATTGAAGCAGTTATTTTAAAAACAGCCCTCCATGGAAAATGAGTCCTATTAGCAAACAGCATAATTTAGAATGCTTTGGTGATTAGTTTCAGAAATGCTAATTGTGTTAAAGTAAGAGGACTAGATAGTGCCAGTTGAGAACTAAATAGACACTCAAAGACTTGAGGTAATATGGAAGGATACATCTAAGTTTATTCTGCCAAAGGATATTTGGGAATGTCTTCATAATTGACTAACTTATGGTGTTTCTTAGAAACAGGCACAGTTTTTCCTTTTATCAAATGGCAAGAACTCTTCCTACCAGACTGATGGGACAGTAAAGATTTATATCCAGGAGACTAATAATTTTAAATAAATTGTGTATTTTTAAGTGAATGGTACAGAAGTATAACCTATCGAACTAATTCTGCTAGGGCAGTGGTTATGCAGATTATAGTAGACAGTATCCAAATAACAGTAAATAATCATGTTCATCTGAACCATACATGTATCAGCAGTCATGACTCAGATTATTAAATGAACTTCATCTTTTAGATTAGTGCTCCTCCAAATTGCTCAAAGTCACCCAGGAACTTTTAAAAAACACAGATTGTTTAGCCTTCCTCCAGATGGCAATGTCCAGGAGTGAGTTTGGGTTTTTTTTTTTTTTTTTTTTTTTTTTTTTAGAGAGTCTTAATGATTCTAAGCTAGGTTTGGATCACTGACTTAGAAGGCCAAAATAATTGGCTGATTTGTTGGGTCTGGTTACTTTGCTTGTCTTAGAAATCAACAGATCCATCATCTGGTAATGAGTAATATATATGGTTAAGTCAATCAATATTTATGCAACAATTTTTCCTAAAATAGAATCTTGGAGAGATCCATCAATCTTTCCACATCCTGGAAACATTGCATTAAAGACCACTCTCTTGATCATCCCCAGTCTGATAAATTTAATTTATTGTCAGGACATAAGACAGCTGGGTCAACAGTTTTAAAAATCCATTGGAAAATTTAATGTAGTCATGTTAATGATTTTGTGGCTGAGGCCCGGTGTAGTGGCTCACGCCTGTAATCTCAGCATGTCAGGAGGCTTGAGATGGATGATTGCTTGAGCTCAGGAGTTCGAGACCAGCCTGGACAACATGGTGATACCCTGTCTCTAAAAAATTATAATCATTTTATGGCTGGATATTAGTTCAATAATTACTCCAAAGGCTTTTCCTCCTTGTGTTTCTACTTCCACCTTCCCTAGTCTGTCTGTACCAGGCTTTCCTCCCTTGTTTATAGCTTTATTGTCTCAGGGATAGAAAAGAGAGAAAGGCTTCCTCCTGCTGTTTTTCAAAAGCCTAATCCCTCAGTAGAATTTATAAGACTAGAGAGGGAAAGAAGAGACAATTTTTAAAAGGAAAAAAATGGACAATCTATACAATTACCAGGAGAAAGAGGCTATCCTCATCCTCCAAATATTAAAAATCCTCCCTGGGCTAGGAAAGGAAGCAAGGAAGGCATAAGCCAGTACCCCAGGATGTGTCAGAGCCTGAAAGTGGCCACTTGATATTCCAGGCAAAGAGATCAGAGGTTCTGGAGGTTCCTGCTTCTAAAAACTACCTGAGTCCCAGCATGTGAACAGGGACAATGGCCTGTTTAGCATTATTTATGTGACCAAAAGACAATAACCCAGACACCCTGTCATCCCCATCCCTAATTCCTTAGGTGGTATAAGGCTCTGAATTACTTTGCTACAGCTGCCATTATGAAATACCACAAACTGGCTGGCTTAGAACAACAGACATTTATTATGGGACAGTTCTGGAAGCCAGTAGTTTGAGATCAACAGGTTGCCAGGGCCATGCTCCCTCTGAAACCTATGGGGAGAATCCTTCCTTGCCTCTTCCTAGCTTCTGGTGATGCTGGCAATCCTTGGTATTCCTTGGTTTGCAGATGTGTCACCCCAGTCTCTGTTCCCATTATCACAAGGCTGTCTTCTCTCTTTGTGTCCCATTCTTCCTCTTATAAGGACACCAGGCATATTGGATTAAAGGCCCACACTGCTCCATTATAATCTTACCTTAAATAATTATGTCTACAGTGACCCTATTTCCAAGTAAGGTTACATGGTAAGATTCTGTAGGTGAGGATTTCAACATATCTTCATGGGGAACACAATTCAACCCATAAAAAGCCCTTACATCTCAACCTGACCCCAGAATGAGAAGGAGCCCCAAGAATTCCAGAGGTGAAATTTCCCGCAAATCGGTAACATCAAGACTTGGATATATTAAATTAATTGTGAGAAAGTAAAACGGGAGTAAAAAAACATATCTTGCAGACTTGAGTTTGTAGACCAAAAATTATGTGTATTATAATTTTTATTCAAATGTTTAATATTTATGACACGTTTAATTTTTTTAAGATGGAGTCTTGCTCTGTTGCCCAGACTGGAGGACCAGAGTGCAGTGGCACTCAGCTCACTGTAAATAGTCTATGAAGTGACTTTTTTTTTTTTTTTTTTGAGGTGAAGTCTCACTCTGTAGCCCAGGCTGGAGTGCAGTGGCACGATCTCGGCTCACTGCAACCTCTGCCTCCCAGGTTCAAGAAATTCTCCTGCCCCAGCCTTCTGAGTAGCTGAAACTACAGGCACATGCCAACATACCCAGCTAATTTTTGTGTTTTTAGTAGAGATGGGGTTTCACCATGTTAGCCAGGCTCATCTCGAATGCCTGACTTCAAGTTATCCACCTGCCTTGGTCTCACAAAGTGCTGGCATTACAGGCATTGAGCCACCTTGCCTGGCCCAAGGTGCTTAATAAATATTTTAACAATCTGTTGTGTGCTTAATATTTTAAAAATCTGTTGTCTGCAACAGCTCCCTATCCCCGCCCTCCATGTTTATGTTTAGCAAAGTGGAAGTACCTGTCAAATAGCAAATAAATGAATAAATAAGTGTTTCATGAGATATTCCAACAGAAAAGATACAACTGATGGGATATTAATACAACCTGCTATTTTTCTTTGAAAGTATCAAACTACTTATAATAAACTCAGTTTCTTTGATTTCTGAACCTGATGCTACTATAAAAACCATTTCAGTTAAAGCAACCTAGTTTCTTTTATGATCCTCTTTATAACTTTCCTAGTTAGTTTTCCTACAAATTTGTTTTTTCTTCTTCTCCTCCTTCAAAAGTATATAGATCACTGGGGAGTTGCAATCTCTCAAAAAATTCTAAATGCAGGTACAACATTTAAACTCATTTGATTCAAATCATTCGTTAGAACAGTGGCTTTTTGAAAAGGTTAATTTTCTTCTAATGTAGGCAGATTTCAGAATCCGAACGCTAGTGCTCCAGTAGCTGTATTTATTTCAGAAATGTCAACCAAAAAGTTAGACCCTTATCACCAACTAGAGAAATAAGTTACAGAACTCATGTCACTCTTAAATTGTAGCAGAAAGACCTTTTAGATTACATAGAAACATTTTTAAAGATGGGACTTTGATTTGACTGACATAACATATTTAGTGACCTTGTCTCATGGATAAAAATAGGCAAACGTTCCCCTGTGTTCTCATCTTTTTGAGGAAGAAACATAAGAATAAAGTCAGATGTTTGCATTGTTGGGTTTGAGCTTCCCTACAGGGGGCATTTACAGCTTTTTCATAGCTCTTGACTTAAAATAGCTTTTAAAAATACTGTATGTGTGTATGCATGTACCTATGTGTTCAGACCAAAATGTTTGAGTTAACCTCAATCTGAGAGACAAAAACCCCCAATCTTTGGCCATAAAGGAGAAACATTATCTTTGATGCTACTATAAAAGATGTCCAGCTATTCAAAAACAATTCAAGCCCATTAAACTATTTTTTTAAATTAAATTCTTGTTTCTGAAATCAGAAATATGTAAGGCAAAGATGGAAGTTATAACTCATACATAAATGAGTTTAATTTTTAATATTTGCTCAATTCATATCTATCCTACCACTTACTTCCACATATTTTAGTATCATATGTTAGGACCTGTAAGACTAGAATCATGGAAAGGTACATTTGAGAAATTTATTCTGTCCCTCCTTCTGCAAACTAAATTCTTAAATCACTCTTAGATATTGAAGTTGGAGGACTTCCCTAACCATTATGTATGAGTGTTTTCTTTTGAGTATGTAAGTCTTGGGGCGAACCAGAAAAGCAAAGTTTGCAAGTCTTAGCACAATTCTCTGCCTTTCAAATGTTGACTGGGCAATGAGATAGAATTAGAGGAGCCCACAAACATTTGACCTTATTCTTGGCAGAAGACTGGAAAAAGTGCCTGTGCCTATGCCCCGTCTTGACCAAATTCTGTTTGGTTTCAAAGAAATGGAAAGGATTGAGAGGGGGAAATACTT
Source organism: Saimiri boliviensis (assembly GCF_048565385.1). NCBI lineage: Eukaryota > Metazoa > Chordata > Mammalia > Primates > Cebidae > Saimiri > Saimiri boliviensis. The sequence goes on from NC_133453.1 coordinate 78,943,345, forward strand.
CGTGCTCTCAGAAAAAAACACAACAGTGCTGAACTGAAGCAGAGTTCCACAAGAACTAAAGTTTAGGTGACCAAGGGCATCTCCCTTACTTTAGAGCCAGGCTGAAAAAACACTTATTTGCTCCAATCTTATTCTGGTCAGTAACCATGAATTTTATTAAAGGACTGATTTAGAGACCAGAAATCACTGATGAAGGAAAGTATAAGGTATAAAAAAGGTAGTTGTGGCTGTTATTCACACTGTGAATTAATGATTATCTATATTTAGAATACTTTCCTTTTCTGTCCAAATCTTCATTAAACTTTTCTGAAATAAGAAACTTTAAAAAATTGTGGTCATGGTCAAATAAAAGTTTTTAAAGTAGGACCATGAGGGTAAATTTGAAAATAGAATTAGCTATCTATTTAATAAACAAACATGTAAGACAATATAGCTCCTAGATACTATGCTAGGTGTTAGGCATACAAACATTAAAACAAAGACCTATAATTAGAGAGCTTAAAATGTAGTCCAATTTGGAAAAAATGAAATACTGATAACTACTACAACATGGAGAGACTTTGAAAAACACTACATTAAGAGAAAGAAACCAGTTACATAAGACCACAGATGATATGCTTCTGTGGGAAATTTCTAGAATATGCAAATCTATAGTGACTGAAAGCAGCTTAGTGGATGTAGGAGCAAGAGGGAAGGGAAAATGGGAACTTTCTTCTAATAGATACATGGTTTTGTTTGAGGATAATAAAACAGATTGTGGTGATAGTTGCTGACTTCTGTGGACATATTTTTAAAAATTTACCTGTACACTTAAATATGTATTTAAATTATATCTCAAAGATGCTTAAAACATTAGTAGATACAGATACATTCTTCAAATGGCATAAGTGGTATGAATAACCTTATGCTAAGTGATGAAAAAGGAGGCTGGGCTTAATGGCTCATGTCTGTAATCCCAGCACTTTGGGAGGCTGAGGCTGGCAGATCACTTGAGTACAGGAATTCAAGACCAGCCTGGGAAACAAAGTGAGATTCCATTGCTACAAAAAATACAAAAATTAGCCTGGTGTAGTCCCAGCTACTTAAGAGGCTGAGGATTATTTGAGCTTGGGAAGCAGAGGTTGCAGTGATGAGCCATGATCATGCCACCACACTCCAATCTGAGTGACAAGTGAGACCCTATATCAAAAAAAAAGTAATGAAAAAGGTATACAATGCACTAAGGGACAATTAATTTCAAATACAAGGCAGGAAGAGGAACCATCTGAGATTAATAGTCCTTAAATAATTAGTACATAGTCATCTCAGAATATTTCTCTGTGATTTACTCAAAAATGAACTCTACACAATGATATAATTCAGTGTTTTTAAACTCATTTGATACTGAAGACACCTGGGTTAAAATGGAATATTGAATGTATGCCATTATCTCCAGCCATTCCCAAAACTAAAGTCAAATATATTTTTCAAAGTTAACAAAAAGTCACAAAGCTCAAGAAAAAGCAAGAAATGATAACAATGGAGAAGTCTGTTAAGTTTTTGGAATTACTATCAGCAACATTGAAAGATTAAGAACAATGGAGCAATACTTTCAAAATTTTGGAAAAGCAATGATTTCTAAATTAAAATTTCATACCCAGCCAAGCTATCACTCAAGCTTGAAGCTACAAAAAAAAGACATCTCAAAAATGTATTCTTATGAAGCCCTTCCCAGGAAGGTAATAAGGAATGTCCTCAAAGAAACAAATCAAAGCAATTGAGTAAATCAAGAAAGATGTAAACATGGGACCTAACTCAAGAGAAAGATAAAGGAATTTTCTGAAGAGCTGTTATCTTTTTCAGGAAACTTAGAGAGCTGCCAGACCAGACTGAAACACAAGAATCAAGAAGTACAAGAGAGTTCCCAAGACTGGAAGTGTGATCACAGACAAAACTAATAAATCATTTAACATGTTCAACAGCACTGATAAAGACTTTTTAGTTTTTAAAATTAGAAGTACATTTGTAGACAATTTTCCAAATGATAAAATAAGGTAATTATTAACTACTTAAAAAAACAAAAGTTATATAAGGAATTGTAATATACTACTTAGTGAACAGCAAACAATGTTTATGTAAGTACAGTAATATCAACTCTATTTTACCAAAAATTACAATACAATTATTTTATAAAAGTGGTAAGTAGTAGCGGTTGGGTATAATAAGAGAGCTAAATTTTCATTTTTCAAGATTCAAAAAGTCAAGAAACGTTATTTAGAAATATTGACATAAGTAGCTCAACAAACACCTACAAGACCTGAATGTGACTGCTGTTGGGGTAATGAAACTCAGGGAGGTATGGAGAAAGAAAATGCCATTTTAATTCACAGAAGTGTTGACATTTTTAACTTTGTAGGTGTATTTCTTTCATAGAAATTAATTTTTTGAAACAATATATACAGCACTGAAAATACTGCCAAGTCAAGAACACACAGAGTGCAGTGACATGTTTTATTCTTCTCTGGGGTTTCCCACAGAACTAAAACAGTGCCTTTAATATATTAGTAGCTCAGTAAGCCTATGCCATTTAATAATTCCCACCCAGGCCGGGCGTGGTGGCTAATGCCTGTAATCCAAGCACTTTGGAGGCCAAGGCAGGTGGATCACCTGAGGTCGGGAGTTCAAGAGCAGCCTGACCAACATGGTGAAATCCTGTCTTAAAAATAAATAAATAAAATAAAATAAAATAATAAAAATAATAATAATTCCCACCCTAATGTTAGTTCAGTGTGTTTGGCAATGAATCTTATGGCACATAACGTGGAAACTACTTTTTTCCTACTAAAGAGGACCTAGAAGTCATAGTGTGCTGTGCAGTCTTTGTCTTGATATTGCAAAGAGTGGTTGGATGGCACCTAGGGGAAAACAGGCTAGTGTATTTACTATATAATATCTGGCACACTGTAGGTGGTCAGTTAATTAAACAATACCTTCCATTAGCAAGTGTAGTGAATGATAATATGAACTGGGTATGTCTCTTTTTATATACTTCATGTCCTCTTGAGCTTTGTATTCTCTAAGGCTTTCAAAAAGTTCCTTTTCTTTCTTCAAAATCAATGAATTTAAGATACACTTGTAAGAAGTATCAAGGATGGCAAATACATGGGGCTAATGTCGCCTTTCTCCTACCTCCCCTTTACCTAGGCAGGTATGGCCATTTAAATGGCATTCGTAGATGGTGGAAATGGCATGGCATCTTCAAGGACAGAAAGCTAATTGACTTGATGGAGCAGTAGTTTATATACCAAGGAAAGATAAGTATAAAAGTAGCTGGAATATATATTAAGTAGCAAGAGATTAAGGTGAGCACCAAGGCAAGAATAGTTGATGCTTAGCCTTGGATATCTGGTTGAATAATTCAAATGTGATTCACTAATAGTGGGAAAATGTTTTGAACTGTGAATCAGCCTAATAAGTGAAACACCACACAGCAAAGAGGCTCTGGCATTCTAGCTCAAAGCCCTGAAGATATTCATTCAAAGGATAATAGAAATGAAGCAGAGATGGAAACTAGAGCAATTATTAAGAAGAAAGAAAGATTATGTGAATTACTAGATTTAAGAATTAAAAAGAAAGCAGAATTGTAGATGATAATATTTTTTAGTACTTAATATGGCACCAGGGTGTTGTGCTAAACCAACTTCCCATATATTATTTCACTAAATCCACTTAGGTAGACTCTATTATCACCATCATCATGCTGTTCTCAAGTTAAGGAAACTAAGGCAATATAAAGTAACTTTCCCCAGAGTCTCATAACCAGTAAGTGATCAGATCCCAGATATAAACCCATTTTGTTTATACAAAGACACTCCTGCAATAGAGAACTTGGGAAGGAGACTGGATATCCAAGTAGAAATGAGTAGTAGGTAGTTTGTTATATGGAATAAGGTTTTATGTGAGAGGTCAGAGTTGAAAGCATTCATAGGGATTCACCACCATTTTGATACAACATTAATTTTGAGAATGGGGCTGGGCACGGCGGCTCACACCTGTAATCCCAGCACTTTGGGAGGCCGAGGTGGGTGGATCATGAGGTCAAGAGATCGAGACCATCCTGGTCAACATGGTGAAACCCCATTACTAAAAATACAAAAATTAGCCAGGTATGGTGGTACATGCCTGTAGTCCCAGCTATTCCAGCTACTCAGGAGGCTAAGACAGGAGAATTGCTTGAACCCGGGAGGCAGAGGTTGCGGTGAGTGAAGATCATGCCACTGCCCTCCAGCCTGGGTCACAAGAGCGAAACTACATCTCAAAAAAAAAAATTTGAAAATGGGCACAGGGTTGAGAACAAAGCCTTAGAAACAAGCATATGAAAAGGTGCTCAACATCATTGATCATCCAAGAAATGCAAATCAAAATTGTATCTCACCCCAGTTAAAATGGCTTTTATCCAAAAGACATGCAGTAATAGATGCAGGCAAAAGCTGGAGAAAAGGGAACCTTCATACAGTTGGTGGAAATATAACTTAGTAAAACCACTATGAATAATGGTTTGGAGATTCTTCAAAAAACTAATAATAGAGCTACCATATGATCCAGTGATCCCAGTGTTGAATATATACCCAAAAGAAAGGAAATCAGTATACTAAAGAGGTATCTGCACTCCCGTGTTTGTTGCAGCCCTGTTCACAATAGCCAAGATTTGCAAGCAATCTAAGTGTCCATCAACAGATGAATGGATAAAGAAAATGTGGTACACATACACATGTCATACCATTTAGCAATAAAAAAGAATGAGGTCCTGTCATTTGCAGCAATGTGGATGGAGCTCGAGGTCGTGATGTTAGGTGAAATAAGTCAAGCACAGAAAGACAAAATTTGCATGTTCTCACTTATTTGTGGATGTTCAAAAATCAAAATAATTGAACTCACGGAGATAGACAGTAAAAGGATAGTTACCAGGGGCTAGGAAGAGTAGTTGGGAGTTGTGTGTGGCAAGTGGATTGGTTAAAGTGTGCAAAAAATAGTTAGAAAGAATAAGACCTAGTCTTTGATAGCATAAGAATGTGACTAAAGTCAAAAATAACTCAATTATACATTTGAAAATAACTAAAAGAGCGTAATTGGATTGCTTGTAACACAAAGACTAAATGCTTAAAGAGATGGATACTCCATTCTCCATGGCGTGATTATTATGCATTGCATTCCTATATCAAAATGTATCATGTAACCTATGAATATGTACACCTACTATGAACCCACAAAAATTAAAAATTAAAAATAAACAGGAAAAAGCCCTGGGTTGATGATCAACAGGAGAAAAGCAGTGTCACCATGGAGTGAAAGAAGAGCTTAAGAGATGATGTGAGAATTCAGTATTACAGAGACAGAGCCTTGGACAAATTTTAAAGAGAAAAAGAAAATTAACAGTATCAAGTACTTCCAAGAGATTTGATGGGGTAAAAACTGAGAAAATAACACAGGACTGGCATAAAAGCCAGGAAAAAATCATTTCAGTTGTCTGGTGGGAGTGAAGACCAGATTGCAGAGGCTTAATATGAGGACTGGTGATGAAGAAATTAACACAACCAATACATTTCTGCTGTTCAGGAATTTGGCAGTGAAAGGTGATTGGGTTAATGCAGTGGCTTGAAAAGGCAATGGGGTGAAGCAAAGATTTATATTCCAAGGTAGGGAAAAACCTAGGTATCATTAAAGGTGGAGAATGAGTAAGGCTTTTCTCATGAAAGTCCATTTTAACCATAAAGAATATATCTCAAAACACTGAGAAACACTAAACTTATCTTTGTAAATGTAGTGTCTAGCCAACATATCACTCCTTCCGGAAAACCCTGGGTCTAATGCCAGGTAAAGCACATTCTAAGGAAGATCACTAAGAGGTGATACGCCTCCAACTCCCTGCTACCACTCTAGGAGTGGGAGGCTGGCCAAGCGGAGCATTTTGGACATTCAGAGGAGATGGCTGATTCTGCTGGCCCAGGATCAAGGCCAGGAAGCTTGCTCCTGGGATTGGAGCAAGGTCAGTCAGGAAATGAGTGTCAGGGATGGGGTAGGAGACGAATCAAGGGGAACACTCAGAGGCAGACATTTCACAGACGTTTGAGTGGGTGTTTATGTCACCACTTGGCAAATCTCATGGCAGAGTCAAGACCCAGAGATTCGGAGGTGGCAGTCTGTCTCCACCGAATAGGCAAGGGACTTCCTTGCATGACAAACAGCCCCATTATTAATGCTCCTTATACCCTGTAAACCAGCTAAAAGGACAGAGGCTTATAGATACACAAAAGCTAGTGCTTTCCTCCTATTCAAGCCTCCTCCACATCTGTGGGGCAAAAGAGGAAGCAAATCTGCATTTCTCCCTGATCAATGCTGGAACTGAGGGAATCTGGGAAAATGAAAGTTTCACACTCCGAACTTCTCAGTATGATCTAGCAGAAGTGAAACTAGAATCCAGCATTTTTTCTTGCCCTGCTAGAGATTTTCTTATTAGCTTTGCTAATTCTCTGCTCTCTCTAATGAGTGACCCCCAATGCAACCAATTTGGTTATTTGACATTTATTATATTTCCAATTTGAATCAGAAGCTACTAATCTAGTGTTAAATCCTTAGGCAATAAGTTTGTCTTTTCTAAGCGGAGTGGGCAAAAATCCTCATCTTCTTTGAATGCCCAGAGCTAACAATTAACTTTCTATCTTTATTTCTACATCAAATCTGCCAAAAAGAAAAAAATCAAAAACATCCTCCCTGGAACACAAAATCCGAAAGCTAAAAAACATCTTAAGAATTAATCTGTCTCCTATTATTTGGCTGGCAGGTTAAAAAAGGAATTTGCATAAATCCATAGCAGTCAGCCCTCTCTTGTTTGTGAGGATAAAAGAGGGCTTTCCATGCTAAAGGTAAGAAGTCTGGCTATGCTCTTACAAAGTGATAGAAAGTGGTACAAGGATAAGTTTAATGGAGTGATTTAACTAGGAGTCTGGAAGTAATCTTAAGATAAACTGTCTACAGGTTAATGAGGGAGTGAAAAAAGGTTGAGACTATTACCCACTGGCATATAGACACAGTCTGATAATTAGAGGAAGGGCAAGGAAAAACAAGACTGAAGTTCAGATGGGAAGTTCACCTGGCATTTATTGACTCTGGCCCAGGTTAAAGAGCCCTGCCACCTTCCAGTACCTTGTTCTGCCAGCTTCCTCCAGCCCACATCATATATCCTGAACTGATAGGTACCTATATAACCAAACACTGACATCTGTGTTTATTGGTTGATGCCATCTTATACCTCATTCAATATTTTAATAAAACCCCTGGGTATGTCCAAAACTACTTATCATCAACACTTAAAAGCTGAATTTTATTTTCTTCCTTCCTAATATTTCCTCTTAGAGTTTTATTTTCTATATGCCATCTCCATGCTCTTGATCACCTAATGATCCTCAGTTAGCTTTTGATTCCTGTTCCACAATTGCCTGTCTTCCTCCAAAATCCAAGCTGTTCCAAAATCCACTAGAATCCATCAAGCCTATATTTAGATGCTGCCGGGCACCATCAGTTATCTACCAGAGAGGCAGGGTTGGGGAGAGAAACAAAGGCAAGAAGAGGTCTAGCTGCTGGTGGCAGAAGTTCAGCCTGCTGAATCAGCATGAGCTTAAGGGGTGTAGGGTGCTCCAGCTATAAACCAGGTAGTCAGTGGGTTGGGAGGGAGGGACTAGGAGTTGAGTCATCAGTTACCTAGGGCAGGCAAAATTTGAGGGTTGGCTCATGGTTGGTCACATGATTCATGGTTGGTCTGCAGACAAGTGGCAGGGCTGACACCATGGAAGGGAGCAGTAAGACAGCGCAGACCAACAGCCTTTGGATATGATGTGTTACTCAGCAATTAGCACAAGAAAAACTTAGGAATAGAGAAGTCAGGTCAGTTCTAAGACCCATGTTATAAGGCAGGGAAGTTAGGGTCTAAGAATAAGGAAGAATCTTTGGTGATCAGAATTTAACCATTAAAGAAATATTTACCAACTACCTACTATGGGTCCTTACAGTGGAAAGAGTTTAAATATAAGCACAATTCTGTGTAAGAAGTGCCAAATCCAGATAAGATTCAGATGCACCCAAAAGAGGGATAGTCAGCTCTGTGACATGGAGGTGTTATGTGAGGCTGCATAGAGGAGACAATGCTCAACTATGTTTCGGAATTATAAGTAACCCCCAGCAATGAAGGGAAAGAACTTCAGATGGAGGGCATAGCAAAATGCTGCAGCTGGGCTGTCTAGAGAACTCCAAGTGTCCATACCCATAGTACTAGCAGTGTGAATGGCTGAGGGCACAGCCATCAGATGGTGTCAGACAGGTGAGCATCTCCCATCTCTGGCTGGAATTTGCCCTGGATATTCAAGCAGGACTGGACTTGCAGATCAAATGTGAGGTAGAGAGGAATGCAAGATATATTTAACACACATCAGGCTTAATGTTTTTGTACCTGTCTCCTTTCCTTTCTCCTGAACACTACTCTAACCCATACCAGCAAAACCTATTAAGCTTATCTAAACTACTGTCATGATTCTTTAACCAGTTTCCCTAGTTAGACTCCTCCCCTTCCTTTCACTCTACCCTACACACAATTTCTTGATAACTCTCCCTAAAGCACAACTTTAAACATGCTACTCCCCTGTGGGAGGGGGGCTGGGGGGGCGGGGGTGGAATCTTTTCAATGGCTTGAAAAGCCTTATCTTGGGAAAATCAACCTGCCTATTTGCTTTTTATGTGCATTTGAAGGACTCCATTAAATATTTACTTGTCTCTCATTATGAAAACAATACAAAACTTCACACAACACACGGTGCCATTGACAACAGAGGTAACAGGTGAAAGGTGGAGAGAATAGTTAGGCAGAGCTGAAACTACAGACAAGGCCTGATCATCTCTGATCTTCCATCTCCTAGAATCTCTTTTCTCATTTCATCTTTGGAAGAGTAAACACAGAACCAAACTGCCAAAGCAGATGTGAATGACATCTCTGTAGCTTTTGTCATACAGCGTCCTCTGTGACACTGCCTTTTTTTTTTTCCAGTGGTTTTGTTTTTGTTTGTTGCTTGTTTAGTGGCTTAGATCTTATATTTTCTAAACTTAATGACTACCTCCAAGTACAGTTTTCCTGTGCCAAATTTATTATTTTTTTCATATGCATGTGGAAGAAAATGCATTTTGCTTGTAAATCTCACAGGCACATAAAAATAGGTTTTGAAAAATATGATTAAATAAATATAACAAGGAGGTTAGCTATTATTTTTATCTCAACATTTAAAACTTTGAGCCAATGAGGCTTTAAGTAAAAAATGGTAAGAAATTCCTAATTCTAAAATTTCCCACTTTTTAAAATGTTCAGTATTCATATACACAAACAGTAACTGCAATAACATATGATTATAAAAGGCAAAAGTTATCTCTATGAAGGAGGATCAGTCTAAATTGAAAAAGCAACTTCTGGTGTTATAAAAACAAAAAGGAAAGTGGACAGGTAAGATCAATATACCTTCCAATTTATTTTTTACGAGTGGCTCCTACAAGTTTCCAGAAATAGTGTTGTATAAGTTTATAGTTAGCACTTTTTTTCCAAATACATATCCCTCCAATCACAGTATAGTCTGAAGCTCTGGGCTTAATTTCCGATAATGCTTGTAATAGTGAAAACAGTTTCCCCTTTTAAGGAAAAGACCTTTTTATATATGGCACCATTTTCAAAGGACATAAATAGCTCTGTTAATAATCCACCTTTAAAATCTATGCCACTCATATGACTGAAGAGACTACAATTTATAGGCCATATTCAGAGAAATAAACTTGTCCAAACATCTGTCTATCCATAAAGCTAAAAGCTTGTTGGCCCCAAACCTGAGATTTTGTTACAAATGACACAGGAATTTGGCAGAGAGAGGAAGCAGGGTCAGGCTGCCTGATCAGGGCTGGCAGAACAAATTCCTCTGGCTTCCATCAGATAGAGCCTATTTCCAAGTGCAGCTGACCACAGCTGTGCTCCCTGCCACCTCAGGGGAAGTTCAAGAGAGTACAGCTTACTCTGCCATGAAAGCACCCAGTCACAATCCCAGGGGCCCCCTTCTCAAGGGTTGGAACACCAGGTAGGATGCTTTGGGTTGCAAGGAACAGAAGGGCCAACAGAGTGAATGGCACAAAAAGGGCATTTATCATTTCACAGCGCCACCAGTCTGGAAGCAAGGGTAGTTCCACAACAGAAGAAAGAGCTTTATAGTGCCACTGAGGACCTGGGCTCTTTTCCTTTTTCTGGTCTCCTCGACTCAGAATTTGGTTCTTGTCCTCAGCATTTTGCTCTAGTGATTACAAAATGGCTGCCTCAGTTTCATTGTATTATATCTTCACACAATCACTCTGAAATGCAGAAGACAGACACATTCTCCACGTGTCTCTTTATCTGGGAGGAAGTCCTTACCCAGCAGCCCCCAGCCAGCTGCCTTTCAGGTCCCTTAAGACCAGACTGGTTACAAACTCAAGCTCTGGCTGTACAGAAGGAAAGCAATATTGGGCATTGTCTTATCTTGCACTCTTGCCTGTCAAAGTCTGACAGCAAGATCGAGGTGGTAGCTGGGCACAGAACAGGAACAGCTGCAGGGTGTAATTGGGTAGGCGATCAACAGTGTCACTTACAGAAAGTTAACAGCTTTAATGCCAGCTCTTTTTAAGCATAAACATTTAAAGTGTGTTCCTTTGTACCTCCATATAACAACCCTTACCAACATGCATGGCTAGCTATGCACACTTAAGTAATAAATGAAAGGGCACATCTCTCTTCGAGATGATAATGTAAATGAGAATAGATGCAAAGTATTTTTCTAAGCAATGATCAATAAAACTGGAAATTTCTGCATGATTTTTTTCTTAGATAACAATTCTTCAAGACCTTATCTAGATATTTTATGGTACAATATCTTCATATGCAAAAATGGGTATAGCACGAATAACATTGTAGAGAGGGTTTTATATATACTATTAACAAAATGAATTTTTCTGAGAATTTTTTTAAAAACTTGGATAAATAAAGATTATATCAATTATTACATCTCTCCTCAAGGGCAGAGTTTGCCTGAGGGTTGCCATGGGAGGGCCCCAGTTGGACTGTGGGAGAAAGGATATAATAATCACCACACCATTTCACTAGGCTCTGTCAATATTTGTTTGATTTCCCAAAGCTACAGTACTGCCTATTAACAGCTCAATTGCACAAAAAAAAGTTAATCAACATTTGCTACAGAAATACTGTGCTGGCATTCATAACCTACTTTTAAGATGAAAGATAGGTTCATAATAAAAGAATTCATTAGACTTTTTTAAAGAAATTTTGAAGCTACTGTGAATTATTTTATGTACTTGATAAATAAGCCCACACAAATAAATGGCCTCTGAGACATGTCACTTGACAATACCAAAAAAACTCCCTCCCCACCCTCAACCTCACCCCCATCTGTCCTTACACAAAAAAGAGAAGCTTCTCTTCACAGCTGTTTCAAATGATCAACAAACTCTTCCTTATGTGCATGGAGGTAGCAGAGCCAGGGGAACTAGAAGCTGCAGAAAACAATGGTTAAAGGCCGGGCATCGTGGCTCCTGCCTATAATCTCAGCACTTTGGGAGCCCAAGGTGGGAGGATTGCTTGAGCTCAGGTGTTCGAGACTAGCCTGGGCGACATGTCAAAATTACAAAAATTACAAAAATTTTTTCTACTAAAATTACAAAAATTATCTGGGTATCATGGTGCATGTAGTCCCAACTACTCAAGAGGCTGAGGTGGGAGGATCACCTGAGCCCAGGAAGCAGAGGCTGCAGTGAGATGAGAAGGTACCACTGTACTCCAGCTTAGGCAACAAAGCAAGATTCTGAGAAAGAAAAGAAAAAGAAAGCAAAGGAAAAGAAAAGAAAGGAAAAGAGAAAGGAAAAGAATGATTGAAAAGCAAATCTGTTGCCTGGGAAAATCACTAATATCCAGTGTTCTGTTATCACATAGCAGAAAACAAACCCTTCAGTGAATGAGACTGGGTTGATGGAGAGCAAGGTAAGCAGCAAGAGAAGGGAAAGACAGCCGGACAATTGTGCAGGCACTGCCTGAGAGCTTGTTTGAAATGCAGAGTCTTGGGCTTCACGCCAGATCCACTGAATATCAGGGTATGCATTTAACAAGACTCTCAGGTGATTTCTGCACAGGTTAAAACTTGAGAAGCACAGCACTGAGGCAGGAGGCAATAATTCCAAGGAAACAACCCTACCAGAATGTCATGCTTGGAGCGCTGACAGCTACCTGGGAGCAGTCTGAGCTGAAGCGAGAGGGACGTTAGGCACGTGGAACAGGCAAGCTTAGGTACCAAAAGGGTAACAGCGGTAATCGTGGTTATTGCCAGCTTTAATGAAACACTGACAACGTGGCAGACACTACCTTAATACTTCCCATGCATTGCTCTGATCTCACAATAACCCTGCAACACAGGTATCATAAAGAAACGGAAGCTCAGGGAGGTTAGGTAACTTGCCTCAGGCTGGGACCAGCAAGTAACTAAATCCGGATTGACTCCTGAGTTTTGGAATCGAGCTAAGTCTGAGCGCAAATCCTCTGTCTACTTCTTATTAGAAACATAATTTTGTCAAGATCGTTCCCTTTCTCGGCTTCAGTTTGTGCCTCTGAAAAATGAGGATAAGACTTACTCAGCATCTAGGTTATTGTGAGGTTGATATTTTATATATATACACATATAAATATATAGAGAGAAGGGGGTGTTTGTGTTTGCATAATGATAATATAATGTACGCATTAAATAGTAGTATATATTACTTACCAGTATAATTATTCCAGTATATTACTAAAGTAGAATTTCTTAAAGATTACACAGTAATACTAATTCAACTAATAACTAGATATCAAAGACTATATTTAGCTCACTAATTAATGAAGAAACTAGTGAGACATTAAACCTGGTTCAAATGAGAATTTGAGGAACAAGTGTTCATAGACAATTTAATAAAGTCAGGTTAGGATAAGACTGCTGGATTACATACAAAACTGGTTAATATCCTATAGATTAATAAATTGTAATCTTTGGAATTATCTGTTTTTGAAAGATAGAAATTACAGTCATGTATCACTTAACCACAGAGATACATTGTGAGAAATGTTGTCATTAGGCAACTTTATCACTGTGCAAACATCATAGAGTGTACTTACACAAACTTATGGTACAGCCTGCTATGCACCCAGGCTACACAGTTAAGCCTATTGCTCCTAGGCTACAAACATTTACAGCATATTACTATACAGAAAATGAAGGCAACTATAAAACAATGGTAAGTATTTTGTGTATCTAAACATAGAAAAGGTATAGAAAAAATATGCAGTAGTAGAATCTTATGGGACCACTATGGTATAAACACCCTGTCATTGACCAAAACATTCTTCAACACATGACTATATTTGCATCTCAACCACACTTCCATGAGTGGTGAAAGAAGGGTTTCTTGGTCTCTTAGCCTTACCACTTTCTAAACAGCTGGAAGGCAACAGTTAGTTTTAATTCCTCCATATTTTTTTGACTTTCCTTTAAGTGTATTTTTAAATTCGAATAAAATATGGGTTTAGAGAAATTCAGAATTATCTGGAGTCATATCTGTGACTACATAGCATTGGTTCTTAGGATGCTTATACCATTCACTGAGCTTCAGAACCAGCTAGATGTGGTAGAAAGGATCTTGGCCTTGGAACAGTAAGATCTGAGAATATGCCAGCATTGCTATGGCTTGGTGACTCCAAGCCTCAACTTCCTCATCTAAAAATGAGAGAGTTGACTAGATGGCCTCTAAGGGTGCAGGTCTCAAACTTCAGTGAGCATCAGTGTTACTGGGAGAACTTGGTTAAAAGAAAAAACAAAAGGAACAAACAAACGTAGATTTCCAGACTCCACATCCAGATTCTGAATCAAATCCAGTTCTGTTGTTATTACTGTGTGTTTTTATTTTAACAACAGCCCAGGTGATGCCAGTGCAATAGCAGACTGTACTTTAAGAGACTTTGCCTGGAGGTCTCATCCAGCTCTAAGCATCCACAACTCAGTATCCTAAGTAGGGGGCCCAGAAGCCTGGGTTGATCTGCTGCTAATTCTGGTCACAAAGAGTTCATGAGTATCCATGGGGATTTTATTAGTCACTTAATTCCTTTTAAGAGGCTACATGTATGAAAAAACCAGTATGATACAGCTCTTAATGCTCCTGAAAATAACATACTGTTATTGCAGAGGACTTTTCTGAAAGGATTTTAGGTTGAATATTGTTGAGCTCCAATTTATTGTTTTACTTACACAAGACCTCTGAGTGGTAAAATGGTGTATACATTGTTACAATGTATTATTTTTTCAGCTAACATTAGGGAAGAGATTTTTCTAATTTAATGCAGTCAAGCATTTACAATTTTCTGAGGACTAAACCATAAACTGTCTTGAGTGCTTTGCCTTTCACCTTTGGTTACATTTTTAATTGATTTTTCTAACACAGTGATGCAGGTCATTTAAGTGTGTATTAGCAGCATATAACCATCAGTATTAGACCCATATAAGCTTATATTTGTTTGCTACAGGAAAACGTGCTTATTCATCTCATTCTTTGTTTCTATAGGAAGCTAACAATGACTTCCATTAGACTTACATAAGTAGAAACAAGATTTAAATCGACAAAACAAACAACAACAACAACAACAACAACCAGGGTGGTGGCTCACGCCTGTAATCCCAGCACTTTGGGAGGCCAAGGTGGGCGGATCACAAGGTCAGGAGGTCAAGACCATCCTGGCCAATATGGTGAAATCCCATCTCTACTAAAATACAAAATTAGCTGGGTGTGGTGGCATGCACCCATAATCCCAGCAGCTACTCAGGAGGCTGAGGCAAGAGAATCTCTTGAACGTGGGAGGCAGAGGTTGCACTCCAGCATGGTGACAAGCAATACTCCATCTCAAAAAAATTAACTGACAAAAAAAAAAAAAAATCAAGGAAACTCAGATTTTGTACTTTATATACACTAAGAACTTCTTATGATCAAATAAAAGGACAAAAAATTAGTATCTTGTTAGAATTTATAGGAACACGCGCACACACACACACACACACACGTGCTCCAAAATCACACACATCCAAAAAACATCAGAATTTTAATTAGAGAAAAACGTAAGTAAATGATGAAAATTCAACTGATGCTTAAATGTTACAAAAGCTTGTTATTCTTCAAAGTGGAATTTGGGCTTTCTTTTAGAATCTGATTAGCACTTCCTGCCAGAGCTAAAAAACAAGAGTACTTGGTAAGCCGAAATAACAGAACAAGTAAATTAGCTCTCCATCTCCTAGGAAAGACACAAGCTCCCTATAGGAAGGTGGATGGGAGATGCACAAATAATCGATGTTTAGATCTGAGTGAAGATTATCTGCCCATTTCCCATCCACCATGTGGTGGGTGATTTCAACCAACTCCCATGACTGCCTTGAAGAATTGTCCCCATCCCCTACACCTCAGGGGCATCTCTGTCACAACTTTCACCTAACAGCAAACAGGATACATTCTTACTGCCTGTTTGAGCAGAGTCCTAACCTCATCCAGAAGGCCTCTTTTTAAAACCTTTTCCTCCAATAACACCAGTCTTCTATTTATCTGGAATTCTCTCTCTCACCTGCTTCACACTCCCTCCTCTTCACATGCCTGTGGATGCACAGGAGATCTGTGTAAAGGAAAAAACATTTGCTGCCCCTCTTCCCTTATTGTCCTTATTGGCAGAGAGTCTTATAAGTCAATTGAAGGAATTGCTCTTCAATTCCTTGGCTGAAGCACATTCAACAATTTATCTAACAGGTTCCTTATAGTATAACAAAGTATAACAAATACAATACAAAACAGCACAAGTCTCTAGCATGAAGAGCAAAGATACTCATATATTCAGCACTACATTAAGAAACAGAAAATTACCACCACCCCTGAAATATCTCATGTCCACTTTTAGTCACTAACTCTGAAAGAAAATCACTATCATTACATCTAATACCATATATTAGTTTTGCTTGTTTCTAAAATTCATGTAAATGAATTCATGTACTATGTACTCTTCTTTGACTTTTCTTTAGTTCAATATTTTATGAGATTCATTCATGTTGTGTGTGGTGGGAGTTTATTTTCATCACTATATGTCATGCCATTTTACAAATAAACCATAATATGTTTATCTAGTCTACTTTTGATGGATATTCGGTTTATTTCTCGTTTGGTGCTATGATGAATTGTGTGCTATGAACAATATTCTATATATGTTTTGGTAAACATGTAATTGCACTTCCGATATATAGAACCAGGACTGGAACTGCTGGATTATTTTTAGTAGACATTGCCAAATAGTTTTCCAAGATGTTTATACCAATTTAAACTCACACCACCGATTACTTCAAATCTCATCTGGGTGCATAGGATATATCATTATGGTTTTAACTCATTTACATTTCCCTTAAGTTCAATGAATTAAGCATCTTTCTGTTTTTTTTTTTTTTTTTTTTGAGACAGAGTTTCACTCTTGTCACCCAGGCCTGAGTTCAGTGACACAATCTCAGCTTACTGCAACCTGTGCCTCCCAGATTCAAGCGATTTTCCTGTCTCAGCCTCCCAAGTAGCTGGGATTACAGGTGCCCACTGCCACGCCTGGCTCATTTTTTTTTAAGTAGAGACAGGTTTTTGCCATGTTGAGCAGGTTGGTCTCAAACTCCTGACCTCAGGTGATTGGCCTGCCTCAGCCTCCCAAAGTTCTGGGATTACAGGCATGAGCCACTATACCCGGCTACCTTTCTATATCTTTATGGCAATTCAGATACCTACCTTTATGAAGTGTTTATATAAATCTTCATTTTCTGGCTGGGCACAGTGGCTCATGTCTGTAATCCCAGCATTTTGGGAGGCCGAGTCTTGTGGATCACAAGGTCAGGAGTTCAAGACTAGCCTGGCCAAGATGGTGAAACCCCATCTCTACTATACATGCAAAAATTTGCCAGGCATTGTGGTGGGTGCCTGTAATCCCAGCTACTTGAGAGGCTGAGGCAAAGAATTGCTTGAACCCAGAGGTAGAGGTTGAAGTGAGCCAAGACCGTGCCACTGCACTCCAGCCTGGGCAACAGAGCAAGACTCCCTCTCAATCAATCAATCAATCAATTTCCATTTTCTATTGGGCTGCCTGCACTTTTCTCAAATAAACTCCTACATTCTTGGAATAAACCCTACTTGTTTTATTGAACTATCCACTATGTATATTACTGGATTTGATTTTTATGGGTTTTCTTTTTTTTTTAAGGATTTTTGCTCCTAAATTAATTAAAGAGATTGACTTGTAATTTATTGTCTTGTAAACTTTTTCTTAAGGTTTAGTAGCAGGTTTACACTAACCCCATCAAACAAGTTGAAAAGTATCTTTTTGGTACTCTGGAAGAGTTTATTACTTCTTCCTAAATGTTTAGAATAATTCATCAGTGAAATACGATGAGCCTAGGGTTTTCTTTGTAAAAAGATTTTTAATAATGGATCTGATTTCTTTGACAAAATAAAAAGATTCATAATAAAATAAATTACAGGTTTTTTTTTTAGATGTTTGTCAATTTCTTCCAAGTTGCCAAATTCATTGGCATAAAGTTGTCTGTAATATCCCAGTTTTATTTATTTAATATCTACATGACCTGTAGCAATGCCCACTTTTCATTCTTGATGTTTATTTGTATATTCCCTTTTTCACAAATGGTCTTGCTAGAGTTTCATCAATTTTATTCATCTTTTCAAATTTTAGCCTTGTTGAAATTTTTTTCTATTGTAACTTTGTTTTGTATTTCATCGATTACCTGTTTTATCTTTGTAATTTTTCTTGTTTTATTTGTGATTGCTGTTTTTTTTTCTAGTTTCTTGAAATGAAAGCTTAGCTTATTCCTTCTCTGTCTTATTCCCTACTATATGCCTTTAACTACTTTAATTGGATCATATTAGTTTTAACAAATTGTATCTAATTCATCATTAAGTATAGAGTATTTTCTAATTTTATGTGACTTAGAAGTATATTTAATTTTCAAAAAGTTGAAAATTTTCTAGTTAATTGATTTCTAGTGCAATTCTACCATGGTCAGGGAACGTATTCTGAATGACTGAATTTTTTAAATCCATTTAGACTTGCTTTATGACCTAGCATATGGAATATTTTGGCAAATGTTCCATTAGTGCTGGCAAAAATTAGTATTCTGACATTGCTAGATATGTCATTTTATATATAAAAATTAACTAGAGTAGGTTAATTTTATTTTTCAGATTTTCTGTAACCTTACTGATTCTTTTGTCTAACCGATCACCTATTAAGAAGGGTGAGTAAAGTTCCCAAGTATGATTGTGGATTTGTTTCCTCTTTTACTCCCATTAACTTTTGCTTTATACACTTTGAAACTATATTATTGGGTGGCTATAGATTTAGAATTATAGTATCTTCCTGGCATACCTAGTCCTTTATTGTTAACAAGCATCTTTCCATCTCTTTTAACACTTCTTCCTTCAAGGTATGTGTCTGAAACACTTACCTTTTCTTTGGTTAGTATTTACGTGGTTTATCTTTTATCATTCTTTTTATTTTAAACTTTGTGTTCTTACACTTTAGGCATACCATTTTAAATTAGAACATTATTAAGTTTTGTTTGTTAATAAAGTCAGAAATTCTTAAATGCTCAATGGTAATTCTTAATCCATTTTTTAAAAATATAATTGTGATAAACTGGGCTTTATAGTTATGTTTCTGCTTGTTTTCTATATTACTCACCTGTTTTATACTTTTTTCCTTTCTTTTGTTTTATAAATTGAATCTATGTGTTGTTATTTTATTTTCCTACATATTACCCTGTCTTTATACTTTCTTCTAATATTTTTTCAGGGTTACCCTAGAGATTACAGCATGCCTCCTTGACAACTTACTAGAATGAGATCGAATTATTTCTTTCACCACTTCTCTGAGAACACTAGATTTTAGGACAATCTAACTCTAGTTTGCCCCTCCTACCATTTGCATGATTATTTTTATTTCTCTCTATATAATAACCACATAGATATTAATGTTGACGGTTTTCACAATCAAGACTTGTTTATATTTACTTGCATATTTACCTCTTCTGATATTCTTCATTCCATCTTGAGTTTGTTTTTCCACCTGCAGTGATTTTTCTTTGGATTAAAATACCTCCTTTAGTTTTTTTTTTTAGTGAAGGTCTTCCAGCAAAAAATCTTAGTTTGCGTTTCTCTAAATATATCTTTATTTCAAGTTGTTTTTGGAGAATATTTTTGTTGGGCATAGAATTCTATGTTGGCAGTATAAACCAAAAAGTGAGACATACCTCAATCAATTTAAAGGTTTATTTTGCCAAGGTTGAGAATGTACCTGGGAAAAAGAGACACAAATTACAGTAAGATCTATAATCTGTGATTTTTTTCCAAGAGGGTTTTGAGGACTTCAGGATTTAAAGGGGAACGAGTAGGCAAGAAAAGACAGAGGAAAGAAGAAAAGAGGGGAGGGTAGGCAAAGAGGCAAGTGGTTACATTCTTGTGAGGCTTTGATTGCTGCTAACTGAATCTATATTTCACATGTGAAAAGAGGAGGGTTTGAAATTCAAGCAAGTATGCATTTTCTCATGCTCAGTAACTCTACACTTTACATAAGGTAAAGTAAGCATGTGATGTTACAGCTGTCTGGGAACAAATGGTGGCAGATTTATTTATTTATTTATTTATTTATTTATTTATTTATTTATTTATTTATTTTAAATATGGGGTTTCACCACGATGGCCAGGCTAGTCTTGAACTCCTGACCTCAGGTGATCCACCTACCTTGGCCTCCCAAAGTGCTAGGATTACAGGTGTGAGCCACCATGCCTGGCCAGAAGGCAGTTTTTTGTTCTTTGTTGTTATTATTGTTTTGTTTGCATGATTTAGTTCCCAAGCTTAGCTTTTCCCTTTTACATAGTGAGTTTGGGGTCCCAAGATTTTCCTTTCACAGCAGATACTTTTTCCATCACTTTAGAGATGCCATTCTGTTGTCTCCTGGCTTTCATCATTTCTGTGAAAAGTCAGGTTCTAATTATTTTTGTTGTTCCTTTGAAGACAAAGAACTTATTCTTGGTGCTTTAAAATTACTCTCACTGTCTTTGGTTTTTCAACAGTTTTTAATTTGGTATGACTTGGTTATTTTTCTTTTATTTATCTGGTTTGTGTTTGAGCAACTTCCTAAACCTTTTGGTTCATCAGTTTAGGAAAAAATTTATGCTAATTATCTTCTAATGTTGCTTATGCACTCACCTTTTTTATGTATTCAATCGACATATGATACAAAATGTTAAATGTTTTCCATGTATCTCTAATGTTACACACACACACACACACACACACACACATTTATATAAATATTTTTTGAGACAGGGTCTCACTCTGTTGCCCAGGCTGGGATGCAGTGAAGCCATCGCAGCTCACTGCAGCCTCAACCTCTGCAGGATCAGGGGCTCCTCCCACCTCAGCCTCCTAAGTAACTGGGACTAGAGGCACACACACTACCATGCCAGGCTAATTTTTGTACTCTTTATAGAGGCAAGGTCTCCCTATATTACCCAAACTTGTCTCAAACTTCAGGGCTCAAGCAATTCACCCACCTCAGCCACCCAAAGTGCTGAGATTACAAGTGTAAACCACCATACCTGGCCAATTTGTTTTTTCTCTGTGCTACAATTTATTTTTCTATTAACCTGTCTTCCAGTGCACTAACAATGTCTTCTGCTCAATCTATTCTGCTGTGAAACTCATCTATTGCATTATTTTTTATTTCTAAAATTTCTAATTCTTTAATAAATTCTAACTTTTCGGTAAAATTTTCCATCTTGATTTTTGTTTTCTCCTTACCTTTTCTCTATTTTCTTTAGCATCCTAATCATAGTTAAGATCCTAGTGTGTTAATGCCAATATCTGAATCAACCATACGTGTACTTAGATCCTCTATTTCTCTTATTGTTAGTCATATGATTCTATCTCTTGGCATATCCAGTAATTTTTTTTACAGAACACTAGACTATACGTGTGTGTGTACATATACACACACTACACACACACACACACACACAACGTAATGAATTTAAGTTTGTCTTTTTTATGCCAGACAGGGTAGGAACTGATCAACCTAATTTGATCAAGGAGTAAAATGACTCAAGGCTGACTGCAATTTTGGTATGACTAAGTCTGCCTCTGGTTTATTTCACTCCTAGATAGGTCCTGAACTCTTATCCTTGTGTTTCAGCATGGAGGACTGCTGAAATCTTTTCTCTGTTTTTTAGGCTTTCTGCTTAGCTTCTTGGCCTTCTGAGCCAGAGCTTTACATTTTTAGCAAATGCATTGAGCTCTATGTATTGACTAAGTGTCCATCTCAGTGTTCTGCCCCACACTTTCTTAGCCACCTCACCTTCCCTTCTTACCACTGCAAAATTCTCTGCTGGTTTTTCTGTCCCCTAAACAGCAGCCTTCCCTCTTGGAGGCAAATTTCAGATTTTCAGCCTCTGCCCAATTTCCCAGGAAAAAGTAAACTGATGCCGACTATTGGCTGTAATCTCTGAGGTTGCTCCCTTTCTTGAATATTCCTCCTCCCCTGAGCCTTGGTTGTTTCAGTAGCTCTCCAATGTCATGAAATTAGTTGTTTCATTTCATCTAGCTTTTCTAGTTGTTTTGGGCTAGAGAGTGTTTTGTTACCACTTCAACATAACCAGAAGCAAAAAAAAAAAAACAAAAAACATTATTTTTTAAAGTGAGTTCTAGGTAGCCCTTGTTAAGGAACAAAAGAAGAGCTACTGGAAGATAACATCCTTTGAAGGTTTCCTGGGTCATGTTTTGCCTCAGTATATCCAAGAGGCAGAACAGTTGGTTGTAACCGAGACTCTTCATTTACCTGCTGAAATATATAAACCAACCATTCAACTTTTTCTACTTAAAAAGTGAGGACATTATCTTCTCTTTTTACTTGACAGAACTGTCATGAAAAATATTTATTTAAGAGTTTTGGAAAGATAAATATGACACATGTTATGAATACAGTCAGTCCTATGGTAACAAATGTTTTTTCTCTAGCTATTCATTGGATGAATAGCCAGTAGTCTTTCTCCCCAGTTAGATTGTCAGCACTTTAAGAGAGGGCCTGTGTCCTCTACTTCCATCTTATTTCCTGTGGCTTCAAGTTTGGTGTGACTCACAATATAGTCATTGTTTAAATGTTTTACTTTCAAAAAGCCACCTTACCCCATGTCTGTCCATATTCTTTAATATGGAGTACAGGCTATCAGCCTCACTATGCTCTGAATGTTTCTGTCCCTCCAAAACTTATGCATTGAAATCCTAAGCCCCAAAGTGATGGTAGTAAGAGGTGAGACCTTTGGGAATTGATTAGGACATGAGGACAGGGACCTTGTGATTGGGATTAGTACCCTAAAAAAATGAGACCCAGAGAGTGAGCTCGCCCTTTCCACCTTGTGAAGACACAGCAAGAAGACATCATCTATCATCCAGAAAGCAGGCCCTCACCAGACTTCCCAGCCTCTAGAACTGCAAAAAAACAAATTTGTTTTTTCTAAGCTACCAAGCTTATGATAGTGTGTTATAGCAGCCCAAATGGACTAAGACAAGCCTCATTTGGATTTTTGTCAATCTATGTTGGTAAACAACAGCTTTCGGATTGGTAATGTTAGGTGCTGACTAATTCAGAGGACAATTTTTGATAATTAGCTTATTTTCATCCTTTAAGCTAATAAAGTCTTAGGGTAAAGAACTTTCAACTGCATGAAGAGTAGATGACTTCACTTGCTGATGATCATTAGACTCAACTTCTTTTTTCGGTAATTACTAGTGTGTGGTAGAAGTGGATCACCTCTCATAAAGACAGAGTACTTAAAGTGAAATATTTCTATATACCCATTCGATCTCCACCTCTCAGACCCTTCCTTTCATCTAAAAACAAAATGAATCAATTGCTTATTCCAAGGTAGTCTTGAAAATCATTTAGGCATAATTAAAGCTTGCAATATCCTGTAAACAAGTATTACATTCTAATATTTTCTGCCAAGAATCAAATTTGTTAGGCATGACACATTTATTGCTGGCAGTAGATATACCAAAACCTACCAACACCAGGGAATTAATAAATACCACAGCCCTCCTATGGAGCAAATTGCATGAATATTTAATAGGAAATGCATGATGAATTTCTTGCATGATTATGCAGAAAAACATTTGGGAATGGTTGCAGCTGTTACACGAACTAGCTCAATCTCCCCCATCTCTTTCTATCTTTATCAGTCTCAATATTGTACTTTAACTTCAGCAGTAAACTATCTCCAATGATGAGTATTGCAGACACCTGTCAACATTTTAGGACATGTGTGACTCTGGAAAGTGCTATCCGTGTGTATGTGAACCATCCAACTTTCAGTAGTGCATTTTGAGGGAACAACTGAGAGAAAAGGTGAAAGCAGCTAAAAGTAACGGCTGTCACTCTTATGGGTGCATCACATTTTCTCTGACAACACCCTTACATCTCCACCTAAGCCCTCTGAAAATATATACTAATCTAAATTCAATAAAGGTGGGTTTTTTGCAGATTCTTAGTTGTTTTTAGTATTACAAAGGTGTTTTTCTTCCTTAATGTGTATTGTATATCCTTTAACCACACTCTCCTTCAAAATATGCACCTTTTCAGCAGGTGAAATATTCCTTTAACATTTTTTAGCTTTCTGGCACATTCATAAGGTTGAAACAAAACACGTTGTTTTTTTTTAAATCAAAGAATCAGAAACAGAAGATCATTTATCAAATTTGAACAGGGAGGCCAAGTCAACCTGTTTTGAAAGCCAGTTGGTTTGGGCTCTCCAGAGCTTTAAAGGGCATCTCTTTAAAATAAAAGCCGCTCTTTGATTCCGTTCAAATATCCCGATTCATAGTCAATCTTCAGCATCCTGTTTCCAGGAAGTGCAGATTCCAGAAAACCCTCAAACTCTGGAACCTCCACAGACAGACCACAATGTTATCAAATCACTGCAGGGAGCTCAAACAGGCCCAGATTTTGACAATGGCCTGTGACCTTCTAACGAATTGCAGGTGACACAATGTCTGTGCCCTCTAAAGGAATTGAGTGCTTATTAAATGCCATTAAAGAGTTGGCACTCCTTAAATTATCAAGTGATAATTATATTCTTGGCTTCATAACAAGAAGAAAACCCTTCTTAATTACATATCTGTTCCTCAAGTGCAGTAGTGAGATGAGTGGTACCTATGAAAATGGTGACTTACTTTACTGCTCTCACATTTTGGAATCTATTTTTGGCAAGAGCTCTTGGTCAACCTGGACAGAGGCTCTGCGATCACAAAGATAAATGCATCCCCACTGAATCAAATGTTTCAGTCTGTAGAAATTGTAGAAAAAAGAGAGGACACGGTAAAAATCCAGAAGTTCCAAGATGTGTACCCAAGTTAAACAAAAAATCATGAGCAACACTAGAAATCTTTTTCAAAAAATTAAAATGTCACAGTGAGGCAAGACAGTTTATATAGGCTGGCTTCTCTGACAATTTCTCTCTGGAATCTGAATGTCTAATATGTGTGCATCTTTTGACAAGCTCACCAGAAAAGGCCATGAGGGGGTTTCCCACTATTGTGGACATCCAATATTACACTGCAAAACCCTTACAAACAGGTAACACCCAAAGCATCCCCATGTCAGCAAATGAATAACCATCCTTACCTGTCACAGAAACTTAATCAGCAGCATAGTGCCTTGGGGATATAACTTAAGGTGAAATAGACTCACATCACCCCCACCTTCCATCTTGCCAAAGTCTAAAATTACAATCAGTTCTTGTGCAAAAAATCAAAAAGGAAAACTCATCATATGCTAGAATTAACCTAAATGCTTTATTTATGGGGGTCTATCTTTGGTACTTTTAGAATATTTATATGCAGGCAGAAATATGTAGATTCAAAGAGAAGAAAACCAAAGGGCCTTTGCTGTGCTGCACAGACACAGCTGAAATGAATTCCAATCTGACCATTAGAATATTATTTCCATTGTTAAACATAAACTTTAGTTTGTGATCACTTGATATATACCTCAATTACAGCATGATTATAGGGCAGTAGAGGAGAGAATTCTAGTTCCGATGGTCCCTAATGACCTTTTTCTTAACTCAGCACTATCAGGTATAGTCAACTAAAATGGCCAAAATATTTACACTAACTCATCTAAGAAAAAGGTATTTTAAGGAAATTGTCCTTGCTTCTTTTTGTGTCTTGCAGGAGAGTTCAGTATTATCTCTCTCATATGAATGAAAATGAGAAATTTTTCTTTGTACATGAATAATACCGTTTAGAGTTAACCTGCAATATGTTAAATTTTATATTTGGAAACTGACTCAACCCAACTTAGACTTGCTATAAACGAGTGTGATTCAAGCCACCCATTGGGAAGGGGCCAAACAAAGCACAGCCACCAGTTTCCTGTTGCCTAGATCTTTTATTACATTGGCTCATTAAAACTCCTTGTTTGTATTTGCATTTTACTCTTGGGCAATTTTACAACACAGAATAGTGATAAGCTTGCAGGCTGATCCTACTCATTATGTTTAATCATGACTGCAATAAGGGAGATCATCGTATCATGCCTCTATCTCAAATACACTGCAGTGATTTTAAAATAGAATCGGTACCTTACAATAGCCTTGGCACATGCTCTTTTTTCAAGATGAGTGCTTGAAACATAAAATAAAAGGCATACAACAAACTTGGAGAGGTCCCCATTTTTAATCAGAATGTATGATTAAAACTAGGGAAAAGCCTTGCTGGAAAGCAAATGTGTGGAGAGAAAGAGAGAGAGAATAGATGAATATCATTACACAGTTAGTTGATCTTCTGTGGCTGCCCCACACATACCAACTTCAAGACATCCGTCTGAGTGTGGCCCAAGAGGACCCTCATGTTGTCTTGGGTTGGTCTCCTGCACATTCAGGTTTATATTGTAGTTCAACAGAGCCAGTGCTTCAGTTTCTGGCATCAGTTACTAATTTTCTTATGTTAATGAAAAACACACATCAGCTCCTTGCAATTCCCAAAAGCAGCATCAGTTTTGCCACTAATTGCAGTACTTTTGGGGCAATGGAGGGAGAGGGGGAGTGATTCCAATAGCATTAGTTGGGATGGGGTTCTTTGCCTCCCTGAGTGGTCCTCTAACTGAAAACATTTGTGACTTGCCACTCCTGGCCTTCAGTTCTCATGAATTTTAAGAAATTGGAAGCCCCCAGGAGCACCAGAGCATGATGAAATAATGGAACTCTGGAGGAACTCTGGCCTACAAGATATGAGGAAGAAAGTCTGGCTCAAACTTCAAACCCCAGCAGAAGGGAATTTGAGACATATCCATTTGATCTTCTGTCTCAACCCAACTAGATATTCCTCTTTAGGGCCAAAAGCACTCATTCAGGCTCCTCCAGCAACTGATACCTTATGCATGAGAATATTCTAATGAATGTGACAAGCACAAATATAATAAATTGATTTTCCATGAAATGTAATTTTTTAAATAACCAGAGGACTTTGGGATGCTGACAATTCCCCTAAAAACTTAGGGAGAATCACTAAAGTGGGGATTTGAGAGATTTTTCCTCCCCTGAAACCCATTCAGAACCTAATTCTAGTTACCAATGCATAAAAATTAGCTTTGCTCAATAGAATGTGTTCTATGGATAAAAACAGAAATGTCACAAAAGGGTTGAAGACCCCAATATACATAATATCTTAACTTTTGCATACTCAGAACACACATGCTCGGCAGATACTTTGCTGAAATTATTTGCTGCAAAACAGGAACCAGGCAGGAAGCCTATGCACAATGAATTGATTTCCAAGTCTTATTTGTGGCTGATTTGAGGTTAGAGAGCATTTCTGTGCTAGGTAGAGTGGTAAAATGAATGTTTATTGTTTAGGATTTAAAAGGTCCATTATCATTCAGGCTCAGTAAGGTTCTGCCACACAAAACTGAGTGCCAGGCCAGCAGGCAACTGATTCAAGTGACAAGAGGTGAGCTGCAACAGCCCTTCCATGTTAATAAAACATGTCCCAGCACTCAGAAGGAACTCTAGCACAGTATGAGAGCAGATAGAATTTATTAATCAGAACTACTGTTAACTCTAATTATAGACTGCCCTCAAGTTACAAAATAAATGGATGCCTTGGAAATAAAGCAATGTTTTGTGTATTGAATCCCATATTTTCACTGAATCTTATTATAATTGAAAGTGTTTGGATAGAAAACAGTCTAATTCCATTAATAGGGACTGCGAGATAGCTCCCTATCCACTTTCCCACTTTTAACCTTGTAATCTTTAGTTCTGGCTGAAGTGTTTGTCCAGGAGTCAGGAAGAGTGGCATCTGGTTCTGATTCTACCAGTCGTTAGATGTGGCACCTTAAGTCAGTCAGTTTCCTTATCTACCCAAGAGGAGGTGTTAAACTTAATCAGTTCATCACAGATGTTGAGAATCTTCTGAAGGCTGTGGACCCTCTCCTCTGAAAGATACATGTACACATATACACAGGACCTGTGGCAATCAATTTCAGGAGTAAATCAACAGAAGTCTGTTGAAGAATCCTAGGTTTCAAATCCCTGAACCAGATTATCTAAAGTAATTTGAGCTTTAAAACTTTCTGTAATTTTGGCTTCTCAACCAACTTCTGCATGGAGGTAATAAACTACAGACATTAGGTGCATTGACAGGTGGGTTGTGTGTGTGTGTGTGTGTGTGTGTGTGTGTGTGTGTGTGTAAGAGAGAGAGAGACAGGGTCTGCATCTGTCGCCAGGTTGGAGTGGCTAAGTTTCAGCTCACTGCAACCTCTACCTCCCAGCCTCAAATGATCCTCCCTCCTCAGCCTCCCAGGTCTATTCTTGACAAAGATAGCTGTGTACCTCTTTCTTCATGTCAGCCACCTGCACACAGCATAGGCAGGAAGAGACTTTGCTTTAATTAACACATATTCTGGTATAGCAAATACCAATTTATACCACTGTAAAATAAGGGATATCTGTATGAATAGGCCAAAATTTCAAAAGCTGCAAGTGCAAGCAGACTGCCTTCAATAAGCCCGATGGCATGATGTCACTGTGGAGTGACGTCACAGAGCCTTTAGGTCTAGCAGCACAGTGTTACAGTGCACAGCTTTCCATCTCTGCAGCTTGTCTACACTGTGGAGTTCTTGCTACCATTTTGAAACACAGAAACAAATCATTTGACATTACACCTAAACAAATTACTCTCAGTTTTTAAAAGTACCATGTAATATATTTAAAACCCTCATTCATTAAAGCACTCACCTCATCCTTGATACTGTAATCCCTATCTCCAATTTATTCTTAAATACAATTTATCATCGGTGAGGATCTGATGTAGGCACAGAGGGAGCATCAGGATGAGGATGAAGATCAGAAGTGAAATGAGGGTCGGCAACAGCATTGGTATTGGTAGCTAAGGATTTTCTATTTCAAATTCACTGAATTCACATGCATTTCTTTCACTACTTTGAGTAAAACTTGAATCCCAAGTAGTGTTTTTTAGTCACTGTAAAGCCCATATGCATATTAAGAAAGATTTATGCCTCCCCACTGCCCCTGTACAAAAAAAAGAACCTTGAGGAAATCAATCTAGAATTACTCTGGGAAGTTTGATATACCTAGCAATTATACACCAAAAAACACAAAATGGTAAATGCTAAGACACCTTATGTCTGCCCAACATTGGGTTACTAAAATTAGTTTCAGTATTGATAACACTAGCCAAGTGACAGGGTTACAGTACTGCAGTGGAAAAATATATTTATAATACATGCAACCAACTCCATCTAGGATTCACAAAGATGTCTGTAAGTCAGTAGGAAAAATACAGCCAACTCAGTAGAAAAATGGGGAAGAAACTTGAAGACCCACTTTACAAAAGAGAATCTCCAATGGCTAATGAATATAAGAAAAAGTACTCAATCTCATTAGTCATCAGGAAAACCCAAATTCAAATCTAACTAAATACCGCTATCCAATAGAAGACACAAAGGGAAAAAGGTTGACAATACCAACTGGAATAAACATGTGAAACAAGTGGGACTTTTTTTTTTTTTTTTTTTTTTTTTTTTAAAGACAGTTTCTCATCTGGCATCAGGCTGGAGTGCAGCGGTGCAATCTTGGCTCACTGCAAACTCCACCTCCCGCGTTCAAGCGATTCTCCTGCCTCTGCTTCCTGAGTAGCTGGGACTACGGGCGTGCACAACCATGCCCAGCTAATTTTGGTATTTTTAGTAGAGATGGGGTTTCACCATGTTGGCTAGGGTCTTGATCTCTTGACCTTGTGATCTGCCTGCCTTAGGCTTCTAAAGTGCTGGGATTACAGGCGTGATCCACCATGCCCAGCCAGCAACTGGCACTTTCATACACAGCAGGTAGGAGTACAAAAGTTGAAGATACCACTGGACCCAGCAATTGTATTCCCAGGTATATGCCCAAATGAACATGCACATGTGCACCAAAATTACATACAAAAGAATGCTCACAGCTTTAATCATAATAGCCCCAAACTGGAAACATCTCAGACATTCAACAATAAAAGAATGCATAAACATATTGTAATATAGCCATACAATGGGAAATCAAATTACAAACTACATTTACATGCAACAAAACTAGTGAGTTTCACAACCAAACAAACAAAAAAAAGCAAAAGAGCCAGACAGAAAAGAATATAACTGTAGGAATCCATTTTATGAATTTCAAAAGTGGGCAAAACTAAACTGTGATTTCAGAATTTAAGACAGTGGTTACCTTTGGGGAAGATGGAAGGGACAGTGATTCAAGAGACAGTCCTTCTGGGATTTTAAAATTTGATAAAAATGGTGTTTTCACACATGGAATCACTTTGTGATAGTTTACTGTAGATGCATTTATAATCTGTGTACTTTTCTAAATATATTATTCTTTAAAAAAATAGTCAAGAGAGAAAGAGAACATGGCTTTGGGGGTATATACAAGATTTCAAGGAGTAAAATCTTAATTTCTCACTTGCAAACTATGTGACTTCAGGCAATTTATGTAATTTATCTGAGCCTCAGTTTCTTCATTTTTTAAATGAAGACGGTAGTATTTATGAGCTTTGTATTACTGAATGAAAATATTCATGAAAGTTATTTAACACAGTAAATGTTTGCTGATCTAGTCTATCCCCTCAATTTACAAGTGAACAAACCAAGAGACAGAAGTGACATGTCTTGTTCACAATTCCTACCTAGCCTGTTGCTAGAACCAGAATTTGGGCTTATAATAGATAAGCAATCAGAGTCGAGGATGACTACTGTACTGTGAACTAAAACAGAAGACACCCTTCAGACCATTCTGTTTGCTTCTTCCACGTGTGTCAATAACACAAGATACACATTTTTTTTATTTTTTTGCTCTGATTCTGGCTCCACAGTGACATTACTCAGCCAGTCTCTACAGAATGGCTTTGGAAAAGAGATAGCAAAATAAATCAAGTAATTCAACACAAATTTACTGAGCACATACTATGTGCCAGGCACCATGCTAGGCCCTTAGAATTTCCCGGTAAACAAAAGAGAAAAATGCCTGCCCTCCAAGCACTTATTCTAGCAGATATAGGGCAGAAAGGGAAGGAGTTGGACAGTGAAAATTAACATGATAAATCACTTATATCTTGTTTTTAAAGATAATAGATGCTTATCTTAAAATGTAGGCTTTATTATTATTCAAATATGGTGAGGCAAACAAATCAAAAGACAATGGCCATTGTAAAGACAGCTGTTATATTAACAGGTCCCAATTTACCCTTATAATACATAAGCAGTCACAGGCAAGGCAAACTACTGTACTGTGAACTGAAATTGAACAGAATGTACTTTTTGGACCATTTTGTTTGCTTCTTCCATGTTTGTCAACAAGACAAGACACACAGGGGCCATAAAAAGAAGCACCAGAGTGGATCAGGAGGCAGCAGCAAGACAAAAATACAGGCAAGAGCCTTTACTGTGGCATCTACAGGAAGGAATGTGTAAGGCAAGGTAAGCAGGTTTAGGATTGGCAACTTTGAAGAATTTCAGCAGGCTCTGGGGTGTAGGTGCCTGGCCTTGGGATGAGCCTAGGAAGGGGAAAAGTGGCCTGGAACGTAAGAGCTCAATATAGGAAGTGGTTGGACATTTGGGCCCTGGATTGGTTGTTTTGCATACAAATGGTATGCTTACAAGCCAGTCATTTACTAGTTCTAGGAATTGGCTATTCAGGGTTAGGAAAGGCATCAGATGTCAAAGCAGCAGAAACTCAGGGTTAATAACAGTGGTCTGAAAAACAAAGATGGCAAGGAACAGCACCCAATTTAGATTTATCAAATAGATCACCAAATGGACATCTGACTTTTTGTTAAACCAGATTTTTATGTTTTCTTTTACATTTTTAGTCCCTAGCTGTCAGTGAAGAATTGACTATCCCATGTAGGGGGAAACATGCCATGTATACAAACTAATTCACATTTTGTGAGTATGCTCAACACTATAAAATAAGAAACGGCGGCTTGCATTTGTATTTATGTACTTGTGAAGCTTGGAAGCCACCCAGACAGAAATAAGCTTTAAGTCATCATTCTTCCAGAACAGCTGCTTATGTGATGCTTACATTCTACACACTCAAATGATAATCTCATGGTCAGGTCAGTACCCTCACCCCAGGACCCCAATGTGACTGTAGCTGTGTGGAGATACAGAATGGAGATGACAGCACAATTCATTGTTATATTCAGTTTACTATACGTGGTTCTAAATAATGAACCATAAAGGCTATACAATGAATCTGGGCTAATCCTTAGACTTTCCTTATTGTAAAATGATTACTATCTTTAATTTGTGTGGTTAATAGAGTAAATAGTTCTGATCTAGGTCTATGCTTAATCCTTTTTGCTGTCAGTCACCAACAAATAGAAGCTGTTGTATGGTGGTGGTAGGGCAGACCTTGGGAAGTACAAGAAATCAGAGTGGAAGACAATCAAAAGTTGACAAAGTACTAAAAGAGTTATAAATGATTAATCCAAAAAGGAAATGACAAAAAAAAAATGCTTCTGCAAACATTTTTAAAACACTGCTACTTTACGCATAATCAAGGCAATCACAACCTGTTCAAAGCATGTAACACTTGTGAATAGATGTCTGTCAGACAGAGACTGGGGAGTTTTAAGAGGCCCCAGAGTGGTTAATGGGGGAATTAGCACAATTCAGAAAAGACATTAATTAGGTCAATCTACAGTTTTGAAAAACTTTAGCACCTCTCCAATGCTATTAGTGAATTAATGACCCCAGTTATTGAACAATAGACAAAGATTAACACAAAAATTTGGGCTGTTAAAGCCAACTTTAAAAGGGAAGTCCAAAGAGAACTAACCAAGATGGAAAACTACAATAAGAATTAATGGAAGTGTGTATGAATTATAAAAACAGACAACAAAATAATCTTTTATAAAGAACTCCTCAGCACAAACTTACAACTAAAAGGAAGAGAATGCCCAGTGATATTTAGCCTAATGAGACATTAACAACTCTAAAAAAGAAATTTTAATTTGTATAGGAAGTACAAATTTGTTCAGTAATACTTGGAAATAAGTATCTCAATAATTTGCTAATCTTTAATTCTGGCACCAGCTCCCCCTGTCATGGTGTAGTGTCATATTATAGGAGCCTGTCCTTTAGGCATGACAGAATCCAGACATTTATGCAATGCCTTAACATAGGGAAAGAGCCTGTCCCTTTATGTCCCTTAAGGTGATTCCCATGGCTGCTGCCCCTTCTGCTGATCTTATACACCTGCACCTCCACTCTCTGTCAATAATGCTCCAGAAAGGACAGAGCTGTCCTTCCCTGCAGTCCCCACCAATGACCACTAAAATCCTTCTAGGAATGCTACAGTATCACCTGATAGTGCTGATGGGGTGATTATAGACCCTTTCCAGATAGCATAATGTTTTGCAATCTGTGAGAGGCAAATAACAATTGTTACGGAGAGGCCCAGGATTACATAATTCAAAATGCTGCTTGTTTCAAAACACAGGATACCATAATCAAAAAATTCTCCCATTGGAAAAACTATGCAACAACCAATAATCAATAGAATACTAAGACTTTATTCTCACTTTTTTATGGAAAAGCCAATGTCTTTGGCATATTTTGCCAACAAATTCACCATGTGTTACAATCTTCCTTACCATGCTATAAAAAAACAAAATTAATTATCAAGAGCTAATACTTCTGTCTCCACACAAATAATTCTTGAATATATTGGGAGGGGTGTGGCTTGTAAGATAAATATATAAATATATTTAAAATATTATATATATTTAATTATATAATATATATTACCATATATATTATATATTATAATATATATATAAAATGATTGCTTTCCAGAATAACTATTGTTACCAGAAAAGGGATTCTTTATGAATGGCAAATCATGTTGACTGACTTAAATTCTTCAGGATGGTGTTCTACCTTCTCCACATCTATTTGAAGATTTGCGAGATGGGAGGATTGCTTGAGCTCAAGGATTTGAGACCACTCTGGGCAACATAGTGAGAGCTCACCTCTACTAAAAATTAAAAAAAAAAAAATTAGTCACGTATGGTGGTGCACACCTATAGCCCCAGCTACTTGGAAGGCTGAGAGGGGAGTATCACTTGAGCCCAGAAGGTCAAGTGCAGTGAACCATGATGGTGCCACTGCACTCCAGCGTGGGTGAGGCCTTGTCTCAAAATAACAACAACAAAAAAAGAAATAGTTTACTATGTGGGACTTCACATAGTTAATCAATCGCAGAATCAGTCACAGAGTTCAATCGGCTTTAGCAGGTAAAACAGGAAGCTTTTGAATACTAACATTTCCAGCGGAGGTGGGACAAGAGATCTGGATCTGTAGGAAGACAGAGCTAAGGCAAAGACAGAGGACATCTGATGATGCTCTTCCAGATTTATAGACAAGATTACAGTAGTGGAGATTGTACAAGATTCCAAACTGTTTTAGAGGGCCACAGTTAAAAAGTTTCTTTCTAGAAAAGAAGCTAAAAGAGACAGCACCAATTTTAGAGGCACCTTTAGACGTAATTGTGAAACTTCTCAAAAGCAAGAGCTTTGTAATCCATTTCGCTGTAGTTCTACATGACAGATTACGCTGTTCTTGAATAGTAGGAATTAATGCTTCCATGTTTCTTGCACTTGCACTTGACTCTACCCAATCCCAACACTGAGATGAAGAGTCAGAAACAAAAACGGTGGATGTTTTGATCATTTTGATGTACTGATCATAAACTAATGTTGAAATATACCCCGCAAATTCATCTGTCAACCAGTCTTGCCTGGTTTTCTCACTCTTGACATCAAAACATTGAATTACTTAATTAAGTAATGACTCAAGAATCACAAGTAACAATCCTTGAAGGGATTATTAACTTCAGAGACTATGAAGATGAGAGAGGACTTGCTAAGAACGACTAAACTACATTCAGTAGTGAGAATTTGATTCCATTTGCTTTACACATTTGTACACAATGAACTACAACAAGAAATAAATGATTCTCCAGCTCTGCCTCACCATAGAACTGATAACCTTTAACTGGAGTAATAAAGGAACAGTGTGGTCCAGTCTGGATCCTCTTTAGAGCTTTGCATGTCCCTTGACTTACATTTTCTCATCTGTGCTGGGACAGTTGAGTCAATGCTTGAGAATAACAAAGTCATGCTACAGATCTTTGGAAAACTGAGAAAAGGAGTATAAAAAGCATTCTTACTTAGAAAAATGTAGATGAAACAAAGAGGAAAAAGAGGGAAGACGCTGGGTCTCCAGGAGACACCAGGAGTCTGCAGGTCTGCATCTCTCTGACCTTGAACTTGGTTCTCTCACGCCATTGATCTCTGCCCTAAGAGCAGTAGGAAGAGTCACAGGTGGTAAGAAAGGCAGCTTATATTTTTGCAATATCTTTCAAATTTTTTATATTGCTCCT
Source organism: Saimiri boliviensis (assembly GCF_048565385.1). Classification (NCBI taxonomy): domain Eukaryota; kingdom Metazoa; phylum Chordata; class Mammalia; order Primates; family Cebidae; genus Saimiri; species Saimiri boliviensis. The sequence goes on from NC_133453.1 coordinate 78,978,550, forward strand.
GCCACACACAACGGCAGTGTTATTAGACAGTGTTCTGTAGAGGGACAGAACTAATAGGATATATGGATATATGAGATAGAGTTTATTCAGGAGAATTGACTCACACGATCACAAAGTAAAATTCTATGATGAGCTATCTGCAGGATGAGAAGCAAGGAAGCCAGTGCAGCCTTCAGTCTGTGGCCAAAGGCCCAAGAGCCCCTGGCAAACTACTGATGTAAGTCTAAGAGTCCAAAAGCTGAAACACTTAGAGTCTGCTGCTCAAGGGCAGGAAGCACCCAGCACAGGAGAAAGATAAAGGCCAGAAACTTAGCAAGTCTGTTCTTCCATCTTTTCCTGCCTGCTTTATTCTAGCCATGCTGGCAGCTGATTAGATGATGCCCACCCAGACTGAGGATGGGTCTGCCTCTACCAGTCCACTGACTCAAATGTTAATCTCCTTTGGCAACACCCTCACAGACACAACCAGAAACAATACTTTGCATACTTCAATCCAATCAAGTTGACATTCAATATTAACATCATAGGCAGCGTTCTTCTTTAAGCTGTAGCAATGGGAAAAAATGGATTCCACAATACTTTCTAAGTAATACTATTCATAATAAACATTCCTCCATTAAAACTGGCTTCAAGTGTTCTCTGTGGGTCATTTCTCATCCCAAACTGTGATGGTTACAATACCATGGATTCAAAAACCAGTGGATTTTTTTTTTTAATATTCTAGAAAGATCCTCATGCTTGGAAATCTAAAGTTATTGGATTCCTTTCAATCTGTAAAGTTGAATAACTAGCTCTAGCAGGACCACATTCTTGTTTCATTTGCAGCCTGGGCCTATCACAGATTATTCCATTTTCTCTTTCTTGGCTGGAATTAATACCAAGTACTTTACAAAGGAGACACTGGATGTTCCTGATCTTTTTTTTCTTTTCTTTTCTTTTTTTTTTTTTTTTTTTTTGACAGCTATTATTGTAATGATGTGAGCCTATATAAAACCTAACCATGACTTTGCCCTCTGTCAACTGTAAAACTAAGGAATCTAAATGAGGTAACACATCTAGGTTTTAGAAGGCAGTACCTGATTGAGGCATCAGAGAACCCAGGAGTGATGACTGGGCATCTACAGCATTAACATGCACCATTTTGAGCAAGAGCTATTACTGAAAAGACTTACCTCCCTAAAAGCTCAGTGAGGAGCTTCCTTCCCTGTCTGCTGGGAAGGCTGACCCAAGGCCAGTCCAGGGCTGCTGAGGTGCCTTAGAAAGTCACTGTATGATTCAACAGTTCAAGGGCTCCTTGAGTCTAACTCCTCATATTAGAGATTTGAAATTTTCAAGGAAAATGGTTAAGAAAACAAAACATGTGGAATGACTATGTGCCGTGTGTCAGGCACTTAGGTATGCAATTTATTAGCATTATGCCAATTAATCCTCACTACAAACCTAGGAAGTGGGATGATATTCAAAATATTACACTCTATAACAATTACAACTCTGGCCCTGACCAATGAATTTAACAGACACTATTTATTTTGAGATGGAGTTTTGCTCTGTTGCCCCAGGCTAGAGCACAGTGGTGTGATCTCAGCTCACTGCAACCTCTGCCTCCCAGGTTCAAGTGACTCTCCTGCTTCAGTCTCCCAAGTAGCTGGGATTACAGGTGTATGCTACGGCACCCAGCTAATTTTTGTATTTCTAGCAGAGACAGGAGTTTCACCATGTTGGCCAAGCTGGTCTTCAACTCCTGACCTCAGGTGATCTGCCCAGCTCGGCCTCCCTAAGTGCTGGGATTACAGGTATAAGAGACAGCACCTGGGCAATTTAATAGACACTTAACTCATCCATACCCCATTCACCCCAGTCATCATGACATGCCAATGTATAACTGGCCAAAGACAAATCACATTTTACAGGTGAGAACACTGAGGCTTAGAGAGTCTGAGTAACCTGTCCAAGATATATAGCTAGAAAATGAAAGAGTTGAGATTGGCATATCTGCCTGATTCCATGTCTTGATATGCCCTTCTTGTTACCATACATGTTTCCTCTTAAGTGACCAGTTCCTTCAGAGAATTTTTGTCATGTTAAGATGCTAGATGAAAAGTTATCCATGAAGAAACCATGCTGAACACTCCCCACATTGCCTGTGTGTGCATTGCGGTTTTTATCTTTTGTATAATATCTCCCTGGTAAGCATCTTCAAGCTCTTCCCATTGTCTACAGACTCTAAATTCCCTAGCTATAGCCTCATAACTTAATAATTCACTCTAAACTCCACCAGTCCCATGGATCTCTTACTCCAATCACTCTAGGAGTCTAGTCATTCCCCATATATACTTGAACTTTCCTTATCTCTTGTCTTTGCTCATACTCTAGGTGAGAAATGTTCTCTATCCTTTAACCCCAGTTGAAACCCAGGATCTCTTTTAAGGGCCAATTAAAAGTTGCTCCCTATATTAGACAGTTAACTTATTGGCCCCTATCAAAATTCCTGCAAGGAGCAGCCTGATGGGCCATGTGGCGCATTCTTTTACACACTGACTCCCCTCAGCAAAGACCACCCAAGACCAGCCTGTCCATCAACTAGTTAGCAACCAATTAGATTGCTAACTTTATCTCTAAAAGAGGAAGAGGCCAGGTGGGGCTGAATACAAGGCTCAAAAGGTACTGTCAAATTAGGATGGGCAACATTGTAGGGCTGAGTGAGAGTAGAGGAAGCCGATGGAAACAGAGGACACAGAGGGACCAGAGACCGCTTCGGCAGCAGTTTATCTGCCTCAGGTTTCCTTTCCCATGAGGCCTGGATGCATTTTGATTTCCTGTGATCTTCATATTTTTTCAACAATCCCTCCTTTACCTGGGTTAGCATGAGTAGGTCTCTTCTGGAAATCAAAGAGCCTTGACTAGAGGTCAGGTTTCTCTGCTCACTGTTCAAGATTTAATATCCTCCTGCTTGGCATTCCACCAATCCTTGTTATTTATACTTCAATTTTAGCACTTTGTCTCACCTTCAATTAATGTTAATTATGTATATGTCTGTCTCACCACTTTTCCTTCAGACCATGTCCATTCATCTTTCCCTAAGCAGTGAGTAGAACCTGGCACACACTAAAGTGTTAACAAATGTTTATTGAATTGGGTAATTCTTGATGATGTCAATAAGCACCCACCAACTGGGCCTTGTGAAGTTATATTATTGACATGTCACAAAAGATTTTACCATCACTACCACCCACACACTTGGAGTGTCTACTCCAAAAAGGTGACAAAAGAAGAAAAGGGATGCAGTGATGTTTAGCCTATCACCCAACATTTGTGCTGTCCTTCTCTGGGGTAGAGATGTAGCTGGTAAATGCCTTCTCAGACAAGAACCATATTTCCCAGCTGCTTACATACTGGTTGGATTAATGTGTACTTCTTTCCCACAAAACATGAGCCACGGTGATGCAAGCGTCTTAAAAACCAATGTGCTTAATAAGTACTTGTGAGGACCATGCAACATGGAAGGAAACGGGGTCCCTGAAAATTCGCACAGAAGGCTACTGACCAGGCAATCTTTCAACAGACTATCACAGAAGCAAAAAGCATATTTTTATTGGGTTAAACTACTGAGATTTCTGGGTGTATCTACTACGCAACTGGTGTTAATTAAACAAGTAGAGTACACTGTCTATTTCCTCTATTCTTTTGCTCTCTCTTATGATATTGTTGTTGTTTGATTGACTGATTGACAAGGTTTCTTTACTATTATTTTTGAACCTTTAATGGGCCCTCTTGACATTTTTCTCTACATATTCCTGCATTGCATTTTCTTGATGTTTCCCAGGACATTTTTGGGGAAGGAGGGTGGGTAAATGGTGGGATGTGGAGTGAATGATTCTTCTAAACTTGATTCAGGTCCTGCAGTCTTCCACTGACATGTGGATAATTAAGATTACTTAATTGAAGGTGATCTGGACTGCTAACAGTTTCTGGATGTCAATCTGATGGAAAGAAACCATCTCATGGAATCTGCATCCTGCATCTTTGATCCGTCAAGCAGAATGTGGATGTTAGCATTTTCTTTTCTTTTTGGTGGGGTAGATGGGAGTCATTAATATGTTGATTTTGATTCAACCAAAGAGGCCTCACTGGAGGATTTCATCATGAACTTCATATACAGGGCAATCCTACAATATATCATCAAAAACAATTTACAAAACTGTGGTTTTGAGACTGATGGTGCAGCTCTGTAGTATGAGTAGTAAATAGTAGTGCCTTTGTAGTGGTAAGATTCCTTTTGTGAAATTTAAACCTCTGAATGATGATTAAGGGTACTGGAAGGAAGCATGCTTTGGATAAAGCCCCAAGTTCATCAGATGCCTTGCATGCATTGGCATGTGTTTGGATCCCACAGATCATTAGAAACAAAGTGTGCTTTGGTTCAAGGCCTTTATTTGGTTTACATTTAAACCATAATGAATGGCCTTTAGCTTATGAATCAGAAGAATCTTATTCATGAACTTCCGACTATATAATATGCCTCCATTTGACCCAAAGCCATGATTTTAAGCAAAGTATTGGCTCAGTTTTTCAGATGAAAGCTATGTTCAAATGTTTGCTGGTAACAGTGAAGCATAATAATAATAGTTAACATTTATTAAGCTATGACTACACAACAAAACTTTGTGCTAAGTACTAAGTACTTCATATTCATTATCTCTCTAATCCTCACATAACTGTATAGAGATGTGCTGTTACCAATGCTATTTCAGTGTTGATTTTTTTTCAAGGCTTACAGAGGTAAACAACTTGCCCAAGTTCACAGTATTAAGACAGGACCAGAACTATGGACTGGAAACAAGACATTCTAAATGTAGTGCCTTTTAAAACAAGCAAACAAAAACCTCACAACATTTTATTAAAACATAAGTAGTATGTGCATAATATTAAGCAAAATAAAGACTACAGACACACATACATTAAAAAATTAGAATATTACATTCCTACTATAACATCTTAGACCATATTCTTCCAGATCCTATTCTATATATACAAACACAAAATATATGTGGCAAGAACTGACAGAATTGAAAGGAGAAAAAGACAAATCAACAATAATAACTGAAGACTTCAATACTCCCGTTTCAATAAGGTATAGAACCATCAGAGAGAGGATAAACCAAACAGTAGAAGACTTAAATAATGTTATGAGCCAACTTACCCCAATAGATACTATAGAATACTCCACCCAAGAAGAGCAGTATACACATTCCTCTCAAACATATATTAAACTTTCTCCAAGATAGACCACATATTAAGCTATAAAATAAGCATCAACATATTTACAAGGGTTTAAATCATGCAAACCACTATGTTCTCCAATGACTATGGACAGAAATTAAAGGAATAGTAAAAATTTGGAAAATCCACAGTATGTGGAAATTAAACAACATAGTCCTAAATAACGAATAGGTCAAGGAAGAAATCATAAAGGAAATTTCAGAAGAAATCACATAGAAAATACCTCGAGATGAATAAAAAATTGGGATATTATGTACTAAAACAGATGCAATGCAGATAAATCAGTGCTCAGAGGCAAACTTTTACCTGTAAATTTCCCTCTAAGCACTGATTTATCTGCATCCCATAAATCTGTACATTATATGCATTCCATTGTTTACATTATAAAAGAGATCTCAAATCAAAAATTTAACCTCAAACCCCTAAAATACTGTTGTGTGGAGAGAATAAAAGCAAGCAGAAGGAAAGAAATAACAATTAGAGCACACATTAGTGAACTAAATAATAAAAAATATAGAGACAAGCAACAAAACCAAAAGTTCTTCAAAAAGATCAAGAAAATTGTCAGACCTTTATCTAGACTGATGAAGCAAAAAGACAATTCAAATTACTATAATTAAGAATAAAATAAAATAGGCATTACTACAAATCTTATGGAAATATAAAGGACTAAAGGAACTTCTATGAACAACTATATGCCAATAAATTAGATAACACAGATGAAACAAGTAGATTACTAGAGAGACATAAACTACAGAAATTGACTCAAGAAGAAATGGATGATCTAAATAGACTTATAATAAGTAAGGAGACTGAATCAGTAATCAAAAAACACAAAGGAAAGTTCATGCCCAGATGTCTTCATTGGTAAACTCTACCAAATGTTTAAAGTATCAGTATTGAGCTTTAACAAACTTTTCTAAGAAATTATATAACAACTACTCCTAACTCATTATATGAGGCCTGTTATTGTGATGTCAAATCCAGACAAAGGCATCACAAGAAAACTACATACCAATATCTCTTATGAATATAGACAAAAAATTCTCAAAACATACTAGCAAACTGAATCTAACAACATATTAAAAGTATTGTACACCATAACAAGCAGGGTTTATTCCAGAAAGTTTAACATCTGAAAAATCAGTTAATATATACATTACACCATACCAACAGGATAAAAAAACAAAAGCCATATCATCATCTCAACAGATGCAGAAAAGGTATTTGACAACATGCAACATTCCTTCATGATAAAAACAACAAACTAGAAACAGAGGAAAAAATCCTCAACCTGATGAAGGGCATCTACAAAAACCCACAGCTAACATTACAATTGATGACTTACACTTGAAAGACTGAAAGCTTTTCCCCTAAGATTAGGAATGAAACAAGGATGTATAGTGTCACCACTTCTATTCAACACTATACTAGAGATTCTAGCCAGGGCAATCAGGTATTTTTAAGATAAAATTAAGTAAAAGGCATCCTGACTGGAAAGAGAAGTAAAACTCTATATTTGCACATAACATAGTCTTGCATATAGACCTTAAGGATCTGGTATGTAGAAAACTCTATAAATCCACTAAAAAGCTATTAGAACTAATATACAAGTCTAGCAAGGTTGCAGGATGCAACATCAATATATAAAAAAAAAATCTATTGTATTTCTATACACTAGGATTGAATAATCCAAAAGTGAAATTCAGAAAAGAATTTCACCTACAATTTTACCAAAAAGTTGAGAAATAAATCTAACAAAGGAAGTATAAAACTCATAGTTCGAAAACTACAAAACACTGTTGAAAGATTTTAGAAAATATCTAAATAAAAAGAGAGATATCCCATGTTCGTAGACTGGAAGACTTAATATTATGATGGCAATACTCCCCAAATTGATCCACAGATTCAATGCACTTTCTATCATAATCTTAGCTGACTTTGAGAAATTGGTAACCTGATACCAAAATTCATATGACAATTCAAGAGACCTATCAATCTTTAAAAAGTAACAAAGTTGCAGAAATTTCAAATCCCAATTTTAAAACTTATAAGACAGTGTGGTATTTGCATGAGGATAGACAAGTAGGTGAATGAAATAGAATTCAGACTCCAAAAATAACTTATGCATCAATCGCCAATTGAGTTTTGACTAGTTTCAGACCAATCTTTTCAACAAATGGTGCTGGGAGAACAGGAAATCTACATGCAAAGAAAATTTTTACTTCACTCTATAAAAATTAACACTAAATGAATCAAAAACCATAAAACTTTTAGAAGAAAACAGGAGGCTTATTGAATTAGATTAAGCAATGGTTTAAGATAACACCAAAAGCATGAACAATAAAAGAAAAAATAAATAATCTGGACTTTATCAAAATTTAAAAATTTGTGCTTCAAAGAGCACCATAAAAATAAAAGGTAACCCACAGTATGGGAGTAAATAATTGCAAGTCATATGTATATGATAACAGATTTGTTTCTATAATGTGTATTTAAAAACATTTACAACTCAAACATAAAAAGAAAATAATCCAATTGAAAACTGGGCAGACTGTATGAATAGATGTTTCTGCAAAGAAGATATACAAATGACCAATAGACATATGAAGTTCAATATCATTAGCCATCAATGAAATGTAAATCTAACCCATAATGAGATATCATTTTATATCCACTAGTAGGAATATAATAAAAAGATAAAAACAATGTTGACTAAGATGTGATGAAACTGAAGCTCTCAAACATTGCTGATGGGAATGTAAAGTGTTGCAAACTTTGAAAACAGTCTGGCCATTCTTCAAAATGTTAAACACAGATTTACTGTATGACTTAGCATTTCCACTGCTAGGTACACAAATCATTTATCCACAAGAAAAACTTGAGAAATGAAAAATAAAAATTTATGCCTGCACAAAATCTTGTACATGAATATTCATTGCAGCAATAATCATAGTAACCAAAAAGCAGAAACCACCACCATGTTCATCAGCTGATGATGGATAAATATGGTATATCCATGAAATGGATTATTCAGCAATAAAAAGAAATGATGTACTGATACATGATTCAAAATGGATAAATCCTGAAAGTATTATGCCAAGTGAAAAACAGCAACTTACAAAAGACCATGTATTGTATCATTCTATTTATATGACATGTCCAGAATAGGCAAATATATATGGAAAGTAGATTAGTGGTTATCTAGGGCTAAGGGTAACGGCCAGGGAAAAATAAGAGAAACTGCTAATGGGTATAAGTTTTTGTTTTTTTTTTTTTTTGAGATGATAAAAATAGTCTAAGATTGTGGTAATGGTTGTACAAGTTCGTAAACAAACCAAAAAATATTGAATTGTATGATTTAAGTGAGTTAATCATAGTGCCATGTGATCTATATTTCAATAAACCTATAACTAAAAAGAGAGAGGCTGAGAGAAATTAGGACATTGAGAAGAATAGTTCTTTCAATGAGTTTGCTCTAATTGGAGCGGAGAAATGAGACAGCAGCCTGACAGAAATGTGGGGTCAAGGTATGACTAATTTCTAAATTAAAGATATTTCATATGTTTGTATTGTAGTTAACGTTCTAGAGGATAATGAGAGAGAGAGAGAGAGAGAGAGAGAGAGAGAGAGCGAGCATGAGCGAGCATGCTTGCAATTAGGCAGGAAGTGATAAGAGCTATTGCAGAAGTAGAAGAGGTAGCCTTAAGTCAAACCATAACTTACAGTTCGATTCATCCACTGCAATAGGGTTGGCAGAAAGTACAGACGCAGAAATGTTGGCAGACTGGTGCTGCAGGCATGAGAAATTCTTTGTGAAAAGGGAAAGGGTGGAGTTGATGTTTTGAAGAGGAGAAAGGTATAGAATAGTCATTTAGAAGAATAAGAGAGTCATAAAGCGAATAAAGTGCAGAAAAATATTATGACTGTCAGGTAGTAAAGAGCCTAACAACTGTTTGTGATTACAAGATTAAAATGAGACCACTCAGTACAGCTGAATATATTCATCTTTCAGATGCTTAGGATCATGTCAACAGAAGGCAGGAAGGTTGAATTTTACAAGGGTGTAATTGGTGAGTATTGGGTGGGCTAGGTAACAAACTGTAGAAAGTTAAGTCAGTGGATTAGAAGTCCTGGAAGGGTGAGAGACTTGTCAAAGGGAAGACACTGGAGGGAAGGAGGGGGAAGGAGAAGAAAGAAAACAGGAAGGAACCAGGGAGGAAGGAGGAAAAGAAGGAAAGAAGAAGTGTTAAAAGAAAAACTTCGGCCGAATTAAATTTAAAGGAGTTTAATTGAGCAATGAACGACTTGCGAATCAGGCAGCACCCAGAATCACAGCAGATTCAGAGAGACTCCAGTGCAGTCACAGGGCGGAAGACAATGTATAAACAAAAAATGGGAAGTGACATACAGATACCAGAAGTAAGGTATAGAAACAACTGTATTGGTTACAGCTCAGCATTTACCTTACTTGAACACAGTTTGAACACTGAACAGTTTATGAGTGGTTGACATGTGGCTGCTAGGATTGGCCAGGACCCAGCCACTGTTACAGGCACACACTTCCAAGTTAGGTTCTCAATCTAGTCTACCTATTAAGTTACGTTGCAATTTGTCCACAAGGACTCAAATATAGAAGTAGAGTTCGTCTCAGGCCATATTTAGTTTGCAGGGAGGGAGGGAGGGAGGAAGGAAGGGAGGGAAGGAGGGAGGGAAGGAGGAAAAGAGGGAGGGAGAGACGGAGGGAGAATTGTGGTCAGAGAGAAGGATGCTTAAAAATGAGATCAGGAACGCAAGAACAGAAACCAAACACCACATATTTTCCCTCATAGAAGGGTGGTGAACAATGAGAACACTTGGGCACAGGGAAGAAAACAACACTCACTGGATTAGGTAGGCAGGCGGAGAGGCAGGGAGAAAGGGGTAACATCAAGAGAGAAATGCCTGATGTAGGCAGGGGTGGGGGGGTGCAGGGGGGCAGGATGGAGACAGTAAACCACTATGGCATGTATGTACCTATGCAACAATCCTGCAGGTTTCTCAGTTATGAGCATGGAGGTGTATAGCTGAGGAGCAGTAGAGGAACCAAGATTAGATTGATCATTTATGTCAATATGGAATCACCACGTTGTGATGGAGAGACAGTGAGTCAGGTGCTAAATTCTTCAGAGAATGAAGGACAGTGACCTAAAGTCAATAGTTATCTGAACCAGAAGGATTAGTGTGTGCTTTAAAGATACTTTAAAGGAGTTAAGAAATTTTGCAAATAATTATTTTAGCTATTTTAGAAACAAATTGTAAAAAAAAAAAAAAAAAATGATCGGTTTGCAAATCACAGAGAGGAACTAAGAGGATGACTTGCCCACCTCTGGTTCCTGAAGGAGAATCAGGTGCAAGAAACACAAAGACCTCATGAACAGCCAGGTTTCAGTCACAGGAGTATTTGCTAACTTGTTTATTATTACCTCCCTAAGGAGCCTTTTGAGGTGTTACCCAATTGTCCCCAGGAAATTGTGAAACCACAGATCTATGTTTTGTACATAGAGTATGATTTTTTCATCACCCATGCCCAACAAGAACTAATTTTTACCTACATTGAGAATTCGTGTATTAGAGCAAGAATGTAAAGGGATTAGTCAGAGAAGAGGTTAAAAATAAATGAAGTCCCTCACTGGAAATACACAGATACAGGCCCATTCATATATACCACTAAATCTCTTACACAATCTATGTTTAATGAGTTAACCAAAGAAAATTTAGGTGGAAGTAAACATTGAAATTATGAGCCCCCAATTACAGCTAATGTCTGCTTCTCCATGATGGGGGAAGTTATGATACAATAGATCCTATCTTTATACATCTCAGTATTTCTGCATTCCAGGTACAACTGTTGGATGTCCTTAAAATGTTAGAAAACTGATAGGGCACAGACTCACAACATTTCTGGGCTGTGTGAACCAACAATTCGGCAGGCTTTGTTATGAATACATCTGTTTATACTCTATGAAAAAGTGGATGACTTTGTTTTAAAGGAAAATCACACAAATAGTTGAAGTATTGTTATCATGTAGTAATGAGGAAAAAAAAGATTATTTTAGAGCTGATGCACTAAAGATGAGGAAAGAACAACTACAAAGGAAAGCCTGTGGGAGCCACAGCTGACACTGCAGCTGGAGATCTCAAAGTCACTTGACCCAGGTTCCTGAAAACATCCCACTGCAGCAGTCTCCCCAGACCACCTTCGAGGAGTCCACTGCATTTGGTAGCAACAGTTAAGGTAATCAAAGCTCAACAGCAACCCTCCTAGCAAAGAGTGAGCAATAGGTTAAGTTTTGTGGTCCTCTTGAAAAAAGGGTAGAGAAGTGAGTTTCAAAGAGGTTTAATGGACTCCCAGTTCCACATGTCTGGGGAGGCCTTACAATCATGGTGGAAGGTGAAGGAGGGGCAAAGACACATATTACATGGCAGCAGGAAAGAGAAGATGTGCAGGGGAATTGGCCTTTATAAAGCCATCAGATCTCATGAGATTTACTATCATGAGAACAGCACAGGGAAACCTCCCCCATGATTCAATTACCTCCCACAACATACGAGAATTATGGGAGCTACAGTTCAAGAGATTTGGGTGGGGACACAAAGCTAAACCATATACGTATATATGCATGAGGGTAGTGGGTCCTGGGTCATGATGTGAAATGTATTTTTTAATTTGTGTCACAGTCAAAAAGTTTCTAAACATCAGCAAGATGGCCATCTAGAAGACCCTACTAGCATGTGTCCCTTCCAAAAAGATAGCCAAAAGAATAAACATCTATATTTTAATGAAAATAACTAAAAGCAGCAAAGTATGTTCAAAAAGTAGTAGAAACCCTGGTGAACACAGAAAACTCAGAATAATCACACAGAGAATAATAAAAGGCATCAGGCTCCACCATCCCATCCCTTAGCCAGATCAGCTGGGAACCAGGAGGAACTTCTCCCTACAGTGAAAAGGTCAGCCATAGGATCTCAGAAGCCCCCACCAGTATCTTGAACATCACAGTGTTCACTACTGGGGTCCCCTGCAATCCTCACAGGCACTAAACCCAGCTGAAGGAGGTACCCCAAGTTCACAGAGCTGTACTTCCCCAAGAGAAGGAGCCAATACTGTGACCCAGCTCTGAGGCCTATGCAGCTACTGCATATGCTATCTTGAAACTGGAACTAATACTGGACTATGTCTTGCTCTAGGGGCAAGTAGCTAGAGCCTCTTTATCCCTGAGGCTAAACTGCTGTATAATAACCCCTGCCTGCTTGCCCCACATCCCCAAGCCAAGCTCTGAGCAATTGTTATATCCCTCCCAGTGGGACCAAGCAGTGAAGTTTCTCCACCTACCACCCTCTTTTCTCCCCCTAGTACCAGAGCTGAAACTACACACTGTCTCTTGAAAAAACAGTACTTTGACAGAGCCCTGCATTCCAAGGAAACAGTGCCTGGGCCACCCAGAACAGTCACAACTCTGGGCCTGAGCTGAAGGAGCACACAGCTCCATATCCCAGGCCTGAGCTGATATAATACCCCACATCTCAGGGAAAGCAGCAGTGGCTAAGCTAAGACACCACATCCTATAAACCACAAAACTCCAGTACTGTGCTTCTTTATACCTGGACTAGCCCCTAGAATCTGAGTTACTAGGACATACCTCATTCCAGGGAGTGAAGTCATGGCTATACTTCTCTGTGCCCCCCAGGGTTCGTATAACAGCTATGTTCAGCCATTCTGGGGTACATGCTGTCACTGGACTTAGCCTCACAGATTCTGGGATACTGCTGAGTCCCACTATCCTAGGGTCTAGAGTCACTACTACATGGTCTCATTCTAGGCACTCAAGTTACCACTGAGCCCAACTGGCTCAGGTTCCCAAATTACAAACATACCCTCTGCCCTTGGCTCAAACCTCCAGAGCATCCTTTCTTCCCCAGAGTTGGGCCAGGACTCTGTCCTGTCCCTGAGGGATAGAATGATACCTATAACTGAACCCCCTGGACACAAGCTGCTAGGGGTTTCCTTGGAGCTACAAATCTCGGTGCTGTGGGCAACCTATATCCAACCCTGCCACAGAGGCAAATCTGTACTCCAAGACCAAAGTGCCACAACAGGTTTGCAAAACCATGAGCAGAGGACCCCCAGGCCCATAGCTGCTCTAACAACCTGTACCTGGAATCCACACCACTGCAGTTGCTTGTAGGTTTTGTCAGACCTAACACCAAGAGGCATTCCTTTGGCTATGTCTCTCCATCATGGGGAATACAAGACTAAAAGGACCTCAAAAGCCCTTGCCACCAAGGATATTCACAAATGATGCCATCACTACCACTACTGAAAATGTATACAGCTTAGACCACTAAGGTTTCCAAAGTTATTGCTGACATTGAACACAGTCAAAAAAAAAGCTTCATAGAGACTATACCATGACACCTACCAAAAAAAAGGGTCACCACACCCTTCCCAACAAGCATATTAAGACCCAATTGCAAGTAAAAGTCTTTTTCTACAAAAGCCACCCTAGAAAGTTTGGAAGAGGCATTTGTTTCACCAGATGCACAGACATCAATGCAGGGACACAGGGACATAAGAAACATGAAAAAATAAAAAGAAAACATGAAAGGCATATAATTATAGCAAGAAAAAAGTGTCAAGTCACATGTAAAGGAATCCTCAGTAGATTAAGAGATTTCTCAGCAGAAACCTTACAGGCCAGGGGAAAATGCAACCATACATTCAAAGAACTAAAGGAAAAAAAAAAATGTTAGTTAAAAATACTGTACCCAGCAAAGCTGTGCTTTAGAAATGAGAAAGAAACAAAGTCTTTCCAGAACAAGTGAAAACTGAGGGAATTTGTCACCACTAGACTGACCTTGCAAGAAATACTTAAGGGAGTCTTCTTCCTCAGAAAGAAAAAAGATGATAATCTTCATCATGAAAAAAAAAAACCAAAAGTATAAAATTTACTGGTAGAACAATACACAAGGGAGAAAGAGAAAATAATCAAGACATCTCTCTCTTTCTCTCTCTCTCTCTCTCTCGCACACACACACACACACACACACACACAAAACACCAAAGCACAATGTTACACAAGAGACGATAAAAGGAACAAAGACATAAAAACAACCAAAAACCAATTAACAAAATGACAAGAGCAAAATAATGATAACCTTGAATGTAATGAAGTAATTTCCTCATAGATTGGTTTAATGGATTAAGAAAAAAGAAAAAAGAAAAAGAAAAAAAAAAAAAAGAAGCTCACTCTATCCTGCCTGTAAAAAATAGTAAACACATATAAACTGAAAGTTAAAGGATGGGGAAAGATATCTCATACAAATGGAAACCAAAAGCAAGCAGGAGTAGCTATAATTATATCAGATAAAACATTTTAAATCAAAAACTACAAAAAGACAAAGTTATTACATAACGATAAATGAATCAATTTGGCAAGAGGATAAAACAATTGTAAAAATATATGTACCCAACACCACAGCACTCACATATGTGAAGCAAATATACAAACCAATTCTTCTCAAGTTCTTATATAAAACTGAGGCGAAGGGAATTCTTCCAAACCCATTCTACAAAGGCAGCATTACTTTGATACCAAAACCAGGCAAGCACACACACACACAATGAGAGAACTGTAAGACAATATCCCTGATGAACATAGATGCAAAAAATCCCATCAGAATACTAGCAAGACAAATCCAGTAGCACTTTAAAAAGATCATGCAGCATGATCAAGTAGGATTTATCTCAGGGATCAAAGGATGGCTCAGCATATACAAACCAGTAAACATGATACATCACATCAACTGAATGAAAGATAAAAATTACATGACCATCTCAACAGAGACAGATAAAGCATTCAATAAAATTTAACAATGCTTTATGAAAAAACCATCAACAAATAGGTATTAAGTGAACACACTCCAACATAGGAATAATTAGATTTTTATCTCTTACCATATGCAAAAATCAACTGAAAATGGAGTGAAGACTGAAATATAAGACCTGACAAACTGACAGCTAACAGTATACTAATTGGGAAAAGACTGAAAGCTTTCATTCTAAGAACTGAAACAAGACAAAAGTCTCCCCTCTTGCCACGCTTATTTAATATAGTCCTGGAAGTCCTAGCTAGAACAGTTAGTCAAGAGAAACAGATAAAGAGGATCCAAATTGGAAAAGAAGAAGTAAAATGGTCCCTGTTTTCAGATGACATAATCTGATGTACAGAAAATCCTAAAAGCTCCACCAAAAAACCTTAGTACTGATAAATGAATTCAGTAATTTTGTACAGGGGACAAAATTAACATACAAAAATCTGTTGCATTTCTATACATCAACTATGGACAGTGAAAAAAAAAATCGAGAAGTGAATTTCACCTGTGCAAGTACGTTTACTGCAGTGCTATTCACAATAGCAAAGATATGAAAGATATGGAATCAACCTGTTTTACACACACACACACACACACACACACAGAGAGAGAGAGAGAGAGAGAGAGAGAGAGAGAGATAGAGAGAGAGAGAGAGAGAAATACTATAAAGCCAGAAAAAATAATGAAATCATGCCTTTCACAGCTGCATGGATGGAACTGGATGGAACTAGAAGTCATTAAGTTAAACAACTCAGAAAAAAATCAAATATTGCAAGTTCTCACTTACAAGTGGGAGTTAAATAATGTGTACACATTAGCATAGAGTGTGGAATAATAGATATCAGAGACTTAGAAGGGTGAGAGGGTGGGAGGAGAGGTGAGGAATGGGAAATGACTTAATAGGAACAATGTACATTATTCAGGTGATAGTTACACTAAAAGCCAAATTTACTACTATGCAATGTGTCTATGTAACAAAAGTGCACTTATATCCCTTAATTTTATACAAATAAAGCAATTCCATTTACAATAGCTGCAAAATAAAACAAAATAAGAATAAATCTAACCAAGAAGTGAATAATCTCTGCAAGGGAAACTATAAAACACAAATGGAAGAAACTGAAGAGGTCACAAAAAAAATGGGAAGATATCCCAAGTTCATGGACTGAAGGAATTAACATTCTGAAAATAACCATACTACCAAAAGCAATCTACATATTTAATGCAGTTGTATCAAAATACCAATGACATTCTTCAAAGAAATAGAAAAAACATCCTAAAAATCACAAAGAACCACAAAACACTACAAATAGCCAAAGCAATGCTAAGCAAAATGAGCAGAGCTAGAGATATCATACTACCTGACTTCAGTATACGTACTACAAAGCCATATTAACAAAACCACAATGGTACTGGCATAAAAATAAATATATAGGTCAATGGAACAGAATAGAAAACACAAAAATAAATCCATATATTTACAGCTAGTATTTACATCTAGTATTCCGGTTTTTGACAAATGCACCAAGAATATTCATTGGGGAAAGCACAAGTCTCTTCAATAAATAGTGCTGGGAAAATGAGATATCTATATACGGAAAAATGAAATTAGATTTCTATTTCTTACCATATACAAAAATCAACTGCAAATGTAGTAAAGACTTAAATATAAGACCTGAAACTAACAAAACTGCTAGAAGAAAACCTTGGGAAAGGACTTCAGTTCCACTGATCTGACCAAAAATTTGCAGGGGCAGGAGTCGGGGGTGAGGAAGACCTCAACAGCACAGATGACAAAAGCAAAAATATACAAATAGGATTATATTAAGCTAAAACCTTCGACACAATGAAGGATACAATCAACACAGTGAAGAGACAGCCTGCGGGATACAAGAAAGTATTTAGAAACTATCCATATGACAAGGGATCAATAATCAGGATATATAAGGAACTCAAACAACTCAATAGCAAGAAAACAAATGACCTGATTTTTAAATGGGCAAAAGACCCAAATATACGTTTTTCAAAGACCCACAAATGGCCAATATTTGAAAAAATTCTCTATATCACTCCTCACCAGGGAAATGCAAATCAAATTAATGAGGTATCATCTCCAGCTAAAGTGGCTAATATCAAAGACAAAAAATAAGGATGTAGAGAAAGAGAAATACTAGTAAACCTCCAGTGGGAACGTAAATTAGCATAACCACTATGGAAACCAGTGTAAAATTTTCTCAACCAACCATAAATAGATCTACATATGACCCAGCAATCCTGCTGCTAGGTAGATATCCAAAAGAAAGGAAATTGGACTGGGCACGGTGGCTCATGCCTGTAATCCCAGCACTTTGGGAGGCCAAGGCAGGCGGATCACGATATCAGGAGTTTGAGACCAGACTGGCCAACGTGGCAAAATCCTGTCTCTAATAAACATACAAAAATTAGCCAGGTCTGGTGGCAGACACCTGTAATCCCAGCTACTCAGAAGGCTAAGGCAAAAGAATTGCTTGAACCAAGGAGGCAGAGGTTGCAGTGAGCAGAGATTGTGCCATTGCACTCCAGCCTAGGCAACAAGAGCAAGACTCTGTGTAAAAATAAAAAATAAATTAAAAAAATAATAATAAAGAAAGGAAACTGGTGTATTGAAGAGATATCTGCATGCCCATGTTTATTTTATCACAGTTCATAATAGCCAAGATATGAAATCAACCTAAGTGTCAATCAATGAATGAATTAAAGAAAATGTGGTATGCATACACAGTGAAATATTATTTAACCACCAAAGAGAATGGAATTCTGTCACTTTTAGCAACATGGATAAAACTGGAGGTAATTATGTTAAGTGAAATAAGCCAGGTATATCATATATTCTGACTCATATGTGGGAGCGAAAATAGTGGATGTCACAGAGGTAGAGAGTAGAATGATAAATACCAGAGAGCAGGAAAGACTGGGGAAAAGGGGGATAAAGAGAGGTTGATTAATGTGTGTAAACATACAGTTAGATATTAATAGAAGGAATAAGTTATAATGTTTGAAAGCACCATAGGGTGACTATAGTTAAAAATTTACTGTATATTTTTAAATAGCTGGTGGATTTGAAATGTTCCCAACACAAATAAATGATAGATGTTTGAAGTGATGTATATCCTAATCACTCTGATTTGATCATTACACATTGTATGCATGTATCAAAATATCACACATACCTAATAAATATAATTTTTACGTGCCAACTTGAAAAATACTAAAAAGAAGTTTCAGAAGACTTTCAACTAGAAACTAGACTTTCAACTAGAGCACCGTAGCTGCAAATGTTAACGTGTCCGTCTTTCATCCCTCATGCTTCTGATCTTACTTCACTCTATCATGGCACTCATTTGCTCTCTCCCTTTCTACTTTCCAATCTGTTCTCTTCTGCATTTCTTCTTACATGTTCTGAAAACTTCAGTCAAAAATCTATCAGCTAAAACTAGAAGAGAGGGTTATGAGCTAGAGGTTGCAGCCTGACCTCCAAATGCTAGCTGACCAAACAGCAAGCAGATATCTAGGACTTCCCTCCTCTTGCACTCTGCTTAAACAAAGTATTTGGTTCAGAATGTGAGCCTTGTTAACCAGCCAACATCTTTGCTAATACCAAAAAGGATAAATGCCTACTTAGGCATACTATACCATTTAGAAGACTTTGAGGCCAGGCGTGGTGGCTCATGCCTGTAATTGCAGCACTTTGGGAGGCCAAGGTGGGCACAGATTGCCTAAGCTCAGGAGTTCAAGACCAGCCTGGGCTACATGGTGAAACCCCATCTCTACTAAAATACAAAAAAAAAAAAATTAGCCAGTCATGGTGGCGTGCACCTGTTGTCCCAGCTACTCAGGAGACTGAGGCAGAATTGCTTGAACTAGAGAGGTGGAGGTTGCAGTGAGCCAAGATAGTGCCACTATACTCCAGCCTGGCTGACAAAGCAAAACTCCATCCATAAATAAATACTTTGAAACAGAGTCTTAGGGCAGCTCCAGATCAAGCATTCAAAACACTGGTGGCTACACGAAGAAGATCACAGCACAAACAGCCATGTCAGGCATCCCAGGCAGCAGGGGCTTCAGGGTAGTCATCAGGCAAAAAGATGACTTAGGGAATTTCAGGTGATACTGTATTTTGGTTAGAAAACGCATGTTTTACCTACATTGTATGAAACAGATTAAAATGACAAGTTTTCTGTAAATGCTTAGTAGTACTTTTTATATGCGAGTTTCTATAGTGTGATGTATTTGTATTTGGCTTTTGTTATTCTTGTTATTTAGAATAGCTTTGGGAAAGCTGATAGAGATTGTTGAGGGCCAAAGAGTCAACCCATCTCACTGTCACCACTTGAATGCATTTCTCAACTATGAAACGTTTAACTCAGTAATGGTTACACCAGATTCTCTGAGGTCTACAAGTGCCAATCACTAAAAGCAGCCTGGGAAGAACAGTAGAGAATCCAAACTCTGAAAACAAGTGCAGGTGAAAATTAACTCCTCCTCGGCAAGCCATTGCCAATCCCTTTTTAAAAATTGAGACATAATTCACATACCGTAAAAGTCGCCATCTTCAAGTGTACAATTCAGTGGTTTTTAGTACATTCACAAGACAGTGATACTCACCACTAATTACAGAATATGACTCCAGAAAGAAATCCTAGGCCCATTAGAAGTCAATCCCCGTTCCTCACTTACTGCAACTCCTGGCAACCATGAATCTATTTTCTGTGTCTATGAATTTCATATAAGCAAAATCAGAGAATATATAACATTTTGTTACTGGCTTCTTTACCATAATGTTTTCAAGATTCATTCATGTTGTAGCATGTTTTTACACCTGAATAAGATCCCATTATACAATTATATGACATTTTGTTTACCCATTTATCCATTCATCACTTGATAGACATTGGATTGTTTCTAGTTTTTCACTATAATGAATAATGCTTCTCTGACTAACCCTCTTGAAAGGAGGCTTCTGGAGCTCTTGAATTCTTAAGAAGAACTCCAATTCTCCTGCAAATACCTTTTCAGCATCGCTATTTTCACTAGCCCCTCTCCAGTTTTATCTGCTCTCTCCTCCACTCTATCTCCTGCAAGTTTATGGTCACATGAGGCAGGAAATGAAGACCTTCACCCAGGACTCCCTTCCATGGAGCTTGCAAAGAAAAGAGGTGAGAGAGGAAGAGCAGTCAGAAACGGAAGAGAAGTAGCCACCAGGCATCCACGCAGTGGGCCTGAGGGATCTGGGTGGGAACAATGCCTCTGTGAGGAATGAGGACAACAACCCAAGACTGGCTCCTAGCAAGGCTGCTATGTACCCATCACCCTGGGGACTGTGCTTCTCTGAGTGAGAACAGATATAAACACCAGTGGCCAAGTTCCTCAGCTCTAGGCAGCCAGGCCCAAGAGGGGAGTGATAATAAATGTAATGCCTCAGTAGGTTTTCTGCCCTTTGACAGTTCCACCACATTTTACTCACCCTGGATCCATTGTCTGCTTGTCATGTCATCTACTCTCTCCTCTTCCAACTCCTCCTTCCAGCAGGTTTGATTCTAAATTCATCCTTATACCTAGGCATTCACATCTGCACTTGACTTGGACACCTTGCTGCTTCCTGCCCTGAACCTGCTGTTCCCTTCACAAATGCCTCCCTATGCCTTGCTTCTGACCCTAGCCTGCCCTGGCCTTCATTTGCTGTTCCCATCTTGGATCTGAAAATTCCTCGTCATCTCACCCCATTGCTGAGCCCAGATGGGACAGCTGTGTTCAGAAAGGTCATTAGTCAATGGGGTATTTGGAACTCAAAGAATTTCCTCACAGAAAAAAAAAAATCATGATAAATAGTGGTATGGTTCCCAGGACAAATCCCAAAGGCCTACTTGCAGCACCAACCATGGTGCTGGGATACCTGTCCTAAGCCACAGGGTTCCCTAAGTGAGAGTGACATGGAGGGAAATAGGCAAGACAATGGAGGTCCCTAGCAATTTAAGAGTCCCCAAGGAAATGTGGAGTTGGGGAAATTCCAGTGGTAGAAGAGGCAAGGAAGGGGTTGAGCAGTATCCCATGGGTCATCCAAAGAGAGAGGAAGTGCTCAAAATGCAGAGCAGAGGATCTCCTGCTCGGAGAGGGTTTGCAAATTAGAGACTTTTGGAGACTGGACTGGGAGGAGTTCATGGGCAAAGAAGCAAAGGCCAGCCCTCTGATTATTCATAAGCGAAACAACATTATTGTAGGTCTGCCCTTGCTGAGTACCTGCCCTCCTGCTAACTCTGTCCCTGTCCCTCTTCCTATGAAATTCCAAATTCTCCGGCTCTTTGACCATCATATTCTGCTTATTGGATGTCCCTGATAGCTGATAGATGGCTTTTTGCATGGTGAAATTGGCTTTCACTGGTTTGCTTGTTTTTTCACTGAGGAGCCAATTGTTTTGACTGTTCCACATCCTCTCCATTCCACGTCCTTACTTTGAACAAATGCACCATAAGTTCCTTTAAAGGAGTCCTTCTCTTTCATTGGATACAGACTGGAGGATGTTGATCAAGGTACCATTCCTTCCTCTAACCAACAGATCTACTATACTCTCTTTCTAGCTCACCCTTCAGCCTTTCCTTAATCTTTGAAGGCCTCCCTAGCCTTTTAGTGACATGCTTCGTGCTTGAGTCCACTAGATTTGCAGCCAGTGATCTCTAACATACATAGGACATCAACATGTTCTGCTCATGGCTTGATATTTCTAATATACTCACTGAATGCTTACTGGTCACTTGGCCCCAGTTCACTCCTGCACAGACTCTGCAGTACCACATGTGCCCTGCTTGCCTGGCACCTCCAAATGGCTGCTGCTTGGGGTGCAGTGTAACCTGTGCTATTGCTCTTCCCTGGAAGGTTTGGGCTGAAATGAAAGCAAATATCCATTAAGTTGCCTCTTAGTCCCTGTCATGTCTTCTCCTTCAAAGGACACACTCCATTCGTTTAGGCCCACATGTCTCAGAATCACCTGGATGACAGAATTAAATGCAGATTCCCAGGCCCCAAGCCCAGGAATGCCGTTTCAGTAGGTCTGGTGTGGAGCCTAGGAATCTTTATCTCTACACACACCCCAGGTGATCACACAGCCGATGGTCTGAGAACTGTTGCTGTGCGGTGACTCCAGTCATGCCACATGCCTGTCAGCTGAGCTATTCGCTGGGGCTTCCTGAGCTATCACCCTGCAGAACCCTTCTTTTGAAAGATCACAAGACTTTGGGTAAATATTCTTTTTACTTTCATGGATAGTGAGAGAGAGACAAAAATAGAGAAATGGTAGCAGGAACAACAGAAACAGTTCCAGCCCCAGGAATCAACTGGCAAATTTCAAAGTTAACAGTTTTTGCCAAGCTGATTCTCGGTCAAATTTTTTTTGACTGGTGAGGTGAGAGAAAATCTGCATATTTATACAACTGTAGAGATGTTGGTGAAAAGATATACATATTTACACCCATTACCTTTTTGTCATCGTTTTACAATCTGAAGAATGAAAATGCATTTGCACAATGAATTAGGCAAACCACCTGATCAAGGGGGAGCAGAAGTAACTCAGAACCTCAGATTTGTAAACATCCAGTGTATTAACACTGAAAAGGCTTTGTGTATCAGACTGTGAGGAAGAACCCGCATCAAAGGCAGGAGGAGGGGACGATTGCAGAACACAAAAGGAATTTCTAACCCTCATTTCTGTCCTGTGCAATGGAAAATAGCAGAAATGCTGGCAGCAAGACAAAACAAATGGTGTTTCAGACTCTTGAAAAGTATTATATTACATGCAGTTCTTAATGATATCTAATATTAATCTAAAACTAACACCCAAGGTCAACTCTGCAGTATGCTTTATGATTACTAAATAATACAACATTGTGAATGTCTGGGAACAGACATGTTTGCATGGGAGGTGGCCTAGAGAGCTAGTAAGAAGCTTGTTTTTCTTTGTTTCAACATTTTCCTCTCCAACTTCCTATCACTCCCTTCTTTAAAGAAGAAGGAGGAGGGGGAAAAAAACTATTTGTAGTAACTGCTCTAGTTTCTGCCCTTAGAAATCTGCTCTATTTATTAACTACTCCTCCGGTGAAGAAATTCCACTGAAATTCCTTCAGGGCCTGGCTGCCTTTCAGCTTCTCTCTGCACATTCCTGCCTCTATGTATGTCACCATCTTAAATAGCTGAGCCTTCTGTGCTTTAATAAGGTCTCGCTATCATCTTTTTTTTTTTTTTTTTTTTTAAAGAACACAGACCTAGTTTTGCTAAGTTTCCGAATACCTTGGATTATAAAGCCCCCATAATACTAATTAATTTCTGTTCTACCTTGTCTCTGTCCTCACTGGTCGGCTAATAACATAAGGACCAGAACTGACCTCATTATAATAACTTCTTACATTTCTTAAGCATAATGGAAATGATTCCTCCAGACTGGTATTTGAATTACATCCCCCTCCCTCCTGCTACCCCCCATCCCCATCCCCGAGGCACTATGTTAAAGATGTAGATATGCATTCTTCACAGATTTCAATTTTCTGGGTTCCAAAATTTGGGTTCTAAAATTTTTAAAAGGCATATTATTTTTCTTTGCAAAGTTCATGACATGTCCAAGCACTGCACTGTCTGCATAGAAAAACTAAACATTGCTAAGCATGGCTCTGAACTACCATCAGCCAGAATCGACAAATAAATAAATAAATAAATAAATAAATAAATAAATAAATAAATAAAATAAAGAAAACTGTAACCATCCTATTGTCTTTCTTATGACAGGGGCTTGCTTGAAATGAAGCTTTGAGAGGCTCTTACAAAGAGCATCTCACTCATAGGTTATAAGCAGTTGGCGAACATTTTATCTTGATTTTACCCAGATGGGGGCTTTTGAGTTCTGGTCCTATGAGAAAATCCCAGAACTCTCTCCACAAATTTAGATTAGTGAAGCATTTAATAAATGCATCTTTTCCTTTTCCCTTCCCCACTCTACTTTCCTTCTTAAATTATCTCCAGACCCTTGTAGCAAAAACTAGTCTTAGAGCTGGACAAGGAATAAGTTCTAGTGTTCTATACCACTATAGGATGACTGTAGTTAAGATTAATATATTATATACTCTCAAACAGCTAGAAGCAGGATATTGGATGTTTCCAACACAAAGAAATGGTAAACGTTTGGGATGATGGATATGCTAATTATTCTGATCTGATCACTATACATTCTGTGTGTTGAAACATCACTATGTATCCCATGAATAACTCCAATCATTATTGGTCCATTAAAAAAAATTTTTTTTAAATATCACTATTGGAGCAAAGAATTGACAAGCTCTTTTTGCTGATTCCTCAGCAGGATGAAAACTACACCTGTCTACGTATTGGGACCCCTTCTGTTTTCTATTCAAGTTGAGCTCCGGTATACACTCAAGGCAATAGTTCTCTGTAATGGCTGTTTGTATCATTCTGAATAGTAACCTTACTTTGGGTTCACCAGGGCCCTCCTCTGGCTTATTCTTACCCTAGCTCCCACTCCTGGTGATTTTTAACTTGTAGATTTACATAGCCATGACATCCGCCATGGCTTGGGCATACAATGATTTTCTTACTTGTATTCCACAGCTCACATTCAACCCCAATGATAACCTTAAATCACATCACATAAATGGAAACTGAATGGTGGGAGGGAATTATTTACACACTTTGTTGGAGGCCAAGTTATACTGGAGGACCTCCCTACTACATCAGGCTGTGGCAGCCAGGGATTTTGTCACATCGCATGATTTTCCATCCCGTTTCAAACACAGCCCTCTTTCCTTTGAGGAGCTCCTATGCCTACCCTTGTGAAGCTAAAGACAGAGCTTCACCACTGAAGCACAGGAAAAGGCTCACATGGGCGAGGCCAGTCACAAGGTGTCATCTCCTCACAAGCCATGCCAGTCAGAATCTTTCCCTGAGAATACTACTCAGTTGCTGGATGTAGGGTTGGATACAATGGGTTGGTGCAGCTTTGGAGCTCTGCCACATGGAAAGGGTAGAAAGAACCACGCTGTAAAATGAGGCTCAGCAGAGGCAAGAGATGAGTCCACAGTTCTAGTCCCTAAAGCTCTAGCACTTAAAGCTCTTCTGTGAGCCACTATATCTTCTTGAGCATTTTCTGTGAGCTCACTTCTATGAGTCTCCAGTATCTTAAAATCTATCAGAGCTAATTCATTATTTTATGCTTAAGATCATTAGTCTTGGGTTTCAGTCACTGCCACCAAAAACACTCTAACTTGAGAATGATGGAAATATACTAGAGACTGCCTTGTTCCCAAGAAAATTCGAAGAAACAGATGAGAATGTCTGCCCTTGTCTAATTAGGGTGAGCACAGAACAGGACTGAGTACTAGTAGATACCAAGGAAAGGTCTGTGGCAAAAGTATTAGAAAGCTTCCAGGTAAGGAAGTGAGCCATAAGATCAGCAACAGCATAAACTGACTAATGCAAAAAAGGAATAAAAGGCAGGAGTTACAGTATCAAAAAACAAAAACAGAGAGAACAGCCAAGCAGAAAAGAAGATAAAAAATAGGTTTTAAAGGGAAAATAGGGGAAGGACATGCTTAAACTCCAAGGAATACCAGAGCCAGGCCAACCACAGCATGGCTCCAGGATCTCTGTACTGTAGGCCATTCCTGGGGGACCATTACAGACTGTGTCTAACAGCCCACCAATCACATCACCTCAGCCATTCTCCTGCCAGGTACTCCCACAATTAAACCAGGCATTGGGAGTTCCCTAATCTTTGACTTTATGTTGGCCATTCTGTTTTGGAAATGTTTAATTTTTTTTTAAAAAAAGTATTAGTGGAACAAAAAAGCATTCTTGGCTTGCAAGAAATAAAAAGATAATCAAAATATAGTTAATTCTATTCAAAGGAGCTTAGATGCTAATGGAAGAGCTATGTAGTAAGGAACTCACTCAGAGAGAGAGGGAATGGTAGAGTTGTCCCTGATGGGAACTGATGGTGTTTGCTGACCTCAGAATGATGCCTTTAAACGCCTCCCTGCAAGGCAGATAGCTGACTGAAGGAGGACACAGCCTCTGAGGGCAGGCTGCCCAAATCCAAACCTAGACTCTGCCTCCCACTGATACAATCTTGAGCAGGTTATAAGGCCTTTTTGTGCCTCAGTGTCCTCACCTGTAAAATGGGGAGAATAATAGTGTGGATACCTCACAGAGTTATTATAAGGACTAAATGAGTTACTATATATAAAGAGCCTTGAACAATGCCTGATACGTGGTAAGTGCTAGGTAAGTGTCATAAAAGTGCTGGCCAGTATTGTTACAATCCCAGCTGAGTTGGAAATATTTGACTGTTATGTGGCTATGAGGTAGGAACACAGGCCAGATTTTAAAATTATTTCCCAGAAGCAGCTTCTTGCAGCATCATGTGTTAAGAGAACAACTTAACCCTAGACAGATCCAGGGATATCAGGCACATCCTTTCATTGTCCTCACTCCGCCTAACTCGGTACATATCACACTCTCCCACCCCTCTTCAATGGTTATTTCTGCAAACAACTTTATATTTTTCAACAGTATGATATTTTTGTTTTAAAGAAAATCTGAAATGTCATCTCCCCAGTGTAAAAAACAATAAGCATTCTTTTATTCTCCTTAGCACCCCATTTATTTCCAGACGGTGTTTGGTTGGTTGGTTGGTTGTGTTGATGATTTCATTCATTGGTTTTATAGTACCAATAAAAATCCAGATTCTCAGAGACAACAATTGCAAATGGTACTTTTTAAAACTTAGCATCTTACCTTACATTCTTGGGAAACTTCAAGTAAACAAAGATAGCAACAAACTCTGTCAAAATTGGTGTATAATATACTTAAGAAATGCGTGTTTTTAAATATAAATTTTAATCTAGTTAAAGTATACCTTAAGTGGGAGGCTGAGGCAGGAGGATCACAAGGTTAGAAGATCGAGACCATCCTGGCTAACATGGTGAAACCCCATCTCTACTAAAAATACAAAAAATTAGCTGGGCATAACAATGTGTGCCGGTAGTCCCAGCTACTCAGGAGACTGAGGCAGGAGAACCACTTGAACCCAGGAGGCAGAGGTTGCAGTGAGCCAAGATCCCACCACCGCACTCTAGCCTGGTGACAGAGAGAGACTGTCTCAAAAAAAAAAAAAAAAGGTATACTTTAAGTAAATTCTAATACAATATTTGCAGTACCTTTAATTTATGGCTTGTAACTTTGTGGTTGGCAAAATTTAAGATAGTTCCCAGGGTTTGCAGCCCCTGGTATATACACTCTATGTAATCTCCTCCCCTTGAGTGTGGGCAGGACCACATCATATGTGAATATGATGGGCTATCACTCTTATCAGTAGACTGTTATGTGGCAAAGATGAAGTGATTTTGCACATGCATTTCATAACTCTATTCAATTGACTGTAAGTTCCTCAAAAGGAGGTTTCCTTGGGTGGGTCTGACCTAATTAGGTGAACACCAAAGAGAGACTCAAAGCAACAGTGAGTAGTCTCCACTGGCCCTGAAGAAGCAAGCTGCCAGGTTGTGAGAGGATCACATGGCTAGTAACCAAGGGAAGCCCCTAGAAGCAAGGAGCACTTCCAGCCAAAAACCAACAAGAAAATGGGGACCTCAATCCTATAACCACAAAGGACTGAATTCTGGCAAAAATTTTTGAGTTGGGAAAAGAATCCTGAGTCTCAGATGACATCACAACTCTGGCCAACACTTGAATTTCAGCCTTGAGGAGCCCTGAGCCGAGGACCTAGTTAACCCTTACCTGGACTTTTTACCCACAGAAATTGTAAGCCAATAAATGAATGTCATTTTATGTCACCAAGTTATGATGATTTGTTGTTTACTAATACAAAACGAATACAATCTCTACAGAAGACAGTATGTACTAAATATTAGAGAATGCCCAGCTTGTAGTCAGGGCATTCTAGGTGACTTTCCTGAAGTTGATATGGTTATCTTCAGGAAAAAAGTCATTGCTCAGAAAAGCAAAATTAAAACCCTCATAAAGTCATCTGTGAGAGAAGGAAGCCCAAGGAACTAACATCAGTGTTTATAGCCTAGGAAATAAACAAGTGGCCATGGGCCTAGTGGAAGTGTTGAAAATACCTTCTATACACACATGAAGAAAAAAATGAATATAAGATATGAAAAAGGGTAACATTATAAATAACATTTGTGTTTCATTCCCATTCTTAAAATATATACTAATTGATGAAAGTTTAAAAATGAACAAGATATAAAAATAAAATATATATTTTGATGTTGTAATCACATGTATTTTGTATGTTTTGTATTTTGTTTTTAAGTTCATGGGTACATGTGCAGGTTGGTTATATAGGTAATTTGGGTCATGGGGATTTGTTGCACAGATTATTTTATCATTCAGGTATTAAGCCTAGTACTCACTCATTTTTCGTAATCCTCTACCTCCTCTCCCCCACCCCCACTGTGTGTTGTCCCCCTACATGTGTTCACGTCTTGTCATGTCATCATTTAGCTCCCACTTTTAACTGAGAACATGTGATCTTTGGTTTTCTGTTCCTGCATTTGCTAAGAATAATAGCCTCCAGCTCTATCCATGTCCCTGTAAAGAACACGGTCTCTTTCTTTTTTATGACTGCATAGTACTCCATGGTATATAAGTACCATATTTTCTTTATCCAGTCTCCCATTGATGAGCATTTAGGTTGATTCCATAACTTTGCTACTGTAAATAGTGCTGCACTAAACATATGTGTGCATGTGTCTTCATAACAGAATGATTTATATTCCTTTGGATATATACTCGGTAATGAGATTGCTGGGTTGAATAGTATTTGTTTTTAGGTCTTTGATAAATCACCACACTGTTTTCCACAATGGTTCTACAATGGTTGAACTAATTCACACTCCCAATGGTGTATAAGCATTTCTTTTTCTCCATAACCTCACCAGCATCTGTTATTTTATGACTTTTTAAATAGACATTCTGATTGTTGGGAGATAGTATCTCATTGTGGTTTTGATTTTTATTTCTCTAATGATCAGTGATGTTGAGCTTTTTTGATATGCTTATTTGCCACACTTCTTTTGAAAAGTGTCATGTCTTTTGCCCACTTTTTAATGGGTGTGTTTTCTTGTAAATGTGTTTAAGTTCCTTATAGGTGTTGAGTATTAGGGCTTTGTCAGACGCACAGTCGGCAAATATTTTCCCCCCTTCTGTAGGTTGTCTGTTTACTCTGTTGATAGTTTATTTTGCTGTGTAGAAGCTCTTCAGTTGAACAAGATCCCATTTGTCAATTTTTTGCTTTTGTTGAAATTGCTTTTGGCATCTCTGTCATGAAATCTTTCTTTCCCTGTGTCCAAGGTTTTTATAGTTCAAGGTTTTACGTTTAAGTCTTTAATCCATCTTAGTTAATTTTCACATATAGTGTAAGGAAGGGGGCCAGGAAGATAGACAGATTTTTAACCTAACTAATGTTATCATGAGTCATTGCATTTTGTCATCTGCATCATTTTAAGGGCTGTATAGTATTCCATACCATGGCATGGGCTGTGATTTACTTAAACATTTTCCAATTGTTAGATGTTAAAGCCATTCTGAATTTTAAAATACGTATTCTGAAGTTAAGGGAAACTTTCAAGCATCAAAACCCATAGAAAATGGTACTAGTTCATAGAGCTTCTTGCCTTGTATTTGACTACTCATCATTTTAAAACAGTCTAAAATAAAGCTAGTAGGGATCCCTGAATAAAATCATGTCTTACCCTTAGAGTTTCCACTGTCCTTGGGTATCCTTTTTGTTCAAACATGCTCTGGCTTGATCCATATTACTTATTCTCATTGCAATTTACTCCTCTGGGAAATCTGTTCTTTCCTGGTCTGTCTTCCTCTATCTCCTTTGTAAACATTAAAATATGAGATTTGTTCTGAGTAATGTTTCCTTTAGTAAAAGGCCTCTTCCATCTCTGAGAAAGCCCTATTGTTGTTATCACTGGTCATTCATTCCCGGTACCTACGCAAAATAAGCCCTACAAGCCTCCCAGTGATCCTCCCATCCTCCCACTGCATGACTTTCATTTGTCATGTTTTCCTTATACTGTCATGAATTTACTTTGTAATCTCTCCAGCTTGCCTATGTCTGTGCTGTCATGTTTATACCCAGCACGCAGAAGCCAGAGGAGCTAGTGGATGGTGGCTTGGTCTAGAGGGCAGGTCTTGCGTTCTGGTCTACCTTTAATGGGTGACTGGCATACCAGATGGGAGAGGGTCTCCATAAGGGAGATGCCTGTACCATGTCTTGGGGGGAGGGGTGGTACAGTACAGTGCATGTAACATGGGTTTTAGAACCAGACAAACATAAAGTCATTACCAGTTTTGTAGCCAAAGACAAGTTAATTTATCATTCTTTGCTTCAGTTTCCTTATTTGTAAAATGCAACTGACAATAGTATTAACATCATTAGGTGGTTGTAAGGGTTAAATAAAATGATGCATGGTCCTCAGCATATGGTAATAGGTAAATTTAAAACCATGACTAGTGTAGGTTGCTCCCTAGTTAGAGCATGTTAGAGAAGGCTTCCTGAACAAAGTGAAGACCAATCTGAGATCTGAAAGTAAAGGGATGCTGAGGTAGGTCCAACAAAAGGAGAATTTCAAGCATAGAGGATAGCACATGGAAAGGACCTGTGGTTACAGGGAGCTTTGCTCATTAAGAGTATCACACACAACAGAGCAGCTGGTACAGAAAGCAGAATGGTTGAAAAACAGGAGATGAGCAGGTGTCAGGCCTGGTAAGCCTATATGGTATGTCTGTGATTTGGCTCTTGAACCCAAGTGCCATGGAAAAGCACTCAAATATTTTCAACTGGAGATAGTGGTAAGGTGGGTGGGGGTGATGGAATCATATTTGTATTTCAAAAGTCAGTTCTTTCAGGAACACTGTAAAAAAAATAACTGAAGATGAGTATTAAAATTAACATGGAAGGCCTTTTAGCAGGCTAGTGCACTAGAATAGACAAGGGTTAATGGTAGCTTAGACAGGCTGTTGGTTTTGATGATGGAAAGTAGTAAAATCAAGAGGCATTGACAATGAATAAGGAAGAGGGAAATTTCAAGAATAACTTCAAGGATACAGGCTTGCACAGTCAAATAGATTAAAGAGCCATTATTCTAAAGAGGGAATTTTGGAAAGAAACTATTTAAGAAGACAATGGCATGATAAGTTTGAGGTGCCTTTGACTCATTCCCATGGACATGATGGGTAGGAGGCTAAAGATGTTAGTCTCAATCTCAGAAGACAGTGAGTCATCCAGAGAGAAATGGCATTTGAAGCAGTTAGCATGAATGAAATTGGGAGTATTGGATATGATCAATTAAATCCTAGTGTCTAGAAGTGCAGGGAGTGCAGTATGGGTAGCAGTACTTTTAAAAACTTCAAGAGATGTAAACATGCAGCCAAGATTAAGAACCATTGCACCTGCTCTTCTGTTGTGCCAAGGCAGGAAGAAGGAATTGACAAGGGATGGGTGTGTCTTGCATAACTAGTTGCTCTTATGGTCTGCTCTCTGCTGGCTTTCATTCCTTTTATGGCTAATGCTGAATTGAACTCAAAATCCACTGGTTTATTTGTGGGGTACCCTACGAACTCTTCAGAAGGCTCTTAGTTCTGTTATGAGGAGCTACTTGCAGCTGACCCTCCTGAGCTCTCATGGGAAGCATTTAATCCCCTTACTATTAAGATTCCCACAATCAGGGGTCCTCTCTTGTGGGTAGAGAAATAGCCTGAAGACTCTAGGCCAGATGACACAGTGATATTCCTTGGCACAGAGGAAATTCAAGACAAACAGTGGACACATGGGTTTCTCCATTGCACCTCTGTCTTTTCCCTGCCATTTCCTTTCTCATCCTCTTTTGTCCTGCTCAGGCAAAGGATGGATAAACCGACAAGTCCTCTGCCTAAGCCAATATCCAACTGGGTTCTCCCTAAAAGATTGATTTCTACACTCATATTAAAGTCCTGACTACCCATTTAGCTTGGTAAAGTTTGGGTAGAAAACGCCAACAATGACTACCTTTTCATTGGGCAGTAGGGATAATCTGTGATGATGAATAGGGCAGTCCTACTCTCATTCTCCTCTCTCCTCTACGGTATTATGCATAAGTCACCTGATTTGGAGCTGAGGAAAAGGTTGTTTCAAGGTCTTTTAACAAACCCTGGAACAATGTGTGGTACCATTTTTTAGCAGCTGTCTTTTGAGTCTAGCTGAAAATTAGATTCATCTGGGAAACCTTAATAAAAATACCAATGCCCCTAGATCCAAGCCCCAGGAAACTTTTGTTCAATTGGCCTATGGTATATCTCAGATTTTTGTCATTTTTTCCCTTTTATAACTTTTATTTTTTCATTAACTTGTATAGATTATTGTAGATTCACATGTAATTGTAGGAAATAATGTAGAGCAATTCCATCGACCCTTTACCCAGTTTTCCCCAACGGTAACATCTTACAAAACTTTAGTACAATGTCACAAGCAAGATATTGACAATGATATAGTCAAAATATGTATTTTTATCAATACAAGTTGCCCTTCTTATCAACACAAGTTGCAACCACTAATCTGTCCCATAATTTTTCCAATTTAATAATGTTATATAAATAGAATTGTACAGCATGTAACATTCTGGGTTTTATCACTCAGTATGATTCTCTAGAGATTCTTCCATGTTATCGTCACTTATAAAACTGAACATACAACTTGTTGCATGATGTATCAAGATTTTGATCCTTTGTATTCCTTAGTATTCCACAGTATGATGTACCATAATTTGTTTAGTCATTTGCCTATTGAAGGACTTCTAGGTTGTTTACAGTTTTTGACTGTTATGAATAAAACTATTATGAACATTTGGGTACAGATGTTTGGGTGAACATATGTTTTCATTTTTCTAGGATAAATGCCCAGGAGTACTGTATTAGTCAGGTTCTCTAGGGAGACAGAACTAATAGGATAGACGTATATATGAAGGAGAGCTTATTAAGGAGTACTGACTCACATGATCACAGTGTAAAGTCCCAAAACAGGCCAGCTGCAAGCTAAGGAACAAGGAAGCCAGTCTGAGTTCCAAAACCTCGAGGGTAGGGAAGCCAGCAATGCAGCCTTCAGTCCATGGCCAAAGGCCTGAGAGCCACTGGCAAATCACTGGTGCAGGTCCACTAGTCCAAAAGCTGAAGGTGGATTCTGATGTTTGATGGCTGGATTCATCCAGCACAGGAGAAAGATTAAGGCCAGAAGACTCAGCAAGTCAAGTTCTTCCAACTTCTGCCTGCTTTATTCTAGCCATGCTGGCAGCTGATTAGATGGTGCCCACCCAGATTGAGGGTTGATCTGCCCCTCCCAAGCTACTGACTCAAATGTTAATCCTTTTTGGCAACACCCGCACAGACACACCCAGGAACAATACTTTGCATACTTCAATCCAATCAAGTTGACACTCAATATTAACCATCACAAGAAGTTTCTAGGTTGCATGCTATTAATACATACCCTAGTTGCATGTTCAGTTTTATAAGAGACTGTTTTGTCTCATGGTCCAAGACAACTCTTTGAGAGAACGGTAATTACCTGAATTTCAGATGACAGGAGGAAAGGCAAAAGGGTAAAATAGTACATCTCCAATCAAGTCACTTCTCTTCATACAGACTTCCCAGGAATTTTAGACAACACTTTAACTTATGTCGTATAGCTAGCATTTAGTTACCTGACAATAACTAGCTGCAAGGGAGTCTGAAAAATATCTCACCTGGGGGCATGGCCACCCTCAATAAAACCAGGGTCCCCTCTATCTGAATAAACTATGCTGCAGTAACAAACAACCCTCAAGTCTCAGAGGGTTGTTTACCACAACAAAGACTTACTTTCCTCTTTCATTTCATGACTATCCTGGATCAGTTAGGGCTTGGGTCTTGTGTGTCTTCACTCCGAAACCCAGAACCACTATCAGGAACACGGCCAAAGAACATGGTAATTCCTACTCTATTTCTTAAAGTGTATTGGCCAAAGCAAGTCACCTGGCTACATCTAACTACAAGGCGGAGAAACAAATGTTTAGAAAATATGAATGATGACTATCACAGTAAAAAGGGAAGGGGAGAATAGATGTTTAGATAAGAAGCAATCTCTGCCACAATCTCAGTTGTCTATGTGTTATTTGTAACCTGCTTTTGTTCTGTTTTTTGTGTACCAATGATACTAAGGGTTTGTCACTACCTAATACACTAAGCTACTTCAGTACTTAGTATAATTATTAATGGAGTTTGCGTTCCCTGAAGTGTCTTTCCTCATTTATCTCCCATGTTCTCAAGACTTGGCTCAGATGCCCTTAAGCCCCATGCCTTGCACCTGTCTCAAAGCACCTTATCTGCTCTTTAGGATTACGAACACTCAGGAATCCAGTGTCCTTCTACTTTGTAACTCTTTGAATGCCTTACCATATCCAACTTAGCTGCTTAAATTCCAGTCATCATACCTTTAACCCAGCACATAGGAATGTCAAAGACCAGCACACAACCTCCCCACCGCCCCCCAACAAAGACCTTTTTGATTAGTTTCAAATGATATTTCTACTTACATCCCATTAACCAGAACTTACATCCCATCAAGCCTGCTGCAAGGGAGTCTGAGAAAATGTAGTCTTTTCCTGGGGAGCCATATATTTAGGTAATATTGAGGCTCTATTATAGTATTAATGAAGAAGAGATGATGCTGAGGGAGACTGAGGTGTAAATAGCAGTCTCTGCTGCAAAGATGAACACAGCAGTTCATTGCTTTGTCCTCCCTTTCAGTCTTCACTCAATCAAAATGTCGTCTATTGCATTCCTACTGTCTAGAAGAAAACAAGACAGGCATGTTTCCTGCATTTATGAAGCTTTCAAGCCTTAAACAAATAACCACCCAGATGAACACATGATTGCAAATTATATTAGTGCAATAAAGAAAAACTTTACTAAGAGGCTAATGATGATGGGAGCTAATTCAGATGAAAGAAGGAATCAAGAAAAACCTGCTGAGGGTTGTTGGGGAAGCATGGCTGGGGAGGCTAGCACAAGGATCAGCTGGTGTAACGGGTTTGGTTGAGGGTGGGGAACTGTTCCAGGAAGAGAGGGAAATATCTGGAAAGGCACTGGGGCAAGAAGAAGCTTGGTGTATTTGAAAAACAGAAGAACAGTTATATAGTTGGACCAAGTACAGAGAAAGGGGGAGGTGTGAGATGCAGCTGAAAATGTGGGCAGAGGCCAGATCCCAGGCTTTGCAGGCCATGCTAAGGGACTGGGAGAATTCTAGGAAGAGTGATATGATTACCAAACACTAAGCCAATGAGGAAGTTAGAAATTACTGGTTTATTTTTCCTGTGTTACATTTTTCCATATATCACCCTCCTATTTTTATCATTCTTTGTATAATCATTTTTCTTTGAACATTTTTCCTTCTTCTATTCAGATTCCTGCAGTAGTATTTGCATTCTTTTGAATTGGCCTTGTTAAAATTCATCATTGGTTTATTTTTATTCCTTCTTAAGTCCCTGTTATCATTTGCTATTCTCCAAAAGAGGCAGAAAAACATAGGGGGATTCATTCAGGAAAAAGAAATGGTTATTTAATATACTGCAATTTAGGACCAATCCCCGGTCTTTTCTTCTGCAACTATCATCAGCCCTGTTTTGTGATTTCATAGGGCTGGTGCAAACCATGAACTCCTAGATTCATCACTGGCCTGCACAACTGCAGTGAGGAGATAGAAAGAAGGGGCACCATGGGATTCTTTTGGCTGTGACTTCCAGGCTTTGGCTCTGCTGTGATTCCCACATTCTGACTTGGAGTTGGCCCTTTACCCCTGACAACAACATACTCCAGCCTGACATTAGCAGTGACATCACTAGACTTCTTGTCCCGAATCATTCTCTACAGACCTACTCAGTGGACCTGCTGCTGGTCTAGAGACCTCTGCCTCGAGCCTGGACTCTTCCCTTTTTTCCTATATTTTTATATTTTGGATACTTATTTATATCTAGCCGTAGTAAGTCTAGAAAATGGAGGAAATTTTTGCTAAGAGAGAGACTAATCGGGAAAGCCTTCTAAGGATTTCAGGGAGAAGTATGGCTGGGTACACCCTTCAGTGGGGTAGGGAGACATGTATTGGTCATCTACTTGTGTCAGCACTGTGCTAGGTGCTGAGATGCAAGAATACACTGAGAGAATCAGGAAAGGATTCACAGAAGTGCCTCTTCAGCTGAGACTTGAGGCAACAGTAGAGGATAACCAGGGGAATATGATGCGGAGGGCCGTAGAGAGGAGGAGCAGCAGGGGCACAAGTGTGTAGATGTGAGAATACGGTTTGCTATGACTAGCACATGGGGGCTGGTGTAGAGGGTGCAGGAGTCACAGCATCAAGATATGAGACTGGAGAGCAAGCAGTACCTTGATAGAGTGAGGCTTGCATCCTGCAAACAATGGAGGGTGATTGACAAGAATTTAAGTAGGAGGTTGAGCTGAAGAAATCTGCATATCAGAATGAACCAGGGAGGAGAGATTTGAGGGAGTGTGCTTGGAGTGATTTGACATTCAGGGAGGCAGAATGGACATAGCTTGGGAAATAACTGACAGTCAGGAATCAAAGATGAATCTCCAGTCTGGTTGGTGGCTGATGGAGTGATGCATTGAGTTAAGCAATGCAAGGAGAAGAGCAAGTTTGTCAGGAAGATGAGTTCATTTTCAGACACATTAAGCTAGCTGATTTGAATGGACAGAAAGCAAGTCGATGTTAGTGCCAATTCATTTATATTTCATTGTTTCTTTAATTGATGTAAAAACTAAGAGCAAAGGAGATTAACACAAAATAAAAAGAGGAAAGAGGAGCTAGGATATATGAGCAAGCAATCATGCAGCTATAAAATTCATGGCAGGTCATTCATTTCCACAATGTTCACAGAACATGTACAATCCCCAAGGTAGTATTCTATAGAAACTGTAAAGTTAACTAAACTATGTGTAACAGAAATACTAACATTCAATTAGCTATCATACAAGGCTACAAGAATGCCAAAAACAAAATGCAAAATGTTTTTATAATCAAGATCTGGTAGCCATGGCCTTAGCTCAGGCATCCCCAAACTTTTTACACAAGGGGCCAGTTCACTGTCCCTCAGACTGTTGGAGGGCCGCCACATACTGTGCTCCTCTCACTGACCACCAATGAAAGAGGTGCCCCTTCCTGAAGTGCGGCGGGGGGCCAGATAAATGGCCTCAGGGGACCGCATGCGGCCCGTGGGCCGTAGTTTGGGGACGCCTGCCTTAGCTAAATGATCCAATGTATTATCACTGGAAGTTGGACATCCTGACATGGTGCATCTCCTAGTGTGGTGCAATATGAAATCAACAGCTGCATCTATTAAGTATTCTTGCCAAAAAAATTTATCTTGAATTTAATCAAGCCTTTATACCTAGCTTATGGGTTATAAAAAATGGAGTTATGAACAAGTCCCATAGAACCAAGAAGAAAAGTCAGGAAAATTCAGGGATGTTCTAGAAGGTCAATGATGTAGTCTCTTTAAGAAGTCAACATGGTGGGACAGGGGGCAGGGGACAGGAGTTAGTGAAGTTGTTCTAGATTAAAAGAGACTAAAAGACATAAACACAATGAATAAACTTTGGGTATAGTTTGAAACAGTCACTGTAAACAGCATTTGGGAACAAGTGAAGAAATGTTAACATGGGCTGGAGTATTATACGATATTAGAGAGGTATTCTTAATTTACTTAAGTGACAGTGTTATCAAGGTTAATAAAAGAATGTCCTTATTTTTAAGAGAAATGTGTTGAAGAATTTAAAGGCTGTGTTAATCAGAATCAGGAAAATAGGACTTACCAGAAAAAAAAAAAAGATGTTCAAAAGATGGGATTCAATACAAGGAACTGGCCTAAAAAGCATTGGAGGAAGTGGAAGAGCCAATGGGACAAAAAGGCAACCCAGAGATTAGCAAAAGCAGGAAGCCACTACCACCCTGGGATTGAAGGGACAATGGAAGGAGGTAGTATTACCAGAGTCCAGGAGCCAAGCCTGTCCAGTGGGAACTGACCAGGACTCCCCAGTGGAAGCCTCGTTTGTGAAGAAAGGAGCTAACATAGTAAACTAAATCACTTCCCAAAACACAAAGAGGGTGGTAGAAATACCTTGTCTTCTCCTTTCTCATCCAATCTCCAGCCCATGCTTTACATTGGCCAAAACCTAAACAGAACCCAATTGCAAGGGGAAAACCTAGTTTGCAGGGAACGGCTCCTGGAGGTAACTTCATAGTGTAGGGGGAGGAGCAGGAATGGATCAAAGGCAAATTACTGGCCCCAGAAAAATTGTTACAATATTTGCAACTTCTTTTCAAATGGTTCAGGGAACAAAATATGTAAAGACATATTCATACAGATAAGTTTGGTAAAATGCTGAATGTAGGTGGGCATATAGATGTTTGTTATAATATTCTTTCAGTTTTTCTATATGTTTGAAATTTTTCACAATAAAAAGTAGGTGAA
Source organism: Saimiri boliviensis (assembly GCF_048565385.1). Lineage (NCBI taxonomy): Eukaryota > Metazoa > Chordata > Mammalia > Primates > Cebidae > Saimiri > Saimiri boliviensis. The sequence continues at coordinate 79,017,372 of NC_133453.1, forward strand.
AAATCCATTCTGATACTCTATGAAAGACATTAGGAACCTGATACAAAGTTATGGCCATGAAAATGGAATGAGGAAATACTAAAATTTAGTCTGACAAAGTTTCTTATTAAATTCTTGTAACCAAGATGAAAAAAACATGTGAGGCAGAGTAGCATTTATCTTTTTTTCTACCACTACATTTTTGATAGTTGATTTTTTTATACTCACTCTCCCAGGGACATAACCACTATTATTTCCATGTCAGCTATAACGTCTAACCCCATGTACCACATGCAAAAATCTTTGATAAAGTGGAAGTGAATGAGAATGGCTTTAACTTGGTGGAAATCTTTAATCTGTTCTATTTATTTTAAAGAAACAAATTAGTTCTTAAACACCTCACAGTGAATTGCAACAAACTAGTGTGTTGTGACATTCAAGTTGAGAAACCTTCAGCTAGAAAAGTAGTATAAATATAAAGCCAACAGATGGTTGAACACTACTACCCAAAGTAGTTGATTAAAGCAAAGATGTCAGCCTGGAGGTGGGCTTCTCGTAATGCACCAGAGGGTGTTTTTTAGTTTGGCCCTGTCCAGTTTTACATATTTATCAATGTCTTGGATGAGATTTAGAAAACAAGATTATAATTGCCAAAAGCATGAAACCTAGGGTGAGAGTGAATGCCAGCTCAGGATCCATAAAGATCTGGATCAGAATGATGAACAAATATCAATTGGTTTCTAATAGAAATATGTGACCAGCCTTTCATCTGGATCCAGAAAAGCCAGCTAAGTATGACATGTCTAATATGTAGAACTAGACGGCTTGAGTTCATTCTCTAGTTCTTCCACTAATGCCCTGTATAAACTTCAGCAAGTTAACTTTCTGTCTCATCAAGTTTCTCCATTTTCACATTGGTAAACAGAAACAATAGTAATATCTACTCCATGGTAGCTTAAGAGAGTTAACATACATAAAGCAGTTAGATAGTCCCTGGCCCAGATAACAGAAGAAATGTTGCCTCTTACTAGTGATGTGTGTGGAGGAGTGCTAATAGCTATAATATCTACTAGATAGTATGAAAAAGATTAACTGATACAACATTTGATAGATTTCAGTTGTGGGTAGAGTTAATAGTTTATGACACTTAAGACTATTTTGTTCAATTTTTAATTGTGGTAAAATGCAGATGACAAAATTTATCATCTTAACCACTTTAAAGCATACACTTCAGTAGCATTAAGTACATTCTCATTGTGTTATATTACCATCATGCATCTCTGGAATTTTTTATTTTGAAGAAGTTAAGCTCTATACCCATTAAATAATAACCCCCCATTTCTATTCCCCCTAGCCTCTGATAACAACCATTTTACTTTCTCTATCTGTTTCTGACTAGGTAACTCATAGAAATGAAATCATAAAGTGTATTTTTTGTGATTGGTTATTTCATTAAGCATAATGCCCTCAAGTTTCATCCATGTTATAGCAAAGGTCAGAATTTTCCTTTTTAAAGCTGAATGCTATTTGATTGGATGTATATGCACATTTTACGTCTCCATTCATCTATCAATGAACACTTGGGCTGGTTCCATGTTTTAACTATTGTGAATATAGATGCACAAATATCTCTTCGAAATCCTGCTTTGAATTCTTTTGAGTATATACCCCAAAATGGAATTGCTGAATTATATGGTAATTTTATTTTTGACTATTTGAGAAACTACTGTATTGTTTTCACAGCAACTATTCCATTTTGCATTTCCATCAGCAGTGCAAAAGGGTTCCAATTATTCCACATCTTCTCCAACACTTGGTATTTTTCTGGGGTGTTTTCTGATAGTAGCATCTTAATGGGTATGAGATGGTTTCTCATTATAGTTTTGATTTGCATTTCCCTAATGATTGAGTATCTTTTTCATGGCTTATTAGCCATTTGTGTATCGTCCTTGGAGAAGTGTCATGGTACACTTTGAATCAGGTTGTTTTATTGTTGTTGAGACTTTAATAGAACCTCACTGCTTTGAATGAGGCTGATGAAAGTCGTGATTTTCTATGCCTTGCTCAGGCTACAACTGCAGCAAGAGGTTGAGATCAGGTGTCATCGTAGCAAATTCTCATAAGCAAATCAGTCTGTAAAGCACAGAGCTGAAATGCAATACTCTTGATAGAAGTGGAGGTGTTAGACTGTCCAGAAATTTAATGAGCTGTGGAATAGAATTTTGAAGTTGTTTTGTGTGTACCTCATTGATTTCTTCAGAGCTAATGAGTAAAAATTACCCTGACATAGATTCTGAGTCCACATAATGAAAACCTTCCTCGTGATCAGAAGAGCTGTTTCGGTTGTACTAAATTTCCTGTCCCTACAATGATAAGGCATTATATATTAGGCTGACTGCTTGGCAAGTGTATGATGGGACTTAAACTCCAGATGTGTGATTGGATTAGATGTCTGTTAAGATTGACTCCCAGAAAATTAGTTTTTATCCAATGAAAATCTTAGAATTCTAGATTTGTTTCTAATTACATACTTAACTGCTTCCTATACTGCTGCCTTTAAAGCTCTTACTGGGTTTTTTTAGGCTCTGAGCCAATGAGACTGCACTTCCCCCCAACACCACCACCAAATAGGTTAAACACTCAGTGTGTTCATTTTTTAGGAAATGAAGTTGAAATGATTAAACAGGAAATATGCACTTAGCTCTTAACGTTAGCTACATCAAGACAAAATCAATTTCGTTTCAAATGGAATGCTATTGGAGAGCTGTTTAGAAATTTGTTGATAGGAAAGAAATATTGAAGGTGAATGCACCAGAGACAGGAAATGAGAAACTTAAAGATATCTTTGAATGCTAAAAAGCACTCTGTCTTTCCTGTTCTCAAAACCTTGAAGAAATCTTTAAAATGCTCTACTTATTTGAGACATAAATATTTTGGGCTAAAAGTCAACAACACCTGGATAAAGAACCAAAGTTTTCTCTATTAGGTCATCTATGGAAACTCAGAAATTTGAATTCTGAAGATGCCCCAACCACTGACCACATGTACCTCCATGAATATATAGAGAAGGGGAAAAGCCAGAAAAATCTGGCTAGTTCTGGCACCTTTACATGAACAAGGCCATTGGTCCTATCCCATGTGGCTTCTGTTTTCAATTGGTAAGCATTCTTTTTAAGCCTAAGAAGCAGAATTCACTCAATATATGGAACAGTGCTTGATTTCCTTCTCAACGACTAGCTCTGCTGCTTTGGAAACGGGAAGATTTCCAACTCTCCCAATGCAGTTGAATGGCTTATGGCAAAAAGTAACAGTATGATTTTTTCAAGTTGGTAATATTCAACTGCATCTAGGTTTGTGAGTTTAAGGAAATAACCAAAAAGTATGTTCAGAATCACTGGCCTTCAGTCAAAGATGAAGATAGAAGCATGAAATTGAAGTTAAATATACTATATATTTCCCTATCTTAGGTTTTCATGTTTTATCTATAGGGGAAAAGAATCAAATATATATTTTCAAGATTTATATTTTACATCAAATGTATTTTAATACAATATTGGGGAGGATTTCAAGATTTTGTCATCTTGAAATTTAATCAGACTATTCTCAAATTTTAGAACACAAACTAATTTAACACAGCTACCAAAAAACAGTAATAAATGAAATAACCACCAGTAAAAATTTGTCTTGCAGTAGTCAAAAATCTGATGTTCTATCATGAGAATTGGAGTCTTTTCCGGAGTTCATATTTTTCACTTCTGGATTCCAAACTCTTTAGTTCACGAGATCTTGGGCCAGATGATACAGATTCATTAGAAATCATCCTCTTTAGATCTGGAGACCTTTCTAAAGAACTATGAAATGCTCTCTCTACTATTATACTAAGAACATAAGGCTTTTTTTTGTTTTGTTTCATTTTACTAGGAATTCCCTCAGAAATGAGTTGGAAACAATCAAACCCAGGAATGCAACAGTTCGATAAAAATAAGAGAGTTTATATCATCAAGTAGATCGACATTTTAGAATATTTTTCTGAATGATGTAGTACACAATCCTAATAAATATTCACAATAGTACTGAGAAAAAAGTTTTGTAATTCTGAAATGGTTAACAGCATCAGCCTTTTCATTGTTAGTACATCAGTAGGTTTGACAGCAAATTATAACTAAAGCATGTGGACAAAGTGTGGGTAGAATGAAGCAAAAGCTCCAAAAAAAGACATTTTCTTCACCCCAGAAAACCTTGCCAGTAGATTGCTAGTGAAAATGTTGGCTCCTTCTTAACTTAGCCCAGATTTCTCTGTCAATAACACCCAAAAATGACATTCTTTTTTAAAAAAAAATATTTAATAGAGTAGGACTTGCCCAAGGTGACCACCCCTAGAATGAAAACAACATGCTCTTCTGGAGCAACTACAAGTCTTTTATTTACCCAAGTCCTGTGTGATTTGCAACAGAGTAGACACTTATTACTTGAATAAGTATAAACAATCAGTAAGAGGACAGACAAAAGCAAATAGAAATACCACATTATGAGATGAGAAAAAGTAACTGAATTGTCAAAGTGAAGAATCTTATAGGATGACTATAATTATTAATAGTCAAAGAGATCATAGTCACACATCATTTTATTGCCACATTTTCTGATTTTCCTTTAAGTATATGCCTACAAGAAAACACCTGTGTATTTCAAAAATCCAGATACATAAATTGCATGACCTTAGACATGAGACTTAACCTCTCTGAGACTCAATTTCTTCATCTGCAATATGGGAATGATAAGTATAGTAAACAAATGATTTCATGTTAACAGAGCACTTAGAACTTGACATACAGTAAGCACACAGTAATTATCGGTTAAAATTATGGGCCCAGTATGGTGGTTCACGCCTGTAATCCCAGCACTTCGGGAGGCCGAGGTAGGCAAATCACAAGGTCAGAAGTTCAAGACCAGCCTGGCCAACATGGCAAAACCCCATCTCTACTAAAAATACAAAAATTAGCCGGGCTTGGTGGGAGGCACCTGTAATCCCAGCTACTTGGGAGGCTGAGGCAGGAGAATAGCTGGAACCTGGGAGGCAGAGGTCGCAGTGAGCCAAGATCGAGCCATTGAACTCCAGCCTGGGTGATAAGATTAAGACTCCATCTCAAAAAAATAAAGATCAGCTTCATCCTTCTATCTGCTTCAGTGGATTTATTATATTCAGAGAAACAAATTACTTTTAAAAGATTTTCAAAATCAGATGATTTTATAACAGTTTTAATTCATGTTAAACTGAAGTGCATAAAAATGGAAAAGATTCAAAATTTTCCTCTCCTTAAGGCCAGAGGCAATGTGTCATTTAACTTTCTATCTCCTAATGAATCTTACAAACTGTCTTACGACACAGATGTAAGGCAGTCCAGATCTGTTTGTGAAATATATGAAAGAACTACTTATATGACAGAACATATTCTCCCCCTACCTTGAGTTGACCTCACCAAAATTTTGTTCATGAGGATTTCTTTTACATGCTTTTTTAGCAACTTCAAGAATTTCAGTTCCATATAAGAGAATGCTGAGTCAGTCCTCTTGGCAGTCATGAGAAGAGGGGAACATGAGAACTGGAAATAGGAGAGGAAGGTAAAGTATGTGGTGGAACTACAGTAGAGAGTTTTGTAATGAAGATTTTTGCAAAGAAGAAAGAATGTCGAGAGATTAGTAAATCTCAAGCTAAAAGCTACACACTTATGTCTGTAAGGAAGACAGAAATGAGATATTGGAAAAGGTTAACCAGCACACTTCACAAGCTTTGGCATGAATGAAGACTCTTGCCAATGCTCTTTGAGCCTTTACAATATATTTACATAGACCTGATCATTTAATCCATCCTCACAGCAACCTACTGGAAGGACACTATTAGACTGACTCTGTAGACAAAGATATTGAGTCATAGAAATGTTTGTGCCCCAGGTCACAGCTAGCAAATGGCAAAATCAGGATTTAAACCCAGGCAGTCCAACTCTAGACTTGAACTTGATGGCACATTTCTTATGACTAAATTTGTTATCCTCTGTACTGTGGCCAGGTATGGGATATGCTTAGCTGGCTACCCCAGAAAGGTTAAATAAAAGCTAAACAAAGGTTTTTGCATTCCAAGAGTTCTAGTTATTCATGATTGGGCCCAGAAAGAAGAAAATCAAAACTGAGTTAAAAAATCAGAAAGACAAGGAACAGGGGTCGGGAGGAACAGAAGCCTCTTTTATAAAGGTTATCTGCAGCAACCCAAAAACATCTTATTGAAACTCTAAAAGGAGGAAAAGTCTAAAGATTTCTTTAAAAGATCTTAAAGAGAATAAATGAAAAGCAACTGTATACCTCTCCGTTCACCCACTGTAGCTGTGGTTTTCACCTGTGCATACTTCTCTTCTAAAGAGAGCCTCCTGCTTTTCCTTTAAGAATTCATCCCCCCCACCCCACCCCTGACCCTCCACCCCCCTCACCCCCCACTCTCAGAGCAAATTCTAATGAGGCTGACTTCACTCCCAGCCTAAACATTAAAAGTTTTGCATCGTCCTGATCAATGTACATGGGAGTCTTATAATCAGCCATGGGATTTTCAATAGAATTACCAAAGAAAGAGAAGGTTTTCCCCCAGAAATTGTCAAACCGGTGTGCTCTAGTCCTAGACTTGATGATAGTAATCTTTTTGCACTACCGGGTCAAGGCTATCTCAAATGAGGACGACATAGGGCATACAGGAGAGACACAAATTCCTGGGGGGTCTCCAAGTGCACCTGGATCCCGCCAAGACTACCAACTTGCCTTCCCGGTTATGTGCGACAAGGAGAAAATATGTTTTTAAGTTAGATTGGGCTTTCTTCCACTTACAACAGACAGAATCTGGAATAAAACTGAATGTGAGGCATGCAAACAGCCCAGTGAGAGATGGTACTTCATTGTGGTTTTGATTTGTATTTCTCTAATAATCAGCGATACTGAGTTTTTCGTATGCTTGTTGGCCAGATGAATGTCTTCTTTTGAGAAGTATCTATTCATGTCCTTTGCCCACTTTTTGATAGGGTTGTTTTTCTCTTGTAAATTTGTTTAAGTTCCTTATAGATGCTGGATATGAGATCTTTGTCAGATACATAGTTTGCAAATATTTTCCCACTCTAAGCTATCTGTTCACTCTGATGATAGTTTCTTTTGCTGTGCAAAAGCTCTTAAATGTCATTAGATCCCATTTGTCAATTTTTGCTTTTGTTGTGATTTGTCAAGAAGTCTTTGACTGTTCCTATGTCCAGGATGGTGTTGTCTAGGTTGTCTTCCAGAGTTTTTACAGTTTGGGGCTTTATATTCACGTTTAGTCAGAGATCTTTAATATTTTAATTTTGTGTTTACACAAAGAAATGTACAAAAGAATAGCTTTACTTAGGATTGATCCATCAACCTCTTTATTCCTGTAAATTCTAAAATTTCTTGCCTGTGAATTCTCTTTCCATGGTGTTTTTAGGAGCCTAAGCCTCACATATCAGGAGGACTATCACATAGTATATTAAATATTTACTCATATAGATGTTTTATTAAGATGCTATTAATAAGTGCAACAGGCCAAAGACTTTATTACAAACTTAATATTATAGAGTTCCTTAGGCACCACATTATTTAGTAAATTTCTTCTTAAAAAATTAACATCTGGTTGGACGCAGTGACTCGTGCCTGTAATCCCAAAGCTTTGGGAGGCCAAGGCAGGAGAATCACCTGAGATCAGGCGTTTGAGACCAGGCATTTGAGACCAGCCTGGTCAACATAATGAGACCTTGTCTCTACAGAAATGTGTGTGTGTGTGTGTGTGTGTGTGTGTGTGTGTGTGTGTGTGTTAAAAAAAATTAGCCAGGCATGAGGGCATGTGCCTATAGTCCCAGTTACTTGGGAGCCTGAGGTGGGGGGAATCCCTTGAACCCAGGGGTTCCAAACTGCAGGGAACTATGATCATGCCACTGTACATGCCACTGTACTCCAGTCTGGGGGGACAGAGTGAAACCCTGTCTCTTAAAAAATAAAAATTAATGTATCCAATAGAAATATGAAATTAATGAGTATAGGTAGAACAGTAGCCCTCCAATTTCAAAGTTCATAAGAATCACCTTGAAAGGTGGCAAGATTAATGAGTTGAAGATTCCTGGACCCTAACCTCAGAAATACCAATTTTGAAGTTTCAGCATGAAACCCAGAGTGGAAGTTTTCCTTAAGCTCTTGAGGCAATCCTGATGTAAGTAGTCTCAGGCCAGCCTTGAGGAAGTCTTGATGTTCTCATTGAGCATCAGCTTGATTTTATAAAATGTGGATCTGTGTCTCCAGAGGCAGTCAAGGATTCCTAAGGAAAAACCTGAAAATTCTGCTCAATTTACTTCCATAAAGTGTGGTCAGGATTAAATGAGATAAGGCATTTAAAAGGCTTTATACAGTTTTTATGTACTGAGAATAATTTTTATTTTAGGTTTGGGGATACATGTGAAGGTTACATAGATAAACACATGTCATGGGGGTTTGTGATACATATTATTACATCACCCAGGTATTAAACTCGTTACCCAGTAGTTATCTTTTCTGCTGCTCTCCCCCCTCTCACCCTCCAACTTCAAGTAGACCCCAGTGTCTATTGTTTTCATCTTTATGTTCATAAGTTCTCGTCATTAAGCTCTCACAAGCGAGAACATGCAGTATTTGGTTTTCTGTTTCTGCATTAGTTTGCTAAGGTTAACAGCCTTCAGCTCCATCCATGTTCCCACAAAAGACATGATCTTATTTTTTATGGCTGCATAGTATTCCATGGTATATATGTACCGCATTTCCTTTATGTAGTCTGTAATTGGTGGGCATTTAGGGGTTGATTTGATGTCTTTGTGAACAGTGCTGCAATGACATTCATGTACCTATGTCTTTATGGTAGAATGCTTTATATTCCTCTGGGCATATATGCAGTAATGGGATTGCTGGGTCAAATAGTAGTTCTGCTTTTAGCTCTTTGAGGAATTGCCACACTGCTTTCCACAATGGTAGAAGTAATCTACACTCCCACCAACAGTGTGTAAGGGTTTCCTTTTCTCTGCAACCTCACCGGCAACTATTATTAGCCATGCCTGGCTAATTTTTTAAACACACAACTATATTTTGACATTTTAATCATCACCATTCTGACTAGTGTGAGATGATATTTCATTGCGGTTTTGATTTGTATTTCTCTAATAATCAGTGATATTGAGTTTTTCGTATGCTTATTGGCCAGATGTTTGTCTTCTTTTGAGAAATATCTATTCATGTCCTTTGCCCACTTTTTGATAGGGTTTATCTCTTGTAAATTTGTTTAAGTTCCTTACAGATGTGTGATATCAGAACTTTGTCAGATACACAGCTTGCAAATATTTCTTCCCACTCTGTTTACTCTGATGATAGTTTCTTTTGCTGTGCAAAAGCTCTTAAATGTCATTAGATCCCATTTGTCAATTTTTGCTTTTGTTGTCATTTGTCAAGAAGTCTTTGACTGTTCCTATGTCCAAGATGGTGTTGCCTAGGTTGTCTTCCAGAGTTTTTATAGTTTGGGGTTTTATATTCATGTCTTTAATCCATCCTGGGTTGATTTTTGTATATGGCATAAGGAGAGGGTCCAGTTTCAATCTGCTGCATATGGCTAGCCAGTTATCCCAGCACTATTTATTAAATAGGGAGTCTTTTCCTCATTGCTTGTTTTTGTCAATTTTATCAAAGATCAGATGGTCATAGATGTGCAGCCTTATTTCTGGGCTCTCAATTCTGTTTCCTTGGTCTATGTGCCTATGTTTGTACCAGAACCATGCTGTTTTGTTTACTGCAACCTTGTAGTATAGTTTGAAGTCAGGTAATGTGATTCTTCCAGCTTTGTTCTTTTTGCTTAGGATTGCCTTGGCTAGTCGAGCTCTTTTTTGGTTCCATATAAATTTTAAAATAATTTTTCTAGTTTTGTGAAAAATGTCCTTAGTAGTTTGATAATAGCATTGAATCTGTAAATTGCTTTGGCTGGCATAACCATTTTAATGATATTGATTCTTCTCATCCATGAGCATGGATGTTTTTCCATTTGTTTAACATGCTTATTATAATGGAACTGAAAGACAACAGAGCATCCTGGTATATCTTTGGAGTTCAGTTCTCATATCTCTCTGAAAATATTAAGATTCAAGAAAACTAAATGGTATGCTGGTTTTCAAATTTTTGTTTCTCAATGCCAAACTTCTGGTCCTCTCTGGATTTGGGGGAAACATATCACATTTGTATTTTACTCTGACAAATTAACTTATAAGGCTGTAAATTTCAGTGGTCTCAGCATAAGAGAAGGCTCTGCAGCAAGTCCAGTCTGCAGCGCAAGTTGCTCTACCTCTTCAACTTTATGGCTCAGTAGATCCAATGGTTCTTGAAGTAGGCTGACTTTGCCCAAGACAATTACAGCAAGAACCCCAGATGCAAAAAATCTTTGATTAACTCACTTCTTTGTATATTTTTTGGGTTTTACTTCTTGGTTATTTTCTTCCCTCTTTGCTGGTTTAAGGTTCTCAATTGTTGACAAGCACTCCTAGTCTTCAATTACATTACTCCTAAGATTCTTATCCCTGACAGTAACTAGATATGGGACTAATTATTCAAATACTGTCTAGGTTGAGTAATCCATATCCAAATTAATGAGAAAAGCCACTTGATTCATCTAAGGAAGATCCAAATAGATTACAGACATGTCTTTATGGCCAAGATTTGGAAGTTCACCTAATATTTTGTTTTGAAGTACCTTGCAAACTTTAATAATAATCCTTATCTTAGTATTTGTTTATGTTGCAGAAGCCAACTGTGTGATCTCCAGAATCTTAATTGTTACTACACAGCTGCTGTCATGCCACATAACTGAACAAGTGATCATCCAACCAAAAACAAGAAGGCCTGATGATTAAAGAAATAAAAACTACCACCATGAAAAACTCAGTACCCAATTATGACCCCTCAAAGAGTGGTGCAGATCTGGATTGATCATATCTCGAATAATCCATCAGAAAGGGATTCTGATGAGGATTCTGATGAAGTAGAAAAATATGCCCTATTGGTAGCTGTGAAGATGTATTTGAGAATTGCGGCAAAGATCACAATTTGTCAAATTGTACTGGGACTCACAAAACAGATTAAGTGTCCTAAATGATGACATGCAAGACAAGCAATATAAATTCATACTCTTAACACAGCTCATTTAGACTCATATGTTCCGAGGTAAGACCACTGACCAACTGACCCAGTGGCAACTCTGCCTGAACTCCTGTGTCAGAGATAATACCAATGACTGTGCCAGCAACTTGGCCAGTCTACAGATTCTGACTAATCCCTGACAAGACCATCTAATATGGTTTGGCTGTGTTCTCCACCCAAATCTCATCTTGAATGTTAGCTCCCACAATTCCCACATGGCATGAGAGGGACTGTTGGAAGGTAATTGAATCATGAAGGCCAGTCTTTCCCATGTTGTTCTAGTGAAAGTCTCATAAGATCTGATTATAGAAAGGGGACTTCCCCTACATAAGCTCTCGTCTGCCATTATGCAACACATGACCTTGCTACTCATTTACCTTTTGCCTTGACTGCAAGCCCCCCCACCCCTAGTCATGTGGAATGGTGAGTCAATTAAGTCTCTTTCCTTTATAAATTACCCATTCTTGGGTATGTCTTTATTAGCAGCATAAGAACAGACTGATATATCAACCCATGAATAACTCCAGCTCCCTAAACTCCTTAAATGTTCTTCTCTAATTCACCCGTTGTGAGACACCCCATGGTTTTCCAATATGTGTATTCTCTCTTACTGCAACAACCTAATAAACCTAATCTTGTGTTTCTGATGCAATGCAATGCTCAGAAATTACTAGTCTGATAGAACAGTGAATGACTTACTGAAGATTCTGTTATAATATCAGTTATGAGACAATATAGTGAAATGTTTGTTTTCTCCTTTACAGGCTACTATATAAGCCATGATTCAGTGGCAATATGGTATCATTTATCACAAGTCAGAATCAATGGGTCCAGAAATCATCGAAGAGTAGAAGTGGAATTAACTTATTTTAATATTACACCAACTCAGTTTATTTGATGCCTGTTCCCCCAATTTTGAACTTTGCAGGCTTGGAGGTCTTAGAGGAGTCCTTCCACCAAAGGACACAGCAATGATGTCACTGAATTGGAAGTTGGAACTGTTACCTGGCCGTTTTGAGCTCCTTATGCTACCAGATCAGAAGCCAGAGAAAGGGGCCACACTATTTACTGGAGAGATTGAGATTACCAAGACAAAGTTAAGTTATGGCTATAAAGTGAAAGAAGAAAGGAAAATACACATGGAACCCAGAGTATTCTTTCGAGTGTTTTTTAGTACTTCCATTTACAATAGCAGAAGTTATTGGAAAAGTATAAGAAGTGAAGGAAGGCATGACCGCTAAAAATACAGACCCTTTAATAATGAAAATTTGGGTTACCCCACCAGGTAAAGGGTTTAGATCAGTTGAAATGCTGGCTGAGGGTGACAAAAACACAAGATGTTTCATAGAAGACATAAGTTGTAAATATCACTACAGCCTTATAAAAGTAGGACTACAACAATGCACATTTTCCTCCTTGTTATATAAATAAAATATGATATACTGCCTGATATATAGGTTATATTTTTATTTTATCTTCTATGATATGTATTATAAGCAATATGGTATTTTATAATATATATATATACTTGGATATATTAACAAATTTTTTTATTTCCTTCTCTTTTTCCCCCAATTGTGAAAAAAAATATTGGTAGTGATTAACTTTATACTTTATTAGATTACAAAATATTTGTAAAGGAAGGAAAACAAATTTAAGGAGTAACTAATACCACCAAGAGGTAAATACCATGACTGTCACCCACATTAAACATTAAACATGTTAAGATATTATTTAGTTTGACTATAGTGAATTTATATCTCCCGATTCTGGGGAGAGAATGAAAATACCTTTTATATGAAGGACACTTGGTTATGTTTGTTATTGCTGCTGACAGGAAATTCACATATGTTTAGACAGCTGTATATGGATACTGAGTAGCCTAAAATTTGGACTGTGTCCTTTGGTTTTTTTGGGGGGGTGGGGAGTGGAGTGGGGCACAGAGTCTTACTCTGTCACCCAGGCTGTAATGCAGTGGCATGATCTCAGCTCACTGCAACCTCTGCCTCTCAGGTTCATGCGATCCTCATGCCTCAGCCTCCCAAGTAGCTGAAATTACAGGCACCTGCCACCATACCTGGCTAATTTTTGTATTTTTTAGTAAAGAGAGGTTTTACTGTGTTGGCCAGGCTGGTCTCAAACTCCTGACCATAAGTGATCCACCAGCCTCAGCCTCCCAAAGTACTAGGATTGCAGGCATGAGCCACTGTGCCCAGCCTGGGCTGTGCCCATTTTTAAGCTATGGTCTCTCAGCTCCACACCTATCCTTCTATACTCTGCTCTGAAATCCTGGCGCTACAAATCCGTAAATGATTCCTCCTTTGGCAGCTGGCTCTTTGATAGCCTGTGTTGATGAAGGGCACTAGAGCAAGACTGGCTAACTAGAGGAGGAAGAAAGGACTGTTTTCTTTTTGTCAGCAGGACCCCAGCACCTGCTCTTCACCCTGTCAGTGGCAGTTGGTTGGACTTTTGTCATTTTCTGACACTCTGAGAATCATCCTTATTGTACCACCTGGGACATACCAGCTCCAACCAGGCACAGCCACCTCCTCAGAAGCTCAATCCCAGCCCTTCAGAGTCTTCATTTTGCTGAGTTCTAATAATTTCAAACTTTTCCCTTTGTTCTTCCAGCCTCAGAGTGGTAGCTCTTCTTGCCATTACTACTTTTATATAAATGAAATAAATAGAATTTTTATATTTGAGAATAAAATAATTTTTATTCTCAAGCAACCATTTAGCCAAGGTCTTAAATTCTCTTTTAAAATAACTAGAATTGTTTATGACTGGACAGTAGTGTACACAAATACAAACAGCACTGTTGGCTTAATCTAGTATTTAGAGGACAGGATTCACCTATCCAATTAAGCAGACAATTCCAGTACTAGTAACATTCTACTGTCATGATACTGGTCAACAATCCCTTATTCAAAGATTTCTGGGCCAGAAATGTTTCAGAACTCTTCATATTTTAGAAAGGCAATAGTGCATGTATGTACACTAAACTATGTAATAGTTCCAATGGGATGTGGGTCAGTAGCTCATAATTAAACACTTGAGGGGTAAATATTCCCTCAAATCAATTCAGGCCAGGCTCTGCCAACAAAAAAGTTACCAAAAAACAAAAACAAAATTGTGGCTTTCATAGCTTTTTAATTTTGGAATTGTGGGTAAAACATCTTGAGCCTGTATTAGGAAAAGCTACCAAATGACTAATCAAAGGACTCAGTTAAAAAAAAAAAATCTAAGATTGAATTAAAGTGTTTTCAAGAAAACACTGAGTAAATCTGGGCAGGGAAGCAATGTCTAACTTAAGTATAAGGAGAATGACAACAGAAACAAAGCTTTTGCAGACTACTCTGGCAGTCTTCAGGAAAAACTGCCCCCATTTACCTGAGATTCAGTGAATTGGTTCTATAAAAGTAAATAGAAAAATCTACTCGAACAGCAAAGCATAAAGAGTCCTTCTCTGTGACTAGGTTAATAAAGCTGCATGCAAAATTCAGATAGTGTAACTCTATCAAGGGAGTCATGACAGTGAACATGGAACATGTCCCAACATGCCAATTTGTTATTGTTTTTGATGTGTTGCAAAATTAACCAGAAAAAAAGATGTATATTTATATATCAATATATTTTTGGTGATTTAAATATGTGGAGCTAGCTGCCAGAACTCAAAAAAGAAACAGGTGAAAAATAATTGCTCTTGAGAAGTGGGACTGAAGAAATGGAGAATAAGGGAAGGGCAGAGAGCTCTTTATTTAGACTTTTCTGTATTCTAGTCACCCACTGGTATCCACGGAGAACTGGTTGAGGACCCTCCTTGGCTATCAAAATCCATAGACACTTAAGTCTGTGATATAAAATGGCATAGTATTTGCCCATAACCTATGCACATCCTTGCACATACTTTAAATCATCTCTAGATAAATCATCTCTAGATAACTTCTAATACTTAGCAAAATGTAAATGCTATGTAAATGTGGTACACTGTATGATGAGAGAATGGCAAGAAAGAAGTCTGTACATGTTTAGTGCAGATGCAACCATTCTTTTTTTTCCTAATGTTTTTCAGCCATGGTTGGCTGAATCCACAGATCCAGAACCCATGAATACAGAGGACCAACTGTATTTGATTTGTAACTAGATGAATATATTTAATAAAAGAGTTTTAGTAACTGTTTTAAAATATAGAGACTTAAAATGAAACATGTCTCTAGCAGTTGTAAAGAACAAGTGATTAATTTATAGAAAATAATGCCGGGTTTTATACTTTCTGAATAGCAATTTAAAATTTAATAAAATTGATTTGAGTCAACTTAACTTCTAGTTCCACTTGACTTAGTAAAGATCTACTCCCCTCCCTGAAACCCACCGAAACAATAAGCAGAATAAAAAAAAGACAAAAACTTCATTTCCAATGAAACTGGAAAATTATCCCAAACCCAAACCAAAAGCCATGAAAAACAGCTGCCAAAGATAGAAAGCTCTGAACCAAATTGAAAGAGGTTGGGAGGAGAGACACCACATGACAGATTATATGCAGTAAAACTAATTCCCCCAAATCAGCATATGGCCCTGAAGAGCTCAATCAGTGATTCCTCAGTTGGAACACCAAATTCATAGAGTTTGCTCAGAAATATTCTGGAAGCCTGCTTCAACCTACCAGCTGCAGAAGATGTGGTGCTGGGTGAGAAACGAAAAGGCATGACGTTTGTACATGAAGTCTGCCAGTGTGATTTCATGGAAAAGAGAAAGAAGCAATCAGATTTTGTAGCAGGTGATAACAGACAGCTTTATTTTTAGAAACATCTAGTGTTTGCTTTTTGCCAGGAAATATTAAAAAATCCTTACACATTTTAAGTCACTTAATTCTGATATGCTTAGGAGGTAGGTACTATTATTATCATCACCATCTCCATGTTGCTGGTGAGGAAACTGAGGCACTGAGGGATTAAGTGACTTTCCCAAGGACACAGCTTGTGAATGACAGAACCTAAATTCATACCTAAACAAAGTGCTTCCAAAGTTTGTGTTCATAACCGCTAAGTCATAGTGCCTCTTCAAAGAGAAATATAAACTATTTTTCAAAAAAACGAAGAAACAAAGAAGGAAATGTCACATGCAAAACCAAATGCAAGCTACTTGCTCACCCAAGGAAGGTACAGACAACACTGAAAACATGGTGAAGAGACATTCTGAGACTTTCAGAGTTCTATAAACTCTAAGATTTCTCAAACTACTGTTAACTTAATCCTCTGAGTTGTAACTGTCTGATACCTCGGCTCACCCTCTAGGTCCCTTTCCTCCAAATTCTTGAAGTCATAGCTACTTACGAGCAGACTATTCTTCTTCAAAGATGAATGGTAATGAGAAATGGAATTGTGCAGCCAGTGAAAAGGAAGAAAAGCAAAACAAAGAAAAGCAATTAGACTAGAGAAAGACATGCGAAAACATGCAAAATGAGCAGGTCAAAGAAAACAGTAAGTAAATAAGAAAAAGTAGACTTAACAGTGCTTAAGAGAGTCAAGGATATGGAGAAAATGGAAATCTAAATCACACATGCACATAAATATATGTGCACGTGCATGCACACACACACACACACTCTCTCTCTCTCTCTCTCTCTCTCTCTCTCTCTATGTGCCATATGGTACAAGACTTCACTGTAAGCTGAGGAGAAATCACACAATCCCAGAGACATGTTCACAGGCCAGCGTGCTAAAGAGAGAGGTTCAGAAGACTAAGATTGCTCAAACTACTGCTACCTTAGGCTCAAGTCTCCTGGCTCTTCTCCCACATTTATCTTAAAACAGCCAGTCCAGGAAGAATTTCCCTCATTTAGAAATCAGTAGTTTTCACAAACAGAATTAGCTTAGAATCTACACAAAAATACTTCAAGAGAAAGAACTGACAGAAAACAAATGAAGAACACATGCACATACAGGCACAATTTTTTTTTTAAACCATGAAACAAGCTCTTTATTATATAAGAAAACTTAAAAGAAAACAACAGACCGGGTACAGTGGCTCATGCCTTGTAATCTCAGCAATTTTGGAGACCGAGGTGGGCGGATCATGAGATCAAGAGATTGAGGCCATCCTGGCCAACATGGTGAGACCCCGTCTCCACTAAAAATACAAAAGTTGGCTGGGCATGGTGGCGCGTGCCTGTAATCCCAGTTACTCGGGAGGCTGAGGCAGGAAAGAGAATCGCTTGAACCCGGGAGGTGGTGGTGGCAGTGAGCCGAGATCACGCCACTGCCCTCCACCCACTGCCCTCCACCCTGGTGACAGAGCAAGACTCTGTCTCAAAAAAAGAAGAGTCTTTATACAACAAAAAGTCAAAGCATTTCTTTTATGTTCTTGTACCTATTAACCATCCTTTATACCACCCCACTCGCTCTCCTTCTCAGCCTCCAATAGGGTGACTATCGTGAACAATAATTTATTGTATACTTAAAATAACTAAGAGAATGAAATTAGGACATTACTAACAGAAAGAAATGATAACTGCCTGAGGTGATGAATATCCCAGTTACCCTGATATGATCATTACACGTTGTATGCTTGTATCAAAATATCACATATACCCCATTAATATGTACATCTATTATGCACTCATAATTTAAAATTTTTAAAAGAAAATAAAGAAGTCAATGTGGACAGCTAATATTTACCGGGTCATAATTAAATCCAAGACACTATTCTAAGTTAACTATTTAAACTTAAATGATCAAAAGGATAATTTTCTGACAACCGAGGCCCTAAGAATAAGAATGTCATCTAAAGGGTTAAAGAAGCTAGGTTTGCTTTGGATTTTTCCACAGCAGTACTCAACTCTAGAAAACAGTGGAGAAATGCATACAAAATCATAGGGAAAAATCCAGCTAAACATTCATTCAAATATAAGAATAGCTATTTTTAAACATGCAAACATTTAGAAGTAAAGTTTATCCAAGTCCTCTGAAATAAATTTCAAGAAGAACTTCACTAGCCAAGAGACGAGAGAATGTGGCTAAAGTACTGGTAATGATCTTTAAATTTACTCAAATATAGAATTAAGATTAAGCAAGAATGAAGTTACAAAATAAAATGTAAACATTATAAACCAAAGCAATATTTAAAAGAGTTACTTAAAAAAATCTAGACGTTGATAGGTAGGAATAGAATCATGTTTCATAAAAAAGGACATGGTCAATTATTTGAAAATCAATTAAGTCAACAGCTAGAAGAATTTGGATAATTCTAACATAATACAAAAAGTACTTGGTGATGGATATCCCAATTACACAGATTTGATCTTTTCAAATTATAGAATGTTAAGTTATCACATGTACCCAGAAACTTGCTTAATTAAAAAAATATATGTATCAGTGAAGTCTACAAGTATGATACTTAGTGGTGAAAGACTGAATGCTTTTCCCAAAGATCAGGAATGAAGTAAGAAAGTCCATTTTCATCACTACTGCAGAATACGGTGTTGAGGATTCTAGCCAGAGAAATAAAGCAGGGGAAAGAAATACGAAGCATACAGATTGGAAAGGAAGAAACAGAAATGTTTTTACTTCAAGTCTACATAATCTTCCATAATCAGCAAAAAGCTAAAAACTACAAAGGCTTGATGAAATAAATCAAAGAGCGGAAAAATGCTAAGATATACTACGTTCATGAATCAGAAGATTTAGTATCATTAAGATATCAATTCTCCCAAAATGTCTGTAAATTTAATGTAATTCCCAATCAAAATACCAAAAGTTATTTTTATAACAATTTACAAGTTGAGTCTAAAATTTATAGGAAAAATCAAAAGTCCCAGAATTTCCAAATTGATTTTGAAAAAGAAAAACAAAGTTGAAGAACTTATAGTATCTGATTTCAAGATTTATAAAGCTATCATAATACAGAAAGTGTAGTCTTGGCAAAAAGATACGCATATCTTTTTAAGCAGGAACAGAACAGAAGCCTAGAAATAGACCCATGTATTGGTCTATTTGGTACTGATAAAGTATCAAGGTAATTCAATTTAAAAAAGGATGGCCTTTTCTACAAATGGGACGAACAATTAAGCATTTGTATGTAATAAAAACTGATCCCTGATGCAAACCTACAATTACATATTTTTAAAAAATCAAAATGAGTACAGTAGCTTATGCCTGTAATTCCAGCAGTTTGGGAGGCTAAGGTGGGAGGATCATTTGAGCACAGGAGTTTGAGACCAGCTTGGGCAATACAGTAAGACCCTCATTTCCAAAAAGAATTTTTTTTTTTTTTTTTTTTTTTTTTTTTTTTTAGACCGAGTCTTGCTGTGTTGCCAGGCTGGAGTGCAGTGGCGCAGTCTGTGCTCACTGCAACCTCCGCCTCTTCGGTTCCAGCGATTCTTCTGCCTCAGCCTTCCCAGTAGCTGGGAACAGGGGCGCATGCCACTATGCCTAGCTAATTTTTGTATTTTTAGTAGCGACGGGGTTTCACCTTGTTGGCCAGCATGGTCTCGATCTCTTGACCTCGTGATTCACCCACCTCGGCCTCCCAAAGTGCTGGGATTACAGGCGTGAGTTACCGCGCCCGGCCTTAAAAACAATTTTTTAAAAGCTAGACATGGTGGCTTGCTCCTGCAGTCCCAGCTACTCAGGAGGCAAGAGAATTGCTTGAACCCAGGAGTTTGAGGCTGCAGTGAGCTAATGATCATAGCACCGCACTCCAGCCTGAGCAAGAGTGAGACCCTGTCTCTAAAAAGAAAATTTTTTAATTAAAACACAAAAAGTAAAATATATATATATATATGTATATATATATATATATATATTCAAAATAAATCATAGATACAAATGTAAAACTTGAAACTATAAAACTTCTAGAAGAAACATAAGATAAAAATCTTTGGAACATTAGGCCAAAAGTATTTCTTCTCATTCAAAGTCACAAACCATAGAAGAAAAAAAGATTGATGTTAGACCATATGCAAAATATCATATAAAAAATTAACTTGAATCTTTGATATAAATTTAAATCTGAAACTATACTACTTCAGACAAAAAAAAATTTTTAACACTGAGCTAGCAAAAATGTCTTAATAAGACACAAAAGCACAAAGTATAAAATTTTAAAAATGATAAATTGAATTGATACCCAGAGTATATACCCAGAGTATATAGAACTCTCAAACTGCATTAAGAAAACAGCCCAATTTTTAAAACCATTAGTAGAAAATTTGAACAGCTACTTTGCCAGTAAAAGATTCAAACGGCAAACATATAAAATGTTTATATGTTTATATAAAAATGTTTGTTAATGTTAGGAAAATTGAAATTAGAGCCTCAATAATAGATTACAATACATCAATTAGAATGATGAAAATGTTAAAAGCTGATAATACTGAGTGTTGACAATAAAGCAAAGAAACTGCATCTTTTATATATTTCTGTTGAAAATGTGTAAGAATTATAGCTGCTTTGAAAAAGGGTTTGACAGTTTCCTGTGATGTTAAACATACAATCAGCAATCCACTACTAGGTATTTATCCAAAAAAATGAAAACATATCTACCCAAACATCTGTATGAAAATGTTCAAAGGAGCTTTATTCATAATTCCTACAAACTAGAAACAATTCAGATGCCTATTGACCTGGGAATAAACAAATTGTGATATATTCACAAAATGTACATTCAGAACAGAAGAAAAGAAACTACTCACACATGCAACAACCTTGATAAATCATAAAAACATTATGCTAAATGAAAGAAGGCAGACAATAAAGACTATGCTATGTAGTCTTTACTCACTTCATAATGACATTTTTGAAAAGAATAGCAATTAGATCAGTGGTTGTCAGAGAGCAAGGGTGGAGTAGGGGGTTATTACAAGGGCCTACAGAAGGCCTTTTTGCAGTCACAGAACTGTTCCACTATATATTGATTGTGATATTGTTGATACTACTCCTATACCTTTGTCAGAACTCATAGAACAGTATATCCAAAAAGGATAAATTTGCTCTATGTAAATTACACCTCAGTACATCTGACTCTTAAAAAGAAATCAAATTCAAGAGAAGGAAAAGACAAGCCATAGACTAGGAGAAAACAATTGCAAAGACATAGCTGATAAGGACTGTTATCTAAAATATATAAAGATCTCTTAAAACTCAGTAAGAAAACAAACACCTGATTTTAAAATGAGCCAAAGACCTTAACACACACCTCACCAAAGGAGGTTTACAGACGGCAAATAACCATATGAAAAGATCCTCCATATCATATGTCATCAGGGAAACGCAAATTAAAACAACAATGAGGGCCTGGCACAGTGGTTTATGCCTATAATCCCAGCACTGGGAGGCTAAGGCAGGCAGATTACCTGAGGTCAGGAATTTGAGACCAGTCTGGCCAATATGGTGAAACACTATCTCTACTAAAAAAAATTTTAAAAAATTATATATATATATATATATATATAAAATTATATATATAATAAAAATTATATATATTATATATATATTATATATATAAAGTTAGCAGGACATGGTGACACACACCTGTAATCCCAACTACTTGGGAGGCTGAGGCAGGACAATCACTTGAACCCAGGAGGCAGTGAGCCGAGATCATACCATTACACTTCAGCCTGGGCGACAGAGTGAGAGACTGTCTCAAAAAAAAAAAAAAAAAAAAAAAAAAAAAAAAAAAAAAAAAAAGAAGGTACCTCTATACATCTATTAAAATTGCCAAAATCTGGAACACTGACAACCCCAATCACAGGTGAGGATGTGAAGCAACATGGAACAAGTTGTAGGATGTGAAACTCTCACTGCTAGTGAAAATACAAAATGGTACAGCCACTTTGTAAGTCAGTTTAGTGGTTCCTTACAAAACTAAACATGCTCTTGCCATATGATCTAGCAGTCACACTCCTTGGTATTTGACCAAAGGAGTTGAAAACTTCTTTCCATACAAAAGCTACATATAAATGTTTATAGCAGCTTTATTGACAATTGCCAAAACTTGGAAGCAATCAAGAATGTCCTTTAGTAGGTGAACAAACTGTAGTCATTCAGACAATGAAATATTACTCAGTGCTTAAAATAAGCTATAAAGCTATGAAAAGACATGGGGAAAACATTAAATTACATAATACTAAGTGAAAGAAGTGAATCTGAAAAGACTACTACTGTTATGATTCCAATTATATAACATTCTGGAAAAGGCAAAACTGTGGAAAGAGTGAAAAGATCAGTGGTTGCCAGGGGTAAGGGAGAAAGGAGGACTGAGTAGGAAGAGCACAGAGGACGTTTAGGGCAGAAAAAATAGTCTGTATGATACCATAATGGTGATATGTGTCATAATTTTGTTCAAACCTATAGAATATATAATACCAAGAGTGAACCCTAATGTAGACTACGGACTTTGGGTGTAATGAAGTGTCAATGTGGGCCCATCAATTGTGACAAATGTGCCACTCTGGTGGGGGAAATTGATAATGGGGGAGATTATGCATGTATGGGGACATGAGATACATAAAATGTCGCTGTACCTTTTTCTCAATGTTGCTGTGAATCTAAAACTGCTCATAAAAACAAAAACAAAACTCAACTAAGCCTTTAAAAATAAAGCAGAATCAGTCACAACTATGAATTAAATTTTGAAGTTGGAACTCTCCAAAAATATTTTACATAATCACGTAAATTATCAAAAGAATTAAATAATACATTAAAATTACAAGTTGAATGAGAAGTATGTAGAAGTGGACATACATTTTCTTCTTCATAGCAGGGACTCAATAGATACTGTCAATAGTTGATAAATCAAATTATATAAGCTTAAATACATCATTAAAAGTTATAAAATAACCAATAAAGGTCCTAAAACACATTTATAAATCTTCTGAACTATCAGAAAACACACAAATTTTAATATAAATTATTTAGCAAAATACAAAATAAAGCAGTAATAGCAGAAATCAAAGAGAACTGAGAACATAGCTGTATATTAACATATATAAATGAGATAAAGACATTGTCTTACTCCATTTGTGCTTCTATAACAAAAATACCTTAGACTAGGTAACTTACAAAGAATATAAATTAATTTCTTATCGTTCTGGAGGTTGGAAAGCCCAAATCAAGGTACCAACACTGGGTTTGGTGAAGGCTGCTCTGTTTCCAAGATGGCACCTCCTCGTTGCTGCATCCTCACGTGGTGGGAGGTAGAAGAGCAAGGAAACCAAACTCACTCACTCAAGGCCTTTTACAAGGGCACCTGATCCCCTTCATGGGGGTGGAGCAATCATGACTTAATTGCCTCCCAAAGACTCTACCTCTTACTGCTGTTACATTGGGGATTAAGTTTCAACAGGAATTTTGGAGGTGGTATCATTGTTCAAATCATAGCAGCCACTGATTAAAAGAAAAAATTCTTAGGTATATTTCAAAAACTGAACTCAACTACTTGTTGCATGCAAGTGATACATTTTGAGCAAAATTAAATACTGGGCACATATATAAAAAGGATTATCCCCCTCAAAAAAAAAAAAAACCACCTAGCAGAATAATTACATTTTCAATATTAAGCAAAGTTGAATTCACGGCAAAAATCACTCAATAAGACAAGTAAGTTCACTTCATAATGATAGAGTCAATTTACAATAAAGATCTGTTAGAGATCATTAATACCAAAGACCCTAGAGTGAAAACTCTTAATGCATAAACAGCATAAAATACAAGGAGAAATATAACTACAGAAGTATCAGGGAAAGTGTACTAATACTTTTGACCAATGACAGTACAAGAAAATGGTAAAAAAGTAAAGATATAAGATTAGATTCTATAATTCATAAATTCTGCCTTAAAAGCTATCATACCCTTCATCCTGAAAACAAAGACTATTTTATCCTTAATTGCCAAAGAACATACTCAAACCTTCAGTATATGTGGAATCACAAAATATTCCCAATACATTCAAGTAGAAATAGTATAGATTATACTCTCAAGTTATAATACAAAAAAGAATTGATTTTTAAAATAGAAAACCAAATCCCCATCTGCCTAAAAATTAAGACTATGTAAAAAATTGACTTAAAGGCAATAGTAACTGAAATTGAAGGATGTTTAGAAAATAATAGCAATTAAAACACTACATATCAGAATCCATGTGTTTTGGCTAAAATCAGTGCTTCGAAGAAAAATTCTGACCCTTAACTAAATTATTAAACAAGAAAAAAGGAAGTTCATGGGTTTATATTTAAAGCAAGAGGCAAGAAAAAAGAATAACAAAATACATCCAACAGAAAAAAATAAATCCAAAACAGAAAAAATGAATTAAAGGCAAAAGCAGCTATTATTTGGAAATGGTATAGAAGCAATAAACATACAAATTGATCTCTTGAAAAATATTGACAAAATTGATATGATAGATTGTCTCTTTTTTTTTTTTTTTTTTTAAAGAAAATGTAAGGAAAACATGACTACAAAAACCAGCAATTATAATGGGTTAAAAGAAAACCAAAATAACTATAAAAAATGCTTTGCACAAAATCCTGCAAACATACTGAAAATCTAGATTAATCAGTTTCTAGGATAATATATATTATCAGAATGACCTTACAAAAATTTGTAAAAACAGACCAATTACCACTAAAGAAACTGAGAAGGTTATCAAAGATTAACCCCTCACAAGAACATAAGGCCCCTTCAGTCTCATTAACGATTTCATTCAAAACTTCTAGAAACCCATTTTTTCAATCCTAAGTGATCCCTAAGCATGGAGAGAGAAGGAAAGAATGACACTGACATTGAGCCTAACAAAGCACAAAAGGAAACTACAGGCCAGTATGTAATTTATAAATAGTGCCACAATGCCATAAAATATAAGCAAGTTAACAAATTAATACACAATGATAAAATGGAATTCTTGGGATGCAAGAGATAGTTCAAATTTAGAACATCTATTCATCTTTTATCATATTAATAGATTAAAGGAGACATCCCACTTAATCATCTCACTAAATGATGAAAAGGCATTTTGCAAAGTTAAACATACTTCCCTGATTTAAAAGTCACATATGGGCTGGGCATGGTAGCTCACACCTATAATCCCAGAACTTTGGGAGGCCGATGTGGGCAGATGACAAGGTCAGGAGTTTGAGACCAGCCTGGCCAATGTGATGAAACCCCATCTCTACTAAAAACACAAAAATTAGTTGGGCATGGTAGTGTGCACCTGCAGTCCCAGCTACTCAGAAGGCTGAGGCAGGAGCATCACTTGAACCTGGGAGGTGGAGGTTGCAGTGAGCCAAGATCACACCACTGCATTCTAGCCTGGGCGACAGAGCAAGACTCCATCTTTAAAAAAAGAAAGAAAGAAAGAAAGAAAAAAATACACATATGGCCAGGTGTAGTAGCTCAGGCTTGTAATCCCAGCACTTCGGGCTGGGAAGGGGAATTGCTTGAGCTCAGGAGGTTGAGATTACCCTGGGTAACATGGCAAAACCCCATCTCTACTAGAAATACAACAAAATATCCAGGTGTGGTGGCACGTGGCTATAATCCCAACTACTCAGGAGGCAGAGGTGGGAGAACTGTTTGAGCCTGGTGGGCAGAAGCTTCAGTGAGCCAAGATCATACCACTGCACTCCAGCCTGGGTGGCTGACAGTCTCAAAAAAATAAGTAGCTAACTGTCATATAGATAGAATATTGTATAGGTTCACATATATGTATTCACATATGTGTATATATAGGTCTATAGTATCCATATGTATATATGTATATGTACACATAACCAAAATCTATCATCATTAGAAGAATCACTAGAATTCAGCTTAATGAAGAATAATTGGTATTATTTCCATTACCATAAGAAACAAGATGGATAAAGACAGCCTGTGTGACAGCAGCATTGGAATGAGACATCAGGGGAAGCCCAGTGGTAGCTGGTAATAGTGAGAACAGCATTAGAATGGGGAGGAAGGATGTTTCAGTGCAAGTCAATACCTGTGTCCCACTTGAGGACAAGGTCAAAATCAGACAGCAGGGACATTCTGTTATAATCAGGAAATTAGCTTGTCCATAAAGGTGACTGGACAAATAAGTAAATTTCCTAAGAATAAGTGATGGGTTTCTCAAACAAGGAGGAAAAATACAGAATGAATCCTGTGGTACTGAAATGGAAGTGGAGCTATGCAACTCAGGAAGAGATAGAAATGTATATGATTTGTTTGTACACCTAGTGCTGCTCCCACTGAGAGGGTCTGGGAGCAGCCATACCCCAGTAATCGTGAGCACACTTGCCCTAAATCTCCCAAACTCTCTCTACTGAAGGAATCAGGACTTCTTGGAGAAATGGCTAATTCCAGGGCTAGGTAGGGAAGGTACAAGATAAGCCTAAAGCATCCTATTATACCAGAAGATATTCAAAGAGTTGTGGGATGTGTCAAAGGGACACAGAGGAAGCTTGAAGAGGTTTCTAAGATCAAAATCTGGGCCAGTGGGAGCATCAAAATAAATAAAGATGGTGATAATTATAATCCATGAATGAAAGTTGAGTACACACTGATATAAATGAGTAAATAGGAAAAGAAAGATTTTTCTTACTAAAGAAAGTCAGAAAATAAATTACAGAAGAAATGATGGAAATAGGAAATCATATGGCAATCTTCAGAGGAATAATGCAGATAAATATCAATGGATGCTAAAAAAAACAGTGGGTAAATATAGGATAAAAAATATGTTTACATGCTCTCAAAACTATCTCCTCACAAAATACTTATTAATTACAAAAGGAAAGAAAAGTAACTTGCTAGTAGAGCTATAAAGTGTAGTTGCAGACACCTGTTAAGTACTCAAAGTTAAGGCCATGAGTAATGGTACAAATTTGACTTCATGTGACAGATAGCACACAGTGAGGAAAACACAGCTTCGTTTCTGTGATACTCCTACTGACAATGCACAACCTGGATTTATCACAAAGAAATGCCGAACAAACCCAAATTGAGGCCTATTCTAAAAAAGAAATACCCTGTAATCTTAAAAAATATCAATGGCATGGAACTCAAGGAAAGGCAAAGAAAGTATTCCAGATTGAGGGAGACTGGGAAGGCATGAACACTGGGTACAATACATAATCCTGGATTGGATCCTCTTGTTATAAAAGACATCATTCGAATGTAATTCACGTAAGGGTTGATGATCAGATTCCTTTATTATAAAGATAGTTTTAGGCTGGGGGCAGTGGCTCACACCTGTAATCCCATCACTTAGGGAGGCTGAGGTGGGCAGATCACAAGATCAGGAGTTCAAGACCAGCCTGGCCAATATGGTGAAATCCCATCTCGACTAAAAATACAAAAATTAGTCAGCTGTGGGGGCTCACACCTGTAGTCCCAGCTACTCAGGAGGCTGAAGCAGAAGAATCGCTTGAACCTGGAAGATGGAGGTTGTAGTAACCCAAGACTGTGCCAGTGCACTCCAGCCTGGGTGACAGAGTGAGGTTCCATCTCAAAAAAGTAGTTTTATGTTTCCCTTAGCAATTAGCAGTGAGAAGGTGTTTTGGCACCATGAGATAGTCCTTCTCAACAAGTATCTCCTAATGATTTTAGCCTTTAGCATCCACGGATCATTCTGGCATACATCAATTATTTCACTGGGAATTACAAAAGGATGGTTTCCTAATTCTCTAATTTCTTCTACATTAGCTGTTATTCTTCTATAAAGAATTTTTCCTTGTCATCTCCTGAAAAGATGTAATAAATAATTCTCCTTAATTACAGATTTTCAGAGTGAGGATCTGATGTAAAAGTCACCTTTAATGTGGTACTAAAATGTTCTCTCTCTCCCTTTCTCTCACTATAGATTTAAGGGTTATGATCAGTTACAGTTGATGTTCTTTTTAACGTTAAAATTTTTCCCAAATTTGGCCAGAGGGAGCATCTTCAATCTGGCTGTCATGTCCTTTTGTCACATGTGCATTGGTCTTTGTTTACTTCCTTGCTTTTGGGTGTAAGAAGACATCACAGGCTCACTTTATACTTTCTATGTCACATACCTGAGAATCAGCCATGATTTATTTCAGCTTAAAGGTACTTAGAAACCAAGATGGGGATGTTAAGTATAAACGTTGCTACTGGGTATCATTGCATAAGAAGAGACATATAAATAACTGAAACAGAATAGTGTGTCCAGAAATAGACCCACGCATAGAGAATTGATTTTTGACAAAGGTTCCAAGGTAACTCAATGTGAAAAGGATAGTCTTTTCAACAAATGGTGCTGGAACAACTAGATATCCATATAAAGAAAAATCGATCCTGATATTTCCTTCACACAATACACCCACACACATACAAAATCTCTAAATGGATCATAGACCAAAACATAAAATCTAAAATTATTAAACTTCTAGGTAAAAACATAAGAAAATCTTCACAACCTTGGGCTAAGCAGATTTCTTAGATAGGACACAAAAATCATAAAAGCAAAACTGGATAAACTGAAATTCATCAAAATTAAAACTTTTGCTCTTCAAGAGATACCATTAAAAATTTTTTAAAAAGCTAGACACAGACTCGGAAAAATATTTGCAATACATTCACCTGAAAAAGGTTTTACATCTAAAATATAGAAAAACATAACTGAATTTTTAATATAATCCAATTGTTTCAAGGGCAAAAAGACTTGAACAGCTACTTCAAAAAGCAGATATATAAATGGCCATTAAGCACATGAATTAGTCAACATCATTAGTTTCTAGGGAAATGCAAATTAGAATCATAATGAGATGCTAGGACACATCCAAATTAAAATGACTAAAATTAAAAAGACTAAAAAAAAATAAGCGTTGGCATATAATTCTCATACTTTGCTGGTGAGAATGCAAAATGCTGCAGCCACTCTGGAAACACTTTGGTGGTTTCTTAAACATACACTTACCATCTGACCCAGAAATTTCACTTTTAGATATTTACTCAAGAGAAATGAAAATGTAGGAATGTAAACATACACAAATGCTCATGATACCTGGTCATATCCACTTTGGGTAGAAAGAGAACTATCCCAAGGTTTGAAGACATATGATTCAGAGGCAGTGGCAAATGGCCTAGCTCTTTTGGCCAAAACAAAAAAAAAGTCAAGTGGTCAGAGACCTGGGAAGGGGAAACTGGAAGATTAAGTACAATAAATTCTAAGATAGAAGTATGTGAATAGATGTGGGAGTGGGCACAACATAAGAAGATCTATATATCACATGACAGCACCCACCAGGGACCATCCACCATAGAACAGACACTAAATAAACCTTGCAGAATGACTTGGGCATCTGACATCAGCAACCTCATTTCTCGGGCCCCTGCCATCCTGGAAGGGCCAGAAATTTGTTCTCCCAAAATAGACACATACTCCAGATATTTGTTTGCCTTCTTGCCTGCAAGACCTCAGCCAGCACCACTACCCAGAGGGTTAACAGTGTCTGATCCACCAGTGTAGTATCCCACACAGCTCAGAGGACCCAATTCTGTGGCTATGAGTTCATAGCCACAGAAGACTTATATCCTGCATCACCCACAAGCAGCTGACTTACTGGGAGGATTTGCTATACACATTAGTCTTTCAAAATCATGCTTGAGTTACGGTTTGTATGTTGGGCAGATTCATCCATAAATCGTGTTTAGGTTATTTCTTTTCCATCATCTAGTTGTAATGACTATCCTTGTGAACACAGGTGTCAGCTAAGTTGCTTCTCCAACATGGGGTCTGAGAGCTCTACTCACAGTTTGTTTCTGCCTTCTGGTGCTGCTTTTACTCAGACCCAACTGTATCACTGCCATCTATACTGGATGGGGACTGGGCCTGCCTGGCCTTATGACCTTGTAGGACAGAACTCAGATCCTGAAGGGAGGTTCGAACAGTCACTTGGCCAGGCACTCCATCTCTATGAGAGTTCAACTTTAACTTTAGTAAGATGACATTTTCAATTATTTCTATGTTTTCATACAGCATTTTCCTATGCAAGCTGCAATTTCTGTACTTAAAGCATTCCAGAAACATGCACAAAAGTTGAAAATGTAAATTCAAGCAGTAGACTTATATGCTTTAAATAATGCTGATTCTCAGAAATAAAAAAAAAAAAAGCCAGGTATAGTGGTGTGTGACTGTAGTCCCAGCTACTCAGAAGGCTGAGGCAGGAGGATGACTTAAGCCCAGAATTTCTAGGTTACAGTTAGCTCTGATTGTACCACTGCCTAGGTGACAGAGTAAGACCCTGTCTCTAAAAACAAAAAATAAAAAATGTAAAATTCCTAATCTTACCTCATGTTCAAATCATAATCTTGTTTTGTTCTTAATTTTGTTCTTGAAATTGAAAAGTTTGAGTTCAAATATGACTAAAGAATTTATTCAGGAAGCTAAGGCCTGAGAATCACCTGAACCAGGGAGGGAGAGGTTGCTGTGAGCCGAGAGCACACCACTGCACTCCAGCCTGAACTATAGAGCAAAACTGGGACTCAAAAAAAAAAAAAAAAAAAAAAAAAAAAACCAAAAATTTAGATTTTTGCCATGTTTTTATCTTTGTCATTATTAAGCATATAAAAAACTCAATGATTATTAGTACTTCTATTTTTCAATAAAATTGGGACAAAAATTAAAATAAAACATGCAGTTAATTGCCTAATTCAAATAATTGACAAAGATGTTGATACCACTGTAAAAGTTGTCAAAATAAAAATGGAGTCACTAGTGTTAAAAGCAAACAAACTGAAAAACAGACTTGGGGAAGGACATGAAGGGAGGGTTCCCACAGACATGTGCTAGGTAACAAAAACTATCACAAAAGACTACAAAAAACCACAACCTTGCACAAAGGCCATCAAAGCCTTACATAAAAATACACTTCTGTGAGGATGTCTGCCCAGTAACTGCCATTTAAACTTGGACAGATGCTACTTTTGTTATTGATCCTGGTAGCCAAGGATAATTATCTCAAAACAATCCTCATTTCCTTTAAAAACCTTTGCCTTCCTTTACCTCCCTGAATACATAGTTTGCTATTACACACTTATTTTCATTGCAATGCTTGTTCCCAAATAAACACCATTTTCTTTCAGAGTTTTTCTGTTATTTAGGTTGACACTGACAAAACCAAGTTATTGATTAACACGCAGCTTCACCACAAAAAAGGTTAATATTCATTTATCAGCTAATGTACAAAAATCTAAATTCAGTATGAGAAAAGTTTTAGGCATTTATAAGGTTGTCCCAAAGTCAAAACAAAAAAACTATTAAGTTTATTTCAAATAAGTTGATTTTAAAATTTAAATTGAATTACTGTTCTAATAAAAATTATATTGGCTGTTCCACAAAGTGTACACATGAAGAGCCTGTTGGTGGTAAGTGGCTATGCGTGATTTCTCACTTGGAGTTACCATGTGTAGTTAATGCAGCGGCACCCTGCCCCAACCCTTCAGGCCTGACCATTTCTATGAGGTCCAGCACTTTCAGCTGCCAGAAGAACTGCATCCCTTTGCCTGAGGGTGTGAACAACGCAGTCTGCCAGAATGAACACCCCTCTTCCACCTCCCTCCCTGCTGTCCTTATCCAATGATTAAGGGAAGTTGGTGTATCAATATTCCAGCTCCCTTGCCTTTCATTGGGGTAACTCTGGAAGTGTTTTATGCCATTTCCCAAGATTTCCCCATAGATTAAACTCCAGCCACTCACAGTGCTTTATTACAGGTGCTTGATAATGCACCCTTTAATGATTACCTTTCCGGTCCCACTTCCCCACTCCTCCACCAATGTTTTTTGCACTTCCTATATAAACTGCATGCATGGAAATCCTCTTCTCAGGATGCACTTTGCATCATATGATGCCACAACTAATTGGAACAGCAATTGTCTGGCCAGTAACCTCTGAAGTGACCTATTTTGAGACCTTGCAGGGTACTGAAAGAATAGATTGATGAACCCAACCAATCCTTTCCCGGGAAGGTTAAATGTGAAATACTTGAAAATAGAGTTAATCTCAGTGACAGAAACTCAGACATGTTGGGGAAAGCCAGGAGAGCGTTAAGATTAGAGGCAGTGGCATAAAACGCCTTCAACAGTCATGGGAATCAAGTTTTTTACATGTGTCAAGGTTTTGTTTTGTAATGAATGAACCTAGAATGAAAACCAGTATCTTCTACCTTTAATGTAATTACTCAGATCTCTACATTTCTAAGTGAGCAATGGCTTACATATTTCAAATGTGATTTTTCAAGTATCATTGTATCCCTAAAGAATTTTGTTCCATACCGGACAGCCCAAATGTTCAATAAAGTAAGTTAACCCTGGAACTTTACCAGTTGTTTTTAAAGAGCCCCAGACTGAAATTTTTTAGATTTCAGGACTTAAGAAGTATAATGGACCCCTTTCTTTTGCAATTTGCTTCTTTCCACACTCCTCTGACAGAAAAAAAAAAATCTTCAAAATATCTACATTTTGCTTCTGGTTAGAGAGATATAACTTTTATCCTCCACTTAAGTCACAGGCCAAATTGAAGCTAAAGACACAGTTCTGTAACTTGGGGCTGCGAAGTGATTCTCAGTGTTATATAAATGTCAATGACACTTCTTAAAGCTATTTAAAAGGAAATACCAATCCATTATTTAAATCCATTGTTTAGTGTGTATAGAAATTTTGCAGCTTTTTTAGCTTCGTATGGATAACAATAATGTGTTAGGATTTTTTGGAATGTTTGCAACTATTATCTTATGTTCTTAGGTCAGGGACCCATAAGATAAGAAGGGCAGATATTATCCTACATTTGAAGTATGAGGAAATGGAAATAACATTTAGTTCATTTTAACAAGGTACTAAAGAACTGTTGGTAAAGTCAAGACCTGAGTTTCCTGGCCAGGGACTGTTTGTCCTCCACAACCCAGAGACTGGGTCATCTGTAATCTACAATTTTAATATTTTGAGTCCCTTTAGGCCAGGGTACATGTCTTCCAATTTAATGGCTTAGAATACTGTGATACACACAGATTTCACTAAATAGACATATGTCTATATTTTATAATATTTCTAATAGTTTGTGACCAGCCTCGTCAACATAACGAGACCTCATTTCTACAAAAAAAAAAAAAAAAAAAAAAAAAAATTAAAAATTAGTCAGGCACAGTGAAACCCATGCTGGTAGCCCCAGCTACTCCTCAGGCTGAGGCAGGAAGATAGCTTGAACCCAGGAGTTCAAGGCTGCACTGAGCACTTCCAGGCTGTAGTGAACTATAATTGCACCATTGCACCAAGCCTGGGTAACAGAGTGAGACTCTGACTCAAAACAAAAAACAAAAAAAATTCTAATAGGCCCAAAACATGTTAGAAGAGTCTTTGAACAAAAAACCATCCTTGAAACACATACCAACTTTGAAAGAGCATGGATTTTGATTTCTTAAGTTAGAAACACTTCCAAGATCAGTCTGTTTTCATATGTTTGATCTAATACTTTCCTTTAAAAAAACTAGGAAAGCAAGAATCTATATCATCTTTCATTTTGAAAATGACACAAAGCTTTCTATTTGTATCTAAACTCAATTTCTAACTACTTCCAGCAACACTGTGACCTATTTGGTCCCTTAATACTTCTTGGCTAATGAGGTCATAATTATTAGCAAGTATTTTTAACATTAAAGAAATATACATCAGTTTACTATGACTTTATAGTTTAGAGCCTAAGTGTTCTATTTTGAACATGAACTTGAGATTTTCTTTTGCTACTTTTAAATACCTGGCATTTTATTTCTATACACACTGAACAATGGAGAAAAGGTGCCATGATTTCTACCAGCACTTCCTTTTAAGGAAAAAGTTTGTGAATTGAAACACAAGGCCTCTACTCCTGTATTTTCAGACTTAACTCAGGGCAGGGATTTCTAACTGAACTGTAAGTCAGATGGCCTTTATTTCTAGTTAACAGTGGCATAGGAGCTCAGGAATCTCATAATTATACCCTGTGGACCAGCTCCAGAAGCAGCTTCCAAGAAGCCCTTTGGAGCGTTGTTTCAATGACAGTCCTTAGCTTCAGGGCAGCGGAAATCAGTGTTCTCTTTTACTATAGCTGAATCTTCTCATTGCTCTTGAAGGTTTATGGGCAGGTGTCATCATCTGATTAGCTAGTCTCCAGGTTCTCCATTATTTATGTGGAGATGCCAGCCTTTTAAGCTATACTTCCAAAATCCCACAGCTCTCGACTGGTAAATTCCAGAACTCTTTTAACCTTCAATTGTGTGCGTGTGTATCTTTCTAGACAGTGTTTCTCTCTGTCTTCACCAGGTAAAGATTGCTTTCCCTTCCTCATCAAGGTCACCTTTAAAGCCCCTGTGGAAATTTTTTAATGTGTTTGGGGTTTGGGCTGTCAAAGCATATTCCTTGAATCACAAATCATTCCTTTCTCCCTCTCCTGCACAATTCCTAGAGCTCAGAACAAGCTGCATTTGAGCTGAGAATTCTTGAATTACATTGATTTTCAATATGGGCTTACTATCATGATAACCAAGAATAAATTCATTTGTGAGGGTTATTAGCAACCTCCGACAATACTGTTTCTTGGAAAAGGCTGATGATAGCATGTTTATATGTGAATCTGATTCATAGAATTCTGAACTTCTTGCCATGAGTATATTTGCTTTACTTGAACGTATATACTGGGTTGAAATAAAATCTATGGAACACATCCTGGATAAATTAACCAGCAGTTCTTGTTCAACAGCAGACACAGAAAAGGAGAGATCAATAAATAAATGAGCCAATAATTGCATAATTAAGAGAAGTCAATCAACCTGACCACCCTTTAAGTCCCTAAAGTATTAGAATGGGCATGAATATAAGAGTATGTGTTAAACGTTAAGATGCCATTAAAGATAGTATCTACAGTGGGCATTGGCCATTTCTGTCTATTTGGTATCCACCTCTCCTTCCTATCTGTCCAATTTTTCTGTGGACACTTCGTATTTCAGAAGCCAATTAACGCAGATTCCCTTTCCATCCTCCCCACAACAGCCAAGAGAAGGATACGTTACTGGCCTTTCCTTGGACTTTAAATACTGAGTCAGGGATAAAATTATTCTGGGTGGGTTCAGGATGATTTCTGAGGCAGAAGCATGTGAACCAGACATAGCCATAGCATGGCCTTGATGGTGGCTTCTGCTGCCACGCTCTTGGACCCCACTTTGCCTCCTGCTCACTCTTAAGAGTGGTCCTCAAGCTTCTCATTAATTCTTAGCATCATGATATCCTTCCAACCCTTTAAAAGGCTGCGTTGTTTTCTGTTGCTCACAAAAAATTACCCAGGCTTATATTGCACTGGAGGATACCAGGAAAACAGAATTCCATTTAGATGATTCCTCTAAAGAGACTTTAATAATTCACAATTTACAGACGTGTGGGGTAGGTTAAAGGCACCAGCAAGGGGTGTGGAAGACCCCAGAGATTAGCACCATTTCCACCTCTAGGCCTAAAGGGAGGGGGAGAAATGGTGTTACCCAATGAGAGCTGAAGCCAAGAAGGAAAAGGGGGCCCAATATAGGGGAAGAAATACTCCAAATACTCCAACATTTTTCTTTTCTCGCCCCCTTCCCCCTCCAGGCTCCTGTCGGTTCTCCCATTGACTGAGTTCTACCAGAAGCTGTTAGTAAAGAAGAGTAGGTGAGGCAACACTCAAGGGACCAGCCTCCCAGGGAGCAGAGCAGGTCACAGAAGGGCAGGAAGGGATCTGAGTGAGAGGTGTCAGAAGACAAGTGGAGAACAACCCACATAATAATGGAGAGGCTTTATCTTGCCAACATTTTCTATATCACCTATTAACTACAGACACAACACTGTCATCTAGAGTTCTTATGCTAATGTTTGATTGCTTGTCACTTTTATTTACTGAAAGTTGAGACAGAATGATCTTTCTGAAATTAATATGAAAAATAAAATGAAGGCAACATTTACAATTATCCTCAATTAAAATCGTATTTTGTAGCGCCCAAATTTTAAAAATTATCTGAAGTTTTCATATTATCCATTTTCCATTTCGAACCTATTTTGAGATCATGGCATATAAATATCTGTACATTATAACAATTTTGAGAGTGTAAAATAGGTTATGTACATAATGTAACATTGAATATTATTTTTATAGAAAAAAATCAAATTATCAATATTAATTTATCTCAACTGATTTTGTTGCTGTTGTTGTTCATGTTTCTTTATCGGGGAAACTATTTCTTGACCCACATTTTCATGTTTCCTAATAGTTCAGGAACACAGGTCAGTGACAAACTTCTAGGTAATTCAACCCAAAGAAACTCTTTATATTCAAAAATCACTTTGTACTCTCAAATATACATATCTTCCTCATCTCCTCAAAATCTTTCATGGAATCACAATTTCTGTAGATATCTGTGTATGTTTTATTATTTGAGGGGTGTGTGTGTGTGTGTGTGTGTGTGTGTGTGTAGCCATAGCATATTTAGAGAGCTACAATCCCCAGGGATAAAACAAACGTTCCAACAAGATGAAACCTTCCAGTCACGCATTTGAGGTTTCATCAAAGCATTGGAAGCCATGGCACTTACTGTTCTTGATAGTAATATCAACCTCAGCACCAATGTCTTTCTTGACTGAAGGACCACTTCAATTTATTTTTAATAATGCTAAAGTCTCATTGTTCACCCAGATGATGGAGTCTTATACATATGTAAACTATGTCAGAAAAATTCAAATAAAAGAAAGCAGTGATTACAATATTAATATCAGTCCAAATAGAGTCCAAGGCAAAAACATATTAAAAGGGAAAATTACATAATAAAGCGATATTTTGTTAATAAAGCATACAACATAACTATTAAGAGTCATAAAACTGTTTCAAATAAAATACATAAAGTAAAAAAGGCAAATAAATGCAACAAATGTGGATGGCTTACATATATCTGTCTTACTTTTTTTTTAATTAGAGACAGGATCTTGCTATGTTGCCCAGGTTGGTCTTGAACTGCTGGGCTCAAGCAATCCTGCCATCTCAGTCTCCCAAAGTGCTAGGATTACAGGGGTGAGCCACCACACCTAGTTTTACTACTTTTTTTGTTTTTTTTTTTGTTGTTGTTGTTGTTGTTGTTTGTTTTATTAAAGAAGAGAAAATAGATGTATTAAGTGGATCATCATAAAAATTTTCATCCTTGTTACTTCACATTAAGGGTGGCCTTATTTCCTGACATGCAAATTAAGGAAAAAAGTATAATACTGAAATGCTGAATACTATAATAAAGTTTATCTAATAACTACAAATTAAACATGGTACTCAACAAAGAATACACTTTCTATTTTAAACATCTATGGAAAATGTATAAAACTGATCATGCATTTAGCCACAAAGAAAAGCTCAATGAATTTCAACAAAACAGAAATCTCCTAAGACACAGATTCTAATCACAAATCTTTATATCTAGAAATTAATTTCAAAAATATAAACGGAAAACAAACGTTTTGAAATGAAAACAGAAACCACTACTAAACAGCTTTTGGAAAAAGTCTGAAATTATAGCGTGCTAAGAAAAGAGCAATAATGAGAACATGACACATCAATACTAAAGAGATATAGCCAAAGCATTTGTCTGAGGCAAACTCAGAACATAACAAAAATGTACTATGTATTTAATTCAAGAAATCAGGATACAGCAACAAAACAAGCAAGGAAAGCAAAAAAAAAAAAAAAAACAAAACAAAAACAAAAAATATTTTCAAGAAATAATAAATGACCTGGAAAACAGTAAAATGGTAAATAGACAAAGTAACATATTCTTATTCTGTGGGGGAAAAAGATGCAATAGATATCCCACTAAGTCCAATACATTGAAAGACAGACAAAACACAACTACATAAAGCTAATAATAAAAGGACTTAGCCACAAACGTAAAGATACACTGAAAATTATAGTACTAAAAAACTCAAAGCAATACATTTTTTAAATCTCAAAGAAATGGACTTTATAGAAAAGTGCCAATGACCAACATTGACTCAGGAAGAGTTAAAAGATCTGAACAGACCACTTGAATGGAAGATATATGAAAAGCTATCAAAGCCAAGGCATTTTGTTTTTGTTTTTGTGTTTTTTTTTTTTTTTTGGTGGTGGGGGGGAATACAGGGTCTCACTCTGTTACCCAGGCTGGAGTACAGTGGCACCATCATGGGGCTACTGCAACCTCCACCCTCCCTGACTCAAGAGGTCCACTTCAGCCACCAGAGTAGCTAGGACAACAAGGTGTGGGCCATCATGCCTGGCTGACTTCTGTATTTTTTTTTTAATTTTAATTTTTTGTAGAGATGAGGTCTCACCATGTTTCCCAGGCTGATTTCAAATGCCAGGGCTCAAGGGGTCCTCTCGCTTCAGCCTCCCAAAGTGCTGGGATTACAGGCATGAGCCACCGTGCCCGGCCTATCAAAACCCTATCTCTATGAAAAAAAAAAGCACAAGGCACAGAGGATCACCTCAGCAAGGTTTTCCAGACTTCAAGGAACATGCAATTTCCATGCTATCTCAATGATTCTGGAGCATTAAAATAATAGACACTTTCTAAATTCAGATTCTGAAATCTAAACATTACAATGAGAATAGATGGATAGATGGATGGATGGACAGATGGGTGACAGGCCAGTGGACAGATGGGTGAGCGGGTGGGTATATAAATAGACAACTCTTACTCTTAAATATAGATGCAAAAATATATACAGAATTTGACTACTTCTCACCACTTTTACAGCAACCACCCTGGTCCCAGCTGCCATCATCTGTCCTTTCAATTATTCAATAATCCTCCTGCTTGTTCCTGATACCACCCTAGTCTGCTATGGCTTATTTTTCACACAGCTGCCAAAGAGATCTTCTTAAAACATAAATTACAGAATGTCATTCTTCCACTCATATCCTTCCAATAATTTGCCATTTACTTAGAGTAAAAGCCAAAGATTCTACAAGGGTCTCTAAGTATTTACACGATGTACCCCCAACATATGTACTCTCATCTCTTGGACCTCTCCTTCTAATACTCTCCTCATTTGCTCAGTTCCAGCCACTCCGGCCTCTTTGAAGTTACTTAAACATAACAAGCACGCTTCCACCCCAGGATCTTTCCACTTGCTAGTCCCTCTGCCTGGAAGCTCTGACTCATTAAAGAAGTGGCTCATTCCCTTACCTCCTTCAGATATCTGCTCAAATGTTGCCCTCTTGGTAGGTCCTCAGAAGGCCCCACTCCCAACACATCCTTGCCTACTATATTTTACTCTATTTTTCTCCGTGCTTATCACCATCTAACCTACTGCGTATTTTATTTATTATCTTTCTCCTCACTAAACTATAAGCTCTATGAGGGTAGGGATGTTTTATTTACTCCTATATTTACAATACTTAGAACAGTGTGTAGCACATATTAGAGTCTCAAAAAAAAATAGTGGAAAGGTTGAAAATAAGCAGGACAAAAACACTCTCCACAAAAAAAAAAAAAAAAAAAAAAAAAAGGTGGTATTTGCTAAGAACAAGCCAGATATCCAATACATTTACTTTTAAAATTAATTTCACTAGTAGTGGGAAAAAATTCAAATTGAAACAGCAAGATGGTACTTATCCATAAATTACAAAAAGAAAAAAAACCTTAATAATCACCAGTTCTATAAATGGGGAGAAAGTATATTATCAAACCTTGCTGCTTGTGCTTAAATTGGTAAAACTGGCCCCAAGAGCTGTTTGGTGTATTTATGGAAAGCCTTTTGAAAATGCTTGTATCTTTTGTCTCAACTTCTGGAAAATTTGACTTAAGGAAATGAATGAAGAATACTCACAAAGATTTGGCTACCGAGATAGTTATCACTACCTGGTTTATAATAATATAAAGTATGAAGAGATAAATATTATGAGCACAAGTGTCCCTATCCTTTCCCCACCTACTATGGAGGGATTCTGACTTTGTCAAATTGTATGCTGGGCTTTAATGCTGCTAAATCCATTAAATGGATAGAAACAGTACTGGAAAAAGGCACCTGCTGATCTGAAAGAAGGAAAAAGGATTGAAAGCTGACAATAATTACTTTGGTGTGATGAAATTATGACTGACTTGTACTTTTTCTTACTGATGAAGAGGGGGAAAAAAGCAAGCCCCAGCTCAGAACACATATGGAAGGAACTACAGCCAATGAAAGAGACAACCACTCGGTTGAACACAGAAAAGGCTAGTGACTCAAACACTGCCAAGACCAAAGTTGGTAAAGAGTGTGGCTGAAAATTGGGGAATCATTTCTAGGTGAATATACTTAGCAATTAATGCATCCCACAGTTTCCTACCATATAGAAGAGCTCACATTCAAGCTCTTAATGCAAAGCAAACTGATTTGAGGATTCCTCTCTAAAGAAATGGAGCTGATTATCTAGGAAGAATCAGTATAAGTGTTTGTGCTCCATAGTGAAGTTCTTTTTATTAAGCTTAATTCAGTGTCCATTTCTGACTCACACTAACAGTAGGTTTTCTGGTCATCAATTCTCACCCACAAAAACAGCATGAAGTCACTTTTGCAGTATCTGATTTTTAAAATGTGTATAGACAACCAAGATTCATTAGTCGTAAGAATATATCTTGCAATGTGAAAGAAAAGACTAGTAAGAATAGCTCACGTATATTGGGTGCTTATTATGTGCTAGAAGTTACCTAAGTATGCTCATAAACTATCTAAATCTTTACAACATTCATGTAAGCTTAGTTATTATGTCCCAGGAAACTGAGGCACAGTTGGCTTAAGTAACTTACCCGAGGTTGCACAGTTAGCTCATGTTAGAGTGGGATTTGATCTGTTTCTAATTTACAGTAATAAACTACTACGCAATTTTGCCTTTCATGATAAATAAGCAGAAAACTAACCTCAGAAGAGATAGCTTAGAACAAACAAAATTTAACTCGAAATCCCAGAAAATATAACACTCATAAAATACAAAAATGAAACAATTACTGAATAAGAAACTTCTGAACATTTCAAATAGAATTTCAAAAAAATATTATCAATCCAGGGTAGGACAATAATTCATAGTTCTTTTAAACAATAAAACAAAAAAATAGAGTAAGGGGACATAGAAAATACAACAAAAAGGTCAAATAGGTATCTAATAGGCATGCCAGACAGAGAATAAAGAAAATAATGAAGAGAAAATAAAGGAATTCCATAAGTCACATTCCAGACCTGAAGGGAGAAACACATCTTTATATTTGAAAAACTCTTTTCCTTCTAATGAAAGACATTCAGCATAGCATTGTCTAACTTTGGAACCAAAGATAGGAAGATTCTAAGGGCCTCCAAAGAAATCAATAAATAAATCATCTGCAAAAGTATGGTTTTTAAACTGGTATTGAAATTCTCATCAGCAACTAAAGGAAGAATGGCTTCAATACAAGTATTTTGAGACTTTTTTTTAAAGGCACTGTATTAAACAGGGTTCTCCAGAAAAAGAGAATCAATAGGAGACACACATGCACTTATATTAAGGAAGTGACACACAAAATTGTGGGAGATGGCAAGTCTAAAATGTATAGGACATACATGAAAAATCAGGCAGGAGTTGATGCTGCTGTTTTGAGGCAGAATTTTTAAATTTTGCTATTAAGCCTCTCCCACTCACATCAGGATAATCTTTACTTAAAGCAAAGGCTTTAAATTGACCTTACTTAAAATCAGTTGTAGATATTGTCAACATCTACAAAATATCTTCACAGCAATATCTAGAGTAGTTTTTGATTAACTACATACTATAGCCTTAGCCCAGTTGACAAAAGTGTCATGGGTACTTTAGCCTCACTGCCATCCCTCCCCTCATTTTTTAAAAGTTGTGGTAAAATATGCATGACATAAAACATCATAGCAAACTGACTAATAGACAGTGGGAAACAAATAGTCTATTAGTCTATGTTTGAGGGTTTCAGTTTCT
The DNA here is from genome assembly GCF_048565385.1 of Saimiri boliviensis. NCBI lineage: Eukaryota > Metazoa > Chordata > Mammalia > Primates > Cebidae > Saimiri > Saimiri boliviensis. Next base: position 79,059,556 of record NC_133453.1, read on the forward strand.
CCACATCCTGGACACTTGCTTGGTTTGGTTTTCAGCTATGGGCACCCTAATGGGTATGAAAGGGTATCTTATGGTAGTTTTGATTTGAATTTTCCTACTGGCTCATGACGTTGATCATCTTTTCAGGTACTTGTTAGCCACTAGGATATCTTCTTTAAATAAATGTCTATTCAAGTCTTTTGCCTATTTTTAAATTAGATATTTTGTTGTTGAGTTGTCATAACTTTCACATATTCCAGATACCCAACTTTTATCAGATACATGATTTGCAAATATGCTTTCCCCTTCCATGGGACATCTTTTCACTTTTAAAAGAACTTTTTTATTTTTAAAATTTTTGTGAGTGTAGAGTAGGAATATATATTTATGCTGAATGTGAGATGTTTTGATGCAGGCAATGCAATGTGAAATAAGCACATTATGGAGATGAAGTATCTACACCCTTGAGCATTTATCCTTTGAGACACCAACAATCCAATCACATAATTAAATCATTTAAAAATAAACAAAGTTATTATTGACTATAGTCACCCTATCGTGCCATCTATTTTCACTCTTGATAGTTTTTTGATGCATAGGAGTTTTTAATTTTAATGAAACCTCATTTCTCTATTATTTTCTTTTGCTACTTGTGTTTTTGGGGTGATATCTAAGAAACCATGGCCAAATCTAAGATTATCAAGATTTACTCCTATTCTTCCTTTGAAAGTTTTATAGTTTTAATTCATATTTAGGTCTTTCATCTATTTTGAGGTTTGTTTTATTTTTGTCTTTGTGAGACAGGGTCTCATTCTTTCAGCCAGGCTGGAGTGCAGTGGTATGAACATGGCTCACTGCAGCTTTAACCTCCCATGCACAGGCAATCCTCCTGCTTCAGCCTCCTGAGTAGCTGGGACTATAGGCACTTGCCATCATGCCCGGCTCATTTTCATATCTTTTTGTAGAAGATAAGGTTTCACCATGTTGCCCAGGCTGGTTTTTATTTTCAGTTAATTTTTACATATGGAGTGAAGTAAGGATCTAAATTAATTCCTTTACACGGGCATATCCAATGGTGCCATCCTTATTTGGTGAAGAGGCTTTTCTTTCTCATTGAATGATCTTGGCACCCTTGTTGAAATTAAGCTCTAATAATTTTGGGAAATTTTTTTAAAAATTTTCTAAATATGAGATTATATCATCTGTGAATAGTTTCACTTCTTCCTTTATTTCATCTTCTTAACTGCTCTAAAATTTTCAATACAAAGTTGAATAAAAATGGCAAAAGCAGACTGCCTTGTCTTGTTCCTTTGTCTTAAGGAGAAAGTTTTCAGTCCTTCCATTGAGCATGATATTTGCCGTGGGTTTTTCATAAGTTCCTTTTATCATGTTAGGGAGTTCTAAGGGATTTTTTTCCTGCAACCTAGAAATCTACACTCAGTCAAGCTTTCAATCAAAGGTGAGAGCAGAAAAAAGACATTTTTAAACTTGTAAAGTCTCAGAACACTTCATCCCATGTATCTCTTCTGAAGCAGTTTCTTGAAAATGTACTACAGCAAAACAAAAGAACAAAGTAATCAAAGGAAAGATGTAGGATCCAAGAAAGTACATCCATCCAACCCAGAGCACAGTAAAAAGGAGCCACAGAATGACATCAAACCTAGAAAGTAATCAGTCCAAGTTATAACACTAGTAAGGGACAAAGATTCCAAAAAGGAGATATATGGGAAAAGTTGGAAGAGAGGTAATTATGAAAGTTATCAGTCCACAAATGACAAAAGTCATCAAATTCAAACAGAGAGTCAGGAGCCTTAGGGAACCATAAAATAGATTCCAAGTTATAAAAAGAGTATGAAAGACTAGTTAGATACACAGTGGGGAAAGCACCATAAGAAACAATCTAAACTAGAAATTATAAAACAGACTAAACTGTGGAGTGATTTTAAGCAATCTGTGGTATAAGAAAGGTACCTTAATTTAAACTTAACACAAGAACAGTCCTTGGAATGGCACCAAATTGTACCATATTAAAGCCTCTGAGTTACCAATATTTACATACAATAATGTTAAAGCAATGTATTGATTTTCAGCATTCATCAAGATATAGACAAATCATAGGAAGGTTTAATTATGGTTATAGACCAGAAAGAAATGTAACCAACAGCTCAGTAGGAAGATAAAACAAATGGTTTGGCTATCTCTTGGGCAAAAATGTGTTTAGTGGTCTATTAGTCAGATTGGATTCTTCATGGTAATGGACTCTACCAATAAGCCCTTCAAGATGTGCAGCGAGAAATGGCAGGTTTATAAGGCCATATGAAGATTGGTGGCATAATGTCCTGAAAGGGAGTTTGAAAAACCTTTTCAAAAGCATTGGTTAAAAAATAAATGTAGATTGAGTGTGGTAACTCATGTCTGTAATCCCAGTGCTTTGGGAAAGCAAGGCAGGAGGATTGCTTGAGGCCAGTTCAAGACTAGCCTGGGCAATGTAGCAAGATTCCTGTCTCTAAAAATAAAAAATTAGACATAATGATACACTCCTATAGTCCTAGCTATGAAGGAGGTGGAAGTAGAATTGCTTGAGGCTAAGAGTTCAAGGTTACAGTGAGCTATGATTGCATGCCACTGCACTCCAGCCTTGGTGACAGAGACACTGTCTCTACAAAAGTTAAAAACACAAATAAATAAAAGAGGATGTTCTTTCATCCTCTAGGGAAGAATGAAGAAGAACTGGTGATAAGAATACTTGAGGCTGAGGGAAAGTTAGTTCCAGGAGAATTTGCCAGATTACTCTAAAAGTTCCATCACTATTTAGCTAGTTTCTAACGTTTGTCTTGAAAACCAAGAATGGGGTATCATATGCAATTCATTTTAAGCATGAATTTAAATCCATGAATAAAGTTTTTTATTTTTGCAGACACCACACCCTTTTCCTGTTCTCCAGTCCTTTTCAATTTTGTTCTGTAAGAGAATTGTGCCATTATGCTCCATGGAAACCATTCCATGCATTCTTGGCATCAGTTTTTGGTCCTCTTGGTGTCTAACTCATACTAATATGAATGGGCATGACCTCAGTATCAAAGGGTCATTTAATTTGGTGTATAACATAATGAATGATCTTCTGTGCACATAAGACATACAAATTTGAAGCTTGCCCAAAATAGAAATAGTTCTTGAACATACTCTGTCCTATTTGAAAAGCAATGATATATGCATGTGCACAAATTCCATGATTTCTCTAGCCATTTTGGACCTATTACATGTGGCTTAACCAGAAAAGGAAAGTGGAAAAGTCAGGCAATTATTCAATGAAGGTATTTAATGGAAGCAGTCAGTCTAGATCACATAGCAGTAAAACATTTTCTCAGAATCCCATTTTGAAATTTGAATTATCAGTAATGTCACCTTAGTCCCTCAGTGATTTGTGTATGTGTTGCAAATTACTTGAAATGAAGACATCAGCTGGCAATATTTTGTCTATTTTCATAAGAAGAAACTGACCCTGTTTAAATAAATGTCAAAAACTTTTAACATAGACATTGGCAAGTTTATTTATTAATTTTTTCCCAATGAGGTACATGATGTACCATAAGCTCCAGTTGAATTCTGAAGCTGCTGCTTAGCTATTCCTGTGGGCCTCCTCCAAATACAACTTCACCTAACACAAAGTGGAAGAGGCAGGAGGGAGAATAAACACCTCTAGAGATTTCAGTGACTCATCTTAAATGGTATTTTACATGCCTGTGTACTTGTAGTTAAGAACTGTGGGGCTCTGAGTGCAAATATGTAAAGTACATAAATTAGCACCTTGAATCAAAAGCCAAGGTATGTTTTTTAACCAGCACTGAAATATGGATAAGCTCTCCCTCCCACTCTCCCACCGCTTAAAATGGCCCCACAGGAAGCAGGTAGGAAGATTATTTTATTTTCCGCCCTCTCCAGCCCTACAGTTCTGTCCCAGGCAAAGGCAGCTCACTGGAATTGTCCCAGCAGGCTTGTTATGTCTGAGAGTGAGGAGGAAGATGCTGAGAGCTGGGCTTTGTTAGTTTCATGTTTTCTGGAGCACAGTGTGGGTGTGCTATAAATACTGAGATGACACCAATTACGGAAGATAATACAAAAACTCACTTAGCATTAAGTATAAGACAAGGCCAATCAAATCTTCAGCTTGATCCGGACCTACCACCTGTTTTCAGCCTTGGTTGGCAAGACAATGTAGTTGAGAAAGCTCTGCAACAATCTACTGATCTCTAAAACCTGCCTCTTTGTTCCATAGGGATTCCGTCTTCCACAGCATGTGCGAGCATCTTCATGACTCACCCCAGAATTACCCTCCCTGACACTGACCCAATGGTCCTTTAATCAACCAGTTTGCTATTTCTTCCATCTCTAATACTTATGAGCTCATGTGCCTCAACCACCAAAGTTCTCTACCTCAACCCTAAAATTCCCCATAATCAGAGCACCTCCCATTGCTATCTTCCCATCCACCAATTCAACTTCATCCGCATTGGGTTATCAACAAATTTGAAGTATGTAAGCCACTACATTTTCAGCTTTTCTTTCCATCTTACTTTCTGGTCCATCTGAGATGCCATTTAAAACTTCCCACTTAAAAAATGATCCTTTCTTTTTTCCATTTACAGAAATAAAATGTGCTCATGAGCACTTACTTCCTTAGCATCTTGCTATTCCATGGTCTAGATATATGTTAAACAGTTGACCATTTCGACGATGTGCTCATCTAGAATCCTTTATAAATTTCCTGTTTTGCCAACCACTATCTTCCCTCTGTGGGTGGTGTTCTGTTTTCTCCCTCTCCTGCTTCCCGGTTGATAAATGTCATTTAGAATGAGTCACAAAAACCTGTTGATGGAAGCCATTTCTAATTCATGACCTCCAAGCTCACCTGATTCCTTCTTCACTGCTGGTGATCTTTTAATGCCTTTCTTGCCAAGTCACTAAGTCTCAACAACTGCTGTCCCTCATTTTCTTCACTTCCCCTAAGCTTCAAACTGCCCTTGATTTTCCTCTTTATGGGCAGATGCTTTAAGATCACACTTGACTGAAAAGAGAAGCGTCATCTGAACTGACATATCCTGCAGAATTTCTGTGGTTCCTGCGCCTATTATTCTTTAGCAAATGCAAATCTAAGCTTTCCCCAACCCCCAAGCTGCTCTCTTCTCTGCCTTTTCACACAGAGGTTAAATGACTGCCCACACTCAGCATAGCTCACAGGCAGCAGAGCTGGGCTTCAAAGCCAAGAAACCTGGCTGCAAACTCCTGTGCTTAACCACTATACTATCCTGCTTCACATTTATGCTACTACCTTCTTTCTTCTTTCCTCATCTCCCAAGTATCTGAATCATCTGTGCTGCTTGATTCAATCCATACCTTTCCTCTCTAATCCTTTGCAATTTCCTTTACAACCTCACCTGTGTCCTAAAATTATTCTCTCCAAAACGTCCTCACCCAAAAACTTTCTCTTGCTTGCACCATCCTCAACTTTTCCAGACAATTTGAATCTATAGGTAGAGGGAAAAATGTGGGAAGAGAACTTGCATTTCCTAAGTGGTTTGTAGGTATCAGAACTTTTGCATATCTCTAACCTAATTCTTACAATCACTGTATAATATTTCTTTTTCATAAGAAAAAGGTATTTGCAAAACACATTTGTTTATGGATTTGTGTAAGTCGGAATTTATTTTAAGACAAAGAGAACTTCTTAGGATTCAATAGCAAGACACAAAGCCCAAGTTTGAAAATGAGCAAAAGATTTAAACAAAAGATTTACCAAAGACGGGTAAACGAATACTAAAAAAAGAATGCTTAACATCATCATAGTATTAGTCTATTTTCATGCTGCTATAAGACTGGGTAATTTATAAAAGAGAAAGGTTTAACTGACTTACTTTCCAGATGGCTGGGGAAGTCTCAGGAAACCCACAATCATGGTGGAAGGTGAAGGCGAAGCAAGGTTGCTCCTTCACCAAGGCAGCAGGCAGGAGAATGAACACAGGAGGAACTGCCAAACACTTATAAAACCATCAGATCTCGTGAGAACTCGCTATCACGAGAACAGCATGGTTAAAAACCTGGCCCCATGATTTAATGATCTCCACCTGGTCTCTCCCTTTACACGTGGGGATTACAGGGATTGCATTTAATTACCTCCACCTGGTCTCTCCCTTTACAATGAAGATTGCAATTCAAGACGAAATTTTTGGATGACACAGCCAAACCAAATCAATCATTAATCATTAGGAGACTACAAACTTAAAAAATACCACCTACACACACACTTGAATGGGCAAAATGAAGAAGACTCACAATACTAACTGTTGACAAATATGCAAAACAATAGGAGTGTAAAATTGTACAGCTAATTTTAAAACAGTTTGGCAATTTCTTATAAAATTAAATATACATCTACCATGTAACTATCTAATCTCACTAGTAGGCATTTACCCAAGCAAAATGAAAATGTATGCTCATGCAAAGACTTGTACTTAGATGTTCATAACAGTTTTATTCATAATTGACAAAAACTGGAAACAACTCAATTATCCATTAATTGTTGACTACATAAATAACCTGTAATACTTTCAAAAAGTGGTTAACTAGTCAACAATAAAAGAGAATGAACCATGATATCCGGCAACAACATGGATGAATCTCAAAAACATTATGCTAAGTAAAAGAAGTCAGGCATAAAATATCATATATGTGAAATTCTAGAAAAGCCAAAACTATATTGATAAGAAGCAGATCAGCTGTTGCTAGCAGCCCGCACTGGAGGGAAGGATTTAAGTGTAAAGAGTATGAGGGCATCTTGGCTGGTGATGAAATGTTCTATATCGTGATTGCGGGGCTAGTTTCACAGCTATAAACATTTGTCAAAAATAATCAACAATTCACTTTAAATGTGTGAATTTCATTGTTCATAAATTATCCCTCGATAGCACAAAAAAATAAAAGGAGAGGTGAGAAAATTTCTAAATAATGATTAGAAGAGCTTCATTGACTGTAGCTGTGTTCCCTCTTCGCTCCCTCATTATTTCTTTTCTTTCTAGTCCTTCCATATTCCTCTACAGTCTTTTCCCCCAATCTACAAATTTTTATTTTCACAAGTGATTAACTCTGCAAATTATATGGCAATTTTTAATCATAGAAAGTGACTATTACATGAACAGGAGAGGAGACAGCCTTTGTGGAATAGTGTGTTGCGGAGTTTCTTGTGACTAGATAAGCAAAGCTCTGTTCAAGAGAAACGTGGACATAACTATGTTATCTTAAGGACGGCTGCCAGGAAGGCAGAACCAAATTTGATGCTCCATCCCAGCAACTCTATCAGCCCTTCAGGTTGACATTTTCTGTCTCTCCTCCTTTCCAAGGTCTTGATTTTCTATTTCAGTTTCATCATCCTTATAGTATACCTCTTTTTCATGAGCTACCTAAATTCCTTTTGGTAGAGAGAAGGAATATAAATAAGGGAAGTAAAATAATGATGATAATGCTTATGATAATGGAATTATTCCTATGTATGGAAAGGACTAAGGTGGTTTATATTTTGCTTATAGTGCTTTTCCCAAAACACAGAGGTAATTAGTACTTCCTAGTACCAGTGTGTAATGGTCCGAAATTACAGGAAAAAAAATGTTCTCGTTTGTTTCTTACATATAGGAAGAACTAAATCTATTGCTGTACTTGTGAAAGCAACCTTATTTGAACTTCTTTTTTTTTTTTTTTTTTTTTTTCTGTAGATCTCCTCTGTGGACACATTTGAACTTCTAACCTGAGGACATTTTCACTTCTCAGTAGCCATCAAGTCCTGATGTGCAGGAGGTTTTCTGGTTGCTCCCTGCAAACTGTCTCTCCATCCCTCTCTTTTTTGGACTGCATCAATGGACATCTTTATCTCTGTCATTATCTTAACTTGACTCATGGGAGGCACAAACAGGAGGGTGGGAGGGGGATGAAACTGGATTTTTATTCTCCTGGCTCTCTTTATGGCAACCTACACATTAATTGACTTTCTCTTTCAAAAGCCACACCGCTATCAGGTGCCTCATCCCATCCTACAGTGATAGTGATTGGCTCCAGGTTCCATTGTGTGTTTTCTCTCCTTTCCCCTGCAGGCGCAGGTGTGGTAAAGACAGACCTCACAGGGCTTTGCCATTTCTTGCTGGCTGCCTGCAGCCCTGCTCTCATGGATTGAATGGTGGCCCCCAAAATAGACAGGTCCACATCCTAATCCCCAGAACCTATGAATGTGATCTTATTTGAAAAAAGGATCTTTGTACATGTAATGAACCCGAGGCTCTTGAGATGAGGAGATCATCTTTCACGATCAAGGTAGGTCTTAAAGCCGATCGCAAGTGTTCTTACAAGAGAAAAGCAAAGGGAGATTTAACACAGACAAAATAAAAGAAGACAGACAGAGGAGAAAGTGATACAAAAACAAGGGAAGAACTTGGAGTGATGTGGTCACAAGCCAAGGAGGCCAAGGAATGCTGACAGCCACCAGAAGCTGGAAGAAGCGAGAAATGTAATTCTCTAGAGCCTCTGAATGGAGTGCAGCCCTGCTGACACCATAATTTTAGATTTCTGGCCTCCAGAACAGTGAGAGAATATCTTTCTCTTGCCTTAAGCCACTAAGTTTGTGATAATTTGCTTTTGCAGCCCTAGGAAACAAATACACCCATCCACATCTTGGTAAACAGACCCTCTTAAAGCTCTTGCCAGTTACACCATTTCTAAGTGCCTCTTATCTCCTGCCAAAGTCTACCAGATAGATCATATCTTCCAATGGGCAAGTGCCTCAGTATTATCACTCTGAACTCTAGGAGAGTTCTGGTGATATGAAATGCAAAATTGGCATTTATACTACTTATTCTTATTAAATGTTATTTAAATTTGTATATACTAGTATAACTTTCTGTTCAGCATGTGGTAGGTCTAGATGCATAAGGTAAGCTACCAAGTTCCCAAATGATACTACTGTAGAGTTGATTCTAGTGAAGATAGTTCCACAGTAAGGATTATAGTTTTTTAAAATGCTCTATGAACGTTCCTGTGCAGTGGGAATTGATATCTGGAAAAGGAGACTTTTGGTTAGTTTCATGAATAATAATTTTCATGTCTAATTTCCAAAACTATGATCAAAGCAAGACTAAAGGTTGGGTGTGGTGGTTCATGCCTGTAATCCCAACCCTTTGTGAGACTGAGGCAGGCAGATCACTTGCATACAGGAGTTCAAGACCAGCCTGGGAAACATGGTGAAACCCCATCTCTAAAAAAAATAAAAATAAAAAAAAGTTGCTGAAGTGAAAGGATCATTTGAGCCCTGAAAGTAGAGGCTGCAGGGAGCTATGATGGCACCACTGCACTTCAGTCAGGGTAACAGAATGAGACCCTGTCTTTAAAAAAAAAAAAAAAAAAGAAAAGAAAGACTAGAGTCACCAGGTAACCCACCTACTAAACCAATTTTGTGGGAGACATCAAGCCAACAGCAGTGTGAATGTTGTTTATGGACAGGCAGAGCCATAACAAAGTCCAGGGAAAATTAGAGAAGAGTCTCCAGACAGCTCTCAGGGGTGCACCTATGTTTAAGGTACAGGAGAGGAAAGAAGAGGCAGAGAACTAATTAAAAGCACAGGAAGAGAATCAGGAGAGTGAGGAGTTTCAAGGCACCTGAAGACATGGAGTGTTTCTAAACCTGAACCTCAGAGGTTCAGAGGAATCAGTACTAATAAAAAGCCATTAATTTGGGAACTTTCAGGAGAGTGCATGGGACAAAAGCCAGATTGCAAGAAAAGGGTCTGCTGATTACTGATAAGGGTTTACTGCGCAAGTAAACCTTCAAGTACACAAACAGCAGCTCTTCAGAGCAGTGGCTCTCAATGCTGGCTGTACTTTCTAATCCCTGGAGAGCCCTTAGACAATGTCAACCCTGGAGGCACATCCCAGACCAATCCAATCACAATTTTAGGGAGTGGAGTTCAGGAAATACCACTACTTAAAAGCTTCTGGGTTCTTCTAACAAGCATCCAAAGACTGAGAATCACTGCTATGAAAAGATTCAAAAACCCAGGCCCAGGTCCAACATGCTGATTTGTTTTATAAAGTTTATTCAAAAATAGCTGCACCCATCCATCAGCTGGGGAATATTGTCAGTGGCTGCTTTCATGCTATAATGGCAGAGTTGAGTAGCTGGGAGGGAGACCACATGGTGTACAAAGGTGGAAATATTAACCATCTGGCCCTTAATAGAAATAATTTGCAGATCCTTGATATAAAACAGGGTTTCTCAGCCTTGGCATTTTGACTCTTTTTTTTTTTTTTTTTTTCTTTAGAGATGAAGTTTTGCCAAGTTGCCCGGGCTGGTCTTGAACTCCTGAGCTCAAGCAATCCACCCACCTTACCCTCCCAAATTTCTGGGATTGCAGGTGTGAGCCACTACACCTAGCCGCTTTTGACAGTTTCTTTCTTTTTTTTTTTTTTTTGCTCTTGTCCCTGGGGCTGGAATGCAGTAGCCCGATCTTGGCTCACTGCAATCTCTGCCTCCCAGGTTCAAGCAATTCTCCCACCTCAGCCTCTCAAGTAGCAGCGACTACAGGTGCCCACCATCACACCCAGCTAATTTTTGTATTTTTAGTAGAGATGGGGTTTTACCATGTTGGCCTGGGTGGTCTTGAACTCCTAACCTTGGGTGATTCGCCCACCTTGGCCTCCCAAAGTGCTGGGATTACAGTCATGATCTGCTGCTCCTGGCCACTTTTGAAAGTTTTAACAGGTTAATCCTCTATTATGGGGAGCTGTCCTGTGCATTATAAGAAGTTTAACAGCATCTCTGGCTTTTACCCACTAGATGCCAATAGCACCATCTTCTGATCCCCCACCCTCCACCTAATCAAGACAATCAAAACGCTTGTAAACTGCCAAATGTCCCATGGGGTACAAAATCACCCTGAATGAGAATCATAGCTATAAGGTATCAAAGAATGTACAGTCAGTTCTTGTGATTCATAATAGTTGCATTCTATACAGTCACTATAAACACTAGATTAGCAAATACTGAGCCATTGCTCCTAGAGAAAATACAGGGATAGGTTCCTACAAGTTTCTGGCCACAAGGTTTTTTGTCAACTGATCAATATATAATCTTATTTTATGTTTATTTTTAAAGACACCATATTTAATATATATTTCTAGCAAATAATTATATTCTGTATTTCTCTATAATAAAAACACTAATTCAGAGGGTTTTAACACTTTCCTGTACCTGGGTAAAATGACCATAAATTTTTTCAGTTTTTGGCCTTGTAATTCAGCTCATGAATCTACAAATTTAGCAGTTTTTCCATTTTTTCCCACAGCTTCATCATGCACAATTGATTTTATGTGAACACTTTCCAGAGAGGTCTCATGTACAGATTGGTGAATTTCTGCTTCCTTTTTCTGAATGTACAGTATTACTGATTTCCTAATGTTAAACTTACAGCCAACAACACTATAACTCATGCTTGAATGAAGCTTGCTCAACACATATTTTCTCTATATCGCGCAATGCAGTCTTCTTGTATTTAGAAACTCCAGGCAGCACTTCAGCATTATAGTTGGGGCTTTTTTTTCTTTTTTAGATGGAGTCTCGAATTGTTGCCCAGACTGTAGTGCAGTGGCACCACCTCGGCTCACTGCAATCTCTGCCTCCTGGGTTCAAGCAATTCTCCTGCCTTAGCTTCCCCAGTAGCTGGGATTACAGGTGTGAGCTACCGCGCCTAGCTAGTTGGGGCTTTTAAAAACAGGAAGGTCACCAACAAAAACACTAAAATACAAAAAAAATTAAAAAGTGGCAATAAGTAGACTGCAGGAAAAGGACACAATTTACTGCATGAGAGCTGAAATAAGAAGACAGAGTATCGCCTTGTTCAACCTCAACTGGAAATGTGTATAGCAAGGGACTCAAAGTTTTTACCAACTCTGCACATATCTACAAATGATTGCAAAAGTGCCACAAGTATTGACTTTGGAATCACAAAACAATTTTAGCAAGTAAATCAAATAATAATGAGGATCAACTATGTAATGGATCATCAGTAAACTACTAGAATGTAAGTATGGATATGTAGAGAGGAAGCAGAGTTTATTTATCTTTATGTTTCAAGTGCTTAACACATAGGAATGTTCAGTAAATAGCTGTCTAATAAATTAATGAATACTCAAAATGGGAAAATATTTTAATCTGCTTGTGGTGCTTTTGAAATTAAACAATTCTTACATATAGCATGAAGAAGGAGAATTTATGAGGATTGCTTTAGACCATTCAAAGAAGTGTGAAGCTTGGCAAGTGCTTATCCAAATGTGGAGAACACAGATGAAACTTAGAGATGGCACAGTAGGACAAGCAGAGAAGATGGCAAGTATGAAGTTTAGGCAATCTGCAAGTCTCCTTTAACTAAAGGAAGTTTAGAAGATTGGTGCCCACGCATCTTGACCTCTGAAAACTTAGTAAGATCAGGCCAGCTCTGTATATCTCAAGGAAAGTCATAACTGCCTCTGTGAATCTTCATGATATTTGAAATAAACTTTAAGATTCAGTTAATCTTCCAAGCCTGGTGACTTAGGCCTGTAGCCCCAGCACTTTGGGAGTCTGTGGCAGGAGGATCAGTTGAACACAGGAGTTTGAGATCAGCCTGGGCAATACAGGCAGATCCTGTCTCTTAAAAAAAGAAAAAAAAAAAAAAAGAATTCAGTTAATCACAAAATGGGAGTAGTTTTGATCAGTAAAGTGTAAATCCTTTTCTTCATGTTTACACACTACCCAGGAGTCCCTTTACTGTCTGCAATTTCTATGAAGAATTCCTATTCTCTTGGGAATCAATTTCAAACACCATAATTTTTGCTAACGCCCAAGATCGCTATAATAATAGTGGCAATGATATCTTACATTTTAAAATTAGCAATAATAGCTAACATATGCTATCATACATAGTAATTATTATTTACCAGGATCATTTCTCAATGCACATATATGTACGCACATATATATCATTATATATTTAATCATTATATATTTTATATATATAAAATACAACAACCTATGAGAAGAAACAATTGTTGTCCTCTCCATTTTATGGTGAGGAAATTGAGGCACTGAGAGGTTAAGTAACTTGTCCAGGGTCACACAGCAATTAAAGACAAAGGCTCAATAATAAAAATGACAAAGGTAAGTATTCGAGGTGACCGATATGTTAGCATGATTGTGGTAATCATTTTACAATAGATGCATATTTCAAAAATCATGTTGCATACCTTAAATACATAAATTTTTTCTTAATTACACCTCAATAAAGTTGGAAAAATTAAACCAGCAAATACGTAAAAACAGAGGAAAAGTTCAAACCTAAGTCTGTCTTCAGACTCTTTCCCACAAAAATCTATCTGTATAAACAATAAAAAGAGACTGCACTATAGTTTCAGGAATAGTTATTAGGAAATATATCTTTGACTAAATTTTCTGAGTCTGCAGACCTATTGTTTACTCAGTAATATTTGTTGATCATAAGTCACTTAACACTGGTAAAATACAAAATTTTACTCTCTTTGAGGAGTTTATATCTTTTAACTGGAGCTTGACAAGGAAAGATCTTTCTGCTAGGTGGTTGTTTTATTTTGTTATCTGTTTCATACAATCTTCTTTTTCTCTTTTTTACTAGTGTAACTTGCCTCAAAATTAGTTATAACATGAAAAATAAAGTCATGTCTTTGTCATAGGGGTTTTATAAGTCACAGAAAAAGATAATCTGTCAAAGTGTTATTAACCATTTTCTTAGAGTATTGCTCTGTCACCCAGGGTGGAGTGCAGTGGTGCAATCTCGGCTCACTGCAATCTCTGCCTCCCAAGTTCAAGCAATTCTCCTGCCTCAGCCTCCTGAGTAGCAGAGACTACAGGAGCATGCCACCACACCCGGCTGGCTAATTTTTGTATTCTTGGTAGAGACAGGGTTTCATCATGTTGGCCAGGCTGGTCTCAAACTCTTCACCTTGTGATCCGCCCACCTCAGCCTTCCAAAGTGCTGGGATTACAGATGATTTTCATAAGGATGAAAATATGATCCTGAGAAGCCCAAGAGGTACTGTAGCATGAATGGAGGAAACAATTGTTTCAACCTGACATACTTTACGCCACATAAACTAAGATGATTTAAGGATAGTTATCACCTGATACAGTGACTGCCAGAGAAACCTAGAAAACATACTATGTTTTATCCACAACAAAATTAATCATGTGCAGAACGGCTAAATCTGATAGACAATTCTTATCCAGTGCTTGTGGCTGCATATCAATCTCAGCGCCAAACAGAAAAAGAAAAAAACAAAACAGACAAGAGGAGACTGAAACAAGGGGAGTGTTTACACTATTGTTTACATTCTTCGCAACAGAAATTTTCTTTAAAAAAAAAAAAAAAAAAAAAACAGAAAATGAAGCAAGCAGGCCTGTCACAATGTTATCAGAGTCAAATAATCAATCTATTTTTGTAGAATAAATTTATAAAATAAACTAGCCCAAACAAAAGCAATTAACACATGATGCCCTAGGAAAGCACATCTCACCCACTAAGAAGGACTCCTGTGCAATCCAGAACAAGCTTTTGATTTGAGGCAAGGACTGTGTGGAAACACGAAAGTAAGGACACTCATCAGGTCTGAATCAAAGTCACCAGCTCTATCCTTGACTAATCTTTGTCCTTTTAAAAAGCCCCCTTAAAATGTTCAGCTTCCTAGTGTTTAAAAGAACTGAAATAAGAGTTGATAGGAGGCAATTAGCAGAACATCAGCAGTATGGTAAATAGTGATTTTTTTTTTCCTTAAAGCAATCTAACCTCATTGAATAAAAATAAAACTATAGTTTTTTTCGTTATTGCATTTCTTAAGTAAAATCTCACCTAAATATGATCTAATCTCACTAAACAAGAATAAAATCATTGGTGGGGGTCATAAGTGGGAGTGTTTTGTTATCTTCTCTCTTTAATATAATCACATATTCCCAGTCAAATGTCTCCAGATATTTGACCTATGTACTTATAGTTTATAAAATTTGGGATTTTTAGTAAATAATATTTGCTACAGTGTATCCTAATATTATAAGATAATATGACATCATGCTGGTATATCTAAAGTCACAAACAATCTAAAACACATATTGTTTTCTATGTGAGCCCTACTTGTTATTTCCTTAATTTTAAATTCATGAAAAATGTATTTTATATTAGATCTAAAGTTTTAAGGAGTGCATGGAGAGTCTCTGTTAATGGCATGAAAATTAAACAGAAAGTGTGAACAGGTTTTGAAATGGGGTTACTGAGAAAATGAGGAACTCTCCCATCCCTGGATCTTGTTAAAAATAGGACAGAGGCTCATCTGTCTGGGCTGGTTTTGGGTGTGGCCCCGACTGGAGGCAGGAGGGTGGACTAGAATAGATGACCGAACACTGTCCCTGACATCCTGAGGACACTACAATTCTGGAAATGCCTGGATTCAGGCATCATGGGAACGAGTGAGAGAAAAACTCTTCTGGGTTTTTATTGAACCACCAAGGCCTCTAAGAAGTAAACACATCCTTCATTTCTGTAGGTTTCTGTAACTGA
The DNA here is from genome assembly GCF_048565385.1 of Saimiri boliviensis. Classification (NCBI taxonomy): domain Eukaryota; kingdom Metazoa; phylum Chordata; class Mammalia; order Primates; family Cebidae; genus Saimiri; species Saimiri boliviensis. Next base: position 79,075,185 of record NC_133453.1, read on the forward strand.
ATAACACCTAGAATATATAGGCATCCTCATTTTACACAACCGATGCATTAATCACGGTGGTGCTAGAAAGGATCTCAGAAATTATCCAGCCTTAGGGAACCCTCACATATTTTGAAAACCTGAATTCCCCAGGGACCCAGGAGAGCACACTATTTAAAGGCGTTCTATATTGAATCCTTTTGTTAAGAAAATATTCAGCCTGTTTTGCATTTTTTGCTTGTCCATAATTCTGGTTTTCCTAAAGTGAGGTATACTGGTATTGCCTTAATTTTCACTGCTACATTTAAGAATTTCTTAGCCGGGCGCGGTGGCTCAAGCCTGTAATCCCAGCACTTTGGGAGGCCGAGGCGGGTGGATCACAAGGTCGAGAGATCGAGACCATCCTGGTCAACATGGTGAAACCCCGTCTCTACTAAAAGTGCAAAAAATTAGCTGGGCGTGGTGGCACGTGCCTGTAATCCCAGCTACTCAGGAGGCTGAGGCAGGAGAATTGCCTGAGCCCAGGAGGCGGAGGTTGCGGTGAGCCGAGATCGCGCCATTGCACTCCAGCCTGGTTAACAAGGGCGAAACTCCGTCTCAAAAAAAAAAAAAAAAAAAAAAAAAAGAATTTCTTTAATGATGGAATATTTACTGAGTGCATTATTGTATAGTTACTAAAATTATAACTATAAAAGCTATACAACATAGAAAAATGTAAATAAAACGTTACATGAGAATGACTGAAACTGAAATTGTGCATTTGTTATGATTATAATTTATATAAAAATCATAATCATATATGAATTAAGATTAGAAGAAGCTTTTACAAGATTAGAGTAGATAAGTACACGATGTTACAGAAAATTTACATAAATGTTTCCACTAATGACAAAATTAATTAGAAAATTAACTGAATTGTTTATATCATCTATTGGCTCTTTGCTTAAAGTGAAATAATGAGGCATAATGCAAGGAGTATAAACCCAATTCAAATCATGATTCTTCTACTCTGAAGGCTTAGGCAAGATTAACCTCAGGGAGTTTTGTCTTCTCATCTGCAAGTGCAAAGACAGTAACCTATGTAGCAGGGGGATTGTGAGGATTAAGTGAGATAACATTAAGTAATTGTCTGACATTGTGTAAAAGCTATCAAGTGTAAGAAATTAATAGAAGTCAAATGTGAGCATGACCTCCAGGAAGCCAACTAGAAAATGGCTGTTTCCTTGCAGGATCCTGGTGGGTGCCCTGACCTATACAGACTCTGCCCATTCTCCACCAACACCAGTTACCCAGGAGTTTAGTAGATAACTATCTGAGTAACCCAGGAAATTATCAGGTGATCTTTTCTCCCTGCATAACACTGACTAAGGGATGTTAGCTCCTCCCTCTGAGTACATAAAAGACCAATCTTTCAAAAAGTTTGGTTATCCTAATGACTGCTCAGCAATTAACACCACTGCCCTGTAATCACATTATTCAGGAGTCACTTTCTTCCAAATATCAGGGTGCAGTTACTGTTCTGAATGCTAGATAAGATTTCCTTCAACCCAATAGGCCAGGCGTCTTCCAAACAGAAAATATTCCAACAAAAGCATTTTGGCAGCACAGGATCACTTGCATTTCATTATCCTTGCTATGCCCATCACAATGTATATGCCAAACACAGAAAGTCCTGGCAAAGATTGGATGGTTTACAATCAGTGCCTTCTGCATTGCGCATACAAGAAATGGAAACAATTGAGGTTCATTTGAGCTGGAATTTAGTCCTCTAGACAGATTTATAGTCTTGCTTATGCTCCAATATCCATTAAAGTGTGAAGGTTGCAAACATAAAAAGGCTCATGCAATCCTAGGAGCATAATTTGATGGAGAGTAATATGCCCAAAAGTGCAGGTGAACAGCTTAGTGTCAATCTGTTTGAAAACTATCATATTGGATGAATTTTAGGTCCCCAATGTTGTTCAGTATTCCCTATCAGTGACAAAGAGGAATTGGGAAAATTTTCAACCCAGTTTGATAACAAATAGGACAAAAAGACAAAAGTATTAACACTTAACAATATAAGAATATTGTTTGCCGGGCGCAGTGGCTCATGCCTGTAATCCCAGCACTTTGGGAGGCCAACGCATCCAACATGGTGAAAACCCACCTCTACTAAAAATAGAAAAAAATTAGCCTGCCGTGGTGGCATGCACCTGTGATCCTAGCTACTTGAGAGGCTGAGGCGGAAGAATTGCTTGAACCCAGGAGGTAGAGATTGCAATGAGCCAAGATTGTGCCACTGCAATCCAGCCTGGTGACAGAGCAAGACTCTGTCTCAAAAAAAAAAAAAAGAAAAAAAAAAAGAAAATTTTGAAGGAAATAGTAATACGTACCCTGAAATTAAAATATTGTCTACAGATAGAATAAGAGAAATGAAGATGTAGGCATAAATGCCAATAAATTGGCTTGAGATTATAATGGAACACAAGTTAAGGATACTCGTAAATCAATAGTGGGTTTGTCTTGTTCTTTTTATAATAACAGAACATGATACTATCTTAAAAGTAGGGTGCCTGACAAGAACTCAGCAGAGCACATACTTTATTGAACACAGATGGCATCCTACTAGACTGTCCAACTGAATCATGATGTAGTAAATTACAAGAGATCTAGAAAATGCATCTAAATATAGAAAATACTTGAAGGAAAGATGAAAGGCCTGGGGTTATTTAGTCAATAGAAAGATGCCTGAGAAGCTATTTATATCATAGAACACTGACTAAACATTATCTATCTTCCACGGAATGAAATGTGATTTCTTAATGTCACAAATTGCAATTTGAGCACCTAGAAAGAAAAAGGGATTTCTTGATAATAAAAATGACTAACCTCTTGAGTAAGTTGTTGAAGAATGTTATATAGTCCTGTAAAGTTCATGGGTCAAGAATAAATGAGAAGCTCTTCCTACGTGAGCTAGTTTGATGCTAAGGAGGCCCAAGGTATTAGATCAGAGAATGTCAAAAGGTTTTAGCCAAATCTTGTATGCTATAAATATTTTTACTTAATTCCTACCTTTACTCCACTGTTCTTTTTTCTGTGCATGCTCTCCCTAGGTGATCTCATCCTTCTTTTAATTTTAACCATAACCCATATATCATTGTTGACTCCCAAGTGTCTCTGTCTCAGACCTCTCATCTTACTTAGCTTTAGACTCACAGGTATGAGCACCTACTGAACACACTCAAATGTTCACTGGCATGTCAAAATCAGTAATACCCAACCCCTACAAAATACTTTCATAAAAACAGTCATTGCAGCACTATATACAATATCCAAAAGCCAAAAACAACCCAAATTTCCATCAACAGATGAATGGATAAGTGAAATGTTATATATATATATAGTATTTTATGTATATAAAATATATAGCTATGTAACAGAATATTATTCAGCCATAAAAAGGAATGAAACACTGAAACATGCTACAAGCAGGTAAACCTAAAAAAATATTACTCCAAATGAAAGAAGCCCAGCAAAAAAAGACCATAGGTTATATAATTCCATTTACATGAAATATCCAGAGTTGGTAAATCTGTAGAAACAGAAAGCAGATTGTTGGTTACCAGGGGCTAGAAGGAGTGGGGAATGGGGAGTAACTGCTTAAAGGATAATTTTGTAAATTAACTTTCATGTAGCAAACAATGTTTATTGTATAAGTAAGTAAGTAGACTAAAGAATAAGAATGTGTTCATTTGAAGCTTCTATATACATGATGGTAGTAGCCAGCCTCCAAGGGGATCATCAATTATGCCCACCCCAGTATTTACCCTCTGGTATAGGCAGTGTCCCTTGCCACATGGTGACTAATAGAATATGGCAGATTGATGGTAAGTCATTTCTGAATGAGGCTTTCAGCTTATGTCTTGATTGATCACACCATCTCACACTCTCTCTCCTATCATTCACTCTGGAGACAGCCACTGCCATGTCAGGAGCAGTCCTGTAGAGAGAGACTCATAGAGAGAGGAGCTGAAGATGCCAGTTAACAGCCATATGAGTGAGCTTGGAAGCGGATCCTCTAGCCCCAGTCAAACCTTCAGGTGACTACTGCACCAGTTAATAGCTTAATCTCATGCCAGACCCTGAGTTGGAACTCATCTAAGCCACTCTCAAATTCCTGACCCTCAGAAACCATGTGAGATAATACATGTTTGTTGATTAAGCTGATAAGTTTGGGGAATAACTTCATCAGTAATAGATAATGAATACAATTATTGAACCTCCATAGTAACCATGGCAACTGTTTGGAACTCAGACCAACAAAGTATTTTTTGAGGGTGCATACTTATTACTAATATTGTTTAGTAATAAAAAGTGTGCTCTGTAATAATATGAAGCAGACAGATTTTTAGTTACTTTCTTATTGTCGTTACATTCTTCATAGACAATGTACTCCTTACTGACTGTACCTAGTATGGATCAGTGACACTGCTTTTATACATCTTGGCTGTAGTTTAAGCCATTGTCACTTCCTCTCTGGAAAAATCGCAGTATCTGCTTCTAGTTTCACCTACTTTTCCTAAATCTATCTACCATGTCGATGACAATGTATTCTTTCTAATCATAAATCTGACCTTGTAACTTAGATTGCAACTCAGATTTCATAAAACCCCTCAATAATGCCCTTTGGCCAACAAAATAAGGCCCAGGTGATTTACAATGCTTTTTCCTTCCTTCCTTCCTTTCTTTTTTTGAGATGGAGTTTCACTGTCACCCAGGCTGGAGTGCAGTGGCACCATTTTGGTTCACTGTAGCCTCCACCTTTCAGGTTCAAGCAATTCTCCTGCCTCAGCCTCCCTAGTAGCTGGAATTACAGGTGCCCGTCACCACGCCTGGCTAATTTTTGTATTTTTAGCAAAGATGGGATTTCACCTTGTTGGCCAGGCTGGTCTCAAACTCCTGACCACAAGTGATCCACCTGTCTCGGCCTCCCAAAGTTCTGGGATTACACGCATGAGCCACCTCACTCGGCCACGAGGTTCTTTCTATTGACTATGCTTAAAATATTTTTAAAATGTCACTCATTGCACAGTGGTATTCTAATAAAGTTCTCATGACATGGGCCCCTACTTAAGTTTTTCCGGCTCCAGTACCACTAGCCTCTAGCCTCTGCATGTGCCTTAGTCCATTTGCACTGCTATAACAAAATACCACAGTAGAAATAAACAGCAGGAATTTATTTCTTACAGTCTGGAGGTTGGGAGGTCCAAGATCAAGTTCTGGCATTCAGTGCCTGCTGAGGGTCTTCTTGCTGCTTCCTCACATGGCTAAGAGCAGAAGGGCAAAGTGGGCCTAAACTAGCTCCCTCCAGCCCTTTTATAAGACACTAATCCATTCATAAGGGCAAAGCCCTCATGACTTAATCACTTCTCAAAAGGTCCCACCTCTTAATACCAACACAATGGGGATTAAGTTTCAACATGTGAATTTTGGAGACATTCAGACCATAGCAGCATGTACTTGGCATTCTAAGTCAAAGTAAATGATTTGTAGATATCCAAGCATACACTTTTGCACATACTGATCTTTTTGCCTGGAATTCCCCAACTCTCCAACTCTGCCTCCAGTCGTGTTCTTATTTACTGAGTAAATGCATGTGACTGATGTTTGGAGAGAGGTTCAGACTGGGAACCATGGGAGGGGTACTCAACCCAACCTGGCGGCTGAAGAAACTCTGGGTATAACTGAGTCTTGTAGAAAGAGTAAGAATGAACCAGGTGAAGAAAGGTGAAAGGTGCCCTAGGCAAATGGATTAGAAAAGGCCAAAGTTGGTCTTCCAATCCTCCAACCCTTCTAACCCTTCCAAGCCTCACCATGCAACAATATGGTGAGGGTTGAAAGAAGCAGGCAATGGAAGGAAGAAAGAACTCTATACCAAGAGGTAACGTAGTGGAAAAGAATCTGGAAAAAAATGAGACGAGCCTAGTCAAGAAGGAAGTTATGGTAAGAAGCATGAAGTCAGTAGTGCTTCTCAAGCTCTGGTGGGATTGAACACATTCTGAAAATTTAAAAACGGTATGTTGGTATGTTTCATTTTGATGAATTTATTTAAAAGCATATTACCATTTATAAAGAAAATACTTTTCTTTAGCAGTGACATATAAAATTTTAGTTTCTTAATTTAGGGCTTCACAAAGTACGGTCTGATGATTAATACCTAAGGAACATCAGGCTAGAAGATTTACATATAAACATTCTTGCAGACTATAAAACAATTTCCCATTCATGATAAAACCTCATTATAGGTTATAAGCATTGGTTCCCTTTCATCTATGTTCTTACTTGTTTAACCCTCTAAGAACTCTAACATATATGCCACCAACGCCTTCATCTTGCAAAAACTATTGCCTTTCTGTTTAAGTGTTCAGTAAATGTATTGCAGATACAAGCTGGTTAGCTAGTATAGAAATAAGAATAGTAACCACTCAGTATTGTTCCAAGTTCTGCATAAGACCTGTCTCATGAACCTAAGATTCCATTTACAATTCACTAATGCTGTAGCACAGGGGCTTTATGTATCAAAATGTCTCATTTTATCCAATTATTTCAACGTCTCAGGCAGATGGCATTAGAACAAAGGCATTAATTAAAGCTAATTTGTTTGATCCACTTCTGATTAATTATTTTAAAAAGTTTACCTTTGGTTATAGGAGAAAACAGATTGTAGATCTTGGATGGACTAGTTCATGCCTCAAGGTTTTTAACTTGCTGCTGCTTCTATAGGAATACAACCCTCCATTTTTGACTCCATAAGAGATTCTTATGGCTGACCCATTCTTACTCATCATACTTCCTAGAAGAGGTTTTCCCCGACTACTTTAGGATTTGTAACCTAACTCCCACAAAGTTACTCTCCCTCTATTGTCTTGTTGCTTTCTTCATATAGTTTATCATGACTTATCATTGTATTTTCATCTGTCTCTCTCACTAGACTGTAAGCTCTGTGAGGAAGGCACCAAGTCTGCTGTTTCCCCAATGAAGCACACTGAAGAACACAGAAGATGCGTCTTCAGTGTTGGCACAGACGTAAATGTACAACCACTCTTGGAAAAAAGCACTTCATGGCTCATGCTTTCCTACAGGTCATCTTGGCACAAAATTTTATTAGGATTCTTCTGTGAGTGTCTTCCCATAAATGTGATAAACATGTAGAACACATTTTTAAAATTTTGTCATTATTTAAAATTTTTAAGGCAAGTTAACTTTTTTTTTTTTTTTTTTTTTTTTTGGAGAGAACTGGCTGATACCTGACTCAGCTCTGGGCATGAACTGTTTAAGAACCTAGGACAAGGAGGCTGAGGCAGGAGAATTGCTTGAACCCAGGAGGCGGAGGTTGCGGTGAGCCGAGATCGCGCCATTGCACTCCAGCCTGGGTAACAAGAGCGAAACTCCGTCTCAAAAAAAAAAAAAAAGAACCTAGGACAATCTTATCATGCTAGAAAGCAAAAAAGAAAAGTGTCAAGACTATTAGAGTCTGCTAGAGACTGTTTTGTTTTTGTTTTTGTGTTTGTTTTTCTTAAGACATGAGGCAATTTGAAGGGGCTCCTATTGGCCAAAGATGAGATAATTTGAGCACCAACAAGAATAATGACTGCAATGGATTGAAGCAATTTAAATACAGTATATTAAAATCTACAAATTCAGAATCTTACTTAAAAATGTTTAGCGTTGGAGTTTCCTAGGGCACCAACTCATTCTTTTTATCCTGCTTTTCCTTTGCTAGCTGTATTTTAAGTTAACCAGAGTTGAAGAGAGAACATTCTTCCCCACAGACAATTTCTAATTACTAAGTACAGAAGAAATTATAAAAAGATGAAATTGACAATTTGTAATTTCTAATTTAAAAAAATAGATTGAGGTAACACTCACAAATGTTGAAAAACATCTGGTGAATGGCTGATGGGGAACTCTATAATGAATAAGTCAGACTGATAATGCCTGAACTTCTGATCAACTTAACATCCCTAAAAATAACACAACCAGACATTACGATTTTCTGATGGGATACACATCACATCACCTTTTCTATGTGTTGTGTTCAGTACCACCCAGGAAGTAGTCTTTGTCAAAAATAAAAGTGAATCTTCATCTAATCAAACCTCTAGAACTAACCATCATTGTAAATAACACCGTGAGGGTGCAATCAGCCATGTGGGAAATTCTACAGGACAAATGATGCAAATCATTTAAAGAGTAAATATCAAATTTAAAAATGAGTGGGGACAAACTTTTTATTAAGAGAGTCTTAAGAGACATATCAACCAAATTTATTTGCGGACATTGTGTTAACCTGATTTAAATAGACAAACTACAAAAAATGATTTTTAGACAACAGTAGAATAATGAACAATAATTGGGCATTAGCTCATATTAACAAATTATTGCTAAATTTGTTGGGTGTGACAATGATACATGTTTTTAAAAAGTTTTTGTTTGAGGAAGGTACTAAAATAGTTACTGGTCAAATATGATGCTTGAGATTTACTTTGAAATGCTCTAGAAAAATAAAAGTGTGTGTGTGTTTATGTGTGTGTTAGAGAGAAGAAACAAGAATGAGAAAATGTTGATGAATGTTGAAGCTGGGTATTAGGAACAGAGGGTTCCTCTGCTTTTGTATTTGTTTGAAAATGATCATGCTTAAAATTAAAAGTTGATTGTTTTAAAATGTTTTCTCATGAAATGCAGCAAAAATGCAAAAGAACTTACACTAGAAGAAAAATATTGAAATGCATTCTCGTGTATCAATAACCAGAGGAAAACTTGAAACATTATGATTTCTAGAGGTCTTCCTTGGCCCCTCCTTAAATACGTCATCCTTCTTCTTTCTAAGTGATACTATTCTGAATTTTATGGTATTATACCTTTGACTTTCCTTATAAAAGTTTTTTAAAACTACTCTTGCACCTATTCTTACATAACATACTGTTTAGTTATTTTTTCTGTTTTTGAACTTCATACAAATAGAATCATGCTTTATGCATTCTGTTGACTTGCCTTTTTCTTTCAACATCAATTTTGAAATGATCCATGTTGATGCTTTTAACTGCAGTTTATTCATTTCTGTTTCTGCAAAGAGTTCTAATGTGTACATACACTAAAACCTTTGTAATCCATTCTACAGTTGGTAGACATTTGAGTTCTATTCTACTTATTATGAACAGTCCTGTACATTTCTCCTAGTGCATATATGAAAGAATTTATTTAAGATATGTACCTGTTACAGCATTGTAGGAAACATGCAGATGAAATTGAGGAATGCCAAATTTTTTCTAAAGTGGTGGTTCGACCAATTTACGTTTCCTCCAGTAAGCAGTGTTTTCGGATTTCCCCCCTTCCATATTTTTACCTACTCTTAATATTTTTAGACTTCTTAATTTTTGCCAATCTGATTAATAAGAAATGGTATAGTGTTATTATTGTAATTTTCCTTTCTCATGAGTGTGAGAATCTTCTTATGTTTTCTGGATATTTGTGCTTCTTCCGTGAAATACACATTCATTCTTTTGTTCATAATCTGACAAGTTGTTTCTCTTTTTCTTATTATTTCCAAGGAATTCTTTATGCATTCTGTTTATTAACTTTCTGTGTTATATGAATTACAAGTAACTGTTTTGTGGCTTTTATCACTCTTTATAAAATCCTTCAATGAACCAATGTTCTTAATGTTAACAGTCAAATTTGTCAATCTTACACTCTTGTTCCTGTTATTTTACCAATCTCCTATTTCAAGGTCAAAAAGATATTCCTCTATATTGTCTTCTAACAGCTTTTTACTTTTATTTTTCACATCTAGGTCTTGATTCACCTCAATTTTCCCCTCCTCCCTTGGTATTTGTGAGGTAGTGCTCCTATTTCATTTTTTTCCATATGGATTGCCAGTTGACCCAAAATCATTTATTGAAAAGTTCGTTCTTTCTCCACTGCTCTATAATACTAACTCAGTCATAAATCAAGTGTCTATATAAGCGTGGATCTGCTTTTGGGCTCTCTAAAACAGGCTGAATTTCCATCATCCAGAAAAAACACTAAGTAGAACAGTCTAAGTTTGGTAATTTCCCTTATTACCTCAAACCTAGAACTTCTGAGATTGTTCTCAATTTACTTCTCTTCCTTCTGTTACTCTTCCAAACCATCATTCCTAGTCTTCCCAGGTCCCTAAAGCACAATTTAGTTGATGTCAGTTCTCTGTTTAAAAACATTAAAGGGGCCCACATTGGGCACTATTTTAGGCTCCCTTAGCCTGACAGTGAACCACTCCACCTTACCTTCCAGATCTGCATTAACTTCAACAGTGCCTACATTATAGCAGACACAGTAAATACTAGCTTCCTTACAGGATTTCACATAGGTAAATGAGAGGGACATGATTTGCCTCCTGGTATAGCCAATATGTTCTCACCTATACTTTTATTTATTTTGTTTTTGTCAAATATGTATGATCTAGGAATTTTTCTAAATCACATAACCATTATAAGGGTTTCAGGTCCCTATTTTGTCATTGTTCTAAAGTATCTTACCAACCCTGTTTTAAAATGTTATATAAAAATATAACTGTTTAACAAAATCATTCATTCCAGTTGAGTTTAATTTACCTTGTACTATTAACAAAGGACTCTCCAAAAACCAAAATGACAAAGCAATCAAGGTCTATTTAATAACAAACAGAATGTTTTGTTACATTTTATTAGATGTGCCAGAACCCTAATTTGAGGATGCTTGCTTACCTATGCTATCTGTATATACATTTTGGTATTAGCTCCCTTTTTGAGCTGGAATATAAAAGTCTTCTGCAGGCAGCTTCGGGGACCAATTAACTCCATTAAATTATATCCAGTTATGTAGTGAACTGAACCACTGCTCGTCTGGGGCTGTCTAGAGCTGTGACAATTAGGAGATGGAGAGAGGCAGAGAGATTGATTTTATATGTCACGGAAGCACACTGCAACAGTATGCCAGAGTGACTTTCAAAATGGCCTTAAAATATTCCAAACTCAGGGAGTTTCCTTGCTCCTGAGTGGGAGTTGACAGACTGTCTGGCAGCATTAGAAACAGGCAGAGGAAAGCTGATGTCTATATTGCGTCCTCTAATAACATTCTGCCTTTTTGCGGCATCACCCCCTTAAAAGGATCCGTCTATTTGTTGTGAGGTGTCTGTGTGTGTGTGTGTGTGTGTGTCTGTGTATCCGCGCGCGCGCGCGCGCGTGTGTGCTTTGCCTCCCCTTGTGCAAAGAGCATGATATCACTTCTCACATCTGGGAAAACCAAACCGAAGGAGGCTAACCCTCCCAAGGTCACCTAGAAGATTACTCTTGTGGCTCCGGGTAGGTGGTGTGTGGGAGGAACAGAACCCAGGTGTCCGGACTCCAGCTTTGTTGGGCATTAAACCATTTTCCTTCCCTTTCGAAAAAAAATTACTTGGGGGGGAGGTGGGAAGTGAGAGATTAATCAGATTTCCTCTTTTCCCTTATTTCCCCTCCCCCTTACGAAAATAAAAACTCGGGAAAGCTAAAGAAGTGCCCACCCTGCAGTTCTTAAGCAGGGTCCCCCCAATCCACCCCCCACCCCTACTCCCACTCATACCCTCACTCCCACTCCTACTCATTTCCCCACCCCCGACACAAAGCGATCCGGACTCCCAGGGCTTCCGCCGGTCCTACCGAGAGCCTGGAAGGTGAGGAGTGGTTAAAACTCAGCCCTCACCTCCAGCGGGTCCCGGGCTCGGCGGCGCCCAGGCCCCGCCCCCGCCCCCGCCCGCCCTTCCCCCACGGCCTCAGAACGCCAGCCCCTCTCCTCTCTCCCCAACGGGCGCACCCACCCCAGATGCCGCCTGGCACCGAGCGCAGCCGCCGCCGCCGCCGCCGCCGCCGCACTTTCCGCTTGTATTGATCACCTCTCAGCCTCGCGCAGCCGGCTAGCCCGAGCGGACCGCGGCCAGCGCGCCAGCCCTTGGCAGCCCCGGAGCAGTCGGGCTCCGGGAGGAAACTCCTTGGGAGCGCCCTGTCCGGGGTGCCCTCTGCGCTCTGCAGTGTTTTTTTTTCTGCCTGGGAGGAGGAGGAAGAGGAGGAGGAGGAGGAGGAAGAGGAGGAGGAGGAGGAGAAGGACGTCTGGTCCCGGCTGGGAGGTGGAGCAGCGGCAGCAGCAGCAGCCGCCGAGGCAGCCGCAGCCGCCGCCGCCGCCGGAAAGGGAGAGGCAGGAGAGCCCGAGACTTGGAAACCCCAAAGTGTCCGCGACCCTGCACGGCAGGCTCCCTTCCAGCTTCATGGGCAAAGTGTGGAAACAGCAGATGTACCCTCAGTACGCCACCTACTACTACCCTCAGTATCTGCAAGCGAAGGTAAGGGGGCGCCGCGGGGAGGTGGCCGCCGGAGGAGGGGGCCCAGGGGCGCGCGCGGGGTCGGTCCCGGGGAGGGGCGCGCAGCAAGCCCCCGCCGCCCACGGGCGGAGTTGCTGGAAGGTTGCTAACTATAGCGCTGGCCTGGGCAGAGCCGGGCGGCGCGCGGGGCGGCGGCTTCCCGGGGAGCGGAGTGCGGGGATCGGGTTACAGAAAACCGCGGGGGGAGAGACTAGACAGGAAAGAGCCGCCGGCCCCTTCCTGGCCCGGCCAGTGGGGAGGGTCGCGGGGCCGAGCGGCGCCCCTTGCCGAGCCCTGGCTGGCCGGCGGTCGTTGCCTGGCGTCTGCGTCTGGATCCGCTGGTGGCCCGGCTTTTCGACCCCTTTTCCAAGGGCCTCGCCCTGTGGGCTGTGACTCTTCACTCCCCTCGCCGAGGCACGAAGCCTCCCGCCCCCCAGGGACGCCCCTCCCGCGCGCGCGATGACTGGGGCTGGAGGGGCGACCGGGCCGGGACATTTTCCTCCCCGCCTCCGGCCCTGCGCGCCCGCCCCTCGCCTCTGATCTTTGTGCGGTGTGGCACTTCACCTGGTTACTGATTTCTACTTTTACGCTGGTGTTTTGGGTAGAAAAGTGGCCAAAGTTCACTCGCGTTCATTGATGTCCCTTTTAATCTCTAGAGGTTTTGCAAAGGAGGGACAATGGGCAGATTTCAGTGCAGAGAAAAAAGTGACTTTGTAATTGGTTAAAGAAGAAACAAAAACAAAACTACCTTATATGTTTGCCACAGATCGATTTCCAATGTTGCTTTTTAAAAAAAGTGACCTCGGCACACTCTTGGGTAACAACAGCTGATGACATACAGCCATATAAATTGCACCTGGCTTTCTAGGGACCCTGGGTACTTTGTTAGTGGGCCTATCTTATTTTTACAATAAGAATTTGATGCCTCCTGAACTCATTTAAAAAATTGTTTGGGCCACAAAGACTAAAGATTTCACTGCTTTGGAAGCAGCCGCCAGAATTTAGGAGGTTAGAAGCTAGATGCAGCAGCCTTCTTCAGTCAACATCTTTCACAACTCCGGTGCCCTTCTCATCACAAAAAAATCAGGTATGGATGCAGTGTCCGAACTTTATTTGGGAGGTTGTTATCATGACCTGCTTGCTGATAGTTGGGCATTTCTGGCCTGGTACAAAGAATCTCTGATAAGGCCTTTTCTTTCTTAGAATGTGTGTGGTCCACGTTTTCATGTGCTTAGGACATAGCCCTGTATTTGTCTACCTAAAAAGGACACTTGTCAGTATCGAGACCAGAAATGTCGTAGCACTCCAGGGCCTCATTTTCACTTCACCCAATTCCCACTTTACTTTGGGTCACCAGGAAGCAGCAAAATGGTAGCAGGAAGGATATACCCTTATTCATCTCTATGTCGTTCTCACAGTATTTGTTTTCAGGAACTTGCAAGAGATGCTTCTGTGAGCTACATGGTAGCTGTTCAAAGAAATTCTGTGGCATAATCAATGCACTACTTTTTAGATGTCTTATATATTTAATGCACTTGTTTAAATTATGCAGCATTGGGTGCCTAAAGGACAGCTTATTCAACACTTAACAATATGAATAATAAATACACCCACTCAGGTGAAGAAGAAAAAAAGCCATGTTTCTACAGGCACATTTACCTTAGTAATTTTTATGTACTATTAGTAAGTTAGAAACCAAGTCCACACCATTTAATATAGCTAATGCGATGCCATTTGGCTTTTTTGCCCTGTAAATAATTGAAGAGAGAGACAAACGGCAAGAGCCTGCTCTAGTAATTAGGGTCGGATCCCAGAAAGCTTTATGGCCCATTTTCTGAAAGTGTGCTTCCTGCAAAAAGCATTTAATATTGATTTGTGTTGTGGTAAATGACACTCTCAAAACATATTTTGCTATTTCTACAATTAAATCTGAAATCCTATTATTCTGAATTCCTTTGTTTCTGGAGAAAGTTATACATACTCACTTGACCTATATAACATAATATTAAAGTTTGGTGATTAAGTCTAAATTCCCTGTTATAGGAGTAACTTGATTATCTCAGAAGGGGACATCTTCTAAAAATGGCACGTGACTAGATGCAAATTTTAGGTAGGCAGAGTTCAGAACACACAGCCCTTTTTTTTCCCTCCGACATGTAGTCATTAAAAAAAGCACATAGAGACTTTGATTTGTAGTTAGTTTAAAAACAAGTGTTGCCTAATCTACCTAAAGAGTTAATAAACTCACTTTAGGATCTGCTATCTGTCATGATTCTTGCCTGTGTGTGTGCTTTAAAATATGGGATAGAAAACATCACTCTGTTTAAAGTACAGTGATGTGTTTGCTAGTCAGAGTTGTTTTGAAACTTTGGTTTGGAAGCTATATCAAAATCTGAAGAATGGCATGGTCATTTAAAAAGTGATATCTAATTTGTGCTCAAGAGATAGATAGGATTTTCTCAAATCCCATTTCTTTTCATCAGAAGGAATAAATAATACCAGGTAAAATGGAACTTAAAAGTTTGTTTTGTTACCATACTTCAAAAAGTTATATATGTCAAACCATCCTTCTTGTTTTAGTGATCCAGTCTGTTTTGGTAAATTTATTTTGTACTTTTACCCATAAAAACCTACTAGTTACTTCCACATTTTATTAATAAAAAAATACCATCTGTTGGGCTGTGTTGGAGCAAATGTCCATATTGGTATGCTTTGTGCTTTGACAGAAAGAGACAAAAATCATTAGAAAAAGTATTATGTCTGCATGAAACATAAAATAAACTTGAGGGTACTATGGAAGAGCAGGACATGAGTGGAAATGAATGAGATTGTGTAATTTTCGTAATACCTTGGTGTAGAGTTACATAAGTTTCAAGTAACCTGATTTCACATGCTGTTGGTTTTTTTTGTATTTCTCAGTTAGAATGGTCTTAATCACAGCGGGTTCTTTTTTATCAGCTGAAACATTCATTCTGAAATGTAGTTTGATGTAGCTTTATAAACATAACATATATTGTCCTAAAGAATTTTCTAAATTTTAAAATGACCTATGCTGTATTATATTAAATTTAATATCCACCTTTTAGCTACACAGAAAAAATATGTTGATAATCTAACATATTTTAACTTAAAGATTTGTATGTACACATTTTCCACCAGTGGCTGCATTAATTTCACTTATTGTAAAAGCAAGCCTTGAGTTATGGTGTGTTTATTTCAAAGATATTACAACATACATTATTTCCAATGCATGTATGTAAATGGTTATGGGGATTAAAATACTCTATTTCTTTTGAAGAAAGGGAAGTGCAAAATTTTCCTTCCATGATTAGTTAGCTACATATTTTGTACCAACTAAAAGCAATTTGACACAGTTGTAATCTTTATTCACATAGTTCTAAGAATATATTTCTATAAAATATATGGAAAGCTTGATTTTTTTAAAGGTTTTATGTATAAAGCAGTATTGTTTTCCATACGAAAGAAATGTCTATACAAAAGATACTGTCTATACAAAAGATATGCTTCTTTCTAAAAAAAAAAAACCATAATTTTAATTTTGTTTTTCTACCATTTTTACATAAGTGTATAGCACAGAATATATCTGAACCTATCTTCAGAATCTGAAAATAGTGAATGATACAATTTATTCTATTAATAAAGGCTACTAGAACGAAGCAATTTTCTGCGTTGAACTTTTGCATGCGTTTTTTTGTTGAATTCCTCAACTCTTACTTAGTTGTAGCCAAATGAATATTGTATCAAACAATGTTTTTCCAAAAATTGGGAGTCCTGATTTGATACATAAAACTATTGTGTCTAATTAAGTGGAAGTACACAGGCATGATATTGAAACGTAGTGCACTTTGTGTCATAAGAAGCAACCAAATTTATGAGGCAAATAAAGTTTGCTTAAATATATCAGTTTGGTAATGCAGTATCTTACACTGATGAATCAACCTTATTTCCTTGGGTGAGTGGGGTCTGATGACTGTCTCGAAGTGGTATTGGAAGACTGCAGGATGTGTAAATGTTAAAATGAAGATGCATTGTAATGCAAATAGCTATTTTTTTCCTCCGGCACGTAGTCATTAAAAATAAAAACATAGAGACTTTGATTTGTAGGTAGTTTAAAAACAAGTGTTGCCTAATCTACCTAAAGAGTTAATAAACTCACTTTAGGATCTGCTATCTGTCATGATTCTTGCCTCTGTGTGTGCTTTAACCTTCCTAAAATATGGGATAGAAAACATCACTCTGTTTAAAGTACAGCGATATGTTTTAAACCAATAGCTATTTCTTTTGAATTTCCCATACAACTTTTTTTTTTCTATGTTGGGAGCCAAATCTTAAGCTCCTTCAAGGGAAAAGGAAAAGATAGGTGAAGAGAACTAGGAAAGTAATCATTTAGTATCAGTTATAACTACGTATACCTTTCAAATGTGGGGAATTTCCATGTAACATACTTTCAAAAAAAGAATTTTCACTGATATATTGCTCTGACTTCACATTTTGCTTAATGGTTTATTGAAGCCATTTGGAAATGTAGCTTTTAAATTGGGACAATAAAGTTTTATTCTATTTATTGGAGTATTATAAAAATAAGTATTAGAATATTATAGAAATAGGAATATGTCAAGTTACTCTCAAGTGGAAGTGTTTTATGCAATCTAAAATAGCTTATTTTAAAGAAATGTAGTAATAACATGTCAGTTATTCAAATGCAGCACCATAACATTTGTTATAAAACCAAACCAAATATTCAAAAGTTGAACATGGGCTTGGGGATTTTATGTGGGATGAATTTTAAATGTTCTGGTTTCTCTGCTGTTTTATTTTAAAGAATAAATAGTAAAACCTGATGGAACTCGGCTGCACCTCATGAGAGGCAGCGCTTGGACGATGGAGGCCTACCATGGATAGTTTGGTGATGCAGAGCAGAATGTCATTTTAGAACAAACAGTGTGTGTTGAACACACATAAAAATTTGAGTACACACACAAATTTGATAATAGAAACAAAACATTTCTTAATCTGATAGACTGGGGAAGAGAAGAGTGTAGAGAGGATGGTGACAGCTAAGCCAACCACGAACTGAACATATATCTCCCATAATCTAATTTCTTAATGCATCTAGTCTCCTTAACGAAATTATGTGAATGTTTTAATTTTTCAAACAAGCACTGGAAAATAAGCATGTGATAATGATGAGAGAAAAACAAAAAGGAGAGAGCAAAAATCAACATCTGAACCTCCTAGGAGAGAAAAATGTGTAAAATTAAGCATTGTCATTCCCTCCCTATGTTGTCTCTTAACCAATTCTTAAATGGATGCATTTTGGAAGACGGAGAGTATGTTGGATGTTGAATATGAGAACCTAAATTCTGAAAGTGAGGTTGGATGCTAATGTGAACAGTTAACTTATATGTAAATGTGGCACTGTAAACATACTAAATCAATGTTGGTGGGTGGCTTCCTATATTCACTGTAATGTCTGTGTTGTGGATTATGTAAAAGCTGGTGGTTTGTTATAAAATTGCTGAGGCTTATCATGAAGGACTAAAACACTAGCCAATCAATTGTATTTACTGAGTGACCCTAGTACATCATTCTTTGCACTTGACATTGGGAAACTTCAGAGAGTGGCACATCTGGTCTCTGCTCTCCAGCACTTTACAAGCTACCAGGGAGGACAGAATAGACACAATACAAGAAATAAGTTCAAAATATTTATAAAGTAGTACACCTACAAAAGCAGTACACCAGCTGATGTGCTGGGTTTGAGTGACTGAGAAGGCACTAAGATATATGTAGGATTAAATACTTCGCCATGTCTTTTGCAAGAAAGTGTAAAGTGCTAATAAAGGCTACAATAAACCTGGGAATTTTAGAAAGAAATAGGGCTTTATATGAATAAATGAAATTTTTTGACTTGATAATCAACATTGTTTTGCATTTTTTTCTGCTGTATAAATCCTTTTAAGAGTACTTAGAATTTTAAACGAATAATATTTTTTGTACTTTATATTAACACCTTTCCCTCAAAGTTTCATATTCAATTAATTTATTTCACCCTCTTATTTTTCTAGTTTTATGCTTACAAATGTGCTGTTAAGACAACCTATTAGAGGTGTGGCAGGTTGGAAATGTAGTCCTTAAATGACGACATAATGATTATACAGAAATATCACTTTTATTGTTTTGAACCATTTGAAATGATGTTTATTTCTCCTAACTCATTAGCTTTGCTTCCGGGAAAAGGGAAGAAATAAGTCTGGGGTTTGTAAGGCTGCTAATTAGATCATTGCTTGCTTGCAATCTACACACTGATAATGTGTCTAAAGTGAGCTGGCATTTCTGCAGAAAATAAGATGTTAAAAAATTATTCCTGGTCTTTAGTGGATATCTCTTTATCTGGTCATCAGCCAGCTTTAGTTCTTTTAAAATAAGGTGTTATTCACCTCGGCAACTGGATCCAAGGGCTTCAGGAGTCCTATTGTCCTCTACTTGGCCTCAGTGTGGGCCCTGGAATCTAGTCCTCAGGCTGCCCATTGGACAACATATGCTATGCGGTTGGGCTGCTGGGTCCCAGATAAACAGTGATTTCAGGGAAAGATTTTGTGCAACAAAATGAGGTCATTTCGTAGATGTCATAAATATTTTCACTGGTCCTGAAGGAAAAATGCATCATCTTCCCAGTTCTGCAGTTGTGGACCCATTTCACACAATACTAAAAGAGTTTTTTTCTGCAAGGTGAAAAACCAAATACTTAGAGTGGCAGAATTGGATGGATACATCACAGAATGCCATGCTCTGAACTTGAGTTTCTTGGGCTGGGAGAGACTGGGAATCAAACTGCCAAAATAGAATTTTATATTAAGAGCTTACATTTGTATTATCCTCAGATAATACTTACTGTTTCTCCTGTTAAATGATTTTTAAACATGGTGATTTTGAGTTGTAATTGGCAGTATAGTTGAGCTGGAGAACCCTTAAACCCTCCCTTACCAGTAGAATTACAATGAAATATTTTCACAGTTTATGTAATAAGGTCTTAGATAAAATATTTAGTCATTAGGAAAAGTAAATTATATTGAAATCTGTAATATCATCAACTTTACCTTGTCTTCTCAACAACAATTTGATTTCATCATCAAACAGGTTTTTGACAAATGCAGACACTTATAAAAAGAAAAATTTGACAGAAAAATGTATTTTCAAGTCACTAACTGAAATACTCCCACGACCCTCTTTGCCTCCTACAAAACACAGCTCTGATTAATTTCATTATTTCTAAATGAAGTTCTTTTAAGAAGGTGCCTAATCTCAGCCTCTTGTTAGGTTTCATTCCACATGATGACTTGCATGCTTTTATTTAAAAAACAATAAACACAGAAAGAATTACCTACCAGAGAATTGGCTACTAGATGATGTGTTTCTCATGTTCTATGTGATTTGCTCAAAAACTGGATATACCTTAACTTACAAATGAGTTGTATTTCCAACAATTTTATTCCAAACAGTTTGCTTGTCATTTGGTTATTTAAAACTTGAAATTCATTTCATATGTAAATTGTTATACTTAATGATGTCATCTCCAGCGAACCTGTAAGAGTCTATAAAAGTAACCCACTTTATAATTCACGTATACTTTTCTACTAATACTGTCATTGAACCAAATCACCACATCAGGTGATGCTTCTTGGAGAGGGGGGAGAGTTTTTGGGGTTAGATTTCCAGGAACCCATCTTTGCTTTCTTTGGGTGAGTGGGAAGGCAGGGTTCTTCTACAATCTTTCACCAAGGCTTTGAGCTTTTATGACTGGGGGAGGGGTTTCGAGAAGATGTGAAGTCACATGGATCAGGGAGTTTGTACTGGAGCTTCCTCTGACAGCCCTCTTCACTTCTAGACCCACTCACCTGTTTTCTTTTCTTGTGCTGGCCTCAGAGATAAACTCGTTCCCTTTTTCCCCTAATTAAAAAAATTTCTTTTCCTTTCTAAGAGCCAAGTGTTCCTAGTAGTGCTTCTCACGCTGAGCTCACCACTGCAATATTACTATAGCCTAACAGCTTTTCTGTACTCTCCTCTAGCCTTGAATCAAACAAACATCTCCTGAAGCTGGTAACCAGAAGGAAACAAAAAGACCAAGTAAAAATTCTGTCTATCTCTCCCAATTCTCTTGTTTTAACCTTTTCCTGGTTCATTGATGGTTCATAACTCTTTAGGGAATCCCCAGACCTAAGACCTCCTTGAGAATCCAATGATGGCGTACATTTTCATTAACCTCAAATGTTTACCTAGAATCAGCCTGTGGAGCACAGGTTAACAGTCTTACCCAGGGCGGGGAGCAGTAGCTATGCCTGTAATTCCAACACTTTGGGAGGCCAATGGGGGAAGACTGCTTGAAGCCAGGAGTTTCAGAACAGCCTGGACAACATAGTGACACCCTGTCTCTCCACACACACACACACACACACACTATATATATATATATATATATATATATATATATATATATATGAAGAATCTTATCCTGGAAGGAAGACAAAGACTGAACAAATCTATGCTTAAGAGGATGAATGACAAATCACATACCTGTAATCCCAGCACTTTGGGAGGCCAAGGCAGTTGGATCACAAGATAAGCAGATCGAAACAATCTTGGCCAACATGGTGAAACCTCATGTCTACTAAAAATTCAAAACAATTAGCTGGGTGTGGTGGTGCATGCCTGTCATGTCTGCTACTCAGGAGGCTGAGGCACAAGAATCGCTTGAACCCAGGAGACGGAGGTTGCAGTGAGCCAAGATTGCACCACTGCACTCCATCCTAGTGACAGAGTGAGAATCTGTCTAAAAAAAAAAAGGATGAGTCAGAGCAGACCAGAAATCCCTTCATATTTTTTTTTCTGGGTTGTAGCTCAGCAGATTCTGTGGTGAAGAGCTGCACAAAAGCCAGTGTCCTGCAGAGTGGGCTTGGAGGGAGTGAAGTCCATACCCCTATCCAGCAAGGGTTTGAACAACTCCAAAGTGTGCTTCCTTTTTCTCTTCTCCCCCACTCCTGCCCTCCAATTTTCTTCCTTTACTCTTAGAGTTAAGCCACTCTGGACTGACTTCTGACAACTAACAGGTGTGTGTGCTAGTGGTAGATGCACCAGGGTGACCATCTTATAGGGTACTCCCACTTGATCTGCCGGAATCAGGGACCAGGTGTGTCTGACACAATTTGGCTAAAAAATCTTTACTACCTCTTAATGCTATAAATTATGATTAAGAGTTTGCTAACAATTGCCCCTTTGAATTGGGTTTTCTCTTCTGATTCCTTATCCAATTTTATATGGAAATTTTAAATAAAGTTTTTATTTGGTAATGTATAAGTGTGTTATGGAATCATAGACATGATGTAATACTTTGAACAAAAGTACATAATTAGCATAATAGAAAGTATTTTTATGATAAATGTATACTCCTGAGATTGAAACTTAAATATGACAAAGTCAAATAGCAAGGTATTTTTCTTAACCCATACTAAAATTTAAAATTAAATATAATCATTTTTTCTACTTTTGGATACTATTCTTTACCTAAAAGAAATCACAAAAAAAAGTTGTATTTTTTTTTTAATTGGCAAAAACCTAAAAAAGGTATTTCTAATTTGGTAATAATTTCTCAGACTTTAAGTTTAGTTGCAGAAATGTTTAACCTTGATTTTGTTTGCTTTTTTTTTTTTAGGAGAGATTATTTTTTAACCTACAAATAGGATTTTAAATGACAGCGGGTGATATCTGGTGTTCTTTTCTACCTCTCTGTCTCTGTCACAAAATTCAAATTCATGTTTCAGCAGTACAGGATGTTCTTCAGTGCACATCCTTTGAGCCTTCAAAATTTGATTTGACTGTGTGGTCTGACGATTGCGTGTTGAGATAAGTACATTGTGATAGTAATCTGTGTCTGAGCCCTAATGAACATCTGCTTTCTAGGACGCCACAGGAGCACCTTTCTTTGTTTCCTTTTCCTTTGCCTCTTTGATTTGAATCTTGTTAAAGCCTGCAAATGGGTCATTTTTGTTTGTTTTTCAGTATGCAAATCATATCTCCCTTTTTTGGGGGGAAAAAGAAGCCAGATATTTTAAATATAAATGAATGGACTGGGAATTTTAAAGGAGTCTTCAGGAAGTGGACAGCTATAGTTCTTTGATTAGCAAATCGGAATCATGCTACTCTGAAAATCATCTAGTTAAGATGATATAGATGGAACTACCTGGCCAGTTTAATTAAATGCAGTAAATACTTACTGTGCAGGCATGGTATTAGGCCCTGAAGGTATGATATTAGGAAGGTATGATATGTAATTAAAGCATAGTGTGCATCATCATAAAGCACAGTGGAATATTTTTGTTTATTTAAAATTTATATAGTACACAAATTTTAAATCTATAGGTTGATATACTCATGTAATAACCACTCAGGTGATGATAAAACATTTCCAGAACCAGAAAGCATCCTCATTTTTACCCACTAAAGGTAACTACTAGTGTGACTTCTATCTTTGTTGGTTGGTTATATCCATTCTTGTACATCATAAAGATGAAATTGTATTTTATATATCCTTTTCTGTCTGGCTTCCTTAGCTCATTATTGTTTTGGTTTGATTCATTGATGTTGTTATGTGTGCAATTGGTTCTTTTTTTAATGCTGTGTGTATTACATCACAGAATATATTGTATCACCATTTATCCATTCTGTTATTAATGGGCACTTGGATGATTTCAATTTTAGACCATTTTCAATAAAATTACAGTAATTGTCTTGTTCATATCATGCTTTCAACATATGCACTTACTCCTAAGAGAGGAATTTTTAGGTTATAGGGTATGTGTGTGTTCAGCTTCAATAGATACCACAAGTTTTCTCCTGCCAGCAAAGCATGAGAAGTCTAATTGCTCTACATCCTCACTAAAATTTGATATTGTCAGTCTTTTATCTGTAGCCCTTCTGGTGAGTGGGTATCTTGTTGTGATTTTAATTTGCATTTTTCTGATGATAAATGATGTTGAGCACTTTTAAAAATATATTTATTGGCCAATTAAATATCCTCTTTTGAGAAGTCTTTTGCAAATTTTTTGATTTTTTTTTTTAAGTAACAACTTTATTGGGATGTAATTTCCATACCATGCAATTCAACTTATTGTTCACTTTTTAAATTGGGTTGTCTTTTTTATTGCTTTGTATGGTTTAAAATATATTTGGGATACAATCCTTCATCAGACATATGTATGAAAATATCTTCTACTAATTTTCCAGTTTTCTGTTTTACTGTTTGATTGATAGTTTCAATAAATAGAAGTTCTTAATTTTAATGAAGTAAAATTTATCAGTATTTTATGATAATTGCTTTTCTTGTCTGTTTAAAAAAATCTTTGCTTACTTTAAGATTGTGAAGTTTTTTTTGTTTGTTTGTTTGTTTGTTTTTGTTTTGTTTTTTACATTTCCTACTAGAAGCTGTATTTTACCTTTCACATTTAGGTCTGCAATCAATTTCCAATTAATATTTGTATTTGGTGTGGATAGCATCAAGTTCTGTTCTGCCCCTACCCCCACCCCCACAGCCCCGGTATGAATATGTTATTGATCCAGCCCCATTTATTGAAAAGGCATTTTCCTCCTTTGAATTTCATTGATGCCTTTGTTGTAAACCAGGTGATCATGTTTGTGTGGTTCTTTTTCTGGACTCTTGCCTTGGTTTTTTTTTTTCCTTCAATTTGATCTTACTCTGCTGCCCATGCTGGAGTGCAGTAGCATGATCTAGACTCACTGCAACCTCTGCCTCCCAGGTTCAAGCAATTGTCATGCCATAGTCTGTCCAGTAGCTGGGATTACAGGTGTTCACTACCACGCATGGCTAATTTTTTGTACTTTTAGTAGAGTTGAGGTTTCGCTATGTTGGCCACGCTGGTCTCGAACTTCTGGCCTTAAGTGATCTGTCACCTTGGCCTCTCCAGTAGATTCTTGCTCTGTTTCATATGTATCTGTGTGCCAATACTAATTACTGTAGCAATACAGTAAGTGCATACTCTCCAAAGTGGTCTTAACTTTTCTAGGTTCTTTGTATTTCCTTATCAATTTTATTATTGGCTTTCAATTTCTGTAAAAATAAATCTGCTAGAATTTTTATTGGAATGATGCTAAATCTATACATTAATTTGGAGAGAATTGATATATTCTACTAATGAGTCTTCCCGACTTAAAAGATGGCATCTTTCTCTCTCTCTCTTTTTTTTTTTTTTGGGGGGGGGAGGGGGGTATACCTCTTATTTGTGAATTTACCTCTTTTAAGTAATTAATAATAAAACACAATGAAAAGTTATTGTTTTAAGTACTTGTTTCTTAAATACATCCAATGATTTTTTCAAGTTCTGTGTTATGATAGTTTGCATAGATTCCATGAAGAAAATAATTTTTTTAAAGAGAGAATGTTTATTATCAGAGATCAAAATTAATTTTGAAAAGGAGCTTGCCACTGAAACTTACTCTCTAAGAACAGATGACATTCTTTTTGACTTTTCTTGAATGCATGTCAAAATATAACTGTGTTTCCCCTTTATACTCTTTATTCTCTTTGTTTATTTGATGTTGTTGTGACACCCCATCACCCTGCCTTATATATTTACAAACATAGTAATGAATTGAAACTTAGTTTTGTTTAGAAGATTTTCTGAAATCTCTCATGATTTTTTAAATATGCCCCTGATATTGTGAAAGCAAAGATTGGGAATTACTGCTTAATACTAACTTCTAAGCAATAAAACATGCTGCTCAGTGGGTTTGGGTTCCTTCAAACCTTTTCTTAGGTGTTCCAAAAATCTTATGTGTATACATGTATTTTTCATGCTTTATATTGAAAGTTTTAAGCTTTAATTATTGCCATATTCAGCCAGCCAAAAACAACTACATAGAAACTTCAAAGCTTATTAGTTCTGGCTAGGTTAGCCTAGGTTGAGTAGGAGGTTGAATAGATGACTTCTGAAATTCCTTCAACTCTAAATTTTATGATTCTGGGAATTTGTAAAATCCAAGAATCACAGAATGTTAGAATGGGAAGGAACTTTAAGATTATGTAGTCTAAGCCCTTCATTTTACAGATGAGGAAGGCTACCCAGAGTGTACAGACAGAAGTAGAGCTCTAGGGAGGCAGGGGGAAGTGGCAGAAGGGCCAGAGCTGGGAAGGGTCTGGGTTTAACCTCACAGGACTGGTCAATCCATGGCCTGCAGTGGAAAAAGGGGGAAGGGAGACCACACAGGAGCTTCAGCATCACTCCAGGAAACTGGTCACAGGTTGGATGGGATGTGAATGGGGCCAGTAGCACCAGCTGGTGTCTGAACAGGAATCAGTACTGGTCTCTCTGTCTGAGGTCAACCGGCAGTCATGGCCAGGCAGACTTTTGTGCTTTCTACATCTAGATAGCTGCTTCTCTTGGTTTGAAAGAACAGCATCCAGAGCTGATTCTGCCTTGCTCCTATGTGTCTAACTTGTTGTAGATTAGCTGGGTAGCCCATAGCCGCACGCTGCTCACACTCCAGGGCTCCTGGCCTTTTGATGGTCTTGTTGTGTTTCTGAAGTCTTTCTCTACCACATTCCTAAAAATTTTGTTGTTATGACTTTGGGGCCAAAACCCTCTTCACTTTTTCAGCATGCCTGGAATTTTCCCAGATCAGCCAGATGGACTCAAACTGCTTCATTCTTGCTAAACTTTCTCTATCCTGCCATCACTTCTTGTTGTAATTAGTTTGGTCAACAACAGCAACCCAGTGAGGCTCTGGTTAAACACCACCTCTCTCTGTTGAAACCAACCCTTTAATGCACCACTCTGACGGGAACCACCTTCCGAATACCAAGCACTCCACACTGGTCTCTGTTTTTTTCCCCTGAGCTATCTGAATACACTTGGCAGGTGGGCAGCCTTCAAGAATCATCATACAATTAGGCTTCAGGAGCTCTGTTTTAGTCAATTATGTGGTAACCTTGGAAAAACAAAATGCACTGTAGGTGGCATCAACAAGCCCATTGTGCCTTTGGGCACAGCTTTTTCCTTGAGCTGTTTGGATCATATACTCATTAGGGCCACCAGCTGAAAATGTCATGACTGGCTGTGTGCCATGCGAAAGACGGACATGATGAATACCTTAAAACTCATGTGCATTATTTGTCTAAGTTAAAATGTATGTGTTTAATTGGAGAGATACAAAGTCCTAAAAAGAGTCAAATAATCAGATGAGGAATTATTATCTCTGGAAATACAGAGAATTTTCTTTTTGGTAAAAGTTTACTTCCTACAATAAAAGGTTCTGGTTTTAGTACCTTTCATCAAACTTTCTTAACATATTAAGAAGCTTTTGAGCACAGTTTACCCACATTTTCTAAGAATCTGCACCCAAATAGGCAGATGTGGTGGCATATACCTGTAGTCACAGCTACTTGGAGGCTAAGGCAGGAGGATCCATTGAATCCAGGAGTTTGAGGCTAGTGAGCTAGGTTTGTGCCACTGTAGTGCTGCCTGGGTGACAGAGTGAGATTCTGTCCCTTAGGAAAAAAAAATGCAGGTAAACTGAAACAAGTATGTAAAATTCTTTTAGTTAATTTTTATTTTGTTTTGTTTTGTTTTTGAGACAAAGTCTCGCTCTGTCGCTCAGGCTGGAATGCAATGGTGCAAACATGGCTCATTGCAACCTCAGCCTCTTGGGCTCAAGTGATCCTCCTGTCTCAGCCTCTGAAGTAGCTGAGACCGGAGGCATGCACCACCACACCCTGCTAGATATATGCAATTCTGTGTTGGTTATTTGCTCACTCTTAGGCAGCCTGTAAAGTTTCATTCTTTGGATGCTTAAAAAAATGGAGACTGCTTACTAATTTGATTTTTCTGTTTCTTCTTATATTTTAACTTACACTAGGTGACATTTTATTTAGACTATACTGTATAAATACATTTACATTTAATGCTGGGGGAAAAAGACTGAGAAAGTCAGAAAATATCGGGAAAGAAAAGGCATAGCATGGGGTTACATGTATATTTAGAAATAGTTTTATATTGCACTTTATAAACACTAATTTGTGTACAAGCGGGCTTCTCTTTACAAAAATGTAAGATCTTCAAAGACAACAAGTATATTTTGTTCATATGCCTATTACAATGTTTTGAACATAGTAGGTACTTTGTGTTTGTTGAATTGAATCCACGTCTTTTGTTTACCGACATGATAAAGAGGAATATGAGTCACAGACAGAATTCTTTAGTGATTAAATACTTCTGATTCAAGTACATACGTGATTAGGATAAAAATGAGCTTTTAGCCTAAATTACCCAAGTAATGTTCTCAGTCTCAAACTTTACTATGAGACTTGGGTCATAGTGTCCCCAAAGGTGATCATTACTAAGCTAGTTTGTTGTCGTCACATAAACACTTCATAAAATACAAAAACCAAATATTCAATGACTATCTTAAGTTAAATATAAAGAATATAATATGTATAGAAAAGGGGGTGGGAACAGGTGTGGTGGCTTATGCCTGTAATCCCAGCACTTTGGGAGGCCGAGGTGGGTGGATCGCTTGAGCCCAGGAGTTTGAGACCAGCCTGTGCAACATGGCAAGACCCCATCTCTACAAAAAATACAAAAATTAACTGGACGTGATCACTTGTTCCTGTAGTCCCAGCAGCTACACTTGAGGCTGAGGTGGGAGGATTGATTGAGTGTGGGAGGCAAAGGTTGCAGTGAGCCAAGATCATGCAACTACACTCCAGCCTGGGTGATGGAGTGAGACCCCTTCTCAAAAAAAAAAAAAAAAAAAGGAAGAAAGAAATTTTTGAGGGGAGGCCCATTTTACTCTATTAATATAATTTAAAAAGTAACATATGGATGGAGCATTATTAATTGAAAAGCAATTAAGTTTTAAAAAGCAAAATAAATGGCTACATACCTAAAAATGATATTTCTTAGGATTAGCTGAAGATTTCTAAGGACCTAGAACTGTGTCTGACAAGAATATGTGATTATATTAGTTAGGATTCTGATAGGAAATGAATGACATACATACTCAAACTTGGTATTTAAGGAACATTTACAACTGTGTTGGCAGGTCTTAGGGAAACCAAAAAGAAACAATGACATGTTCTGAGGCCAGCGAAAGATGAGTGCCTTTACTAGTCAGAGTCTGAAAGAGCAAAGGGTGGGAGCAGTTACCAGAACCTGGAGGGGGAGCCCAGTGAAGGGGGCACCCTGAGTGAGGTGATGACCTTCAGCCAAGGACAAAGCCCATGTTGACCAGATATCTCTCACTTTCCTCCTACTCTTAGATCTGCCAGTGCCTTCAATTGGAACCAACAGGAAGCCAGAGAGAGGAGGATCTCAGTGATGCAGGGCAAGTGGTCAGTCCTCAGGGCACGGAATAGAGGGGAGAAGGTGGAGAGGCGAATGAAGTGAGGGAGTCAGTAAATTCTGTTGAATAAAGGAATGGCTAATCGTTACTTTTCTTTACTTCGCCCCGCCAAATCACTTTTCTTTCTTTCTTTTTTTTTTTTTTTTAATTAATTTTGGTTTTCCATGAAGGCTGCTCTCTACCTCCAAATGGCCAAATCACTTTTCTTAATGGATAGTTTCATTTCTTTTAGTTAACAGGGCTACCCATTGCCTTCTTAAAAATCTGCTGTTATTACTCAAATGAATTAGATACGCAGTATTTACTGAGTGCCTACCACAGCATTTTTACAGGTCTATGGCTAATCAATAGTGGAAACTTTATAAGAAAATTAGTTATTAGTGGAATTTTTTAGCCTGTCTTCAGAAATCTGCATTATTTTAAGTCAACAACCTGAAAAAAAACAATCACCTGAATTTCATAATTATTTGATAAGGATGTGAAACATTTTCACATCATAAATACAACATATTACCTGCCATGCAACTGAAAATACTTTGCGGGGCATTAACTCCGTGGATATTGTTTTCTGGTTATTCTTACACAACTCAAGCCTACTTTTTGTCCACATTTTCCACATTATGCTTTAATTGATCTGTCTTTAATAAGACATAAGAATTACATCTGAGATTTTTGCATTTTAAAAGGAATGAGCTCTAAATTTAATTATGACAAATATTTAAAATGATTCTTCCTGTACATACTCAAGAAGTTTTTGTTTTGTATATTGTGGTAAATAATGTTAAATTTGTCACTTTAACCGTTTTTTTATGTGTACAATTCAGTGGCACTAAGTACATTCACATTATTAGGCAACCATCACCACTGAAGAATGTTTTTTAATCCTTCCTATTGAGAGGTGGTGTTTCTAGTTTCACGGAAATTTTTTTTTCTCTTCCAAAAAGAACAACAGTAAAATCCCATGAGCGTGCATTCATATCAGTAAAGAAACATCTGCCAAAATCCTATCAAATGACATTTTAAAGTGGTATTAAATTAGCGAAGCTATTGTAAGCTTGTTCATCAACACACACGAAAAAGAATTTGTTGGAAATAACTTACAGAATGAACTTGTCACTTTAAACAGGAAGATGTTATTATTTTGCTTCTTTTTATTTAACTTCTGAAGGAATTTTGTCAGAAGTCCAGCTAACACTCTAGACTCATGGTTGTAATGTATGGGATATGCCACACTTTGTGACTCACCTTTCTTTAATGTATTTTTCAAATTTGAATAATAATATCCAGACTCAAACTTACATTCTTTTGTTCATTTAATTGAGTTCTGAGATGGTAATAACACAGCGGTGAAATTTTTAACTTTTATGTATGATAAAGCACATAATTAACTCATAATGTTTTATGAAAATAAAAAGATAAAGCCAGCTTTCCTCTACAACATGGGTTCTTTTTACCTGTTGTCATAGTAACCAGGTAAACACTAATACAACCAAATGTACATCAAAAAAGTTTTTCACATAAATGGTATTGAAAATATTTATAGGACCTTTAAAAAATAGATTATCTGAGTAGAGGAAGAAAAGACTCAAGTAATAGAGGAGAAGTAGTCAAACTTTATTTGCATATGGAAAAAGAGTTGAGGGGGTGGAAATCTGCGTTGCTGAGAAAAAGAGTTTTCAGAGCAGACTGTTCTGGTATTTTATACCAATTATGTGCAGCTATTGCTTTGAATAAATTCTGCTGCCCTGCTGAGATTTCCTTTTTACAAATCCTGGAGCAATTATAAGATGGAAGTCTGGAATGTATAAACAATGTCCTTTGAACAGTAAATGAGCCTCATTCTTATAAAACTCAAGGGTAGAAATGTACTACCTTTTATCCTATGTTTCTCTGCCTTTCCTTCCTCCTTAATCATAGCACAGAAATTAGGGTCTACTTCAAGACTATACAAAAACATGAGTTTTGCCTAAAAATACTTTTAAATGATGAATTCCATAAAATTAACAAAATCTCTCTGTTGCTGTGTAATACCCACGTACTTAATACATGTTCAATACAGCAGTTGATTGAATATTCCTATTCTATTCTATTTCTAGCCTTAACACAAGAATCTGTAATAGATTACTTTTTTTCTGTAGACCTGGAAATAGAGCACTGCACCAAGTTAGTGTGCATGGGGAAAAAATGACACCCTTAGAGCGTAACATTAGGCTGTTTCCAAATGCCAGCTTGTGTTACGTGACAGAGCGATCTGCACTAATCAAGGCAAACAATATATCCAATCCTAAAGAGAAGTCAACTGTCACTTAGCATTAACTGTAAAAGCCTGAACTCCATTATTTTGTCGAACTTACAGACCTTATACAATGTTTACAATGAGGTTTGGAGAGTTGCCTAGCATTGGAATATATACAATTAAACAACATAGTTGAGCGGCCCTTTTATGTCAGCACTGCTAAAAGAGAGCCATTATGTGTACTCATGATAGTCATTCTTGGAACTCTTAACATAAACAGGAATAGAGAACATTCATTTGTAATTCTATCTGAGTACATGTGGGATTTTATTTTATTTTATTCACATAAACCCCCATGGAAACTAAAGATAGCAATAATAAAAGGATCACTGAATGATAATTATTTCTTTGACTGTCAAAGAATGCAATACTTTTATTGTTTGCAACTGAGCTTGAACACTCACCTTATTTGGACTTTTATATAAGCTTGTATAAACAGAGAGATTGTATTTAAATTAATTACAAAGTGATTTTCATTTGTTTGAAAATAACACTAGAAATTAATACAAAATGCAAGTCCTGATTTCTTCTCTCAGACATTTTCAAAAGATAGCACATGCAAAGAGGCAACAATATTATTGATTAAAATGAAATAAAACACAAACTAACTTTTAAGTTCACATCATATTTTGTTAGTTAGTTAGGCTAACTTGGTAGTTATAGCTCAGCCAGAAAGTTACATTATTTGTTGTTGATAGACAGTAAGAGGGAATGACACACAACTGAAGCAATTTTTTTCTTGAGGAAAATAGAAATATTTAAGAAATTGATTTATAGTTCTATCACTCAGAAATATAAATATATGTATTTTTAATCTAGGTATGGGGTTTTCCTTGAAGTTTTCTTTCTCTGCCTGTTTCCCAGAAATGTTTGGGCTATATAATTCTGAGAAATAGTTTACATTGACACCAAAATAAAATATAATTATGTCAACTGACACAAAAATGCCTGACTCAAAATGGGGAGGAAGATTTGAGCTCAATTTAGGTCACTGAAGCCAGTGATGCCAGCTGTTTTTCCTTCTCTTTTCTAGTCTGTTGTCTGAAATTTAGGAATTTGTGAAGCATGTTTCTAGAGAGGATTTAACTGCTTCATACAAATTTACCTGTTATTTAGCAAAAACATAAATAAAAGACTGTCAGCCTGATAAATGGAAGATTCACATACTTGAACGATCAAGTGCTAGAGTACCTCAAAATATCAAAACATGTCCTAAAATGTAATTTTTCAATAAGAAATGAAATATTTGCCTCCCTCTAACCCTGGCCTGAAACTTGTAGTTTAGAGCCCTCAACGTAGACAACTTTTTGTCCTTTACTTTCTCTCATAGTATAAATTGCCTTCTCCTCACTTCTTGTAATACCTGTGGGCCTCTACTTATAATTATAATGGATGAAAGGTGATTTTTGAGTTAGACCAAAGGATTTTCCAAACATGGTTTTGCCTCTACTTTTGGAAATGAGGGAGGGAGTTTTGGGAGTACAAGTTGTGAGCTGTGAGAGATCAACCAGTTCCCCCAAATATTCCTTGAACAACCCAGCAATGTGATTCACACGTATTTGTGACATAGTACTGGCTTCTCTCTCCCCTGAAATAGGTATTTCAAACTTTTCCCTGTATTCCTGATTTTTCAATAAGTTGATGAATAACTTTAGTTTTGACTTTATAAACTTAAAAATATCTCCTTTAGCCGGGCACGGTGGCTCAAGCCTGTAATCCCAGCACTTTGGGAGGCCGAGGCGGGTGGATCATGAGGTCAAGAGATCGAGACAATCCTGGTCAACATGGTGAAACCCCGTCTCTACTAAAAATACAAAAAATTAGCTGGGCATGGTGGCACATGCCTGTAATCCCAGCTACTCAGGAGGCTGAGGCAGGAGAATTGCCTGAACCCAGGAGGCGGGGGTTGCAGTGAGCCGAGACCACGCCATTGCACTCCAGCCCGGGTAACAAGAGTGAAACTCGGTCTCAAAACAAACAAACAAACAAAAAAACTCCTTTAAATTAATTATTTTTCTAGATTAGAGACTCCTAGTTTTAATAAATATACTTACATAGAAATATCTGTATTCCTTGAATCATTTTAGTAGTTTGCCATTTCGTTGTTTTCAAAGGGCAATCATTACAACCTGCTTGAGTGACCAATTTACATGCCCCTGAATTCTGTACATAGAAGCATTATGTTTTCAGTTTTATTTCCAATAAATAACTTTTGTTTCCCTGCCCAGCGTTCTTTGCCTTTTTGAGTTATGGTTCATATTGGACTCTGACCTTTCAGGAACTGTCCAAAATGGTTCCCAAATGGTTCCAATTAGAACTGATAGTTTAGTGGGCTGAGTCTTACCTAGGGACATTGAAGATCATCTGTCACTTTTCTGACCCACTTTTCCAAAAGCTTATCCCCATCAGCTCAGTATGTCAGTGCAATGAAAGGGGTAGGGTGTTACATGCAGATGCAGAGTTTTCATTGTGGATGGTTGCTTTCCAATGGTGTATAAAAATGTTGAAATAAAAAGACATGAGTCTGAGAGAGACCATTCTTGGAACTGAAGGCAAGAATTACATCATGTTGGTTTCCTGTTACATTTTCTCACATAATGACATTCATTGCACAGATATTCTTAACTAGGCATATGGGGGATTCATAGGTTGGACGTACTCCCACTCTGAGAGAGAGTACAGTACAATCTGATCAAGGAAATATAATATAGTAAATAGATATTAACAATCTAAGATGAGAGCCATAGATGATATCAGGAGAGAGATCTACAGAAAAATTAGAGAAATAGACCTAACTTCTCTCCGTGAAAGATAAAAAAAGTTCTGTGGATGAGGCAAAATCCATCCTGCACAGCTGTAGGAATTTCCTGGCAGGTATAGACTATGTTATAATTAGAATTCAGTATAACAAGGACCATTGTTATTAACAACAATAACAATGGTGGTAATGATAATGATTACAGGTAACATTTATTAAATATTTACCATGTGATGGGCATTGTTATAGAAAATTTATATGTATGCAAATCACTATTGTTAAAATATAAAACACAGTTAAGTATGAACGTATTTTATGTCTGAGTAAGTAATAGAAAAAGGAAGAGGACAACAAATTGATGTGGTTGATAAATATAATAAATTTAATTTGTAAATATTTTACTATTTCATATAATCAGGAAAATACCTATGCACTGTGGGAAATAATGTCGTTGTTTGATACTGACAATCAAAAACCTCTGTAATACAGATAATTAATGTATGCTAGGAAGTAAAAATAAATCGGGTATACAGAATAATATTTGGGGAGTGTGATGTGGAGCTATTCCAGGCATAGCATCAGCTTGCATTTGTTTTTCTTTTACATGTACACCCGCACAACAGCCTCATGAGTTTAAATATATATCTGTGCAGTTTTACTGTCTTAGCTCTAGAGTACCATACTCAGTGAAATCCTAGTTATCAGCATTAGGCTTCAGATGTTGCCAGTGCAGGCCAAGCATCTTCTATTAAGAATCTTCTTTAACATTCCTCTTCCCAGAAATTTCTAGCCCCCCCACCCTGGTTTTCATTGTTCTGTCTGTTCACTATGAGGTCAAGTTTTCATCTCCTTTATTTTAATTTCGTTTTTTTGAAATTTGTATTCCAGAATGAGTCTGTTCTGTAATTCTATATGTTATCTCATGACAATTCTTTGGGTTCTTCCCCAGAATAATTTCTGAGTTGATACGCTTGTGTGAGAGTTAGTTACACGATACCAATAAAGTCCTGAGAGGAAACAGAAGGTCTGGATAGAAATGCAGAGGGTAGTGAGTGAATCCCTGAAGAAAAGAGTCTGTGGAGAGGTGGGTAACAAAAAGCTATAAAGTTTTGGATAGTGATTCTGCCAGTGTTAGCCAACTGAGAAGAAACTAGAACCCACCAGAGAAATAACACATTTAGAGAATGGCTGGAAGCTCTCAAGGCCCTGGAGCCCCGAGTTGCAAACACCTTGTGTGGGCAGAGTCCAGGGAAGCCTGGAGTCAGGGCTGGGTGGTAACAAGAACCAAAGAGATGAGAAACAGCCCCAGACGAGAAGCTCTGGGTCCTGTCCTGCATCTCTGGCAAAGAAGACAGGATTCTGGTTTGAGTTAAGGTTAAAAATGTGGTTGAACTCAGAAAAGAGATTGCAAATGCCATGAAAGAATGATTTAATGTGTAAACATGAGCCAGACCATGTGGAATTTGAGAGGGTACCTATGATATGTCTAATTTGTATATAGTTTATTCACTAAGATTCTCTTTGTGTTTTCTTGTAAACAGTTACCAGAACCCAAGGCAGGGATGAGGGCATTCCAAGAAAAGTAGAAAGGCATGAATCCAAGTGGCTCTGTCTTTGGAGGAGAAACCTATATTCTTTCAGATGATGGTAATAGAACATTTCCCAGGAAATGGCATTAGAGACTGTGTTGAAGGGTCCTCTGGGGGTGGGTTTTGACATATGTATATGTAATAATTGTAACACAGGTAACTCTATCCATGGGTAAAAAGGCAAAACTAATGCTAACTAGTAATATTTTCTGTGAGCTGTTATTTAGCTAACCCCAATACATCTTTTCACGCAAGAGTTTGAATCTCTCTTGACCAAAATATATGTTCACTTTACAAAGTTGAATTAATGGATACAAATTACTTTAATGATGTCTTTCATTATAGGTTTTTTTTTAAAGCCTTAAAGATGAAGTTACCTCAAACTTTCCCGCCCCAAATAGAAGTTAGTCATATCTACTTAATCTCTACATTTTAACCAAATGATCAAATGTACATATCCCACATGCTGCACATAATACTATTAATAGTTTGAGTGAAAGCTAATCAAAGTAATCAGAAAATAACTTGTGTTTTTTGTTGAAATTGAAGGAATGAAAATAAGTTTACTTACATTAAAGCTGTCTTTTCATAGACATACTTTCTATGCTAGGTGGTTAAAAAAAACCTACTCAAGATTGGGGCAGGGTGCATTTACCTGTCCCAATTTTGTAACTGTGCTGTAAGCACAGTGGCAAAACAGTCCAAAACTAAATCAGATAGAAACATGAATCTGTGTTCTTAAAGATATTGTTAATGAGCCACAGGTGAGCAGGGGTCATGCCTCCAATTGCTTTGAAACCTTTGTTACTCATGTAGTGGTTACCCACAAATGAGTGACTCAGACCCATATATAATATAACCTTGTTGTTTTAAGAAAATGGCTACTATATTTTTTAAATTGTAATGTATACCTTTCCTCCCCATTCTTTAACATCCCTGAAATTGGGGTGCATCTTATATTTGATTGCATGTTTCAGTGGGTCATCAGCCTGGATTAGAGTCAGGTTCTTCCAGAGGAGATTTGTGTTTGCTTGTGAATAGCCATCCAGGGACACTATCAGTCTGAGACCTTTTGATATTAAATTCTCTGCTTGAGATTTTCTTGTACCACACCGGTTGTGTGGATGCAGTACCAGTTGGTAGTTTGCATTCTCGGAGGAGATTTTATTTTTTTCTTCAGCTGATTCCAAGCTTGAGACATGCATGTCTACTTGCTGTTTCTTTCAGTGTGAAAAGTATATTTCTTGTTTGTACTTCCCCAGAAAATGTGACCCTTTGGTGTCTGTTTTCTGTAGCAGTCTTCTATCAGACTCTTCATTTTGGAGTATTTAAAAAATGTATTAATGGTACATAGACTAATTGTATCCTACAGTTGATGGCATTTTAGAGCTGATGAAAACTTATTTGTTGCTATATATCCAGCTGATCCATGACATTTGAAAGCCCAGACAGGTTTTGCCTTGTTGGCTGCCAGTGGGACCAGAAAGCTTATCTTGTGTAGAAGATGATTATGGTGCTCTCATGCATTCGAAATTATGGGTAAGTCTCGATGACCAGGTCTTCACAGTGTTATTTCTGCTAAACCTCTCTGGCACTTGGGAAACAAAGTCAGCTGCAGTTTCTTGCATCACTGTCCCTTGCTGTGTGTAAGGTTTAGAGGTGACACTCAAGTGATAAGACTAGAAATCCAAGTAGTGTTTAATCAGAAGTCCTGGTTCTTCTCATTTGGCTGTCACTAAATGATTTTTCTCTCCTTCGTGTCTAGACTTCCGCTTTGTACACTTAGTGGTCAGCTGCATTCCTTTCACATTCCTCACAGCAATCAGTCCTCGCCCATCTTTTTTTTTTTCTTTTTTCCCCCATATGATCTGCAGGAACGCCCATCTTTTTGCTATCATGTGCCAACTAGAATGTCCTTCTGAGTTGTAGTCTTCACCGGGTATCATTCGATGCATTTCTCTCCTTCCATAGTGCTGCTCACACTTTCCTAATGCTCTCTCCCTGGGTAATTCTCATCTTCTTCGGGAAAAGAGACAAGAGGAAGAGAATTCATTAACATTTATTTATTACCTACTATTGTAGGGCACTTTATGAAATTATTTTATTAACAACCTATAGCAGATAATTACTATTATCCCATTTTACGTAAGAGGAGACTGAGGTTCATGGGCTGGTAAGGAGTTGAGCCAGGATTTGAAACCTCAATCACACTTCAAAGTCAAACTGTTTTCACTTGACCTCACTACTTCCCTGAAGCAACGCTGCACCTAGCTTTTGGTTTTTGTTTTTCTTTATCTCCTTTTAGGTTCATTTAAGTGACTTATCCACAATATAGATC
This sequence comes from Saimiri boliviensis, assembly GCF_048565385.1. NCBI lineage: Eukaryota > Metazoa > Chordata > Mammalia > Primates > Cebidae > Saimiri > Saimiri boliviensis. Next base: position 79,112,970 of record NC_133453.1, read on the forward strand.
AAAACAATAAAGAAGCCAACTAAAAGCAGATTACTGAAAATGATGGCATCATAGGTGTGGGTTCTGGAAGTTGAGATTTGGGCTTTAATTTTGCTTTTTTTGTTTGTTTGTTTTTTGTTTTGAGACAGAGTCTTGCTCTGTCACCAGGCTGGAGTGCGGTGGCGCAATCTCAGCTGACTGCAACCTCTGCCTCCTGGGTTCAAGTGATTCTTCCGCCTCAGCCTCCCAAGTAGCTGGGACCACAGGCGCGTGCCACCACACCCGGCTAATTTTTCTGTATTTTTAGTAGAGTTGGGGTTTCACTGTGTTGGCCAGGATGGTCTCGATCTCTTGACCTCGTCATCTGCCCGCCTCAGCGTCCCAAAGTACTGGGATTACAGGAATTTTGTTTTGTTTTGTTTTTGTGTGTGTTGTATACATCTTGGCTTTCTGTTACTGTGTTAACATTTTGAGAAATGAGTATTTCAGATAAAAACAAAAGCTGAGGACTTCACCGTTCCAATTTTCAAATTTAAAAATCTTAAAATTAGCCTGACATCTGCTTGGTGTCTCATTTTCACATGGATGTCTAATTTAGGAGGTTTTTTACTCTTTAACTAGAGTTTGGCAAAGCATCAATTGAAAGCAAACAATATTTTATATTTATATTTTGTTATATTCTGAGGAATCTCTAGAATGTATCAGTACCATATAATTTATTGAATACATTTAATGTCATAAAAGAATGATTTTAGGAGCTTTGGTTTTTATAGGCATGATTGACAGGCACAATGTAACTCACTTGAGATGGTAATAAATTGCAATAAAAGTACAATAAAACACTTTGTGTGTGTACATTCCATATGATAGTCATACGCAAATGCATTTTAAAATAATAAACACTTTTCTGATAAGTGTTAGAATTATCATGACAGGGAGGCATTGTGGAAGCTAGATGACATTCATAACTACTATGTTAAGATTGAAATTCTAGAAATGTAAGAGAGAGAGAGAGAGTGTGTGTGCGTGTGTGTGTGTGTGTGTGTGCGCTCGTGTGTATATATGTGTGGTATGTGGTGTGGGGAGGGTGTAGCTCTGCCAAAGCCCCTTGTTTACCTGGAGTTTTATTGCCTGTCTCGTGATCAGACCCAAGCATAGGCTTAGATGAACCGAATCAGTTTTGTAATCTGATGAGCTCCGCCCTGAGCTTTGGTAACTGATGAGAACACTCAGGAGAAGTCACTAGAGAGAAGAGAGGATTCTGCCCTGCTGTCCTCTGACTTGATTATTCTGCCAAGCCTGATTTAATGATTCAATGCTGGGATACCTGAATCCTGAGACTGGTTGTAATCTGGTTAGTGTCTGACCTTTTCTTACTTGAGTAAGATCTGGAGTACTTCTCTGAGAGTGAGAGATACTTAGAGTAGCCTGCAAGCCTGAGGGCTGACATGTGATGACCAAAACAGTGGTGCTTCTTTTATCAAATAAAAAATTTGAATGAAAAATGTAGGATTGAGTTGGGCAGGAGTAATAATGTTAGAGTTAGCCAACAATATCGAGGACTGTTTGATTTTTTTGTTGTTGTTCAGTATAGTTGTTGATATTTGTTATGCAAACACTATTGGTGCCTGCCTTAAAGACAGGATGGACCAAACACTTACTCTAGAATTACTAAAGAATTAAGCCATAAGATGTTGGAAGTACTATGGTAATGACTATGCCAAATACAAGCTATACCATATCACACGCTTTTGTCACTAATAGTGACAGGTTGGCCAATTAATCTGTCTCTTTGGAAAACCTTCAAAGAAAGATTAGCTTATTTGACTTTTTGTCATTGTGATTATTTGATAATAACTCACTTTGAAACATCTTCAAGATTCATTTGCTTAGATGCCCTTTAATAAAAACTCTTGACAAGAAGACAAAGATAGATATTGACCATTTTATTTATGGAACTAAAGTAACATGCTATTCTGTAAATAAGCACATTGCAATTATTCTTGGAAAATACTAAATCTAGTGGTGGAAATCCTTCCTTACTGTGTGCAGAAACCTACATTGTGGAATATAACGGGATTCTTAAATAGGAATTAGTCCATTTTGTGTGGGCCTTGCAAGGGCAAGGGGATTTTCTTAGTCTTCACATCCTAGGATTAATGACATGCTCAGCAAATATTTATCAAATGTATAAGTAAATGGGCAATTGAATGAACTCAAGAAAATGTGTGACTTTTAAATAGAAAATACTGAAAGCTACATAATTGTTAGAAAGTTAACTTAATATTCAAAAAGCTGCTCAGGACAATATGAAAAATACCAATTTATCCACCTGATAGTCTTAAAAGAATACAATATTGACCATATGCTTTACCTCCTTTTTTCCTTTTAATAAAAGAAATAAAATATTGCCTGCCTTTTTTGAGATGTAGTTTCACTCTTGTTGCCCAGGCTGGAGTGCAATGGCATGATCTCGGCTCATTGCAACTTCTGCCTCTCAAGGTTCAAGCAATTCTCCTGCCTCAGCCTCCTGAGTAACTAGGATGACAGGCATGTGCCACTGTGCCCGGCTAATTTTATATTTTTAGTAGAGATGGGGTTTCTCCATGTTGGTCAGGCTGGACTTAAATGCCCGACCTCAGGTGACCCACCAGCCTGGGCCTCCCAAAGTGCTGGGATTACAGGCATGAGCCACCACACTCAAGTCTACTCTTAATATGCACACTTTTTCTGCATTTTTGTATGTTAACAAAAAATATGTACAACTGTATTTTGTGTTTTAAATCTACATTTATGATGTCATAATCTGTGTATCCTGCAGTTTTCTTCATGCAACGTTGCTTTTGAGAAATGTCTGTTGATTATTCATTTTATTGCTTAGTAGCTTGTTTTTAAACTGTGTCATAATTTGTTTAACTGTTCACTTTTTGATGCATATGTAAGTTGTTGCTGGTTTTTCCGGTTACAGATATGTCACGGTTCCCATCCTTGCATGGGTCTCTATGTGCATGTGCAGTAGATTCTCTGAGACATGAAGTGGGGAGTCATGGTGTGGCATGGTGTGTGTTTCCCGAAGGGGATGTCCTGGTATATCCTTCCACTGGCATACAGGAGAGCACTTTTGCTCCATACTTCTTTTAAAAGTCTTTGGCATTTAGTAAAATAGTGTTTTGTGTGTGTGTGTTTTCTTACGTTCATGATAGGCGGCTTAACTGCATTTAATTTCACAAAATCCAAATTCCTTTTCATAACCATAGAGAACGACAGACCACATAAAAAACAAAACACTTGTGAATGAAAAAAAAGGAATAGCCATTTGTCGCTTCATTGAAGTTGCTGGGTGTTTTTGTTTTTGTTTTTGTTTTTGAGATGGAGTTTCACTCTTGTCAACCAGGCTGGTATGCAATGGCGTGATCTTGGCTCACTGCAACCTTTGCCTCCCACGTTCAAGCAATTCTGCCTCAGCCTCCTAAGTAATTGTGATTACAGGCACCTACCACCACGCCTGGCTAATTTTTGTATTTTCAGTAGAGACAGGGTTTTGCCATGTTAGCTGGGCTGGTCTTGAACACCTGACCTCAGGTGAGCCACCTCCTTCAGCATCCAAAACTGCTGGGATTACAGGTGTGAGCCGCCATTCCCGGCCCTGAAGTTGCTATTGAACTCACTGAAGTGCATCTCATTCTGAAAGGGGCAGTGACTCACTCTTCTGATTACAATCCCAGTTGAAAATACTGCATCATTATCATTTTCAGCCCTAAATACTTAGTCTTGTATCAGCCCGAATTGGTGTTTTTTGAGAGGCATATTATAAAACCAAAGTAGATACCACTGAAAGGTTCTGTGTTAAATAGCTTAAGTGAGTAAGAATCAGCTTTTATACTGATTGGATTAACCATCCTGACCACTCTGAATATCTTTTTGAACCTCTTTTTTCTAGAACAGGTATCATTTCCTTTATGTGAAAACTACTTTTAGCAGAAATGAAACCCCTGGTTTTGTCAGAAGGGGAAAAAAAAGCATCTGACTGATTTTATGGATAACATTTTTTTTTTCTTTTTTCTTCTCTCGACAGTGGGTTCCATTTTCTTCTCGGTTCTGCAGGAAGCGCCCATTTCCTTACCATGCTTTTCCTTTCATGTATAGGGTGAATAACAAATGTTAGATTGCCTTCTCACTTCCCATCTCTTCCATTCATTTTGGGGTTTCATTCTTCAACTGAAATGTTCATCTAAATTTAGAAATGATCTTGTCTAATATGATACTCCATATCTTTTCCTAAAGTCTCTTTTTCTATTGCCAAATATTTTTCTCATTGAGAGTATTAGTTCTACTTACCAGTACTAGAATCTCAAAAACCACCTAGTTTTAAAGTTTTCCACTTAGATACCATTCACTGCCCTTTTTCAACAAAATAGCAGATTTTCTCCTTTCTTCAGCCCCTTCCTTTTTGACTGGTGCCATATGTTAATGTTGTAAGTCAAGAGAAGGTCTGCTCAGGGCTGCTACCTAGAAATCTTGGGCAAAAGGCATGACACAAAGCAGAGGGAATGTATTGTGTCCTTGTTGGTTTGTGATAGTACTTAGCACATTTGTGAACTCAATAAATACTAAGCACGGTCAAATGCTTGAGGGTCCACTTGCCTATTATCTGTGATAAATAGCATAAGACAGATTGGTTTTTCTCACAACACAACAGGCTGTTAGGTCACTTGAATACCCTCCCCCTGGGTGAATCTGATGCACCTCCAAGTTTGGGGTCCATTGAGCTAAGCAAAGGAGAACCTGAAAAGCCAATCGGTGGGGAAGAGCCTGTGAGGCATCCCCTAGCAGAAAACAATAGTAGGAACTCCTGTGCTTCTGCTGCTCAGGGCCCTCTGCTCTGCTGCTTGCTTTCCATTGTATAGAAAACTGAATATTGATCGAAATTATTAAATCAAGAGGATGGCAATAATGATTCTATTTGATTGTCTATAAGCCTGAGAGAATTGTTTTATAACGAAGCAAATGGCCACTTCAATGGCTCATGCCTAAAAGAAAATAACCAGCAGATCCAAGGGAAGCGAAACTCTCTCTCCTCTCTATTATCTTCTATTGGAAATTTGTATTTGTGAAGAATTTCTGAGTTGTTTGCTGCAGGCAAATACTTGTGTGAGCCTAATGGAGTATAGAGCGGTGAAAACGGAGGTTATAACACAAGGAGGAAGACAACAGTGTGCAGCAGTGATGGGTGTGAGCCGGCTGAGGTGCCTTCTGCAGACCTTGCAGGCCTGCGCACACGCTGTGATCTGTAGTGCTCCCAAAGCTGGACCAGCCACCACGCTTTCCTTCCAGAGCTGATAAAGGTGCGGGCTCTGGCTCTCGGTGACTGTTGAGCTGACTTTACAGTGAAATGAAAGATCCCTCCACTTACTTGAATTGGAGTGAAGAAAGTTCTAGAACTTCAGGCAAGGCCACAGTCACCCTACCTCTCACTCAGATGCTTGAAATGCCACCATTTCACTGTATTGTTTTCATGAGAGAATTATTATTGATTTTAAAAAAGAGCACATTTTCTTTTCTTTTTCTTTTTTTTTTTAGATGGGGTCTTGCTCTGTTGCCCAGGCTGAAATACGTTGGCACAACCAGAGCTCACTGCAGCCTTGAATTCCTGAGCTCAAGTGATCCTCCCACCTTTAAGTAGCTGGGACCAGAGGCATGCACCACCATGCCTGGATAAGTTTTTAAGAGATGGGGTCTAGCTGTGTTGCCCAGGCTGGTCTCAAACTGCTGGCTTCAAGTGATCCCCCCACAGCCTTAGCCTCCCAAAGTCTTGGGATTACAGGCATGAGCCACTATGCCCAGCAAGAACACATTTTCTAAGAGGAATAATATTAAGTTTTATTGTTCATTTAACTCTTATTGTTGTAGACTAGATGAAGAACAGAGAGGACAAGAGGATCCTATATGTCTTTGGAAGAAAACTCACAAGGTGATAGAAAAAGGGAGGTTGGGGGCATGGATATTCCCCTCAGAGCCTAGGGACCAGGGAGAACACACATCTCCTTTTTCCCTACCTCACAACTCAATGTAGTTGTTATATTAGTGAAATCAGAATAAGATATATCAGTGAAATCAGGATAAGATGTAGTGAAATCAGAATAAGTTGAGTCAAGGGCATCATTAAAAAGGAGCAAAATAGCCAAAGAGGAAATTGCAGAAAAATAACAGATTTTCTCATGGCCTGTGTTAGAAAAGGAAGCAGGCACTCTTGTGTAGCGGCAGAGCCAGGATTCCCTTCCGCTGGTAACTAGCTAGCTGATAACCTGTGGTCACACCCCATTGACCTGTGGTCCTACCACAATTGTCCTACGTGACTTTCCCTGAGACTGCTAGTCTCTCTGAACCACAGTGTCCTTATCTGCAAAACTGGGGAAACAATGCTGACTTTGCAGAGCTATTGCCAGGATTAAATATATTGTCATCTGCAAAGCCCCAGGATTGAGGGGTGTGTGTGTGTGTGTGTGTGTGTGTGTGTGTGTGTGTGATCTATGTTGATTCCCTTACCTGATGGTGACATGCTGAGTGGTGAAGGCACCCAGGATGGTCACCACCTCCTCCTCCTCCTGCTCCCCTGACTTGGTGCCTTTCAGAGTCATTGAATGGCCTCGACTTCCTATTTCCCACAGAAAGCAAAAAGCAGATGCCTCTTCAAAGTTATGATCAGAAGCAGGGCATTCACCTTGACGGCCTTGCTTTGGGTAAGGACAACCATTGGGGGAAGAGTGGAGCTGTCACCTGCTTCAGGGAACGTCTACCTTCTGTGGGCCCAGAGGTTAGTTTTAACTCATCTACAAGGTTAATGGATTGAATTGTGTGTTAGATTGTAATTAAGAATTTTCCTCAATTAATGAAGCTGGTGTAGGAAAAGCCATAAATCTTCCCCTGGCTCGGCAGGTTTAGGCTTGAAGTAAAGTGGTGTTTAGAGGAAGTTCCTGTCTCCTAATATATACTTTTGTGCACATTGGGTTCAATCAGTATTGACAAACTCTTCTCTTAGAAAGAAGATATGTGCATTAGACCTTAGATCATCTATTTAGTAAATCAGTGGCTATGCTTCAGAATTAATGTCAGACCCTATTGTGAAACATTACTTTCCCAGTAATGGAAAAGTAGAGTAAATTATTTATTGAGAACTTTGCTCATAAAGTACCCCCTGGTCAATGGAGCCAATAAGATTAACCATATAACCTGTGAAATGATACATGATTTTGGTCAACAGTTAATCATGATAAATGTAGAGGGGAAAGAGGAAAATGTTTTTTAAGTAGGTCAGAAACATAATGATTATGTTGGTTTATACTTCTGTTTGAAATTTTAAATGATTAACATATGCATCATTTTCAGCTATTTGAAATATGCTATTAAGAATTAAGGACTTAAAAGTTCTCCCCAAATATATTTAGTCTCTTAAGAATTTTTGCTATTAAAAAGATCATGGAGGATCAAGTAAAAGCATTTTAAATGTAAATCTTTGAAGCAGAAAGAATGACAGTACTTTGTGTGGTGTCCTGTTTATTTTTCTAACATGACATTAAATGTCACGTTCTTGGGAAGCCACCCAGAGTCTTCTCTAAATAGTAGATACTTATGGGAAGTAGGAATAAATATGCCAGTGCTAGAAATGAGACAAATAAAGCATGGATTTACGTGAATGGAAACCATCTATTAACAGGATTATTTAGAGCATAAATACAGACTGACCCTAGCCCAAACAATCTCAAAACATAATTGCATCACAAAAAATGATTCGACTGTATGATGAGTATTAGGTCTTTTCTCCAAAACAGTACCCTAAAGGTGCTGCCTGAACTAAGGAACTGTTTTAGCTCATGACATTTTTGCTTGGGCGCTTCATATATGCGGCTACAGAAAAGTCAAAGCAGCACATAAAGGCTGTGCATCTCTAAAGTGAATGCAGTGTAAGGCCTGTCCCATCCAGTAAGCCATTTCTCCTCAACTCTGTGCATGTAGTATACATTATTGGCCTTGGTGTTTTAAAAGTTACTTTGGATATATATACATACATATATACGAGATGGAGTTTCACTCTTGTTGCCCAGGCTGGAGTGCAATAGCACGATCTCAGCTCACTGCACCCTTCACCTCCCTGGTTCAAGCAATTTTACTGCTTCAGCCTCCAGAGTAGCTGGGATTACAGGTGTGCTAATTTTTGTATCATTAGTAGAGACAGGGTTTTACCATGTTGGCCAGGCTGGTCTCGAACTCCTGACCTCAGGTGATCCACCCTACTTGGTCTCCCAAAGTGCTGGGATTAAGGCGTGAGCCACCATGCCTGGCCTGGAGATTTCTTTTGGTTGGTGTTTTCTGACACCTAGGAACCCAAGATGTGACTACCGATTTTTACTGCAGATCTGAGGAAGTTTTGTGGAATGTGGTTGCCATATGAAGACCTCTCTATCCTGTGTAAAGATTTAAGTAACTTTAAATAAGTGTAAATTAGGAAGAAAATGCTTTTAAGTGTAATTTGACATTGAAAATAGTTTCCATGGCAAGTTTCTGGATCCACTTTTTAGATATTGACAGTTTTAGGTCAGGTTCCATGGCTGGTGCCTGTAATCCCAGCCCTTTGGGAAACCCAGACAGGAGGATCACTTGAGGCCAGGAGTTCAAGACCAGCCTGGGCAACAAAGCGACATTCTGTCTCTACGAAAAATAAAAATATTAGCTGGGAGTGCTGGCAAGGAGCTGTGGACCCAGCTGCTCAGGAGGCTGGAGTGGGAGGATCACTGGGGCCCAGGAGGTCAAGGCTGCAGTGAACAATGATCCTACCACTCAGCCTGGGTGACATAGTGACACACAGTCTCAAAACAAAAACAAAAACAAACTCACAAACTAAGAACCCCAAAAATGATTAAAAAAAATTATGAGTCAGAGAAACCCTTATTTTTTGCATATTTATTTCACCCTCACACAATAATCTGCCTCAAAAGTGGTGAGCCTCACCCAAGAATGCCAAGAAATTGCCAAGAAGGTCACATGATTGTGAAAGTGTGACGTTTAGGCTGGCACCTGTTAGTGTGTAGGCAGCCCTGCCCAGCCGATCCTGTATGGTATGTTGCCTATTAAGCAATATCTAGTCTGTGTTCTGAATCCTTATAAAACTGTAAGATCATCTTTCATGGTGTTATCATTTCAATATGAATCTGTAATATTATCTAATACTTACCATACAGCAAATACCTAAAGCAAATTGTAGCTATTTCTTGAAGCCATTAGTTCGGGAAGAAATGGTTGTTTCCCTTCTCCCACCCCATTTATGGCAGCGAAACTTAGCCATCAGAAAGACCATGTTCAAATTTCAGCTCTACTACTTACCAGCTATGAGAGCCTAAGTGAGTTCCTTAATATTTCTGAGCCTCCATTTACTCCTTTTAAAATGAGGATACTACTGCTAACTCACAGTTCTGTTAATCTTTTCAGCCTCTGATAAGATACCCAAATTCCCTCATATCTGGCTAGCTGAGGTTTACTGGAAAAGAAGTGCCAGGTTTTTGTTGTTGTTGTTGTTTGTTTGTTTTGGTTTGGTACAGTATCTCTACTATCACTGTTGATAAAATAGCTTACAGAGAACAAGTACAGGTCAAAGTAGACTTTGCGGAAAAATGTATTGAATTGAACTGATTGAAATTCAGCCGGCAATGGGTGGCTCAAGGGGAGGTTGGAGAAGAAGCCAGATTGGAAGAAGGGCAGGGCAGATTGCTGCTGGAGAGTGGACTGCTTGGCAGTGAGGGAACAACAGACAGTCAAAATATAAGAAACAGGAACAGCTCAGAAGAGCATTCAGCTTCCACGTGGTGAAGGAACAAATGGTCCTTACATATCTTAGCAGCTTGGAGGCTGTCTTAACAGTACAGCATGACAGCTTACGTTTAAATTATGCTCAGTCTACTGTGAATTATTAAGAGAACTTTAAATTATGCTCAGAGCATTGTGTTTAGAAGAGAAGGAAAATCTACAATATGGCTTAGAAAACTTTCCACTAAAAGTAGTAAGGTAACAATCTATACTGTATTTTATTTAAGCCTTAGTTATCTAGATTAAAAATAATAACAAAAAACTTACCTGGAATTCCTTTGCAAAAGTGCCAGTCAGATGACCTTACATACACCTTCTAGCTTCCTGACATAGGATTTAACAGCAATTTCATCATCTTTCCAATGGAAAGAAAAATACAACTCACCCTAGAGCTGGCAAGAGGTTTAAATCAGACAAATCATGGAAAGCACTTAGCACAGCACCTAACATGTAGTGTGTCCTCAATACATGAAGTTTTATTATTAGTGGAGGTGTTATCAATATTACAACTACTATTTTACCTCTTTAAGTTTGTTTGTTTTTTCTTGGAATTGTCAGGTCTTACTCTTTTCACATTGCTTGTAGTTCCTTGCTCTCTACTGTCCTGTTTGATCTGTGTTTCTTTTTCTTTCATTGATTATCCAAATATTGCTTTTATCATGCGTAAATCACTGCCTATGAAAAGCCTGGGAAAGGAGTTGATATTACATTGTATGTGATGGTCATAAATTTTTCTCCATTCTCTTTCTTTTCTTGGCTTGGATATTCCTTTGGTGTCCTCTCCATGCAGATTCACAATTTTCCTCCCAAGCAGTAAATAGTATCCATGCAGCATGACGGCTTGCCAGCTACAGTTAATAAACTGAAGTGCGCAAATGTGTTCCCCTTCATTTTTGTTCAGTCTGCAATTATATTTCTCTTCTTCTTTGCTCTCACCCATTCTAGTTGTAACATTTCTCTTGGTTTAACAAAATGTCACAAGAACATTCTTAAAAAATGATACTGCATGTTATCTACTTTTTGTGACATAATTGTAACTTGAGCAAATTTGTTTGCAACAGAAAGAAGGACTGTGACATTTCTAAACAAACAAAAATAACAGCCTGTACTTTGTCTTATATCGCCATTTATAAAGCATCAGCTCAGGTAGAAAAGGCCAGGTTTTCAACTGAAGTAAAAATGAAAAATTTTAGTTTCAGTCAACATCAGATACCAGTCTTTATCTTGTCAAGAGGCTTTAAACTTTTTGGAATGATAGCTCTGATTAAACATTTGATGGTGTGTGCAATGTGGCATTCTAGGAACCAGGATCTGCTCCAAAACTTTGTATACCTGGAGTATACTATTCAGAGAAACAGAGAAACAGTTACCCAGGTGGTTTGAGTTTAACTTTTAAGCATGATCAGAGACAAATATTTCACTGATGAATATAATATTTACTGTTGAATGTTCAAATAATTATAATTCTAAATGTACTGAAAAATCAAATAAATGGAGAACTTTCCCATCTCACTAGTAGTTCTACCTAAAAGAAATTTCATGGTGATATTTTTAAAATGTTCATCTGATCCTGTCACTGTCTTGGCCCCACCCCCACTGCTTAAAACCCTTAATAACTTACAGGTGCCTTTACAAGAAAGTGTGGGCTCTTTCACAGAACCAGCTCCTTAGAGGAGCTCTAGGTTGACTCTTCACTCCCCTTCTTCACTGGGTTCCAGGCCTTCACTTCCATACACACACCCAGATCCTTCCTGCCTCAGGACCTCCCAGTCTGTTCCCCTTCTTTTGGGATGCTCTTTCTCATATCTTTTACATGGTTAATTCCTCCTCCTCTTTCACTTTGCATTGTCACAGTTGCTTCCTTAGAGAGCCCCTCCTTGGTACCCCAGGACCTTAAAGTTGCCATCCTTCATGGTCTCCTGTTCTTTCTTTATATGGCACCTACTGCATTTTATCACTATGCATTTATTCGTGTGTCTCTTTAGTATCTTTAGGATTTTATTCACAACTGTGTACCTAGCACAAATAGTAAGCAGTTAGTAACTATGTGCTAACTTGGTAACAAGTACTCATGTAACATTGCATGAAAAGAGTAACGAGGTCAAGAGATCGAGACCATCCTGGCCAACATGATGAAACCCATCTCTTCTTAATATACAAAAAAATTAGCCGGGCATGATGGCACGCGCTTGTGGTCCCAGCTATTCAGGAGGCCAAGGCAGAAGAATTGCTTGAACCCAGGAGGCGGAGGTTGCAGTGAGCCAAGATTACGCCACTGCACTCCAGCCTGGTGACAGAGCAAGACTCCGTCTCAAAATAAATAAATTAATTAAATAATTGAAATAGTGTATTGTCCTTGCATCTTTTCTATGTCTAAACAGTCTACCTCTCATGAGATTTCCTCTAAGCAACCATTACATTATTATCTTAATTTGAACAATAACAACACAGACATTTATTGAGTTATGATCTGGATGTAGCAACAAAGGTAAAGTAGTTATGACTTCTACTTTGATCGAACTCAACATAAGCAGGAGATAAACACAGCGGTCATTGCAAGGGGCTGTGTTTTGGGGAGAGGTGGAGAGAACAGGAGAAACGTTCACAGAGGAGATGACACTGAAACTCAGTGGGTTGGGAAGGAGGAGTGAATTTTGTTAGCTGGAGGCTGAAAAGCCACTCTTGGCGTAAAAACTAACATGAGCTAAGTTAGAGGGGTGCCGAAGTATATGCTTGATTCTGGAAATTGATGAGAAGTTCTGTGTGGCTGGGAATGCTTGTGGAGAAGAGTGGGTAAGAAGAGTGGTAGGAGATGACAGGGGAAATGTAGATTGGATGTAGGTTCTGGGTCATTTGGGTGATTTTCCTGAGGAACTTGGGTGTTATTTTGTAGGCCATGAAATGTCTGCAGCATGGAAATGAGAGAACAAATCTGTGTTTGAGAAACATGATGCTGGCATGGTGGCAGTGACTTGTTAAGTGATTGGGAAGTGACTCAAGAGGTCAATGAATGAAAGTCGAATTTGGCAGAAGTTAGGTTGTTATGGGGGGGAGAAAGAAAGAATTAAGGGATCACTTTAAATTTTTTTTTTTTTTTTTAGATGGAGTTTCACTCTTGTTACCCAGGCTGGAGTGCAATGGCGCGATCTCGGCTCACCGCAACCTCCGCCTCCTGGGTTCAAGCAGTTCTCCTGCCTCAGCCTCCTGAGTAGCTGGGATTACAGGCACGTGCCGCCATGCCCAGCTAATTTTTTGTATTTTTAGTAGAGACGGGGTTTCACCATGTTGACCAGGATGGTCTCGATCTCTCGACCTCGTGATCCACCCGCCTCAGCCTCCCAAAGTGCTGGGATTACAGGCTTGAGCCACCGCGCCCGGCCTTAAAATTTTTTTTAATTATGAAAGTAATGTGTGCTTACAAGGATAGTTTGGAAAATGCAGAAAATTATAAAAAGGAAAAGAAAGATCATAATAATATGGTATATGGAAAGAAAAGCAGAGTCAAGAGGAAATGCTTTTAGGATGGTAAGAGTGAGAAGAGAAACTTCTGGAAAGGATCCAGAAGGATCCTCCTTTTAGAGATGTCTAGTTTATTTCTTCTTTGCCAGCCCTAATTCTGTACATCTGGAAGCATCACAACCTTTTGGATCTTCAGGGTTTTGCATGTATATATATTTTTATTTCCTCTGGACTGGTACATCCTGCTGTTCCTTTCTCCTCCTTTTGCCTGGCTAACTTTTATTCCTCATTCAGGCCAATAATAATAATAGTAATAAGCAGCAGCAGCAGCATCATAGCAGTAGTTGCAGAAAGGCACAACTTACACCTTTCCAGTGCTTGTCCTTGCGGTTAGTGCTTCATTAATCCTTACGTGTCCTATAAGGTAAGCACTACTATTACCCCATTTTACAGATGAAGATACTAAGGCATTACAAGATTAAGTGACTTGAGCAAATGTAATTATCACAACTTGTCACTTCCCTCACCAAGTTTGGAGCCCTGTAATGTGATCTCATAAGCTCCTAATTTCTCCTGGGACACTTTTTATCATACTTGTTTGATGAATGTGTTTTCTCTGCTGGACTGTAAGCCCTGTGAGAGCAGGTAGTTTGTCTGTCTTGTTTTCTGCTCTACCGTCCAGTGCTTAGCTTTGTGATTACCTGGTACGTAGTAGGGTGCTCAGTTAACCAAGCACTTGACACTGGTGATCACCATTTTTGAAATAAGGTCAGTCGAGGCCTGTGATGCACTGACCTGTAAAAGCTCACACCTTGGAAGAAATTACAGTTGGCCTTCTATACCTGCAAGTTCTGCATCCATGGACTCAACAACTGCAGATTAAAAATATTTAAAAAAATAAACAGGCCAGGCGTGGTGGCTCACGCCTGTAGTCCCAACACTTTGGGAGGCCGAGGCAGGTGGATCATGAGGTCAACAGATCGAGACCATCCTGGTCAACATGGTGAAACCCCGTCTCTACTAAAAATACAAAAAATTAGGTGGGCATGGTGGCGCGTGCCTGTAATCCCAGCTACTCAGGAGGCTGAGGCAGGAGAATTGCCTGAACCCAGGAGGCAGATGTTGCGGTGAGCCGAGATCGTGCCATTGCACTCCAGCCTGGGTAACAAGAGCGAAACTCCATCTCAAAATAAAATAAAATAAACAAAGAATAACTATACAACAATAAAAAATACCGTATTACAACTGTTCACATAGCATTTATGTTGTATTAGGTGTTATTAATATAAGTAATTAAGAGATGATTTAAATATACAGGAGGATGTCCCTAGGTTATATGCAAATACTATGTCATTTTATATAAAAACATAAGCATCTGGGGATTTTGGTGTCTTCTGGGGTTCTGGAACCAGTCCCCCATGGATGAAGAATGACTGTATTTATTAGCTTACCATGACAGTCGTGGGAACTTTAGATGAGGATTTTGGGGTTTCCTGGGAGCTCAGAGGTCTCCAGATCAAACTGTATCTTTCTTTTCCATCTCCTCTAAGTTCCAGTAATTCCATGGAGCCTTCTCATAACTGATCTGATTTTCTAGGTCTCAAACGAGATCACGTTTCCATGGAGGTCCAGATGACAAGGACTCTAGTCCTGCCATGGTTAATACTTAAATTCTTTGTAAAAGTCTCTAAGGGGTTCAAGTTTGCTTTTATTCAGATTTTATTTGGTTTTTACTACATGTATACAACCTGAATATAAGACTTTATAATAATTTGAAAAAAAAAAGTTAGATGGAAATAATAAAATGATTTTTTTAAGGTAATGCTTCATTGGCTGGGCACAATGGCTCACGCCTGTAATCTCAGCATTTTAGGAGGCCGAGGCGTGTGGATTACCAGAGTTCATGAGTTTCAGACCAGCCTGGCCAACATGCTATATAACCCCATCTCTACTAAAAATACAAAAATTAGCCCGGCGTAGTTGTACATGCCTGTAATCCCAGTTACTCCAGAGGCTGAGGCAGGGGAATCACTTGAGCCTGGGAGATGGAGGCTGCAGGGAGCTGAGATCGCACCACTGCACTCCAACCTGAGCGACAGAGCAAGACGCCATCTCAAATAATAATAATAATAAAAATAAATAATGCTGCATTAAACATTTTATTTCTATATTTTGTCTGATACACTGGGTTTAAGTAGATTTTAAGTAGAAAATTACTAACGAAGAACATACTGAGTTTATTTTACTACCAAAATGATAAATTATTCATGTTTACATTTTAATCCAAATTTAGGTTATACTTGTACATTCTAAAGGAAACACTTTGTTTGGATTAGTTTTGGACCTATTGCTTCTTTATTTCATTTATCAAAGGAGATAAAAACTGTGAAGGTACTGGAAAGTGAAAACTCATCAGAGTTAATCATGGATATTTTGAACACAACAACCGATACCGAAAGAGCAAACATTTAAATTGGTTTAATACAACCAGATACATTTTGAGATCCTGACTGTTTCTTTGATGATTAATGCAAAACTTCAAGAAAAGAAGCATATTATGATTTTTTTTCTAGTATTTATTTATTTATTTTTTTTTCTCAGGCAAGGTCTTGCTCTGTCACCCAGGCTGGAATGCAGCGGTGCTTATCATGGCTCACCGCAGCCTCAGATGCCTGGGCTCCAGGGATTCTCCTACTTCGGCCTCCCAAGTAGCTGGGACTATAGGTATGCAGCAGCATACCTGACTCATTTTTTTTTTTTTTTTTTTTTTTTGAGATGGAGTCTCACTCTGTCACCAAGTGATTCTTCTGCCTCAGCCTCCAGAGCAGATGGGATTACAGGTGCCCACCACCATGCCCAGCCAATTTTTTTGTATTTTTAGTAGAGACGGTTTCACCATATTGGCCACACTGGTCCTGAACTCCTGACCTCGTGATCCACCCACCTCATTTTGAAAATTTTTTGTAGAGATGGGGTCTCATTATGTTCACCTGGCCTCAAGCGATCCTCCTGCCTTGGCTTCCCAAAGTGCTGGATTGTAGGCATGAGCCACTGCACTGGCCTTTTCCTAGTTTTAGATACTTGAGTGTTTTTTGTTGTTTTCCTTAACAAAAGTCAGTCAGAGTATTAAGCAAGATATTTAAGTCAGGTCAACACAAGTTTCAAAATATTGGCTTGAAAGCTACTTCAGTCTTTATCTTTGTCTTCCTGTTTAATTATAGACTGGAAAAGGAAGGCAGCATTTCCTGCTTTTGCAGTTTCCTAATAATATCTCAGCTTGTAATGATTTAATGCAAAGGAAGAAGACATTCTATGTATATCTGCAAAACAAAACACCACTATGACTAGCTGGTTTAATGGTTTTCAAATCCAAGTAGTCAAGTGATTTCTACCATTTCACTTTATTTAAAAATGAATACAACTTTCTAAAAAAATTATTAGACTAAAATGAATTAGAGCTGATATTATGGAAAGAATGTAAGAATAGACAATATTATAAAAGGATATAAAAATAATTGTTATAAGCCAGTAAAAACTAACTGTTTAACAACATTTTGTGGCTGATCCTGTTATCAGATTTTATTACTTTAGGCATGAAAACGAAAGTTAACATAGACTAGGATCTAATTATATTTATAAAAATATTTTTTAGTGTTTCACGTTTATTCATCCAACACTTTCTAAGAGTGCTGAGTGTTAAGAATTCAGTGATGAGTAAGACTCAGATCAGAGTCTTGGAAAAAGGAGACGGCTGCATCTTCTCCATGGTTATCAAGGACATTACCCAGTTCTCTGTAAGAGCTACTGTAGCATCTCTTGACCCCTGGCACTGAGAAGAGCATGCTTCAGTATCTCCTAATTTTTGGATTTTCAAGTACCATTTTAGCGGTCTAGTTAGGAATTGGAGAAAGAATGGACAGAGACTCATCCATGCAGTCTCAAGTATAAACGGACATTTGTGATAGGAATGTCCTGTACCACATTCTAGCAGTATAAAAATGAAGGCCACATTGCTGGCTACCAGGAATTTACAGTTTAGCTGGGGAAAAACAAGTAAATATACTGAATTGCACCACCCAGTGGAGCAGTGCTTTTATCCTTTTATAAATATCCTTTTCTTTCTTGTATCATTTTAAAAATACCAGTTCTAATAACATCAGTAAGCATTATAAAGAACAAAATAGAGTTAGGATTTAGCCACCCATTTTCCTCCGGCAGCTCCATTTCTTAGCTTCTTTGCAGTAAGTCTAGAGGCCAGTAATTGAGTTGTGATAAGTGGAATGTGGGCAGAAGGGACATATACCACATCTTGGTCTGGGCATAAAATCTCCTGTACATGCCTTCATGATCTTTTTTTTACTTTCTGAGATGGCCTTGGAGGTCAGGTGTAGAAGATGGCAGCATTCTTGGACCTTGAAGGATGACAGTGTGCAGCTCACTCACCCGCCTAGAAATACTGTCCCTGCCCCCAGACTGTTGAACTGGAATATAAATGAGAAGTAAACTTTCACTGTGCCCTTAAGATTTGAAGGTTATTTCTTAAGCACTTCATCTATACCCATTAACATACTCTACTTTGCATTCTCAGGCTGACTGCCTGGAGTAAGCACTAGTTAGATGAAGAAGGGGCACGAGGCGTTCCTGGTGGAGAGCAGCATAAGGTGGGAAGAAAGCTTGGAACTTTCAGGCGCCAGTCAGTAGTCTGGTGCGGCCGGGGCGCAGTGACAGTAGAGGGCAGTATTCATGTTGGGAATGGAGAAGAAAGTCAAGGCGAGTACATGGGACATTTTGTAGGGTAAGAGATGAGAGCCCTGTCAACCAGAGGGGACCGCAGTCTGAGGAATGGGGAGTATGATGGAGTGGTCAAACAATAAAGAAAAGGAGCTAGCCTGGGTCTGGTCATTAGTTTAAAACAGAAACAATTTCTTATAATAGAGATAAGTTTTGACAGTGGACATGCTCAGTGGGTTCTCTCACATACACAGTTTCTAAAAATGTGTAACTTAGACCCTTCCATTGGTGTTGATGTGTCCATGGACATGGACAGAGCATGAAAAAGGCAAAGATGCTGAGAACGATTCGCCTGAAGAAGAGGAAACAGACCCATAATCTCAACCTTCAAGTGTCAGAAAGGAGCACGAGTAAAAGAGGAGTCCCACTTGACTAAGTGACCCCTAAGGGTGAGTTAGAACAAACAGGTAGAAGCATAGGGAGACAGATGTGGGCTCAGCGTAAGGAGGAACTTTGTCATAATTGCCTGAAGAGCAATGAGTCTATCCTGGAAAAGATAGCAGTGAGTTTATGAACAGGAAGAGTTCAAACAGACTGGTTCTTAACATGAAGGGACTGTCATAGACAAGGTTCAAGTACTGGATGAGGCTGGGACTAGGTAACTTTTGCAGCCTTTGGTTATAGTCTCAGGGTGGATGCTATTTAAACTCTGGTATCAATGTAAGGGAAGTGCTATGACAATAATAGAAGGTTGAAAACCTTTTAAAGAAAGAAAACTATTCTTGCCTAAATTTCTTTACCTAGAGTTAACCACTTGACACTTAGTACATTTTTTTTTTTAGCTGGTGGATATGCATTTAATCCAATTAACATAGTTAGATGGGCCTTGCAATGATATCACTGAATGATACCACCAACAAAATGTCAGACCTCAACAACAAGGCAGTGGGGTGAATGAAAAGGCAGATACTATCTTTCTCTGAGATATTGGGAGAAGAAACTTTCCCTTAACTTCCTTATTTATAAAAACCAGATAGCTTAGTTGTTCCT
The DNA here is from genome assembly GCF_048565385.1 of Saimiri boliviensis. Lineage (NCBI taxonomy): Eukaryota > Metazoa > Chordata > Mammalia > Primates > Cebidae > Saimiri > Saimiri boliviensis. The sequence continues at coordinate 79,132,047 of NC_133453.1, forward strand.
CCAAAACTGTCAGAATTTCTCTCATCAGTGCCTCTGAACTGATGGATGGCGATTGGTCTTGCTTACTAAATGTGCATTGTAGCAAGACAGCTTTATTTAAAATACCGTTAAGATGCAAGGACATTATGGCTACTCTGAAGACCTTCACTTACAACATGAATTATTCAAATAGCTTCTTAATAACTGCATTGATTTCCACAGTTAAAAGCAGATCAGATTATGGAATCTGCTCAATACCACTTAAATGTTTATAGATGTTAGAGTTGACAAAGACCTTTTAGACACTGATAATTCCTTTCACTTGATCAGAATGCTAGAGATTTGGCATTGCTAGTAATGCTTTGTGATTATTTTTAACAAATGAGGAACACTGTAGCAGCAATCATCTAAGGTCTTCATTCGTATTCCATATTAGTTCCAGACTCATTGCCTGAAAATCTAGTTATGCTAAAAATCTGACCAGAAACTTTTACATTTATATTGATCAGAAGCTTTTATGTTTCTTTTGCAAAGATCAATGTAGTAAACATGTCTTGACCTGCATGTATTGATGTGTATATTTAAAAATATCTATGAATATTTATAATGATAAAATTCAATAAGGTTTCAGTTTCTCAGTTGCTTTTGGTACCCTCTAAAAGGGTAAAAGGGGGCAAGTTTACTAGTATGATAAGAAATTATAGGTGAAGTAAAAATTAGATCTTCTGTTCTTTCTGATTCTCCCCTTATTTGGAAGTCTCTGGGATGGGTAATTTCTAGAGTGGATTAGTCTGCTCAGGCTGCCATAACAAGATACCATAGACTGACTGGGTGGTTTAAACAGCAGAAAACCATTTTTTTTTTTTTCATGGTTCTGGAGGGTGCAAGTCCAAGACAGCAGGGTCAGGTTCTAGTGAGGGCTCTTCCTGGCTTGCAGAGGGCATCTCCCTGCTGTGTGCACACATGCCCTTCCTTAGTACATGTGTATTTGGTGCTGGGGTGGGGGGATCTCTTCCTCTTCTTGTAAAGCCACCAGACTTGTAGGATTAGGAGCCCAGCCTTATGACCTCATTTAACTTTAATTACCGCCTACAGGCCTTATCTCCAAATACAGTCATAGTGGGAGTAAGGACTTCAACACAGACATTTTTGGGAGGCACAGTTCAGTCCACAGCACAAAGGCAGTGGTTTCTAGAGTCTGCTGTGGACTGAACTGATTTTGAATGTAATCTGGGGCAAGTTACCCTTTCTGTTTCTCAGTTTTCTGTAAACTGAGAATAGTGATAGTAATTTCACTGCTTTATCATGTTGAATAAATGAGTTAAGTAAGACATGCAGAGTACTCAGAACAGTACATGGCATTTATAAAGTGCTCAATAAAAGTTAGTTATTATTATTAAATATATAATTAGATATTTGTGCCTTTAGCTGAGACTTATGATTTTATGTATGCGGTCTCCATGTAGTTTATGTTTACATATCAAATAATTTTTGGCATCAGGTTTCAGAATATGCCTTGAAAAATTTCTTCATAAACCTTGATAGATGCATAAATATAAGGGAATAGAGTATGTTTTGTTTTATAAAATGTGTTTTATAAAATTTTAAAGAAGTTGTTCCATTTTCCCACTTACTCTTATACGTGCATACATACTGGTTTTCTACCTGTACAATAAAAAATGGAATGTTGTTGTAGAGCTTATTACTGTGGAAGTCAAAGTACTTCATTCATAACAAGAAATCCAGTAATCTTTGAACTCTTCCTAGAGAGTTCTGGATCAAAGATATCTGCATTTATTTAGTGTTTGAGAAAGCTAAGTAGAGAGCAGTTGACAGCTTACCGGAAACTCTGTAAGTAGAGTGGTCTGATTCATTGGCCAATATTCTGTTTCTTGCGTTAAATTGAATATAGAATAGAATTTGAATTAAAATGTTACAGAAAGCACACTGTGTTAGGCCATTCTTGCCTTGCCATAAAGAAATATCTGAGGCTGAGTAATTTATGAAGAAAAGAGGTTTGATGGACTCACAGTTCTGAAGGCTGTACAGGAAGCAAGGCAGCAGCATCTGCTCAGCTTCTGGGGAGGTCTTAGGGAGTTTTGACTTGTGTCAGAAGGCAAAGCAGGAGTGGGCACTTCACATGACGAAAGCAAAAACAAGAGAGAGAGAGTGGGAGCAATGGGGTGGGGGTGCCACACACTTCCAAATGACCAGATTTTGTTTGAATTCAGAGCAAGAGCTCACTCATCACCAAGGGGATGGCCCAGGCTATTCATGAAAGATCCATCTCCATGATCCAGACACTTCCCATCAGGCTGTATCCCCAACATTGGAGATCATTTCAACATGAGATTTGGGTGGGGACAGATATTCAAACTATATCACACACTAACTGATTCTCAAATCTTTTATGATCATCATTATAATATGAGGCTATTTTCAGTCCTTCAGGGCTCCTTCTAAGTCCAGAGGAGAAGCTGTGCTCTCTTTCTGCATAAATCAAAGTTTTTTGTTTGTTTGTTTGTTTGTTTGTTTGAGACAAGGTCTTCACTGTTGCATAGGCTGAAGTGCAGTGGCACAATTTCGGCTCACTGCAACCTCCGCCTCCTGGGTTCAAGTGATTCTTCTGCCTCAGCCTCCCAAGTAGCTGGGATTAGAAGCACCCACCACCGTGCCTGGCTAATTTTTGTATTTTTAGTTGAGATGGAGTTTTGCCATGTTGGCCAGGCTGATCTCGAACCCCTGACCTCAAGTGATTCACGCACCTTGGCCTTCCTAAGTGCTGAGATTACAGGCATGAGCCACCGAGCCTGGCCTCAAGGTCATTTTTATTTGGTAGGCAGGGTTTAAAAAGAAATAAGAAGGAGAAAACGCAGGAAAGAAACTGCCCATGAGTTCACTTAGTGCCCTTTCTAACAGGCAGCTGTTCTTTCAGTCCTTCTGCTGCCTGAGTTGGGCCTCCTGTTGCCTCTCTCTTCCATTTCAAATACAGGAACAAGTCATGGATGTTTTACACTTATAAACATTTCATTCTAAATAGTTGTACTTATGAGTCAAATTATAAGACTTTCACTAAAATTAGAATCTAAGAGTCTTTTTATATCTGAGCTCCTGCTTTAAAAAAAATCAAAGTGAAATATTTATATAACGCAAAGTCTCTAGCTGCTGTAGGATGTGCAGTTTAAATGATCTATCCCTATAATACTTCTCAGTATTGGGATGGCTAGTCCTCCTAGAATATTGAATGCTGCAGGAAATAAAATCAGCATGGCATGGGCGTGTACAGCTTACATATAAACTAAGGTGTTTAAATTATATTTCACATACACTGGATTCTACTCTTTCCCAAATCATGGGCAAATATAGTATTAAGAAACAGTCTTTCTGGGAAAAAATGAAGTTGTAACAATTTAATTTGAATTGAGTCATAAACCCAAATATAAACTCAGAACTGTAAATCTTTTAGAAGAAGACATGGGAAAGTGTCATTGTGACCTCAGAGTAGGCAACGCTTTTGTGCACATGACACAAAAAGCACAATTCATAAACAAAAAATTGATAAATTGGATATTATCAAAATGAAATATTTATATTTCTGCCTACCAAAATATACTACCTTTAAGAAACTGAATAGACAGATTCCAACTTGGAGAATATTCATAGCATATGTATCTGGCAAAGTACTTGGATCTGAAATACGTGAAGGATTTCTACAAATCTACCATAAAAAGACAAACAGTCCAATTAAAGACTTGAAAAGGCACTGCACAAAATAAAATATATGAATAGCCAGTAACCTTGAAAAAGGTGCTTCACATCATTAAGTATCAGGGAAATGTAAATTATAGTCATAATCTGATGCCATTTCACATTCACGAGAATAGGTAATATAAAAAAGACTGCCAACACCTAATGTTAGGGTTCATGTATAGCACTTGGTATTCTTAATCATAGAGGGAATGTGAAAATGGTCTAACTATATTAGATAACTGTTCAACAGTTTCTTATAAAGTTTTTGTCTCACTCTGTTGCCTAGGCTGGAGCGCAGTGGTGTGAGCACAGCTCACTGCAGCCTCAAACTCCTGGGCTCAAGCAGTCCCCCTGCCTCAGCCTCCTGAGCAGCTACAACTACTGGCACATGCCACTATGTAGAGATGCAGTCTTGCCATATTCCCCAGGTTGGTCTTGAACTCCTGGCCTCAAGCAGTGCTCCTGCCTCAGCCTCCTAAAGTGCTGAGATTATAGGCATGAGTCACTGCACCCAGCCTCTGAAAAGTTAAACATACATTTAACTTGTATGACCCAGAAATATCACCCTTTGGTATTAACCAACAAGAAATAAAAATATAGGTTCCCAAAAAACACACATTAAGATGTTTTAGCAGCCTTATTTTATTTTATTTATTTTTTATTTATTATTATTATACTTTAAGTTCTGAGATACATGTGCAGAATGTACAGGTGTAACTTGTCATCTACATTAGGTATTTCTCCTAATGCTATCCCTCCCCTAGCTTCCCACTCCCCCTACAACAGGCCCCAGTGTGTGATGTTCCCCTTCCTGTATCCTTGTGATCTCATTGTTCAACTCCCACTTATAAGTGAGAACATGCAGTGTTTGATTTCCTGTTCCTGTTTTAGTTTGCTGAGAATGATGGTTCCCAGCTTCATCCATGTCTGTGCAAAGGACATGAACTCATTTTTTATGGCTGCATAGTATTCCATGGTATATATGTGCCACATTTTCGTTATCCAGTCTATCATTGATGGGCATTTGGGTTGGTTCCAAATCTTTGCTGTTGTGAACAGTGAGCAGCCTTATTTCTAAAGCCCCAAACTGGCAACAATCCAAAAGTCCATTAACAGGAGAATGGGTAAACAAATTTTCTTATAATGCCATACTACTTAGCAATAAAAAAAGAACAAGCAACCAATTCAAGCAACGATATTGATGACTCTCAAAAACACACCAAGTGAAAGAAGCCAGTTGCAAAAAAAGTCTTTATCCTATGATTTCATCTACATGAAATCCTACAGGCAAAAATCCTCTATGATGACAGACATCAGACAGTGGTTAGCAAGGGATTTGACAGGAAAGGGGCAGGAGGGAACACTCATGGAAGGAAATGCCTCATGTCCTGTTTTCAATGGTACTTAATAACCATATACAGTTGTCAAAACTCATAAACTGGACACTTAAGATCTGTGTATTTTATTCTATGTTACTTATATATCAAAATTTTTTAAAAAGCAAAAAGAATCTATCTTCCCCTGCTGAAATGATTGCACACTTATGAATAATCCAAGACGGAAACCTAGAGGCTGTGAGAAGATGTTGTAAATGACATTTCTTGGAGGAGGGTGATAGCTGCCTACAATGTGCACAAATACGTCTGTATTATAAGAATCCCTTAAAAGAATGTTATAGAGAATGACCTAGAGTCAACAACCTACTAAGGAAATGGAAAGTACAGCTTCTGTACCAGCAGATCTAGAGACATCACCAGAGAGGCCATTTTAGAGTGACCAGATTTTGGTGAGGGTAGGGGAAAGATGGGGATGGGCTTTGCTATCAGTAAATATGGCAACTCTCATGCCTCATCCAGTGGAGAAGGTGATACATGTAGATCGTTCCTGGAGTATTTCAGGTGTTATTCAGCTTGGGAGTCAACTGACGGATGAAAGATCAGTTGGTGAGTGTATCCTAAAGATGGAGCTGAAGTGGAAACATCCTCAATTCAGGGACACTGGATTCATTTTAGGTGTGAGAATTGTTCTTGCACACTGTTTGTTGAGGCCAGAGATGTTGGGTCCTGCCTCAGGTAGGAGGTGAAGTTCATGTGATCAGGCTTCCTAATGGAGAAGGATAAATCCTTTATGTTCATGGTTACAAGAAAGTATTGAGCCTCTGAAGATTGCCTTTCATCTGCATAAACAATGGACTTTTTATATAACTTGATTCCCATATAGAGTCTTGTATAATGATCTCGAAGAATATTCTTAACTTCTGAAAGCTTTCAATGCTACTGAAAAAAAAGGACTTGAGAAGTCAGAGAGGGTATAACATCAAAGTGACTTCTTCCCTTCCAGCAATGGTAGGAACAGGAGGACCCTAAGGCATTTCTTAGTTTTTGTCCAGGTCTTGTCAAAAATCTCGACTAATCTCCCTGATCACAGGAGTAAAAGTGGTATGAATAGAATGATTCTCCTGCATTGTAAGAGTCAGGCTCTTAGAAACAGTTTTAGAGAACTTCACTTGTATATCATTAATCCCTTAAATGAGGTAGTATCTAATAATTGGATACTTTGTTTTAGAAAAACTGCGATATATAACTCAGGTCCCTTGATAATCAGTGCCTGTGATTTTTCCTGAATGACAGCTATGTGTAGTGCAGGTGACATGGACCATTCTTTTGTATTTGTAGCCCTCAGAATTTGAACATTTCCTATGTTATACATTCTTAAGATGCAAAAATGTTCTGAGACAGTGTCCATCAAATACTTGGGAAGTTGATCCAGAACAAGTGTCATATTCATATACTACCTTTATTCTTATTGTAATAGACATTTCAAGATTCATTTGTCAGCCACAAAGTTGGTCGTATCTCAACATCTGTTACTCTTCACTGTTAATGATGGAAATATGAAGATTCTGTATAGTGAATACTTGATTGGAGTATTGACATTTCTTACAGAACTGGCAATTTTTGAAACTGAGTGAGGCATTAGGTAGACTTTGTTTTATGGATTCTATATTATTTTCTTATGGAATATATACTATGTTTGCTAACTGTGCAAAATTGGGAGGGACTTCAAGAAAAATGAGAACAAGGTAGCAATGGTGGAGGTAAGTTAAGTGTCCCTAAGGGCAACCATGAATTTCTGGGATAGTGGCCTTTAGGATGGTAGTTTTTAATTTGCTATTCTATTTCTGTGTAAGTTTCCTTCTTTTCCCTTAACATCACTTTTCCAGAGTCCAAGCTAAATGAACAGGGCACTATACAGTAGGTTTTATTTATTTTATTTTATTTATTTATTTTTTTTTTTGAGACAGAGTTTCGCTCTTGTTACCCAGGCTGGAGTGCAATGGCGCGATCTCGGCTCACCGCAACCTCTGCCTCCTGGGTTCCAGCAGTTCCCCTGCCTCAGCTTCCTGAGTAGCTGGGATTACAGGCACGCGCTACCATGCCCAGTGAATTTTTTGTATTTTTAGTAGAGACGGGGTTTCACCATGTTGACCAGAATGGTCTCAATCTCTTGACCTTGTGATCCACCCGCCTCGGCCTCCCAAAGTACTGGGATTACAGGCTTGAGCCACCGCGTCCGGCCCTAAGTAGGTTTTATTTTGGAGAGTATCCAGTTTGAGCATTGTTGACTTCTCTAGCTATGCTCCCAGGTTTATCTTCATTGCCCCTCAAATTTCTGAGTAAAGACCTTAGCTGCAGATTCTTTTGCTAAACACAGTGTCTTCAAACCATATGAAAATGGATGCTGTGCTTTTCCAGGAACCCATTACTCTGTTAGCTCCTTTAAAACTTTATTTTTAGTAGGTGGTGGCAATAAGAATGAGATGAACGTAGCAGGAAACCTCAGGGACAAGCTTTCTGCCTGGGTGGGCCTTTTCCATGACAGCAGCACCCTCAGAAATATTTGTGTTCAATCATATTTAAACTTGAGTGAAAATGGACAACTGAAAGTTAGTTCTTGTATTAAGGATGTGAGAGGAATCACTACTTTTCAAGTTACTTTTAAAATTCAGAATAAAAAGAAGAAATAGCAAGCTTGTTAATCAAGTAAGGCAATAGATAACATATCAACCTAAAACTTTGTGGCTTAAAAAAGTAATCGTTTATTATTTCTCATGTTTTTGTGGCTCAGGAATTTGGAAAGGATGTTGACTGGTCCACATGTCATCATTTGGCTAAGTCAGTGGGCTGCATTCAGCTGGCAGCTTGGATGGGCTTAGAATATTAGGAAGGTTTCCCTTTTAATAGCTGGTACCTCTTGCTTTGTTGTTAACATTTCTGTCTCTACATGGGTAGCATGGCCTTTCTCACGGGTCAGTGGTCTCAAGATAGTTGGACTTTTTAACCTGGTGGTCAGCTTCCAAGAGTAGAGGAATAAGCTGTCAAGTGCGGCATCACCTCCAGCACACATTATTGATCAAAGCAACTCACCATGCCAGCCCAGATTTGAGATGAGGTAGATTCTAACTTTTCAGGTGAGTGCTAGAAAGAAGGAATTGTTGGAGGCTCTTTGGAGATTATCACAGTTAATTACCTATGTTACTTAAGTTGGAAGGGACCATCCATTGAGTCATCAGTTAAACTGGTGACTTTAACTTTTTCCAGTCAAGTGGAGATCGTGAAGCCTTTACTGATAATCTCATGGAGGTGACTTCATGAATCCTATAAGGTTCATCAGAACTCCTCCTGCTATACCCCACTCAAATTATCCATTCCTATTAAATGACAACTTGGTTATTGATGAACATTTAGTTACACACTCTAAGTCCTTAGGATACTATAATGAATGCATTCTTGAGTGTTCGGAAATTGAGGCAAAGAAGATTAATTTAGTTAGTCTGGACCTAAAACAATTCCAGATTTTCCATCATTTTATTTTAATTGTTCAGATAATTCTTCTTGCTTTTTCTTGCTTTTTAGATGAGGAGTATAGGTTTCTTTTCTCATAGCCAGAGATGATCTTGAAAGTAAGTGCCTTTTTTGACAGAAAAAATAAGGTTGGAATTCTAATTTAAAAGGTCCTCCCAAATACAAAGACAAGCCTAAGGCTTGGACAATATTAAAAATCTGCCATTCCTATTGTATTCCAACTATTAAACAATAAAATATACTATATAATTGTTACTTTATTAAATACTCTGAAGAAAGGGCCATGGAATAGCAATCAGGACTGATGTTCGGGTCACCTTTGGCAAATCACTTAAGTTCAAGCCTTTCTTTTAATCTATAAAATGGGGATAATAATTTCTTCTCCACCTACCACAGTGTTGTGTGAAACTTGAATAAAAGTATTCAGGACCACAAATAAGGCATAATAACTGTATGATAAAAAAAATTGTCGTTATATCAAAAAAAAGAGAGAAAAAACCCCAGTTAAATATTTATATGCTCCCCATAAAGGGCTCATGGTCTCAATAGAGTATATATCCAGTAGGTTATTTAGTTAAGGCATAGCGATAGATTGAATAACCCCACTCTTTCCATAGAAAGTTAGAAAGATCTTTCTTTTCATTTCTGCTTGGTTATGCTTATTCTATAGAAAGTTAGGGTCAGGCTGAACTGCCCTGGCTAAAATACCAGTCCTTTTTAAATGTCTAATTCCTGGAAAAGCTGGATAACATGGCAGAACAGTAACAATAGGACACAGGGTTGGGCTTGTCTTTTCTGCTCTGGGATTCTTACCATTTCCGGTGGCCTTTGACCAGGAATTCAAAGCTCCTTTTATTTATTTGTAGTCCAAGCTCTTTTTCATGGCCTATTTCGTAGGATTTTTAAAGATCATTAGATAATCATCAGATAAAAATAATTCTAGACTCTTGCTGGCCACAGGATAATTGCCATATTTAACTGATCATAAACAATACTTTCATTTTTCAGGGATTTAGTTAATTATAAGCCCATCCTATCTAATATGGTAGCTATAAACTCTATTAAAATTAAAATTGAAATTAAAAATTAAGTTTCTTAGTTATGCTAGCCATATTTCAAGTGCCCATTAGCTGCATGTGGCTAGAAGCCACCATATTAGACAGCATGGATGTAGAACATTTTCATCATCACAGAAAATTCTAATGAATAGCACTGTTAGAGACTTCTTTCTAACCTGTGTGTTGCTGTTTTTCTTTCTTGCTATCTCCCTCAAAGGCTCTTTCTTTCATGTTTGTTTTCAGTGAGCAATGTGGGGAGAAAAGGAGCTCACACTCATGCCCTATTTTTTAGTAGTGTTAATGAAATAGTTGGTAATTGGATGGACTGAAACTATTGGCTACAGTAAGATTTTGAAAATATTTTTGAATTTAATTGTATGTGTATTGCCCAAACTAATAGTTGTAGAGGGGGTTTTGTTTGTTTTTTAAATGGACTAGAATCATGTATCAGCTAAACACTTCTCATGTACTAGTTACTACTCATAATAATCGAATGTTATTTCATTACTTTTAAAAGTTTTACTTTATGACAAGCTCTTTCACTACAGTGAAAATTGGGCTACCGTGCTCATATCGAAGTCATTTGAACTAGTATATGCCCTTTTCTCAACTTAAACAAAAATTTCTAATCCAAGATCCATTCAGATCTTGATATATGCCAATTAAAATATTGACTTTAAACAAAAGGGTCATAAAAAATGTGAGATTAAAATGATTAGGAGCTGAGTCCTTATCACATAATCCAAAGTAAACGAGAATTGCACAACGCCATACTTAAGAGAAAGCGCAGTTCAGTTGCACAGACATGTTCCTAGATATTCCAAACTGCTTTGAAATTATAGTGCTTTGTGTTGAAAGATTGATATTAAAATATACTTGGGAATTAAAATTCACTTTACGATGAATCATTGCTAAAAGGCTTTAAGATAGCACTGTGAAGACATGATATGAAAAGGAGCAGTCTCCAAAGCCAAGCCACATTTCTGTGGATTAGAATCAAAAAATTTCGTGTAGTCGGTGTAGCTTACTGTGTCTTCCGTAAAGGAAGCCTCTTTTTCACTGTAACATTGACATAATTTATGTAAATCCAGGAATCAAAATTATACCTCAGTGTCCCTTAATGTTTGTTATTTGGACCAAATCTCAGTGGTTTTAATTGTGAAACTAAAAATGGAACTTTGTTGCTGAAAACTTGAATTCAGTGAACTCAGGTTCTCATAACTGTGAACAGAGTTTTTAAAGTTTTTTGTTTTGGAGACAAGGTCTCACTCTGTGGGCCAGGCCAAAGTGGAGTGGCACAATCTCGGCTCACCTCCAGGCTCGAGTGATTCTCCCGCCTCCACCCTCTGAGTAGCTGAGAATATAGGCATGGACCACCATACCTGGCTAATTTTTGTATTTTTGTAGAGATGAGGTTTCGCCATGTTGCCCAGACTGGTCTTGAACTCTTGAACTCAAGTGATGCACCTGCCTTGGCCTCCCAAAGTGCTAGGATCACAGGCGTGAGCTACCTTGCCCAGCCTAAAGATTTTTGTTTTTAATCTTCATTTCAAAACCAATGAGCGTAGGTGTTCACTCAGGAGATGTGACCAGTTTGCTAGGAGCCAGGAACCTCAGAAGAGAAGAGTAGCTCGTAACTCAGCTTGCTGGATTCAACATGATGAGGATGCCTTGAGGACTGAGGAAATAGAATGATTTCCCATGTCTAATTCTGCTTTGTTCTAGGTAGTTGGGCAGGCTATGTAGTATATCCAGAATTCGAAACCATTAAGTGAAATGCTTGTCATTAGTGATACCCAGTCATTGTTTCATGACACATCAGTGTGTCACAAAGATTTCCTGCAGCGTTGCAGTGAGCCTAGCTTTTCCCAAAGCTCTGGCTGCTTCTCTGACACATTGCCACCAGGGTGCCTGCATGGCCTTTACTCCCTTTTCCCCACCCAAACATTTTATATTCCTTATACCTCCTATCTGGATTTAGGAAAGGACTTCCCTTGGACAGTTAATTTGCAGTTCCTAATCTGAGTTCTCACCTAGTTGCCAAGCTGTTATTGCTGCAAGGGGTTAAATTGGTTTCCACACAGTAGTTCTAATAGTTTATTGTTAAAATGTCAGATCTTTGAGTTAAGCATTGCCAACTCCCCATTAAACCATGATTTCTTTTATTTCCTTGAGTTTGGAAGGCATTTGGGAATACCAAGTGAAAAGGAAGAGTGAAGAACAGAAAAGTGTTAGTGGGATGGCAGACACTGTGAACACTGCTGTTTCTAGTGGGCCAGAAAAATGTATGTATAAATGTTGCCCATTCTGAGAGATACTTTATGATTCTCCTCCATAAAGCTTCCTGTGGTCACCATTTAGATTTAATCCCCTTTTCCCTGTTCTCCCATGGTCTGTTATTTAGTTCTCTGTCATATTACTGATCAGAGTCTGCTTTGCCACTTGGTCATTTGTGCATATCTTTTTCTTACAGAAACCGTCAGATTCTTCTTTGTATCTTCAGAAGTACGTATAATATAATGTAACATATATTTTTTAATTCCTTAAGTATAATAGATCAATGTTCATTAAGTAGCATTGAATACCTGTTCTGTACTACACAAAACACGAGTGAGCAAACAGTGAACAAAACAGGTGCAACTCCATTTCTCAAGGAGCTTTTACAAGGAGGCAGAAAGGATGGAAATTGTAATCATAATTTAAATTATGATTTTAATCTAAATCATAATTTAGATGACAGCTTGATAAGTCCACAAAAGGAGATATACAGTATGCTATATTAGGGTTATATAACAGGATGACTCAGCCTTTTCTGGGGATTAAGAGGGAAGATTTTCTGGTGTAAGTAATTTAAGCTGAGCCTTGAAGAATACGTTAGATTTAACTAGGCAAAGAGGTAGAGAAAGAGCATTCCATGCATAGAGAATAGCATGTGTGAAACATATTGCTGGATTGGTTGCTTTGCAAGTATAAGGAGCTGAAAGTCCACATTACCTGATTCTTAGTGGTAAGGAAGAGAATAGTGCAGGATGGTACTGGAGAAATGAGTATGAGTCATTTGGGCCAAGATATGTGGGCCATGTGGAAGTTGGTTCTTTAGCCTAAGATTACAAAACAGCCTTTGGAAGGTATCAAGCAGAAGATGCTTAATCTACATTTATCTTAACAGCCTCCCAGTGGATTCCTGGCTTCCAGCCTCTGTAACTTACATTTATACTAGGTTCTCATTTGCCTTGTGACTGCTGTGCTAAATGAAGAAGTAGCATGTCTTCTACAGGTAATGAGAACCTCTCTACCAAGATAGTGGGATGCTTGCTTCCTCAGAAAAGAATCTGGCTAGTAGACTGATTCAGTCTAGATCCAAAGATTTCAAAACTTGAATTTTATTCTGTCTTAAATGTGGACCACTTAGTTTATTCTGAAAATCTGATTTCTGGCAGATTTTCAGAATACACTAATAAATCCAAGAATGGCCTGGGTTACCTAGGCATTAGCCTAATTTATGATTATTATTAGACCACTGCCTTGGTAACCCAGGCCATTCTTGGATTCTGAGACCATTCCTCCTGCCACACAACTCCCCCAAGGACTCTTAGCTATCAGTGGGAAAAATCCAGTGTCTTTCTCTTGCTGGGGCTGTCTTGTCCATATCAGCCATATACATTTTCACAGGTAACCCTGGAGGAGGGAAAAGCGGGGGAGGAACCAAAATTCAAAGGACCTGGTGCTAAGTGCCCCATCGTTATTTTGTTCAACTGGAAGTCAGACAGATAGGAGAGCTGTAAAACCTGACTACAACAATGAGAATAAGCAAGGAAAGAATTAAGGATCATTTCATATTTAAAAATTCAGTTTATCACTTGAAATTGTCAGTACTTTGTTTGTAGAACTTTTAAATAATATTTCTCAAACATCAAAACACAGCTAGAGGTGTGCATAAATAAAGAGGCACAGGTCCAAAAATGTTATTTTTTACTTTTTGAACTGGTAGGACTAATAGAAATATAAATGAATATAATTGTTTAGATTAACTAGTTCTTATGGAAAAGAAGCACAGGAGAGAGTAGTTTTCAATCAATACTTGATTATTTGATAATCACTACTACATTATATAAAAATAGAAAAATAGGGATATAGAATTTATTTATGAGAAACATCTTTCTCTTAAATGTAAACTTTGTTTTTAAGCACTCTGAGATCTTAGACAGGGTATTTAACCTTTGACCTAGTTTCCCACTGCATGATATGGCTATAGGAAATAGTGGATGTAAAAGGGCTTTTAAAAAATGTAGAGCATCATACAAACGTATTTATTTTGTTTGTATTATTGTTTCAGTTACCTGTTATGGAGTAACAAATTACCTCCAACTTAAAACAATGACTTAAAAGTTTGCATTTTCCCAGGTTGGCTGGGATCAGCTGGGTGGCTCTTCTGCTCCATTTGACTTTGGCTGGGTCACTCAGGCAGCCGCATGCAGTTGGGAGCTCAGTTGGGAATAGAATGTCCAAGTTGGCCTCATTCACATGCCTCACAGTGGTCTGACTGTTGGCTGGAGTGCCTCCAATCTCCTCTGTGTAGATTCTCATTCTGTAGAGCCTCTTTTACCATGTGGGCTCTAACTGGAAGGCAGACTAGCCCAGACTTCTTTACAGGGCTGAAAGCCTCTTCAGACCCAGATCTGAAAGTCATTCAGCCCTGCTTCTGCATTCTTCTGGTCCAGTCACACAGGCCATCCCATAGTTAAGTGGAGGTAAAACAGGCTGCAGCCCTGGGCTTTGGAGGAGAGAATCACATTGGGAAAGCATGTGCAGAGCAGGAGGGATTGTAGCAGTTATTTTTTTAATTTTCTACCACAGTTATTATTAAATACAGCTTGGAAGAGTAAACAAATCCAATCCTAATGAATAAGCAACGCAAACCAAACTCAACCTGTACTGCTTCCAGGTATTAAAATCAGTTACCTTTAATATATGTGAGCTGTACATAATAAGCATGGCATGTACTCACCACAGCTATTCTAACTGAAGGAAAAGATACATCACCCAAAAAGCTAATTCTTGATTTAGTCTTATTGTTTAATTTTTTTTTAAGTGTACTACAATCATAGTTTTTATTGTTTCAGAAGTTAAATTCACTTTACATGTTTACTGATACAAAGGGAATTTTGAACTCCCTCTAGTGGCAAAACATTTTCTTTTATGTTTTTTCGAAGAACTTACTTAAAATAATAAGATGGCTGACATGTATAACATAACATAGTTTCAAAAAATGACCTGTTCTTACCACCTGAAGATGCATACTTTCTCCTGTGTGAGTTATGGCAGATCCCTTCATCTCTTATGAGAAATGTTCACCTTTCTAAGAAACATTGATCATATTATATGCGAAAAAAAGAAGAAAGGAGGCTTCCTGTTAACTTTTAAAGTGCAAAAACTGCTAACTGCTCCCTTTAGTCAAGGTCTTAAATAAAAATTATTATATTTTGACAATTAAAATATCCTTTTCCCTGACTATAAAGTAAATTAAATTTTTAATTTTTGCCTGAAGAATTGTTTTTTGAACAAACAAGTGTATTTAATTGAAACAGTCTTTACATAGCAAACGATAACTGTTGAAAGTGCAGCTTGGAGAGCACTAATAAGCCAAACTAGGGGATGGGGGTAAGACAGGAATCTCAAAGTGTTATGCTTTTCTTTTTTAAAAAAGTTCAAATTTGGATTTTCATAGCCAATAGGGAAGGAACATTCATCATAGTTATCACCATTGCTCCATACAAAAGGAAGCACAACATCAAAGGGCGGGAATAGAAAAACAGCTGTTACAGACTTTGTAAATTAAGTTTTTGTATCCCCACCCCACTGCTAAAGAGAGTTAACAATACTGATTAACTTACTCTGTTTCAAGTCCATCTACAGACAAATTTATTCTGGTTCTTTATATAATAAAAGGTCATTTCTATGATGGTAAAAGCCATTCTTTTTAAATACTCTTTTCCCAACTAATTGTGGAAGCTGATCCAACCTATCGTGTACTGTCTGGCAGGTTGACACCACAAACCTCTGTCCTCCCACCCACAGAGGTAGGAAAATGGCCAGGGATGGTAAGAATCCATAGGTTTATTTTCTTCTTCTTCTTTTAAAGCTGTAGAAAGTGGAACCTAGGATTATCAAAATAATTCCCAGAGATTTTGTTTTGTTTGGAACTAAACTATGAAATAATAAGATTTCACTACAATAATTAATGCAGCCAATAAAAAGTTAGACTTTGTTTCTTTCCAATACCTCTTTTTAGTTTGACATTTATAACTAAGTCTGTGTCTCTTGTGGTCTCAATTACATCCGGTGTTTTCAGCTGGCAGCATTTCCTCTGCTGAGGCTACCCCATGTTTTTTGCCAGGCTACGTTCCTGTGAATATAAAGAGAGAAAACCAAGTTGTATTAGAGAGAGAAATTTAAGAAAAAATTGAGTGTAAGTATAACTTTGATTTTTGGAACAAAAAACAAGCCACTATATTTGTTATAAACAAACTGGTGATTAAAATATGTAGGCTCCAGAAGTACATGGAAAGTCTTATCGCCGTCTCATAACCATCCTGCATGTTTTCTCTTGAATATTTATAAGAACTTAATTTAACTAACAAACAGAGACCAGAGATTCCCTTCCAGCTTTGCTTGCACAGATTTGAAATAATGAAAGTGAATTTGCATTTCTTAAAATGGTGTTTTCTTCCAGCTCTCATAGAAATGTTTTTGGAACAGTGATCTGTGCTAACAGCTGTATTCAATCTTGAGTAAAAGTCACTTCCTGAAGAGAATGAAATTCAGCTTAACATTCGAACTTGCCTAGAACATAATCCTGTAGGGTGTGTGTACTATGTGATTATGAAACGGGACACAGGCACCCTGCTGAGATGATTTCTTGTAAATAATACCCAACAGAAACCATTAATCAGTATCAGTGTTTTAACTGAAGAATTAATATTGTAAAAGTGTTGCTTACTCATACATATAACTGTCTTAGTTTTTAAGGATTTTACTCTTTGATATTTTAAAAATGTAATTCTCTTGTGGAATTAGATCTATATGAAATTGCTATTGCTGTCTATGTACTAATATATACCATCAGATAGAAGTAAATATAGACACCGATAAACATATATGTTTATATATTTAGGCTTTACAATTTTTAAAAATTGTGTCACTCTTGATTTTCAGGTAAAATTTATTTTTGACTCAGTTTTCTTTACCTATTGACTCATTTATTTATTGCAGTGAACTCAATTTAAATAGAATTTTGTTCCTGGCCTTAAAATTAGTTGTAGGTATATATATATATAAACTGTACCTCCTACATATATATATATATAAAGTGTACCTCCCATATATATATATATATATATATATAATATATATATATGAGGTAGAGTTTATATATATATATATATATATAAACTATATATCTATATATATATATAAACTATATAAACTATATAATCTATATATATAACTTTAAAATAAACAAGTATAATATTTAGGAACGTTCCTAAATATTATACTTTACGTTCCTAAATATTATACTTGTTTATTTTAAAGAAGGAAAATGTTGTATTAATGTAACTTGGATATTGCTAAAACCTTAACAGAATCATGCCTTAGATGGAAAAGTTTTCCCTGAATCATTTGTTTTCTTTATGGCTCATTCTTTTGTCATCTAAACAATGAATGCAGAGTTTTCAATCATAGGCTATCAAATTGATATAGAGATAAAGTCTAACACATTAAGGCAGAATTAACAAGCATATGTAAAAATTCCAACCTTCTCAATTGTAGGAATCAAAACAGTTTCTGGCCTTACTCTGGTAACAAAAAAGGAGCTAGGCTTTTTTCCATTCCTTGACCAAACCGCTAAGTTGCCTTGAAGACCTTTGTTTATAATGTCTTCTTACATTCTTTTCCCCTTGACATGCTCCCCTCCCTTCAGCAGTGAGATACTAATTAAAGAGAGGCCACTGTGACCCTAGGTTGTTTAGAAGTCACCCGGAATGAGGTGGCGGCACAGATCTGGAGAGGAAGCGCTCATTCCTAAATATAACACAATCCTTAAGACCATCTTGTCAAAAATCTGTTGGCTTCTAATAGCAAACAAAGTACCTCCTTTGATTAAAAGGTATACGCTTGAAACTAAAATGGAATCTCTAAAAGTTACTTAAACAACATCTATATTCACTTTTTATAAGAATTGGCAACAAATAAAATTAACTCATATATATCACATGATAGTTTCTTTCAGAGACACTGAAATATAAACATTAAAAATGTTTTAAATTTCATAAAGAATAGTCTAATTTTTATGTATTTGTGGAGGGGGAGGAAGCATGTATCCTATTCCTTTTAAAAAATGAGAGACAGCTTAGATTGTGTATGAGAACCAACCTCCCTCCCTCTTTCTTTCCTTCCCTTCCTCCCTCCCTCCCTCCTTCCCTCCCTCCTTCCTCTCTCTCTCTCTCTCTCTCTCTCTCTCTCTCTCTCTATTTCATTTGGACACCCGGCAACAGTTTAATTGGGATGATAAAATGAATGTGGTGCCTGCCAATCATGGAAGTGCAAGGACTGCAAATTTTTCTTAATATAAGTGTTTTGAAAGAAGTGGAAATAATTTAATAACTTGCCTTAAATGAGCAGGTGGTGCTGCCTGACATTAAATTATTTTCTTCTTAAGTGGACTTGCTATGCTAAGTACTAACTTACAAGAAGCAGTTTCTTGCACAATTTTATTAGTATTTGTTTAGCGGGATACTTCTGATTGCAAGCACAGTAATAGAGACCCACTACTGTTTGCGTTAAGTAATGAGATGGAATTGTTCTAAGAATATATAAGAGAATAAGAATCTCAGTTATGAAACCTGATCTCAACATAACTGAGAAAGCAGCCTCCTAGGTGGGCCTGTGGAGACCAACTGGATGACAGTTTTCCATTCAAGGCACTAAATCAAGAGCAGGAGTTTTGAATTTTTCCTCTTGAACTTCTGTTATTTCTGCCACTTAGTTGCTCTTTGTTTAGCTGGTTTAGAGTCCAGCTGCTTTGCTTCTTACTATCTTTCTTCCACCCTCTGAGTCTCACTGTCCTGTGATTCACTTTCCAAGTGATGATTCCTCTGCCTCATTGCTTCTCCTTCCTCACAGCATTGCTTACTCACGGCCCTTCAGCTGCCTTATATATGGCCTCCTTCTCTATGCACAGCTCCCTCTAAACACTGATTGAATGAATAGATGAGGAACAGTGTTAGGGAACTACAAAAAGTCAGCATTCTGTGTTTTACTTTTAGTTAGCCTTTAAAGGAGCTAATAGGATATAAATTAATTAACAGGCAGCTGGAAGACAAAACTTATTTTGAAAAATTTAAGAGACCTTATCATCTCTCTTTAGGTTAAAAAGGATTCACTGTAATAGTAATAAGAAATGATTTATTTACAGAGGCACTGAAGAAGTGTATACAGTTAAACTTGAGAGTCTGGACTACCCTATAAAAAATAGTAGTGATTTTAAATGCACCCACTTCACACTGCCCCATTTAAGTAGCCACACTGGCAGGAATGGAGAAGATAATTTAACTTCAGACTCCAAGAAGGGAAGCAGTCATTTTTTTATTGACCATATTCCATTTAGGAGCCAAAATTAAGGTGTAATAAGTGTCTGAAGTCTTTTTTTAAAAATCCTTCAAATCTTAATCTTAATAATTTATCTGTGAATAGAAAGTCAATTCCTGCTTATTTTTAAGGCAATCTTTTTTTTTTTTTTTTTTTAATGTTTGATTTTTAAATCCCCACCTTCCGATTGCTGCTCATTTTTCCCCCACAGCTTTCAGTTGCCCAGGGTACAAAAATAAATACCAGGAAAGAGTTCTCAATTCTTCATCCCTTTGCTTCTTTTTATATATTTTTTTAATATAAAGGGTTATAAACATTCTGTAAAATCTTTCCTAACTTCTGTTATTCATATGGTCATTTATGAGTGAATAGACAGTAGGCATAAGCAGACCCAAATATGTATGTTTTTAATCATATGAAGTTTTTAACTGGAAGTTGAGTTGAAGAAGAATGCAAACAACAGTTTAAAATCCAGCCGCTCAGCTTCCCGGTTATAACATGAATATCCAAAAGTGGCCAGCTAATGGGGCTTCATTCTCCTGCACTTTGGAAATGACCAGCAGTTCCAAATGCATTTGAGAGTATTTTCACTCATGAGAGAAAAAGTGCTTCTCAGATTCTGAAGCCTTTCTGAATGAAAACCAGACAAAACAGACAGTAAGTGTTAATGAGTATGAGACTTTTTTCTTTTTGTTTTTTCCCCAATCTCTCACCTCTGGCTGAAATTATTGATTTTATGAAATGTCACTTGGCAGGTGCAGTAGCTCATGCCTGTAATCCCAGCACTTTGGGAGGCTTAAGTGAGTGGATCACTTGAGGTCAGGAGTTCAATACCAGCCTGGCCAACATAGTGAAACCCTGTCTCTACTAAAAATACAAAAATTAGCCGGGGTGTGGTGGCACATGCCTGCAATCCCAGCTACTCGGGATGCTGAGGCAGGAGAATAACTTAGACCCAAGAGGCAGAGGTTGCAGTGAGCTGAGATTGTGCCACTACACTCCAGCCTGGGCAATAGAGCGAGACTCTGTCTCAAAAAAAAGAAAAGAAAAGAAAAAAAAAAGAAACGGCACTTTTTTTCTTGGACTTCCAAGTCAATAAATTTAAAATAACTTTTGTTTCTAGAGTTGCAACAGTATACAAGGCATCGAGGTAGACCAGTTGCTCTGGAAAAGCTTACCTTCCAGTGACATAGACAGATAGATAGAACCAAAGTACAATACAAGTGGCCCTAGTGGGGGGCATACTAGTTCCAGTGGTGACACCAGAGAGAGAGAGAGAGGAGTGAATGCCAACCAAGGGACATAGAACTTCAAAAAAGTTTGAACTGGGGGTCTAAATTCCAAAAGAAGAGTGATTAGAGCTCTGGCTATGCTATTCCTTTGTTCACAGGTGATTACTGAGGTGTTAGTTGTAGGTGAGATCATGTGTGGAAAAAGAACCTAGAGCAGAGAAAAAAATAGGGTACAGGAGAGCCTCAAAAGAGTAGACAACTTGGAATTCCGTGAGTGTGAGTGGCTGGCACTGTCACAAAACTACATCACGTTGTGTGGGGACAAGTGGGAGTCAGAAGCCAAGTTATCATGGTCCGTAACTGGAAAGGACAGTGAAATGCAAACATGCACTGAAGGACAGTCTTTCGAGAACTGCAGCAGTGAAAGAGAGAAGGACTAAAGCAGCATAAGAAGCAAGGAAATCATTTCCCTCCCCGCTGCCTTTTCTTGGAATAGAGAAGACTTGAGCAAGTTAGTTTACTGGAAAAATGCCATTGCATCTGCTGTTCACATTTTTAAAAGGAAAATATATTAATGTATTACTTTTATAGTAAAAAATGTATTAAGTTGCCAAGAAAAATTGAAAGAAAAAAAGAAAAGAAAAAGAAAAGCAAGCAATCAACCTGGTATAGAAGTTGGGCTGGGGAAAGTCAACTGAGAGTAATTCATAGAGAAGTTCATTTGAAATCAGAGATGCAAATGGAAACCTAAATCTTAAAATGAGCTAGGCTGGAGAAGCTATCAAGCTAGGGTAGAGGAGAATGCTAAGAAGAGATGCAAAAGTGTAGATATGTATTTGAGAGAGAACTGAGGGAATTTCATGTAAATAATGCATGATCTCTACCTTATTGTAGGGGTAGGATTAAGAATTTGAGAAAAAAATAAAAGGTTTTGAATTAATTCTGTTTGGGATAGGGTAGGGAGCTGCTTGCAAATGAGTAAAATGAATGCTATACAGCAGTAAAGGAATAACTAAAATTGAGTTTTTAGCATACTATGATTTGCCTGGGAGGTTGTGAGTAACTCAGGAGGAGGAATAGAAAAGTCTGGTGAAAAAATGCTTATTTTAAAGACAGAATGAAAAGACTATGAATACTAGGCACTAGAAATAACAAACTTGAGTTAGCTGACTTGGGTATTTAGGTTGGTTAAGTAAATGAAATGTGGTGGGGCAGGGGGAATTGTAGGGGTTGGGTGCTGGTGATGCTAGTGGTGGTGATGGTGACCTCATAAACCAGAGGATGGGAAAATGAAGAGAATGAGGGAGAAAGTTAAATTTCCATGTCTGAAAATGAGAATAATAGTGTGGTGTGGGAATTGATGAAATAATTCCTGTAAAATATTTATAACAATGTCTGGCATAATTAAGCACTTAAAAAATGTCTAATGCTATAATTTTTGTGAACGAGAGAACAGAATAGATGGAAGAATCAGAATTACAGAACTTGATGATACACAATGATGTCAGTCCATGAAAGAAAGTGGATGTGTAGGTTTTCTTGAACTGTCAGGCTTACTCATGGCCCCCTAAACTCAAGGCTGAGGTTTAGATGAAATGGTATCACCCAGGAAAAGTGCTTAGCTAAACTAAAAGGTGGGCATTTGCAGAAGGTAAATAAATGATGATAAATATCTTTGTCATTTAACAAACTGAGGTGTCTACTTTGTTTCTTGCGAAAACTGTGAGGAAGATATTGTTGTCTTTCTTTTCTTTTTACAATTGAACAGAAGATTTAGGTAAAGGCAGCTAACAGGTAGTAGAATTGTCTTTTGGACACAGTAGTTCTTCTTGAAAGCCCATTCTTTGTCTGCTACTTAATGCTATAAATGGCGGAGGATAGAATGAGTTAGAGTGGATCTCAAAGGCTGTCCTGCTTTACCTTGAAGAGGAAAAGGAAGAGTCAGGTGCCTCTTGGTGTGGGGAAGACAGAGCAGTCAACCACTGAAGTTTCAACAGAAGTTGTCCCATCTGAGGAAAGTAATTCTTGTTTGCTTTAGTCATTCTAAAATACATTGTGGTACCATCTTGGGTTTTAATAAGTAAATGCTCACCCGAGATAACAGTGAATCATTTTCAGACCTTCTTAGCTCAAGAGGCTATAATTTTTCTATATCTCACAGCAAAACTTATTTTATAGCAGAGAAAGTTGTAGGGGGTACTGAGGTTAATGCTTATCTTTTTCCAGTTCCTGTAACCACATTCTGGTTCATAATTTGTAACAATAATTTTCAGTAAAGTTGGGAGCGTGTGTCCTCATAATTTCTGGCTCTGAATCATGTAGAAGTGAGCCACAGGGACTGAGGGGAATATATCATAATCCTCAGATGAGCTAGACTGGAAAGGAGGCCGAGAACTACTGATTGACAGTGAACCAGGTCAGTGGGTACTTGCTGAGCTCTCGCATGCTGCATTTCAATAGAACACATATGGGGAGTACATGCTAAATCTTGGCCATCATTATATCTTCAGTAGAGGAGTTTATAATATAACAACACTGAGTTTGCCTAATTTAGGCATTAATACCATCCTTAGAAAATGTAGCAAGAGGTCTTGGAAAATAGATGAGAGTAGGAAAAACTCAGAGGGGGTAGACCATGAGCTGTGATTTCAACAGAGTAAACGGAGGGATGAGTGTGGTTTGGCTGATGGAAAAAACAGAGGCTGTTTCCTGGCAAAGCTCGGAGCCAGAGAAGAGTGAGTTCATGGGCAGCCAAGACACAAATAGTAGCTGGAATAGAGGTAAAGGGATAAGGGAGTTAGAAAGTGGAGAGCTTTACAAGTGCTGTTCAGAAATTTGCATTTGATGTGGGAGTTTTAGGAAGTAGAGTGATACAGCCAAAGAGGCCAGAAAAAAATTATTTTGGAAGCAGGGTACACAACAATTTGGAGTAAATAAGGACTAGTCAGAGGGAAAAACAGAAGAGTTCCAGCAGTTCTAGCTTGAGAAAACTAACAGATAAAAGATACGGAGAAAAAAGAGAGTCAGTATGACTCACAGATAAGCTGCTAATTTAAAAATGGTGTATTTTCACTGTGAAGTGTAGAAATCAGCTGCATCCTATCTGTTTCACCACTTAGATTTGCAGCATTTCTTAATGGGTTTACCGTAACCTTTGTATTATCCAGACTGTAGTCTCATATTTCAATTTCTTAAATGTTTTTTTTTTTTTCCCATTTTCCTTTTTAGGAGAGATTCATGAGGAAAAGGTAAAATGCGCAGATAAAGTAGTTATTTAAAAGAAAACTTAACACCAGCTATGTAGTCACTCCCTAGGTGCTGTAGCACAAAGAATCTCAATTTACCTTGATTGTCTGGAATCCTCTGAATCCACCTCACAAGGCTTTGAGTACAGTGAGATCCTCTAAAAATACTTGAATTTTGGACATTTCCAAAGATACAATAAGGTAGAAAGAAAAACTTCAGCAATTATCAGCACTTTGTTCATTCTTATTTACTGATATAACCTTTTAAATGTTAAATGGTAGAATGAAACAAATGATACGATTTCGAACTACAAGAGTTTATATACCTAGGAGTAGACATAGGACTAAAATAAATTTTTAAAAAGAGTTTAAACACCTACTTAAAAAAATGTGTCAGTCATTAAAAACTTAAAGTATGTTTTTCTTTAAAATAAAGGGGCAGACGGGCATAGAAAGAGGGGAAACCAGTTCCTGTAGTGATTTGCAATGTTTTTTGGCCTGATGCATTTAATAATGTTCATAGCAAATAGCTAAGACTTCTTTTAAAACAGCCCCCCAAAATAGAATATATTTTCAAATCAGTCAAAAAATTGTGAATTATAGAACTTGACATGATATTCT
The DNA here is from genome assembly GCF_048565385.1 of Saimiri boliviensis. Classification (NCBI taxonomy): domain Eukaryota; kingdom Metazoa; phylum Chordata; class Mammalia; order Primates; family Cebidae; genus Saimiri; species Saimiri boliviensis. The sequence continues at coordinate 79,156,445 of NC_133453.1, forward strand.
TTAATATTGAAGAAGTTTGGCTAGTAAATTAGAATGTAAAATTTATCACTGAATTAACAAATATTTCAGTAATAAGCTTGTTTTAACTTTATAGAATAATAACATCTGTTTGAATAGGACTTGCATACATTTTTAATATATTGCCTATTCATTCATTCAAACATTCATGAACCAGTATTTGAACATTTACTATGTGCCAAGCACTGTGTTAGGGGGTTGGGTATGTCAGTAGTTTAGTATGTTAATAATTCTTATGACTTTCAAAGTGAGATCAGTTATGATTTTCTCTTATACCAAGGGGAACATAGCAGATAAATGAAATTAATAGATAATCCCCAAGCCTCAGGTTAATCAACCTGTAGTCAATAAATAAATTGGCCAATTTGTTTCAGTTTTTCATGTTGGTTTTATCATCACACCAGCAGTTAAATGACTAAAAGAAATGCTGCATATGGAAGAGGCGGGAATGCAAGGAACTAGTCAGTTCCTGAACAAATATGAATTATCAGGTACTAATAGTCATTGTTCCAAATGTGAATCATTTACATCTCTTCTTATAACTGGGTCATCTTAACCATTAAGTTATTGCTTTTGATTCACTTTGTAATTTCATATCAATTTTAAAGACTGTGATAATCATTTCAGATATATGTCTTTTTATCTGATTTACCTGATCTATGTAAAAATTACTTTTCCAATCTGAAGCCTCAGGAAGACTGAGAACTGGCACTCCAGTACTGTGAAAGGGTGGAAATTGGTGAGGCTCGTCGGTTGGAATTGATGCCGTGTGCCAGCACAGTACCTATGACTGATCTTTTCAGTGTCTGTGTGTCTGTGTATATGCATGCATTTGACTAAAACTTGCCAAAGAAGTAACAGTGCAAGATTCATGTTCTCAAGTTATGTTTGCAACTGACAGCTTAAAGCAGTAACAGCAAGAAGTATACATGGCGAAGTCTGATAAGTATCTATAGATTTAGGTTCATCTCCCATTCATCTTTCTTATTATATAAATGCACTGTATGTGTAAAAACACTTTTTAAGTATAACAAATGATTGTGGAGAGAGAGCTGAGGAGGGAAGCAGACAGCTCAGCTTGTTCCTTTGTGATGGATGTCTTTGTGAGATTAGGGTAAAGTTTCTCATTCTGATGCGTGCAGACTGTGCCCATTACTTGTAAGACACACTGTCAGATCTCCTTGGAAAAACTGAGCCTATGAGTCATTTACTTGTAAAAACTTAGTAGCGCTGTGTTCTTAGGAAGGTAAAAAATGAGTGTTTGACAAATGTATTTCTAAAGCCAAGGTTATGAATAAAAAGGACATGGATTTGCATTTGCATGCTGTGTGTTCATGTACTTGTATGCCATAGTTTAGAGATTCTAAGACTCACCTGTCTTACATTTCAACGTCTCTGCAGTTGAAATGCAGGTTGTAAGTTATTGTGTCTTTTAATTACTGTTGTCCACTTTTTTCAAATGTTAACATCTCAGTAATTTTCAGGCTGCTCACAATCAGTGGCCTCTTAGATCGCATGACATCCAATCTGTATCTGAGTATTTATAGGACACGGATTGCAGAGAGATGAGTATGATACTTCTCTTTTACTCAAAAAATAAAGTGAGAAGATTTATTCTGACAATTAATGGTTGAAATCAAGAGAAACTATTTGGTTATCAAATTTCATTTCCTGAATAAGTAAGTCACATACAATTGCAAAATGCAACATTTATTTTGTATCTTTTATGATCTTAAGTAACCTAAAGATTAGGATGCAAATTCACTATGTAGTTTATAAAGCATATTCTGTATTAGTTGATCACTACATTTTTTACATTCAACTCTTTCTAACTCAGATATTCATGGTTTTGAAAGAAGGTGAAAATTATTTGGGGTGTTTGTGTGTGTATGTGTGCACGCGGGCACGCAGGAGAACTTTTACCACTGTGTGTGTGTGTGTGTGTGTGTGTATATATGTGTGTATACAAGAAAACTTTTACCTCATCCATTCATGCCTGCAACAAACATACTATGTGCAAGACATTAGGTTAAGTTAAATCATTAGAGATTTACAGACTGTTTAAACAATCTTATAAGATTCTTAAAGCTCAAGAAAAGATGACTTAGTTCTCACTTTTATGAGTTGACTAGTACAGAATACAGAGAAAAAGCACTATACAATGTATAGGAGATGCAGATTCTAGTCCTGTGGTAGAAATATAATGGATGGTTTTAGATTTCAAAGCTGTTTAACGAAGTTTTCTAGTAGATATCACTAAATATGAATAGATGAAATGAATTTATTACTGGTTAAGTTGTCCAAGGAGAGACAGTAGCATTCATTCAATTACTGAAAGATTTATTGAATGATTATTGTATATCAATTACAAGGACTGGCCATAATAATTTTTTCCACCTCTGAAATTCTATACTTCTAAGACTTCGTGTCTTAGGGCAAATTACCTGACCTACCTGAGGGTATCTACCCGTTCAAAAACAGATGGGGTTGGGGGAGAGAATACCCGTCCTGCCTCCTTCCCCTAGACTTTAATGAGATAATGCATAATAAAGCATTTTGTAAATTGTAACATTTTAATAAATTCATTATGTCTATAGGTGAGAAAAATGTAAATAGCTCTGAAAAATGGAAATGTCTTCAGAAGTTATCTACTTCTCCCTTCTGGCACTTTCTCCAGTTTAAAAGAGTCTAACCAGATTTTAACACTTAATAATAATGCCTTGTTTGAAACATTTTATTTGCCACTAAATCAAAAATGAGATTGGGAGATGAAGAAAGGGTGGTTCTGGGTGTATCTAATATGTTGTCATTGTTCTGGGAGTGTTCTTTTCAGTTTGGAATTAGGAATCACTGATGTCACCATCAGTCACATTGTCATGGCAGCACTGGAATTTCCTCATTTGCCTTCCCTTCGCTTGGGGAGTATCAATTTGCCACAGGTCTGTCATCAGTTCGAACTAGATAACCCAGATCTAGTCATTCTTAAAGACACTCGGGGTGGGGAATTTTTATTAGCTCCTTGTAATATTCTATTTCAGTACCCTTAACTATATATCCTGATATTGGAAAGTTTGCCTTCATACATATTCAGCTGAATAGAAATTCACTTGTAATTTTATATCTTCTTGTTTGAACCTTTATAATTCAGTGGAGAATGAAAGGCTTTTCAGCATTCTCATTTACATAAAGGACGTCATTAATTATTCTAGCATCCTCCTCTTCAAGTGAAATAGACCTAATTTAATGGTAATTTTAGCAGCTGAAGAGAAAGGAAATGTACTGTTTCTTTCCTTCAGTGTTTTGAATGCTTTAAAACCTTACTTGTGCTATCTATCCTAGGTTTTGGATAGACATTGGTTATGCATCCTCTCCCTATAGATAATTAGGAATTTCTTATTAAAGAACCTTTTGCCATTCTTAGCTTACCCGAGGGTTTTGTTTTTCCCTGGTACAATTTGCTATTAAAGTTAGATTTTTACTCATGTCAATGACATGATCATTCCAGGTTTGAATTAATTTTGTTTCCCAGGATTTAAAGATTTTGGCTCCAGTTTTCCAGAGTTTTTTCCCCCCTAACTACTTTCTGTCTCTTCCCAGGTCCTATAGCAAGAGGTGGATGTGATTAGAAATTTTCCCAGCACACCTGTTCCTTCTGTCCTCACCTCAGCTCTTGTCTTTTACCCACAGTTTGCTCACATACATAACTACGTTACTTCCATCTCTTCTGAGTCAGAGAGACCTAGGATCAGCTCTACTACTGTAATTTCAGAGATTACCTAGTAATATCTTTCTGTCTTAATTTATGAGTTTTACTATAATTTATGGAAAATTCATTTAATTATCTTGAAATATTCTGAAAATAAGCACTTATATTTTTATAGGCTTACAATAGGCATGGAGAATAACAGCTCCAGTACTAGATTTTCACAATCAGAATACAGAAAATTGAGACATTGCCCAGTCAATTTAGGAATACGGCAATTCACAATATATGAAAAATGGACCTTGTATTTGTCTTGGTATCCCAAGTAGTTTACTTATTTTGCTATGGAATTTGACATATAGCTACAAATTCACTATTGTTTAAACCAAAGCAAAATCATGAATTTTTGATTTAAATAGCCTTTTATTCAGATGTTGGATTTTTGAAAAAGGATATAAATCCATGTACCTGTTTTTATAGATTGTTTTTTTCGAGATAGGGTCTTGCTCTGTTGCCCAGGCTGGAGTTCAATGGTGAGATCTCAGCTCACTGCAGCCTCAACCTCCCAGGTTAGTTGGACTAGCTAACTAACCCATTTTTTTCATAGAAAAACATAGGGACAGAAACTTATAGAGAACCCTTATGCCAAAAATTGCAGTCAGCTTTGAATTTCTATTATCTATTATGCGAGAGTAGAGCAATAACTAATTTATGAGCAGATTAGATCCAAAAATATTTATCAGTTATTTGTTTCAAATTTGCAGGATGTTTCTCCATAAAGAGAAATGCGTACATGGTGATTAGGATTTTAGTTGACCTAAAATAAGCATCTATGAATTTCATAACATAGCTAATCTCTAATATGGTCTCTCACCCTTTTTTGAGGGAAAATAAAACTTAGTTCCAGTTTCAGGATTCTGGAAATTAGTTTCACCTAACCACCATCTCAGCTATATCCCAGAAGATAAATTTACAATATCCTACAATATCCCAGAGCATAAATTTCTCTGCTTCTCTCCCAACTCTGTCCGCCAGTGATTCCAGAAAATAAAACTGGTTTAAAGAGAGGAGTTACACCTTAGCAACCATTAGTGAAGTGAGATTTAGGTGCTGGGTTGTGGCTGAATATATACCTGTGCTATTCACGAGATATTTGAGTATTGGAAAGTTTGCATTTATATTCAGTGGAATGGAAATTTAATGTAAATTCATATGCTTTTATAAATGAGCAGATGGAGACTTCTAGAGGGATAAGTGCCTTGCCGAATGTCACACAGATGGTAAATGGTGAAGCCAAGATTCAGGGTCAGGTGCTCTGATGCCCAAGCTTTGGCTCTTTAATACCATGTAAGTTTTTCCCTATGGGGCGTGGACTTGATCTATAGTTAATAGTAATAATAACCATTAGTAATAATATTGGAGACAGGGGACTTTGGAGTTAAAGAGATTCAAGATCAAACCCCAACTCTACTACATATTGGATCTGTGACCTTGGACAAATTACTCAGTTTTCTCTTTGGTAAAATGGGATAGTCATTCGTGTGTGTGTGTGTGTGTGTGTGTGTGTGTGTGTGTGTGTGTGTAATGTGCTTAGAAAGTGCCTGGAATATAGTACTCAATAAGTGACAGCTATTATTATTTAATACTACCTGCAGAGAAGCAGCAGTGAGACAAAACTCATTTATTCTGTTTTGTTAACCAGGACAGAATAATCAGACTATGGCCTCTGGTGGGACTCATCAGAATATGGCTATGTTTATATTGTTCTCTATACCTTCTAGGATTATAGCTATAGTTTTATTTTATTACAATGGTTTCAGTTTTATACATATGTACTTTTATACATGTCTAGGGAGACTTTAAGTCTGGCATAAGAATTGCAGATTTTTAAAAAAGCAAAACAGTAAATAATAGAAAATATTGCTGCTACTTTAGAAATAGGGTACTTTATCAACCCTATTTTGTACCAGGAAAGAACAGAAATTTAAAGAATCTGCTGACCCCATATTTTTTCTTCTTCTTTTTTTTTTTCTTCTGTTTTGCTGGGAGCCAGAGGCTTTGTGAGCTTTTATACATAGACTGTCAAATGTAAATCATTTTTTTGGTGTGAACTGCTTATACTAAACTATACTGTGTGGCTACATGTTACACGTTCAAGGTTGCAGTCTGATCTAGTGTTGAATGAATTTTTCTTCTTAATTCCTTTCACCTTTCAATTTGACCCAAATAAAAATGGCTGCTTGAAATGGTTCTGCAGCAATAGAGGGTTAGAACCTGTGTGTAGGTCAGTTCTTTTCTTGATAGAGGTGTTCTATTCTTATCTCATTGGACATCTTCTCTGCCCCCATTTTTTTTTCTTCTTTCAAAGCTTAGCTTCACCACCACACTTTCTTTGTAGTAATTTTATTCAAAGCTTACTCTTATGTGGGGCTTGGTAATAGGTGTATTAGGGTGATGGGCCCCCTAGGACTCCTCACCTGCCCCTTTCAGGAAGTCCATCAATTAGCAATTATTTCAGCAGTAATTATCCCAAGTGTGCATTCTCTCTCATGCAAACCTTCTATCTGTAGTTCTGTTTTTCTGATTATGTGCACAATACTTCTTTCCGAGTATCCCTCAAACAAAACATTTATACAGCTGAGCTTCCCACGCCCATGTTATATCCTGTATTGATCTCTCCCTGCTGTGGACTCCCATAGCACACGATTGTCTAGACCACTTGCCTGGCACTTATCGCTTAATGCCTTGCATTATTAGTGTACAGCAAGCAATTTGGGTGCTCTATGGTTTATAAGTACTCACCTAAGAATTGAAGCATTATCTATGAGGCTTTTTTTTTTTTTTTTTTTTTTTTCGAAATGCAGCATTACAGAGTTTGAGAGAGCACAAGACTTAGTAATCTTTTAACCCTAGCTAGGTCTAGATTTTAGCCATAGTTTGCTATTAGCTTACTAGATTTGTGGATGGATTGGTCACCCAGTCTTAACTTCTGTTCTTTCATCTGTACATTGAGGCTTATAACCCTTCCAACCTCAAAGGTTTGTTGTGAAAGTTAAATGAGAGGTGAAAGGCTTAAAAATGAAAGTCTCATTTTAAAATTGTTGCTTTGGAACAAATTCTCAATTCAGATTCTCAAATTTCAGGTATATAAGCTCTTTTAAGTGGCAGAAGGCATTATTACCTATGTATGTCATCTCCTATACTAGATTGCAGGCTTTTGTACATACTGGTGGCTCCATCCTTATTATCCTAGTTGGTATACACCTCCTGGCTTATGAGAGTGATCTCTGATACTGCTCACAGTCTTCATATTCATACAAAAATGGCTCTGTTCCAATATGTAACTTCTTTAAAGGAAATTAGACAAAAACAGATGAAGAAAAACTTCAGTGCACCTACGCTCTTGAAACAGACCTTTTTCCAGACATTTTTTTAACCTTTTAAAGTTAAATCTGCAGTATACACAACCTTAGAAAGCATATTCATTCAGCCACTTAACAGTTTTTTTTAAAAAAGTGACTTCCCTTTGCCTAAATTTGTTTGACATCAATTCCTATTGTACTCTTGCTCCTGTTTTTTTGATGTTCAGCATCAGTTATTTGCACAGTGTAACCATTTAAATCTATACACCACCATGATAAAACCTGGAAAAACAATAACAACAACTGCCATTTATTGATATTGAGTTTGGCACTTTTGTCCATGTACTGTACTGAAGACACTTCTGTGAGGAGTCTGGCACTCAGAGAGGTTAGCAGACTTGCCCAGAGCACAAGTGGGAAGCTGAAACATGGAGCCAGATCTGCTTGACTCCGCTTTAATTCTGTTCCTTGGATTGCAAAGTACAGAGTCCTTTAAGTTCTCTGAAGAAGGGTGTTTGAAGTCCACATGTGGAGGGGCTGTTGTAAGTCTTAGGAGCAAAGCAGCTCTAGGGACGGCAGCCCCCTCCATCATTTCACTGCCAAGTGCTCACCCACTCCTGGCGTGCCCTACTGTCTGCCTGCTGCCAGTAAGCTTCCTGTTTACTCATAGTTTCTGCTTCCTCATAACCTCGGCTTGCATATGGTTTTGGCTCGTAGTGGCCTCAACTCTACCCCTTGGCACTCTTGCAGTTTCTGCCCTTTTAGTAACTGGTTCAGCCATTGGAGTTTTCTGAATTAAATTCCCAAGGGTGAGAATTGGATTGGCCCTGCTCATTTTTTCAATCCCAGCCAGGTCATAGGTCACTGGCCTGCCTGTGGATTGGTTGCCCTTAGATCAGATTCCCACAGCTTCTTTACCTACCAGCTGAGTGAGGTGAGGGAGGAAGACAGGACAGCCCAGGCAGCAAAGTCTGTTTCCCTTTAAAGAGGATGAGCATCTCCAGGGCAGGTTCCAAAGCCCTGTTCTTACCGTGATAACTTGCAGTCTCTCTGGACTGTTTTCTTACTTTCTCTGCCTTAGAATGTATTTGTTTCAAAGGATGAGGAACTTTTGCAGATGAACCTCACCAGGATCTATCTCTGTAATCACTCTTAAAACTAAGCACTTAACGAATAATCTATAATTGAGTGTGTATGTTATACACAGGGTCTCATAGTTATATTATTTTTTCTTACATTCCATTCTTGAGGTTTGAGTGACTTCATTACATTTTATATTTTGTTGAGGGTAGACAATCTATCTTATCTCTTTGTAATGCTTTACTTACTTAAGAACACAGCACCTACTTAAGTTTGGAACTTTTGAACCCTGTTGGACATTGTTTTTTTAAACAAATATGCCTTATAGTCTCTCCTTTTATGTCATTCACCATTACAGAACATACATTCTGTTGGCTTTTAGATATCCTTTTCTAATCTTAGAGTCTTTTTAGTATTCTTTTAGTATTCTTAGTATATCTTAATATTTAGTATTAGAATTCTTTTAGTGTTCTAATGTAAATTTTATCATCACTTAAAAACTTTTCTTATCCTTGCAAAACTACTGCAGAGTGTATCCAATCAAATTTTAGCATTCTGGATAGTACAGCGTCCAAAATATCATGACCTTAGATTACAGCCATAGAAAAATTAATCTATGCTGTTCTTTTGTGGTTTATATTGTGGTTTCCTAAGAGACCACTCTTGACAACTGAGGTTGTATATGGAATTTTTAAAATAGATGCACAGATGATAGGTCTGAGCTGCTGGGGTGTTGAGCAGTAAGTTCTCAGGGAAACGCACCTATGACTTGAACATTCTGATGAATGTCTTCTATTTTATACTTGTGCTTGGTAACTTGCAGTAAAGGGTCCTAGTGAGAGGAGATTGCAAAGGGGCAGTCAAAACAGTTGTCTTATCCATGGAGTAGCAGAAAATAATTCCAGCAGATATACCAACTTTCAACGAATGCCCATTATACTGTGTTTAATATTTAATTACTTTAAAGGACAGGTTTTTACTGTGAATTTTGTCTGGCAAGTTCTTACTCGTCCATTGTGCACTTAGTATTGTGCCCAGAATAAGTTACTTTGCTGCTTTTTTTTTTTTTTTTTAATGAAAAGAATTAGTAATTACATGTGTATTTTACACGGTTATTTATAATAGCTGAGGCTTTCCAGTTATCTGGCTGAAGAATGTTGGAAGAGCCTGAGTGGAAGGGGTTCACTGAGTCACCAGCAGGATATTTTAGGATGAATATTTTTCCAATTCTTTGTGGCTAGAAAAGCCTTTGAATGGCCACAGCTTTGCCAGAAGACTTCATTTCCATAGGGGACACTGTTTTCCTTAGGGAAGCCAGAAGTTATATGCCTTCACTTTTTAGACAAGTTAGGATTTTTCATTATCATGGCAGATGAGCCTTTCCAGGAAGGTATTCAGAGATCAGAAACCAAGGAAGAACTCTGTAATGTTTACTGCAGCGATAATATTCTCTAATAGTAACTGTGGAACAGACCAATTTGAAGGATGGCAAGACCGTCCCAGTGGCTTATCCAGAGACGGCAGGTTCTGCCAGTCCGGGATGCCGTGGAGGCCTGCACTACCCAGGTTCGGGGCTTCATACGTCCACGGAAAGGTGGTCGAGAAGAGGGGCAGCTTGAGCAGCCTTAGGTCATTTACATTGGGAAACAAAGGAAAGTCCCTCCTCCCTTTGTCTTTTTTTTTTTTTTTTTTTTTTTTTTTTTTTTTTGCCGAGTGTCTGTGTCCTTAGAACACATTTGTGTCGCATCTAATAATTAACATAAGGAAGGATTACACTGTTCCAGTTTTCAGGAGGGAGAAAGGTTTACCAAACTGATGGCCTTAAATGATTTTCACTCCTTGATATTGTCATCCTGAAGGAAAGCTGGTAAACTCTGGGGATAAAACAAAACTTTACCGATCGTATTTGGTTGAGGGGTTGGGGAGTGAAGACCTGTTTTCTCTGCTAAAATTTTAGCGTGTGAATCGGGGGAATGGAGATTTGCAGATTTGACGGGAGGTTCGTGTGTTAGTCAAAGTAAGGGTGACTGTCCGCACCTTTCCTTGGAGAGTGGTGCGGGGGGCCTAGTTTGAAAGGTGAAGAAGAGAGGGCAGACCCAGGTGCCAGAGTGGTCCCCGAAGCGACGCCCTTCAAAAGGTCTTCGAGCCAGGGTGCAAAGCTGCCGCTGCGGCTTAGGAAAGAACTGCGGGGGGAAAAGAACAGAGGAGGGGGGATGGCTACTCGGAGGAATGTGCGGCATGCGGGGAGCCAGACCCAACCATTGCACCGGAGCGGGGGCGCCGGCGGCACCCCGGGCCGCCCGGCCCCGGCCCCGGCCCCGGCCCCGAGCCCGAGAGGGAGAGCGCGGGGGCCGGGCGGGCGGTGGTACTGTAGGCGGCGCGCCCAGCGGGCGGGCGGGGAGGCGCGGGTGGGCCTGGGCGCGGCGCGAGGCGGTGCGCGGCTGCCTCCCCGCCCCCGGCCGGCGCGCTCTCGGGGCGGTGGTTGAGGCCGCGGTAGGTGGGGACGCGGCGGCGCTGCTCCTCTGCTGCCGCCGGGAGAGTCGGCGACGCCGCCAGCTCTGCGCGCGAACTCCCGTCCATGGCACGCAGGGCGGCGGCCGCCCGAGCTGCTCGAGTCTCGCCCGCCGCCGCGCCGCACTTTTAGGCGAGTGCGGAGGTCGAGGGCGGAGGGGAAGTGAGCGCGGAGCTGCAGCCCCCGCCGGCCGCCGCCGCGCGGCGAGAGGGAGTTCCCAGAGCTGCCGCGGCCCCGGGCCCGGCCGGCCCCCTCCCTGCGCCCTCCCCCTCGCGGCGAGGCTGCCCCGCGTCCGCGCCCGCGCCCGCCGCCCGCAGCGATGATCTTCCCCAGCAGCAGCGGCAACCCCGGGGGCAGCAGCAACTGCAGGACGCCCTATCGCAAGCAGGTGAGGCGGCGGCCGGGATGCCGCGCCGAGGCCGGCGAGCCCCGCGTTACAAAGACGGCCGCGCTCGGGGGCTCCGCGCCTCCTCGGAGGGACCGGCTGGGCGGTGACCTTGTTTCCCAGGAAGGCGGCCCGCGGGGACGGCTTGGCCGGCGACCTGAGCCGGGGAGATGCCCTCGCCCCTGCTGCCCGGGTTGGGCAGGGTGGGAAGCGGAGGAAGGGGTAGGAGCAGGGGCGGAGAGGCGGCGAGGGCAGTGGCGCGCCGGGCCGGGGGTCTTCGCCCAGCGCTGCAACAAGTTTGGGTTTTTCCCGAAACCTTTGTGTGTAGCGGAGTACGGTAAAAGTCGTGACGCTGGTGTGCAGTCTTCGCTTGGAACCTGAGAGAACCTGTCTGATTCGTAGGAAACCCGGAAGACGTATGTCTGTGTCTGTGTGTGTGAGAGAGTGTGTGTGTGTCTGTGTCTGTGTCTGTGTATGTGTTCGCGCGCGCCCCCCTCATTTAAAGAAAAAAGAAAAAGAAACAGGAACTTCTACTGTCACTTTCTCAAGGTTTTCAGTAGCACAGGGAAATCCTGTGACATCCTAGTTGCAGAAGATACTTGGATATGCCTGAGTCATACACATGCTCTTTCCTATTTTCATACTGTTTCATACATTTTTTAAGAGATTGAACTCCAAAGCCACTTCAGTGGTTAGATCACAATCCCCTGCCGGGAAAAGGAATGGAGCTGGGAGCTTATAGTTGAGGTCTTTTGTTTTGTTTTTCATCTTTGTTTTTAAAAGAAGGTTACTGAAGCCATATTGTGATAAATCTCACAGAGCCTTTCAACAGCAGCAATAACAAAACCTAGCTTTAAATTATTTAAAAAATGTGCAGGTCTGTTTAGAAAAGGTTAAACTGATTTAGAGGTCAGTGGCAAGATGCTTGTTGAGAAAACAAAAACAGGATTGCAGATATTTTTTCTCCATAATAAATCTCTTGTCTACATCCTTAGCCACTGAGACAGATCAATTAAGTTATTATCCCAATAAGGATACAAGCGAACTGTATCCTTCCATGCAGGCGGTAGCTCTCTTAAGATCACGACCGATGACAGTGATGCCTGGTGGCTTCCCTTTAGGTATTTACAGGATTATTGATTATGTTTAGTTCTTGTTCTCAGAGTCATTCTGTGTGTGTGTGTGTGTGTGTGTGTGTGTGTGTGTGTGTGTATGTGTATATGTGTATCCCAGCATTATTTGCAAGTATTGTGGCAATGTCAAAAAGAAATCTCTTCTGCCTTCTGGTCTTTAGTTCTTTTCTATGTTAATTTCCCTTTAAAAAGGCAATAAACACACACCGTGGTCTGTGTGCCCTTGATTTGGAAGTCCATGGAACTTTTAACCTGGTTTAAGAAGTTCTTTCCTTTAATGAATTAAATGAATAAAATCTGCATTTCTGACTTGACTGAAGGATATGCTAAGATAGTCAAGATTCAGAAGCAGGCATCTCGAAGTCACTTCATGTGGCTTCATTTTAAAAAAATGCTCTCGGATCCAGTACAGTTACATCAACTCCATAAATGCAGCCAATTTACAATAAACATTCTCCTCACAACCCCTCCTCCCCACCCACCTCACTGTACCTGAAAAGATGGCTAATTATGTTAGGGCCTTGTGTATTCATTTATTTGTTGTCAATACCCGGCGGGGTGTTAGCTCTGAAATGGGGAAAAGGCTCTGAGGGCGAGGCCTTTGGCTGTGAGGGGCTGGAGGTTTTGTGTGTGAAGGGGGGTAGCCTGCTGGTCTGGAGCACGCTGATAAGATGCTCTTCTTTTCACTGGGCTCTCCTTAGATTCAAAGACTAAAAGGGCTGACTGAATCAGAAAAACAAACAGACTTTCTTTTTTCTATAGGCAAAGAAAGAAATGAATGTGTAGGCATTATACAGACACAAGACTCCGGGTACCAGTGGTATTTGAGTCAAAGGTTTCTTTTGTTAGTATTTAGCCATTCACTAGGAAAGCACACTTCCAGCGCGGGGACCTGGTTACCATGAGTGACTTTGTGATCTCATCCTGGCTTAGCCTAAATGGGAAGTCTAATTAATGCTTTTTATAAGATTTTGTGATGTTAAGCTTCAACCTTTCAATTCATATTAGTTTGTTCATTTTGATGAAAGAATTGGAAAATTTTAAGTATATTATGCAGTTTGATTTTAGCCTAGAAATACATAATCAGCTGTTAGAGCTGATCTCAGATAATTTGCCTGAGGAAAAAAATGAAATGTAAGGAATACTTTACCGTCACCTTTGGAAAAAAAACGTAATGGTTCCGAATCACATTTGTATTATACATACATAATAGTAGGAGCTAACATTCATTGATTACTTCACTACTAGCTGGTTGCTGTTGTGAATGTTTTTGGCAGATTAACTCATTTAGTCATCGTGTAAGTCCTATGAGGCAGGCAATATTAGTATCTTCATTTTACAGTTTAAAACACTGAGGCATAGATTAAGTAACTTGCCCCAAGTCTGTACAATTCAAAGTGCAGAGTCAGAATTTGAACCCTAACAATCACTCTCTTCAAGCCACCACACTACGGCTGCCTGCCTACATGCACACCTCAATGGAAGCTCATATAAAGCTTATCCTCATCATTACCCATCACCCTTCTAATCTTGAGAAGTCCAGTTTAGGGATTCCTCTCACCTTTTTGGGGAGGGAGAACTTGTGAGATAGGAGGGGAAAGATGAAGTAAATGGGTGATACAGATGGTGAGTTTGTGATGTTTGGAAGCAGCATTGATGCCAAAATTTGGCTGTACTGAATGATTGTACAACTCTTAAAACTTTGTACTTTTTACACATACAGTCATCTCTCAGCATCTGAGGGAGATTGATTCCAGATGGCTTAAGTTCCTGATATAAAATTATGTAATATTTGCATATAACCTATATACATCCTCTCATACACTTTAATCCCTACATTACTTATAATGCTTGATACAGTGTAGTAGCTATGTTAATACTTGTTATACTGTATTACTTTCAAATTGTTGTATTCATATTTTTATTGTTTTTTCCCCAAATATTGTTCATCCTCAGTAGGCAGATGCCGAACCTCTTTAGATGGAGGGCTGACTGTAGGTGTGAACCAGTTTCAGTTAAAGCAGAGGTGGTTGGTACTCATCCCTCACCTGCTCCCACGTAGCGTAGCCAGGGCATCAGGGAGCGCTGATCTCTGGCATCATCTGGGATAAACAGGATTTTCCTGCTTCACAGGCCTGTGAGCACATTAGAAATACACCTGCTCAGCTCAGGTCAAAGTGAGAAGCTTTTGAATGGAGTGATAACCCAGTAGGCAGTATCTAGATAAAGATGACTGGTTCGAGTCTCAGTGGACAAATCTGTATGTTCTATTACTGTTGACTGTGACTTTGACATATATGGTTTTCATTAAGTAAATCCAATCTGTTGATATGAAAAGAGCACACCAAAAACCAAAATGAAACCATTTATCAAGACTTTCATAGTTGTGAAAATACTTTAGTGTGTTTTGAAACATAAAAAGTGATTTATACACAAAGGCTTTTAGATACGGAAAACTGATATTTTCATTTTATCTTTGTGTTGTTGCTTTAATTCTTTTATTAGCTACTCCTCTTCATGTTTCCTTACTTCCATTTTGGAACTGCTTTCTGGAGGTAGTTAAGTTACAAACCAACCATACTTTGGCTCTGCACATGTGGCATGTAGGAAGGCCATTTTTCTGGCTAAGTAGTATGTTGTCCTAGTGGTTTCCAGTAGGATTTTGGAAGTAGGGGAGTGAATGCAAAATTTTTCCGTGTGTGTGTATGTGTGTGTTTATGTCTGTGTGTGTGTTTCTTTCTCTCTATGAATGGTCTTGCCCCCCAGTAGTTGTACTTGTTAAATGTTGCTAACTTTTGATGAGTGAAGTACTTATCTTCCCGGTTTAAGTAGATTTACATAGTTTACTGCTTTCTTCAAGATTAACTGGGTGTAGCTGCACGTGAGGAATTCAACAGTGATTCAGTGTTTGGCCTTGTTTAGAGGATGGCATACAAAGCTGTTGATTAATCCTCTTCAGGCAGTTTCTGTTCACAGCAATTTGTGTTTAGTAGATTGGGTTTTGTTAAAGTTTGAAGATTAAACTTGTACATAGAAGATATTTAAGTGAACACTGCCTGAAACAGTCTCAATTTGTTGTTTTAAAGAAAGTAAAAGTTTTCAAGCTACAGAGATTGGAGGTTTAGGGGAGAGTAGCAGAAAGGTAAATTGGTGCATATGAGTAAGGTCTTGTCCCATTTTTATGTTATCTCTATGTATTTGTGATCAGGTCGTATCTATGAGTCATGATGATGATGTTTTAAATATCTACTCATGCATAGCCATTTGAAAGCTGTACAATTCATCAGTGATTGTCCACCTTTTCTGCTGAGGACTCTGTGTGGCATCTCACTACATGTTCCATAGTTCACTTCAGGTTTTGAACATACTTCTAGTTTTTTGTTTTTCCTTCTTATTAGAGATTACTGTCAACTGGGCTTACCATGTATTAGTAATACTTTTATTTTTGAGACCTGTCTTGATTAGGAAGGTAAGAGTCTATCTGATCCAGGTTTCTGAGAATATATGTATAAACTACTCAGCCAATAAATAAATATTTTAAGGTTGTATAAACCTCAGTCATATTTAATCTTCACAGCATCCATATAGAGAAGATCTGGAGTTTTGAGGCAGTGACATTAAGTGGCCTAGTTGGTGAAAGTTAGGTCCCTGGAGTCAAGGGCTGTGTCTGCTACTAGGAAAAGAAGCAAGACCTGTCAAGAACAGCTGTGGCCTTACTGCACTTCCCTTTACGTGGCCTCCCAAAGACATGTGGCCCACAGGGTGTCCAGATTTCAGATTTGGGAATTGTAGCTCTCAAATGTATTAGTGTTTTTTGTTTGTTTTATAAAGGCTTTCACAGATAACATGCTAGACACTAAGTGAAATTTGAATTTCAGATAAACAGGGAATAATTTTTTAGTGTAAGTATGTCCCAGATTTTCATTGTACTGCATTTTTAAAATTTGCTAAATGTAGCAACCCTCTCTCAGGGAAATCTAATTCACTTTTTAAAGCCAGTTATAAAAAAAAAAATCATGATTATAAAACATATTATTCTTACTTTTTCCACTTAAAATTTTGCCCCTTAGCATATTCCTTAAGCCCTGATGACAGTGCACATTTCACATTTCACCTTCTTTAACCATTTGGTCAATGCTTCCGCCTGCACTCTACCTAATTGAAAGACTGTGGCTTAAGTTCTGGCTCTACCGTTTGCATGCTTTTTCACGTAACCACCCTAAGTCTGAGTTTCTGCTAAGTAAAAATAATAGTGCCCACTTCACAGGGTGGTTGTTGTTAATCCTTCTACGGTGCTGTTATTAATGTCCCCACAGAGCAAGCAACGGCGGGTGGTCCTAGGGAGACTCTGTGTGGTCTAGGGAGACCTTGACACGGTCTCCTAAGAATGGACTGTGTTTAGAATGAGGGGCAGCCTGAAGAAGGGTAAGAACCTGTCTGGAAGTTGAAAATGAAAATTTCAACCACATTTAAAAAAAAAAGAAAGAAAGTACCACCATATTTTTAAACAGTTGATCATAGATTATGCTCGCGATAGTAGAATTTGCTTTCTCTCTGGGGAAGTCTTTCAATCCTCTCTTCTTTATGAGAAAGGTAAAAAGAGCATTGATCATTCTTATCAGTGAAAAATGCTACTTTTTATTTGGCTGGAAAACAGATTTGATTATTAGTATATGCCTGATTATTTCCTGAATTCTTTCCTTTGTCTTGTTTGTATGTTTGATTTTCAAAGATACTGTCTTTGCATTACTCAGAAAAATAAACTTTTTTTTTGTCCTTGGACATCTGTAGGTGTCTAGTGGGTGTTTGTTTTTAAACTCTTATCTGTACAGAATGCTTTGCTTAACACATTCTAAAATCTTGGTAAACTTTAAAATAGTATAGAACACACTGTGAGGAAAGGAAGAAAGCGTTTCCTGGAATTAGGATAAGGTGAAAGAATTAAATGGAGCAAATGAAATTCTGGATTAAAATAAAAAATCAATATAACGGTTGGGATTTAACACTTACTGTAACAACAGCAGCAGCAACAAACTTGGTGTTACTCAGAGTAGTACCCTAATAAATAGAAAGCTATGTTGGCTCCGCTTTATTCATTTAAACATTTGGAATTTCAAAACAGTGTAAAGTAAACTAGAGAAGATTATATTTTGTTTGTCAATTGTATATGCAATACAGTCTCAAAAATGTATTTTTGAAAACTGGAAGGAAATATGCCAAAATATTAACAAATGGCTTCCTCTGCTATAGAATCAAGTGACTGTTTTTCATGGTCCTTTATGTTTTTTTCAACCATTGAGTCCCTGTTGTCCCCCAAAATAAGCATGTGGTCCTTTGGTTATCAAGAAAAAGACAGTGAAACAAGCAAACAAGCAACCAAAATAAACCAGTTAGAAATTTGTATTGTTTTAATGTCTTAAAATTGTGGTAAAACCTCAAAGAGTACATTTTGAGAATTTCAAACTTGAAGGTGCTGCTTCTTTCTAATGCCTGAGTTTTGAGGTGTGATCCTTTCCTTTTTTTTTGTATATTATTTTTATATCCTGCAAATTCCTGTACTACCTTTTTAGAAATCACTTATTTCTGACAGATACTTTTTATAGTTAGTAACAGTATTTTCCTATTTTTATACATATTTAAACAGACCTTCTGTATTTTTTAAAACATTTTTAAGGCACAAATGTATCTACATGAGTTAGGAGGAAATGTAGCTATTTAGGTGAAATTTCATATTCTAGATTACTTTTCAGGAGAGTAGCTATTCTAAACATTCTAAATATGGAGGCATTGTCACAGTCACCTGTTTTCATTTGATTTACAGCTGTTTTGTGGACACATAAATTTTCTCCACATTTAATTTCTGTATTAAATGTGACAAACCAAGACTGTCCTACTTACGTTAGAATCCTTTGGGTTTATTTTCTTATGAATACATGTGATTGTCTTCATTGCAAACTTCCTTTCTGGCTCTTAGATTCTGTTTTTTTCTCATATATATGTCTGTATTTTTCTTTTTCTTTCTTTTTTAAATTAAATTAAATTTTATTTTCAGTTCCAGGATACATGTGCAAGCTTTTAGCTTTTTGAAAGGGCAGTGCAGTGGGAGATGTGGCTTCCTTAATGTACAGTGGAAGAGTAAGGATTTCTGTAAGAAGTATAAGGTACAGATAATGTCAGCATTGTAGAAGCAGTTGGTGTATAACTCAGGGGAATTTTCAGTGTGTCTGGGGAGTTTTAGGTGTATACTGCAGAGGCTGCAAAGCTTGAGGGCAAGAGCAGGAGGAGGGAGAGCTGAAGAGAGGGCAGGGGAAGCAGGAAGAAAGCACTATTACCCTGTTAGTTTCTTACCTCCCTAGCTGATGGGATCACTTTACAAAATCGGTTCCAGTCTCATTGTTTTGGTGCTGTGTAGGTTGGGAGCAAACATGTAGCCTCATTGTTTTGAATGATCTCAGATTCTTACATCTCCCCCCCTTTTTTTCTTAGTTACCAGTCCTATCATCCAGCATTTTCTTTCTCTGTTCTAAGACAAGATCACTTTGTTTCTCTCCTCTTTGGAGAACTGCCTATAAATCACCTTTTTGGAAGACCATTTGTGATCAACCCAACCCTACCAATTCAGATACTCTAGAAAGTACTTTGGCTCTACTTTATATTCTCAGTTCTGTGTGTTAAACGTATCAGACCAATTCTAAGAGATTGAATAGTTATTTTGTTTAACTGAAACTTTAACACAGGCTCAGAAACATTGAGTTAAATAATTATTGAGTTGTAGCATAAGTTAAGTGATCTTTTAAAAACAGATGGGAATCCTTGTGAAGTAAACTGGTGGCATGCTCGAGACAGCACTGGTGCACATTAGGGGAAAAACTGGGCAGGGAAACCAGCTAGCTAGTTGTTAAAACAGCTGAGAGCTGTTGAGGACCCAAAAGAAGTCAGTTAAATTGTAGGCAGGAGTAGTGATCAGATTTTATAGATATTTGAATACAGGAAGCCCTTAAAATTATATGCAAAATGTAAATCCATTGGCTATTTCTTGGGTAGAGATTCATAGCCTTCATTCATTTGTCAAAGGGATCTATGTCCTCCAAAAGTTTTCAAGACTGCATTTGGAAGGAGAGGGAGAAGGACTTGACCAAAATGTCTAACTCAGGAGACAGGATAATTGGTTGCATCACGGAAGGTGCCCTTTCAGGTAAAAAGAACATTGATTCAGCAAAGATTTGAAGATAGAAAACATGGGCTTTATCACGGAAATAGTGGGTAATTCAGGTTAGGTTGATTGCAGGTTGGAGGTTGAAGAACAGAGACCATTATGAGCACGTTTGCTAAAATGGGTAAGAGCAGACAGAGCCTGAGTTTAGAAGGTGTTGTCTCAGTTGAAATGAAGATGTAAAATGGCGCAGTGACAGTATTAAGTATTAAATAGAATGGATTCAAGATATTGTATAGGAAGAATTGACAAGATCTGGCTGGTGACAGGCTGGATGGGGAGAGGAAGGTGCTGGGAATAGACCGTCATAGACTTCTAGTCTTAAATAATTGGGAAAATGAAAAGTTACTGCAACTTTGTTTACTCTGGGGCTCAGTGACGAGGGAAAACCCAGCCTTTCTATTGCAGGGATTTTCTACATTATTGTTATGATTTTAGCTGTTAAAGTAAATGGGGGAGGGATTGTTGAATTCTGATACTCAGTGTCCAGACACTAGGGATGCATAATATCCTGCAGTGTCCAGGTCAGTTTCTCGTAAGGAAGAATTGTCCAGCCTAAACAGCAAATCATACCCCCCAGTGAAAACCACTGTAAGAAGTCATTTTGATTGGGGAGATGGCTGTAAGTGTTTCTTTACCACTCCCTTGAGATTACCTTGAAGTCGGTGTAGAAGCTGCCTCACACATCTGCATGGATTTTCGCGTTTGTCCTGGATCTTCTCAACCACATTCTTACGTGGCAAATTTCATTCTTGGTAATATGTGTCATATTTAAATAGTCACCTATAACATCTATAGTCTAACAATTGCATTGGTTATATTAAAACATCTCCCACTTCAAAGGAATATGGAAGATGGGCAGGTATGGTCGTGAGTGGTTTAGAGTATTCAGCCTACCAAAATAAAAGAGTTTCTGAGGAAAGGCAGTGAGTTTGGATTGGCCATTTTAACTTGGCCACATGAGTCACACATTATTCTTCCTCCTTGCCATCCTAGGCAGAAATTTCTAGCAAGCAGGTAGAGAACCGGAGCTCTGGGGAAGAAGCACAGAAACTTCTCAAACTTAATAGTTGGAGCACTGGGAATGGATTAAAGCACTTCCAGGGGAGAATGTATCAAGAAAAGAGATGGAACAGACTTTGGGGAGCACACACTGTATATTGGGCAGGAGTAGGGGGAGCCTTAGGCAAAGTACAGGGAAAGAAGTGGCAGAAAACTGAGAGAATCCAGAGGGTGTCACAGAAGCCAGAAAGAACAAAGTTTTAAGAAGAGGTGGTCAGCTCCCTTAAATGTTGCCAAGAGGTCAAGAAAGACAAAGGCCTAGTAAAGGGCCATTGGACATATCCTTTGGGAGGTCTTTGTAAGCTTTTGAAACTGAAGTCTCAATGGAGTACTGTGTGTGTGGTGGGGCAGGAAAGAAGGGTGGAGGCAGGGGTGGGGGAAGCACATTCCAAAGGGTTTAAAGAGTGAATGAATGAAGAGGGTGTGTCTTTAGGAAATCAGTTACCAAAGAGTTTTTTTCCTGAAAATTTCAATTGACAGCCTAGAGACAAGATTATTTCAGCATCTGACTGTGTTTGTAGGTAGAGCAAGGTGCTAGAAAAAAAGAGGGAATATTTGGAAATAGGGCTTACTTTTATGAAAGGTTGAGGCAGGATTAGTCTTAGAGGAAAGGGCTCCTCAGAGATCTTCCTGACAGTGATTACAGGAAGGAGAAAGTGGGTTATGCTAGAGATGGAAGGAAGGCAGGCCAGTGAAGCTCACCTTTTTATAAACGCTTAGGTTTCAGTAGGGAGGCGAGGTTGTCTGTTCAGATTCTATAAAATAAAAAAGTTGGGATTTTCAGTTTGAGGATAGTGTGACAAAGGGTTTGGAATAATGCTCTTGGGAATTTGGTGAGCCTTCAAACAGAGATGAGTGCAGAGATGACTTAACTGGTAGTGAAGGCTCATGGTGATTCAGAGGTGTGAGTTGGCATTATATGCTGAGCCTCCTTCAACAATAAATAAGAGAAAGCATCTGGATAATGGGTTTATATAGGGTTTGGCATTGGTAAGATGTGTATGCTCTGAAAATCAAGAGGACGGTTATGAAGGCTAAGGAAACAGGTGAAATCAAGAAAGACAATGAGCTTTTGGGATAGGGAGGGTCATGGAGGTTCTGATAAGATATAAAAAGAAAAGTCCCTGGGAGAGAGGTGAAGCAAACAGGCTTTTTCGGAGAGGAAATTCTGAGGTCAAAACCTTGAAGGAAGAGTAGTTCTGGGATCCTTGCCTTGTGGAGTTGTTTGGAGGATTAAATGAGATAGTCCATATGGGTCTGTCTGGCATCTAGTAAGAACTCAGGTGTTTATAATGATGAAGATGAGGTTCTTATATAAATTACACCTCTCACTAACTACTGTTTTAATATTTGTGTAAATCAAATCGTATTTCAAACAGATAACACCAACCGTAAAACACAAACCAAAATAAAATGTTAATGTTTTTCAACTGAACCACATGGCCAGCTTCTGTTTAAAAATATTTCACTGTCAAACCATTTCAAAAACACAGGTTGTTTTTAAAGAACAAAAGGTGGGCATTGGTGTGGATTCCAACTTTATCACTTGAAGGGACATTTCTTAAACTTTCTGGGTCTTAATTTCCTTGGCAGCAAAGCCAGGGATAAGTTACTCAATGTTACTGAGATGATTACATGACGTCATCTGGGTGACAGCACTTGACACATTACTTGGCACAGGTACTCTGGATGCTTTCCTCCTTCCTTGGGGTGTCTCCTAACAGGTTAGTTTATATGAAAGAGGATTTTGGAGGAAGGGTCAAGGAAGGCCTGTGATTATAATAGTGGAAGAAGATTGTGATTATTCTGTTCATTAGCAAAAAATGTTTGTGATGAGAAAGACTTGTGATATTTTATTATATCTGTCCTTGGCTTCTCAGGGTTAAGGGTCAAAAGAGTTAACGTAAGATAAAATGCTTTATGATATGTAAACACAGAGATGTTATTACAATTTCTGAAATAGATGCCTTCAACTATTATGTGAGCATTTTTCTTCTTTCTGCATCTGATTTAAAATTCAGAAGTTTATTGTTCAAAGCTGCTTTTCCCCAAATTGTGTTTACGCAGATACACGGATTCTATTAAACTTTGAAAGTGTTCCAGGAATTAAAATATTCATTGTACAAAGAGACTTGGGAAACACTACAGATTATCTGTTATTGTCCAGGAAAGTAAAAGTGTAAATTAACAGAAAAAAGTGCCTGAGAAGTCCTACAGTAGAGATATTTGTCTGACTTTATGCATTTCTTTGTTTCCCTAGAATTATTTGATCATGGAATCATTTAGTTTTAGAATATTTACTAACTGTATTCTTGGAACAGTTTGGGAATCATTTATTTAAAAGAAGCTTTTGCATTTTAGTGTTGGAAGGGACATCAGAGATTATCAGGTTCAACCCCTTTAATTTATCCCTAAGTAATTAAAATCCAGAAACTTCGGTGATTTTTTTAGAGTCTCACAGCTTGAAAAGCCTGGATCTTCTGACTTTGACTTAGTGCTTCACCATCCTACCTTAAAAGTCTTTGTTTTTCCAAGTATAGCACACACTTGCACTGGTTTTTTAATGAATGTTAAAGAGTATATATTTTTAAAAGATCATTGATAGGGCCTCATTCTCTGAACAGTAGGCCATTAGCGATAGTAAGTTGCATGTTATCTTCAGGCAAAATAAACAATATCTGCCAAGTCTCATTTCTTTTTTTGCTTTTAATTTCTCCTCTGTTAAGCTCTGTTTTTCCACCTGTTTTATTGCTTTTTAAAGCATTTACAAAGTCAAGATAGCTGACTTGAGAAATCAATCTAGTTTAAAATATCAGGGATCTGGAAAACTTGCACATTCTTATTATTAATGAATTTTTTTTGCCCTTTAAATTTGTTTTGTCTTTCTCATATAATTGGCTGTGGGTAGAAAAATTTGAATACTTTCAGTCCCTGCCTGCCTGACTTATTACAGCATGCAGATTTTACTCTGTGGTTTCTAGGTGTTAAGTTCCTGTATAGAAGAAACCACAGTTAGGACTTTACAGCCCTACTCTGCAGACGGCTCATTTGTGAGGAACACATTGCTCTGTGTTCTTTAAAATTCAGAATGGCTACTTGATCACCCTTTGTTAGAATAGATAATTCAGACTAAATTGTTCACTTGTACCATTTAAAAAAAAAAAATCTATATTAAGGTTCTTAGTTGCATAGTCCAAAGAAAAGTGGGTGGAAGTCTGTCGGTCTCCCTCACCAACTGTTTCTGGTGTCTACAGCATGCAGTTTTATCCTGAATGAATTCTACAATGTGATACTAGTGTTTCAGATGAAGTGATCTGAAGGAATGTTCATTATATAATGTGTTACCATAAAACAAATGTACTATATTAGGCCAAAAGGACCCAGAGATCAGCTTTTACCAGTATTCATTTTAGAGGTGAGGTTGTTTCAATGCCACATAGCTTATTTGTAACAAAGCCAGGACTAGAACCCATAGATCCTGGCTGCCAGTGAAGATTGGTCATTTTTTTTTCTCTGAGATGGAGTTTTGCTCTTTTTGCCCAGGTTGGAGTACAGTGAGGTGATTTCTGCTCACTGCAGATGCAACCTCTGCCTCCCTGGTTCAAGTGATTCTCCTGCCTCAGCATCCTGAGTAGCTGGGATTATAGGCATGTGTGACCACGCCCAGGCTAATTTTGTAGTTTTAGTAGAGATGAGGTGTTCTCCATGTTGATAAGTCTGGTCTCTAATTCCCAACCTCAGGTGATCGCCCCCCTAGGACTCCCAAAGTGCTGGGATTACAGGTGTGAGCAACTGTGCCGGCCAGCTTGGCCATTTTCAACCAAATTCAGCTTGGATTATCATTCATTCAGTCAATATTTTAGAGTATGTTACGGGCCTATGCTAGGCCCTGACAGGAATAACCAATTAGTAATCCTGTTGTCAACCTTACAGTCTAATAGAGACTATGGAACAGGTATATAAATAACTATGTAAGTTAGAAATTAATGCCATAAGAGGTTTAGATATTTAAGAAGTACCTAGTAAGAATATGTCTGATTTGCAGCTGTCATGCTACAGTTTACCTGAATTTTCACCATTTTTCTTCCAGGTGCATTTGATTTGATTCCAGGATAGAAACAAGGTTTTCAATGGGTTGTTTTGTGTTGTCACTTTAGAGTTACTCTACATTTTAATTGACTCTATTAAACTGCTTATTAGGATACTAAAGCAGAGTAGAGAAAAATAAAGGAAATGTATCTTTCATGTTCTTGATGTCAGTTCATTGCCGAGTTTTGTTTTCTTTAAAAGGGATGCAGAAAAACTTGCAAACATTAAGAGAAATATAAGCAAAAAAAAGCATTTAAAATTCTAAGAGCACTTCTCTCTCTCTCTCTCTCTCTCTCTCTTTCTTTTTTCTTTCTTTCTTTTTTTTTTTTTTTTTTTTGAGACGGTCTTGCTCTGTCGCCCAGGCTAGAGTGTGGTGCATGGTGCATCATATCTTATTGTAGCCTCAACCTCCCAAGCTCGAGCGATCCTCCCACCTCAGCCACCCAAATAGCTGGGACTACAGGCACATACCACCACGTGCAGTTAATTTTTTAATTTTTTCTGTAGAGATAAGGTCTCACTATGTTGCCCAGAGTGGTCTTGAACTCCTGAGCTCAAGCAGTCCTTTCACCTTGACTTCCCAAAGTGCTAGAATGCTCTTCCTCTTTTTATTGTTCTCTAGCCAAATGTGTGAAATAGGATTGGAAAATGGGACTGGTGGAACTGGGATTATTGACAATTGAGAGAAACAAGAAATAAAAGTTCATGTGGGAATTGCTCATATATTTCTTAAGTTATCTATAGTTGGGATCAGCACATTTTTTTCTGTGAAGGACCAGATAGTAAATATTTTAGGCTTTGTAGGCCATGAGGTCTTCAACACAATTACTCAGCACTGCCTTTGTAGCTGGAAAGCAGCCGTAGATACATATATAAACAAATGGGCATGGTTGTGTTTCAGTAAAACTTTAAATACAAAAGCCAACTGCAGGCGATATTTGACCTGCAAACCAATAGTTTGCAGGTCCCTAATGTGTAGGATTCTTCTTTGTTGACTCTTTTACCAGAAAATGCACAGAAGGACTTGAAAAAAAAACGAAACTCAAACCAGATAATGATGATATTTATTAGCACCATCAGCAAAGGTAGGTACAAAATAAAACCAAGTGAAGGTAGGTCCGATTCATAGTTTGGGCAAAAGGTTTTGGATTAAGAGCTCAATCTTGACTAGATAGTTCTTTTGTTTGGTTCTATTTAGGGAAGCATCCTTCATGTATCTGTGTAATCAGTACTACATTGGGTATTATTTCATTAATTAATTTGTTTTTGAGACGGAGTCTCTCTCTGTCACCCAGGCTGGAGTGCAGTGGTGTGATCTTGGCTTACTGAACCTCTGTCTCCCAGGCTCAAAACATTTCTCCTGCCTCAGCCTCCCAAACAGCTGGGACCACAGGCATGTGCCACCGCACCCAGCTAATTTTTGTATTTTTAGTAGAGACAGGGTTTCATTATGTTGGCCAGGCTGGTCTCAAACTCCTGACCTCCAGTGGTCTGCCCATCTTGGCCTCCCAAAGTGCTGGGATTACAAGTTTGAGCCACTGTGCCCAACCCTACATTGTTATTTTCGTTTTGAGTCCCTAAGACTTGTCCGTAATTCTCAAGTGGTGAGAGAGAAGGCCATGGAAAAATAGAAATTACATCATGGAAGCAAAATATTAATGTTATTCTTTAAAAAATATTTTTTGGCAAAATGTTTGTTTTACTAGTCAATAAGACAACCTGGCCCAAGCAGACTGTTGAAGCACCTGAGTATTAGTTTGCTAGGGCTGCTATAACAAAGTTTTACAAACTGTTTTTTAAACACAGAAACTAGTTTTCTCAATTTTGGAAGCTAGCATTCTGAGATCAAGGTGTCAGCAGGGCCATGCTCCCTCTGAAGGTGCCAGGGAAGGATCTGTTCCAGGCTTATCTCTTAGCTTCTAGTAGTTCTTGACTTGTAGCAACGTAACTCCAGTCTTCACATGACATTGTCCCTGTGTGCCTGCCTGTCTCCGTGTCCAAATTTCTCTTTTAATAAGGTTACCAGTCATACTAGATTAGGGCCTCATTTTAACTTGATTCCCTGTGTAATGACCCTGTCTACAAATAAGGTCACATTCCAAGGTACTGGGAGTTAGGACTCCGGTCTATCTTCTTGGGTGCATACAATTCACCCCATAATAATATGGTACCAAAGACATTCAATTTAGGCAAAATTCATCAGCTAGGCACATTGTTGGACCTGAAATAAAGGCAAAATACTTCATGACTCACTCGTGGTCACACTAGTTTCCATAGCAGAAGTATTATATTGGTGGCTCTGTTGTACATAATGTATACAGAAATGTTATTTTTTTTGGTTGTTGTTTTTAATTTGCAGTTAGAAGATTTTCTTTACAGAAATCTTAATAGCTTAAATATGTTAATGGCTGTGGCAACATCCACTTCCATTTTTAGCCATCAGAGCCCCTGAGTCACTGCCCCTTTGCTTTGCGAAAGTTCATACCTGCCATTCCAGCCAAAAGTTCCTCTTTGCTTTTTTTTTTTTTTTTTTTTTGAGACTAGGTCACAGCCCAGGCTGGAGTACAGTGGTGTGCACACAGCTCACTGCAACTTCAACCTCCCGGGCTTAAATGATATTTGCACCTCAGCCTTCTGTGGAGCTGGGTCCACAGGCATGTGCCACCACACTCAGCTAATTAAAAACTCCATCTCAAAAAACATTTTTTTTTTTTTTTTTTTTTGAGATGGAGTTTCACTCTTTGTTGCCCACGCTGGAGTGCAGTGGTGCAATCTTGGCTCCCTACCACCTCTCCCTCCCGGGTTCAAGTGATTCTTCTGTCTCAGCCTCCTGAGTAGCTGGAATTACAGGCACCCGCCACCATACCTGGCTAATAGAGATGGGATTTCACCATGTTGGCCAGGTTGGTCTCAAACTCTTGACCTCAGGTGATCCTCCCACCTCGGCCTCCCAAGTGCTGGGACTACAGTTATGAGCCACCCAGCCTGGCCAATTATCATAGAGACAAGGTCTTACCATGCTGCCCATGCTGATCTCAAACATCTGGCCTCAAGTGATCCTTTTGCCTTGGCCTTCCAAAGTGTTGAGATTATAGGCAGGAACCATTATGCCTGACCCCTTCCTTTCTTTCTGAAGTCTTTTTCCTTTCTCTCCTCCACACTTCTGTTAGGCTATCACAAATGGCCACAGAACTCCAGCATCCTATCTTCAAGTTCATTTTCCTCTATTCTTTAAGTTGGAATTCAAGGTCTACGTCTTCCAGACAGATGATCTCTTTTTTTCTAAATTTCCTGCCCTTTATTACATTAGAACAACTCTGATGTGATGGGTTTCATCCACTGTATCTCACTTGGGGTGTGTAGGTGGATGGAGTGGAAAAGCAATAATGTCTGTTGTTCCGAGAAAGGGATGGGTTGCACCACTACCCATTAAGGTATTAGGTTACCTCTGGGGAATAGGAGTGAGTTCTTGTAATATTCTTGCCCATTTATAAGTTTGTTTTGAAAGCTATTATAGAGCTGCAATTCTGTAAGAATATGAAGGAGTATTAAAACTTAAGTTTCTTGAGTCTTATGTAAGAATTTAAAGATGTACATATGTTTTGTTAGAGGGACCTCTCTTTTGTTCTTGTCAGCCTTCAGGTTTTTGGTAAATTCCCCCCCGTTTCCCCTCCCGCCAGAATAGAGGTGACACATCTTGGATGGCATTGATTAAAAAAAAATAGCCATTTCTCATTATGAAAGTATTCCTCATTATGTGATTGTTGCTTAATTGCTGAGTCTTGCTCTGTCACCCAGGCTGGAATGCAGTGGCATGATCTTGGCTCACTGCAACCTCCAAGCCCTGGGTTCAAGTGGTTCTCCTGCTTCAGCCTCCCAAGTAGCTGGGAAAACAGGTATGCACCACCACGCCTGGCTAATTTTTGTATTTTTAGTAGAGATGAGGTTTCGCCATGTTGACTAAGCTAGTTTCAAACTCCTGACCTCAGGTGATCCACCTGCTATGGCCTCTCAAAGTTCTGGGATTACAGCCATGAGCCATCACACGCAGCCTGTTGAGTTGTTTTTTAAGTTTTTGTTTGGGTATGTTTCTCATTAACAACTAGATTGTTTCATATCTTTGAGCACTGGAACCTCTCTTTGTAGCATAGTGTTTATGTATTTTAGGCATATTTTGTGGGACACAGCATTTTGTGATTTTTTTTTCCTCAGGCTTTCTTTAAAAATCCTGTTTCCTCACTGCATTTAAAACATGGATTTGCTCATATCAAATTTTTTCAGAATACATCCCGGGTGTGAAGTTACTTATCGGTCATTATCTCAGCAAGAATTTGTCAGTATGTGGCAGTGCTGTGTGTCAGGGATGCACCTAAGAGGTGCTCCACCCTTTCTAATTAAAATGAGGTCGTTTGGTTGACCAGAACAGTTGTTTTCTGAAATTTTTGCCACAATCAATCACGTCAGCTAAAGTAAGGATGGAGACAGTTTATGAGATGAACACATGAAGAAATGACTGCATGCCTGAATAGGAACAGAAAGTTCCACCTGTTATTGTGTGGGTGGGTGCTGTGGAAGGCCTCCCTCGGCTGGGGGGATTCATCCCAGCAATTTGTTTATCCCGATGAAGTTTGTAGACCTGTTAACCTAGGTCCAACCCAGAGGTGGACCTTGAACTCTCTGCATGTCGATTAGAGGAGCCACGAAAACCTCTCGCGTCAGAGGGAGGGTTGGTTAGAAGTGTCGGTTCAGGGAACCGGAAATTGCTTGGCTCAGCTGACACAAAAGAGGATCTGAAGGGTGCGGGCAGAGAGCAGGCAGTTTTAGAACCAGGAGACGCCTTTTCCTGCTGGGGAGTGACAAGTCAAGGGTCATCTGGAAGAGTTGAAAGATGGACTCTGTGGAACAAGGAGCAAGATGGGACTGCTTTGGGGGTGGCACAGACATAGAGCTAGAGTGCCCAGAAGACTGATGAGCTGTGGAATCCGTGGAGTAGCCCTTCCAGAGTGGCTGGGACATCCGGACATCTGATCTCTAAATTTCAAAGACTCACTGTCTTGGTTTTACTCCTCACCATACCACCTGCATCAGAATCTCCTGGGGTGCTCATAAAAAATGTAAATCATTGGGTCCCTCTATCACAGGCAAAAACAATGAGGGGGGACATTTTGGGCTATCTAGGTGACAAGGAATCTCACTGAAGGCTAAGGACCACTGGGTGAAATACTCCCCAAAGAGTGATCGCTCTGTGTTTGAACCTTTCAGTAATGAAGAATGAACTGTCTTATAAACAGTGATCTTTTAAGTCCGGGGTGATGCAGACAGGAAATGTAAATGAGTGCCAAGTAGAGAATGACAAACTTATGAGTAACTGAGTTAAAATTGAGTCCAAAGAAAAAATGGAATACTTTGCTTAAGGTTGACGTCAGAAAGGCTAACAGCACATGTTCCTTGGAACCCTGGTTGGCTATAGTACTGGAGCAGCTGGACTGATGCATGAGAGCCATTCTGAGTTCCTCTGGGACACTGGAAATGGTTTCAGAGGTCAGCCTGTAGTTGTCCTGGGCCAGTTAAGATGCCAGGGCCTGGCGTAAACCTCTCAGTTCAGATGAAGCTCTTTGAAATCTGGGATAAGGAAGAGCTCTTTCTGTTCTTTTTTTTTTTTTTTCCCTGTCTAATGTCTGCCGTATAATTTTTAAGGTAACTGCCTGGTGAGGTGGTGGTGTATGCATGTGCACATTATGGGGTGGGAGGATCTGTGTGTTTTGTCGGGGAGGCTGTGGCAAAGAGGAGAGATTCCTGAGCATATATTGAGCCTGAATACAGTGAGTGATGATAATGAGTTTCCATTTTCTTTCTGTTGACCCTTTTCCTCACCCACTCTGCTGTATACAGAATGGGCAAGACTGTCATTGGCAGCAGAGACAGGAAAGGTTCCAGGGCTTGTGCCATTGCAGAAAACCCCTTCCTTCCCTGAAACCAGTCAACTGTCTAATCAGAGAGGCACCCAGGCCCGTCGTGGCTCCTTGCCCTGCCTCTGCCTGCTCAGCTTCCATCTGTAAAACCTGCCAGTTAATGCTACTTTTAGGAGAAGACGTTTAGAGATTAAAAGCTCTTGCTAAAATGTAGAGATTTGCCCAATTCTTATTCATCCCTCCTTAGGGAAGACTGCAAAAAAAATCATTAAAATAAAAAGACTAGTTACTGTAATGTAATCTCACTTGCCTCAGTCTTTTTCCATTTATTAGCATCCCCACATCCCCAGCTGCTGCAGCTAATAACATTTTGAAATTTTTAACTTCTATACTGACAACCATATATGGGGCTATTGAACAGCTAGAGGGGAAAGCAGCCAGGAAAATCAAGGGATAGGGACTGTCTTCGAATTTGATAAACAGACAGTGGGTATCCTGTGATCAAATTGGTTGAAAGCAGCAACTTGTACACCATGTAGAAAACATGCTTCTCAGTTCTTCAGCTGACACCTCGCTAGGAGGAGTGGTGATATACACAAAATAACAGCTTCCAGAAAGATAGCAGCACACTAGCAGATAAGCCCAAGTTAACAAAAGGAAGTGTAATAGGAATAAATAATCATAAAATCTCACATTTCTGTGAAAAATACTGAGAAAATTCTAGTATGACTAGGTATGTCAAAAGACCTGGATGGTTGATGTCTTATTTCAGGCTGCTCTAACAAAGTATACTAGGTGGCTAATCTGTAACAGAAATCTATTTCTCGCAGTTCTGGACGCTGGAAGTCTGAGATCAGGGTGCCAACATGATCAGGTTCTGGTGAGGGCTCTCTTCTGGGTGGTAGACTGCTGACTGCTGTATCTTCATGTGGCAGAGAGAGAGCCATAGAGCTCTCTGGGGTTTGTTTTTATAAGGGCATGAATCTTATTCATGAGGGTTACACCTTTATGACCTAAATCACCGTCCAAAGGTCCCACTTTTTTTTTTTTTTTAAGACATAGTCTCACTCTGTCACCCAGGCTGGAGTACAGTGGGGCGATCTTGACTCACTGCAACCTCTGCCTCTCAGGTTCAAGCGATTCTCCTGCCTCAGCCTCCTGAATAGCTGGGATTCCGGGCACACACCACCGCACCTGACTAATTTTTGTATTTTTAGTAAAGATGGAGTTTCACCATGTTGGTCAGGCTAGTCTCAAACTCCTGACCTCAAGATTCCCCCGCCTCAGCCTCCCAAAGTGCTGGGATTACAGGTGTAAGCCACCATGCCCAGCCAACACCCCACCTTCTATACTATTATATTAGGGGTTAGGATTTTAACAAACTTTGGGAGGACACAAACATTCAATTCACAGTATTTGATTTGATTATAAATGAGTATTAGCCAACAAATTAATTTAGTTGCTTAGGCCCTTAGTATAGTTTTACCTAAAATTAATAAAATCATATTTTGATTAAGAAATGAAATCATCATACCACCTAGACAAATAGGTTCTAGTTCAGAAGTTTGGAGTTTTGAAATCAGAACACAGGTTTTGTTGTTGTTGTTGTTGTTGTTGTTGTTGTTGTTGTTGTTGTTTGTAGAAACATGGTACTGTGTTTGGTAGACTGATTCCCAGGTTTCCCAGTTCCCACAGAAATCCAGTCTTCTGATGGACGTTTAGAACCAATATTGCCAGCATCCATCCTGAGTCTCTTGTGAGTGCAGGTTTGTCATGTGGTACATAGGTAGAGGAAGAGAGTATCTTCCTTACATCTAATAATCTTAGTGAAAAATGTAAATGGATGATCTTTTGCATTCTCTTCTCTCTGTGAAGCTTGAGAATAATAAAAGGGAGGTGCCCCTAGCAGAACATGTGTGCATCTTTACATTCCCTTCCTGATACTCTTCTCAAGTGTCCTAAGTGACTAGCATTTCATCATGTCACATCCTGGAAGTTTTGAGATTTTAAAGTGGGGCCCTAACCCAAATGCTTCTCTCATTAGAGTTTCAGATGATAAAACAATCTCAAGTGACAAAGTCCCAGAATGGTGATGGTCTAGAACAGGTCAGCCTTTCCAGGAACCTTTCCTGGGGAGGTGGCTCTCCCAGCTTCACCTACCTGTCACTTTTGAACCTAAGGGTTTTTGTTGTTATTGTTTTAGTTCGTTCTCTCTCTCTCTCTCTCTCTCTCTCTCTCTTTCTCTTTCTCTCTCTCTCTCTCTTTTTTTCTTTTAATGCAGCTGTGCAAAGGAGCCTCCATGCCTCTGAGTCAGACCAGGGGGATTGAGAAGCTCTTTATATGTATACGTAGATCTTAAGATGAGAACTGGTAGTGTGTGCCCTAGGCAGAGCCCTCATGGATATCAGGAAATAAAATGTAGAGATTGACATTATGTTAGTCTGTTGGCGTTTTTCTATAAAGAAATATCTATCTGAGGCTGGGTAGTTTATAAAGAAAGATATCTAATTGGCACATGGTTCTGTAGACTGTGCAGGAGGGATGGCACCAGCATCTGCTTGGCTTTGGGTCAGGCCTCAGCGAGCTTACAGTCATGGCAGAAGACAGAGTGGGAGCAAGCTTGTCACATGGCAAGAGAGAGAGCAAGAGAAAGAGAGGGAAAGGCCACACCCTTTTAAACCACCAGATCTCAGAGTGAGAACTCATTTATCACCCAGTGGATGGTGTTAAGCCATTCATGAGGGATCGGCCCCATGATTCAAGCTTCCCACCAGATTCCAGCTCCAATAGTGGGGATCCCATTTCAGTGTGAGATTTGGAGGAACACATATCTAAACCATATCAGACATTGAGAAAGATGGACTCAAGTGTAGGTAGCAGTTATTGAGCACTTCTTACAAGCCTGACATTTTCTGAATGAGCTTGTGTAATCTTCACAACACTTCAAGCTAGTATGGAATAGATGGTATCATCCTCCTCACTTGGCAGATGAAGAGATGAGACTTGGAAGCTTTAAATGATTTGCCCAGGGTCACCTAGTTAGTGAGTGGCCGTGGTGGGATCTAAAGCTTAATCTCAGAATCCATCCTTTCATCCCTAATTGCTGTACTGCCTCCTTAGAAGTTGCCCAGGCCAAAGAAGTTGTTTGGTTATTGTTTGTTTTGAGATTTAGAGGAGTATTATTGGGGGATAATAGTTATCACTAAAGATTTAAAGTTGGTTCAAAGAACGGAAGACTAGCCCTGTTCTATCTTGTAGTAGTTAGAAATGTTTTAGAAATAAATTGGGACATCTGCTGTTTTCTAATGACATTTTAACTTTCTTAAATTTACCCCCCACCTCAAATCTCTATGCTATGGGTAAAATTCCATGCCATAGAGAAGATTCTGTTTTTTCATTTAAAAATGACATTTAAAGTTTTTATTTACTCCATCCACAATCTCTATGCCATAAAAAAATTCCTGCTTTGGATATGAGATTGGACAAGATAACATATCAGTAGTTTTTTGGATCTAAATATGGTTAAAGAATTCACTGGTATTATGTGTTCTGGTTGCTTCTGTAGAATAATTCTCTGTATGTGTTCTGATTACAGAGCTCACTATACCACAATACAATGACTATAGGTAACAATAATATGTAGTTTCAAATAGCTAGAAAGAAGATATTGAGTGTTCTTAACAGATAAATCGTAAAGGTTTGAAATGATAGGTATGCTAATTACCCTGATCTGATTACTACACATTATATGTATTAAAACATCACTAAGTACCCCATGATTTTGTATAATTATTATTTGTCAATTTTTAAAAAATAAAATAGTCCTTTAGAGAAAGCCACTGTAGTGGATCAAATAGTGTCCCCCCCAAATTCATGTCTAACTGGAACCCCAGAATGCAACTTTATTTGGAAATAGGGTGGTTATAATTAATTAATTACAGGTATTAAGCATCTTGAGGTAACCAATGACTGATAACTGGAGTCCTTTTAAGAAGAGGATAGGACACAGAAGGCCATGTGAAGATGGTGACTGAGATTGGAAGTCTGCTGCCATAGGCAAGGAACAAGAGTCTGATGCAAGAGGCAGGGAAGGCTTCTCCCTTACAGCTTTCAGGAGGAATGTTGACCTGCCAGCACCCCAGTTTCAGACTTCTATTGTCCTGAACTTGGAGAGAAGGCGTGTCTGTTGTTTTAATCTACCCAGTTCATGGTAATTTGTTGCAGCATCTTTTGGAAGCTAACAGCCACCTTCCACTCTCTCCATTGATATTTAATCTGAAATTTTGGAGTAGTTTCATATCCATGTGCAGTGTTGTAGTTACTGTATAAATTGTATACAGTAACTTACATTTCCTGACAGGAGCCAATCACATTTAAATTGTATTAGGATAGCTCTATTAGCCGGGCGCGGTGGCTCAAGCCTGTAATCCCAGCACTTTGGGAGGCTGAGGCGGGTGGATCATGAGGTCAGGAGATCGAGACCATCCTGGTCAACACGGTGAAACCCCGTCTCTACTTAAAATACAAAAAATTAGCTGGGCATGGTGGCGCGTGCCTGTAATCTCAGCTACTCAGGAAGTTGAGGCAGGAGAATTGCCTGAACCTAGGAGGCGGAGGTTGCAGTGAGCCGAGATCGTGCCATTGCACTCCAGCCTGGGTAACAAGAGCGAAACTCCGTCTCCAAAAAAAAAAAAAAAGGATAGCTCTATTTATGAACTGAATGCTTTGAAGAGATGAAATGCATTTTAAGGAGTAGCTTTTTTAAAAAAATTAAGTAAACCATGTTAGTGTTACTAGTTGGCAATGTTGTGATTCTTAGGAAATAATTTTATCAAACCACCCAGATGACTCCATTAAGTTATTTCTCTAACGAACTCTCTCACACTTTTCTAAGGTTAAAAATCAATTAGAAGGATTGGAGTGAAGGTGTCATTTTTCAATTGAAAGTCTAATAAAGCGAATCCTGGCAAGAATGAATAACAACTGCCTGACCAGATGTGACCATTACCAAAGGCAGGAGGATCCCAAAGTGATTACATCTTCTTGAAGGTTTATAGTAATTCTGATTAATCTGTTTTGAAAAGACAGATACTCCACATACCCCATGTATGCAAAGGTAATAAGATTAAAATTATTAGGACTCAAATTTTTTTCTGATTTATAATTCTTACTATCAATCATCATTTGTCTAGTGTCCCTGGTGTTTTGAAGTCAAAACTAGGAACTTTAAAAGTCCACCTGTCTTGGAGTTGGGAAATTGTTCTGGAGATGCTTTAGTCTGTAGAGGAAATGTAATAAATTTCAAGTGAAAGATTATGTTTCAGCTAGGAAAATGATATGATTAATGCATTTCTCCCCAGATGTCAGACTCCTTTCTAAGTAGGTTCCACCACCATCTCGCCCTTGCCAACTTCACCCACCTCCTTATGCCCTGGAGCTGTTCAACATACAACATTTTAATCACTGCAGCAGCTTCATGGTTTCTAACATAATGTTAATCTATGTTCCTTCACCAAACACATAAAGTTCTTAGTCCAGGCTCCAAGACATAGGGTAGGATTACTAGGCAGGGCATGGTTCCATATCCTCCAGCAGTTGACAGGCTGGTGGGGGAGATCTGTTCTTTAATTCAAATGTAGAAACATCATGTTAGAAAGTATTGACCTTTTGTTGAGTTGAAATATCATATATTGAGATCTAAAGGAAAACAGGTTGCCAGAATGTTTTCTAGCAATAATCCTTCACAGTAATGCTGTGCTGTTGGTATTAGAGGAAGGAAGGAAGGATGTGTCACTCATTTGTACTGTTTTGCAACCAGTTTCTTGAGCCAAACCTTTTAGTTATGTTTTATTGGAAGATGTTTAGTAACCATGACATAGATATACTGTTCGTAGCAAAGGTCAGTTTTTCTAAAAGCCTCAAGAGTAGTTGTGTATCAAAGCCTCCAGTATGGTGTAAGTCAATGGCATATGCCTCCCTCACTCCGATTCTCTCTTCCACTCAGCTCCTGAAGAGGTTGTCGACTGATCTTTCACAACCTGACTGCTGCCTCCTCAGTGACCTTGGGGAAATCCCTTAACCCTTCTGTTCTCCTACCTGTAAACTGAATGAAAGAATGCATTTAGTTTGATGCCAAAAACACAGTAAATGCTCAGTGATGTTAGCAATTAGTATCATGAGTAACACAGTTCTCTGGGGAAAAAAAAATATTTTCCAGAAATTGTCATGCTTTGGGTTTTTCCTCTTTAGTTTTTACTTATTAAACTATTTTTAAGGGCCACCTAAGTTATTTTGATAGTAACAAAAAGATAAAATATTACAGATTCAACTAAAATGGGTAAACAGAGAGCTAAACCTATCCCCCTATTAAGGGAGAAACATTGTTCCCAGTGTTTTATCTATTTCTAGGGTAACTGCTAGCCAGGATTTGCAGATGAGCTATTATTGTAAGGAAAGACTGCAGTTTTTTTTTTGCAGTTAGGTAGAGCAGAGATGAAGTTAGTTGCATTCTATGAGGCAGACCAAGTCTTTATATGTATTCCTGGGGAGAGGAGAGTGAGATGATCTCTCCAGGATTTGTGGATAAATTCTCATTGCAATATTTACAATTTATATATTAATTTAAAAAAACATATCCAGGCAGGATTAAACTGTCCCTCAGATTTGCATCTTCTTTTAATTTGCTTTGTGATGGAAGTCCTTCTAAAGGTAGGGTGATGTTTTAATTTGAACAATTTTTATGTAACTGGAGCAACTACGGGGTTGCAGGGAAGAGCAGAGTGGCTGCCACCATTCCCTGGCCATGAGGGTGTGGGTGGACTTCCCCAGCTTCCTGGCCACAGTGTAGGAAAGGAAGCTTGTCTGTTCCTTCCTAAATTGTTTTCCATGCTAGAAGTTATCGTGCCTGGTTCTGATCTTTACCAGAAGCAAAATAACAACCACAAAAACCCACTGTTTTTCTTAATGCATTCTTTTTGCTCTGTGCTCTAAGATTTAAACTGTTAGATCCAAAGACTTGAACTTTAGGAATAAATGAAGTTGTATTTTTAAAGAAATAGAAATTTTATAACTGTTTGTGTGTCCTCTTCTTGCATTTTTTTCTTCTTTAGCAAAATGATTTGCTATCGTGCGGGGTGCTCTGAAGTTTCCATGCTGCTACTTTTTTCTGTTTACTTCACTTTGAGGTCCTGGTGTAGCTGCAGGCCACACCTAGAATGCTGTTCCTGTCTGTCTGCCCTTTGGGCAGGGGTCCACCATAGCGTTTCTCCATGTTTGGGCTATAGCCTGTTTTTCCCTTTCCTGTTCTGGAAAGCCCACTAGTGGATTTGGCTTAGGTGGGGGTGGGCAGAGAGCTGCTCCCCATCACTGGTCATTGAGTGTGAGTCTTCTGAAGCCAGTTTCCACTTAGGCATGATTTTCTAAATAACTGTGTTTCTCTGTGGTGAGTGAGGCAAGACGGTGTCATTTTCTTATTTCGTGCATTTAGAAGGGCTGAGATTTATAAAACTCATTTTGTGTACTTGTCACTAGTTTAATCTGGGATAGAAATGGACAATGAAAGATGGCATGTTTGATCACGCACAACAAAGATAAAAGATTAATAATGAAGCCAACATATCATGAAAGAAGAGAAGGATGGGAAAACTCAAGTGTAGGAACTGAGTCCTGTGTTGCCCACTGATCTCCATAGCCAGTGGAGATCACACACACAAAGGTCCTGGGTCCCTGTTCTAGAGAGCCAGAACTTTAGGTTGTCTAAGGGTCTTTGGAAAAGAAGCTCCCTTTGACATTTTCAATAAGTAGCAATGTGCACATTTCGCTTATTTTGAAAGAAGAAATGATGCTTTGAACTTCAGCAACAGAAAAATAAAATGGTGTAGACAAAGACTATCTTGTTGAGCAATAACTTCGTACTCCAAATAGAGTATTGTGAAATAATTTTAAAACAAAAAGAAAAAAATGTTGCATCTGGTTTCTGTAAATATTGAAAGCATTTCCCAGATCCTGCTTACCACAGAGTGACGTCTTCTTCAGTTTATCTGCTTCAGAAGAGATGAAGAGAGGAATGGTTCTTGCCAGCATTTGGTTTCGTTAGCTCCCAGGGCACCTACGTATTCTCACGTTGATACCATCACCACTAAAATGATTAGACAATAGTGCATGGGCTGACTCCATAAAAGAGAGGAAAGTCTCAAGGCTGTTGTTAGCAGTAGATACTCAATCCAAATATGTGGTATCATTAAATAGAAATCTCACCTGAAAGAAAGCTTGTCCCCGTAAAAATGGGAAAATCCTTAGGTCAAATTAGAAACAGCCCTTCAGAGTATAATGTTGGGTTGCTGGGAGCAAGGTTCACATTAACTTTTTTTTAAGTAAGGGTCTTCCTCTATTGCCCCCACACTGGGGTGCAGTGGTGCAATGGTGCAGTCTCTGATCAATGCAACCTCTGCCAGCTGGGCTCAAGTGATCCTTCGGCCTCAGCCACCAGAGTAGCTGGGACTACAGGCACTCACTACCATGCCCAGCTAATTTTTGTGTTTTTGTAGAGGTAGGGTTTCACCATGTTGCCCAGGCTGGCTACGATCTCGGCTCACTGCAGCCTTGACCTCCTGGCTCAAGTGATCCACCTACCTTGGCCTCCCAAAGTGTTGGGATTACAGGCATGAGCCACCATGCCGAGCCTTCAGACTGCTTTAATTAACCTGTTTGATCCTGATCTCAAGCAGTGTGCCCATCCCTGCTTCCCAAAGTGCAGGGATTATAGGCATGAGCCACCATGCCCGGCCCACATTAACTGTTTGAGTTCTGAAGGAAAACCAGTTTGTTTTAGATAATTTATCTGAGTATATGCTCTGTGAAGCTTTAGGATGAAAGCAAACACTGGAGTACACAAAAGAAAAGTCTTACAAATCTCTCCATTTTATGTTTAAAGAAAGAGGTTGAAGTAACTTGTTTTAAGTGTATAAATGTGTGACATATATAGGGAGATTTGTCCATGGGTAGGCAATTCTAGTGATTCTTTTAAGGGTTCCTGATTCTATCCTGTTAAATTGGTAGTTGACTCTGGGTCTTACTTTGGTGTCCAGGCTGAAGAGCAGTCACATGACCTCGACTCACTGCAGCCTTGACCTCCTGGCTCAAGTGATCCTCCCACCTCAGCTTCCGCAGTAGTTGGGACCACAGGTGTGAACCACTACACCCAGCTAATTTTTGTGTATGTGATTTTTTTGGTGTGTTTGTTTGTTTGTAGAAATGGGGTTTGGCTGTGTTGTACAGGCTTATCTCGAACTCCTAGGCTCAAGTGATCCACCTACCTCAGCCTCCCAAAGTGTTGGAATTACAAGCACGTGCCACCTTGCCCAGCCTCCAAACTGCTTTAATTAACCTGTTAGATTTTTATATCTTGTAGATGGTACAAATAATGATCATGTGTGCTAGTCAAAAATTCTTAATATAAATAAATACAAAAATAGAAATCGGTGGCAGTCAAAAGTATTTTTAGGAATTTTAAATTATCAATTTTATAGATGTGTTTCTTTTATTTTTTTAAGCAAGCAACTGGATGTCTAGCATAAACCTGGACATCTAAGTAAGGGATCTAGAAGTGGACAGTGGATAAAATCTGAGGTATAAAGGAGGCAGCACAAAATAATTTTTCTCTGCTGTCTTAACCGGCCTAGCATATCAGTTTTACTCAGTTTTTTAAAACTCGTTAAGAAAACTTGGCTTATACCATCATCTTTGCTGCAATCCTGGTAACAGACAAGGATTGGTGCTTTATGACAGCAGTGTTGGGACTGGAAGCCCAGTTCTGCCTCTGATTAGCAGTATGGCCTTGGAGATATGGTTTGACTTCTCCTGGCCTCAGGTTTCCTGAAAAATGAGGAGTTGCATTACATCAGTGTTTCTCAGCATTTTCAAAGCCAAGCTCCCTTTGTTAAAAATTCAAGTATGCCCCCACCTCTGCTTCCCATCCTGCCATCTCCCAAGATTTCCTTATACTTCCAGTGGATAATATTGGCATTTATGATCCCTCATGCCCCTCCCACCTCTAGCATTTCATTATTCTGAGCAGATACTGGATTTGATATAAATGGAACAAAGGTTTTCATCTCATTTTGTGAACAGATGCAGTTTGCCTCTCCTTAAAGGTAGAAGGGGACCCTTCCCAAATTCGTCCACACAGGCAAAGAGTCCTGCCTTGTGCATGGGCAAAATGTGGAAGCATGTGTTAGAAATACAGAAACTTGACCCCACCCCTAATGGCTGAGTCAGAATCTGCATTTTAACAGCGCAGGTGCATCACATGCACAGCAGTTGAGAAATGCGGTCAGCCACTGTTTTTTAACCTGTAGGTGGCAATATTAATGGGAAGTGTCAGTTTAGTGGGTTACAACCAGCATGTATTTGTCTTTTAATGAAATATACTAGAAAAGATGACATTAGGGTACATTGCATTAGGTAAAGGAAAATATTGTTTCACAATATGTATGTTTCAGTTTTATATGTCTGTGCCTATTTATGTAAACAGGATGGAAAGATCAGGCAAAAAGTTAATTTCTGAGGTGGATCTCAGACAAAAATGTTAAAAAACCTGGAAAGCCACAGTCTCAGGCATTTTATACCGTAGAGACAGCCATCCTTTTCCTCTGCTTTATTTACGTAGACAAACATGACCA
Source organism: Saimiri boliviensis (assembly GCF_048565385.1). NCBI lineage: Eukaryota > Metazoa > Chordata > Mammalia > Primates > Cebidae > Saimiri > Saimiri boliviensis. The sequence goes on from NC_133453.1 coordinate 79,197,593, forward strand.
TTCATACACACAAACATCACACAGAAATACACAGATTGGCCAGGCCTAGAGTATCTCATGGCTATAATCTCAGCACTTTGAGAGGCTGAGGCAGGAGGATCTTTTGAAGCTGGGTTCAAGAGCAGCCTAGGCAACACAGGCAATAAAGTGAGATCCAGTCTCTACAAAAATAGTTTTTTGTTTTTTTTTTTTTAATTAGCCAGACGTGATGGCATGCTCCTGTAGTCCCAGCTACGTGGGAGGCTGTGGCAGGAGAATCACTTGAGCCCAGGAGTTCGAGGGTGTGGTGAGCTGTGATTGCACTACTGCATTCCAGCCGATGTGGTAGAGCAAGACTCTTGTCTCAAAAAAAATAAAATAAAATAAAAAAGAAATACATAGACTGATACATATAATTGAAGAGCTGTTCTAGTATCACTCACTTTCTCTAACTATTCATGTCAGATGTAAGCTACTAGATTTTACCATGAGAAAGAAACCAATGTAGACATTGTCGAGTTATATTAATTAAAAATTTTCTCATTGATGTTTATGTAAGAAATTACAACATTGTCAGATAAGATTTTATGTTTTTAGGTTATTATGGGGAGATTGCAAATACTTGCTCAGTTTCCTGTAAGTACAGATAATGCCTTTTTCTCTAGGGGCTAAATTGTGAAACCCACAGTACTGCAAGGTCATTCACATGTCCCTCTGCATCTAAGAATAAGTAAATAAGTTGGTTTTGTGGGAGTATTTTTTTTTTTTGTAAGCTTACTCATGTAAGTTTTCTAACTTAATATTTAGTTAATCACGTTATAATACTTTCAGTGTTTATTTAATGTGGAGAAAGTATATTTTAGAATGGGTGTTTTCCACCCTGAGGACTTTACAATCTCAGCGATCATTCATTGCTTACAAGAAGTACTAAGATACAGACTGTACTGTAGATAGACTTTTAAAAACAGCTGTGAGGAAGTTGTCAGCCCTGGAATCCTAACTCTACTGGGGTGAGGCAGGAAATGCATTGCAGAGGTATTCTGAACTGTCATGATAAAAGTAATGTTTCACTTCCCCTAGGAAGTTTTCTTTTTTTTTTCCACTTCAGTAAAAAGTAAAGGAAGAGATTGACCTTGTTCCCTTTGCAAGGCTCTGTGTTGAGGAAGAAAACTGGCATGGATCTGGAAATTGGAGGAGGAGGAAAACACTGCACACCTGCAATCAGAATTCAGAAGAATAATTAATTTTGCACCTGAAGTTGGGTGGGATTTTGTGTTTACCGAGTTTTAATTGCTGTTTGTTTGGGCTGCAATTTATTTATTGTTTTGAATTTTCTTTTAAAGTGGTTTTGGAGCCATTACAGAGTCTTTTTATAGACAAGAGATTGAATAGAATGTGAAATTAACTCTTTGTACTGATTACACGTTGAAACACAAAGATGACAGGGTACTAAGTAACACAGAGTAAATCTGAGTTATTACGGTTATTTTAGCTATAATGTGGTTTCCACCTTAAGGATATTCTGGTTTGGGGAGCTCTTAAGATTACTTTTTGGTTTACATTTGTTCCTTGAGGCTTCAGTTGTTGTTTTAGTATAGCTTACATATTTGGAAGGTTTTCTTAGAACCACTTATGACTAAGTCGGGAATCCATGCTGGCCTAAGGGGTATAGGAAAATGGTGCTGCAGTGTGATGTCTGCTGGTCTTAAGTTGCACCATGTCACAGAAGTTGGCCTTGGAGTCTGCCAGTTTAACCTCTTGCTCCATTTCTCTGGCAATTTGGCAGACGTGGGAGAGTACTCAAGGGCCTGACTGGGTTGCATTTTGGTATGTCTTAGTTCGAGATGACACCGTCCTGCACTATCCACAATTTTAGAGAATGGAAGGAAGCTTAGAAATCGTCCAGTTTAACGTGCTTATTTCACACATGAAGACCTGAGCCTTCCAGGGATAATACTCATTCCTGCACCTGGCCAATGCAAAACTTTAATCTGGATATTCTAACTCTCCCATTCAATAATTTTTTTTTATTATAAACATTCTTTTCATAGAAGGAAGGGAAGAGTTTTTCTATGTTTGCGTTCTCCAGAGCCATCTTCTTCACTTACTATGTTTAAATTCTTTTGAACATGTGAGACTCTGGTAATCTGTGATGTCATGTCCCCATTCCACCTTGCTTTCTAGGTTCTTTCTACTACCTTTCTAGTACCACCTCACTCCTACCCCAACATCAACTTGCGGGAGCTTCCTCTGAACCATCCAGGTTCGGTAACTCTCTGGCTGTTATGAAAAATGATCCTTCCAGTCTGTGTCTTTGTTGGTTGCTCCTCTCCTTACTCTACCCATCTTTCAGATTTGCCATTCCTTTTATTCTTTTTCTTTTCTTTTCTTTTCTTTTCTTTTTTGAGACAAGGTCTCGCTCTGTCACCCAGGCTGGAGTACAGTGGCATAGTCCCAGCTCACTGTAGCCTTGACCTGGGCTCAAGTGATCCTCCTGTCTTTTGAGTAGCTAGGACTACAGGCCTGCGCCACCAAATTTTTTTTGTAGATGGGGCCCTGCTATGTTATTAAGGTTGGTCTCAAACCCCTGGGCTCAAGTGATACTCCCACCTTGGCCTCCCAAAGTGCTGGGATTACAGACAGGAGTCACCACCCCTTTGATTCTTAATGACATGTCATTAATATTCAGCTCACTCAACCATCCACCCACTCTGTGAAACCTTCCTCAACCTTTTTGTCCCCTGCATTTTCATCCTCCCTCCTCTCTGATCTTCCCTTGGTTGAACTCTATTTTTAGAAACTGTACTGTACTACACCATTGTAAGCAATGCAATTAAGGGTAGCTAAGGCTGGGAACCCACTGTTAAAAGCTTTTCGTTTTTGATGAATGCATTCTCTGGCAAGGAAAGTTTGAAACCATTGCCTTAGGCTCCTTACTTTCTCTTTTGACCCTCTAGATTTCTGGTGATTAACTTAAATTTAATGTCTTCAGTCTGGTATCTTCATATCATCTTTAACTCCTTCACACACCCATACCCCTTATAAATGCTGTTACAAAGCTAGAAGGAACAAATTGCACAAGAACTCTTGTGTGTTTCCTGGCTCAGAGTTCTCAGTGGGCAACTTGGCCAGTCACTGGGGTGACTGGAGAACTTTTGGAGGAAATAGAGCAATCAGGCTGATTAGCATGCAGTAGCACAGAACCAACCCTTGAAAGATACTTGAATGATAAGGAATCTAGTGTCCGGATGGAATCTGGAAGGAAATCTCAGCCATGTTGTATTAAACAATGCAAGTCTTAACTTTAATTCTTTTGTCTGAAGCATAAGAAAATGATGTGTTATTCATGAACTTGGGTCAAGAGATTCGTATGTGGAAATTGTAGTTTTACGTGCAAGGATCAGCTTTGATGGATATTATGGAGAATTAATTGTGAAGCCTATGGAGAACTTTTATTTTTAGGTTTTATTTGAATCGTGAATATAACATGGGCCCCTCTTTTTTGACAGGCTTAATCCAACCCAAAATCATCATCATAATTATACTCTGTTGCTCAGTTACACAGTCTTGAGAAGCTGCAAGATTTCTTTTCCAAACAAGGAACAGTGAAGATATGAGAACCCAGTTTCATTAACTGATTAGCTATATGATTTTAAGTTTTGATATCCTTGTATCAAATAAGATTAATTGATTATTTCCCTTACTCCATGGTATGAATAAATGAGACACACTGGCTGTGTAAAGGGCCATTACTCTTCTTCATTAATCTAGTTGCTGTTTTTTAGCATCCTGGCCTCAGGCATTCCTTCCCTGACCTATCCCCAGGAGCAACTGCTTCCTGGCCAGTTTCTCGCTCTCTCCCATTCACCTCCCACGTTCAGTTTGGTTTTTCCAGTTCCCTGTGTCAGAACTTCTCTTTCTAGCCACCATTCCCAGCCCTCTTTCAGTCACTCAGATGGCAAAAAAGGAAACAAAGAAAATGTTTTGACTTGGTGATAACTGGCACATGTGGGTATCCCCCTCATTCCTGTTTGATAATTTCTTTACACTGTTAATCTTGAAAGATAATATTAATTTTTTTTAAAGATAGAATCTTTTATATCTTGAAAGCATACAGAGAGGAACCAGTGCATGGAAATGAATTTAGTAGACAGTGTCGTCATGTAGAACTCAGTTCATTTCAGGCTTGATCTTTTACTGTTTCCCTGTGAAAATGATAATGTACTGTAAACTTCTGACTGTGCCCAGGGGGCAACTGTAGTGATTATTTTTCTTCTGGATAAAGGAAATCGTTGATGTATTAAACCAACCTGCTGTTTGGGATAGTGGTGGTGGTTGTGGTGCTGGTGGTAGGAGTAGAGGCAACAGATGGGAATGATAACATTCTTAAACTATAAGGATGAAAACTTTAAAGAAGTGGTGGTCATGGTGGTGGTGGTGGTGAAGAAAATTAAAGGGCAGGTCCTAGCTTTTCGCTAGAATTCTTAGAGAAGTGGCTAAGTAAGGTCGGGGTGAGAAGAGGAGGACTCCTTCAGCTCTAAGATTGGACCAATCACTGTTCTCTAGCCTATTAGTAATAGGAAGGAAGTGAGACAATAGAATTTTAAATGGCAAGTTTTTGTTTTAAAATTATCTTTGCTGCATAGAAATCTACAACAATGTACGTGATTATTAATGTATTTTAGTTCACACAGGGTTAATTTTGCAAATGACCTTTAGATTTGTATTTCTAGAGGAGAGACTATTTCTTCTCTTTAGGGCCTGATGTGATAGACAGGGAGATAGTATTGCTCTATGTATAGTTGCCCTGTGCCTGTTGTTGATCCTTTTAGTTTAGGAGGCCCAGTGGGACTTCTGACTGGATGGAGACATCAGTGTTGTCCATGCAGGAAGTGCTCCCTAATTGCTCTCCATAGAGGAAGTCCTCCCTGAGTGCTGCCCACACAGGATGTGCTCTCTGAGTGCTGTCCATACAGGAAGTTCACCCTGAGTGCTGATGAGCGCTCTTCGGGTGGTACCAAACCACTTGTGTGGGAAAGGCTGAGGGTCTGCTAATACAACCACCCCGTTTATTCATGAATGACTTTGTTTTCTATCCATTTTGGCATGCAAATTAAGCCCAAATAAATATTATCGAGAAAGTGGAATTAGCTTGTTTCCTTTGCCCTGGGAGAAACAAGAATGTAGTTTACCTGACCTGCTAATGGGAAAAATTAGGCTACAGAAAGCTTAGCGACTACTAGGCTCTTTTGGGATGGGTGGGTACTTAGCTGTGGTTATCCAGCCACCAGGTCCCCTAATTAGATTGAATGTGTGTAAATAGTTGTGAGCTTTGTCCAAAGAGGATCTTTTCAAGTTCCAAGGCAGCTTAGGGTTTGAGAGGCAAAATGTAAAAGGACTATCAGTGATGAAAATGAGTGATGAACTGGGTAAAATATTTCCCTTTAGGTCCCTTTGTAAGGTTTTTAAAATTTTGTTGAAGTTTATCATTTGTCCTGCCAAGACACATACTCTAACTACAAAGTGTATTGCTTTAAACTTCTCAGAGTTCCGAAGTTGTAGTTAAAGACTTAATCAGTATTTGCATTTTAATCTATGAGTGAGGGTTTAATTTTTCACAGTTTAAAGTCATGTCATCTTAAAATATTGACTAACGGTCAGCAGTAATATGCTGAAGCTTTCAAAAGTTGTTTTTAGAATTTATTCTTTAATGAAACGATTTATAAAGTAGAATTTTTAAAACCAATTGTTTTAAGAGCTAATCTTTTTTTTTTTTTTAACACTATCAAGTTGTTAACTTAAAGGCACCTTTTCCTTTTTAAAAAACATATCTGCCAATGGTATTATCACATTTCAGAGAAGCTTGAATTTTGTAATCAGCAAAAGTGATGGGCACAGAACATGAAAGAATACAAATAGGACATTCAGGATGTAGAAAGTGTTTTGGGGTGCCACTTAGAGTACTGTTTGAAGGTTCTGGCTTTGTTTTCTAGCAGACCTGGGTTCAAATTCTAGACCTTCCACCTTCTAAATGTGTATGGCCTTGGCAATTGCCTAACCTTTCTTGAGACTCAGTTTCCTAACCTGTAAAATCAGAGAACAATAATCTATCTGCCTGTCTGATTGAATTAAGTACGGTAATGTATATAAAGTACTCAGCAGAGTCTCTGGCGTAGTCAACCTGTAATATATCCTACTGTTAAAATGGTTATTAACTCATTCTGAATAGTCAGGAGTAAACAGTTTTTTTGTATTTGAATTTTCGTTTTTGAACATGTATCTAGTGTTTAATCAAGATACTTTTATTTCGGTGACTTCTAAAAACTTAATCTTTGGCTTAGAAATTTCTGCACCAGAAAAATAAAAATTGACAACCTAGAATAATTCAGGGCTTCTCTCTTTCAGTTTTCTTTCTCTGTCTTCAGTAAGCCCCAAGAAAGAATTGATTTGGGAATAAAAATTGAATTTGAACTTTGTTCTATATAGGATTCACCAGAGGCTAGTAGTCCTTATTGGGTACATTTAGGAACCCCCTTCTTCTACCTGGCATCAGATGTTGGGAGATTTTATTCCCTCACAGGGCAAACTTACAGTGGCAGCGGGGAGGCACAGGTTGTATCTGCTTCCCACAGTAGGAAAATACTACTGTAGTAAATATGGATGCCTGTCAAACATATATTAAACCAGCTATATAAATTCAGTCATGTAAATCATAGCTCTATTTTTGCCAAAAATGAATACATAAATAAAAACCTGTGACTTGCATGTCTAAATTATCTCCAAATAAGTCATACCTCCGAATGTTTCTTTAATTATACAAGTGCATGCCTGCCACTCCCATTCCACTCCTGGCAAAATCAAAGGTTCAAGTGAATCCAGCCTTGGAATGCAGTCTTTAAAACGCCCAATGGTTCATTTGCTTCTGTGTTGATGTAATCCCACTAAGAGGTAGGGGGCAGGCCTGATCCATAGCTTCTTGCTGACTTTTCCAAGTCTCATCCCAGATGACCACATTTCATTGCCCAACAGCTGCAGTAAACATACTGGATCCTACTGTGAAAACAGTGTGGCTGCTGTCAGGAATGGTTTCTGAGACACTACTCAAGGGAGGTTGAAGAGAAAATTCAGTCCTGTCTAGCTCTGATAACTACATTTCTCTGTGTCAATCAAAGGCTTGGGACAGGGAGGCTCGTGTGTGAGCTACTTTCCAATCCCTCTGTTCTCACTGATGTGAAAAATAGAGGAGGGTTGGATGGCAGGTAGCAACTGAGTGACTTCAGAGAAGGAGCACAGACTTTGTGGGGCGTGGCCAGTGCTCTGAGGTGCCACCTGTGGCAGAGCACGTGATAGAGTTTGGTCTTAGTTTTATATCTAGAAAGCAAAGTTATTAGCCCCTAGAGAAAAACCGGTGGCTTGGGGAAAGGATATGAGTTCAGCTGGTCATTAAGGGCATGAATCAAATAGATTTGGTAGGATGTGATCTCAGGATGCTTAATTTAGGGGTTAAGCTGTACTTATGTTCCCAGTTCAAGTTCAGCTTTCAGTGAATAGCATTTCTGTGTTGACTATTATTGACCCTAGCCACTCTCCTTCTAAAAGAGAATCTCCTTAAATAAATTGGTGTTTGGACTCAGATGATACCTTAGCAAGGAACGTGGGCAGTGGGAGGAAGAATCTGAAAGATACAGGGCCAGAAGAAATGGTAACATATTTAAATAATTGGGGCTGAGTGTGGTAGCTCATGCCTGTAATCCCAGCAATTTGGGAAACCGAGGCGGGCAGATCACCTGGGGTCCGGAGTTTGAGACCAGCCAGGTCAACATGGTCAAACCCCGTCTCTACTAAAAATACAAACATTAGCCGGGCATGGTAGTGCACGCCTGTAATTCCAGCTACTCAGGAGACTGAAGCAGGAGAATTGCTGGAACCCAGGAAGCAGAGAGTTGCAGTGAGCTGAGATAACGCCACTGCACTGTAGCCTGGGGGACAGAGCGAGACTCCATCTCAAAAAATAAAAAATAAAAATAAATTAATGAGATCACCACATATTGGGATATTATGGAATTAGGATGACCATGACAGAAGCTGGGTACAAAATTAGGAATCTGTAGTGGCCAACAGAGGTTGCTGATGAGGCAAATGAGGGTATGTTTATTGCAGGGGGTCTTGTTTAGAGCTTTCCACTGTGAGATTTGATTTGTCTTCAATAGACATGTCTGACTTTCTTGTTTGTGCTGGTAAAAATCAGTCCATGAGATTTGAACCTTTTGTTGATTGTCTAGTGACTATTTAATTTTGAATGTTCAAACTATTCATATGAGTGATGTCCTTAAGTTAGTATAGTATATTTATTTATTTTGAGATGGAATTTCACTCTTATTGCCCGGGCTGTAGTGCAATGGCATGATCTCGGCTCACCACAACCTCCACCTCCCAGGTCCAGCGATTCTCCTGCCTCAGCCTCCCGAGTCTCTGGGATTACAGGCATGCTCCACCATACTCAGCTAATTTTGTATTTTCACTAGAGCCAGGGTTTCTCAGTGTTGATCAGGCTGTTTTTGAACTTCCAACCTCAGGTGATCTTCCTGCCTAAGCCTCCCAAAGTGCTGGGATTACAGGCATGCTCCACCATACCCAGCTAATTTTGTATTTTTACTAGAGATGGGGTTTTTCAATGTTGGTCAGGCTGTTCTTGAACTTCCAACCTCAGGTGATCTTCCTGCCTCAGCCTCCCAAAGTGCTGGGATTACAGGCGTGAGCCACCGCGCCCGGCTGTACAGTATGTTTATTATTTAGAAAATGTGAGGTGAAAAAAGTCCCTGTCCTGTTGTGAAATTGCTGCATGTTTGCTGTGAGGACACTTGGGATTGTGTGCCCTTTCATCTCAAGCTGGGCCACTTCCTCAAAGTCATGTGTGTGGGACTGGGTCAGAGAACTGTGATTTCTTTCTATTGGTGCATGGAGAATTATCTGGTGTGAGTATAATTTCAGACATTCTTCCTAGGTGGCTGCCGACTGTAAAACCACACTGAGCCCTTTGGTTATAGGCTTTGCAAGAGTTGTGATGGGTGCTGCAAGCTGGGAAGGTTTCCAGCTTTGACAGCATTCTCACAGGAGTTAAGTTTCACAAGGTTAGCCAGAGCAAAAGGCAGCCTGCCTGGGAATCTTACCCAGATGTCTCAGTGAAGTCCTGTGCCTATCTTAGAACTAGGTGAGATCGTCCTTTTTGGAGGATCTGGATTAAAATCTTAACTTTCTTATACTTCAGGAGTAATTTTTTTTGACGAGTCATCCTAATAAAATTATAAGCAACTTTCAATCAAATGTTCTTCAGAATTTGAAAACCTTTTCAAAAGTCTAGTGATTTCTGAATTACTGTATATTAAGATGGTATCATCTTAACTTCATGCATGTTGTGAGTCTCAGTAGATGTGTTCCTGAAAATACGTGAATAAATTAATGTAACACAAATTTAGTCACTTTTAAGGGGCACACAGAGAACTTTTACTGAGTAAAACCCTTTTATCAATTTCATGTTGAAGAAGAGGGCTTTTTAAAAATAGCACGAACAGTTCTTTTTTAAAATGTGAATTAAAATTTATACCTCAAAGTAGCTTAAGGTAATCTGTATTGAAATCTTGGTAACTTCATTTTATTTGGGAGATCATACAGCCTCTAAATGGTGTCAGTCTCCTAATGCTAGCATACTAAGGCTTCTCATCCTTGTTTTTCAGCAGTCTCTGGTCCCAGCCCACCCCATGGCCCCTCCCAGTCCCAGCACCACCAGCAGTAATAACAACAGTAGCAGCAGTAGCAACTCAGGTTGGGATCAGCTCAGCAAAACAAACCTCTATATCCGAGGACTGCCTCCCCACACCACCGACCAGGACCTGGTGAAGCTCTGTCAACCGTAAGTAGCAGTTGTTTTTGTTATTTTAGCTGCTCAGTATTTTCTTGATCGTATTATAGAGTGATATATACTGCATTATAAGAGAAGTTTATAGGAGGTATCTGTGGACTCTCAGTATCGCAACAATAAAATGGGTTTCAAGTGTCAACTTCTTGAATACTTATTCAGTCAATATTAACATCATCAGACTGGCTACATATCAAAATGAATTGGAGCATTTTCTTAATAGAATTTGACTTTATGGGCATGTGAAAAGTAAAATATGGATTTTTGGAAAAAATGTATGGCTAGATTTTTTTTTTTAAGTTGTCATTTTTTTGTGGATGCACCTCTGCGGGCCTGTCTATCCTATGAGAGGAACTTTAGCTGTCATTGTAAGAAAGGTTGTTAACCATCTTACCTCATCCTGAATATAAGCTCTTAATTCCAGCTGGGACCATATTAGTCTGTTCCCATTAGCTTCCATAGTTTTGTGGTCTGGGTTGTTCAACCTCGTCTCTTAAGGAATAAGAACTCAATTCTACCCATTCAGTGTGTTATGAAGAAATGTGTTCATGTGCATAAAGTTCCAAAGTAAATTTGCATTATATGCTAATGTCAATGAATAGCAAATTTGCATTATATGCTAATGTTGTCAATGAATAGAATATAAATGTACTGCTTTGCTGCAATTACATTAACTCACTAAGAAAGCACTAATTTAAAAGAAGCAGCCAGAAGCACTGTATAGTGCAAAGATTATTGTGTAAGGACTGAAAGCATCAAATTGCATCAAGCTATAAAAGCCTACACATATAACAGCACTTTTTATTTATTCTAAGACAATAATGGTCCCTTATAAAGATAATTTCGCATAACTGCAGTAGAAAACTTTTGCTAGAGGATGTTTCCTATTCCCTGAATTTCAAAACATCTGACTGATAACGTCTCATTTCTTTTGTCGTGTGTAAAATCCAGATTCATTACTTTTTTTTTTTTAAGAAAAAAAAAAATTAAAAGCTAACTTGGTCAGTTATTTCCTAACTGGAACTAAAAGTAACATCTGACCTTCCATGGTTGGGGGAGGGGATGATGGTTGTTTTGCTGTCTTTTGTTTTGAAAGAGAAGGGTTGGGACAGTAGGTGGTGGCTCTTTAAGATCTGGAGAGCTTTCTAGAAGGCAGTCCCCTCTCAGCACTCTCCCTGTGTCTTATCTGTGTCCCCGTTTTTGACCAGCCCTTGTGGACTTCGACTCCAATCCCTGGCTTTTGGGGCAGTGAAATAATGTACTGCACTAGGGACTGCTGTCTAGCAAGCCCAGCTCTTGGGGTTTGTCATTGCTGGCTGGAGGCAGAGGGAACCCTGCCAGGCATGCCCTGCCCTATTGCAGCTGTTCAAGACCACAAATAGGCCTTTTGCTATCTCCTCTGCTGCTGGCCTTTCAGTGGCGTCATACTATGTTTTTGCAGTGTAATTACAGGTAGATAGAGTGCCATAAAGTCTGAGGAACTAAAAATATGACTGTAAGAAACAAAAGAATGAAGCTAACTCTCAAATTCATGAGGTGTAAGAGAAGGGGAGAGGAATTCAAAAGACAAACTGTTCTCCAGCTAGCATTGAATTATGTAGGGTGAGTTTTGATGTCAAGGAGACAATTAACAATAAGATACTGGAGTAACACCATGTTTTATATATAATAAATAAGTACTTGAAAAATTGAACCAGTAATTTTTTTATTGAACCAAATCATATTCCAAATGTGGAAGAACATTTTATCATTTTTTTCTAGAATATTCACCCTTTTTGCTGTTCTCCTTGACGTATATGGATTTTCTTAACCTGTGTAAACATTATTCTCCTTGCTGTTATCAATAGCAGCAATAACGTTGCAACCCTCACTGTCTCCCATCACTTGCAAAGGAAGGCTCTTGTAAAATTCCAAGTTACTTACTGAAGTCTGATAATAGTCTTCTTGATATGTACCATACGAGGCAAAACATAATAATAGAGGACTCTATCTCAGAATTTGCTGGAAGCTTCATTCCATTTAATACAGAGAATGCGGAAAATACCAAATTTGATTTGCTGAGAGTTTCGTGTCTTAGAATGTAGAAAAAGCGCAAAAGAGCATCCCTGTTCTGGACTTAATTGTTTCCCATAAAGAAGAGCTAGTTGGTGGTATAGAAGTGACAAGAACCTTTTGGGAAAGTAACTCATCCTAGAGCTAAAAACCCAGTGTACATAATTAGAGATTTTAGAAAAGTAGGTATCAGAAACTTCTCAGAAAAAATAGATATAAATCCATACCTCTAAAAAAGAAAAGAAACACTTGAACTCAAACTTAGCACTATAATTATAAATTGACCTGATGAGGCTCAATTGGGAGGGAAATGAAGGAAACAAATGATTTGGCTCTCCAGGGGGCTTGGATATTTTAGAGAATTATTTAACAGAAAGATGGAGACAAGCCAGGAATGTTTATGATGGTGGCCCAATTCCACACAAACAGTGCATGAAATCCAAAGGCGAGTATTACATGAAGATTTTAAAAACTGAAGAGGAAAACAAAAAATATTTTTTAAAAACTGTGTTTGAAGTAGAACAGAAGTATGCTATAATGTTAGAGGAGGTTACAGTGGAGAAGCAACTGTGATGTTGAGATGACAGGGAAAGGCAACCCCACCCAGACTCAAAAAAGGGAGTCATGACCAACCTTGGAAAGTGTAGATCACCATGACTAAGAGGAGAAGGCATGTGGGTCAGGTGCTCAGACCAGGAGCCAACCAGCCTAAGTTCCTGACACAGGGTGGTGATGGTGGTAAGTCAGGTAATCTGAATTGAAAAGAGATAAATTTTCCAGAAGCATTTAATGGAAGACGTCAGCCATCTCTAGTTGACTTCTAAATTGTGAAACACATACAGAAAATCTTGGAACCTTGACTGCTGTAGGCTGCTGCAGCTTCGCTCCCTATGTTTATGAGGTTATCTGTTCACAAAGAATGTATCAGTATAGTTAACCAGCAAGTACTGGACATGGAACAATCCAGGTAACCCAAAGGATTCATCTGCTATCCCTTGGCTTAATTCTCTTCCTTCTCTGAAATCAAGCCAAACAAACACTATGCTCGACTCTGCTTATCTGTGTGGTATTTGTCATATAAATATTTGCCAGTGCAATATTTCTCTCATTCAGACTTCTCAGGCAGACTTTTTAGTTGGATGAATTGAGGGCTCCTGTTGCGTCCATTTTCTTGACATCTTAGCCATTTTTATTTTGCCTTCAGACTTTCAACTGAAACTGCACTAGCATCTTAAATATCCCCTTATTTTCCCTAGCTTTTTTTCACTCCCATCTCTCTCCTGCTCGACTCTCTGCCCTTCTGGTTTCTGTTTTCTTGGCTAGCTCCTCCGTAGCCCCATCCTCTGGTAGGGTGATTCTCCACTGTTTCTACTTTCCTGCACATTTTCCACTTGAATATTTTATTTTTACCTCAAGTTCAAAATATCCTCTCTCTCAACACTGTCACTTTTCCAAATTTACTTTTCTAAACATGAAGCTTTAGGAGTCAGTAGCTCCTTCCCTTTGTCCCTTAGTCACTAAGTTTTGTGGATTCTTCTTTGGCCCTTCTTCTTCCTTCTTCTCCCTGCCAGAAGAACAGGGTGACTCTCCCTCTCTGCAGTGTGACAGGAGAACCATTTGCTCTTCTGCTACCTCCCCTCTGGGGCCTCCCCTCCCTGCCTCAATTCAGCAAGACCAAGTCCAAACTCTCTCTGCCTCCTTTATGCTTGGACCACACCAGTAACTCTCCTCTTTATTTTTTAATTTTTACCTATTGCCAGCTCATAATCAGCATCTTACTTTCATAGGGTTCTGATCTCCAAGTGCCTGTTACATTACTTAGCCATATGTCTGTGACAGTGTGTGATGCTAGCAACGTATCTTCTTATACAGATTTGTCACCCGGACTACAAAAGAGTTGTAGTCAGGATTGCTAGGTTTGGTATCCCAGAGTTACCTCAAAGTTCTAGGCAAGTACTGAATTCTCAGTCAGACTGTAAAATAGGTCAAATAGTACTGTTATCAAAAATCGTGATAAGTATTAAATCAGATAATGTAAGTAAAAGAGCTGGCCCAGAACCTAGAACACAATTGTCACTGAACAAGTATTAGTATCCCGCGTTTCTTCCATCCTTGAAATTCTAACTACTAGAATAAGCTTAACTTATATTCAATTTTACATTTAAAACAAAGGAGGAAAACACCCCATCAGATTCTGATTTTAAAAGCTGAGAAAGCCAGGAAAGTAGCTTATGCTAACATAATCTCCAACCTCCTCTTTCTTGAGGCTTTTTTTGGGGGGTGGGGTGGGGAGGGAGGGCTACAGGCATACCTTGTTTTACTGTGCTTTGCAGATATTGCTTTTTAAAAAATGCAAATTGAAGGTTTGTAGCAACCCTGCATTGGGCAAGTCTTGGCATCATTTTTCCGATAGTGTATGCTCACATTATGTCTCTGCATCACATTTTGGTAATTTTTACAATATTTCAAACTTTTCCATCACTATTATGTCTTCTATGGTGATCTGTCATTAATGATCTTGGATGTTAATTGTTTTGAGGCACCACAAACCGTTCCTACATATGGCTTAATCATTAAATGTTGTGTGTGTGCTGACTGTTCCACTGACCGGTCATTCCCCTTTTTTCTTTCTCTCCTCCCTGTTCTCTGAGATACAAAAATATTGAAATTAGGCCAAATAATAACTCTACAGTGGCCTCTAAGTGTTCAAGTGAAAGAAAGAATCTCCCATCTCTCACTTTAAATTAAAAGCTTTTAAAGTCAAAATTAAGCTTAGTGAGAAGGGCATGCCAAAAGCCAAGTGAAAGCTAGGCCTGTTGCACCAAACAGTTAGCCAGGTTGTGAATGCAAAAGAAAAGGTGAAGGAAATTCAAAGTGCCACTCCAATGAAAAAATGAGTAAGAAAGCAAAACATCGTTATTGCTGATGTGGAGAAAATTTGAGTGGTCCGAATTGAAGATCAAACCAGCTACAACATTCCCTTAAGCCAAAACCTAATCTAGAGCAAGACTCTAATTCTTCAACACTGTGAAGGCTGAGAGAAGTGAGAACACTGTAGAAGAAAAATTTGAAGCTGGAAGAAGTTCATGAGGTTTAAGGAAAGAAGCCATCTCTATAATGTAAAAGTGCAAGAGGAAACAGCAGGTGCTATTGGAGAAACTGCAGCAAGTTATCCAGAAGATCCAGCTAATCATTGATGAAGATCGTTGATGAAGGTGGCTACATCAAACAGCAGATTCTTGATGCAGACAGTCCAGCCTTCTACTGGAAGAAGATGCCATCTAGGACTTTCATAGCTAGAGAGGAGAAGTTAATGCCTGGCTTCAAAACTCCAAAGGACAGACCAGTACTCTTATTAAAGCAAATGCAGCTGATGACTTCAAGTTGAAGCCAATGTCCATGTATCATTCCAAAAGTCCTGGCATCCTTAAGAATGATGCTAAATCTATTCTGCAGGTTCTCTGAAGTGGAACAGTAATGCCTGGATGACAGAACATCTGTTTACAGTGTGGTTTACTGAATATTTTAAGCCCACCATTGAGACATACTCAGAAAAAAAGATTCCTTTCAAAAGATTATTATTCATTGACAATGTACCTGGCTACCCAAGAGCTCTGATGGACAGGTACAGGAGATTAATGTTTTCATGCCTGGTAGCACATCTCTTCCATAGCCCAAGGATTAAGGGATCATTTCAACTTTGAATAATTTTTAAATTATTATTATATATTATAAGACTATAGTTGCCATAGATAGTGATTCCTTTGATGGATCTGGGTAAAGTAAATTGAAAACTTTTGGAAAGTATTCACCATTCTAGATGGCATTAAATTATGGTATATTCATGATTCATGAAAGGAGGTCAAAATATTAACACTAACAGGGGTTTAAGTTGATTCCAGTCTTCATAGATGACTTTGAGTGGTTCAAGACTTCAGTAAAGAAAGCAATGTGGAAACAGCTAGAGAATTAAAAGTGTAGAGCCTGAAGATGTGACTGAATTGTTGTATTCTCACAATAAAACGGGAACAGATGAGTTATTTCTTATGGATGAACAAAAAAAGTGGTTTCTGGAGATAGGATCTACTCTTGCTGAAAATACTGTGACCATTGTTGAAATGGTAACAAAGGTTTTAGAATATCACATAAACTCAGTTGATAAAGCAGTGGCAGGATTTGAGAAGATTGACTCTAGTTTTGAAAGAAGTTGTGTTGTGGGTACAATGCTGTCAAACAGCATTGCATGCTATAGAGAAATCTTGAGTGAAAAGAAGAGTCCATTGATGTGGCAATCTTCACTGCTGTCTTATTTAAAAATTGCCACAGCCACCGCAGCCTTCAGCCGCCACCACCCTGATCAGTCAGCAACCATCAGTATCAAGGCAAAATCCTCAACCAGCGAAAAGATTACGACTTAGGCTGAAAGCTCAGATGATAGTTAGCACTTTTTTGTAATAAAACATTTTTTAAGAGATGAGGGTCTCACTTTGTTCAGGCCTGGAGCACATGTTCTTCTCAAGCATGATCATAGTGCACTGCAGCCTTGAACTCCTGGGCTCAAGCGATTTTGCCTCAGCCTTCTGAGTAGCTGGAGTTACAGGTGTGCACCACTGTGCCTGGCTAATAAAGTATTCTTTAATTACGGTATGCACACCAGGGTTTTTTTTAGACATATGTTATTGTATACTTAATAAACTACAGTATAGTATAAACGTAACTTTAATAGATGCTTGGGAAACAGAAAAATCTGTTTGACTTGTTTTATTGCAATACTTGCTTTATGGCGGTGGTCTGGAACGGAACCAGCAATGTCTCTGAGATATCCCTGTGTTTGCAAAAGAATAGTTTCAGCCACATGGTACCCACCCCTGATTATTGCTCATCATAATTATTGCTGTGGCATGTAAAATATTCCATTATGTCCAGTTTTTTTTTAAAGATTTAAAAATAGCATGGGTGTGCAAGATTTGGTAATGACTCTCCCTGATTTGCAGTGGAGCAAATGTGTGAGAGTCTCTGTTGACCAAGGCTGGGTAGCTTAAAGGTTGCTGTGGTATTGACATCATATGAAGAGTTCTAGATAACTCAGTGTAGCAGTGTTAATGGAAAACCATTGACTTGATATTAAAACAAAATGAGGAAACACTACTCTTTCCGTCTTCTACAGACAGCCCTTCCATTATTCCTAAACCAATTCTTGATCAACCAGTCTTTCCCTTTCATTCAGTAAATTTCTAGTATGTTTTCAAGTGCAGTAAAACATAAAATTTTTATAAAAATGTGAAATTATATCTAGCTTATGATAGCTTGTTACTATTTAAAAGGAAATATTTTTGAAATGTAAACTGTTTCCCCATTTGTAATATACAATACATATTAATTTTCTGTCCCTTTGTTTTGTTTTCTCTGTAAGTTTTCCTTATGCTTTTGAACACAGCACAGATCTTAAAAGGTGAAACAGTAAAGCAAGATAGATTAGCAGAGAGACAGGGATAGTATTATCATCAATGTGGTATACTGGGAGAAGCCAGAAGAAGGCTAACCTTGATGTAAGGGAATTTGGTTAGTTTTCAGGAAGGAGATGAAATCTCAGTCTTAAAGGACAAGGACAGTTTTATGAAAGGTGAAAGCAATAGTGTCCACCAGGCATCAGGAAGTACCCAAGAGGTGTGAGAACTCTTGGATGTTTAAAAAGGCACAGAGAGGAGTTCTTGGTACAGAGCTGGCACTCGGCAGTTATTAGTTACCCAGGGCTCCCATGACAGGGCGTCAGTGGGTGTAAAGGAATATGAGGCTGGAGGTGTAGGATGGGGCATATTGTTAGCGTCTTGACTAATACACTTAATGCCAGTATTTTAGTTTGGAGTTTATTCTTTAGTTACAAACAGTTAGCTATTGGATTAGAAGAGTAGCATAATGAATCTCTCGGTTTTCTTTCCCGCTCTGATGCTAATTTTGACAAAAGGAAGAGGCTGGATTGGAGAAGGCCAGGACTGTCATAGATGAGAGGGAAGCTTCCAGTTGCATTAACTGGGAGAGAGCGCGCATGAAAGGCATCGACTCTTAGTGGTTCTCTCTTAGTCCCTAAACACCAGCTTTTCCTTGTGTTTCCCAGATTCGACCATGGTTTTATTTGTGTTATCTAGAAATGGGGCCCAGTGAACCACTTGCTTTTCTGAAACCACGAGCTAATTTGTTGAACACTGATTTTAAAGTGTTTTTTTTTTTTTGAAACAGAGTCTCACTCTGTTGCCTGGGCTGGAGTGCAGTGGCACAATCTCAGCTCACTGCAACCTCTGCCTCCCAGGTTGAAATGATTCTCTTGCCTCAACCTTCCGAGTAGCTGGGATTTAAAAGAATGTTTTAAGTTATTATAATGTCATAAGAAATGAGGGCAACTAACCGGAAAAGGACAACTTGAAATGGTTATATCCTTTATTTGTACATCTCCATTGAGTTCTATAACACTAAGATTTCTTAAGCAGTCCATCTTTAAAAAAAAAAAAAAGATGTTTTTTCTCCACCCTGAAATTAAATGATCATCCTTTTTATTACAAAAGGATTAGGGTACCTTTAGGGTAAAATTTGGAAGTGAAAGTATCCTAATTAATTGAATAGGTTTTTGATACTTAATCAGCTTTTACCCTGTTATGATGTTATCTTCAACATTTACTCTGAAAAGAGCAGTGGGCCCAGCCGACCTAGTGTTTTGAAATCCCCACATAAATAGGAAATCCTTCGGAATGTATAGAAATTACATGAAATAGGAGAGCCCTTATTTTCAATACAAAAGGATGATACTATGATGCAGTAGGAAAATCACTCCACTGAACAGGGACTCGGTTCTCACTTCAAAATTGAAGAGAGAATTTTGAGCCATTTGACTCAAAGTGACTCAGTCCAAAAAGTCTGAACATACCCTTCATTTATTTTAGAAGGAAAGACACACACATGCTCCACATGTATTCCACACAGGAGTGTTCAGATAGCTATGAAGATGTGACAGACATAAACCAAAAGTTTCATTGCCTACATTCAGCATCATTCTAAAGGAACATCTCTGAGTCTTAGAAATCTGAAGCTTTTCATGTAGGGTTAAATTAGAGGCTAATATAAGAAAATGGTTTATTTTTAAGATAAAATTTACCCTTCATGTGTTGTCTTCCAAGCAAATTGAAGAACTGTCTTACTGCTTGTAGTGATGATAATGGGTTAGGGTGTATTTAACTTATAAGCATTACAATAGAATACCCACAGATGATTTTTTCTTTGGTAGCTACTACATCTCAGGTAATTGAGATTGAGCATATTGAGCTTTATTACATTATACTGTAGTTGTTTGAATTTTCTAAATGGTTTTTAAAATGATATTTTTAAATGGGATTTTACAGGGTATGGAAATCTATATCTAGTGAATTTTTATTTCTTACATTTTTTTTGAGAGACAAGGAAAGAAAAATAAAAGTAAACAAAAACAGAGTTGTGGGCACATAGTTCTCTCATTAAGTGTGTCCTTTAAAAATTTTTTTTTTAAAGGCTAATCTTTATTGACTGGTAAAAAGTGTTTTAGTCTTCCCAAAAAGTGAAAATTGAGTTAAGATGATGAGTTTTTCATATTTAATTATAAAAAATGTATGCCGTTTTTGTTTCTGTTACTATTATATAGCTTCTTGTGCCCATTTAAAATTTTATTTTATAAAGCATAGGATTTCTTTTAATTTCCAAATGTTTTTGTTCCGTGAAACAACCCATTTTTATCCTCTCAAGTTCTTTCTTCATTGATCTAGAAGATTCTCCATATATAAAATATTAATAAAAGTAGTTTCTGGAACATGACTTGCTTCTGTTATTCCTAGCATAATAGGATGACACATAATAAATAACACAATGAGGACTTAGACCAAGGAACTTGAGCATTTTGCTGAAAAGTGCGATCTATATGATGCGCAGTTTAAAGAATTTGTCTCATCATTGTAAAAAGTAATGCCAGTCTGCTAAGTCGAAATGTGGAGTCCCTGATAGTAACTTAACTCTCTCATCATGGGCAGTATTCCAGTAAGATTCCATGTGGAAGAGTTTAACACATGATGCATTTGAGACTGAGCAAAATACAGAATCTTTGTGTTCTCCCCTGCCCCCAATAAATGGATACCAAAGCAAAGTTGAGAGCTCAAGAGCAATTTTGTAATTAACTGAATCTTCTTCCCATTCATCTCTTGGGTAAGCGAAATATAGAAACAATTTATTGTTCATGCTGGTTGTATCATTTTCTATTCTTGGTGTAGAAAAATTTTGGCATTTTAAGAAATACTTTATTTACAATACTTCTTTGACATACCAAGGTATAATCTGAAGACTTTTTGAAATCCCCAGATTTCACTGAAATAATGTTAGCATCACAAAAAAGAAAATCCCATGAAATAAACACCTGCTTCCCAAATAGAGAACCATCTTACTTACACCTCTGTGTGTACTTTCTTCAGTTTTATCATTAGAATTATCAGTCAGTTTGTTTTTTTAGGGGGTGGGCATTATCAGTCAGTTTGTTTTTTTAGGGGTGGGCAGTTTTCAAATATTAACATAGTGTTTAATCCCTTCTTGAATATTGCTGCATACACAATTAGAACAAAACCTTATTGAAATGTCGACCTTAGATGATGGGCTGTGCTTCTTCACTGGCTTCATGACCTGCTCCCCTCTGCTGAGACTATCCACAATTCAAATGTGTGCTGTTGCAATATTAAGGATAACTGCACATCAGGGAATTTTAGTATTACCATGAGTTGTTGAAACCTGAGATACTAATTATTACTAAGCACCTACTTTATACGTGCATTTGGTATTTTGACAAAAAAATCTCAGTAATGTCTATTTTCCACTTTATCCTCAGTATAAAAATCTGCTGGTAAGCATGAATATTTAGAAATGTACTCAATCTTCCTTACTGTCAGTTGACCTTTTACTTTAGGGTATTTTTTTGTTACTCCTAGGCATGATGAAGAGCCATTCTCTCTTCTAATGCCCAAATTCTGCATAAGCTCTTGGCAAGCCCATTTTAATATCAGCCTTAGCAGAAGTTAATTGGGGAGCCAGCACTGAACATAATTATCATAAACATAATTTTTTTTTAAATCACCCTTTCCTTCTCTGTGATTGAAGATAGTATTTACTTTACGTCCTTTCCTTGTTTCTTTACATGAGCCTTGGATCTCTGTAGCAGCTGCTTGGGGATGTTTAACCATAATGTGAAGTTACTGTCATCAGGAATAAAAGCCTCTGCAATCTTTATTTGGTAGTTGTGCTGGGTTTTATTTAGAATTTTCTTATTGGGTTACCGTTGAATCTCAAAAATTTATAACCTTTCTCTTTATCTTAATTCATAATAAATGCATGTGAAAAAAATTCTGACTAATGTGTAAACACTTAAATAACACTAGCAGCCAAAATCTGTCCAGTGCTTGCTGTCCCCCAGTGACTATGCCAAGTGTTTTATTATTTAGTCCTTAGAACAGTTTTATGAGCAATATTATCATCTCCAATTTTCTGTCTTAGTCTGTTTTCCACTGCTATAATAGAATAACACAGATTAGGTAATTTATAAAGGAATGAAGTTAATTCGGCTATGGCTCTGGAGGCAGGAAAATCCAAGAGCATGATGTCGGCATCAGGTGTGGGCCCTCTTGCTGCTTCATAACATGGAGGAAGAACAAAATGAAGTTGAAAGAGATTTATTTTCCTATTGCTCAGGATAATATAGCTGATAATGTTGGAATCAGAACTTAAGAATGGACAGTCTGACTTCAGAGCTCATCCTCTGATCTACTGTGCTTTCTGCCTCTCCAAATCTACCCTAAATCCCAGTTTATTAACTTTCTCTTCACCTCATCAGCACCCTTGTTTCTTCATCAGCACCACAAACTACAAAAGACTAATTAATTTCTCCAGGACCCTAAATGATATTCAGCCATGATAGATTTAACAAGATTTTATTAAATAAAGCACCTTTCTTTATGTCCACTTGAATAGGCAATAAAATTAAAAACTCAAAGGCAGGATTATAGAGGAGGAACCTGTCTTTCCTGACATCTAACAGAGTAGTCCATTTTAGCATAGTTGGTCGTATGAAACTCCACTCCTGGTTAGCTGTTTGATATGCAGCTCCCCAAGATTACACAGCATAGAGAAGTTATGTAACTTGTCACTTGCTAGATATCTGAGAGGGTTTGTGCATATATAATAAGAAACAATCTTTTAGGGGTCACTGTCTAACAAGTCCTAACACTGCTTTAGAAAATAATGGGTGTGTAAGAGCATTATAATTTTGCTATGAGTATAAATCTCTTTTTTTTTTGGTAGTTTTTATTTTTTTTAATTTCATTATTATACTTTTAAGTTCTGGGGTACATGTGCAGAATGCGAAGGTTTGTTACATAGGCATACATGTGCAATGGTGGTTTGCTGCATCCATCACCTCGTCATCTACATTAGGTATTTCTCCTATTGCTATTCCTCCCTAATCCCCCCACCCCCTGACAGGCCCTGGTGTGTGATGTTCCCCTCCCTGTGTCCATGTGTTCTAATCGTTCAACACCCACTTATGAGTAAGAAGATGTGGTGTTTGGTTTTCTGTTCTTGTGTCAATTTGCTGAGAATGATGATTTCCAGCTTCATCCATGTTCCTGCAAAGGACATGAATGCTATGAGTATAAATCTGATTAAAACATAAGATCAGGACACTTCTGGGGAGAAGTGAATGGTGAATACCATTTTTTATGTAATTTAACAAATATTTATTAGTATTATGCCAGTGATTTTTCTAGATACTGCACTGAGACATTTTCCACCTTTAAGGAGGTATAGAAAATGCACATAATGTACATTAGAATGTGGGAGATAGTGCTACTGAAATTACACAGTATAGGGAGTGGTTGCATGTAATGGGGGATATCAGACAAAGACTGTCATTTGAACGAGTCTTCAGAATGAACTGGGCAGCCCCACCCTGGCACTGGAGACAGGACTAGCTTGCCTGCCTACCCTGTCTGGTATTCACTGATGCCATATTGAGGGGGGAATCTTTTAACACCAGAGGAGGACTTGTACTTCACTGAGAAGGTAGATAATACATGCTGCCCCAAGGTTTGTCCCTGATGGAATGAGGGCCAGAGGGAAGGTGGAGAAAGAATGTGGTTCAAAGATGAGTATAAGAGTTGATTTAGTCTAAGAAACTGAGAATTTGATATCATTAACAAATATAGGGATCAGGAGGAAGAGTTTGTTTTTATTCTTGCCTGGAAATTCTCGTCTGCTCTCTGGGGAAACTCCAAATTGAGTACCTGTTTGCTTTATGAGTTTGTGTACTTTTGGTGTGGCTATTAGAAAGAAATAGTGCATCAGTTCCAGGCTGGGAATCTTCAATGCAGAAGAGAGGCTAGTAATTAAACATTCTGTTTCTCAGCAGAGATTTCTCTAATAATTATTTTCTTAGATGTTTATAGTTTGTTTTAGTGGTACAAACTTTTTAAAAGTTGTTCTTTGTTGAATAATGTGCTTTGCAACTTCCTTGATTAGGATTGTTTGGCTTTAGACTGAAGAGAAGAAATTTTGTGAGAGAGCCATGGAGCCAAGTAGGAGGAAAGGAGGAGGTTGAGTTTCCATAAATGGGGTATCTAGAATTAGCGAGAAAGTAGACTCACAGCACAAACAGTCCTGACCAAGTTTATGGCTCTGCCAGGGCACATGGACTTTCTCTCCTCTTGGCTGTCTATGTACTCACTAACCTGGCCATGCCAGACTTAATGCTTGTCTAAATTGCTTATGGGGCCAGGACCACTTGTCTTCCTCATTTTCTCTTTGTGTCATAGCATCTTCTTGCCTCTGTTAAATGTCACATGTCAATAAAGGAACCTGAATGGGAGATCAGCATGTTTTTGAGCATCAGCATTTGCATGTACAGCTTTAGATTTCCAGATTTACAAAGGACACTTTCCTACACCATAAGGACTAGTTCTTTAAAGATGAAACAGAGAGAGACAGTCATTTGTGGTCCTTGAAACAAATTGGGCCTGCTAGGTAGGCCATTTGGACAGGAGCACTGATGCTTTCCAATGGGGCTTCCAGAGTGTTTCATCTCCACCTTCAAAGCCAGACCATAAATGGTGAAATTGTTTTCACTGTCCCCCTAATATGAGGCACAGTTTTTGCTCCAATGCTTAACCTATTTCAATGCCCCGGTGTAGCTGCAGATAATATTTTGTTTCTTAGATTTTCTTCCACCACTCTTATTCATTATCCTTAGTTTAAGTTTGACAGCACACAATTAGCTTTTAAAAGCCATGCTTATTTAATTTTGGCTCTGATTTTTGAGGCACAAGAATTTGAGCATTTATTTAATTAAAAAGTTATTTGAACTTTTTTCATCTCTAGTCTGAATTACAAAACTTTACATCTCTTCTAGTCAAGTGGCTGTTAACGAGGAGCACACACCAGAATCAAAATTTACACGTCAGGTCCTTCCATAGATGCAGGAGTCAGAAGATAGCAAGATACTTACAGAGAAGCAGCATACCAGGCAATTATACTAAAGAGCACAGGCTTTCCACCTGGCTCTGCCTCTTGTTTGAGCAAATTTCTCAACCTCTCTGTGCCCCAGTTTCTTTACCTATAGAATTAGGATAATTATAGTGTCTGCAACATAGGGTTCTTGTAGGGACTAAGTGAGTTAATGTGAAGTGCTCTGAACACTTCCTGGCACGTATTAATGTTACTGCTATTATGATGTATTTTTAAAAGCTTCCCAGGAGATTCTAGTGGTGAATCCAAGTTGAGAGTTTGATTTTGTCTTTTTATGTTATAACTGAGAAAGCTGAGACTCATGGAAGGTTAAATGACCTTTTTGAAGTCACAAAATTAGGAAGAGGCAGGCTTGGGAATAGAGTCCATGTCTCCTGAAATACCCACCCATTTTGATTTGCCACTTTACTTTTAATGAGTTAATGTAAACTCTACCCTCAACTTTGCTCTTAATCATGAGGATGAAATTTGTGTACTTCAGTTTCTTACCAAAATCTTTGTCCTCTCCACTGGGCAGGTCTTGTCAAAAGCTCCTGGAAGAAATGAGATTTATTAGGAATTGTATGAAGGATTGGACTTTCTTTATTCATTACAGAGCTTCCCAACTTTGTCTTGACAAACACAGGAAAGGATAATATTTGTATTTTGTTACATTGGCATTGAATTAGATTATATTAGATTGCCACCTGTGGATGAGGCTGGTCATTGCTGGAGGTGACAGGCCCCACCCAGTCTCCAAGGGTTGACACTATCAGTATCGCCTGACACCTTTAACGGAACTACCCCAGCAGGTGTGGTTTTTAAAGAATGTTCAACAAATTATATACAAAAATATTTAAAAGTAGTATTTTTAATTATATGCTTTGTAAGTACAAATTTACATTTTTAAACTTATCAGGGAGAACAGTGAGATGGTTTTGATAAACTAAAAAATGTGAGATCAGGGCTTCTGGATAACAGTTACAGAACAGTATCAATAACATACCTAATTTATTTCTGTATTTCATTTTGGTTGTATGGCATTTGGAAAATAATCCTTATGCACATTCATAAGCAGTTGCAAGAGGTTATAATTTTTAACACACTCATTTTGTCTTGATATCCTCTTGAATTAATCTTACTAGAAACTGGAAATAATTTTTCTGCTTCAACATTGAATTCATAATAATATAGCTACTCACGTGCCTCAAAATAGATATAAAAGTCAGACCAGAAGCACCCAAAACTTAGCATCAGTACCAGTTGATGATGTCACTTTATCATGATTCAACACGGTAGGCGCTTTAGTATTATACAACTGTCTATTAGATCATGGTGAGGGTGTGTGCCAACTAGTTGTACCTGCTCTTGGCCCGGCATTTGTTTGAGCATGATGAATGTGTAGGTCATTTGTACAATTTTATATGAATGGACAAGTGCAGACTTGAATTTCCAAAGAATATCAACGCATATTTACAGCTTTCCTAATCAGTGACTCATTTATGCAAAGAGATGGCAGGAGACACATTTGTCTAGTGTCAGCATTTGAAGCAACTTAATGTAGATACGGTGATTAGTATGTTAACATTTGTTATGTTATCTATTTGCCTGCATTTTCTATTATTTGTTTTTGTACTTAAAGGCTAAAAAGTTTTTAAATACAAAAGATTCATATGGAAAATTGGTGGAAGCCCTAAAGTACTTCTTCAGAGCCTAATTTGGTAGCCACTGTTCCAAGACATGTGCCATTTATCCCTGGATGCAGCAACATTATCAGAGAGCCTTATGCATTAACCACATAGCTATTTGCCCTTGTAGAATTACAATACTTGGGCTTGAGGTGATCCTTTGACCATGCATTGCACATAAAGTATGGCTTTTAGGAGGAACCACAGGAAGATGCTCCTTCCGGCCTTAGAGCTGGGAAAAATGGAACTTCTCTCAAGCCCAGGACTTGGTTTTACTCTAATGAATACTCAGTTTCGTAATGCTGTATTTCCTTTTGTTCACTACTAAGAAGTTATGAGTCAACTCTGCATCCAGCATTATCAGCTCTGCAGGATCTTGCTTTCAGGTTTATGCATCTGTGGAAAAAGTACTCCTGGGTTTATTTTTTCTTCACTTACCTTGACCTTTGTATCTATTTTTGTCTTGTGGTGTTGCATATATTTTTGCCAGCAGCCTCAAACTTTTTAGGGGAAGAGGTATAAGTAAATGTTTTTCGTGCTCTCTGTTTGACTTCTCTTAAAATCACAGAAGGAACATTGCTTAGTCACCTTTTCTCAGTTTGCATAACAATCATTATTTTTGTTATCAAAGTGGCTCACTTGGGAATGCTGATATTTTGAAATCTAATGGCATTTCCATTGGAAAGGAGAATCTGGTCACTTCTCTTAGTGACCCTGCGAAGAAATTAGTGGATGCTCAACAGTTCCCTAGACTGTCAGTAAACGTTAAAATCAGCAAATACTCAAAATCAAGATTTCTAGCAACGTCTAGCTTGATTGACATCTGTATTGAAAGGAAAGTTTGTTAAAATGTGATTTTTCTTATTCCCATTCTCAGTTGGAATTTACTTTGGCATTGAATTAATTACCCCTCCTTTTAATTATTTGGAGATAAGAAACATTCAGCAACTTGCCTGGATATGTGTTTCAGCTGCAGAGGTTTGTGTTACCTGTGTTTTGCCTACTTAATAAGTCACAATTTAAAAGTATTGGTTCTGGCTTTTAAACCTCCTGTGAGGTACACATCTGCTTCCTTCTCTACCTACTGTAAGTTCCTGATAAACCTCTTGATGCATTCCCAGCCTTGAGTGTGAAGGTACATTCTTCTGGAAGCAGTTCATCATAGCATCATTGTTCATTCGTTTCCTTTCCTCCTCTCCCCTCTCTTCCTTTCTTTTGCAATGTCTGTCTGACAGTACCAGCCTTTCCTGGGCTTGCATGGATAGTAATGATAGATCTGTTACGAGTTTTTCCAGATTGTTTTTACAACTTCTTTACAGGGTTGTTCATTTTTACCTCAATCTTATTACACAGATGTCATGGTTTTCTGACCTCTGATACTGGTAAACCAAGGTCTCCTCTGTGGGTCCTACCACTAACAAATGTCCAGGGCAAAAGAATTTTAATACTGCATTGAGGAGAAATGAGGAGACGCTTCCTAAATGATCTCAGACTGCAGCAGATAGGCAGTCCTCCATTCTCCACTTGTACTGCTGTTGGTGTAGAAAGCTTCCAGCAGCAGGGTCATAGGGGTGCTGCCGCACTGACGCAGTTGCCAGGCTGTCTTACAATGGCCACAAGACCTTATATTTTCTTCCTCCTCTCCCCGTAACTTTTCTGACTTTATCTCTCCTTACTGTCCTCCACCACTGCACTTCAGCCATAGTGGACTTTTTTGTGTTTCTTAAGTGCACCAGGCTTTCCACGTTCCTTACACTAGTTTTTCTTCCTCTGCCTGCACTGCTCCTCCCCTGGATTTTCCTGACTCGCTCCTTCATATCCTTCAGGACCTTGCTCATGTCACCTTCTCCATCAGCCTACTCAGCCACCCTTTTAAAAATTATAATCTGCCTCCACTTTGCCTTGGCATTCTCAATCTCAACCTCCACTTTGTTTGTACTGTTGACATAATACCACCCCCTAACATATTTTATAATTTGCTTACTTTTTCTTATTTATTATAAAGAAAATCAGCAAATATTTTTGAATGAAAGAATAAAATCTTGCTTTGTATGGCACAAAGGAAGGCTGGGTGTGAGCCCAAATCTGTAATTACAAAGGCATTGACCTATTCCTGGAGTACATATTTCTCTCTCTCTCTCTCTCTATCTCTCTCTCTCTCTCTCTCTCTCTCTCAGATGAGCAACTATAATAGCAGTGAATGTGGATTACTCAGTGCTGGGAAAGGCTGTGGTAAAAATGAAGGCTTTATAATTTGCTACAAGAACAAACTTTATCCTCTTACATGATATGTATTTTTCTCTATCATCCTGGTTTTTTTTCATCTCTTTATTGTTATCATGTATATTTCTGTAACACATCAAGTCATCAAACTTTGTCCTCCTACATGATATGTATTTTTCTCTGTCATCCTGGGTATTTTTTTCATCTCTTTATTGTTATCATGTGTATTTCTGTAACACATCAAGTAATTTCTGTAATAAGGCAGGCTACAAATAAATACATCTATTAAAAAATGGTAAATAATCAAATATTTTTAGCCTCTGGCTCTTCATTGGTGACATCAGCAAATTAAACCAGAGATCAGAAATAAACAAGCAAGTGGCCATGTACCACCTCATTTCCTCTCTCCTGGCAGAATTGCTAATAAATAGATGAGAATACTCTTCCTGCTGTGCCTGGCTGGGGCTCAGAATCCTTCCCTATACAATGCAACCACTAGTAACTCATCAGAGTGGGCATGCAAGAGGAAAGCTATTTGAAACTCTTGGCAGATTTCTTTCAGCTCTGTGATCCAAAAAAGGAGAAATAAAGGGTTTCTCTTCATCTTTCTAGGGTCCTGGAACCTTGCTTGTTTCAGATTTTTTGCATTTTTGAATTTCAGATTATAGAGTTTTACCTTATATGTCTTATATGAATTGCCTGTTTTCAAAAGCAATAGGATGTATTGAGATACGTTTTCTTATCATCATTCACATTACACTTATCACTTGGCATTCCAAACTCATCATTAGGACCAATTAGTATTGAATTATGCTTGTGCTGAAGAGCTGCTTATGATAGATTTCTTGTCAATCAGGTGCTTCATCTCTAGGTTGTATGCTGTATTTGAGCAGTGCAGGTTGAGTGTCATTAGATAAGCTCTTCAGGCTCTGCCGTCAATGAGAAGTCAAACACTTGAAACAGTCAACCTCTTTCAAAGCCATTTCATCCCTGCCTCGTTTTTGCCTTTGTCCTATGTTCTTTGCTGTTGATTTCTTACCTTTGCTTTCTAGGGTATGTTTCTTTGTAAGCTACCCTAAGTTCTTTCTAGAACAAGACAGGCTGTAATAGGTATACATACTACATATATGTGTATATACATAAATACACATACACACGTACCTGCACACAAGCATTTATGTTTGAATGCATAGATGGGTAAGTGTCATTTTTATTTGTGTAAATAAAATGAAAAACATCAACCGGAAAATTTTCATTCCTCTGGTAAAGAGGATATTTTGAATGAGACATCTTTAAAATATCTTGTAGGGGAGCATTTAAGATATCAGATGGATATGCTCTTTTGAAAAAAAAAATGCAGTATTGATTTGGGGTAGCTTCATATAATGGTTTACTTTCTCGATAAGTGCAATACATATAGCATCCTTTAATTGGATCACAATTAGGAAAACCTGTTTCCAGTGGTAAAATTAGAGATAATGACTGTGCAGGCCATTGTTCTGTTCTAGAATGGTCAAAGCTCAGAAATACCACCCCTGCCTATTTTCCATGCAATAGACAGTGCTTATTTGTTGCTGTTTATTTTAGCCTCCTTTCTCAGTCATGGACTCTAAATTAAGATTGAAATAATGAATGTGAAAGCACTAAGTTATAAAACACTTTATTCAAACAAGATCAGGGATATCAGGGCTTCTTTTGGTATACTGTTGGGCTAGATTTGAGACATTGCCCTTGAAATGCAGCAAAATTTCTTAGTTTAAAATTTTTATGAATCATGATAATATATGTGAAGGTGCTTTTATGTGGTATTAAAGATCAGTAAAAATGCAGTTCTCAAAATGACAGCTTCCACAGATAGAAATTGGTAGACAGACCTTCAAGGTGATTTCATCCATAGTATTCAGGGCTGGTTTATACCGGTACTTGTTGACCTTTGGTGAGAAAACTGATTAGTTCTACTACTGTCATGTTCACCACCATTCTGCTTAGAATAATTTTCCAGTTCTGTAGTCTTACTTGATCTTTGACATCAGTGGAGTTCATTGTTGTGGCTATCTCTTACATCACTGGATATCACACTGATGCTATAAGAGGTGATAAAAGTAAGGCTTAAGATGGTGTTTAAATAAAGAAACACAATATGGTCTTATAATCATTACATGAAAATTTGTTTGAGAACCTGTGTTTTGGCAAGGTTTTATTTGCTTTGGTGGTGATGTGGTTTGACATGTCTTGTGAGCAGTTATGTTGAATTTTTCATTGAAACTTTAAACCATTTGAATTTGTACATCTACAGAGGCAAGAGAACACAGCTTTAGCATTCTAAGCAATTAATTGCGAGCTCGTAATGAAAACAAACAAACAAAAAGACATCCATGGTCCCACCTCTGCATTAATAGTAAAAGTGGGGTTTTCCCCCTGTAGTTCAAAGTCATTCATTTTTCTGATATTCATTTCTTACATGATTTAAGTTAAAGCTCAAAGACTGTTGACAGTGGTCTTACAACTATTTTTTTTCCAATGGTGATAAGAAAATAATCTTTTTTTCCTTAGTACTGCTAGAAAGAGAACAACAAAGTTTCTTCCATAATCATTCTTTTGCAAAGGTTGCTTTTTAAGCAGAACTTCTATGTAATAATTATGTCTAGTTTAAATTTATCAAGGAATCCAAATGAAAACTAAGGTTTTCTTTGCTGTATTTGGAAGGTAGCTTTAAGAAATTTTGTTCAGAACTCTATAGTAGTATTTAGAGTGTTTTGTTATTGTCTAAAATAAGATGCTAATTTCTGTTCAGTTTTTCCCTTCCATTGCATTGCCTTTAGAGTCTTAAGTTTTGGAAATGGCTTAAAATAATGGAAAGATTTAGTCTTGGGATTAATCATTGAGAGAGTTCATATGTAGCACCTGTTGCTTGCGGGCTGTCTTCATCCTAACCATTCATGCATTGGTTAACGTATCTTCAGGAGGAATGGATGGATGATGGAAGCTTTCCCAATTTTACAACATGAGAACTCAGATAAAGGAGACTGAAATATTTTCTGTGATTTGTCCCTGTTTTAAGGATGTGTTCTAATCTTATTCTATACCATTTTGATAAACAAAATCTCCCCTTGAAGGGGGCCACTCTTCTGAAAGAATGCCCAGGCTGGCCTGGGCGCTATGCAACACCAGGAGACCCTGTGCGCTGCTGCCCACTTTGCTTAGTGTTTGTGTTGTAAACATTAAATACTTTTAGCATCGCTTCTGGACTGGCATGTTCATTTTAAAGAGTACATTTCTGTGGTTAATAATGTCGCAGCCCTTCTCTGATAAGAACTGTAAAGACCCAGAGCAAAAGAGATCAAGAGCTCTAGCTAAAAGTTTTTTGAAGAAGGGGCAGTCCTGGGAGAACGTTGGTTGAGAAGACCCTAGAGACTGGAGATGGCTTCCAAGATTTGGGGAAATTTGTTTATCAAGCAATTCAACAAATACTGAGAGTGCCTGCTATGCCAGGTTCTGGGAAATGCAGAATGAAGTTACTAATACTCCTTGACTCTGAACAGCTATTGTCTGCTTGTAATACCAATTTTGACACCATACTTTATATAGCCTGGACTGTTACAGTGGTATCCAACCTTCTTAAAGTTTGAAATCTGGCATTATAAGGGCAGATTGT
The DNA here is from genome assembly GCF_048565385.1 of Saimiri boliviensis. Taxonomy (NCBI): domain Eukaryota; kingdom Metazoa; phylum Chordata; class Mammalia; order Primates; family Cebidae; genus Saimiri; species Saimiri boliviensis. The sequence goes on from NC_133453.1 coordinate 79,229,658, forward strand.
TCCCATTACTCACCACCTGCTTCTGGAGTGATCCTCAAAATATTTAACAATTAGAAAACAGACTCTAGCCAATCAGAACAAACACTGAAAAATGAATATTATCCCCATTCTGCCCACCCATGGGGAACTTTTTAAATGGGATTTAAGAAATATTATTTACCTGGGCTGTCTTCTCAAAGAGTAAGTAAAAGACAAAGCATATGACTTGGAGTCAGTTTAGAAACAGAAGACCTGACTTCACACTTTGGGCCTGCTAGTTACCAGCAAGGGTTGCTTACAAGCCAGCCTTTAAGAATGCACTAAATATTTGAGTTTCCATGTCTTTATCTTTAAAATAGAAATGATGTTACATGGAATATGAATTTCTAATCTCTACTTCAGGGTGCCTCACTTTCCTCAGGTGTGGGCGGTTTCAGATCCCACTTAAAGAACGCTTCATGGTGGCCCCTGAAACACTACTAGCCTCCCCTCATAGCCTTAACTCCCTGCCTTTAAATGTTAGTAACTCACCCTTTCCTCCCTCGCCCTTATTTTCAGCTACTCTCTATAAACTTATCATTTCTGGTATGGAAATGTCTGGTGTAGCCCTCTTTTCTGGGCTGTTGTCTTATTTTTCTGTGCACTAGTCTCTAGGACTGAAGTGCTGTGCGCCTTACTCTACCTGGCATTGTGGGTTTCACAATAGGAAGAAAAAGAGTTTCCCATTTAAGTTCTTCTGAAATTATCATGTAACCTTGGGCAAATTTGCCTGAGACTTAAATTCACTTTTTGTAAAACAGGCATAAAATAGTAACATTCTAAGCTTATCTGTAGGAGATCTATAGATGTATGTATCTGTATATCCTATCATGTAGACCAACAAACCCATAGACACACTCATAGCTAGAAATTTCTATTAATATATGTTTATCATTATATTTTAAGTTAAAGTTGATACATCACCGTTTTAGTCTGGGGGGTCATTGTATACCAGGTCCAGTTTAGTAAGCTTTTATTTGAGCACCTACTATGTGTCCAGCACTGTGCTAAATGGTGGGATGATATGAAGCCCACCCAGCAGAGCCCCCCATAGCCCACCGGACCTGACACCCACCTGTATTGTAATACTGGGTTTTCTTCTTTGTCCTTTCTAGTGTCTGGACTGAATGCTAACACTTAACAGACACTCAGTAAATAGTTGCCAAATGGCATAGTTGTAAGTGTTTGCCATTTCCTTGCACTTGCCTCTTGAAAATTAAAATCTGACCTCCTTTTGAATAATTTGCACCTTCATAGAAAACATTGGTGTTTCCGTATGTTGTTAGAGTCATAGACTAAAGTGTTCATTAAGAATGAACGAACTTCTAGAAATAAACAACTGCGACAAAAATCCCAAAGAAAAATGAAGTATTCATCAAGGCAGGCAAAACATCCTAGATAGGGAAAGAAATTCAAAAATATATCTATCTACTCATCTTCTGCCTTTGGATGTGGCTCCACAGGAAGTATCTCAAGAAGAAAGTGCTTAATCTTTGTTAAAACTTCTAGAGGAATAAACCACTGTCTTTCTTAGTAATCCCTGCTGTTCCCCCCATTGCTGCTTACAGGTTACCTCTTTTGCCTACTTCACTGACCATTGCGAGGACTGTGTAACATCGTTCGTTTTATAACTAAAATATTAGAAGTGGGTTGTTCACTGATTTCATCTTGACTTTTAAAAAATGTAACTTTCTGGTTAAAAGAAAGAAAATGTCCATTTAAATGGTAGCAGCTGCTTTCTTAATTTCAAGTTCAGATTCACAGTTATTTTTCATATCTTTAATCTTGCACACCAGTGAAAAATAACTTATTCATTCATATCTTTTGAAGATGTTATATTTGGCTAACAAAGAATAAGATCGGAAAATATGTCTATTTAACACGTATATTCTCAATTCCTAAGATACTGTTTTAAACATTAGCCTAATTTCATTCCATAAATTCAGTTTCTTGTAGCTCATGTTCTTGAACTTTGAAAAATATATTATGCAATTTGCTAAATTAATAACACATGAAAAGTAGAATAGCTACATTGTGGTCTCGCCTTCTGGATGGATTATTTTTAGGTTTTAGAAAGGGGCTTCACTCTAATTATTCTAATAGCAGAGCAAATACTATAAAACAGTATTTTACAATCACAGATGCCTCACAAGAAGCCATTTTATATCATCCTTACTCCCATTTTCTCTGGTTGATAATTAAATTTTACTCCAGGTGACTCACAGCAGAGGTCAGAACTTCTATAATGGCAGTAATGCACATTAATAACTGTGTGGTAGCCAGTAACACGATCCTTAATTAGAATCAGTAATCCGATAGGCTTAATAATGAAACAGGAGGCCCCACTGAACTTGTTCCATTTTCATATGCAGACCTAGGACAAAGCCATGGCTATAATTTGGCTACAGTAGGACAGCAAAATGTGGCCCAGTGCTGCTGTGTTGCTAAAATCAGTCTGTCATTTTAATGTAGACTTAACATTTTTAAATTTTTAAAAATTTATGACATTCCAAGAGAATTTCTGAAATGCAAATCAGCCATCTTTGAAGATACAAGTAATGAACACTCTGCCTTTATTTTTAGAAATATTCACTAGAAATCTGATTCCGTTTGCCTAAGATTCTGTGAAAAGAGGAATCTTTGAGAACTGTGCAGTTGCCCCTCCTTGGGCATAGCATTTGATTGAAGTGAGCCTTTTTGCCTAGCTGGCAGTGGTCTTCCTCCAGATGTGGTCTATAATGGAAGTATTGCCTGGGATCTCAGTTTGTCCTGTCAGTAAGTTTCCGTGAGCTCCATGCCATGGTGGCTTCATATGTCCCTTATTCCTGTTCTTGGGAGATAATTGTTTCTTCTTTACTTCTTCTTCTTCTTCTTTTTCTTTTTTCTTTTTTTTTTTTGAGATGGAGTCTTTTTCTTGTCACCCAGGCTGGATGGAGTTTAAGGACCCAGTCTCAGCTCACTGCAACCTCCACTTCCCGAGTTCAAGTGTTTTTACTGCCTCAGTCTCCTGAGTAACTGGGATTACCCGCACCCGTCACCACGCCTGGCTAATTTTTTTTTTTTTTTTTTTTTTTTTGTAGGCTGGGTTTTACCATGTTAGCCAGGCTGGTCTCAAACTCTTGACCTCAGGTGATCTGCCAGCCTCAGCCTCCCAAAGTGCTGGGATTACAGGCGTGAGCCACCGCATCTGGCCAATAATTGTTTTTTCACGTATCACTTGGACATCTCTAAGTTCCACTGGTAGTGGGATAATGGCGGTGTAACGTTTTTCTTATTAAAAAAAAAAAAAAGCTGTTGATTTTCCTTTCTGAAATACTAACTTGCTATATGCATTTAAAGGACTTTGATATGAGCAGATGATGTGGATGCTTCAGGGTGTGGTGAGTGTCTGACCTCTAGAATATGCTCTATTTCTGCTGTAATGCTGACTTAAATCTTAAGAGGAGACTTGACTGTTTGAACATTTAAATGCTGTAAATAGTCCACTGGCACTATTAACAAATAAATATAATGGCTTTTAAAAACAAGCTTTTCTTATTTTGCATATAGTGTTACATCCTTCAGTTACTCTAAGGGACCCTAGTGATAGCTGCTTAGATTATTTTTGTTTAAAACTTTACGGGAACATAGATTTAGATTTTTGGATACTTAAAACACGTAATTCTCAGAAGATGATTTTGTCTCCCAGTTTGATATTATGCCAAGTATTAATAGAAGCCATTTTCTATGAAAAGAAAGGGTCGGATATTTAAGATAAATTTCTGTAAATTACAGTAATGAAGCAGCTGCTCAGAATTCAGGACATCTCAATTAGCCCTTTGAAAAACAAGTTACTCTCATTTGATTTCATAGGCAAGTTCAACTGGGTTTTAGTTTCACATTTTAAGACTGTGAAATGAAACTTACTGTTGGATAAAACAAATGGCTTCGGAAATGTCTTACTAGGTTTACTGAACTTTCTTCTGGAGAGTATGTTTTTTACTGGGTTTCCTCAATACTATTTTCTCTAGGCCACATTAAGTATTTTAATTTAGTCATAAATTAAAACATGTAACTGCTACTAAAACATGTAACTAGATTGGAGTGGAAAGTTCAACCTTAGGTCTTGCTCAGGTTCGTTTATCAACACAAATATTTACTGTGAAATTCAAAATGGAAGGGAAATTGAGATGTGGGATAAAAAATTATTTAAACATTTTCATGTTCCTTACTAGTTTAGTTTAAAACATAAAACAGATGGTAGTACAGCACAACTGCCCTATCGCCTTCCTATTTATGAACACCCATTTCTAGGAGTCCCTAAAAACAGGGACAGTGTCCTGGATGTTGTCTAATTAAGATATATTTTTTTTGTGGTTTATGGTTTGTTTTTTCAGTCCCGATTCCTTCTGGACCGTGAATTCTGAATTCTCCCCTCCTCACAGTGAAGATGAGATTCACCTGCCCTTTTTGGGCTGTCAAGAGGGAGACTGTTGTTAACAGTGGTACCAAGTAAGCAGCTTCCGTGTCAGAATGAAAGTGCCAGGAGTCAGGGCTCTCCCCGCCACAGTTGCTCACCCTGCAGGAACAGTGAGATGGGTGCTGGCAGAGGGAAGGTCATTCTGGAGCTGAAGATGGTAGTAAAAGGGTGTTTATCACAGTGTCATTTGTAATACCAAAACATTGGAAACAATATAAATGCTCAGAAATAATGAGTTTATAATGTGTCCATTAAAACATTTGTTGCAGATCTTATTTTTGAGGAATATTTAACGACATGAAAAAATTTTCATTATATGATTAAATAAAAAGGATTTAATACTTATAGAGTCAGCGTCCCAATTCTGTTAAAATTTTTTTGTTATCCCTCCACCCACTCATACATACATTTTTTAAACTCTAAAATAACTAATAACTTTGCTGATTCTTTAAGAGCAATTTTATAATCTCTAAAAAAGAACATTTTATAAAAGGGGAGAAATGGGAAAAATGAGAGTAAACTGTGAAAATGTACTTAGTCACCAGATTAAGAATTATCATTTGCTGTATGACACTCTCTTTAAAAGTTGGGTATTTTAATTGGCTTAAAAGTATTGATCACTCCTCTTAAGCCTTACATGCGTTTTACAGTAGCAAGTTTTTAAAAAATCTTCATGTTTACTAATATACCTGTGAGGATCCCAGTTTTCTAAAAAAGTAAATTGGAATTTTTACTTTCATTAAGGAATGTACAAGTACTGCTGATTTCTTCAGCTTTAGATGTAGAAAGTTTTCTTTGTTTTGTTAGGGTTTTTTCTTGGTTGATGGTAACAGTTTGCCCATCTTTTATAACTTGTATATCAGAAAATTCTTGTTACCTACATTTCTTCCTTGTTGAATTCGCACTTGCCTCAGATGTTCTCCAAGTGCTGTTGGTTCCTCACATGCCACACCCCCTTTAATTTCTATCATTGTTTCCTGGAGATCTCTGTTCTTCCTTTTCCCCCAGGTACCCTGAGGTATGTTAGTGTGTTTCTGCTGTTAGGATTACACCTTGGAGAAACAAAAGCCAGTGTTGGACCTCTGCCTCCTGGGAAAATGTTTTGGGAAATTCATCGTTCTAAACTCATCTAGAGTCTCATATCCATAAGAACATAAATTCAACGATGGCTCTTTTTAAAGCTGTCACTGGGATTGAGCAGAATTAGAGATGTTTTCAAATAATTGTCTCATCTAGCTACTTTAGATATTTTAACCTATAGTCCTTAAATAGGGTTAATCTATAAATGATAGCAAAGAAAATAGTATGTTTTAGTATTTTCTCTCAAAAGTAATGTAGGTCCTGAAAAATTAGAGAAAAATATGAAGAAACTAAGAATCAAAAAGTGATACCATTGGTGAAGAACCCCTCTGAACAGTTGATTCACTAATACTTAAATTAATCTAAACTGATCCTTTAAGGTCTACACAACAGAGTATCAATTTTTTGTTGTTGTTGTTGTTGTTGTTTTTATACAGAGTCCCACTCAGTTACCCAGGCTAGAGTGCAGTGCAGTGGCACAATTTTGGCTCATTGCAACCTCCACCTCCTGGGTTCAAGCAATTCTTCTGCCTCAGCCTCCCAAGTATCTGGGATTACAGGCACCCACCACCACACCTGGCTAATTTTTGTATTTTTGGTAGAGACAGGGTTTCACTATGTTGGCCAGGCTGGTCCTGACTTCAGGCAGAGCACCAGATTTTTACATGTTATGTTTGTGTGTCTGAGTGAGAGTGGTTGAGACATCAGAACGTAAACAGTACAGGCTTCTGAAGGATAAGAATGTAGAGTTACATAGCACTTTGAGTATCGTGAACATTTGATGAGCAGTAGTGATGACCTAAACATCAAAACAAATATAAAATAAATGCCTTTAACACATTTGCTGTGTGTTTACTAACAATAGCTTATAACAGTTTACTTTGGTCACAAAGGCTGTTGTGTGTGCGTGTGTGTGTGTATGTGTGTATGTGTGTATTTTAATTGCATCTCTCACACACATATGTAAAGATGTATGCCATTATGGGGAAGATACACACTATATTCATGTTGCTGTTTTGGACCTTTCACTAAGAACTTGTTTAAAAGACACATCACAGTGTGTAGTAAATACACTCTTGTGTTTCACTTCCTGGCAAAAATTAATTTACAACTGCTTTTCCCAGAACTTTTAGATCACCACAAATGATTTTGGAGCATCACCATGGCTTTGACATCTGTTTGTTTCCAGCTACGTCCAAAACACAGGAAGACTGAATAACAAGGTCATCGTTACCATAAACTTCAAAGGAATAAGAGCTCAAAGCATTTTTTTTCCTGGAATTTTATCTTGAATGTTATTAAAATAACTTGTTAATCAATTTAGAATTTATGCTGAGGTGGTCATGTTATTCAAAATGAAAACATTAGTTTCAGTGGACTAGGAGGAGTTGTGTTACAGGTAAAGGAAAAAGGGAAAATGTAACTCTCTCCTTAGATGACATACGATAGAATTTTTCTCCAGAGTCTTGTGCAGCTGGCTTCTTGGCTTTTTCTTCAGCGGCTCCTCCCACCACGCCTGTCCTCCAGTGCTGAGGGCGATGGGGAGAGATGTGATTTGGCACAGGCAGGCCTAATCAAACCCTGGCTGCCTGTGTAATAGCTGGACGATCCTGGGCAACTTGCTTTTGCTTTCTGGCCTCAGTGTTCTCTGTCCATAAAGTAGGGATTATAATGCCTGTAATGAGGATTAAGTAAGGTAACAGATGTAAAGCACCTTGGACAGTGCATGGCACAGATAGGGCCTGGAACCAATACTATTTGCTTCATTCTCTTTTCTCAACTCTCCTCTTTTGCCTGTTGAGTGTTGGTTATCAGAGGCTCATCTGTGCACATCCTGTTTTCTCTGTTTTATGGCCATTACCTTTTCTTTTTCACAGTTTGACTCTTTTTAAATTAAAAAGATAATTCAACCACCATTTATTCAGCACCTATTACGTTAAAAGTGTTGTGGTAGCTAGCATAGGACATAAAAATGAATAAAACAGTTCCTATCCTTAACAAGATTAAATATATGTGAGAAAAAGATATGTGGATAGCAAGCAGGATATGATGACTGTTTTCCTAATGTATAAGGAGTACCAGATTTGCTTGGGGAGATGAGCTTGATATGCCATTATTGTGCATTTTCATCTAGACTGTATTTAGATGGACAATAGAATGTGTCGTAACATTTTTTTCTAGCATACATAAAATTGAGTGCTCTGTATTCTGTCGTAGTCACTACAGTAAAGGAGGAGTGAAAAAGTGTGAAATCAACAAACTCTAACTTTCTCAGTTATATCATTGGGTGGTGGACACTCAGAGTCATGTATTACATATTCTATAAACATTTATGTAAAATGTTTTCATTAAATTTATCACGTATGTATTCATATTAAGAACTGCCATAAGCTTTAAATTTCTAATTTCCAGTTTGGATGCATATCAGTAGTTTTACTTTTTGAAAATCTGGCATTTTTTCTTTATTTTCCGCCTCACCTTTCCATAAGGAGGACTGTTACAATTTTGCAATATTTAATAAGGATGGTATTTTTGGTACTGGTGCGTCTAGAGGAAATCTGTAACTTACATACTGAGTTTACTGCTGTCACCAAAGCTTTCTACCTGTGTCTGCTGTTGTATGCTAACTGGGACATTGTTCCCAGGATTCCATGTGTGATTGTGGACATTGTCACCTGCATAGGAATGCCTGGTCGGGGGTGAGTGGAGTTGATAACCATCTCCTGCTGAGTCACCAAGTCCTGTACTTCAGAGATTGACCCTTCCAATATAGGGTACCTTTTTCTAATTTGCAAAAAAGGTGCTTTAAGAGCTAGTGGCTTCCCTGGTTGCTCCCCTAATGTCATGTGGTTAAATTACAGTATTAGCGATAAGTAGAGGCCGCATATCTGCAGGGTCAGTTGGCTTCAGATTTAGTCAATTTTTTGTTTTTTAGACAATAAATAAATACGTGGTTCCTTCTGCCCACCCCCCCCCCCATTTTTTTCCTAAAATGAATCTTCTCAAACAAATGTACCATTCTTGTATGTGTTCTCAAATCATGTATGATAATTCATTTCACTCAGAGTATATGATTAAAGCTCATTCAAAGCTCTAAGTGTTGGGAATGATAAAGGTAGAATTGTAGAATGTTCTGCTGTGCCACAAGACTTATACCATGAGAGTAACCACTTATTAGTCTTACGAAGTCCATTAAAAGGAAAAAGTTGTTGGGGGGTGGGCACGGTGGCTCATGCCTGTAATCCAGGCACTTTGGGAGGCTGAGTCAGGCAGAGATCACTTTAAGTCAGGAGTTCAAGACCAACCTGGCCAACATGGCAAAACCCAACCTTACTAAAATTACAAAAAATTAGCCAGCTGCAGTGGCACATACCTATAATCTCAGCTATTCAGGAGGCTGAGGCAAGAGAATGGCTTGCACCCAGAAGGTGAGGGTTGCAGTGAGCTGAGGTCATGCCACTGCACTCCAGCCTGGGTGACTGAATGAGACTCTGCCTCTAAAAAAAAGAAAAGAAAATGCTGTTGGGACTTTTCAAGTAGGCCTTGCTGTTCAGACATTCTCAGAGATTAATCCCAAAACGAATCATTATCACCCTGAGACCCAGGGTTAGAAAAATTACTTCAGAAATACAAAAGTTGGATTATCACCCTAATGTGAGCCCACTTTAAAGCAACTACCATAAACAGTCTAAAGCAGAGTCGGCAACTGTGTTAGCCATGATTTAAATGGTGCCAAACTCCTGTTTCCCATGGCAAGGGAAATGTTAAACTGTGAGAGGGAACAGCCCATAAACGTCTATATCTGCGTGCACAGCACGGTAGCCACCAGCCACATGTGGCTATGAGTGCTTGAAATGTGGCGAGTCCAAATAGAGAGATGCTGGCAGTGTAAAATACACACTGGATTTTAAATACTTAGTAGGAAAAAAATGTCAAACATCTCAATATTTTTGTATGCATTACATGTTGAAACGATAATATTTTGGACATACTGTATTGAGTTAAAAATATTATTGAAAATAATTTCATCTGTTTTTTTTTAAATGTGGTTACTAGAAAATTTAAGATTACAAATGTCGGCTGCATTCGTGATTTGTATTCTATTTCTGTTGGATAGCACTGATTTAGGTATTTCAAGAGAAGAGAAGGAGGGGAATGTGCATTTGGTTTCCTCATGGTCTGTGTCTCCTAGGATACAGTATCCTATTTTCTCTTTCTTAGAGGCATGGGTTGTCTCCCCTCTACCAATAAGGTCATACAGTATCATTGATGACATGTTTTTTCCAATCTGTGGCTCTTCTGCAGTTCACTTAGTATTTAGATTGTTTACTATGTAATCTTTGCCACAGAGTGTTTGTACACATTCTTAATAATTTTCTTAGAAGAAATGACTTAAAGCTTTGGCTGCAGATTGCCAAATTGCACTCCAGGTATAACCAGTTTGCTCTTGCCAGATGTGTGTGCCTGTTTTGCCATTTTCTCTCTGACCTGGGAATTTTCACTTTGTTGTTGTTGTTGTTGTTGTTGTTATTGTTGTTGGTCTTTGCCAGTTTGTTAGTGTGTGTTATCTCTATTAGAAAAGGGATCACACCTAAATTTCACACTCTGATATGAGCTGCTCAGTTTAAAATAACAAGAGAAAATGATGGACAGCTTGTCCTAACCCACTTTGGTTAAAGGTTTGAATTAATTTGCAGTCTATGCAGAAGTGTACCAGACTCAGTGACCATTCCAAATTATATTTTTAATGAATGGTCCTCTTTGTCAGCCATGAAGACCATAAGAAACAAATAACTAAAAATGCACAGAATACCTGGCGGGATGAATCCTGTGGGAACCAATCTGTAAATGTGCCCTAGACACGAAAGGAGGCTAAGAACAGTTAACATTACATGTAGTTTTGGAAAAACATAATGAATGAAGATCCTGGGGAAAAGAGTCCTTCTCGACTGGGAAGTTTTTAATTGGCCTGGCTATATGGGATGCAGTTACATCAGGATTGCAAGTCCAATTAGCCGAGAGTTACAAAAATCTGTTCTGTGCTTCCTAAACTTGAGAAGAACAAATGAAAAGAAACCTCGAACACACTGTAGCTTTCCTCCTTTTCATTTAGCAAGAGTAGGAGCGAGTTGGTCTTTATCAAATTGATTGTCACCTTTGTCTCCAGCACATTAACATTTTTTACACACAACAATTTGAACAGTTCTCTAGGAGATTGCTGTCCTGTAATTGTCATGTCTGGGTTGCTATGTGGTGTAACAGTAAGAGCATCTCAGCCCATTGATGCATCAGATGTTCCCAGATATTGCTTTGCCACCTTCCTTCTCCCAGCTACTCCATATTCTGAGTAGGAGCTTGATGGTACTGCAAATTGTTATACCTTTGCATTTTTTCAATTGGTTCATTAGTTTGATCATAAAATACATTTAAAAAAATATTTTGTTTCCCACCAAATGATGTTTTATGCATTCTCTCATCCCCTTTTCAAGTGGTGTATAGGTCCATCACATGCCATTTCTCCAGGAATTATTTCTATTTCTTTGTTGAACTTGTGTGTACAAACCATATTCTTTAGATTCTAAACATATCATCATCTTTCTTTTGCAGAGTGGGTCGGGACAGATTTTAATCTTCATTCCTTTGCTTTTATTACATGATGAGCTGAAGGGTTTTGACCTTTTTGTTTCTGAGATAAATATCCTTTTTTTTTTACATTTCAGGATAAAATCTTAGGTGTCCATTATAGCTTTAAATGTTTGGCTCAGAAACTATCGTTTTGGGTTGTGTTTTCCCCCAGAATCACTTCAAGTCTCTACTCCTATTAGTATACATTTAAAACTTGTGATTTAAACTTAGCCTGGAATGGGTGACTAATGGGTTGAATTTTGGGTTGAAATGTTTCTGTTTCATCTCCCTAAAGAAGAAGGCTGTGTTGCCTTATTTCCTTGGCTCCATACATTCCTCCTGGCTCAGGTCCGATCTTGGCTCTGGTAATGATCTCTTCCCTTCTTAGCCAACAGTTTCCTTCACACACATAGTCACTGGAAGTGGCTACTCAAAGAGCTAACTCAGACTCGTTCTTGTTACTGAGGACCTACCAAATAACCTGGTTTTCTTTTCTGGTTTCTTTCAACTGCAGTGCGGTGGGAAAAGGTGAGTCAGTTGTCCCCTCTGCCTTAGTTTCCTTCCTGTAGAACAGGATTACTCGTACTGCCTTTGCCAGGTTGCCACAGGCTTGGATGAGATCCATGTGTGAAAGCCCTTATGATGTGTCAAATGTGGCAATACTTTTAAAAGTTTATCATAGAAGTCAAGTACTTGTCATAGCTCTCTCCTAGTTCTTACCCTAACTGCCCACATGTTTATTGCTAAATTCTACAAATAACAAATTCCCCCATCTGTTAGCTCATATGTTTACTCAAAAATATTTTGTTGAGCACCTAAAATGCATTTCTACATCTTATTTTCCTTTTCTGCAAAATCTCCTTATATAATGTTGTGTCAGATAAATGGAAATCTTTAAGTACTATAGATAAATGCTCTATGAACAGTGATGGAGGATTTCCTCATTAGAAAGAATGAAAATGTTTATAGAACTGAGGTCTCAAAATAATCATTGTTAAAAAAAAGATTTATAAATGTGGGCATCTCATTTCTGTGGTACTAGAATAAGTGCTATAGCTCTCATGTTTTCATGTCTATTTAAAATGAATGCAGTTTTTAATCTCTGTTTTTTTTTTTTTTTTTGGAAAGTTCGCTATTTAGAGTTCATGCTGAAATGTTATATGGCTTGGCTTCATCTCTCTGAAGTATTTGTTGATTTTAGAAAAACGGGTTCCTGAGTGTCCATCACAACTTCTCTGATTCTTCTGTGATTGTGTCTTGTGTTTTATGCTCAGCCACTAGAAGGAAATTTGATTTTTTATTTAATGGACCTAAAGCTGCTTATTCCTCTCCACCACCCATCCCCTACTTCATTTGCTCCTGTTCCTGTCTTATTGGCTTTATCAGTGAAGTGTGTGGTTTGGGAAGAGCGTGGGGTCAGGTCTAGGAAATGAGCTTCTGCTTAAAGCCATTCCCTGCCGCCTTTCTGAGTTAAGGTGTTTGTTAGAGGAAGCAAGTAGAGGCATGGAGCAATTAGTGAGCCCAGTGCAGGTCTGGGTGTTAAGGAGGCCATTATCACCTTCTTCTGGATTGTGCCTTGAAACAGGGACTGGCCTGTGGAAGGGTCTCAGGCTGGCCTGGTCAGGGCTGACCCAGGTAAAATAAAACAAATATTTTGATAAGCTGAATTCTGAGCAGTTAAGTAGTGGGAAAGGGGACTTAATTTTTATTCAGAAATGTGTCATTTATTGTACCTCCCTTCTACACCACACACTGTGTTCCTAAGAAGAGATGAGTATTAGTAGGATCACAATATAGATGATTTATAATACATACTTCTCAAATGAGCACAGTAGAGATAATCATTTCCTATCCCTGCCTTTCCCTCAACTCGAACTCAAAGCTCACCTGCCATTTCTGGCCCAACCCCCATCATAACCCAGTAGCCTCTGGGGTGAGGTCTGCAAAGAGTGAACTCACCTCCACCTGGGTTACCTTATGTCTTGAATCCCATTTTAATGCCAGAGATGCTACATTTACTCTTTAAAGTATAAAATAGTGTATACTTACTTTATATATGTGTGTGTATAAACACATAACACGAGTGTGTATGTCTATATAAACACACTCATATGTATACATTTATACACATACGAAGTATGTATGTTATATATATGTGTAAAACCATGTCAAGTAATGAAGCTTTCTGGTTACATGCTTTGATGCCATGTCTTCAGTGATTTTCTAATATTACTAGGATCTCAACTCCCTTTGGAAGATTCACTCCTTTCTGGTTCTGAGGGGCTTTTGGCAGACCTATAAAACCCTGCATGGATGTTAAGGACCCATTTTTACCCTGTTTAAGCATACAAAGTTAAGTAAGCCCTGAACAAAGCGAGAAGGAAGCAGGAAGTCAGGGGAGCCGAGGGGTTGTGTTCTGCTAATTCAGCAGGATTGTCACAGGAAGTGTGAGGAGGCATCATTGCTGATAACATGCTCACTTCAGCTGAATCCCAGAGAGAATGGGAAGGAGAAAAACTAATCAGATGCCTCTCCCTTTTGTCTGATTTTTTTTTGTATGAGGATTTTTTTGTGTGTGGCATGGTCAATTAATACATAATTTTACAGAATTTTATTGGACCATTTTTATCCCAGTTTATAACTTGAAATTAAAATAAATTGAATGCTGTGAGGTGTGGTTTTTAAAGGGCATATTTGCCATTATTCGTTTACTCCGTAATTCTGTACATGTAACCATTACACTTACTGACATTCATCTTGTTGACATCCAGTCCAGTCCTCTTTCAAAGCAGGGATATCAAAGCCTCTATCTCCAACCCACCATGTTTTAGTAGTGTCCTAGATTTTTAGATTTTAAGGACTAGTAAACTAAGCAAAAAATAATTAGCTTTAGAGATCCAGTACAGAGTCAAAAAGAACACAAACTGCAACAACCACCATCTTTTATCACTCTTTCCTAAAAAGAAAGACCATTTCACTACCGAAAAAATTAAAAGTACGTAATTGAACTTCATTTTTTGACAAATCCACGGGACCTATTTTTCTGCTGACACACTAGTGATCATCTTTTCCCAGGTTAGTTTTTGTGAAGCCCTGCTCAGCAGCACTCTCCCTGACCCATGCTAGTTCTGCTTGAAAACTTCTAGTTGCTGCAAACAGATGACTCCAGTTTTTGGAATAGCCTTCCTTATAGTCTTTCCTTTTCTAGGTAAGCATCTGTAAGACCTTCAGCTGTTCCTTCCTTGCAGGATGTGATTTCTAGCTCTTTGTTTACGGTGCTTACTCTCTTCTGAAAGAGCTCAGAAGACTAGGTTAAAGGAGATGTTTAGAGTAATTGCATTCAATGTAGAAAGCAGGCTGTCTCATTCATTTATTTATTCCTCCACTCCTTTCTTCTGAATGTTGAATGTTTATTATTTGTCAGGCACTATGCTGAGGCCTCATATACAAGGAGGAAAACACAGTCCAAGGACACACACCTAATGGGGATGACAGCCATGCAGATAATGCAGCAGCGTGCTGAGTGCTGCATCAAGATGCTGCATGGACAGGATGCCATGGGCAGAGTGCAGAGACAGCACTCAGCTCAGCCAGGAAAGGTCAGAAAAGGCCTGCTGCTAGAGAATGCCATTAAACTGAGTCTTGCAGAAAGATGCTAAATATCCCTGGTGAAGGAACATCTTAAAAGGCAGGAAATGAAGGTGGAGCAGGACAGGACAGGGACCTACATAGAGATACAGAGGCAAGCTGGAGTTTTATTCACTTGTTAAGACTGCTGTAACACAGCACCACAACCTGGGTAGCTTAAACAACAAATAGTTATTGTCTTATGGCTCTGGAGTCTAGAAGTCCAAAATTAAGATGTCAGCAGGGCCATGCTTCCTTTGAAACCTGTGGGGGAACATCCTTCCTTGCCTTTTCCAGCTTTGGTGGTTTGCCAGCAATCCTTAGTAAGTTCCTGGCTTGCAGGAATCTCTCCCTCCAATCTCTGCCTCTGTTTTCACGCAGCCTTCTCCGCTATGTTTCTCTGTTCACATCTCCCGCTTATGAGAACACCAGCCACACTGGATTAGGGCCTACCCCGAGAGAGTCATCTTAACCTGACTACATCTGCAAAGACCCTGTTTCTGAATAAGATCACCTTCAGAAGAGGCCTTGGGGCGTAGGACTTCCACGTATCTTTTGGGGGACACAGAGTTTAACCTGTAGCAGTGGGTGTTGGAGAATGGTGAGCAGAAAGGCCCAAGAGCATAATGTCTTTTCTATGATCGGCTTTTTGTGTGTGTGCAACCTATAATTTAATTATTCTGGGACCTTGAACTTGTGCTTAATAAAAAACAAACAACAGCAAACAGGTATTTTCATGTGAATAAGCCAAGGCTTTTACTAAATTTGTGTAGTTGATTTTGCCCCCTTGGAACTTACATGTAAGACCTATTTTTCCCTGATGAGTATTATTTTATTGACATTGGCCAAGTATTCATTCTAGCCTGTTGAAATAATTTCAAAGTGTTAATTCTGTCATCTTATATTCACCATCCCCCCCCGCTTTGGGACATTTATACATTATGATAAGTGTGCCACCAGTGACCTGATTTATGTCATTGTTTAAAGTGTCTTTTACAAGTGCCGGCCAAGAACAGAGCTGTATGGCATATCCCCAGATGCCTCCCTTCATGTTTGCCATGACCACTAACCAACAGCTGACAGCTCAGTCACTTGTTCAACCAGTTACCACTCACACAAACCACATTTCATCTTCCCAGATTTCCTCATCATCTGTGAGCAAATAATGATTTTTTTATTTAACTCAAATCAAAATACATTACGTAACATTCCTAAGCAGCCCTGATTTACTCACTACCCCCCAAAGCAGAAAAAACAAATGTTTAATGTTTTTACAGTTCCGGAGGTTAGATGTCTAAAATTAAGGTGTCCTCACTTGCTTTTAAGGACTTTGCTTGTACCTGTTCTTTTCGTATACGTCTCTCTAACCTTCTGTTTACTAATCCAGTCTAGAATTTTGCTTCAGATCAACATTCGTCTTACCTGCCTTTAGTTTCTAGAATCTAGTTTTTTTGTTTTCTTTTTTAAGGAAGCTGAATAGCATTTTGCCATCCTATCAACAGCTCTCGTGTTATGCAAGGTTTCTCAAAACAAGATTGGAAAATGCTTACTGACTTTCATATAGATAAGAAGCACTTTTAGCCCTGATCTCCATACCCGGATCCCACACTTGCCAAGTACAAGCAGAAGAAAATCATCATCTGGAAAACAGTGGATTTAAGCTCTATTGAGGGTGAGGCATGTTACCTTCATTTGGGATATGGTAATTGTGAGAAACTGATACTAAATTAATTTTACAGCAGTTAGTGCTCTTTATAGTTGCATGTTTTTATACAAAGATAATTCCTCTCCGATGTTTTTAAGTTTCAAGATTCTGAAGTTTTGGAGCCGTACTACCCTGCCTTGGCAATGATTGGTCATCTTTATCTGCAGTATCTAAGGACAGGGTTGTTTGCAGGCAAACCAGTAAGAAATCAATATGGGGGCCTATGTATACTTTTCCATCAGATCCTCTCTTACAACTGTAACTATTGTCACAAGTGACCTTTGAGCCAAATGTGTAAGTTTAGAAACGTCAACTCCGCTAGCAGGCTACGGTAGCATTCCCTTGCTTGTACAGTCCAAGTCACTAGGGGTACGTTTATATCCTATTCCCAAATGTTTTAGAGCTGAAGTGAGTAAAATAGGTATCATTTTCCTTGTCAGTCTGTTCTTCATACTGGCTTTTCAAGGTCACAGGACAGTCAGGATTTATTACTTGAGAAAAGGATGGACTACATTTGGAAATCAATATGCTAGTGCATTGTTTTGGATCAAGGCCAACGTTAGTGTCAAGTCTAAGAAATGTCCAATTTGATTCTTGCCCTTTTAGTTTGTATCAGAATCAAGAGAAATTTCTAGGTAATTTTGCACACTCTGTTTTAATAGCTTCAGATAACTCTCTTTTCCTTCAGAAAGGATGTTTACTTTTACTCTCTATCACGCTGTTCTTGTTTTGAATGAAGCAGTCATTTATGGTTTTCAGTGTTGGAGTTTAATGCATATACTTGCTATGGATTCAGACACAGTTATTTGGTTGTGTATGTGTGTGTAAGATGTCCAGTTGTGTGATGTACTTTGAAAGGAGTGACAAATTTAGAGACACCTGAAAAACAGTCTAGGCACAAAAGCCTTTCTGGGTTTTTGTTGTTGTTGTTGTTGTTGTTGTATGTACCTCCCACCGCCACCCCCTGCCCTGGTCCCTTACATTTTGTTTCTAAGGCTGTGGGGGAAGGGGCTGCTAATTTTTAGTTTCATTTTAAGCTCCTAAATTGCCTTGCTTTCCTCCTGTGATTTTATAAACTAAATTGGCATAAAATATAAGGTCATATTCATTTTCTAAGGCAAAATGTATTTCCCTTCTCCTCATTGCTGCCAATGTCTCCTGACTCCCCACACCAAACACTTTTGGGGGGGAAAATCATATTACATGTTTATATTTTATTCACTCAAACCAATGTATGTTTAGAGATTAACAATATGAAAAAAAAAAAAAACTGTGGTGAAAAGTAGCAAAAAGGTTAGATCTCTCTTTTCACATTTTGCCACATAGGATCACATTGATATTAGGGTAAGAAGGTAGTCTGGCTAAATGCTCTCAAGTAATTAGAATTAGAAGTGCCCTTAATTGAAGGGCATGGGAGAAAAGGATAACATTTATTAGTCATTGAATATTCATTATATGTCAAGCACTGTGCTACTGGTCCTTTACAACAGCACTGTGTGGGAGACCTTATCATACCACTTTACAGATGAGGAACCTGAGGCCTGGCAGCTAACCAGAATCACAGGGCTGCCCATTGGCCATATCAGCACTTGAGGACAGGTCTCTTTAGTGGCAACTCTGTCTCGTTTCCATTATAATATTGTCTTCCTTATGTTTCAGTACAGTTAAGCAATATGGAAACATGAAGGTGACACTGTCAAAGCAAAAAAAATACATTACAGTTTTTGGTGGGGGAGGAACAAAATTTAAGAAATAATTATTGTCAGTTCATAAATTCAATTCAGATACAAAAGGCCACCTTCTATAATCAAATTGCCTTTGCTTTAAAAGTTGGGCATTAATCAGTGTTTGAGACATTTGGGGATTCATTTTTATGATAGATAATACACATTTTACTTGCAAAATTCTGGGTTTCATTTTCGGCATATATTATTTTCCTTTGACATATTAGTGCTGGGGAACACTAATTTGGGTCTGGCCATCTGTGACTACATCCTTAAGTGCTGCAGTACAGTGACTTGTGGTAAAAATATTGTCATAAGATAATGTAAATGACCTTTTGTGTGCAATGTGCTGTTAAAAGACCATAAAATAGTGTAAAGCTACTTTACCTTGATTGCAGACCATAATAGACTTAATACTAAACTATAATAGCAAGTCTGTGTAATAAATCAAATGCTTTATAGTATGCTTTTTTATTTAGAAGAGAGGCTATGTTTTTCATAGAATATGGCAAAAAATGCATCTTAGCTATTTTTAATGAGGTAGTTTTAGTGTTTTATATAAATTTTTTAGTCCAAGTTATACATAAAGTAAACAGCATCAATTGTTACCTTTATATACTATTTATAATGGATTCATCCAGGAATATCTATAAGACAAATTAACAGAAATGGTTCTGAATTTACTGAGAAAGAGTTGTTAGTCTCAAAATCTGGGTAGAGATGACCAGTTTCATTTGTACTCTCAAAGGATGTGTCTATCTGAAAATTTCAAAGTTATGAAAAATCACGTATGTAGATGTCTGTATCCTCTCTTGAAAAAATGTGATACTTGGTCCCAGTGCTTCTGTAATTTATTCTTCATCAGCTCACATGCTGAAGGCAGCTACACCAGCTGAGGGTTAGACCTCTTGAGGATTGTCTGAACTTCTGCCAAATCACTTCAAATCTGCAGGCTCTGCGTCTGTGACTGGAGCTGAAATTGTTGTCCTTTCCAGGACAGTTCAGAAAAGTGAAGTTTGTGATTTCTTTTCCCCATCTTCTAAATTAATAGAGGCAAGGCACTGGCTTTCCATTGCACAGATACCATGGATTGTTTTTCTCAGATGTCAGGTTAGGCATTTAAGACTTCTTCAGATAAATCCCTTGTCTTTAATCTCTCCTTCCCTGTAAAAACTTTCCATTTACCCCCTCCCTCTCATCATCCTTCATTGTAATTTTTTGAGCTTAAGTGTTAACCGCCATAGTACAAAAAGCAAGAAAATAAATAAATTGTGGCATCTCTCTCTGCTAATCCTGGACATAAAATTTTCATTAATCTCACCAAAATAATTGCTCTTGTGATTTCATTCTACAGTTCCAAATGCTCCAGCCTCATTTCTGTTCTCTCTGTCCTCTTCTTCGAATGCAGAGTCCTCTAAGATCTTTGGAGACTTAAGCTTCCATAACTCACTACATAGGTTTGCATTAGATTCTTTATTGTCTTACAGAGCCCACCTAGATTTTTGTTTTCCCCAGTGTTCCTTACTCAACTTGACTTTCCCTCTATGCTTAGGCTCCCTTTATTTAGCATCCATCATACAGGGCCTCATATTTTTAGTTATTTTTTAGGATTAAAAGTTTTTTGCATCCCCCAAAGGACTGTCCTCCTTAATGGTAGGTGTGGCATCTGCTGTGTTTTTCATAGGCCTTGAAAGGGCATGCTGTAAACATGCTATAAATATTTGTGAGTTGATTTCTTGGTTTGATCTCTCCTTCTTGACTGTACTTATCTCTCTTGTAATCTCTTCACTTTCGGCGTCTGGTTTTCGGTTTCTGACCTTTTAGGTCTTCAGTAGCTTTTCTTACCAAGCATTCTCCTTTAAACCTTGGCTTCAATTCCAGCTGCATAAGATGTAGCTTCCTGTTCTACATATGCCAGGAATCTTTTATTCACAAAAGTACACTCAGCCATATAACACAAGTGGAAGGGGCAGCTATCTAATGTAAGAGTTAGGCCAGAACAACCAAATGAAATGTGTAATATCTTTTCTATACACCTAATTTTTGTGTCTTGGGAGAGTCCTGTAGAAACATTGAAAATCATCAGGGCAAAAGAAGTAAAGTCTTATAAAATTTATTTGATTTTGATTGCCTTATTTAAAATTTTTAACATCTTCTGTCTCATCTCCAAATACCACTTTACATACTAAATAAATTAAGAAAATATAACCAGTTGAATTACTCCAGGTAGTGAGAATTCAGAATAACATGGGTAAATGACTCTACTATTTTTAGGCCTCATTCTCCAAAAAAACGTTTTTATTTGCCAAACAGGTATAGTGTATACTTTGGGTTCCTTTCCCTATCCAACCTCTGTTAAAAGAAGTAAAGCAAGTTTTAGGAAATCCCCTTTGTCTGGGAGGCCACTGAAAAAACAAAGCAGCCAAAAAAGTGATTTAGAAAACTGCATTCATCTGTGTGTATGTGTGTGAGGGGGAGGGGGTGAATTGTATTTTTTTCTTCTTTCGCAGCAACTCCACAATAACAAGAGGGGGTTTGGCTTGTAGTCCTCAAATTCATTTCCCTCAAATAGATAACATTAGTTATTCCTTTTAAGCTTTAAAGCCTGTCCTGCCAACCCTTCACTGATGTATATGCTCTATTGGACATATTATTCCAAGATAGACCAATGTTGTGTGGCCAGAAGGTCTTTAGGCAGGTAACTTCTTCCTGAATGTCATCAGCATCTGACTTAAAGACCTTAGCAATTACAGAGTCCACCCTCATCCCCTGACTCTTTTGGAGCTGTGCAGAGTCGAACTGGGAATTACTTTCAATCTGTGGAACAGTCTGTGGTTGGTGACCCAAGTTTCTAGAGCTGTCAGCATGCTTGGCCTTTAAACTCCAAAGCAGACATTCAGCCTCCCATCTTTATTACTTAGTTGTGTAACCTTGAATACGTCCGTTACTCACTCTGCTGTGTTTGAGTTTCACATCTACAAAGAAGGAATGATACTCCACCTCCCCAAAAGATTGTTATGAAGCTTAAAATAATTGGCCTTTATACGTATTGCTTAGAATAGTGCCTGGCATAGAGTAGGAGCTATATACCTGTAAGTAATTGCTTTTATTATTCCCCTGAGTTAACTCATGAGGTCAGAGGTTTTTTGATGTTGATGTTTTATTTTTCTCTTCTTTTTCTCATTTCAATCCCCTGCCCCTCCTACTTGTTGATTATTGCCATTTACATAGGCGCAGCATCTTTCACAGGATGTGTGAATCCCTGTGTGTCTTTCAGGAGTAGTCACTATGAAAACTATCATCCTATGTGCATAAGCAATATCCTGCCCTTTCTCAAACTTTTTTTTTTTTATATTTATCACTTTTTTTTAACTGTTGTTTTTAACACACCCATTGCTTTTTCAGGTTTAATAATGTTTGTAAAATATTCTAAAACTAACGCAAGCACTGCAAATGACCCCATGCGCCTTAAATGAATTTACAGCTGAAATGACCAATATTAAAATAATTTACCAACCATTATCGCCATCTGTTGGTGGTGGTTGGAGTGGACTCCACTCTAGAGCTTTGGCTTATAACTGGGACTCCTCAAAAGCTGCAGGTTTCCTAGCACACAGGAAAATTGTGTGTGTGTGTGTGTGTGTGTGTGTGTGTGCACACATGTGCGCGTGTACATGCGCATGTGTGTCCCTGCATGCACACATACACATATATTTATACATTTGTATGTATACATTGGATACAGTCTGTCATTATATGCACCAATATTCTTATCTAGGACTCCAGGTGATTTTAATTCTTTTCAACCTACTTTTCTATGTCTTCTAATTACAATAAGCTTGTGCTGCTTTTTTAGTATAAATTACTAAAATGTAGAATTTAGGAGGAACTAAGTGATGGAGGCAGAGGAGAAAATTAAGCTTTATATACTAAGTGCAAACTAAGATATGCCTAGATTTTATATTACAGCAGATGAAAGAGGAGATATAAATGGAAATGAAGAAATTAGTAAAACTGTGGTGGAAACTAAAGACGTTTTAGTAAATTGTAAGCAAAAGGTTTTATCAGCCAAGTTCACTTAGGCCAAGAGGTTTAAATACGAGCTTTTACCTGTTATCCTCTCCCTTTGAAATTCATATTATTGTATAGTCATGTCTCTTAATTACTCTTTATCTTTTTACTGTCAGAGCTTGCTCTAGAGTGGATTATCTACTCTTAGTGAAGAATATTATAATCTGGGTAGCTGGGGCTGTGGTCTAACCCATGTTACTTTGAAGCCAGATAAAACCAAGAATCTTCATAGTCACATTTTTTTTTTCCATAAAATTCTATACCATGCTGTTTGGTCATGCACTTTCTTGGTGTCCTTAGAGTATGAATTCTGCCAGTCAGGAGGCCTGTTTCTCTCAGTATGCCATATGTCCCTATTCCTTAATGGCAACTTCTTTTTTTGATATGGGGGGAGTCTTACTCTATCACCCAGGCTGGAGTGCAGTGACACAATCGTGACTCACTACAACCTCTGCCTCCCAGGCCTAAGCTATCCTCCCACCTCAGCCTCCCAAGTAGGTGGGACTACAGGTATGCACCGCCACGCCCAGCTAATTTTTGTATTGTTAGCAGAGATGGGGTTTTGCCACCTTGCCCAGGCTGGTCTTCAACTCCTGAGCTCAAGCGATCTGCCCACCTCAGCCTCCCAAAGTGCTGGGATTACAGGTGTGTACCACCCTGCCTGGCCGATGATTAAAAAAAAAAAAAAAAAAGATAGGAGCAAGGGGAGGTGAAGATCTGGTTGCTTTATGAATTTGTACCCAGATGTTTGTTACTCTTGCAGGCATTGGTGATTGACAACAGAATTAGACTAAATGTTAGCTGTCCGTAACAGCTCCCCCTTTTCAAACCCCCATTTTAAATTTTACTGCAAGTAAAATGAGTAGAGAGAGATGATGACTGCCCTGAACCCTGCCACCCCTTATCCCAGTCCCTGAGGTGCCATTTGAAATACAGCTCCTCCTCATATTCTAGATCTGGACCTTTCCTGGCCCTTTTCTCATGCCATCAAAACTACTGGTGGTTACTCCATTACCACAATAAGGTGTTCAAGTCACCCACTGAGGAGCTAACTTAGCTAGGGCCTGACAAATTTCAAGGGTTGCAGTTTCCAGTTCTGGGGTTTGTATTTTTTTTTTTTTCTTTTTTTTATTGCATTTTAGGTTTTGGGGTACATGTGATGAACATGCAAGATTGTTGCATAGGTACACACATGGCAGTGTGCTTTGCTGCCTTCCGTCCCCTCACCTGTATCTGTCATTTCTCCCCATGCTATCTCTTCCCACCTCCCCACCCCCCGCCCCTCCCCCATTTCCCCCCCAACAGACCCCAGTGTGTAGTGCTCCCCTCCCTGTGTCCATGTGTTCTCATTGTTCAACACCCACCTATGAGCGAGAATATACGGTGTTTGATTTTCTGCTCTTGTGTCAGTTTGCTGAGAATGATGGTTTCCAGGTTCATCCATGTCCCTATAAAGGACGTGAACTCATCGTTTTTGATGGCTGCATAATATTCCATGGTGTATATGTACCACATTTTCCCTATCCAGTCTATCATCGTTGGGCATTTGGGTTGGTTCCAGGTCTTTGCTATTGTAAACAGTGCTGCAATGAACATTCGTGTGCACGTGTCCTTGTAGTAGAATGGGCAAAGGATATGAACAGATACTTTACAAAAGAAGACATACAGGAGGCCAACAAACATATGAAAAAATGCTCATCATCACTGGTCATCAGAGAAATGCAAATCAAAACCACATTGAGATACCATCTCACACCAGTTAGAATGGCGATCATTAAAAAATCGGGAAACAACAGATGCTGGAGAGGATGTGGAGAAATAGGAACACTTTTACACTGTTGGTGGGAATGTAAATTAATTCAACCATTGTGGAAGACAGTGTGGCGATTCCTCAAGGACTTAAAAATAGAAATCCCATTTGACCCAGCAATCCCATTACTGGGTATATATCCAAAGGGGTTTGTATTTTAATGGCAGCCTCTTGTGCTGTGAGTGGCATAACTGAGAAGACAGCCCAAAAGAAGAATATTTTAGGAGATGGACGCTCTTCAGCACCATAGGTAACTCCAAATAAGCAGCTTCTTGTGTCTCTTGTTTGCAGGAGGCCAGTACGCAGCTGCCCCAGAGTGGGATCTGTTTTCTGATGTTATGTGAAATCACAGTCTTTAAGTCTTACCCCACAAATTGCAAGGAAAACCACAATAGAAAGTAAAACTGATGAATGTCAGAAATCACTCTTTTTCTGTTCACCATCCTCTGTCTTATTATCCCTCTTTCAATTAGAAGGCACTTGTCAATTTCTTATGTTTAAAACAAACAAGTAAAAAATTGCCTGTGCTTGGAAAATGAATATTTCAATACCGTGGAGACCTTCCATTAGCCTTCAACTTCCATACTCAGAGTGCATAAATGAAACACTGTTTCTCAAAATCATTTCATTGATAAGTTGCAGTGAATATTTATTCCTTTGTGAGCTCTGGGATTTCAGGCAAGGTGCAATGCTCAAAACTTCTTTGAACTTTTTGTTTTCTCATATGCACAAATGGGAATAATAACACCTACCTCATAAGATTGTTGTGAAGTTGATTAAATAAGATCATACATGTAGAGTACCTGGCACAGTGCCTAGGATATAAGTAGGAGCTCGACAACTGTAATCCCCTTTCTGGTTTCTTAAGAAGTAGCCAACTAAACAGTTGAGGAGATTGGGGATAGTTTCATGGAAAAGATAATGTTTGAACAAGTCCTTCAAGTTCAAGCATGGGTAGAATGGTGTAATGGAGAGATGTATTAAAGTGGTATTTAAGGTAAATTAATGTAATAGACAGGGTTGAAAGGCTGGATTCAGGGAGAGCCATTATGTGCTTTTCACATGTGTCTAGGAACAATGAAGGGGGAAAGTGAATATTGGAAACATATCAAAGACAAGACCCAGAAGAGTTATTGATCTCCTGGATTCAGGAATTACTGAGTTGATGCCACAAGGACCCCAAGCTTGGTAGGAGATTGGGAGAGGGGCAGTGCTGGTGAATGAAGAGAAATGGAGAGAGACAGGGAAAGCCATGCTTGAGATACTGTTGAAGGTGGGGTTTAGAAAGCAGTGGGCTTGATATTTAACTGCGTTAATATTTAACTAGGTATTTAAGAATTCTAATAAAATATTAAGGTATTTAAATAGAAAAAGGAAGAGAGAAAAACTAAAGCTTTGGTGAGTTTTTAAAAAACACATGCACACGCAAAGAAGAACTGGGCAGCATCCGAGGAGATTCATTAATTAAAACCATTGCACTGAATGAGTCTCCTAAGAGAAAGAACACTTGAAGACCAAGTATTAAGCTTCATGAAAGTACTCAGTTAAGGAGGAATAAGAGGAAGCTGAATGGGTGAAGAACCCCTGAAAGAGGGCTACGAAAGATGGAATGAGACGGAGAGTACCTGCCAGAGAAGGGAGGAGCACTGGCATAGAGGACTCACGCCAGACATAGCAAAGAGGCCGAGGGAGGGTGTGGCGTGGCTTGCGTTTCAGCGCTACTGAGCCTTTTCTCTTGGCCTGCTTCCTCATGTCCCTTTCTCCATGCCTTTTCCTGTCGTTCCCATCATTAAATGTTGAAAGCAGAACTAGAAGTGTTGAAAGCCAGCCCTTTACCTTCCTTCTCCGAAATAGCCTTTCTTCTGTTTGGTGTACAAAAAGCCCTGAACTCTGAGAGCTCAAGCAGTCTCTTAGTCTCTCTGACTCTCAATCTCTTTACCCCAAATTGGAATCATACCTACCATCTCCCTGCATTTGGAAAAGCATGAAGCAGGGATACAGACTAAAAGTGCTTTCATCAAGGACTTGTGCAAACAAAAGTCCTGGTGTCTTCATCCATTTTTGTGTTCCTATGAAAGAATACTTGAAGCTGGGTAATTTATAAAGAGAAAAGGTTTATTTGGTTTGTGATTCACCAGGTTGTACAAGAAGCATAGCACCAGCAGCTGCTGCTTGTGAGGGCCTTAGGAAGCTTTCACTCCTGCAGAAGGCAAAGAGAAGAAGCTGTGTGCAGAGATCACGTGGAGAAAGAGAGAAAACAAGAGTCCAGGAGGGAGGTGCCAGGCTTTTTGCACAACCGGCTGTCACCAGAAATAATAGAGCAAGAACTTACTCACTACCACAAGGATGTCACCAAGCCATTCATGAGGGATCCACCCTCATCACCCAGACACCTCTCATTAAGCTGCATCTCCAACATTGGAGATTTTTGTTTTGTTTTGTTTTGTTTGAGACGTGGTCTTACTCTGTCACCTAGGCTGGAGTGCAATGACAGGATCATGACTCACTGCAACCTCTGCCTCCCAGGCTAAAGTGACCCTCTCACCTCAGCCTCCTAAGGAGTTGGAACTACAGGCCCCATACCACCATGCCAGTCAATTTTTGTGCTTTGGGAGGGTAGAGACGGGGTTTGCCATGTTGGCCAGACTGGTCTCACATTCTAGGGCTCAAGCCATCCACTGGTCTCAGCCTTCCAAAGTGCTGGGATTAGAGGCATGAACCACCATGCTCAGCTGTGAATCATATTCCCACATGAGATTTGGATGGGTGAAATATCCATACAGTAAGAGCTGGTAGATATCAAGCATATAACCTAGGTAGATAGATGGTTGCTAAAAGGTCGTCTTTAAATCACTTACTTTTTCTCATTTGTAGATTTTTACAGATTATTTCTTTATAAGCTTAGTGATCTGTTTTAATATTGTTATAAATTCTCAGAATCTCAACAGGGAATTGAAGGTGTTTGTGCAGCGTTATGCCTCTTAGATGTAATTGTCATTTGAACCTGAAATTATCTTTACTTTCATGCCTAGTTAGTAATCATTTGATTACATGATTACGCGGAGTGAACATAGGAAAGAGTAACTGAAGGAGAAAAGTGGCTCAAGCCTTTTTTCTTCCTTCTAGATAAGTATATTTCAGCTTGTTTCAATGCATAAAATATAAGTCTGTAATATTCACAATGGTTTAAAATGCTACAAAATACTTCCATTTCCTAAAATTTTTAGCAAGCTTTTTAGTCCTAAAAATCAATCATGAGAAAGTTAAAGTAGAGCACATGTGGAAATTTTGAAGTTAATATCTAGGAAGTTAATATCTAGACTGTAAATGAGGAAATGTGAGATGCAGATGTGTCCGGTAAGTTATGTGCATTTCCCAGAGTCTTACTTTGATTTGTTTTGTTTGTTTTGTTTTTGAGGTAGAGTCTTGCTCTGTCGCCCAGGCTGGAGTGCAGTGGTACGATCTCGGCTTACTGCAACCTCCGCCTCCTGGGTTAATGCGATTCTCCTGTCTCAGCCTCCTAAGTAGCCGGTACTACAGGAATGCACCACCATACCCAGCTAATTTTTCTATTTTTAGTGGAGGCGGGGTTTCGCCATGTTGTCCAGGCTGGTCTCAAACTCCTGGCCACAACTGATCCACCCACCTCGGCCTCCCAAAGTTCTGGAATTACAGGTTGAGCCACTGTACCCATCCTTACTTTGATTTTTTTAAGAAAAATTTTAAAAAGTTATCTTTCAGAATTTTTTCCCCTCAATTTTTAGAAGGCGAGCGTAGATAACAGTGCTTTTTCTTCTGATATAGTCACTGTGGAGAGAGGGTGGCTTTGGTTCATATTTACATTACACTGTCACTTCCTTTACAGGCAGTGTGCTAAATTGTAGTGTTTTTTGTTTTTCCTATATTCCCCAGAATCTGTGGCACACAAAGGAATTTGAACATATTTCTCATAGAAACCTCATAAATTAATGATTAATCCCTCATTAATTCTTATATCCCTCATTATATTCTTGATTGTCCATTTCTTAGACACATGTGCATGCACACAAGTTAGTGAGTATACTATATAATTATTACTGAGAAGTGGTGTAAATAAATGTTTTTATGAACAGTTATAAAAGTCTTCAGTAAAAAGGATCTGTTTGATATCATTAGGTGTGTTACACATAAACATGCATGCACATTCGCCCTTCTGTGGCAGTATGGAGCCTTGCAGTGCTGTCCACAGAACCAGAATGAACAGAATAATGCAAGCAGCTTTACCGTTACTATTTCATAAAAGCCCTGTGGATCATAGCATGGTACTTCCCTGTTAGAATTCTATAGCCTTGCATTTGGCTTTGTATTTTACCACAGACATACTGTTATTAGAAGAAAATATTTTGTATACAGCTCACGTCCCATATTTCTGCCCTAAGATTGCCAGGTAAGTACCTGATTCTTCAAAGTTGAACTTCAAACTGGAATCCCACAATTCAAATGAGAGTCCTAGCCATTCCCTTTTTTTTAGTTTTGAGTTTAGAATTCTTATTTCCTGTCTCTTAGTAAAGAACATTTTGTACTTTAAAGTTTGCAGATGTTTGAAAAGGATGTGTGTTCTTTGGATTTAGGCATTAATAAGGGTTCCTTATAACTTCTTTCTCTTTTCTTTTTTCCAGATATGGGAAAATAGTCTCCACAAAGGCAATATTGGATAAGACGACGAACAAATGCAAAGGTATGTTTTCTTGGCTGGTTATTTGGTAAATGATAGCTTTAGAAAAATGATGGAATTTAAAACCTGATCTTTGGTTTCAAAACCACCTCCATTTTCTTAGAAACTAGATCTTATGTATCACCCAGTTTCTGTCTTGCACAGGGTCAGCATATTGCTTACGTTTGTCCCTGGTTAGGTTTTGGCTAGAAACCCAACAGCAGCTAGCAGTTTGCCAGAATTCCAGATTTGACGCCAGTAGAGTTAACTTGCAAAATACTGGTTGGCATTTAGCCCTTGCTTTTAAAAGGGGAGTAGAGTTAGAAAATAGCTTTTCTTTCCTGAGCCTGAGGAGATTAGAGCTGCTTACTGAAAACCATTGGACTGTACTAAAGAACTGAAAAGATTACATATTGTGCAAATTGGCTCTATTAATTAGAATAGAGTAGTTTTAAGCAGTACTTAATTACATGTTTCAATACTCCCAATTGTTCTCTGCTGAATGCCTGTTGACAATATTGGCAGCGGGGAGGAGAGAACCATTTTCACTGACCAAATTGTAATAGGGAAGGGAGGTCATGCACCCCTTTGAAATATGCTGCTGCATTAATTTGATGCACTGACCTTCAGTTTTCCATGTAATTAGGATGAGCTCATCCAGCCCCATGAGCTGGAAGAGGAGGCGTCTACAGTAGGCAGCTCTGATGCTCTGTGGTTCTGACTTTTAATGATCCAGCATCTTAACAATAGGCATGTGATTTCTAGGAAAAGGGAAGAATAGAGTCAGCTGACTTTGAATCTAACTACTGACCCCTTGAATTGAAATAAGTTGACAGGAATAGGCACAGAAAGCAAATCTCCTCATTAATTAGACCCCAGTTTTTCAAGTAGTAGTGACGGGGCAGTGGCTTAGCACAATCTGAAAAAGGCAGAGAACATAAATGAACCCTATGGTAGGGGCCTCTCCTTATAAGTCAAGGATTTCCTTTAATCTAAACTTGAAGTGGTTCATTGTATTTCTGTCTCTTCTTCAAAGTGTCTAAATGTAAAGGAGCTATTGTGGCAAATAGCTAAGCCCATGTTTTATCAACATGGCACATTAAGGCAGTTTTGCCTTGGGACAGTGAATAGACTGTGCTTTATATAAAGTGGTACCCAATAAATATTTGAAATGAATTAAACTAGAGAGAGTCAAATTGTAGACCGACATGCATATACTTAGTTTCCAAGATTAGTCTTATTTAGCATTTATAAATGATTTGGGAGAGCCGAGACACAGGAAAAAAATCTTTTGGTTTTATAAAGAAAAATAGACTCTTGCAGGCATAAAAACAGGAAGCTGATCACCAACATTACTTTCAAACGAGAGAAATCAGAGTAGCCAAGTGGTTTTAACCATATCCAACCTCCCCTCTTTTCCTTCCCCACCCCAAAATAAATCTTACATGTCGGCTCAGTGTGTTGAAAAACAGAGCTGCCCTAATTAACTAAAAGAAAGGACCCAGAGGTTAAATTCTTCACCACACCCCTGAACTGAAAACCACACTATTTTACACTCTACTGCAAAAGCAACCTATTCCATAGAAGCCAAAATTCCTCCAAGTGTTCTACATGATCTAGAAAAGATATGGGTAAAAATAAACTAATGCTAAATCTAACATGTTGTCATAATGCAAACCCTTAACAGTTGTTAAGGGTCCACAGTGGAGAAATTTATGGACTTCTAACTAAGGGTAGGACTCATTCAGAACTGATGTTAGATACAAGAAGTCTCCTGGAGACCTTCCTTTAAAGTGGTTCTTAGGAGACACTGCTTTTGGGTGTGTGGCCAGTAATAGAAACCTCCCAGGGCTCTCCGCCTCACACGAGCCTCCCAGCAATAGGTGTCAACAGATACCTGGTGGGTTGAGAGGGTGGGTGAGTGAGTGAGTGGAGAGGGTAAGAATGAGTTTATAAAATCCTAGAAGCAAGAAAAAAGTAATTTTAGGACAAATGAGAAGAAATAACACTTAACTTAGCTCATAATAAAGTTAGATAACATGTTACCCAAGATAACTTGACGTGATAGGTAGATAGGTAGGCATAAAGATGATTGATAAATGAACATAAATAAATATATAAAACATTATAGAATATTAATATAAATTAAAGCTACTTGTGTTATATACTAATTTTTTGAAATTAAACAAATCAAAGAACCTTATATATGGGAATGAGAAATCTTACAGGGTTATAGAACATCTTTTACCACAAAACGTATATTCAGAACCTGTATTCTCAAGAGAATTTGTCTAAAGGAGACATTAGACAGAAGTAACATTTTCCTAAGTTGTTAAATTTTAAAATTCACAACTCAGTTGCTGTTTTACATTTTAATTTTTAATCAAAGTTTAGCCAACAAAAGGCATTTATAGGCTCTCCAGTACTGGTAAATGTGGCAGTTCAGTACCAAAAAAAAAGCTCATAGAAGATTGGTTATGAAATTGATTAATTATTTATACTTACAGAAGTGCATGTAGGACCAGAACACTTAGCACACATGAGCAAAAATAGTTTCAGGATGAATTAGACCAACAGGAAAAATAAGGGTAAAAGTGGGCAGCTTTAAGTTATTACCAAATCGGGCCCTGTGTTTCCTAGTGGCCAAGGCAAAAATAGAACACATAGCTCTTCGCATGATTCAGTCATCACAATGTGAGAGAAAAATACAGGGAGCAAGAGTAACAAAACTATTCCTGGTCCTGAAACCTGAGAGGAATTCTCCTGGAAGCCTCAGTGAGAGGTCACCATGTTACTTAGTGAACCCTGCCTTCAAAAACATCTTTACGTCTATTTATATAATCAAATTCATAGAGCCTGTATAACTCAAATTTTATATAGTCTTCTATTTACTTGAGAGTAATACAGATAGAAAACATGAAAGAGCACAAGGTTTCATACTTAACTATTATGTTTGTCTTCAGCAAATGGTTATAAAACAGCCCTAGTATAGTAGGCATTGGGAAAGGCCAGAAAAGGATGTGAAGTTAACTAAAATACAAGCTTTATGGATTTCTCTATAAGAAAATAATAGATAAAAAGGAAAAATCTTAAATATCCATCAATAAAAGCTGTATCTTTTTCATTGTAGCTGGGTGCTCATTTATGACCCACTGAAACTGTATATGAGAGAGAGAGTATGTGCATGTATGTGCATGTGTGTGTATCCACAGAGTGTTGTTGCATGTTAGCATGGACAACAGATGTCTTAAAAAAACATCCAAGATATCTTTAACCTAATTGTTAGCCTGGCAGTTGAGTAGCATTCTCTGTTTTACCCACGTCAACCTCTTCCTTTTGCTCTCCAAACTGGCTTTTTCTCTACTGTCTAAATCAAATTAAGCCTTATTTCAGCCCAATTCCAGGTAATACAAGGAAGCTGCTTCTTGTTTCAGCGTTAGGATTCATCTCTCCTGAAACATCTATTCCTGTAGTCAATAGTCTGCTCCATCTCATTATAACTTATTTCGTTACCAGGCAATATTTTTGGTACTAATACTGCAAAACTGACTTTGTTTTGTTTCTGAGCTTTCTGCTTGACTTTATTGATGTTGATTTTGACACTAGATCATACTATCTAAATTATTACTACTTTATAATATTTCTGTAAGTAAATGATAGGGCTGGCTCCTCTTCTAAACAACCTTGCAATGTTGCTTTTTTTTTTTTTTTTCCCAAAATATTCTTACTCATTTAAAATTAGTTTGAGTTCCAAGAAAGATCCTGGTATTTTGCCTGGTACCCTGTTTCTTTAGTGTACTAAATATAACTTGACCCTTTTCTCAATAATGTAACAATTATCACAGAGAAAAGTCTGCGATTCTCTATTTTGATCCAGTGATACTCCTCGGATCTGTTGAGATTCATGAAGCTATTAGTGCTTATGCTGTGTAAGTCCTATTCTTTGCCTAGTTTTTCTCTTTTATTGCTTGTTAGTAGTTTTCTCTGCTAGATGCCATTCATATACTTATGAAGACAGAAGACCAGCACGTTAAAAATGTTTATAAAGCTATGGGTAAAGAAACTTTGAACCAGAGTATCTCTAGGAGGTTATGTGTTTGTTTTGTTATGTTTTGTATTTAAAATTAAAGAATATGAACTGCCAAAATGTATTTTGGTGTCTTGAGGCATTTTTCCTAGCTCTTCTTTATTTTGAAAGGGCGTGATGAGCTGTATTTTAAGAAAATAAGTATGTTGTCTTTAACCAAGTGCTAAAACTTAGATTATTTTATGTTTGGGCTATCTAATAGTTGTACTTACTCTAATTTTTATAGATTATATTTGCAGCATCTAATAGTTGTACTTATTCTAATTTTTAAAAATACAAGTTTACTAAATAAGCATAATTTTTGTTTCTGTCATTTGTAAACTCTGTAGGATAGCTCCATCTTTCTTACTGAATCATTGAAATGCTGTTTCTCTGAAGTTGATTTTTTTTTCCTCCTTTTTTAAAAATTTCTTTTTTTTTAACCTTGGTTGGCAACTTAGATGTCATCTTTTTTTTTCCAGTAACTACAGGATATCTATGATCTTTAATAGGGAAACGCTGGTTCTTTAGCCCCCGACTCCCTCTGAAGAGAGGCTTGTCTGGCTGGTGATAGATGACAGGGAACAAGAGCCCAGGAGGCCGCTGCCCTACAGCTGCGAATGCCTGAGCTCCCTCAGGACATTTTCATCTCTCTTGCCTGTACCAGAAACAAAGTAGAGCCGTTCATTTACCCTTTACCTAACCACAGAATAATAGCTTAAATACTAAGTGTGTTTTGCATTTCAGGATACGGTTTTGTGGACTTTGACAGCCCTGCCGCAGCTCAAAAAGCTGTGTCTGCCCTGAAGGCCAGTGGGGTTCAAGCTCAAATGGCAAAGGTGAGTTGAGAGCCAGCAATGGCTTCTCTGTTGCACAGCTTTGGTTGTGAAGCCCGACAGGTCTGCTTTTTCTATCGCATCCTTATTCTCTCCTTCATCCCGCTCAGCACAGCTCCTTCTGGACACCTGTCCTATGCTTCTGCAGCCGCCACAGTCACTATTGTGCAGAGGACTATTCCTCATAACTTAACCTCTGAAGGAGTATTTGTAAATATATAAAATTTACATAGTAAATTATGTAACCCCATAAGCAAATTGAGAAATAGCAGATTTTCTCAGAGAATCAGGTATTTGTGAGTCTCTGTAAGATCTGTCCTGTTTAAAAAAAAAAATTAAATGTCAATGCTTAAGAAATGTATACACTTCTAGACATGTTTCAAAAGATAATTGTGTATAGCATGTTCCATTTCAAAAATATATATAACTGGCACATTATACAACTATTAAAACAAGTAGTTTTAATGGAAATGTAAGTTACAGATGTTAGTTTTTTGTACAGTAATGAGACATTTTTAGATATTGATTATTGATGAGATATAAATCTACTTTTTAGTAGTTCTATAATGACTTTATTCAAGACTTGTTTCTGATGAACTTTTAGCATATTTTAGATGACCAATATTGTTGAAAATGTCTTCAGGTGAAGAATATGCCTGAATGTTAGGGGATTATAAAATGGGAGACTGTGTTTCATGCTTAATATGTATTTTAGCACAGCACACATGGATATTAGTTATGATAAGATACATTTTCCTTGAAAACTTTCATGTTATGGTAGTTTCCCTCTACAGTTTTGACTTAGAATATCAGTTTCTGAATGTAAATGGAGTTGACCAGCCAGTCATTGTGTCTTTCTCTTTGCATTAGGTTTGTCCTGAAAGTTAGTTTAAGATGCTCAGACCCTCTTCCAAAAGTAATGATGCCTTAGATAGACTTTATGGCCTTGAAGAAGTTGGCTTTACATGATCTAAGTCCCTAGTTCAGGTGCAGTCATAATTCTTAAAGCGGGAGGGAACTTAGATTGTCTGGTGCATCCACCCCCAACCCCATTTTCAAATGAGTATGGCCTTTTTATTAAGAAGAGCTAAGGCTCAAAGAGGAGAGTCACCCTTGGAATGGCACGCGTCTCTTAAGTGTTTATGTTCTGTAGTATAGGTTCCATTATCCACCAAACACATTTAGGAGTCTTTGTTGAATAAACTGATATTTATGTCCCAGACTTTATTATCCAAGTGTAAGTTTGGGTTACATCCTAATGCCTACTTCCTGCAGTACAGTTATTAAGACATCTGTATAATTACGTAATAAAAATCTGAGTCCTTCAATTGCTACAGAAAATATTTTCAAGCCTGAAACTCAGCAGTTTGATCTTTTGAGTATTCTTTTTAAAAGAGTGATAGTTTTATATTATCTGGCTTCTTGAAGTAAAGAGGAATGTAATTTTATACTGTCTTCTACTTCCGAATGGTAGCACGGAAGTAAGTAGACATTGCCATTTAATATTTTTAAAACTTTACATTGAGTTGACTTACTTTAGATTTTCTTAAACTCCAAAATAAGAAGTTAAAATAAACAGAAACTATATGTATGTATGTGTGTATATGTGTGTGTGTGTGTGTGTGTGCGTGTGCGTGCATGTGAGACACACTTATTTTTTCTTTTCTTTTTTTTGAGACAGACTTTTGCTCTGTCACCCAGGCTGGAGTGCAGTGGCACAGTCTTGGCTCATTGCAACCTCCTCCCACCAGGTTCAAGCAATTCTCCTGCCTCAGCCTCCCAAATAGCTGAGACTTCAGGCACCTGCCACCACATCTGGATAATTTTTGTATTTTTAGTAAAGACAGGGTTTCGCCATATTGGTTAGGCTGGTCTTGAACTCCTGGCCTCAAATGTTCCACCTGCCTTGGCCTCCTAAAGTGCTGGGATTACAGGCATGAGCCACTGCACCTGGCCTCAATAAATATTGAGCACCAAGATTGTCAGATTATTTATCCATCATTTAGAGCTTCCTTGTGACATTATTGAAAGACGGTGATTATGAGATTTTAAATATGTTTATTGTGACTATATGATACCTGTGTTGCATAATGATTTGCAGAATGTTTAATCTGGCTCTGTAAACAATGGGTACCCAGGTGCTGTATAAGCAAGACTCTTAGGGCACACCCATAAAATAACTTTCTTCTTTCCTCCACTGCCCATTCTATTAATAATGTACTCACTGAAGCTCCTTGCTTTTGGATAAAATCCTGGGCAAGTCTCACGACTTCTCCAGCCACTGTCATTATCTCATGAAGCTCCCCCAGCTTCTTTTGTTTCAGGTGTTTCTGGTTGATTTTTTCATTTTGTTTTCAGTAGAATGCCTCAGTTTTTCATAGCCAAACTCCATAAAGCATACATATGTTTCAGTACATTTTCAGTCATTTCTGTTTACATTTCCATTGTCCAACCTCAGTACAATACTTTTAACAAGACATATGTGAAGAGTCTCAAGTTGCTTAGCAAATACAGTTTGCGGAATGTCAGACTCATGTGTAGATGTTTTTAAAACTGCTGAGAGTCAATATAAGGGATGTGTGTCTTGGATATTGTTGGTGCTGAGAGAGAGATCATAGCCTAAAAAGCAGTTGTTGGCTGACACAACCGTATTGATTATTTGGTGATCAGGAAGCCATGTTTCTATCGCAACAGAACCATTTGTTTTATGTGTGCACACATACACAGAGACAGATGTAATGACTGTATTTAGTTGCATTTTAGGGAATTATAGAAAAATAGGAAAATAAAATAGTTACATTTTAGAAAACTTGGTTGAGGAGATTATGACTGACGTGTAATACATTATAATTTTCCCTATTTAGCATGAAGTGAAATAGGCTCTCGGTTATCATTTTGATGCTGAATTTCTCATTTTCAGGAACAGATTATGATGTTAAATGTGCGATGCTTATAATTTAATACTCCAATACTGTTTATTTGACAAAAATTTTGAGTATCAGGTAGTAAATCTTCAGCCAAAGCTTCTCCCTTCCCTGGATTAGGTCTGCGCCATGTAGCATGTTTATAGTGAGATGAGCACACGATTAATTTCTTTCCTGTTTCCAAAGTTTGTGTTTTTCCCACTCTTCCTTCAGCTCACTAGCCATAGCTTTGTTTAACCCCTCCAGGGTTGGTGTGCTGGAAAAGGATGACCTGACAAAGAGGTCATCTGATGTTGATTTCTGTAGCCAGGCAGCATGCTGATGCCTTCTCTCATGGAATGCTTTGGTTTTCTGAGATCTTTAACCAACTCCATCCCCACTTCCCCAGATTGATATTTGTCCTAAAGCTCCTTGAAGTGAAAGAATACATGTCCTCAGGTTGACATGCTCAGCTCCTGATAATCTGATGGTCAGTCTTCAGCCCCTTTCTGCTGGGATTTCTTTGCCTCTCGAAGCAGCCTTCTTAGGAGGATCTAACACAACCCTGGGCCAACTCTGTGTGGTCCACATCTGATGTCCCTTTGCTAGTCATCGCTAAGAGAGAGTTACTTCCCAGTCTCACTTGTGGGCCCTTCAGCCTTTCTCCTTGAAGATTCCTTAGATTTTAAGTTGGACATCAATCTGCTGTAGCCACTCAGCTTCTTGAGACGCAGATTAAGCTCCCTGAGTGGTCGCCCCTCTTGCTTGACTGACAGTAAGAGGAAAGTGGTTCAGTTGTTGAGACTTGGAACACCTCAGCATTTCCCTCCCAATAAATGCTCACTCTCAGTCTCTCCAGTTTCTTAGACAGAGATAGGAGGTGGGTGGTCAGTTAAGTGTCCCAAACCAGTTCTCAGCCAGCTCCTTGTAGGCTATCTTTAGGTGGTCTAGTTTCTCACTCTGGAATATTGGAGCCTGACACTCAGTGTTTTGTGGTCTCTGCTGAAACAGAATTTAAAAGGGTTGTATTTTAGCAAAACCTAAAATGCAATTAAAAAAAAAAAAAGAATGTAAAGAATGTAGAGGCTTCATTCAGAGTAGCCCTTGAACACTTACCTAGGCATCATTTCCAATGCCTGTAATATTAAGCAGCATAGAATATTAAATATACACTGTTTTGAAGAAGCCTTTATAATGCATTTATTCAAAACTGGACTGGGTATTGATTGGCACTGTATGTCGTGTCTGCAGTGCTCTTCAAGTAGTAGCTTTCCCCCGGTTGAAAATGAGCACTGTTCAAAGACCTCTTTAGGAAGCTTGATATTATAAATTGGCTAGGGAAAAGAACCCCTTCCTCCGTCATCTGTGGTGAGAACAAGTACTCAGGTTCAGAGCTACTGGCCAGGTACTAATATTCTGCATATTGTGAATTTCTTTAGGTCCCTTTAGAATGACTTGAAATTCCTAGACCTGATTTCTTTTTTATTATATCATTAAAGTTACAAAAGATATTTTAAATGTCAGTGGGTTTATTATTCTATATACCATAGAACCATGAGTCTGAGTATCTAGACTTGACTTAGCCCCTTTATGCTGTCTGGATAAAGGAGCACCTGACACATTCTTTCAGGGAGACAGTTTTTTTTGTTTTGTTTTGTTTCGTTTTGTTTCGTTTTGTTTTGTTTTTTGAGACAAGACCTAGCTCTGTCACCCAGGCTGGAGTGCAGTGGGGTGCTCTTGGCTCACTTCAACCTCTGCCTCCCAGGTTCAAGTGATCCTCCCACCCTCAGCTTTCTGAGTAGCTGGGACTACAGGCACATACCACCACACCTGGCTAATTTTTTTATTTTTTGCAGAGACCAGGTTTTGCCGTGTTGCCAGGCTGGTCTTGAACTCATGAGGTCAAGCAAACCACCTGCCTGGGGCTCCCAAAGTGATGGGATTATACGCATGAGCCACCACACCGGGTGGGGAGATGATTTTTAAAAGGAATTTTAGTCCATTTCCTGTGCTTGGATGATAGGGAGGGAACCCATCACTTTCCACTTTCCTCTAGTGAACTAATCAGGATACTATAATGTGTTGAAAACTCATATTGCCATATGCCTTTCACTAGATGAAAGTGGAAGGTGATGGGTTCCCTCCCTATCGTCCTTACATAAGGATGAAAAAATCTTTCATCCTTACATAATGAGAAAAAAAAAAATAAAGAGCAATACCTTAGAGGATAGGTGCAGAAATATAATATTGTTTGAAATACTGGCTACCTGAGTTGAAAAAGAACCCCACAGATATTTAAAACTAAATTTCAAAACTGCAAATTGTGAGCATTAGAGACCAGTGATTTTTTTTTTATTCGTGTTTTAATTTTCAGTGCTTTGCTTGGTACCTGCCATATGGTAGGTTTTAAGTATTTGTTTAATTGATGATCAAAGAAATTAATTGAGAAAATAACTTTTTTTTAAGTTTAGGCAGCTATTGAGTATTAAGAAAGGGACAGTTAAAAATTATATCCATCAAGTACACTGATGAAACTTAACCAACAGTAATGGCCTTGGGCCTTTTGGAAAACCTGTTTATGTTAAACTAGGCGAATGTTTCAAATGTGTGCATCTTTCAAATAAAAGACTCAGATTGTATAAAAAGAAAAGAAACCCAGATAATGAGCTACAAAGACAGGAAGACAGAAAAATCGAATGGACATTGTTTATATCTATTAACAAA
The DNA here is from genome assembly GCF_048565385.1 of Saimiri boliviensis. Lineage (NCBI taxonomy): Eukaryota > Metazoa > Chordata > Mammalia > Primates > Cebidae > Saimiri > Saimiri boliviensis. The sequence goes on from NC_133453.1 coordinate 79,268,999, forward strand.
GTGACTTCTGTAGGTCATTCAATTCCTCCTATGGCCTGAAGAGGGTCAGCAAATCCTCTTATGTTGTTTGGCTCTTAGGAAGTTTACACATTTTTTTCAGTAAATAGGCGGTCAAACGAGCAAGAATGCAATCCCTCCTCTCCATGCAGAGCTCCACCATACTCTGAGCAGTTTGCATTCACATTCTAGTGAGTGGCTGTCTGCTGGTTGGTGAACCTATTCGGTACAAGAGAAGACAGATGTCTGCTCTTTCTGCCAAGTCCCGGTTCTTGCATTTTAGGAACCATACCACATGCAAGGGGAGGTTTTGTTAATTTCTTTCCAATGATGACTGAGTGCTTTATGCTTTGCAGGACTCCTGAGCCTGGCTTTTCTGTTCATGTGAACGTTGGTAGCTGTTTATCCCTTTCATGGCCAATGTGGGATCTAGTTTTCTACTTTTTTTTTTAATTGCGTTTTAGGTTTTGGGGTACATGTGAAGAACATGCAAGATTGTTTCATAGGTACACACATGGTAGTGTGGTTTGCTGTCTTCCTCCCCATCACCTATATCTGGCATTTCTCCCCATGCTATCTCTCCTCAACTCCCCACCCACCGCTCTCCCTCCCCTATTTCCCCCCACCCGACTTGTTAATGGAAGCCTTTGAACCCCTTCCATGCCTAGGGACAAAGGAGGCCCGTTGACCCCATTTTTATGTTTGGTCACCTGTAATTGAAAGAATAAGTGTTGTGTTTTTTTTTTTTTTTTTACCAGACAGCATTGTAAATAATAAACTAGTTATGGTTGTCACTGATTTTAAACATACTAAAGTATCCTCATTTCAAGAGCCACCACCTATTATTGCAAGTATTATATGTCCTGTTCACAGTGAATGTATGGTTATAAGAATGCATGGACAAAAACTAAAAAGAAAGTAAAATTTAAAAAGAAAACACCCATGAAAAGAAAGGATTAAAAAAAAAAAAAAAAAGAATTCACAGACATTTTGTTATTTTCTGGCATGTGCTGCCAGCTTGGAGTTTCTTCCCATTCTTTTTTTTTTTTTTTTTTTTTTTTGGTTACTACAACTTTGTGGGCAATGTTTGCAAGATATGTTGACCATTTGAAAAGAAATGTATGTAAATTATGTTAGCCCTAAGGATCATCCCAAATGAAATTAGGTTTTTAACTGACAGGGCTGTCGCTGCTGAAAACAAATGCATTAACATCATAGGAAATATTTATCTGCATTAGTCTACTCTGTTTCACTATATCAAAGCGTGGGTTAAGAGCACAGTTTCTTTCTGGATTCTGATTTTTTTTAGCACTTTTTAATATTATTTCCTCATCAGTAGACTTTCAAGTTGAATCAAGAATTTAAAGCATGTGTAATATTTTAAATAATATTTTAATAACAGAAGCAACTAAAACACAGATGTAGTGCCTACATTGTCGATCCCCTTTTAAAAATTCTTTTCACACATAACAAATTCTCCTATGAACATTCTTAAATATGACATTTAGATTTTCCTAATTGTAATTTTAAAAGAAAGTTCACTCCATATATATATATATATATATATATATATATATATATATATATGTGTGTGTGTGTGTGTGTATGTATGTGTGTATGTGTGTGTGTGTGTGTGAGAGAGAGAGAGAGAGAGAGAGAGAAATAGTCTTACTCTATTACCCAGGCTGCAGTATGGTAGTGTGATCACAACTCACTCCAACCTTGAACTCCTGGGCTCAAGCAATCCTCCTGCCTCAGCCTCCCAAATAACTAGGACTACAGGTGTGCACCACTATACCTGGTTAATTTTTTTATTTTTTTCAAAGAGTTGAGGTCTCACTATGTTGCCTAGGCTGGTCTCAAACTCCTGGTCCCAAGCGATCCTCCCACCTTGGCTTATACTGGGATTTACAAGCATGAGCCATTGTGCCTAGCCTCACAATATTTTGATACGTGTTTCTTCTGTAACATTTTTTATACCACATCACTGTCCAAAGGGTGTTTTAGTGCCCTTCAATTAAGGGGTCCCTAGCTTTATTAAAAGATAGAATCTAAAATCAAATCTACGATGGGTTTGATCACATCATTCGCCTGCTTCCATGCCTCTGAAACCTCCCTATTTTTCAAGATGTAGCTTTCAAACTGCAGTTTCTCCTTCTTCACGTTTCCCCATCACCTACCGGAGTATAGTCATATGTTGCTTAATGATGGGGATACAGTCTGGTGAATGCCTTTTTAGGTGATTTTGTCATCATGTGTACATCATAGAGTGTACTTACACAAACCCAGATGGTGTAGCCTGCTATCCACCCAGGCTAGGTGGTATGGCCTCTTGCTCTTAGGCTACTATCCTGTACAGCCTCTTACTGTACTGAATACTGTCAGCAGTTATAATATAATGATAAATATTTGTGTATCTAAACGTAGAAAAGGTACAGTAAAAATATTGTGTAAAAGATAAAAATGGTGCACCCTTATAGGGCACTTACCATGACTGGAGCTTAGAGGACTGGAGGTTGTTCTGGGTGAGTCAGTGAGTGAGTGATGAGTGAATGGGAAAGCGTAGGACGTTATACTGCTGTAGACTTTATAAACACTGTACACTTAGACTATATCAAATTTATTTTTAAAAATTTCTTCATTAATAAACTGGCTTATTTTAATTTTTTTACTTTATAAACTTTTAAATTTAACTTTTTGATTTTTTGATACTTAGCTTTAAACAGCTGTACAAAAATGTTTTCTTTATACCTTTATTCTATAAGCATTTTTCTATTTTAGAATGTATTGTTTATTACTTTCTAAACTTTTTTTGTAAAAAATTAAGACACTAACACACATATTAGCCAAGGCTACACAGAGTCAGGATCATCAAGATATCACCAGGTGATAGGAAGTTTTCATCTCTGTTCCAGGACCACCATCATATATGTCATCTGCCATTAACTGAAATGTCATTGTGCAGCTCATGACTGCATGACATAACAAGATAAACATGGCTTATCTTCATGGAGTATCAGTGTTACTTACTGGTATTAGGTTCAAAACATTGTTTCTCTATTAAAGTAAACTTAGGAAGTAGATTGCAAAATGTACATGACTTTTTTAAAGATAAAACACAAGACTTCAAGAACATTTTTACGTAATTATTCTTCTTGCTTTCAGCACTGCTTAAGTAGGAAACTTGAAGCAACAGTGACTGACAAAATCAAACCTTTAGATAGCCTTTTGCAAGCCTCTTGACTTCTGTTTGATCCTCGGGTCCCAAGTCAATGCCATGTCCTCTGAACAAAGTATTTCCTCCCTCATCTACTCTTGAGTTTAGCTTTTCCAAGAGTCTAAAATTTGCCCTACCCAGAATTGACTATGCATATGGCTTTGTGATTTCTTGTTTTCGTTAAATTAGCTCTGTTTTTACTATTGGTGATCATGACTCAAAAGTGGTATAAACTTTGCCATAGAGCAGAGGATGGGAATTTGGGCAGAGTCCCTGTTGGACTCTAGATAACTTGGTCCAGAATCCTTCATATATCTCTAAATTGAATTATTAGCAGTAATAGCTTCCTGCGCAATAGTGTGCCTAAAATGGACTCCTAAAAATAACAGTGGAGGAGAGGTCGGTTATTTTTAGAAATACTGCAAACAACTGAGAGTTGTGGTTCCATGAGGGCATCCTCTCCAACTCAGTAGTGCCATTTTCAGATCTGCTCAAAAGGGCTTGGTGGGATCATGTCTGGCCTGCACAGATTGTCCAAGCTTCAGACACTGTTTTCAAGTGTCCAAGGTGACTTTGGTGTTCTGTAGTTCCCATGGTCTCACTTAGTACTTTACAAGGACCTGAACAATGAAAGTAGCTAATAAAAATAGGTGTATTAACATAAATATCTCACCTTCTGTTGGAAATTAATGAACAACACTCTCTTCTCTTTTAGCAACAGGAACAAGATCCTACCAACTTGTACATTTCTAATTTGCCACTCTCCATGGATGAGCAAGAACTGGAAAATATGCTCAAACCATTTGGACAAGTTATTTCTACAAGGATATTGCGTGATTCCAGTGGTACAAGTCGTGGTGTTGGCTTTGCTAGGTAAGCCTGCTGCCCTGTCTTTGTTATGTCAACAGCAATAGCTTTGCCAAGTTATCTTGGAAAATTAAAAATGACCAAGAAGAGAGAGTTTAAGCTAGGGTTATGGGAGCAGTTGCACCATGAACTTAAATTACATGTAAATACTGGCCTGCATTTTTCCAGATCTTTTGCATGTTCATTCGAATTCATAAAGCCAAGCACACGAAATATTTGGGGCCTCATGGAAAGGAGCTATCACATGAGCAAAAAGTTCTGAATGTGTGTGTGTCCTTAGATCAGGATGCTTCTAACTTTTTAAAAATAGCAGTCTCCTAAATTTCATAGATAAATCAGTTTGTTATTTTTTATTAGATGGAAATTCAATTCATCAATAAAGTAAATGAGTTAGGTTTTAAAATGAAATATTTAAAATATTCAGAAAAGTAAAACAAGGACATGATACCTGTGTAACCAACACACAGATTTGACAAATATTAACATTTTATAATTTCTGTTTCAGATCTTTTTTTAAAGAAATAAAATCTAGGCCAGGCATGGTGGCTCATGCCTGTAATCCCCAGCACTTTGGGAGACCAGGAGGGCAGATTACTTGAGGTTGGGAGTTCAAAAGCAGCCTGGCCAATGTGGCAAAACCCTGTCTACTAAAAATACAAAAATTCACTGGATGTGGTGGTAGCCAGGTGCCCGTAATCCCAGCTACTTGGGAGGCTGAGGCATGAGGATCACTTGAACCTGGGGAATGGAGGTTGTAGTGAGCCAAGATCACACCATTGTACTCCAGCCTGGGCAATAGAGCAATATTTAGTCTCACAAAAAAAAAAAAAAAAAGAAAGAAAATCTTCTGGGGCTGCACTCAGTGGCTCACATCTATAATCCCAGCACTTGGGCGGGGGGGCCAAGGTGAGAGGATCGCTTGAGCCCAAGAGTTTGAGACCAGCTTGGGCAACATAGCAAGACCCTGCCTCTACAAAAAGTTAAAAAAATCAGCCAGGAATGGTGGCATATACCTGTAGTCCCAGCTGCATGGGAAGCTGAGGCAGAAGGATTGCTTGAGCCCAGGAGTTGGAGGATACAGTGAGCCGCGATGATGTCACTGCACTCTGCCTTGGTGACAGAGCCTGTCTCTCAAAAAAAAAAAGTCTAGGTGTAACTACAGTGCCCTGACTCCTTCCATCTAATTTTTATCCCTTCCTCCACAGAAAAAAACTACTTCAGAGGAGTGGTTATTTTGGTTTCTGGTGGAAAAATAATAAATAGAGCTGTGATTTTTATCAGAATTCTAATCCAAAAGCCCATGTATAAAAGCTGATTTTTATATGATGTATTAATTAGAAACTTATTAATACTGTGCAATAACAAATAATGTGTACCTATCTTAAAGTATTGACTTTGATTTTATAGGAAAAATTTCTGATAGTTTACTTTTATACACAAATGACAGTCACATTTTACCAGAGACCTGTGATATATCAACAAAGTATTATTATTACATGTTGTTTTATATATGAGCAAATTGAGACAAGAAGGGAACTTTTCCATTGTTACCTAACTGCCAAATAATGAAGCAGGGGCTAATACTTGCTTCAGCTGGATTTCAGTTCATTGCTCAGTCGGGTCAGATAATGTTATCATAAAACCAAAATATCCTACTAGTGGTAACCCACAAAGGCCAGCATTTCCAGTACATGCTCCACTGGTTAAAATGATGCAAGTGAGTCACTGAATAGCTCAGCATTGTCTTGTCACCTCTGTTGGTATTCTGAAAACAGATGAAGTTGTATCATTTCTGTATCCAAAGACAGAATTCAATTAAATTACATTATTTTTTGAAACTCTTACTGTTTCTTAAAACTAAGGTGTATCTCTCTGAGTAGTCTAGGAGGATAGAGTGTTTTAAGTAGATTATTCAGTGTTTCTTCCATTAAAGAAAAATAACTTGAAATAATTTAATTTCCTAGCAATGTTTCTCAGATACTTTCAGCCACCTGTATGTATAGAAAAAGTTGTAAAGTTAGTACGACTTTACTCAGCCTTTACTCTTCCAAAGGCAAGGTGACAAAGAAGGTATACAGTTGGTTTCAATCATTTAATTTTAAACCTGAAACAAATCTAAGAAACATATAGGGCACACCCTCTCACTGACACTGGTTGTTATCATGACTTTTTAGTCTGTCATTTTGTGAATTGTAAAAGCAAAGACAATTTTGAAATGACTAGTATTTTAGCAAGTAGAAAATGCACTAGTATTTTAAACTGTTGTTTCTTCAGTTCAGTATTATGGCTAACAAAGCTATTGTGTATTGATTTTTCAATTTTACAACAATTAGAATAAAATTATTCATTTGATATACTTGGTCTTACACATTCTCGATATAATGGAGTCTTGCTTTGCTTCAGAATATACTCTATGGTTATCAGTTATCATTTTACTATAGAATTACAAAAGCAACACTTAGCTAAAAGGTAGAATAAACCCGTTATCATATTCACATTTTTACCAGGTTTCATTTGCATCCAAAAAACCTATAAGACTGTTTATGCATGCACAGAACAAGATGAAAACTAAGAGACCTTTAAATATTTACGTATTCTATTTTTATGTATAAATAGGATGGAATCAACAGAAAAATGCGAAGCTGTTATTGGTCATTTTAATGGAAAATTTATTAAGACACCACCAGGAGTTTCTGGTATGTTGTTTGTCTAAAACTTTATCAGTAGTCTTCTATATGATGTATGTATAACTTTAGCACATGTTGACTCTTCAATAGAACAAAAACCCCTCATTTTGCTAAGATGCATTTTGTTGGATTTACAAATAAGACTTAAAAATTCGCCTCTCCTTAGGGATTGGATGCTTGAATAGTAACGGAAGCAGTGGTAAGGAGCTTACTTGTAAAGTGGTGTGCAGTTCACTCCTCTTTTGATGCAGCAGCCGGTTTCTAAACCATCTTATCACCATTCTTAGTAAACCTCCCTTCATTCAATCATATCCATTGAGCAACGTACCCTTCTATCTCAGCAGTGCTTGGACCTCAGCTTCTATGGCTTTTATGTCCACTCCACGTTAGCCACTTTCTCCCATGGTTTTACTTCGTGTTGTCATTACCAAGAACACCATACATCATAGGTTTCTCATTCCAAGGTCATCCTTCTCATTCCACTGTGTGTTCATTCTCCTTTACCTGTTTCTCTTTCCTACTAAATCTGGCCTCCGTGTTTGAATGTTAAAATCATTTCTTAAGTGGGATTCTCCTTTTTCTTGCATCCCATCCCTTGGTTACATTAATGTCCAGGTTCGAAATGCTGAACCTGGATCAATCCTGCCGTAATTCACCCACACCAGTCCTGTTACATCCATGCAGCCATAGATTGGCACCACCAATTAAATGTCTTCAGCCTGACCGGTTACTCAGCACTGCCGGTCCTCACTCGGCTTTCTTACCCGTTCCTAGCAGCAGTTCTCACTTTCCCCAGCCTACTTGCCCCGTACCTAACCCACTTCAAAGCTCTCAAGTGGATGACTTCACTTCCTTCTTGATGAATAAAATTGAGATCACTGGGTAGTAGCTCCTTCAGCTTCCTGCTGTCTCCCAGCAAGGGGACCTACACCCACATCCGGTCTTAACACTCTCCTTTCTTAAAGTCTCAGGGACGAGGGTTTCGAAGCTGTCCTTGAGATTCCATCCCATTGAGACATTGTTCTGCCAATCATTGCCTCCCTCTCCTGTAATTTCAGTCTCTATCTTTTGCTTTTGTTCATTTGTTTTTCAGCAAAGCCAAGAAATTTGCTTTTCAGTTACTGAAGTAACAGATATATAGCAAGACTAATTGGTGAGGAAATGGGGAGAACTGTGCAAACAAGTAACACTGGGAACAAAACTTGTGAACATAACTGCAGTAGATGTATTTTAAATCCCAGGATTCGGGGAACAAAAACTGTGAACTGCTTCATGCCAAAAATATTCAAGAAGATAGCCATTTGTGAAATCATTCAAGTCTTTGCAATCTAGAACTAAACTAAGCACTCCGGTTCTTTAGAACACCTTCTCATGTCAACATTTTTGAAGTTTAGTATTCACTTCCTTACTTCCCATTTATGCCTCCGCTTTCTCCATTCTGACATCACTGGTGTGCAGTTGAAATTCCTCTCGGTAAACTTACAGTGTTAGTTTACTAGACAGCCATAATAAAGTACCCCAAGCCAGGTGGCTTCAACAACAGAAATTTAGCGTCTCAGAGTTCTGGAGGTCAGAAGTCCAAGATGAAGGTGTTAGTAGGGTTGCTTCCTTCTGAGGGCTACGAGGGAAGGACCTGCTCCAGGCCTCTCTCCTTGGCTTGTAGATGGCTGTCTTCTCCCCATATCTCTTCACAGCACCTTCTCTGTTTGTGCATCTGTCTCTGTGCCTAGATTTCCCATTCTTAGGAAGACTCTAGCCGTCTTCGATGAAGCCACCCCACCGACCCCTATGATCTCACTTTAACTTTGATGACCCTGTCTGTAAGTAAGATCACATTCTGAGGGCTGGATGTTCAGTCTGTAACTCTTACTTCTTGATTGCCCAGTCTGGAGAATTTCCCCTCTTTTTATCCTGTGTCTGTCTGCTGTATGTATTTGGGACTGCTGGTCCCTCACTCATCCATGAAGTGTGTCCTCCCTTGATTTATTTTACACCTGTCTCTGTTTTCTTTCCATCTTGTGCTGATCCCTTCTCTTTTGTAAACTTGATTCTGCTCCTAATTGTTAGTGTTGCCCTGAATTCCATTTTTGGCTCAGGATTCTGATAATTTTATCTGCTCTCAAGGTTTTAACTACTACTGACATTCATAGTCACTGACTCTCATTTATCTCTCATCCTGGCTGTTCCCCTGAGTTTCAGACTGCCTGGCCTCAGTTACCGTACATTCATCTTCTCCAAAACTGCCCACGTCCCCTTCTCTCACTTGCCATCTAATTCTACTCTTCCTCCTGTTTTCCTACTCTCAGTTAGTAGAACCAGTATCTACCCAGACACCCAAGCCAGGAACTCAGGACTGGACTTCCCCACCTCCTCTGTCCTTTATATCTCACATACAAATAATCATTCAAGTCCCTAAATTTTTCTTCCTGATTATTTCTAGAACCTACCCTTTCCCTCTATTTCTCCCATCATTGCCTAATTTAATTTGGGATCATCTCTCATCTGTACTATTGCATCAGCCTCCTCATTCCCTGCCCTATCTCATCTTACCTCTCTAAGATATTCTCCCTGACTGTAGCCAGAGTGATTTAGATAAAATATACACCTCCATGTCACTTTATTCTTAAAAATCCACCCCCTGTCAGGAGGAAAGATCCAGGTTTCCTGGAATGACATGGAAGGCCAAAGGTGACTGGAGTCCTTGCCTACTTCTGTAGTCCTATCTCCCTCCATCCTCTGTCTTCCTGCTTACCCTCCTCCAACACTGAACTACAAACGGTATCCCCAACACAGTGTGCTGCATCATTTCTCTGGGCTTTCTGAACTCTCATGGTATCCAGTGGCCCACATCCCTTTGGTTTCCTTTAGCCTGGCTCTCTCTTCCTCAGCCTTCAAGACTCAGCTCACGGCTTGCCTCCTCCCTGCAAGGACCTCCTCTGACCCAGTTGGGTTATGCTCTGTCTGCAGATCATCACCTCGAGGTCACCTCCCTGTAGTGTGGAATTCAACGTGTTTGCATGTGTCAGTCCCACTAAACGGGAAGCTCGTTGAAGGCAGAAACTGTATCCTCAGCTTTTTATTTTCATGCCCACCACAACATTTGAGCCATGCCATGCAAGAACAAATATTTATTGGTTTTGAATAAATTTTACTACACTATAACACCAGGACACTACTATGTTCTTAACAAGCTAGCATATGGGAGAAATTGAAATGTCTTCTGATCTGATTTGCAGCCGGCCAGTAGCATGCTGCCTTCCAGAAGGGAGGAAGTTTCAAAATTTAGAAACCACATTACCTTGCTTTGAGGGGGAGGTAATAAAATTGTTAAAACACGGAAAAAGAAAAAAAGGCCACGTACACCCTCCTCCATCTTTTCTTCCCTGTAATTTTAGTCATAGTATGCTTAGCTGGCATAATATATCTGTAATTCCACTTCCCAGTCTGTCTCCCAGATCAGCAAGGCTTCATTGATCCTTTCGTCCACGTAAGCTAAAAGCCCCACTGTCCAGCTTCTGCCCAAGCATGCCCAAGGGTTAAAGTTGAGGTCTCACTTAGTGTCAGGTGCAGGTCTGGAGAGGGAGCCTTGAATTGCTACTCTGGCCACCTGTTTGTTGGAAACTCTTAAGTGGGTTAGCCATATCAACTAGATTTATCCCAAATACTCAGGCTGAGAGAGCAGACACTCATGCTCATCTCTGAATGGGGGAGGCATCTCTAAAATGAGCAACTGCCACAGAATCTACAGGAACTAGAACAGAGTGCCCCATTTGCCAAAGCACAGATTTTTGCCACTTTTTCTATGCAAAAATACATATACACTGAAGTTAATAGGTTCAGTGAATTGAACCTTATTAAATAACATGAAAAACAGGTCAGGCCCAATCTTGAAAGCAAGCACAGAGGCCATAGAGAATATCTATCCCAGTTTTTCACATGAGAGACAGCCAGGAAACATTCAGGTGTTTTGAAGTTAGATTCATTCCAGCCAGAAGTCACTGAAGTGAGCAGTTTCTCCAAGGCAGTGCGTGTATAACTACTGTTTAGTATTTATTCTGCTGTAGCTCCACGGTTTTATCTTTAGCTAGATGACTGATGAGTACCATTAGAAATTCACTTTAATTTTTTGTATTCAGTTGCGCTTCATTTCATAGAGAAACAAATTTGTATGTGCAGTTCCACAGCTACACCTGATCTTGTAATACTAAAACTTGAGAGTAAACTGCATTTGTGACTGTATCTGAAGTTGAACTGCTTACATGCACAAATTTGGAGCATCAAATATAAAACCTGGAAGTACATTATTCCTAGAAACTCAATCTAGTGGAAGAGCTTCCTTTTTTTTTTTTTTAAAGTTAGTATTGTTTTCCCATCAACATCGGTAGAGTTGAAAAAAAAAAAAAAAAAACGGACAGAGAAAATAATGTTTTTAACTTCTGCCCAAGTAAAGACAAGAGAAATTTTGTATGTGGGTGCCTTCTGTAAACCCTACCCTGCCAGCCTCTGGCATTGAGCACCTATGCCTAGCTGGTGTTTTCTTGCTTCTACTGTGTCAGCCTTTGCATAAGCAGGGCCCCACACTACTCCCTTTGAACCTGCTCATCCACCTACTTGTGACGTCTTCACTTTCTTAACTCATTCTTGTGTGCAACAAGCAAAGTTTGAGAAGGAAAAATATCTAGGAAACTTTCGTTTTGATGGTGTATCAATCTAAGATAAGATCTCCCATGTCGAAGGAATGGTTTGCTAAATTAATAACAACAACAAAAGATCTTCATTTCCTTGAGTAAAGTAGATCTCAGGGTGTCACAGATCAAGGTTAGACAGTCTCTTTTTTTTCCCTAAAGAACTTCATGATTTTATCATTTAACTGTTTTCTTTGAAGTAGGTTTGCAGACTATTGTTCACATCCATTCAAGAAGTGGGGAAGAAAAGCCCTAGATTTTCAAACCACATGTAAATGATCATAGGATCCTCTGCACATTTACAGCTAATAGAGAGTAGTTTCTTCCAAGTTGTGCCAAGTTACAAATGAAGCACAAGAAACAGATGCGTTCCTTCTACATTGAGAGCAGCACCGCAGGGGTTCAATTTTTCAGTCAAGCTGTTCTCTTTGTGCTGAAGCAGCACTTAATTTTGTGCCATTTTGAATGTTTAATGTCTAATGATCTTTTAAGCATATAAATCTTGGTTGACAATTAGATTGCATGTTCTTTGCGGGTAGGAGCTGTGCTTTCTTTTTAATTTTGTGCTGGGCTCAGGGGGCTTGTGTGTCACCCTACCACCAGAAGTAAACAATGGGTTTCTAAGAGCATTTTTTATGCAGAGCTTCTCCCAATAATCATTGCTATTTTGAGGACCTTTTTGAGTACCACCTTTGTGCATGGGAGGTTAAATTGCCTTTAGGCATGAGTTTTAAATGTATAATGCCAGACTTGGAAGCACACTGTCACAGTGTATTCAGCTTTTCCCAAAAACAAGTCCCCAGCAGACTTGAAAACCCACAAAGTATATGAAAGAGTTTTCAACTTTTGTGGACTTAAATTATTTTCTTTTTTGTATACATGGTGACTTCAGAATTCTTTTGAATACCAGTTTGTGTGTTAGATACTGTTCTTTCCTCATATCCCCTAAGTGGCTACTCCATAGCATCAGTTTCTCTGTGGCGTGCATGTGATTATTATTAGTAGAACCAGATGAAAAACAAAAATATTGTCAGGGGTCAGTTGAATGAGCCTCCACTTGAATATTTGAATAATGTAGTCTCATTACTAGGCAGACATAACATTTCATAAATACAGTCAGAAGACAGTTTATTTAATGATGCAAGTTGTTTAGCTGGCATAAGCAGAATTATCTGGGATGGTTCCTGTCAGAGTACTTGGATTCTTGTGTGACTGGCAGTTTGCCCATGACATTGGAGCCAAGTACAGAAAAGAAACCCATATTAGACACAATTCCCGAAAGATCGTTTCTGAAAATGAACAAACTGAACAATGAACTCATCTTAGCTGTGACACTCTTAAGGAGGTCTCTAGATGGCTAAGCAGGAGGAAGTCAGCTATGCACATGAGCTGTCACTTATACACCGCCTGCCCTCCTGCCAGCATATTCTTTCCATACCCAGGTGGCATGGCTAGTCCCCTGTGCCAGCCATGTCCCACTCTGGCATAGGGCATGGCACATAGTATAGCACGTATTTACAGTTCTGTAAAAATCTAATGTACCATCACCATTTCTAGTGCGGTCTGCTTTCTGAAATGCTCTTTTAAAATCTTGTGCTTTTGTGTCTGATGTCATTATATTTTAAAAGAGGCTTTATCTTTTCTTATAGCAGATGTTTCTTTAAATGTATATTGTAGTTTGTTGGGTGGGGGATGAATTGTTTATGCGGCCTTTCCTTCTATCTTCCCCTACCGAATCCTGCATTTTTTTCCTGAAATATTGGAGGTGGCTGGTTGATAGTAAGTCAGATTTACCTGGGAGTTCTCCAACCAGGATAAAAGAACCCATGGCTTCTATGTGAAACCATCTAGTTTTCAACAAGCACTTAATATTTGCTTGATAAAAATTCCATTGTGCAGAAATACTGTAATGGCAGTTTTCCACATAATAAACATTAGAAACAAGAGATGGGAAGCCTTAGTTATCTAGAGCCAGTGTCCAAATTAGGAGACATGCTTCAGGCACAAACACTGAAACACATGATCATGATTCAGTGGTTTGTCTAAAAATGCTCTTCTAGGACCTTCCTGGAAGAGAGTGCAGTCTTTGAGAAGACTAATACGTATGGCATGTGAGCTGGAACTATCCTGGAGCTGAGAACAGCTCTGGCACTCTGACTCTCTGGACAAATGCCTCCCCCGCCCACCGCCGCCAGCACCACCTCTCAAAGACAAAGGCTAACAGTGTGTGCGGTGCTGCAGGACACAATATGATTTCCCATCTCTCTTTCTGAAGCTCTTCATGACGTTAATGGAGTGTGAATAAGTCCCTGTGTGCTAAAGGCAGGGAGTGCCTGTTAGATTCTCAGTGTTGCGCTGTTACCATTCTGCCACATCGCTCACAGCTTCATCTTGTCACAGAGGAGCCCCAATGAAGTGCATATGTGTCTGCTGGCAGACTCCCTCCAAAGACTTGAGCTTGTTTTACATCTGCTTTCTGTGTTACTCTTGACTTTTCCAATTGGTTATGTGTCCAGCGGGGCTTGAAAACCACTCTTGCTCACATTTCACAACTCTCTGTGTATAGTGATATTATTAGGGCATTGTCCTATGCCAGGTAGCAGAAAAGATAATGTTTAGAGGGAAAATTATGACTCTAGTAAAAGGCCTGGAGATTTTTCAAAGATTTTTATTGCCCGTTTTGTTCCCTTAATGTTTCTCTTAAGCATTGTTACCCTGTAAAAACAGAAAATTTTGGTAGCTCTAGGGCAAAAGAAATACTTGAAGACATGTGCAATGTCCCTGGTACCTTCAGGACATGCAGTCATAGCTCCCTCACCCAGTACCTACAACAGAATGGATCTGAACTCACACAGCATCATGAGCTGTACCTTTCAAGGGCTATACTCTTAAAACGAATTGTTGTCGTGATAGCAAAAGTGCTGGAACAGGCCTGGGTGGCCAGGGGGCGAGGGCAGTCTTGCAGATCCAGAACTCACAATCATTCCTACTGAGGAGGAGGAGACTAGTTTTTAAAAAGTGGCAAGGGCCCACAACTGGAGCTCTGCCAGTGTTCTAGCCCCAGATGCTTTGAGTGCCACGCCAGGCTTATGGTGAGGCTGCCTTCCAACAATTATCACCATCAATCACACCCAGCCTACAGCCAGCCTCACAAATCAACGTTTTACACCCGTTCACTCTCAGGTTCTGCCAGTGAGGAATACATAATGGAGTAAGATTTTATTAAAGCACAAGGCTCTTGGGTAAAAGATGTAGGTGTTACTGTGTAACAGTTTTCTAAAAGGCATTCACCAGTAACTTCATCCTTAACCATAACTTCAACATTTCTTTATTCTGTGAGAAGCCAAGGCAGCAACTGTAGCCAGCTCCTTAAATCTCTCAGAATCAAATCCCATGGATAACAGGCCAGTCCCTAAAAGTATTTAGAACTTCCGAAGTAGAAGTGTCCCTTTCCTGAGAATTTTTCTTAATTCAAAAACAAGAAGAAGAGCCGTAATTCACAAATTTGAGCTCCCCCTATTGCTGCAGGAGTAAGAACACTGGCTGTTCTAAGCACTTGTTAACTTAACAATCTTTTGAAGTGGGCACTATGATCATTCCCATTTCACAGATTAGGAGACAGAGACATTGAATAACTTCCCTGGAGTCACTAGCTGGTAAATACCAAAGCAGAATTTTAAACCCATGGAGACTAATTATGAGCCAGTTAGAATACTGGTTAGTATACCACCATATGGTACACTCACCACTACAGCAGTTGGCACTGGTATTAAAAAGATTAAGATACACACACAGATGTTCCTGCAGTGTTAGTTAAAATAATAAAGAATCTATACAAATAAAATACTCCGTTACCATTAAACAAGGTGGGGAAGGATGCACAACATAAATGGTAGAAGAAAAGGACCTATCATTGCAAATGTGAAAAATAAATGGATCTACATAGACTTAGAAAAGTAGTAAATACAGAAAATTAAAATACGTTTTTTGGAGTCATGGGAGGTATGGAGTTTTTGTTTTGTATTTAACATGACTTTAATATTGTCAAATCATTGTTTTACTGATACACAACCCTTCGTTGATGGGTTGGGAAGTGAGGTGAGGGAAAATTCCAGTAAGAAGAAAATTCGAAGCCAGCAGAGCAAAGCATGACTATATATAATCAGGTAACATGATTGTAACATGATGATATTACAAATGTTACTCTCTCCTCAAACTTGGTAGAAGATAGAAACACCGCCTAAGGCACAGGAGAGGAGGAGAACCCCAAACAGCCAATGGAGGAAGAACATCCACAGAGAGAAGCTGTAGCGCTGCCTACTGGTTGAGTAGGTCAATAGAATTTGGTTAGAAAAGGGGAGGGCTTAAGCAGGAAATGATACTGTGCTAAAAAAAAAAAAATTGATAATATTTATTGGATCCTTACTGAAATGTTTTAAAAGCAGCAGCTAGTTCCTTGCTTTTTGTGAATTGGGGAATGTTGACAGTAGCCAGCATTATCAGAAAGAAAGCTAATTACAGTTGCTGAGTGGACTAGTTTTCCACAATGGACAGAGAATCTTCTATCAAGTGCGCTTTACATGTTACAGTGCGTTGATTAGGATAAAATACAGCATAACTAGAAAGATGGAAGTTTGGAAGTGGCCATTTCTCCAGCTGTTAACTACTGTCAGCATCTGATAGGGAAAAGCATGGAGAAGATCTTTGTTAGAACACACTGAGGAAAAGATCCGTTCTGTCACAAACTTTAGAGAGCTCCAGTCCTCCAAGCTGTTGGGTAAGTGAGGAGGACTTGCAGATCTCATCATGAGCTACAATGCTTACACAAAGCAGGCATTCTAGAAGTGATTTTTTAGTAGGATTATCAAGGAAAGACATTGGAGCACAAATCACTGTAGAGTTAAGTTTCAGAAGATCGGTACAGAAAATACTTAGGTGGAGATGGGCCACAAGTCAGTCAACCTGAGCCTTACCCATGGAGTTCACAGTCTCTTGGGAGAGACCGTTAGTACCACAAAATCAGGCTTGTGTAAGAGATCCCACTGTCAAATCTCTGTTGAGAGCAGATTGGAGAATCCAGTAACATGATTACCTTAGATGGCTCTTAAGAGATGCCAGAAAATATTAGATCAGTGTTTGCACTTGCAGTGTTGCCTGTGGCCTTTAGCAAATGCTCAAGGTAACACTGCAGTTGTCAAGCTGTTGGAGATGCATGTTCCTGTTGGTTCTTATGAACAGGAAAATAACTCTTTAGTCTTGGGTGGTGAGAATGAGAATCCCTTTACAAACCCAAAAGATCACGACTAATTAAAGGGAAATCTAGCCTAGAATACTCTGCATATTTGGCAAAATCAGTTGATTTAAGGGTAAGTTATATAATTTTTATAGTACTTTAATACAGGAATACATCTTAAATCACAAATCATTTGTCAGAACGCTTTGTAATCATTGCTTTGTAGTATAAGGCAAAAAGTTGCTAATCTAGAAAATTAACCATACATGTAGAAGTTTGACAGTTACATATTAATTTTTTTATATTAATTTGCCCAAACTTACCCGTCACTCAGAGTCATATGACTTGAATTTATGGCACTTCCTTTTCTGCTTGCCAGTCTTCCAGTATCTCTACCTTATAAAAAAAAACTATTGGAGTTCAGCTAAAAGGTCCACTCTATAGAACAAGCCACCACCACATAGGATCTCCCAGTTCTTCAACCTGGAACCTGTGTATTTGGCTCCAAAAGGCAAACCAGGGACTACCGCTGGTTTGGTAGAAGCCACAGGAGATGCTGGCTAAATGAGGATCTCTCATTTTGTAACAAGCTCACACACACTTAAAAATAAATGGGTCATGACATCTGTGTGTTTTGTTTGTTTTTTCTTACCTAAAAATTAACTGAGATCATCTAACCCTCACTGAACATCATGGTAAGACCATATATCAATCAGGCCCTTTTGCCACCTAAAATACCAAAAAAATTCTTAAATCTTCATGTAATTTGCTTTCCTGGGGCACATGGACAACGTTTTTAATGAATAAAACATTAAGAACTTACAGGGAGAAGCTGTTTCTAATAATGTCATTCAAGTAAATGGAACAGCAATTGTCAAAGAACTACAGATGTTTCTGCATCAAAAGTATTTTGCTTCTGGGTAGCATTTTTATTGAAAACAAGTCCCTCTAAAGACAATGCTCTATTCCATAAATGACTAAATGGGTTTTCATGAGATTAGATACACTCTCTTCTGCATTAAACTGCAAGCCCCAAGGATGCAAGGACCCTGTTTAATCCACCACTGTGTCCCCAACTCTTGTGTACTTGGCACATTAGTAGACATTAAATTAAATTTTTGATGGTTAAATAGACCAAAGAGAATTTTAAAGGGGAAAGAAGCTGTTCGAATTTTACATTGCTCCACGCGGAATATTGGGGTACTCTGATTTCCCCGAAACAAGCAGACAGCAGCTATCTCAGAAATGTGTCCCTTTTAGTGGTTATAATTCTTAAAAAGCTTGTTTTCCTAAGATACAGGATGCCTGCCAGTATACAAACTATTGTAACTACTTCCCTTTTTGCTTTTCGAGGGGAAAAAATAGCTTAAAGACAGTGTAGAATCATGTAATAAATGTAATTCGTTTTTTGAAAGATTCAGCTACATCCTCTTTTATTTGTTTCATTTTAAATGATCTGTTTGCAAACATGTCATCACTCCCTTGATGTTTACCTCATCATTACGCATTTTTAGCAGGCTTTGTTGTCACCTAAGATTTCTTTTTGTATGACAGGCCAGAGTCTAGATGAAGGAAAATGTGTTAGAAGCACCTTATCCACAGATAGGGACACTTGGTCATTCAGCACATGATGAGCTTAGGCAGGCACCAGGGTCTGCCTGCTTACCTGCTTTCATTCACACCTGCCTGTTTAGGTGGCCTGAATTGAACTTCTAGAATGAGTCCAACCTGATCATTTACTGTCTCTGAAAGAAATTATGCTAATGGAAGAAAATAGCCAGTTGACAACACTTGCTGAGCCAAGTAACATCTTTAAAAAAAAAATTAAATTTCAGTCTAGGACTTAGTTTTCATAAACCCTCTAGATAAAAGCATCTCTTTTAGAGAAGACCCACTATGAGCCAGCACCACAGAATTTATTATCTTCTCTCTTGCTCTATGAGATTATGTGGAGTAAGCATCTTAAAACCTCAAATATCAGTGGATAAACCTCTCTAGATCTGTGAAGAGTGGGACCTTGCTTCTCTCCATCTGAATTCTTGATTTGTCAGTAGATATCAAGGTGAGGCATCCCCCAGCACCACAGCCCCTTCTAGACATACACATGCATCTGCTTACACATTGACCCAGGAGATCAAGGGGAGTCTCAGTACTGGAATTGTAAGCAGCGTTTTTTGTTTTTTTGTTTTTTGTTTTTTTTTTGGTTGCCTACAGAGGCAAGGAGGACTGGTAATTTCTTCCAGGTGTAAAGTAAGTCTTAACAGTTTACCATTCCCGCTGTCCTTGGATGCTCTGTATTTTCAGCTCTAGTTTCCATCTATCTCTTAAGAGTCTGGTTGTAGACTTAAAAGTATCAGTGATTAGGAAGCTCTCTTGCCTCATTGCATCTATTTATTTACCTTCTGTGATTGCTGGTGAAGGTAGAAATTTCCAAAGTCAGAGCCTTTTTTTTGAAAAGATGAATAGTGTAGTTCATCTGCAGTTTGGGATTTGGCCTCAGTCCAGCTCCCATCACACCCCCTTGCCTTAAATGGAAGTTCCTTGTTCAGGAAAGGGGGGCAGGGATGGAGTCAGAAGATAGAGAAAGGGCCTCTTTGTGAATGACTGGGCCAAGACTTGCTGATATTCTCACCAGACACCTAACATTTTTGTTCCTAACTCCTCATACCCATAGTCCAGTTGTCATTCAGAAGTGAGTTGGCATTCCAGCCCATCCCTCCAGAGTGGTTCGTACCAGGGAAAAAAGAAAGGAGTGCCAGGCAGCAGCCCAGACAGCTCACCCAGGAGGAGTTACAGTTGGGCTTTTTGTTTTGTTTTGTTTTGTTTTTTGGCAGAGAAGTGTTGAGAGACACTACTGCTTCCACCCTGTCATTAGTGGGTGGGTAATCGTGAAATAAAATAAGAGATGAATTAGGATAATAAGAGGCACAGGAGAAAGGAGTAAATTTTCCACAAGTAATATTTTTCTCTTCATGGTTATTTAACTTTGAAACAGAACTTGAAAGTAGTAATCATGGTTCTATAGTAGACAAAAGACAGAATGTGGGAACCAGACAGGAAGGTGTGATTGCCTTTATTACATTATCTAGAAATGGAAAAATCCACAACTTTCGGGAATACACTGCTATTTCCACTGCAGGAAAGCAATGAAAAGGAAAAGTCACTGGTGTGCTATTGAGCTGTTTGTAGAATTTTTTTTTTTTTTAGCTCTAATGAGTATACATCCTTTAGAATAGCCTCTACATCTTCTGCTTTTGTGTTTGCCTCACAGGAAAGCAGATGTGTGGTCATATGGTGTGGTCATAGCTGACTGCAGCCTTCTCTGTGTTTGCCTCACAGAAAAGCAGAAGATGTAGAGGCTATTTTAAAGGATATATACTCATTAGAGTTAAAAAATATATAGATCTATAGTAATAGATAAGTATATTATATAGCATATAATATATAGTACAGTAATGTAGACATATATTACTATATATATACTGTATATCTACATATATATAAAATATATAGTTATATGTTATATTACTATATATAAGACTGTATATTACTATATATACTACTATATGTTACTATGTATAGTAATATAGCATATATAATGTGTAGTACCATATATAGTAATATAGTGTATATATTACTATACACATTATATAATATGTAACGTTATTATACTATATGTATAGTAATGAATTACT
Source organism: Saimiri boliviensis (assembly GCF_048565385.1). Lineage (NCBI taxonomy): Eukaryota > Metazoa > Chordata > Mammalia > Primates > Cebidae > Saimiri > Saimiri boliviensis. The sequence goes on from NC_133453.1 coordinate 79,289,380, forward strand.
ATACAGTACTGTAGTGTTACATATTATATACTGTATAGTAATATGTGTTATATGTATAGTAATATGTATTATAATATATAATACTAAAAGTATTATATTACTATACATACAGTAATATAGTGATATATACACATCTATATATAGTGATATGTAGATATATAGTAAAATAATATCTGGTGGGATTGAGTAAAGGCCCAGAAGAACCTTTAAATAGGGTGGACAAATATTTTTAGCTTTCTCATAACAGCCATCTTCACTGACGTATCCCAAAAATAAACAAATGAGACTTATTTCTATTCATTCGTTGATGCAACCAAGATGTAATAAGCAACTACAAAGTCCAGACACTTAGGCAGTGGGGTACGGTGATGGCCAAAACAGGCAACGTTACCTCCCCCTAGGGCTTATAGTCTGGAAGGGGAAACAGACACCAAACAAGTAACCGTACTCACCAGTTGTTGCAAATGCTGTGAATAAAACTATGGCGTGAGCCGTGTAGAGGCAGCTTGTTTTCTCCTGGGATAACTGAATGTCTGTCTTAGGAATTATAGTGGAAAGCTGTGAGACCATTACAAGTTGGGGAAGGGAAGGATGGCACAATCCTATTTACATTTGAAGATCATTTTGGTGTCAGTCCCAACGTAGAATTGGAGAGGGCCCAAAACAAAAAGAAATGTGTCTGTTCTTAAGCATGAAAGTGAATTGAAAGATCCTTTGCTTCCTCAGATTAATTATTTAAATGTTTTGATTACACTCTGGTTCAGAAATAATAACTAGTATTTTTTTCTGTACTGTGTTTTTTACCATTGGATAATTTTACAAGGGTCTGAGTAAACTACTTTTGCCTAAAAGTGTTGTCTGAATTTTCTTATAATATGAACACTATTCCTATTTTTTAAATACATTTTGCCATTCACATCCACATATAATTCTGGTTTCATTTTATTTTTCTCTGTTTACTTAGCCCCCACAGAACCTTTATTGTGTAAGTTCGCGGATGGAGGACAGAAAAAGAGACAGAACCCAAACAAATACATCCCTAACGGAAGACCATGGCATAGAGAAGGAGAGGTGAGACTTGTAAGTCCTTTCTTGAAACTTTAGTTGGGGGTGTGTGTGATCTTGAATGCTCGCATGAAAGTAACATAAAAGGCATCTTGACTTGGCCACCACATTTCTGAAATAGGTGCCAGGATTAAATCTTCCTGTTGGTACATTATAATTCAAGTGATGTCAAATTAAAATTCTTCTCATTATACATGGGGATAACAGATCGGTTCTCCAGATGGACAGATAGGTGGTGGAAACAACTGTGTTTACCAGCTAGCTACACATGAAGTAAAAGAGCATTCTAAATTGCCGTAAGAAAAACGCAAGTGTTTTGGGTTTGCTTTTGGTTTTTTTTGTTTTATTATTATTATTATTATTTTTATTTTATTTTTTTTATTTTTATTTTTTTTCAGAAACAGGGTCTCTGTAGGCTGGGCACAGTGGCTCACGCCTGTAATCCTAGCAGTTTTGGAGGCTGAGATGAGCAGATCACCTGAGGTCAGGAGTTTGAGACTAACTGGCCAACGTGGCGAAACCACATCTCTATTAAAAATACAAAAATTAGCCTTGCATCGTGGCTCATGCCTGTAATCCCAGCTACCTGGGAAGCTGAGGCAAGAGAATCGTTGGAACCCAGGTGGCGGAGGCTGCAGTGAGCTGAGATCACTCCACTGCACTCAAGCCTGAGTGACAGAGCAAGACTCCGTCTCAAAAAAAAAAAAGAAAGAAAGAAAAAGAAAAGAAACAGGATCTCCATTGCCCAGGTTGGAGTCCAGTGGTGTGGTCATAGCTCACTGCAACCTCGAACTCCTGTGCTCAAGCAGTCCTCCCACCTCAGCCTCCTGAGTAGCTGGGACCACAGGGACATGCCACCACTGCTGGGTAATTTTTAAAATTTTTTATAGAGGTAGGATCTAACTATGTTGCCCAGGCTGGCATGGTTTCTTAGAGGGGTTTATGGTTAAAAGAAATTATCCTAAATAATATTATAATTATTTATTTATAAATAGTGTATTTATCATTGAGTTGGTTTTTTTTAACCTTGAATAGTTTTTTTTTTTTTTTTTTTTTGAAACCCTCAATTACCTAATAAAATGTTGGACCTCCATTTCCCTATATTGACTTTCCATGAATTATTATTTTAAAAACAATAATAATATTGATCCAAGAATGTCTAGGGAAAATGTTCTAGAATCTACGCTGTCCAGTGACAGCCGCCAACCACAAGTGACTCCCTGAGCACTTGAAATGTAGCTAGTATGCTAGAGAGATTGATTTTTCATGTGGATTTAAATAGTTGCACGTGGCTTATGACTATCACATGGGACAGTGCAAGTCTAGAGATTGTCATATTACACTTATTTTGACTAACATAAACTCCCAGTTTTCTCAAATGCTACATAAGAACAAATCCGCACCCCTCCCCCAACATTTTTTTAAAGAGACAAGGGTCTCTTTCTGTTCCCCAGGCTGGAGTGCAGTGATATAATCATAGCTAACTGCAGCCTTAAACTCCTGGGCTTCAAGGGATCCTCTCACCTCAGCCTCCCCAGCAGCTGGGACTACAGGTGCACAACACCACACCTGGCTAGAAACATAATTTTTAAATCATGCCTTTCTAGATGAATGTTTATATTTCTTTCTCTTTCCCATAGGCTGGAATGACACTTACTTACGACCCAACTACAGCTGCTCTACAGAACGGGTATGTCATTAAGATAAATGTATAATGGCTTGAGGGAAAATGTGAAGGTGGAAAATATCAGACATTTGTTCCATGAATTATTCTATTTAAAGGATTACTTAATAAAGGCTTTTGTGTTTGTTCTAGATTTTATCCTTCACCATACAGTATTGCTACAAACCGAATGATCACTCAAACTTCTATTACACCCTATATTGCATCTCCTGTATCTGCCTACCAGGTTTGTACCCTTAGGATTCGTCAGCAGTATAACCACTTGCGGACCATGAATCTCTGCTATATTTTTATGTGTCTTAAAATTTTGAGCATTTATAATGAAATTTGAGTCAAATATTATGCAGCTTGGATACCCAATTTAGTATGAGCTGCTTTGTATTTGGCAGAGTGATTTACTTTTATGTATAGGAGAATGTAAGGCAAAGGAAGATGGTTGTCAGTGGTCAGTCCTTGGAATCATAGCATTTTGGCATTGGAGTGAACCCAAACACTTCCTTCACCAAAGGGCCCTGCTTTTGGACACCATGTGTTCCAAAAAGTGAAACTTAAGATAATTGCCATCGGATACAATACAGAGTAGGTGCATACCCTTGCTTTTGTCTATTCATCAGCAGGAACTGATAAAAGAAGTAAACAAAGATGTGTCTCTAGTAGGTAACATTAAGTGTGCAATGCAGCTGACATTTAAGGCAAAATGTAAAAGCAAAAAGGAGGTGACTTCCTCTTTAGGTTTTTGTGTGAGGAAGCTTTACCTTAAATTCCCAACTTACAAACAAGAACTCATGAAGCTTACTTGTTGTTATACAGATTTGATTTTAATGCAAAGATAGCTCCTGTCTGCCATAGACCCAGTGGTGTACATGCATTTCTCCTCCTGTGTCAGAGAACCTCTAACAGGGTTACTGCCTGGGCCCAGATAGGAGTCTCATAATGGAGTTCAATTGCAAGACATGTGGGAGCAGAGTTCCCTTTGTTGACTGTCGGGATCCTGTGTGACTGAATTTTTGTTGTATTCTTGATTTTAAAACAATTGAATTAGATATTGTAGTCCTAATTTCTGGGGTTAGGGGACTACAATATGTAATCTAATAGTTGTGTTATTTTAACTTTATAAGCCTCAGTTTCCTCATCTTTAAAATGGGGATAATAATAGTCTTTATCTCATAGGCTTGAGAGAATTATAAAAGCCAAATGAGACTGACTGTGTAAAGAGCCCAGCCGAGGACTTGGCATATCATTAGTACTCAGTTAATGTTAGCTATGACTATTCTGATCATCTTAATATGCAGGATTAGGTAGTTGATAATGAGTATGTTAGTTATACTTTTAAATAATGAATTGGCCAAAATAAGTAATACCATAAAACTAATTCTGTCTAAAAACATAAAAATGGGTTTGAATAACAGAAATGATTAGATATGCTAAAACTGAAGGTTGACAGTATCATTCACAGTCTCCTAGGCCTCTAGGCTCTTACAGCCTCCCTTCCCTGAGATGTCACTCATTCTCTTTTCTTTATTCTCTCTGGGTTCTTGTGTTACTTACTCTGGTGCTTTATTCTGCTGGGCATAGTATCTACTAATTTAATCTCTCTTTAGTTGTTTTGGATTTAAGATTCCTACCCTTTCCTTGCCTGTATAGTGATATCTGCTCTAGTTCACCTCCCTAATAAATAATTCCTGTGTCTGGTATGAAAAGGTAGTCTTTCTTAACTGTCTGAACTTGGAAACCTCTGTCATTTATATCTTACTAAAAATAGGGGCAAGGGTAAGTTATTCTCAGGCAAATGAAAGATTGTAAATATTAATTTGAATTTATGTTGCTATAGATATTACAGCTATTAACACTGTAATTGCTTCAACACCTCTTTTTCCCTCTTGAATATAAAACCAGTGTGTATTTTGGCCACAGAATCATTTTGTACAATAAAAATTAGGAGATCAGTATCAGTAAAAATTTGATATAGTTAACTGGAAACAACGTATTATTTCAAAGGCCTTATTTCCTCTCCTGGGCATTCTGTATTTCTCCGAGATACTTAATGGAATATCACTGCATTGCCTGACACTCAGTGCCATAGCCTCTAAGACTGATTTTTAACCCCATAACTTCAGGGACCTAGAAGGATTAGTGGATGCGCTTTAAGTGATGTGTGACTCCTGTTTGCAAAATATTGCTTGTATATGTGCAATTAAATGGGGGAAATTTTATTTTTCTCTAATTAGGTTTTCAGAGGGCTCCATGACCCTAAAGAGGTTAAGAACCAATAATGAAGAGTTTACAAAACATTATTATTCCCATTTTATAATTAGAAAATTGAGGAATAGAAATGGACAGCAGCTGATTTGCTGCTTAAGAAAGAAAATTAGATTAGATGTCATAGCTCCCTAACCCCGTAATGCTGTAAGCTATTAGATTATTAAGACCACTGAAGCATATTTGAAAAATGGGGGCATCTGGCCCAAATTAGGGTCTGTAGGGAGTTGTTTGCCTTTCCATCATTTCTCCAGTGAAGGCCCTGCACTCGTGTTGGAGTGGGCCTTTCTCCAGTAAAACATCATAAGCTTATGCAATTGGATTTGAGAAATTGGCAGCTGCAAGAAACTACCAATACCCCAATGGGGAAAGGCTACAGTCCAGATAACTGAAATGTTAACAAGGCAGAAGCACTTAACTTTGGTCTGCCTTAGGTGGCAAAGGAAACCAGAGAAAACAAGTATCGGGGCTCTGCTATCAAGGTAAATCACAATACATTCTTCCCCCATGACTCTTCCCCATATCCTCTCTATTAAACCTCTGAAGTTAACAATAGGGGATAAAATGCAGGAGGGCTTTGTTGTTAAGAATTAGAAATTTAAATTTACTGTAAAATTACATCGACTCTGGAAAGCTCTAGTCATCAAGAAATGGGCTGATACGTTTTTCTTTTGAGTGGCAGACTACACATACTTTCTTTCCTGCCACAAAACCTGACTCTCATATCTTATTTCTCAATTCAGAGGGTCTACTGTGTGAATGCCCATTTGACTGTAGATGTCAAAATCTAGTTACTGAAGTTTAATTTCCTTAATCTGAATTTCAGATTTTTATTTTCTGCACTAACTAGAAATCATTGGCCACCATACAAGATTTCTAAAACTAATGTCCTAGGTATCAAAGAGAAATTGAATTTGGTTATTTGTATTAAATAAGCACATACTTTAAGGATTAGCTTCTTATAAGATGTGCTGGAATTAATCATCATTCATCTGTATTTCTAAAGCATCTAGTTCGTACCTTGATTGTTAATGCTTTTCACTACTCAGTTGTTTCTGTGTTTATCTCCCTTGCATAGATAGTAAATTTCTTGGGGGTGGGGCCCATGTCTTTTTTGCCTTTTTCTCTTTGTTGCCTGATACTTAATAATTACTTCTTGAGTGGGCAAGTAGAAATTGTTGCGAAATAATCATTTCATCCTATTCAGAGTGACCAGTTTGCCAAGAATTCTAACTGCCTTAATCTTTTTAATCATTGATATAGTATTGTTTCCTTGTTTTCTTTCTGTAAATTTTTAACATGATTAAAAAGAATTCTAAAGAAATAGGTAAGCTTTACAATGGAAATCAATATTTCTTTCAAAATCCTCCCTTTTCTAGGTGCAAAGTCCTTCTTGGATGCAACCCCAACCATATATTCTACAGCACCCCGTAAGTTTTTCATCTTAATGACTTTGTGTTTTACAAGTAAGCTGTATGTATGTTCTCTCAGGGTTAAAACCATTTGCCAAGGATAGTGTAGGATCTGGGAAATTTTAAACATAGACTACAAAAATGTACAAATTTATTATAAAACTTCTTCTCATCCTTGTTGTAAAACAACTTGGTAGACGATACTAAATTTTCTATAAGAACTTAAAATACATCATATTTGAGGCAGGCACCATTTTCTTATTCATACCAGTCTATGGACATTATTCAGTTGAGAGGCTAAATTTTTAATAGTACTTGGGATAAAACAGCTCTCAATTTTTACATTCTGTTTAACGCAAATATAAAGTTCAAAACGGAGATGAAGATTTTTATCAGTTACTTAGCCTTCCTATGGAGATTATAAATACTAAAATGGTAGCACATTATTTGGTAAATAGCAAATGTGATTTCTTAGTCATGTGAGCATTTGTATATGTTAAATTTTTTTAAATTGAGTCATACTTTACCTTATTATATATTGTATTTTATGTGTTTTTCAAAGACACATAAGATCTAGTTTGTTGAATTAAAAGAAGGGTTGGAAATTTGAAAAATAAGTATGGAGAACAAAGTTACAAAAAGGCTAAGGATGTCCAACACAATGGCCTGTGTGCTCACATGAGAAGATCACAAATTTGGCTCTAAGCTTTCCAGTAACATACAAAATGGGAATCCTGATAAGCAATACAGTTCACAATTTGTGTAAAATAAAAACAGATTTGGTTGCTTAGAAAAAGAATTCTGGGGCTGGGCACAGTGGCTCAAGCCTGTAATCCCAGCACTTTGGGAGGCCAAGGCAGGTGGATCACGAGGTCAAGAGATCGAGACCATGCTGGTCAACATGGTGAAACCCTGTCTCTACTGAAAATACAAAAAACTAGCTGGGCGTGGTGGCGCGTGCCTGTAATCCCAGCTACTTAGGAGGCTGAGGCAGGAGAATTGCCTGAGCCCAGGAGACGGAGGTTGCAGTGAGCCGAGATCGCACCATTGCACTCCAGCCTGGGTAACAAGAGCGAAACTCCGTCTCAAAAAAAAAAAAGAAAAAGAAAAAGAACGCTGTTCTTGGCCTTATGTTCAGACAGGAATCTGTCTTGGGATACCTTTTGAAGTGGATACTGCAAAGTAAGACCCTGTGTCTGAAATAGCAATCCAGGGATAACAGGTTCCAAATGAGAAATTGCTGAGATGACATTTAAGAAGCAGATAAAACATGTTTAGGTGATAACGTAGAAGAGCTCTCTGATATATGTATGTCTTTTGTGTGATATATACATATACATACATATTTATACGTGTACACATACACACACACACACACATCTTCAGATCCACACTTACCTGTACATGTGTACCTAATATACACACACTGATCCACACATGCCCATAGCAATCTGTCTCCCCGATAGTCCATGCTATCCTATTTTGGAATGCTTGGAAATCAACCTACTTTGAATTTGAGGACATCCTATTACAGATGGTGCCAATGAATGAGAAAAAGGAGCAGGAAACTCCTCCACCATCTTCTGGGCTTCTGAGTCATTTCCGTGTTACCACATGCTTTTTGATGATGCATGTTAAAAAAGAAAAGAAAAAATTTTCTTTCGAAATGTGTGAACAACAAACATTATCTCTGACACACATCTATATCTTTTTTCTTTTTGGCAACATTTGAGAAAAAGACTGCACATATCTAAGCTTAACATCTTTGAGGAGGCATTAGGAATGTACGCAGAAGGTTGCTGTCTGAGGATTCAATTCCTTTCCCCACCCAGCTTTAAATTGCCTAATTTAAATCAGAATTAAAGTGCCTGTATACCTAAATCTGTCCTAGATTGTCTAATTACCAATAAATAACATTGTATTTAAAGGATGCCAGGTACAGTGATACCAAAACATACATTAGTATTTGTAAAGCATGTCAGAATACTTGCATTCTCAGATACTGAGGTGATTGCAAAAGTCCAAAAATAAATAATTCATTAAATTTTGGTTTACACAATCAATGTAATCATTTTAAAAAATGATAATAATGATAGTTTTGCAGTAAGCTAGGTCAGTGCTTGGAATAGATGCTAAGTTAAGAGTAAAAACCCAGGATATGGAATTGTTGTTATGCTCTGATTGAACCTGTACAGAAACACACAGAGGCTAGGATCTGGCAGTAGGACCCTGACATAGCTAACAGTGGTTTTATTAGACTGGCTGAGTTAGAAGTGATTGTTGTTTTCCCTCCTATTTTCTTAAATGTATTTAATCTTCTTTTTAATGACCAACATTTTTTCAAAAGAAATGAAAGAATCTGGACTCAGATTATTAATCATATCTGAATTGCCTTCCCTCCCAGGCACCAAAATGTAACAAAGTTCTGAGAAACACTGAGCGAATGAAGAAATGTGCTCTCGATCCTAACAACCTGATCTTGAGCCAGACAACTATCTGGATAGAACATTGTTAAAATACTGGATTGATCATATTAAATATAATATATTGTTTTGTGACTGGAGAAAACATCAACTGCCTTTTTTTTTTTTTTTTTTTTTCCAGTTTTTTTTTTTTTTAAGAAAGCATTTTGTAAGCCTAGGCAGGCAATGATGATCAGTTTGTTTTTCCTGTGATCACTCCTCCTGCAGGACTAGCTTGGTTCTAGTTATACAAAGTGAAGGGAAAGGGAGGGAGAAGAGGGACAGCGGCTTTAATACAGGGATTGTTGCGAAGTGAATGCCAAGATATTATTTCCCCTAATGCTCTTACAAAACTCTCAGGAAGAGCAATTTAGAAGATTTTTAGGAAACTGTTTATGATGACATTTGCAAGATTGAGGGAGGTTGTTTTTGCTTCACATTCTTCAACAAACTAAGGCATTTCCTTTGCAAAAGTAATGGCAGGATCTTAACTCTTGCCTCAGTTTGTCTAATTTTGCTCTTGTCTCCAACTCCCCAGGGTGCCGTGCTAACTCCCTCAATGGAGCACACCATGTCACTACAGCCCGCATCGATGATCAGCCCTCTGGCCCAGCAGATGAGTCATCTGTCGCTAGGCAGCACTGGAACAGTAGGTGGCAAATTAATATATGTCTCTGTAAACAGAGGAGGGTAAATTAATGCAGCCCGGATCTTCCCTATCAAATGACAGGCTCTGTGTTAACAGATTATGTTTAATCCCGTCTTTCCACCCACAACATAACCTTTCATAAAGCAAATACTCAGCAATTTCTTGATTAATTGATGAACTGAAAGTCTATTCTCTGGGTATCTTTTCTTAACAAGAATGTAGCACCTACACATGACCACATCTAGCCTTTTATGACTAGTGTCATTTATATCTAGTACCACTGTCCCTGTGGCAGTGTCATGAAGCAAAAGATGAAGGTAGTACAAGGTGGTAAAAGCAAGAAATTATTCCTTGCTTATTTCTCCTTTTATGGAGTTTGGGAGCATTGAATCATGATCTTAGTATTGAAATATTTCAACAAAGTCCAGAAGACCCCTCTGGGTAATGAGGCTGAGCTGGCACCCAATCAGCTTCCAGGTTTGGTACTTAGCATTTTCGCTGGTAAGATAGCTAAAGGATTTTAATTTAGCATGTATTCTCTGGTGGCTTAAAAGAACAAAAGGTGGTCCATTTTCCCCTCATACACTCAAAACCAGCAGCAGTTTCTCATGAAGGCTAAGCCAGGGCCCTACATACCCAGTGAGATTGACTAGAAATTTCTCCTGCCTTTGGGAAAGGATGACTGTCAGTGTCAGAAAAGCAGGGCTCTGCTGCCTCATGTGCAGTGACCTGTTGGAGGTCTAATAGGTCATTTACCCCTGCGGGCTCCACCTTTAGAAACAATACCAGGTACTAGTTGAGGGAGCTGCTAGAAAATAACGAGATCCTTTGAGGAGAGATCTTCTAAAATCACACATTAGTGACACTGAATTCTTGAGGGTGACAAACTTTTTTATCTTCACCCATGATAAACTTTTTTATCTTCACTTTGTTAGCAAATCCAAAGAAGTGTGGGATTTTTAGTTCAACAGATTAAAAAAGGAGAAAATTGTTTGCCTTCCATATGACATATTTATATGCAGTATATAAGGTTCGAGGTAGCCCATTTAAATTTCTTCCTTGCTATTTACAAATACTTTATATACATCTCACAATCCCCCCAACTTCTCCACATTTTGCATGGTTTACCCTTACCCATTCTGACCTCCTCCTTTTTTCCAGTACATGCCTGCAACGTCAGCTATGCAAGGAGCCTACTTGCCACAGTATGCACATATGCAGACGACAGCGGTTCCTGTTGAGGTTGGTAGAGACCATCCAGTGACCATTCTGGCTATAAGTACTTTCAGAAATGGGTAAATTAAATAGAACTCAGAAAAGTCTACCAGACATCAAATATTTGCATCAACAATTGAGTGTAGCCAGATGTGTTGGCTTATATCTGTAATCCAACACTTTGGAAGGCTGAGGAGGGAGATTGCTTGTGGTCAGGAGTTAGAGACCAGCCAGAGCAACATAGTGAGATCCCATCTCTACAAAAAAATAAATTTTTTAAGAAATTGGCCAGACATGGTGGCTTGGATTTGTAGTCCCAGCTACTGAGGAGTATAAGGCAGGAGGAACCCTTGAGCCCTGGAGTTTGAAACTGCATTGAGCTATGATCATGACAGATTAGGGTGACAACATCCAGGCCACACCTCTAAGACTCCCAGAAATATTTTCTACACTTGTAGTGCCTTTCATACCCCTCGGAGTCTCTACTCTGTCTCATAAAATGGTACCACAGGCACAATAAGATAAATCTGGAGTTTGCAGTCCCAGTACTAAAGATCGTATCAATGATAATAATGATGAAAAGAAATCAGTTGTAGTTAAGATACTTAGTTTAAAAGAGAAAGCTGTTTCAAGACTGCTACAGGGATGAGGAAGAAACCATACCTGTTTTTTACAAGACTGTTAGTATGGCCAGATAACTGTTCTTGTTATGGAAGATACTGATATGGAAGAAAGAAGTCTGGCATTTGAATTATGGTTAGAGAGAAAGCTTAACATTTTCCTGCAAAGTATCCTTAAAATTTCAAGGAATTATGTCAATCCAGTTCATCTTACGCACTGGGCAGCTCCCAAAGGTTATCCCAGAAAAGGATCATAGGACTCTGGCCTGGTGGTAGTGGTGATAATAGTAGTAGCAGGTGGTGGTGGTGTAAATACTACTGTGGTAGTATTTTACTTCTGTTTGTGCAATTACTGACAACCACAGTTATCAGAACTCACAATTCCTTATCTGCAATCTGAAACTCAAAGAAATAAAAATTATCTTTGTAGCTACTTTAGCATAAAACCTAACCTATGGCAAAACCCAACTTGAACTTAGGTGATACAAAATCTTGATCCCACTTACCTGTGCTGCTTCGTACCTTCCAATGTAGAACTATTCATATGTTTGATGATGAGGTACAGCCCTAGACCCTGCTGGAGGCTTCATACTATATACAGCATATGCATACCATATTTCAGATTATAAAATTTGAAAATACTGAATTACAAGTCACATCTGTCCTTAGGGCAGGCGTCCCCAAACTACGGTCCGCGGGCCGCATGCGGCCCCCTGAGGCCATTTATCCAGCCACCCGCCGCCCTTCAGGAAGGGGCACCTCTTTCATTGGTGGTCAGTGAGAAGAGCACAGTATGTGGCGGCCCTCCAACGGTCTGAGGGACAGTGAACTGGCCCCCTGTGTAAAAAGTTTGGGGATGCCTGCCCTAAGGGATAAGAGGGTAAGAGATTTGTTTGATAATGCTATAGCTTGGTAAGAATAGGAAAGTCGTAAACACTTGGATGGGAGGTGCTTTGGGTCTATTAGACATGCCAGCTGCTTAGGGAAACAATTAACTTTGAAAGCTCTACATGATGTGAAGAAATTTACTTTAAAGAGTAACTGTTTTTAAGGCACTGCTGGACTCAGGCCTCAGTAGCAGAGCTGAGGTTTTTTTCACTAACATGTCTCATCCATTCTGCTTTGTTTGTTGTAGGAGGCAAGTGGTCAACAGCAGGTGGCTGTCGAGACGTCTAATGACCATTCTCCATATACCTTTCAACCCAATAAGTAACTGTGAGGTATGAAGGAAAGGGCTTCACAACTAGGGGAGCTCAGATCAAGCACAAGCTATAGGGCTTTTTTTTTTTTTAATCAAACTTGTGATTGGGATAACTCAGATTTTATCATGGTACTTTAATCACGGCCAAGGCATCCAGTCTTGTTGAAAAATTAAAATCAATGATTTTATGAATTTAAAATTAATCATTTTGTCCAAAGACAACACTTTATATTAAAGCCAAATGTATGATTTCTCTCCCCACTAAAAAGAAAAAAATAAAAATCTGTTACATCAGAGAACACCAATTACCAAAATTGTCCTATAATACAAGTATCCTGTATTATATTGCCTTAATAATCCTAAACCGGAGGACCTGTAGCATAAGATGTTGCTTAATCTAGCATTACAAGTTTAGTAACATCTTGATTATGAATTTAGATAAATGTCTATATCCTTAGATTGAAAGATAGTTCCAGCTCTCACTTGAACCTCGAATTTCAAAACTTTTCACTTTATCACGCAGTCTGTCATAAAATAGCTGTGAAGAACTTAGAATACCCTGGTTCCTGGATTGCCCTGATGATGATAGGTATTTTTGACTTCATAAAGTCACTTTTTAGAGACCCACATGAATTTGGCTCTAAATTAGAGAAGAAAATATTTTGCAAGTCCTGGATGTGAGAGGCATTGAAAGTAACCATCAATTGTAAAGTTTGCATTTATCAGTCTACCACAAGTGATGAGCATAGCCTTTTTCAAACACATATCTCTGTAAAACAAGAAACAGATTACAGATTTCTGTAGTATATCATACCAAATCTATAAAAGCATTTGTCTTTTATTTTTCTCTTCCAGATGTACAGAAAGGTGTTCTTACATGAAGAAGGGTGTGAAGGCTGAACAATCATGGATTTTTCTGATCAATTGTGCTTTAGGAAATTATTGACAGTTTTGCACAGGTTCTTGAAAACGTTATTTATAATGAAATCAACTAAAACTATTTTTGCTATAAGTTCTATAAGGTGCATAAAACCCTTAAATTCATCTAGTAGCTGTTCCCCCGAACAGGTTTATTTTAGTAAAAAAACAAAAACAAAAAACAAAAACAAAAGATTTTTATCAAATGTTATGATGCAAAAAAAAAAAAAAAAAAAGAAAAAAGAAAAAAAAAGAAAAGAAAACTTCAATTTTCTGGGTATGCACAAAGACCATGAAGACTTATCCAAGTGCATGACCGGATTTTTGTGGTTTTGTTCATTTTGTGTTTAATTTGTGTTTTTTTTTTTTTCCAGCTGTATGAAATGGGCTTTCTGAAGTTTAAATAGTCCGACTTCACCCATGGTGTTCTGTGCTTGCAGTGCGAGTGTTGCTGTAATTCAGTGTTGCTGTCAGTGTCTCTTTTCTTAGCTTTCTGTCTTTCTTTCAACGTAGTGTGAAGTGTCTTATCCTTTTCTATGAATTCCAATTTGCCTTAACTCTTTTGATGCTGTAGCTGTTTCAGTAAAAGTTAGTTCAAACTAATGATGTAGAATGCTTTGACCAAATGAGCTGGTCTATTATGCCTTGTAAAACAGCAGCATAGGGCTTTTAAAAGGTAGTCAATAAAAGTTGCTGAAATTTTGGCTTTTTTAAATATGTAGTAGGTGTTTTTAATGATTTTTCACATAATGTGTAAGGTAGTGATATGCAAGAAGGGAAAAATGTTTTGTGTGAAACACATTTTCTGACTGGGGAACTTTTATTAGGGTAAATTGTTTGTAAGGCTGTACGCCAACAGTTTCCTCTGATAGTTTGACTGATTTAGGATATCTGCTGTATGATGCAATGTAAAGTCTTTTTTGCCTTTTTTCAGGAAAAAAAAAAAAAAACTAACTTGATGTTCTAGATTTAGTGTAGGTAGCGTTGGGGGTTGGGGATGGGGCGGGGGAGGGGAGTCACTGAATGTTTTGTCCTTCCTTTATACTAATGATAGTGCTTTAGAATGAGAATTATGCCTGAAATCTGGCAAACCGAAAAATGTTGCTATTGCAACAAAGTGGCAAAAGCTAAAAGTAAGGATTTATCTTCAAACATAAGCTGAGATATGAATAGAAGCAAAATGATTGGCTACTAGCTCTCTCTCTCTCTCTATTAGGTAAATTTGAAAAATAAAAATGACTTGGCACTTTTAAAGGTAACTTCACCAAAGACCGAAGAGCCAGTAACCAGTAGCTCCAACTTGTCTCAGCATTACATCTTCTGTGCTCTTTATTTTTGCCGGACCAGTTTGCGGTTAGGAGAATGTGCCTTTTTTGTACCTTTGCATTTAGGTTTTATAATTTTAATTGATGTATGGACACACACAAACAAACAAGCATGAAGGAAGATTTGGATCCAAGCAGTGCCACACTTTACATCATCACTACAAGTGTTCAAGTGTAAAGAAAACCAATTTTGAAACTATGAAATTCCTGATTCATAAATACACAGTTATTTCTACTTTAGTACATATAAGATAATTCACTGTTATTAAAGCTCTTTTATTAAGGCAATTGCATATGTTTTAAAAGCAATGGTAAATTAAGTTGTCTTCCAAAACTGTGTACTTGTCTGGTCAGCTGTGTATGATCAGTTATCTACCTCAGAGTCTATTTTCTTTTGTGCTGGGACAGGTTGCTGGCCCTCCCTGTTTCCACAGACCAAATCCTCCTAGCTCAGGAGCTAGGGCTAAGCAGTTATTTCTTTTGAGTATTTTTTAGTTCTTAAATTTTATGCTTGTATTTGATGATAGATGTCAGTGACATTTCATAGTTTCAAAAGTCCTTGCTGCTCTGAGAAGTTTAGATTCTAGTGAAAATTACATAGTCATAAGAGAAATGTGTTTTTGTTTTTGTTTTTGTTTCATTTTTTTTAAAGTTGTGGTATTATTGGTTCTATGCTCCCTGGAATATTACTGCTTTGTGAAAGTCCAGACTGAACGCAGCACCCTCTGTGTACCTAGTACAGTTATAAAGCTGGGTCTCTCACTACTTGATATTTTTGCATTAGTTAAGACAGAAATTTGATAGCTCGGTTAGAGGGGAGGGGAAATCTGCTGCTAGGAATGTCTGAACTAAGTGCCATACTCGTCTGGGTAAGATTTGGGAAACATAACCTCTGTACATAAAAAAAAAAAAAAAAAGTCAGTTAAACATCACATAGTAGACAGCCATTAAATTATAAAAAAAATTAATTTATGAAGAAAGACC
Organism: Saimiri boliviensis; assembly: GCF_048565385.1. Lineage (NCBI taxonomy): Eukaryota > Metazoa > Chordata > Mammalia > Primates > Cebidae > Saimiri > Saimiri boliviensis. The sequence continues at coordinate 79,305,174 of NC_133453.1, forward strand.
TTTTGTACAGATTGAAAAAAAAGATTTTCATAGAGATATCTATATGATCAAGAGAGTTAATTTTTTATTTTTGTTTTACTAGTGCCACAGACTTGCCAGTGGTAACTTATTTGTCCGGTTCAAGATAACTCTGTAGTTTTCTTTCCTAGGACTTGTTGTTAAACGCCAAAAGACATTTTTGAACTGTACATTTGATCAGATTGTTAGCTTTTCTGTTTTATTTCTTTTGAGAACCTTTGAATAAAAAACATCTGAAATTTTATTTTTCCTGTCAATTTTTTTTAAGTAGATTAAGTATATATCAGAATTTCATTTCATTTCTGATCTCTTTCTTCAGCTTAGTAGATTGGTTTGAAAGTGAGTTTGTCAGATACATTATACCCTCAAAATACACTTCCTTGAAAGGAATTGGAAAAACCTTTCCACCCCGCCTCTTGCTGGTTATTTAAATCTGTGTAATGACCAGAGACGTCAACCACTGGCTCAGCACATGTCATCTCAGCAAATGTGCAGCCCAAAATACACCAGTAGTGATCTATTCTTAAAGACCAAAGAACCAGACCCTTTTTCTTCCTCCTTTCTTGCTGCTACCCCTCAACTATTTCATTGCTTGTCAATGCCCAGCAAGGACAGAGTAACAGCAGCCCTCCCACCTGTGGTAGGGAAGCACATGGGCAAGGACCTTAGGATGATCTTATCCATGCCTTTATGACCATGGTCCTCTATCAGAACCACCTGTTTAGCTGTTCCCAGTTGGAGGCTCTCATGCAGCATTCACGGAGGAGTCAGAACTCCCCTTTCCCTCACCTGACTGCTTTACGGGACTTCATATGCAAAATTGCACTTAATACGTGAAATAGGCCCCTTTGCCCCAAGTGGAGTAAACGTTTTAATATGGTGATCCCGTATTTATTTCCTGGCTTCCAGTGACTCTGTCATGGTGATAAAAAGAATGGGCAGGGAAAAGATGCAGTCCATCCCATTTCTGGGTGCCTCCCCTGCAATGTGGATGGTGTGCGGGGTGAATCAGATAA